>NC_052634.1:12515000-13765000 GCF_016161935.1 Mauremys reevesii | reverse complement strand
TATGCATAAAGTTTAAACCTGATCAGACTTTTTAAAATCAGAACTGAAGTAGATGATGTGACAGGGCCCACACCTTGGTTGTGATCTCAACATCTGTAGTCACGGAGAGCTTTCTTTATGGGCCACATTCTGCTCTGAGTTGCAGGTGTAAATCCAGAGATCTCTACACCGCTCCCAGAGCAGAACTGGGCCCAAACGCTCTCACATGGTAATGAGAAATTAAGCTGAAAACTCAGCAAGTGGCAATAAAGAGGCAGGCAGGCAGTGATACAGGTATAGGAAACTTGCCAAGTCTGCTACTGCTCATGTATCCTTAGTGAGGTTATACTTAGACAATAGGTTACTACAGATTAACAGAACCTGGCACACAGTTGGTACATTTATCATCCTAATTTTTTTCCCCAGCAGGGGTCTCCCCTCCCTACCCCATTCACTGATAGGACTAATGCCCCTACGTGCCATGTTGTGCATCATACCCAATGCCTACTTGGCCAAGGGCCACCTGAGACTCATTGTTCTTGAATGACCTGGGGCAATTCCCACCCCCTCTGCAGTGGTCCCCTTTCCTGAAGAATGGACACTGTTGGGTGTATAATCTAATGAATGAGGTGGGACCATTTCTCTAAGGGCCATCATCCAATTCCAAAATTTAACCACAGTACAAGAGCAGAACTGCATAGTTCACTATATGGCTTTAAGGGAAAAAGAAGGTTCAAACTATTAGCGGCTGTTAGCAGTGGAGTGCCTGTGAAGGGTTCATGTTCCTTGCTTGCTGCTCTAGTCTCACCCCTTCCTTAGGGCACCTGCCCTAACCCTGGAGTAGAGCTACCGGTTGGGCTCTTACAGGGCTGCTGGCCCTCCAATTGCATGGTGTAAGGATGGGCACGGGAGGAAACTAGGGATAAACTGTTCCCAAGTACATTAAAGGGAAGAGGCTGAATGAATGGCTCATGCTGGAACAAAAAAGAAAGATCCCTGATCTCTAAGAGAGATGTGAAGCCATTAATCCGTTTGTCTACACAGGGAGTTAGTCTGAATTCACTATTTCCTGACTAACTCCATGGGTGGATGCTCTTATTCCAGAATAAGAATGCCCGAGTTAGTTTAATCCAGGGATTAATCTGATTTGGAATAAAGCACTCTTATTCTGGTATATGAGCATCCATCCATGGAGGTGTATCAGGAACAGTTGATCTGCTCTAAAGTCACACCCTACCTTATTCCAGATTAATTTTCATGTCTAGACAAGGCCTTAATGATGGGGTCGGTTTGTTCACTTACGGGGCCATTCCTGTATGGTGCTAAGGGGCCTTGACTTCCACGGAAACCAATGATGGTAGGGTGCTGAGCGGACTGTCATGCTGTGAACAATGGAGCAGGCAGAGATCCCAGGTTCTGTCTCTTGCTGCTACCGTTTGTAAGGAGTGGAAATAGTTGGGAGATGGTGTTTATGCCCTATAGGAGCAGACCAGCTTCAAGATAGGCAACAAGTGCAGGCAAATGAGCAGAGATGTTCAGTGTTCGAGGGAGCTCAGTTCAGCTGTCTCATAGGGAGGATTCTTTGGGTAACTTAAGGCCAATACAGAGAGGTTGGAGGGAAAATTAAGGCATTGATGGAGAGAGGTTCGACAGGCTGTCCTTGTCACCTCAATCCTGAATAGCCTGAACCAATGAGTTTTTGTTCCTGCCCCAAATCCAGAACAAGGGAGGCTGACACTCTGGAGCAGCAGAGGGGAGATGAAGTGCTAAGTCAAGTCCCAATACTAGTCTCTAAATGTAGCTTGACCGAGTACTGTAGCTAGACTCCCCTGGACAGATTGTATCAGGAAAGCCAGGTTTACTAGCAGAATTGGCTATTAGCCCAAAGAAAATGGTTGGTCCACTAAGTGGCTCTGTGTTTTCAGCTAACAGCCCTTTCGTGCTTTATCCTTTCACACCCCATCCCCTTCAAAAAACAAAACACACCCTCTAGTTAGTCACAAGGTGAATGATATTGAGGTAACCTGGATCACAGTGCTCTTTTCCTGACAGCTAAATTTATTTCCATAACATTTAGGAAAAACTCTCTCTATTAAACAAATTATTCTTAAAACAAAACAATGCATTGCACAATAAAATCAGACCATAGGCTATCCTAGTTGAAACAGACCCAGAAAAGGCTGAGATTAAAAGAACCAAACTGCTAATGACTAGGTACCTACTAGAAGTGTGTTGTTCCCCTGTGAGCGCTGACAGGTTTTTATTATTACTTTAAAAGCCAAAAATAGCAATGAATAAAACACTTGTTCTAGGAGGCTCTGACATGAGTTCCTTTAATAATCTTAGCTGAAGGACTTTCAGCTAAGAGAACTTCTCAGATGCGTTCTTTAAGTAAACCCTCTGAATTTCAAAACAGGTAGAGAAGTTGTGTGATCCAACAGTACATAAAAGGTCCCCGTAGCATGGGTGAATGCTGAATATTTTAAATGCTAAATCACAAGTATTTTCTAGGAAGCCCTGTCTCATAAAATGTATGTGCTTTAAGGTGGGGTTTAAATGGCTGTGAATCCAGAGAGGCTGCAGATGAAACACTGACTTGTTTCTATGAAGTAGGGAGAGCATTTTAAATAGGCAGGGCAACAGCAGGGGTTTGTTATAAAGAGGTGCATTGTCCCATCCCTTCACCCCGCCCCAGTGACTGAATCCTGGTGTGAACAACACTTGCAGTAAGGGAGGCAATGCTATTTCATAGCCCGCACAGCACATAACTGCTCTGTACTTACAGCAACTCGCTGTGATCTCACGAGTGAGACAGTACTAAAAAGAGGGCCTCATCCTGTAGGCCACATATGAAAGTCAACGGGAGTTTTCCCTGAAGTAAGTACCGAGTTATTGGGCCCAGAGCAACTCCACGGTCACGCAAGTCGCTCCCAGCAGGGAACCTGTGCTCTAGTTTACAAGCTGGACACAATCATCTAGTGACATTGTAAATAGAGGGTAGTTTCTGGCCAGCTAGGACGTGCAATTAAAGAGCTGGTAGCCTGTAAGTAAAGAGGAATTAGAATGAAATGTGTATGCTGCTCAGTCACCTGTGCCCAGGAGTGTGTGTGGCAGGGGAGAGGGTGGTTTTTTTACTTTCAAAGGTAGAAGTGCTGCCCTGGTTTGCTTCGCTTTCAAAACCCGTCTCCATTTATAGTATCAGTAAATATCCCTTCTCTAGTTAGAAGCTGCTTGTTCAATGAGCCTTTAAAAACCAGCCCGTGTTCTGTAACAGCTCTGTGACCTGGCTTGCGGCCAATCTCCCTCCCCCTACACAATTTCCAAGGGGATGCAGAGCACCAATAATCTAGGAGGAAACAAACACTTTGAAGCTGTCCTTACCCCACAGTGTTACCGATTCAATCTGAAAGGGTCAGGACAGAGACTCCCCGACGGCATCTCATTCAAAGGGTAAAACCTATCCGTGCAACTCCTCTGATGTTGGCAGTTGGGAGAGTGACTGGATATGCCACCAGAGGAGCTGCACGCAACCACCAGCCCATGTCAAAGCAGGGGAAGGAACCCCCCTTTTCCCCTCCCCACCATGCCTCTTTCAGATCCGCTCTGCCTTTCTGGGTCCTGGCTCATCTTTCCACATGCCAACACAGCCTGTGCGACTATTCCAACCTTCAAAGGACACGAAAGAAAACTATACACCTAGGACAAACAAACATTGAGTGGTGAGCTAGTGGCAGGGCTGAGAGTGCGTTGGCTTTGCTCAGGGGGGTGGGTTTTTTTTAAATTTTGTCATTGAAAAAATAAAACAGTCCACTGTCCAGCAGAGGCTGCTTAGGCTCTATCCCTCCTCCTCCCCCCAGCTCACTCGGCATGGATCTCTGTTTCCGGCCTCTGCAAACACAGCTCTGTAGGAAGGAAGGCCCCTTGGCCCAATGCTGTGGCATATGTCCTACTGTGTGAATGGGGAAAGCCAGGAGGCATGAACGCCCCTCCTCCAAGGTAGCCCCCTCTTTGGTGCTGAGGCATGGTATGGTAATCCTCCAAATTATCATACTGGGACACCACTGTCAGACTGCTTTGGCGTTTGCCAAGGGTTTGGTACGGGTACAGGAGGCCAGGGTCCCTGTCCATGTTCTCCGGATGCCGGATTCTGAGGCTGTGGCTCCGTTCTGGCTTGGGAGGCGGCGCCATGGGTTGGACGTGGTGCTCCTCCTCTTTATTATAGCAGTCTCTGGTGTGCTTCTCGCCAGGGGCTGTTTGCCTGGCTCGAGGCCTTTCCAAGTCTGGCCGGTCCTCTGCCAGCTTTGCCTCCTTGTGGTTAGGTCGCAGGGCCTCCTGGCCGGCCGTGACGTACTTCCCACCCGAGTGCTGGAAACCAACGAGCTCCATGGGTTCCTGGCCACCCTTTGGCCTGTAGTCTGGGTAAGGGGGCCCGTTTTTGGATTCCGAAGGCTGCCGATGGCTTGCTTCCTGCTGCAGGTGTCCCCTGTGCTCTGGATCGTGCAGCTTTCTGCTCCTGATGGTGCTCTGCTTTTGGGGAAGGGAAGGCTTCTCTGACTGCCCATTCCCATAGGCCCCGTGGTAATAGGTTCTGTCCGGCTCCGGCTCGGAGCGCTGCAGATAGTAACGTTCGTCCCCTTCGGGGGTGGCTGCCTTGGTCGGATATCTCCCTTCTTTTCCTTCGGCTACAGTCAGGAGACCAGTTTTCCCAGGATCCGATTTGCTGCGGAGGTGGATGATGTCCAGCCCCCCCAGCTCCTCCTGCAGCAGAGGAGCCACGTTGTCGTACTGGGACATCACCGGCCCTTTCACTTTCTGGCGTGAGCGGCTCTCCCGGCGGATGGACTGCAGGCGGTATTTCTCCATGTCCTCCAGATCCCATGACATGTACGCGTGCTTGATGTCCGGGGCCGGGGGCACATCTCTGCTGATAAAGCTGTGCTCTTTTCCTGCCAGGTGGCTCATCAGGCCTCCCCGAGGATAGGCAGGCAGGCCGGGATAGCGGTACAGATTCTTACTTTGCAGCCTGGAGGTGTAGGATGCAAAGTCTCGGCTAGGAAGGGGGTGGAAATGCCTGAGCCGCATCGTGCCGTAGGGGTCCAGGTCATAAAAACCCCCATCCGCTGCTGTGGGGTAATAGGAGGAGCCAGACGAGCTGGAATAAGGGCTATACCTGTAATGCACGCGCCCATTCTCGAAGTAAGGCTGTAGCTGAGTGACGTGATAATCTGAGTGGGGCTGGCATGGCTTATACTGATAAAGGGGCCGCGGGCAGTACGCGGGCTCGTCGTCGGGAGGCACCTCTGTCCGCGAAATGGGGACGGAGCGGATGGCGGAAGGGGCGGAAACGTGCAGCGACTGCACCCTGCGGATGGTGGGGTAGGGCGGAGCCTCCTCAGCGTACCCGGCGCTCCGCAGGGCGGTAGGGCTCACGGAGGACGCGTACTCCACGCGGCCGCGAGGCTTGGAGTGATGGGCTGACGTATTCTTCCCTTGACTGGCGTAGGCGGTGTAGCGGGGGACCACGGAGGCGGGCGTTTCTGACCTGGAGGCGTAAGCTTGGTGCTGGTCGGACTTGCCGTGGTAGGAGAGATGTGGCGGGACGCTCTCCGGCCTGTACTGATGGACGGACGCTGGCTTGTGGTGCAGATAGTTCTCTGGCATGGACGGCTCGGGGGTGCTCTCTGGCTTGGGATGGGGCAGATATGCAGACTGCAGCGAGGCGTGCTTGGGCGGTGGGGGCGGGGGCAAAGCCTCCTCCCCCGACGATGGCAGAATGGAGGAAGCCGGGAAGGAATGGTAACTGGAGGTATTCACTGCATCCATACTGTTGGAGTGCATGGCTGCAGCTATCTTACTCTCCAGCGTTCTCACGGGCGGGATGGGGGGTGCAAAGCCATAGGAGGAGGAGTGTGCGGGGACCGATTCGGAACGCAGGTGCAAAGAGGGAGCCCTGACGTTCTCCCGGGGCTTTTCCAAATGGCCCTGGTGGGACGCAGCGGCGGATGAGGTACAGCGGATAGCGGAGCTACTTTCGGTGACAAAAACTGGAGCAGGCTCCGCTAGTCGAGGCTCGGGCGGCTTCTCTGGAGGCGGTGCTCCTCGTACCTAGTATGGAGAAACCACATGGAGGTTAGCGTGCGAGTATCCCTCACCCTCCACTGCTGAGTCTCTATACTACCTACCCATATCATTAGCTCTACAGAACGCATCACGCTCCCCTACAATACAGCCCGGGCTGCCGTTCAGTCTGTGCAGAGCTTTGTTTGTTTTGAACACGGCAGCAATGTTGCCTTTTTAGTGATCTTTGGAATGTGCTACAGTTTGCACCTTTTTTCCCCCAGGCTTAATGGGGACTAGCGGATGGGCTGGGAAGTACCGAGATGGTCTTCCCCCCACAGTTTATGGTTACAGAAATAAATGGACAAAGTGGCCAAAACGTTTTGTACAGAGCCTAAAACAAACACTTTGACAGGCGGCCTTTATAAAGGTACGTATTTTAGCACACGCAAACCTTGTTTCAAATCTATATACCTAGCTCTGAGTTAACGCATGATCTATAGCAGCATAACAGTACCGTACAAGTAAATATTTAGCTTCCGCTGAATTAAGAACACTATTCCTTAGCGCGTCTCAGTCAATTATTAGTTGCTCGGTCGGCATGGCTCAAGTTGGTAGCGTGTAGCATCGTGATATCTAAAGCCATTTGAGCCTACATCCAAATCCCAGGATTCAGGGCTGTTACCGAACTGTACCAGTAACTGGCCAAGGGGAGAGCCCAGCACTGGTTAAAAATACCATCCTCAAGAAGAGACGTGAAATTAAAGGTTTTTTTTGGGCCGCTTCTGCTGGAATTTCCGAGCACGTCTGAGGGATGGCTTTGAGATAGGGAATGCTAGTTAAGACACCGAAGGCGCGGTCTTGTATTCAAAGCTGTGTCTAAATTCCTCATTGCATACAGTCCAGTATCTAGCCCACTTTCCTAAATCACTGTGCTACCAAGACCCAAGTCATTGTTTGTTTGCAAAACAATGTGGGAAGATGAGAATAATGGTATGTTGGCAGCATTGATTCTCTTAAAACTAGCGTAAGAGGGAGTGTGCTGGGGTAGGTATTCCCTGAAAAGCACCAGCATAGCTCTAAGTGGGTGTATATATTATACATACACTCATAATTCCTGGGAACCTGTCCCACTCCTTTGTATTTATTAATTACATCTGGAGCAGAAAGTATGTCTCACTTGCTCCTCCGTGGATACAGCCCATACTTTTGTCTCTCAAAATTCCATCCCTACTATTATTACACAGATGCTGCATGTACAAATATATATACAAGGGGAGGGGGCGTACGTGCGCATCACTTACCTGGTCGGAACCACTTGATCCTCCGGCGGCTACGGCTGGAACTTGTCCCGTGGCTGGCTGATGGTCTGCTTGTCTCTGAGATGGTGTTAGGGAATTGGTCATAAGAATGCGCTGAGCAGCTGTGACGGTAACATCTGCCTGAGCGGCGGGTTCAGGGGCCGTGTGCTGACCCGCTGTTCCACGACTCATCTCAGTTGCCGACGTCTGGATAGTTGTCACGTACGTCATTGTAGCCGTGGCGGTTTTCTCCCTGGCGGCTACAGGAGGAGGCCGGAGTTTGTCATCAGCTGTGCTGGCAGGGAGATGAAGCTTCTCCGCAGGGATGTGATACTTATCCATAGATATGCAAGTATGGAGGTGTGGCTTGTCTATGGGCACGTCTGTCGCGGACGGTTCCCGGCCAAGCAAAGCATCTGTATGGAGAGGAGCGTGCGCCCAATCCCCAGGGCCACCCGGACGGGAGGGGAAGCGGTCCTTGTCTCCCACCGTTCCGGTATGGAAGTCGGAGTGGTTCCAGTCCACCTTTGTGCCACTATGCAGGTCCCCAGGCGTGCCAGTATGCGGACGGGGCTGGTCCCTGTTTCCAGGTGTACTACTGTGTAGATGATTGCAGTCCCCAGGCGTCCTAGTGAGGTCCTGGTCTAAAGGTGCCCCGCTCTGGAATTGATCCCCAGGTGCCCCGCTCTGGAAGTGGATTTGGTTCTCGGGAACACCAGTACACGGATGGAGCTTGTCCGGAGCAGCCCCGGCAGAGAGGTGGACCTTTTCTATAGCTATACCAATGTCAGTCTCTCCGTAATTTGTACAGTCAGAATGAGCGTCTCCTGGCTTCTTCTGGGACCGAGTAGACGCTTGCTGTGCGGACTCGGCTAACGCTAAGGCCAGCATGCGTGCTGCATTTTTCGGAGGAGGAGGAGGGACAAGAGACACAGAACTGACGGGAACGGGATCCTGGGGGGAGTCGAGGGCAACTGCTCCTAATGGGGGGAAAATTGAGAGAGAGAGAGTTGTTACTCTGTAAGGATAGTGACCTAACCCTATAGACCATTATAAAAATAGATGCTTTTCACAGTAGCATTTCCTTGATGTGAAATACTTTATCTTCTGTCCCCCATGCAAATGTTGCTGAATAGTACAGCTGTTCAGCAGGAAAACCACACCAAGAGATTGTCTAACGGTTCCTCTTGTATTTCTAGAGAGGTAGGAAGTAGGTAAGGCAGAGAACGAGACCCCCTTATAACCAATTTAGACCACATGCTTTGGGGCTGAAAAAAAGACCCTTCTTCAAGTGTTGTCAGGTGGGTTTTTTTTCACTGAGCGTCTTAGGCGGTCAATTCACTCGTTAACCGATATGCAAGGGTACGCTACAGAGTTTCATTTTATGATAGGATGAAAAAAAAAAAAGACAAAGAGGGGGCACATAAGGTATCGGGGAAAGTATCCAAGAATTCTGTGGCGGAGGGAAAAGAGAGAGAGGTTTCTACCGAGACCGTAGCAACCTGCATCGCCCTGCAAGATACTCCCTCCGATTTAGGATTGGAATCGAGGCGTATTCCCCTCTTCTAAAAGGCACGCAGAGAAGTTTCCGAGAGCAGGTCCCTTTAGAACTTAAAGCAAGAATGGAGGAAAACGCACTGTACCTGGCTGAGTGGGTCCAGAAGGTACAGTCTTATTCTGGCCGCTAGGCACGGGTCGCTCCCCTTCTCGCAACTCTGGCTTGGCAGCAGTCAGCTGGGTCTGGGCCTCTCGGTGGCATCCCTCACCCGCTGCCACCTCGCCGGCTTTCAGGGGCAAAGACATCCTCTGGGTCGGGGACCCGTTTGTGGCTTCATTGATGCTTTTGCTCCAGTTTGAAGAAGCCGCACTCCCCGCAGCGGCAGGCATCCCTTCGCACGCTTGTCTGGGCGGCGTCAAAGAGACCGGCTCCGATATGGTCACCGGCGGAGACTTGATCGGCTTTCGCCCCGTCTTAGGCGAGAAGGCACGGGTGACCTTCTCCGAGAAGGAGTGGGTTTTGGATGCCTTCTCCTCAGTTGGGCTCAGGTCCAGAGTAAAGAAGGGACTCATTTTCTCTTGGAAGGGGGACACCGGTTCAGAGCTCGTGGCACTGCCAGGGGTGTGACTCTGGCTACCAGACTCCAAGTCCTTCTTAGCTACACTTGGCTTGTCCCTGTGAAAACCCATGGACTCCAACAAAGAGACGCTGCTATCCAGGCACTCAGACTCTGCCTTGGGTGGACTGCACTGAAAAGACATAGGATCAAAATCCAGGCTAGCTACTCCAATATCCGGTGGGCTCAGGTCAACCTCTTCCGCCGACCTAGGAGAGATGAGGGCGGGAACGTGAATCAGCCCCTCGTCCCCATCGCTCTCGTCGTCACGGGGCAGGTTATCGTAAGAATTGCAGCGGTTCACGGTCCCCAGGAGTTCCCCGTTGAAGGAAGCAGACAGCGCATCGCTACTGGACCTGGGTCTTCTAGGCCGGAACAGTTTAGATTCACCTAGCAACGAGGAGACGGATAAGCATTAATAGGGCACTAGATCAATGTCCATTAAAAACTCCACGAGGCCATGACTTACTAGCTGTTTTTGTCGATTGAGTTTAAAACTCTGCACAACGGGACACCGATCTCGGCTGTGGCCTCTTGGTGCTCAAGTAATACAAATAATAATGAACCAGTGCAGGCTAACTTGGTTTAAAGGGAGCGTGGGAAAGTAATGTAGAGGTACTTCAAACCATTTGCTAAAACTATTTAAGTTTAGTCCGCCTGAACGACGTAGGCTGGATCATACGGTTTTTAGATGAAAACAGGGTTTTAGAAAACTGTTCCAAAATGCAGTCAAAGTCCCAATACGGTCTAGTCGCAAAAGTGAATATTAAACATAAGCAGATCCGATACAAGCACTGTCTTAATAAAAGCAGGTTTTACTTTTTGATCCTAGAAGGAAAATAACATGCAGTAAAGATCTCTGAAGCGCACCGCTTCGGTCCACGGTGCCACAGGAATGCACAAGCAAACCTAGTCCATTAAGCATGCCCGCGTACCTTTCTTTAGTCACCTCGTCCAGAAAGATCTACGGTCTATGGCTCCGAAGGCGCTGAGGCACTGCCAAACTTAAGCTTACATTGAGTACTGCACTTCAGTCAGGGATCCAGACAGTGAGTAACTTTGTCAAATGTATTCATACGCTTCAGAGATTTTTGCTTTCTCAGATACTCAGAGGTTATGGTGGGAAGTGGCAGTAAAGCACTCAGATTTCAAATGCATTTTAAAATTGAACGATTGCTATATGAAGGCCAGACGGGGTCACATGTACTAGATAGCTCGTTTTGGTTTTCCGCTGCTGTGGTTGGGGTTAATTTAGCAATGCTATTTCTCGGTCAGTGCCGCATGACATTTTATTTACTATATGTCAACCTCTCTATACCTTTCTTTTTAGAAATTAGCATAAGGCAAGGGCTACTAACTTTGCCCCCCTACCTATGTTTGGCGGGGGTGTCACCGTTGAGCGCCAGAGCTGTGCTGGGGGAGCGGAGGAGGACGGAAGCTGGAATCTGCTATGTGAGCAGAAGCAGAGCTTCGCTAGTATATTGTGCAGAGATACTCATACCGGCAAAGTGCTTTTAGTGTAGACCTGCCCTAAATTTTAGTGCTCGTGAAATGAAGTGCATTGAGTTTTCTCAGCTTATCTAATAGTACCTCACCTTTAGAAATGTCCCAAGGAGCAACCATCCATCGTTGTCCGTTTTTGCACAACTTCCAGTAAAAACTAGGCGAGTCCAAGCTAATTGCACTTTTGACCTACAGAGGAGTTGCCTTACTCCTATGGAGATGTATGTTGCAGGGGAATTACCTGCACCTTGTTCTGGCTTTAACGAGTTAGTTCTGTCTTAGACCCTAAGATTGCAGTGAACTAGAGGCTGAAACATCAGAGTCATGTAAAACTCTACTTTGTAACATTTAGCTGTAAAGCGGCGACTCCTCCTGTGATTGACCTCAGTCACGCTGGATTGGCACCATTAAGTCGTTGGTACATGACTGCTTATGAGTTACATGCCCTAACGAAGGTAGAGGCAGTGAAACATGAGCAGGGTGTGTCCCTGTTTGGCAACAGATGCACAGATTCCAAGGCCAGAAGGGACCATCGTGAGCCTTGATGAGGAGGTGGAGCTAGGCTGAGGAGGGGCCTATACAAGGGGCCGCTCAGCCAGGCAGCGGCTCAGCTGCGAGCAGCGGCCCAGGAGCAGGCCAACAGGGCTGCTAACAGGGGAGTTTCCATGGGAGTTGGCAGGGGAGGCCGCAGGGGGCCCGGGGCTCTGGGGGTCACCCCGGGGCTGGACCCCATGGCCTCCCAAGGTCCCTGCCAACCCTGAGAGAGGTTCTACAAGTCTGTGTGCTGTGTTCCCCAGGTGAGAAAGCTGAGAGAGGCAGAGACCACAGCAGCCACAAGCCAAGCAGCAGAGGAGACACTGAGGATGATTGCATGCGGCAGCTGGGGTACGTATGCATGAAGTGCCGCCTAATAGAGCTCCTGGAAGAAAAGAGCCAAGCTCCAGAGATGCAGGGAGAAACCCTGGTAGAGATTAGAAGGGGGTTTGAGCAGCTGATGGAGCAAAGACAAGCTCTGGCTGAAGGGGAATGCTCAGGGGTACAGGGGGAAGCAGGGGCTAAGGCCTGTGAAGGGGGAATGCTGAATGGGGAACATGGGCAGTGGAAGCATGTGACCATGAGAAGCAGGCGGGGGAAAAGGAGAGCCAGTGAAGGAGAAATAGAGCTAAGGAACAGGTGTGAAGGTTTGGAGAATGAGGAAGGGGTACAGCAGGTGGTAGCTGACAGTGGGAGGGCAAGGAAGAAGAGAAGAGCGGCTAGTCCAATAGAAAGAGGGGAGGAGTCGATGGAGGCGGCACCAACTTTGGGCCCCGGGAGGATGCAGGATGGCTTAAGGGGGACTACAAGGGATGATGGGAATGGAAGGAGCTTGCAACCAGGGGGAACGGGGGATAGGTTAGCAGACTGCACTGTCTATCTATCTGATTGGGGATTCCATACTGAGAAGGTTGGACAGGCCTGTGACCAGGGCCAATCCACAGAACAGAAGGGTGTGCTGTCTACCAGGTGCTAAAATACAGGATGTGGACCTGCGGTTGAAAAGGATCCTAAAAGGAGCAGGTAAGAACCCGTTGATAAGGAACCAGTTAAAGGTGATCTGTCAGGTCGGAGGGAGGTTACCAGTGGAGTTCCTCAAGGTTCGGTTTTTGGTCCGATCTTATTCAATCTATTTATCACTGACCTGGGAACCAAAAGTAGGAGTGGGCTGATAAAGTTTGCAGATGACACGAAGTTGGGAGGTATTGCCAATTCTGACAAGGATCAGGTGATCTTCAGTGGGATTCTGACCTGTCCCTAGGGAAGGGCAACAAAGGGAAGTGACAGGTTATCGTTAGGGATGATAAAGAATTTTAGTTGTTATAAGCTGACACCAGTTGGAGTGGTGCTATAAGGACCTAGGAGTCCTGGTTGGGATGACTATGGGCACTGGGAGGCTTTCAGGGACAGAGAACTGTTATTTCTAGTAGAGATAAGGAGGTGCTAGTCCCATTATACAAGGCGTTGGTGAGACCTCATTTGGAGTAGTGTGTGCAGGTTTGGTCTCCCGTGTTTAAGAAGGATGAATTCAAACTGGAACGGGTACAAAGAAGGGCCACTAGAATGATCCGAGGAATGGAAGGCCTGTCGCACAAAAGGAGACTTGAGGGGCTTGGTTTGTTTTCCTTAACCAAAAGAAGGTTGAGAGGAGAGATGATTGCTCTCTTTAAATATATCAGAGGGATAAATACCAGGGAGGGAGAGGAATTATTTCAGCTCAGTACTACTGTGGACACAAGAACAAATGGATATAAATTGGCAGTCGGGAAGTTTAGGCTTGAAATTAGACAAAGGTTTCTAACCATCAGGGGAGTGAAGTTCTGGAACAGCCTACCGAGGGAAACGGTGGGGGCGAAGGACCTCTCTGGCTTTAAGATTAAGCTTGATAAGTTTATGGAGGGAATGGTTTGATAGGATAACGTGATTTAGTCAACAACATGCCACCGCTGGTAATTAGTACCAAGGGTCAATGTTGGGATATTGAAAGTCTTTTTCCCGAGTGTCTGGCTGGAGAGTCTTGCCCACATGCTCGAGGTTCAGCCGACCGCCATATTTGGGGTCGGGAAGGAATTTTCCTCCAGGGTAGCTTGGCGGTGGCCCTGGAGGTTTTTTGCCTTCCTCCACAGCATGGGGCGGGGGTCGCTTGCTGGAGGATTATCTGCTACTTGAAGTCTTTAAATCAGGATTTGGGGACTTCAACAGCTGGGTCGAGGGAGAGAATTATTTCAGGAGTGGGTGGGTCAGCTTTTGTGGCCCGCATCTTGCGGGAGGTCAGACTAGATGATCATAATGGTCCCTTCTGATCTTAAGTTCTATGATTCTATGTGATCATCTCATCTGATGACCTGTCTAGCACAGGCCACAGAGATTCTCCAAAATTAGAGGATGTCTCCTGGAAGACTGGGCCCTTGCTGGCTAAAACTGATTTTACAAGAGAAGCCACAGGACTTAGTCACAGACACCACCATCTACTTTATGACGTGCTGTAACATTCACAGGTCTATAGAAACGTCACACTCCCTTTTACGCTTTGTGAGCCAGTTGTTTTTCTATCTTACCGTCAACAGCATGCAGGGAAGTGAGAGACTCTTCGCTTTTAGCCGAGCGCAGGGTCCCGCTATCTCCTCTCCCACCTACCGAACCGAACATAAAAGAAGCTTTTTTTATAATCTGCCACGTGCTCGTGGCGTGAAGATAGATGGCTTTCTGCCAGCCGTACCGCTCGCTCGAATCTAAGCAGCTTTTCTACTCTCCGACATGCACGCACAAAAGCTCCAGTCACAACTGTATGCTCGCTCTTTGTATCCCATACCACAATTTATACTACTGGGCATTTCTACAGTGTCTTCCGTCAAAAAGGAGCTTTACGCACACAAGTGAATTAACAAAGGTGCCGGGGTTAGGTGGTGGTAATATTCTCCCCTACAAAGGGAGAAACTGAAAACAAGCTGTTTGTTAATCTCTGCAGAGGGATGGGTTGGGAAGCAAACTGGCCATAGGTCCCCAGCCCTGATTTCTTTTGGAGGAGAGGGTGCAGGCTCACTTGAATCTGAAATGGGAGGAATGGGTAAGGAGCCCCATAAGATGATACCCCTCGATCGGGGCAATGGCAATGTATCCCACTGATCCGTCGGTGTAATTCAGAGTAGTTTGAAGGCTGCTCTAACTTTCACCATCTGCCCGTGGCTCCGAGGGCCATTACAGTAGCTGAGGATCCCGGGAAGCCCTCAGCCCCTGTACTCTAGCATGGTAAGCAAAGGATGCCCCTCTACTAGCTGTATCGGTTTTTACTACTGCTTTGTGGTGGTAGCACAATGCAAAGCGGCCAAAGGCAGGGAAGAACTCGGGCTGCATATTTTGTGGGCGCAGAATAAGCATTTACTTTAACCCTGAAGTACTGGGAAAGTCTGTGGATATTTCTGAAACCGCTGCCATGAAATAGACAAGGGTTCCCTAATATGGCCAAGTTGGGACTTTCTCTCTCCCCTCTGTCTCATTTCATTTTATACTAAGGAAAATTTGTAAATAATTCAAAGTTCCTGAAAACTATAAGGTAGTATTTTAAGAGAAGCTGAAGAGAGATACTAGATGGCTATACATAAAAGGGGGTTGTGGGTAAGGGAGAGGCGCATCTCTATTACACACAGAGATTCTAAGTGCTTGTCTATATGGGGAATTTTACGGGCATTACTATAGTAGTATAAACTCCTTTTTTACCTATGGAATGAAGGTCCTTTTCCAGGTTAGTTTATACTGCTCCCAAAGAGACACAAGCTAAACCAGAAAAACATGCTCTTATTGTGGAATAAGAGTTATACCTGTTTAGTAATGTCAATAAATATTCCCAAGCACGCTGAGTTATCGGTCCTGAATATTCCATCTTAGAGGGGATGGATCCATTGGGTTGCTTTTGTAACAATGACACCTCTTGGATGAGGTCTGGATCTAAATGCATGAACCTCTACTGCCTCAGCTACATAACTCAGGTCCCATTAATGAAAGGCTGTACCAGATTCAAACCTCTATTCGTGGATTATGGCCTAAGCACTGGAGGGGAACAGAGACGCCTACTAAGTGTGGGTTACTTTCCCAGCAGCACCTTGTTTGGTAGGAACAAAGGGCACCCTACTCACCTGCCAGCGCTATGGCTTTCATTTCGGAGGGCTCACTTGGATTGCGCTGCAGTTTCCGCTTGGAGACGGAAGAGGATTTTCCCAGGTTGAAGAAGGAGCGCCAACTGCCAACAGGGGATTTCTTCATCTTGTTGGGCGGTCGTTTTCTGGAGCAGGAAAGCAGAAGGGGGTTTGCATTCGAGACACGTTGCCAGTCACTAAGTCTTACCAACCAGACCTGATTCTCTCTGCACCTGGCCTGCTGGCTTTGGCAGAGAACCTGGTGCTGAAACAAGGCTGAGAAAACTAGACATGTACATTTCAGCAGCAGAGGATATTTACGCTTCTCTACCTGGAAAGGTCCAGTCCCAGAACTTGTGGGGTCAAGTCCATTGAACAAAACTGAGCTCCTGTAGAAAGGACATTCGCTTCCTTTTCGGAGCAGGGCCGTTGGAATTTGTAAGGCACCGGGCCTGAACCAAGACTCTCTCTTATTTTATAGGCAAATAGACCTGTTCCCTTAATTATAACTAAACTAAACAAATCAGGAAAGGGATTTGAGAGAATTTCATTTGCATTTATAAAAACTACTTGACCCCACACCGCATCTCCTAAGTCTCCATGCCCACGTACATGAATCTCTGGCAGGATGGAGGGAGTCGCATGGCCAGCTCGCTCAAGGCATACAACAAACATATGGCCCAGTTTACACCTAAGATGTCTCTGCATGTGTCCTGCTGCACCCTCCTGGATACAGAACTACCCCATCCCCAATGGGGGTGGGAGGCTGACTATGCATTGTAAGCAAATCTTGCTGAGGTCAAATGGCTGTAATTGTTAAAAGCCTGCCGAAACACACAGTGATGGAAAGTAAAAGCCTCCACCTTTCAGATGGAAAGTCTATGACGGTGTGGAATTTCCCCTGTAATGCAGCAGGGCCTTCTCCCACTTCAATGTATTTACTGTCTGCCACTATAGGGGAGTTGATCTGGGCTTGCGTCCTTGCTTGTGCCTCCTCCAGGGTGAGCAGCTTAGTTGAGGGCGAGGACACCAGCAGTGATTTGGGGCGTGATAAGGAAGTGTGACCTGCAAATGAAAACCAGAGACAAGGAAGAAAATCAGAGACCAGCAGTAGGAAAAATAAGGCCTGTGGATAGATTATAGCATTTCCTGAGCCCTTGGAAACCCAAGAAAAGGCCAACATAGCTTCTATTAGCTCTGCCATAGCAGGGTGTGTGTGATAGTGGAATTAATAATTGGCAAAGTCTTATAGGATGTAATGGGGAGGGAGAAAACCATTAGGATTCTGTATCAACTACTCTAGAAGCCTACAGGACTTGATCTCCATTCTACAGGGGTTTGCTTTTAACCATCTCTGACTTCTAGGGCTAGAATATTTTCAGTTCTCCTATAGGATGGTTCAAAACCCTGGACAGAAAGGTGCCTGTTTTCTTTCTAATTGCTGGTTTTACTTGTACTCACCAACCTTGGTTCTAGCCCAGGGGGTGGGGGTGGGGGAACATCTAAACATTTTAAATCATACATACTAGTTGCAAGCATGTTTGTAACATTTTAAATAGCTCCCAACAAATACTGGGGTAGAGTGTAATAAATTAGGAGCTGGACACAAAGCAGTTTTATGGCTGTAGTTGTGTTTTTTCCCCCTTTTTCTTTCTTGCTACTTAAATAAAGTTTTGGGGGTTGTTTCTTTAAAGTGAGTTAAACACCTCCTCCCCAAATAAGACCAAAACTAGTTAAAATTACTTCCCAGGACTACAACCCTGTATGTCAACTTTCCTTCCAGAGGAACCTGTTACAACAGAGCTAGTTTATACAGTGGTTTAGTAAATCACATCAAATGCAACCCTGTTACGATAGCCCTCCTGTGCCTAGGAGTATGAATTTTGCCAATGTTAATCCCTTGCCAGCTTACTGAACAACAAAACTCCGCATAAAATGTGCACGTAGGCCCCTTGTCCGCACTGGCCTGCGAGACATGTTTAAAAGTTACTCTATGCTGAACAGTGGCCCAATCCCCCCACGGGCTTGGAAAAATGGTATAGAAAACATGTCCTGGCTCAGGCTGATCAGCAGTGGCCACTCAAATCATGTTAGAAACAATCCCCTAAAGAGATGCACGCTCGAAGCACTAGTAATGTGTACACTTCCAGCGGAAGGTGTGACTGCAGCTTGTGTATACACACTCAAGCTAGATCCTGGGTACAGATTGGAGCTGGCTTGAGTAACAGTACTAGTGACGCCTCAGCAGCAGGGCCGGCAACACAGACTGTACAACCCCACCCAGGGCACTGTGTATGTCCTCGAGCTGCCATTGTTCAAGCTAGCTAGATCACACCTAGCGCAGGTCTGTCTACATGTGCTGTAATCGTACCTGCCGTGTGAAGTGCGGTGCAGACAGACCCTTACAGGATGCTACATGCTGTCTGGCTCCTGTAGAATGTTCCCTGAGCTTTGCTACCACAAGCCCCAGCTTCCCGCTTGCCACTGAGACACATGGCTGAGAGCAACCAACAAATCAAAACAGACTGGTTTGGTAACTGGTAAATTAGCTGAATTAAACACAGACCATTTTGAACTCACACAAACATGCTGAGAATTTGAGCCAAATAATTGTCTCCCCCTGGAAGAAAACAAACAGCCTGGACCAGGTATAATTAACAAACATTGAAAGATCAGCTAGACTCATGGTAGAAATATGCATGTATCGCTGAACTGGGGCGCTTATCCTAACAGCTGAGCAAACCCCTCACTCCTACTGCTTTATACTTGCCTCTTGGGTGGAAAGCTGGACTGACAGCAAATCTACTCTGCTGAAGACAATGAGGCCCTAACACAGAAATGGAAAGCATCAAATACACTGGCAAACAAACAGCTTAACTCACTCTGCCCATAGTTAGTGACAACTGCACTGAAAAAGCCCATTTTCTACTAAGTATGAGCTACATTAAATCAGCTACTTGACATTTTAATATCATCTATTAGTAATACAGCATGGGGGTTGAACATACATGAATCTAACAAATGGAGTTAAATCCATCCCTGGTGTAACTTTACTGACTGCAGCGGGGAGATAGCAGGCATTTGCAAGAAATGGGAATTTTAGTTTTGAACTGTGACCATTTTCTGCACCAAGAAAAGCCTTCACAGACTGGGCTGCATGGTGAATGCAGCAGAGGAGTGAATGCAGAACTCATCTGTCCAAGTGGAGCTATACCTTTAAGGACTCAATATTGGACTATCATCTCTGCTGAATTGTAACTTTCTGCCTAAAATCTGTGTGGCGCCGTTAGCAGTTATTTTACAGGCTAAACAAAGGAGTAATGCTTTAATCATTCCAACGCCCTGTACAATATGGTTCAGTTCATTGCTAGGCCCTCCAACCTCTTTGGGTGCCTCGTAGCCTCACCCCCTAGGTCAGTGGTTCTCAACCTCTCCAGGCGACTTACTGTGCCCCTTTCAGGAGTCTGATTTGAGCCCCGGGGGGATGGGGCTTGGGCTTCCACATGTGTCAAGCTTCAGCAGGGGCCCTGTCTGACACCTTCTGAGGCCAGCCCTGCACTTGAGAACCTCCTAAACCCATCCCACAACCCACCATGTTGAGAAACATTGATATAGTATATAGAGCAGTATAAACAAGTCATTGTATGAAATAATAGTTTGTACCGACGTCACTAGTGCTTTTTAGGTAGCCTGTTGTACAACCAGGCAAATATCTGGATGAGTTGAAGTACCCCTGTTTGAGAACCCCTGCCAAAGGTGGGAACTGGCCACTAGTTACAAGAATATGGGTAGAGTTGCGTGGCTAACAAGTCGGAGCCACGCTAATGAATGCCTGCAGGCTCCATGGAAAATGGACCCTTTAGTGGCTAAGATTTTAAATGTTTCTTATCAAAAGTGGGGCCCAAAATTTCAAATGTGGGTGTCTAAAGTTAGGCACCTACTAAAGTGGCCCCATTATTAGGGGTGCTGAGCACCACCACTTCCCACTATGGTCAGCGGGAGCTGTGGTTGCTCAGTATGTCAGGGTGCCGCACTTTCATCACGTGTCAGACTGCGCAAGCCTGTGCTGCAAAGACAACTTGAAGGGAGGAGTGTGCAGGAGCGAAAACTTTAAAGATTATCACAGACCTTCCACAAGGGCAAAGCTACAACTGTGCCAAGACAGAGAAACACACGTGAATCGCAGGAATAAAGAGCAGTAAGTGCTGATGTCAAATTATTAGGCTCAATTCTACAGAGCACCCTTGCTTCCTATTGACATCAATGGGAGAGGAAGGTTGTCAAGACCCCCAAAACTCAGGCCACATCTATCAACTTTAGGCACCCATCCCTGAAAATGCTGGCCTTTTGTTTTTACTGTAAACACTATTCCAAATTTCTACTGGAGAGGCTAGAGTTTTTGCTACAATCTTTCCCTAATTTTGCTACAATTAAACCCCCCAAGGAATGTACATACCTGCCCCGTCTCGTATGACCGAGCTGAGTTTGGAGCTGAAGAGGACATCGACGTGATTCAGGATGAATTCCACCACCACCGACTGGATTCGGACCTCCATGAAGGCAGCTGTTCCACTGAAACAGGCAGACTCTATCTGTTTCGATCTAAGGAAATGCACGGCAGATTAAACTTCAATATAAATTCACCATGGGTACGGGCTCATTGAGCACACTGGCTTGCACTGCTGCGACCAGGTATATAACACCACTTAGGCCACGTTCCATAATGGATCCAGATAGCACTTTAAGGGACAGATTCTCTGCTGGTGTAACTCCCTTTGTTTTCAAAGAGCGGTGCAAATCCTCACGCTGAATTTGGTGCTGTGATGACTTCAGTCTGGATCTGACTCTATGTCAACAGCAACAGTGTCTCCCTAGCGGAGGGAGGAGCAGCTGTTGCAGGCCCAGACTGAGGTCAGTGATCGAGCTGAATATCGCAGGCTTGCCTGTTTTGTCCCCTCCTCTCCATGTGCACTTGAAGGTTGACAATGCAATTACATGAACAAGCTCACTGTAGCCTTTTAAATAAACTTTTCCCCATGAGCTAGGAAAATCTCCAACTAGCCCTGCTCAGCCAGGACCCCCACATTCAAAAGTAGCCTCAACCAAGAGAAAATGGCCAGGCAGAAGAGACTGGCTCACACACGTTAACTGCCCACGAGGGACTCTCTGACTCCGATATCTCAGGATGGTAATTGGACAGTCCAGAAACTAGCACAATAAAACGAGGAGAGGGAGGGTTGGTTGTTTTTTAAGTAAGGTTTTGAAATTAGTGATGGCATTGTAAGATGGTCATGTGACATGGGACGTTCCAGAGGACAACGTTTATCCAAGGGTCTGGCAAGATCATTTCCATATGTCTGAAACCTACCCGAGGTGCTGCTTCACCTCCTGGCTTGAAGTGGTTTCCATCATATATAGGGTTTACCATTTGGCTCAATGGCTCTCAGCACCCCTAAAACCTACTAGCCATATATATCATGTCAAACAATACAGACTGCTGCACTGGGATGTCAGTGGTGCCACAGAATGGAACCAGTTTTCCTGCATGACCAAAGGACATAGTATCCACGGAGAGAGAAAAGTTTAGGCCTAATTCTCCATTCATGGACACTACTGTCAATAAGAAGTCATTCTGTCAAAATCAGTGGAGTTATAATGGTGAAACAGGCCCAGTGGGCTCAGAAGGCAGCTGCTGTAGTTCCACTGACGTCAATGGGAATGATGCTGTTTACGCTAGAAGACGACCTGGCCCAAGCTGCCCAGTCTCAAAGCACTTTCTTTGGAAAATCGCCCACTGAAGAACCAATAGCAGTTGTGCCTGAATAAGAATTGAAGAATCAAAACCATAGAGGGTTTTCTGGGTGTTGACATTTAGCATCCTCTTGGGAACATAGCACGAAATAACCTCAGCATGCAGCGTTTACTTGGGGGAACAGGTTTGATGCGTGTTTCAAACGTAAAGGTGAGAGAAAATCCAATAGAAGTACCTCAGTAGGTTTGGTGCCCAGACAATTGCTAAGTTCTTGGTATGCATGTTTGTGATGGAGCAGTAATCAGCTAGATGAGCCAAGTGCCTCATTAGGAACTCCAGCGTCCTGAAAAAATGAGAACGAGATGCAAAAATTTGTTAACTCATTCAAATCATAAATCATTCAACACCCATTGGCAAGCCTCGCTGCAATTGGCAAAAAACACAATGAATTAATTGGTATTTGCTTGGAAGCAAAAGAAGGGATGATGTGCCCTAAGCAAGACAAAAATGTTGCCTCAGGCAGATAATTACAGCAGGGTCTCCTGACTGTCCAATGAAGAAACATATGCACTTGTTAGATTTAACAGAACACAAGGGCAGGCAAACAAAACTTGATGTGGGCAAAAATACCGGCAACTCCACTAGCTTAACAGGCTATAGAACCAGCTAGTCGCTCTGGAGTTCATTACTCGGCTGCTCTACCACAATGTTGTGCAACAGAAATAAAACATTTGCTCAGGCAGAGCCTGGGTCTGATAGGTTTTGCAGCATGCCCAAGAAGTTATCTCGGGCTTTTGGGAAGGGGTTTATTTTATTCTCTTTTTGCGTAAGGAGGAGGATGCTTTTATTTAGGAACCCGAGTGGCGTTTGGTAGGAGGCTGCTTTGAAAATCCCAGCTTTAAGAACCAAGATAGGATGATCTCTGTTACGTTTTGTACGGTGTTTATGGGACGGACACCTGCAGATATATATTTATACATCTAAATAAGATACAGGGCGAAACTTTCCAAGCCCATATTCACACACTCAAAGACCATTACTTTTCAGCAGCACAGATGGCAAGCACCCCTGGAAATTTTCAGGAGCTACCTGTATTTATTACAGGCAGCAGTCAGTGCTCCATGGTGCTGGTGTGGAGCACTGAGGGTATAGCTGATGGGGGTACAAGAGAACCTGCTCTCACACTAACACAACTGCTGATGTGCAGCTCCCAAGTTAAGTCTGCTCAATCACTTACTAACAGCAATAAACTTTACGAGGTGAGTGAGTGCAGGATCTCAAGTCTCCCCACACCTGTCCTGTCTTCACTTCTTCCCTGCTTGGCACCCCTGCCTGGTTTCTCTTTGCACACGTGCCCTGTGCAGAGACACGTAGGGATAAAGCCTTAAGCTAAAAAGTCTGCATTTACTGGAGATGCACTGCCCTTCCACAGCCTGTGCTGCCAAGCGCCACCATCAGCAGCCTGGAAACTCTTGCTTGGCTGACGATTATTAGAAGAATAAAAATGTTCTTTTCTTCCAAAAAGGCTGCACAGCCAAGCCTCAGGAACGTCTAGGAGGAAACCTCAAGTGAACCACCACTAGGGGGAACACTTGAAGCAGAGTTATCTCCTGTGAAATGTGATTGCTTTCACCTGGGCTTTTATCCTTTCCTAGCCCCCTCTCTGTTCCGAGAACAAGGCTGATGCATCAAAACCAGACACTAGGGCAGAGAGTGATTACAGAAGCATTACCAGCCACAGCTTAAATAAGTGAGGCAGGGCTGGGAAAGACAACAACATGCTTTAGATTGATGGGGATTTCCTAAAGGGGGCTTTTCGTCGGAGATTTTAATCACAGAGCTACTCTGTCCCTATGTCCTCCCAGTGCAGATGGGAGCGGGTGGCCATACGAAAGCCCAGGCACTGAGATGGGTCAAAGGAAGAACCTCAGGTCCAACCAACTCCGAATTTCAGCAGGAGGGCAGGGAGAGGAAAGCTCAGAGTTGAATCTAGCCAAATTTGCCCTTAAGGCTCCGATCCAGAGTCAGACCCAGAACAAGAGGGGCTGCTTCCTGGCTCAGCTGCCCGCGATATTTTGGTGCCATCAAATCTGAACCTTCCACTTTGGCCATTCCTAGACCTAACTGGCCAGGGTCAATGGGCACAGAACAGGAGCAAGACTGTCAGCTGAGGGATCCCCAGCCCCTGCCATAAATGACAGGGGAGGCAGCTGGGGCAAAGGAGGAAGGTAAACCGGAAGGAGGCACAGAATAGAAAAAAAAAACTGAATTAAGGCCTAAAGGGGTACAAGGTTGTCCTGCAATGGTGTAAGTAGTTAGGGTCACCCTTGAGACTGCTTTATGGCACACTGACATCACGGCAACCGTCAGAAAGGCCATGCTGCCCACCCAGACAACAGGACAGAACAACTTGCCCCTGTAAAACAGGCATGTCCAGCCAGTTACTGCACACGCCAGTGTGGGGATAGTCTACAATATAACTGAGGGCATTTGAGGCCATGCCGGGGAGAGTCCCAGGGGACAGGAGAGGGGTTGGGTGTCTGCAGCCTGGCATGGCAGTTCACTAGGACAAAAAAAGAGGCTCAGATTCCTGTGCTGCTTTTCTGACTGCCAAATTCCCAAATTCTCCGTCCCTTTCTGTAATGCATGTGGGAGAGCAGTTCCTCTCTGCTGTCAGCAGAATACCTTCCCTGCCAACCCTGCTAGCTAAACAGATGTGCTGCCACAGCTGCACTCTGTGCAACTTACATTTGTACCTCTGCGGTGCTGCTTTTTTCACATTATTTCAGATGCAGCATCTGCATCTGTCACCAGATTAACTGGCCTTGCTGGGCAAACCCCTCACAAAGTTCTGATTCTCCTGCTACTTGCTTCATTCCTCTCCCTCTTACCGCAACCTACGGTTTTTGTCCTCATTAAAAATATCTTGGGCAAAGATCCACCTCCCCTCTCCATAATGAAATCTGACTACTTGGCTGTGATGGGCTCTGTATTCATCCTCTCCTGGCATACTGTATAGAGTAAGGCAAATAAGATTTATGTGCAGTATGTGTTGTTACTGGTCTAATTAAAATATAAGTCAAGGTTATGCAGTCAGCAATCCTTCCAAGTGTGCTCAACTATGCAGGAAGAATGCGGCCATCTTAGGGGGCGGAAAATCAGAAAGCACACAATAATATCAGCCTTCCCTTCATAAGTGATGATTGTATAACGGCCAAACAAGTGACACCATCGTGCTGCAGTGCAAGTCCCAATATTTAGCATAACGTGATTTCGGTTTAGTCTGCACTGGTGACCTTCGTCCTGGACAGGCTGAGGATGGAAAGCTAGGGCCCTGGTGCACTGTCAGAGCAGAAACAGAACGAATGCGTGTGGTGGGGTAAAGCTAAGCACACTAACCGGTAGTGCGGTGGGGGTAGTTGCTGGATGACATCATGAATTTTAACCAATCGCTCTTCATCTGTAGCAGCGGACACAGCATCCTGGAACAAAACAAATTAAGATGCTAACACTGGGCGTTTGCTAATGCAAATGAAACAGTTTGGATGGCACTCAGTTTGCTGGCATTTCGATTGTAGGATTTACCTTCCCACCAAAGCCTTTAGGCTGCCCCCTTCACCCTGGTATCCGTACTGAGGAGGTGGGCCTGCATACAACTAACATTAAAGGCAAGATTCAATGAAGCTGGCCCAGGAGCTGTACATTGCACCTTGATGGCACAGAGTGACTCCTTGTGCTGCAGGGAGGGTGACATTCATCCCAAAGGAGGGCAGCAACCGATGTTCCCGCCAGTGCCCTCCCTTGCTGGCTGTGCCATCTGTAGTTTCTGCTGGGGACTCCTCAAATGCTGTGGGGATTCACACAATCATTCAAACCTCCAACGTGCCTCCCTCCTGGTGCTGCAAGTCTAGAGCAGGGTATTGTGCCCTGCCATGTTAACGGCACGCGGATCCCAGTAGGGGAACAGCAAAGGGCACTGTGAGCCCGGAGTGCTGGACACGAGCCCGGAGTGCTAGTTTGGGTTCAGCAGCAGAGTTGTTGGAGTCGCCAGCCCAAACAGGATCTGCCCTAAGCCAATGCTTTTGCGAGCCCCGTTTTCACAGGGAACCCTTTTTAAACATAAAGGGAAAGAAAGATCTTCAGCAGGATTCTTTTCAGAATCTGTCTATCTTATATGGCCCCCGTTACCAGGCTTTACAAAACAGGTGGCTCTGCTATTCCTGTTGATCAAACCCACAGTGACGTTGCCTAATCCGTGGAAACCGAGATATCGGCTTGTACTTACTGAGAACTTCTCGTACAGCTGATATGTGAGCAGGGGGTTGGGGAGCTCGCGGAAGTAGAGCTTACAGAGGGAGCCCACACAGTGGATATCTTGAATGTAAACATCTTTAGTCAAGTCGGGGATCTGCTCCGAGTCAAACTCGTGGCTAGAGATGAGAAAGGCAGACCGGAGTGGAGAAAAGCCAAAAACAAATCAGAGTCAAAGGAACACAAGAGCATGCTTCACAGAAGAAATAAATGGCTTAGGGCCAAAGCCACAAGAGTCACGCCTGTGCTGTTGCAAACTCACGATTTTCCAAAGTGGGATGGTTTCTTACGAGGCATCGTCGCTTGCGTTTACATCTAACTGGCTAGCCCAGAAATCAGATTTCCCATAACAAGGCAGACACCCTTGTATTTTAAACTGTCTATTCTCAACACGGTTGCAGGCAATTTATATCTCTAACCCCAGTGATTGTGACTGAGAGCTGCCTAGGTAAAATTCGTCCTGGGCCAAACTGAAAACCTTACCCCCTTTAAATTTCAAAGGCCTGGAAACTGAAATTATAAGCAACGTTGAACATCAGGGCCTATCAACAGCTGCTGTATATCAAAACTACTGTGTGCCGAAATTCCTTGGAGGCAAGCTAGAGAGCCCAGCAAGAATGAACAGAGCCAGGAACCACATGAAGAAAACCCGTGTGCATTCCCTTGGTTTTCACACAGAGAGGAAAAGAGAGCGAGAAACCCAAAGCACAAATGTTTATGAAATAAAAGCTGCACTCAGAGGGCCAGGGCTGGCAAGCCTTGCTTCCCACTAGAATATGTGCATGGAAATTCCTGTTTCCAATTAGCCAGGGACTAGCGTAGTGAGTCAGGCCACTGGGAGGGGTGAGCAGAGGATTGCTGTTGCTGAAGCTCACTTCTCCACGAGATGTAAATCGAACTGCTGATCCCCTATGCAGAACAAGACACTCATTCCAGAATAAGAGACTCCAAACACGGAGGTATTCAGGAATAGTTATTTCAGAATAGCTGTTGCTGAATAACTCCAGGTGTAGATAAGCTCTTTGGGGAAGGAGCAGGGAGAATTTTAAGATATTATTTAAAAGAGAAGTGGGATGGAGTGAGGTGAAGGCAAAGGAGAATGAGTTCTTCCAGCTAGCAACCTCCACTGCAAGGGTGTGGGGTTCCTTGCGCATCTGAGATGGGCTGATGGTATTCTAGAAAGACAGGCAATGTCTAAGCATTGCCAAGTCCTTGTCTACCGGGAAACCTTCACTGGTATAAACTAAGATGGGAATTTAAACTGATATAGTTACAATTAATGCAAACCCATGAGGACCCACTTATTTCAGACTAAGAGTGGCCTTTTTTAAAAGTTTTATTTAAGTCAACTGGAAACAGGTTTAAGCTAAATCAAAATATGCTGCCCTTAAACTGAAGCAAGGGCCTACACACAGGGGGGTTGCACCAGTTTAATAAACTGGTTTAAAAAGGTGATTTACGTTAAACCAGTCACACTTTGTCATGTAGACAAAGTTTGTCATTTTACTTCAGAACCTCTGTGGAAAAAGAGAGAGGTGGGATTTTAAATGTTCCAGAGCTACAGCACGCTGTTCATGAAGCAGATGCGCGCACTGGAGAGCTGCTGTGATGGTCCCACCCCATCTGTTCTCCAAGACACCCACCGCTTATCATCACTGAACTCTAGGATTCTGAAACCAGAGCATTTAAATGAGCATGTGCTGGGATTCGTCGAATACAATGCAATCATACCGTAGCTTCTGGATATTTGACGCAATTCCCGACAGGCGGTATATTCCATCCACAATGCCGTGTTTCTCAATGAATTCGGTGCAGCTCTTGAGGACCTGGGGGACTAAAAAGAAAAAAGGGCTAGTGTTTAGTTGACCATGTTACTGAGGGCCTGTGTCAGATCTCATAAGCTAAGCACAGATGGGCTGCTTCCCTAGTTGCTACTTGGATCGGAAACCAAGGAGGTGTATGAAATAGTGCTAGTAACTGGTAAATAATAAATAATAATTGGAGATGTACCTATCTCCTAGAACTGGAAGGGACCTTGAATGGTCATTGAGTCCAGCCCCCTGCCTTCACTAGCAGGACCAAGTACTGATTTTTGCCCCAGATCCATAACTGGCCCCCTCAAGGACTGAGCTCACCACCCTGGGTTTAGCAGGCCAATGCTCAAACCACTGAGCTATCCCTCCCATGGTAGCAGGTATGCTTTCCTTTAAGTGAGTATTGAAGCATGGTATTAGGGGGAACTGTGTCACAGGAGATGCCATTTCTCAGTTGAGATACAAATCAGGTTCTCACCAACTGTGGTTATGGAAGATCTACGCTTACAAACGAGACGTGGTGTTAACGCCACTATCCTGGCCAATCTGAGACTGAGCAATTTCATTCTGTCCAGCCAAAATTCTTTCTGCAGCTTCAATTCAGCATGAAATTCTCCTCCCCTACTTGGTTTAAACTGTTGCACGCTGTTAAAGAAATACCACATTCTACCCCAGGGTTACCTGCATTTTTATAATTGATAATTTGATCTCTGTATGTGCAGAGCACTGATGCATTTAAGCGTCCCTGGATTTAGAAAGCTACGTGACACAATGAACCCACTGAAACCGCAGTGCAAAACTGGGTACAAAGGAAGACCCAGATAAGGCTGGACTGAAAGTAAGACCCAGTGGATGTAATCAGGTTTACAGTAATATTCAGGCCATTTCACCAACCAGTTCTCACCAGATGGCTTCCCAATACAACTGAACTTCCACCGGGTGATCTAGCGATCCATCCCGATGGATTTAAGGGAGGAGCAATGCTGATCCCCTTTAACAGGGAAATGAGACTTGATATGAGCCCAGACAGGAAATTAGGATCAGACCCGTCTAAGCATCATCAAGTCCTCATGGAAAAACTCAGATTTTTGTGGATTCCTCTGCAGGAGACTTTCTTGCCACAGCTCCTACAATGATCTAGATTTATTCTTACACAAGATGCCAACGCTTATCAATTTGGCATGTGACACAGATTGTGAATAGGTCATGTGGCAAATTCCCTTATATCAAGTAACATATACCATCTGCCAGGAACACCGTTGAACTTGGATGCCCTATTCCTCCTCCCCACCCCATCCACTGTACTGCTGTTCTGCTTCACATCAGGCACAGAAGCAGATGAACAACCTGCGCAAGGAAAGGAGCAGACACTTTCGGTGGTTCCCTAGAAATAAGCAGATGCATCTCAGACTAATGTACCATGAAACATAGGAGAGTCTGCAATTTGGTGTTTTACCTTCTATATTCACAGTATCTCAAGCTGCTTTCCAGAGACTGTTGGGCAAACGGACCCCCTGCTACCCCATAGAGCCTTGGAAATAAAATCCTTCTCTACAGAGCAAGGCATTGACCAGAACTGGTTACCTCCTGCTCAAACCTGCAAGTGCCTTGGGATCTTCACCTGCCGTTGAAGGGCAACCTAAAGGAGTGGTTCTCAACCTTTCTGGTCTCCCTTCCAGGAAGCTCATTTGTCTCGTGTACCATCAAGTTTCACCTCACTTAAAAACTACTTGCTTACAAAATCAGACAAAAATACAAAAGTGTCCCAGTGCGTTCGTTGTTACTGAACAATTGCTTCCTTTCTCATTTCTACCATATAACTATAAAATAAATCAATTGGAATATGAATATTGTACTTACATTTCAGTGTATGGTATATAGAGCAGTATAAACAAGTCACTGTCTGTATGACATTTTAGTTTGTACGGACTTCACTGGTGATTTTCATGTAGCCTGTTGTAAAACTAGGCAAATATCTAGATGAGCTGATGTAACCCTCGGAAGATCTCCACGTACCCCAGGCTGAGAACCCTGACGTAGAACACCGGCCCGAGCTGCCTAACCAAAGTCCTGCGTCACAGAGAACAAACATGGCACGCTTCCATGGCTTTGCGCTCCTGAGGAGTATTGTATGTAAGTCACAATTGTTCTGACAATTTGGGTTGTTGTTTTTTTCCTTCCTTGACTTGATGCAAAGAGTGGGATATAGTCCTAGCAATACATTTACTGCACTGGCTTATTCACCAGACCAAGAGATTGGATAGCGCTGTTAGAGTTAGCATGGGACAAAAACACAAAGGGCCCATCCACACCAGAAATTCCACTGTATCAGGCTACATGTTCATCTCCTGACCTGGCTATCACATTGATCCATCCTGTAGCAGAGATGGGACGCTGAGCATGTACTGAACTGTGCTAAAGCTCTGGATGCAGCATGGCTTAGAGATGTGGTTAAAAACACGTGGTTAATTGGGTCCCCGGACATAGCTGTAGTTAAAAGGGGTCTTTTGCTGGCAGGATGACCTTAGTTAGCTATTTAAAAAAAAATGTGTGTGTGTGGGGGGGTGCCACAGGAAGATTACATGAGCATTTTTAATTTTTCCCCTCCAACCCCCATCTTTCCTCAGCCCCTGGTAGCTTCGTGTTTCTGGTACCAACAAGAAATATGAAATTGCAGTAAAAACAGCCAAAGCTGATACACCGCTACCTCGATATAACGTCACCCGATATAACACGAATTTGGATATAACACGGTAACGCAGTGCTTCGGGGAGGAGGGGGGCGCTGCGCACTCCGGTGGATCAAAGCAAGTTCAATATAACATGGTTTCACCTATAACGCAGTAAGATTTTTTGGCTCTCAAGGACAGCGTTATATCGAGGTAGAGGTGTGCTAAAGCTGCCTACCAAAAATCTGACAACAGAGAGGCAGCTGGTGTCCTGAGACTACTCCCTATCACGAGGACTACTACTGTCTCATTGAGTGCTTGGGCTCCTGTTGTCTGTTGTATGCATCTGTCTCGTGCCTTATACTTATTATGAGCACTTTGGGGCAGGGACCATCTGTTTGTACAGCACCTAGCACCATGAGGCCCTGATCCATGACAGGAGCTCCCGGGAGTCACCATAATTCAAATAAATAAGAAGAAAAGCTTAACAATGTGCACTGTTGTTTTTATTTCCTTTCTGGGCAATATCATGTCCAACCTCCGGACACCAGATAATTCCCCTTCAGGGAAAAAAAAACAAAGAAACAACCACCTCACCTGCACTTCAGGGTGCTAGAGTTAATTGATAATTGCTCCATTTAAACATCCACATCCTGTGAGGCCCTGAGCAACTTGTGTATCTCCTGCTCCCGGATCAGGCATCCCATTCCCACCTCTCCCTCCCTTTGCCGGCCCCAAGTGACTGACATTCCAGGCATTGAACCGTAGAAGCCCGGGAATGTGGAAGCATCACCAAAGGAGACCCCAGCATGGGGTGAGTCAAGGAATTTTTCAGCTCGTTCCTCAGCATCTCCCAGCAGGTTTGAGAGTTTTACAGCATCTCTCCTTGGGCTTTTATTTTATTTACTCATTGACTAAAAGGGTTAATTCTTCCCCTCAGGATGAAGTGAAAGTTTTATAGCTCCCATTTTCAAGGGTGTTTTAATTCCTCTTGAAATCAGACCCTTTACAGTCCTCTACCTTTGCTTTGTTTTCCCCTTTTAATCTTTCATAACCAAAGCAGCCGTCTTTTTGTTGTTGTTGTTGGGTGTTGTTTTTTTGTGTGTGCATTACTGGAATCCGAATTATTTGTTCAGCCTGGGGAATGAGACCTCCCACCGAGTTCCCCTGCAGCAATGTCATTTTTACAGTATTTCAGCAATCAGTGAACTACTGCACAAGCCAGGGCCTTTTTGCTGGTTAACGGACCATATCGCATAGAACTGCAGCTGCTCAGCTGAATTCCACACAGAGCGAATGACCGTAAAAAGTTAAATGATCACTCGAACAGGAACAATGAATATAAATTGAACGGTTGTACGTACTGTAGCTAACCTTCTAAACAAACGCTGTCAAACTATGGATGTCATTAAGTTCCAATATTGTCTAAGAAGCTTAGCAAAAAGCAATTAAATGAAGGAGCAAGACGGTAAGGCAGTGAGATGGGAAGATAACAACAACTAATAATTGTTCTCCGTTAAAAGAATACCAATATAACCAGTGAGCCCCCAAAGGAACTCACATACCACTGGTAGATACATCCCCAACCGCTGATGAAATACTACAGCTATTTTTACCCCCACTTCCCTCGCCATCTTATTTTTGATATCATAGGGTATGTCTACACTGCAATTAAGACACCCAAAGGTAGCCCGTGCCAGCTGACTCACCTCTAACTACAGCTTACTGCACCGACTTTGTGTGCTTTTCACTGAAGCTGATTGAAATTTTTGGAAGATACAGAATTTTTGAAAACCGTCAAAAAACACAAACCCACTCTCACAAAATTGTTACCATTTTGCAACTAGCTCTGCTTTTCAGCTGTTTAGCCCTTTTGGTTTTAGCAGCCTATTTTTCCTTCTTTAAACCTGCCCTCCCAGCTGTCCTTCCCCAAGGTGAGATCTGAAAGTGTGAATTACTTCCTTTTTATTACCCCATCCATGCCAAGCCAGAAAGTGGCCTGCAGGTGACATTTTATAAGCATGCAGCCCCATTCCACCACCTCGACTCCTGCATACTGCGATAACTTCACTCATCTCCTCCCGCAGTTCACTCCTAAATCCTGAGCCTAACATCCTCCCATGAGCTACCAAAACTTAAAAATAAAAGATCAAGCCACAAACATCGACTTCCTTCAACATGCTGTAGGGTTTGCAAGAAATGACCCACGTTCAAAATACACATATTACTACAGAGTGAAGATAAAGCCTAAGTCAACTATCTTGAGCTACACTACTTCCTGGCAATACCTCTCTCTTATCTGACAGAGTGACTTTTGTACTGTAGGTCTTAAGGTAATGGTAAAGCGGGTTATAAAATATAAATGAGACAGCTACAAGAGCAGAGAGACACCTTGTGGTGCCTAGGAATGGAATCCGCTTAAGGCTGGATTGTCTTGTTGCACCACTCAGGAAAGCACTTAATCACACATGCTTAAGTCCCACTGACATTCATGGGACTTAAGCATGTGCTGTACGTGCTTACCTGAAGCCTCAGGCTCTGTCTACACTAGACGGTCGTACCACTTTAACTGTACAGTAATCAGTGCAACCCTCTCCAGCCCTGAGTATGGATGCAATTACAACGTGGTTTTGTACAGGAAGGGGAATAACTACTAGTATAAGGCACCTTTAGACTGGTATAACTGTTTCCACACTAGGGCTTTTATTGGTACAACTATTTTGATTTTTTTTTTAAATCACACCTTTAACAGCAATAGTTATACCAGTAAAACTTTCAAGTGTAGGCCAGGCCTTAGTGTTCCATGGACAGGTCCCTAAAACTTACTGCACAAAAAAAATTAATTGAAGAGAAATAAAATACCATTCTTGACATCTAAACAGAGGAGAAGACATATGAGCTGTTGCTGTACAGCATGAAATATTTCTTCTCGGGTTTTATTCTCCTCGTGGCACTGTTATTTCAAAATGCAAATTAATTACCAAGCCCCTTGTGTCCTCTGCGTAGGTGAGGCATAAGGAATTTCTCTTATCAAGGTTGTTACTTTCAGCCGCTCCAAAGGAGGCAAGCTGGAAAGGAGCGGAGAGAGTTTTCCTTTTAGCAATTTTAATAGCTTGTGTGTCCTTCTCAATTCCCCTTTCATACAGCTTGGAGGATCCCCTCTCGAAGAGCAGTAAAGCCACAGCGGGGCCTCGTCACAATGCTAAGCTGAGCCAAAAGGAGCATGGGATCCACTGGTTTGGAAGAGGGCAAGGACACAAGTGCCCATCGACTATGGAAACTGGACCGAAATAATTCAAAACCGCTGACCTTCAAAGATACCAACGCTCACCTTTTTAGTGGTGCCCTTGGAGAGGTGAGTGCGCCTGTGCAAGGTGGGGTCCCCACCAATTTTCTGCTGTATGTATTAGCTGGTTATTGCTATCATAGGGTGGAGTTTGCTGCTGGATTCAGCTTCTAGGTTATGATTTCTGTGTCAAGGGCAGAAATCCAAAGTGGATTTAGGGACAGATTTCCAAAGTGACACAGGTGCCCAAAGATGCAGCTAGGCACCTAGTGGGATTTACAAAGGTGCTTAAGTGAATCAGGTTCCTAACTCACATTGACTTTCCATGGGAGTTAGGCTCCTAACTTGCTTAAATGCGCTTTCACAGTCCTATCAATCTAAGGAAGCAAATATATATAAATAAATAAAAATAGGCCACACAAAATATGATTATTCCCATGTTGAAGATTGGGAAAGTGAAGCAGAAATGTTAAGGAACCTGCCCAAAGGTCACAGAGGAAGTATAAGAGATGGGATTAGAGCTCAAGTGTGCATTGTTCCCAGTCCTTTGTTCAGACCACAAGATCACACCTATGTTTCACTAAACTCCTTGTCAATGTCTCTCTGATCACGTCTACCCTTTATAATCATTACAGATCATCCCCAAATGACTGCAAGCTGCAACAAATGTGATTTTAGATTTGCATATATTTGATGTCAACCAGCAGGTTCCAGGATACAAAATACCAGGCCACACATTGAAATCAGCAGTAAAATCTAGCCAAACAGAACAGCAATATAAACAAAGGGGCTGGAAGACATTAGAACCCACAAGAGAAAAAAGCTGAAGTGGGCTGTAAAACCATTCCAAACAGCCTCACCATATAACTGCCACATAATGCACCTTTACAAGTCACTTCCTCCAGTTTACAAAGTGTATGTGGAATTGTGATAAATGCCATCTCAAACAGATTTACGCAAAACTGTATAAACAAGACAACATTTCTGTAGTGTGCCAGGTAAAACTGACAGGAAATGAGTAATAATGGGTCATAAGAGACAGATGGAATAAGTCTGGTCTGATAAATGCATGATGCAAGTCACAGAGAATAAATGTGTCAATCTCCCTGTGTCCTGGTTAATGACTTCTCAGTCTCGGAAAACCCACTTGAAAGCATCCAGGGCAAAACTTTTCTTTGTGTAAAAAAAAAAAAAAAAAAAGAGTTGCTTCTTAAACAAATCTATTGATGTTGGTTGCTAAGATTCAAATCTAAAGTTTTGGAACTAAACTCCAGGATTTTTACACTTTCACATGATTAGTGTTATTTACTCTCTGTATTACAGTAGCACCCACAGCCCCCCAATGTGTTGGATGCTCTGCAAACATAAAAAAAGGCAGCTTCTGTAGCGAAGACCTTGCAATCTAAATGCATTCATCTTTAAAATGGCAGTTTCGTAGAAAATCTCTAGACTGAAAACAATTAGCCATAAAGGTCAGTTTGTGAGTAAAAATTACACTTGGGCCTCTGTAGCATTTCAAAGATACACTGGGCACGTGAATTTCACAGACTGTTCATATTTTTAATATATTTATGCAATTTTTAAAAAGAGAAAGAAAACAGAAGACAGACACATTTGTGGTTTTACACAGCTTTCTATTTTTTAAATTAATTTTTGCCTTATTGCTTATTTGCAGTTTTCTACGTTGTTTTCTTATTCTCCAATAAAAGCAAGAAGAAGCAGAGTAAACAGGGCCAATGCAGGTCATCAGTGTTAGGACCTCAAGGAAGGATTAAGCCAGACTTCAAGTAGGGTTAGATTATTCTTTTTCCTCAAGATGGCCAAGATTCAAGGGCAGCCAGCCAGACATCTATCGTAATTAAAAATTATTAACAAAACCAAGGGACTAATGAAATGAACGTGAAGAACCGAAGAGGTGACATATAGGTTGCAAGGTCTGAGCTAAAGGAAAATTGAGAATGGAGCTGGTTTTACTCTGCCCACACAGAGCGTCCCAGCTGAAATGTTGCCTCAGATGATCCTTTCTTGTTCTAACCTGTTTTACTAACCATATTCTTCTCCTTTGGAAGCCTGAAACAATTTATCACTGAAAATATTACATAAACAATGGGGATCTGGCAAATCATAAGGGAGCTGGGATCCCTGGTGATGATAAACCACCAACGGCACTAGAACAGGCGGTGATGCCATCAGAAACTCCAAGGAGGCAGGAGTGTCTTGGTTTAAAAGTTATTTAAGAGCACAAGGGAACAAAGCCTTCCCTTGGAAGTGAATGGAGTTGAGAAGGCTTAGAATATGGCAGACTAAGGACCCTGTCTCCTACAGAGGTTCAGGCTGAGACTTTCAAGACCATACGATTTGGATATCCAGTTCCAGCTAAAATTAAATCCTCTACGAGATTTTGAAAACTGTAGTCTCAAATTTTAAAACCCTATACATTTCCTTCTCAAAAACTGTTTCAAATAGAAGAAAGACAAATCAGCTGCATCAATATATATTCGCCCTGTTTCATTTTGCAGCAGTAAGGTCGAGGAGAGGTTACTCACCTTGTGCAGTAACTGGAGTTCTTTGATGTGTGTGCGCCTTGCACCACTGATTGCCGATTTTTGGTAGCTGCGTCCGTTCAGCCCATGCCCTACACTGCTCCTTACTGAAGCTATATAAGGCTGTGTGAGCAAACTGCCCTCAGTTCCTTCTCTGCCGCAAAGTCCCACAGAGAAACTCTGAAGCAGTGGGGAAGGAAGGTGGGTAGTGTGGCACCATCTTGAAGAACTCCAGTTACTGCACAAGGTGAGAAACCGCTCCTCCTCCTTCTTCGAGTCGTGTCCCTGTTGGTGCTCCACTTCCAGTGACTCCCTAGCAGTATCCCCTTAACAAGGTGGGAGGTTCAGAACAGAGTCCAGCACTGAAGAGAGGATTGTGTTGCCTATTGCAGCATTTGATTTAGCAGCATGAACCAAAGTGTAATGGCTGGAAAACATATGTACCAAGGTTCATGTTGCAGCTCTGCAGATTTCTGCAACTGGAATGTCCTTGAGTAGGGCTACAGGCGTAGACTGTGATCTAGTAAAATGTGCAGCCACTCGTAGGGGAGGTTAAGAACTTACCTGGGAGGTAAGAACCCAAAATGATTATCTGGTTGGATATGCACCAATTCCAAAGCTTTATTTTTGCAGTGCAGTGCGAGGGGGAACACACTCCTCCCTGACTGATATAATACATTCAAGCTATGTTGTCCCTCATGAACTTGATTTACTTGTTTTTGATTAGGGAAAAAGTGGAGGCCAGCATTTATGACTGCCCTCAATTCTAGCAGATTGATGTGCAAGCGTTGTTCTTGTTGTGACCATTTGCCTTGGACTGCGTGAGGGCCCAAATGTGCTCTCCATCCCAAGAGAGAAGTGTCCATTGTTATAATGACTTTTAGGGGTATTCTGGATGAACAGGATTCCTGCACAAACCCAGGAAGTCCTTTCACCAGGTGAGTGACTGACTGTAGGACCCAGCTGAGTACAGAAACCTGTTTGTTGAGCACGTAAACTATCCTTGGCCGTGCCTGGAGACATCGATAACCTGACCTTCTGTGTTACAAAAACGCAAGTTGTCATCTTCGGTTCAGGCATGGCCTTTCTAGGACTGAGCAGCATTCTTTGGAAAAGGTTCTTTAGAGAGAGAAACCCGTCCGAAGGGAGATAAGCCTTGCCCGTCATCGAATTCAGAAACTCACCCTGACTACTGGGTGGCTGAGACTCTTGACATAACCATCAAAACCAGTGTTTGGAAGACATTGGCGGCTGGGATAAAGCAGTCGAGGTGGTAGTAGTCTTTTTATAAAAATCTCAACCACTTACAGAAGGTAGAAAATTGAGTAGGACGGAATCTTTGTGAAGACGAAGAACTGCTGAATTTCCTTTTATTTGCAGGCATATATATATCCCCAAGGATCTAAGTGTAGCCCAAAAGTCCTTTAAGGCATTAAATGAGTCGTCCGTGCAGAGCTTGTGGCCATTACATGGTAAGGCCTCAATGGTTGATTGAACCTCCTAGGAGAAACTAGACAGCTGAAGCCAGGAAGCTCATCTCATTGCTATTGTGGCAGAAATAGACCTGGCTGCAGTGTCAGCCACATCAAGTGAAGCCTGCAAAGATGTCTTCGTCAAGAGCTGACCTCCTGTATTATGACACTAAACTGATCTTGATGTTCCTGCGATAAATGGCCAATAAAAGCATTATTAAACTTCTCATCATTCAGACAGTCACATTTTGACATCAGTGCCCGATGATTCGCAATCCTGAACTGTAAATGTTGCTGCAGAGTAACCAAAAAGGTCCAGTTACTTCTGGTCCTTGTTATATGGGGTAGCTTTACGAATATGCCATCTCCCCCTTTTATTAACTGAATCCACAAACTGAGAACTTGGTGCCAAATGTGAAAACAAAAACTCAATCTCTGTCTGGGACACAGTATTTTTTTTTTATTGGAACACTGGCATGTAGGGGTCCCACTGCTGGAGTTTGCCACGTGGTCTTGGCTGGCTCAACAAGAGCATCACTAATCGGCAGTGCCAACTGTGCTGAAGCAGACGTATGCAACATGTCCATGATGGGAAGCCCGGACTTCCTTCAGAGGAATATGAAGCATGTCCATGACCTACTTCTCCAGAGTCTGGAACTGCCAAAGGTCATCAGCTAATGATGGCATTACTGCCTTATCAGGCTATGAAGAAGCAATATTTGTAAGGGGAGGGGTGGGGCTTTGCCCTTCTTGTCCGCCTTCACCTCTTGCTCCTCAAAGGTCTCCTCTACTGATTTGGCATGGAGGGGAGAGGTCGAAGTACCAAAGAAGAGGTCTTCTAAGTTCCTTATGAAACTGAATCGGGGCCCTCAAAATTGCTGGCAGTACATTGCCCATGGGGTCACACTGAAGACCAATGAGGAGGACTATAAGGCATTGATGGGGGGTGGGGGCGGGGCAGGGTGGGCGCAGGTAGACATTGTTGGTTCTCCCAGGTATTAACAAGAAGGGGTCTTGTATCCCACCTTCCTTGCATCTGCAAAGGGGAATAACGTCTCCTCAAGTAAACTGGAGCGCCTTGAACTGACAGTTCTGAGTCTCAGTCCGAATGCTCCTTCACATATTGTACAGGAGGTGACAATCCTTCTTCCCTGTAGAGGCTCGGGAAGTAGTGAACCTCACTACAATACGTGCATTCAGTAACCCTGCAGATCTCAGTTCCGAGAAGTGTCTGGAGGTTGCAAAGGGTTGGGGAGACTCGGGCTCATTCGGGACCATGAGGTCTTTAGGGTACCAGAACTCCTGTGGTACCGGGAAAACAACAGACTTTGGTACAGGCACTGCGGTTGTTCCCGATGTTGCTGTCCGGGGTGCTGATGACGGTATCAAGGGTACCACAGATACCAGTGAGGCTGCTCTCTTGCTACCGTGGGCTCTGATGGTAGTCTTAGTAGTAGTCTTCAGTACCGTGCCCTTTACTGCTGAGGCATGGGACTTAGATGAAGTCTTAGTGTGCTTCACAGTACCTGAAATACTTGGAGCCTCAAAAGCACTCTTTTTGGGCTTGAGGTCTCCAGCGACTGAATCTTCTTTGAGGAGGAACTCGCTATTCTGATCCATGGTCTTTGAGTGGGAAGCCCTTGGTACCGAAGGAACGGTTATAGGTACCTCATTCATGGAGAGCGTCAGAGACCAGGGTCTCAACACTGCCTTCACCTGAAGCTCTCGGTGACCATGATCTTGATGCAGACACGGAACTAACAAAAGCAGTAGGCCCCTGTTCGAGGGGGTTCTGTGCATCTGGGTCCAAAGTCAGTTTTAAGGCTTGCTCCTTCATTAATAAAATCTATATTTAATTTCCCTCTTTTTCAGGATCTTCTCTTAAAAGGAGGTGCAGATCTTGCACTTGCTTGGCATATGCAAGTCTCCTAAGCAATGATCACACTGACAATTCCTATTCCTGTTGCTCAACAGGAGAAGCACCTGTTAAAACCCAGGGAGCTCAGCATCCCAGATACGAGAAAAAAATTGTTTTTGACCCCCCACGATAGGAGAAAAAACAAATTTTTTTTTTTAAAGAAAAAAGAAAACAGGATCAACAGTTCCAACAACTATAAAGTAAAAGGAATCTTATAAACTAACTAAAGAACTAACTCTATATACTATATTCTAACTCTAAAGGGACAAATTGGCATACACTAAACTCCGTCTCTGGCTGAAGGCAGTTGAGAAGGAACTAAGGACGGCCGCCCATGTAAACCTATCTATCTAGCCTCAGTCAAGGAGTTCCTAACAACCTTGCATCCATATTTAATATTAACATAAAGAAAAATATCTAGCTCTTCTAGAGCACTTTTCATCTTAAGTTTTCAAAGTGCTTTTTGAATGAGGTCAGGATCATTATCCTCATTATACAGATGGGAAAACTGAGGCACAGAGTGTGAGCTCTCCACATTTACAATCAATTTTAGGATTCACACAGGAAGTTTCATTTCTAAGGCTTTGTCTACACTGCCACTTACAGCGCTGAAACTTTCTTCACACAGGGGTGTGAAAAAACACCCCCTTGAGCGATGCAAGTTTCAGCGCTGTAAAGTGGCAGTGTAGACAGTGCTGTAAATTGGCATGGCTCCCAGTGCTGGTAGCTATTCCCCTCGCAGAGGTGGTTTTATTAAGCGCTTTAACATCAGCTGTGTAGACATATCCTGATTCTCCTTAAGAGCAAATAAGTATGCTGCATAGGCACTGCAATGCACTGCATACCCAACTCCCTCCTGAACACATGTATCCCTTGTAAATAGGATTTTTCACTTTTAAAGAGGCACTTGGTAGGTGTGCTTTTGGAAAGACACACTTTGCTTCCATCCCTACCTGTGCCATAATGGGAAGAATGAAGATGCTTTCTTTATCACGGACTATACTATGCTCAGAGTGCTGTGGGTTGCCACTCCATAAAATACTGCAGCATGGCAGATGTCAGCAGAGCAGAACAAATTGGGTCTCCTGGCTGATGAAGAAAGAACTACTCCCTAACAAGGTTGGGCTGCTTCCAAATGACTTCATCAGTGGGGAAAGGTATTTAAAAGCTAAAGTAGTCGCACACTAGAATTAAATGGAGACACACATTCCATTGGCATGGAAGTGACCATAATTGAATTGATCCGCACAATAAAAACCAATATACATCAACACATTCATTATTTGTAGAGAGAAACCTGAAACAGAAACCTTGAACGCAACAGCCCCCAAATCAATAAAGTTGACAGCTGAAGTTAAAGACGGAGAAAAAGGACAGAGAGAGGAGACAGCCTTTGTATCTGTATGAAACGTGTGTATCGCCATAATCTAGTATCACAAGCGGAAACCACTAACAGATATTATCTGTAGTTATTTCACTGACATATACTCAAGTCTGTACCCACAAAGCAGCAGCAATGGGAGTTGGAAGGCCTGGATTCTTGACTCTTCCACTTGCTTACTCTATAGCATGGGACAAGTTATTTAATCTCCCTGACTCAGTTTCCGCATTGGTAAATGGGAGTAATGCTACCTGGGATGTTATGAGGACTTATTAGTTAATGTTTGTAACACACATTTAGCATATGAAGTGCTCAATAAATGGTAAACCTTACATCACCGCCACCACCCACATAAGACCTTGCTCTGCATTTTAAAGGGGCAGAAACCTTTATTTAGAAAATATTTGTGCTGGATTCTTAGCAGTGATGGGAAGGATGATTTTAGGGCTAAAACACTGGATTTAGGAGATGTGGGTTCAATTCCAGAATCTGCCCAGACTTCCTGTGTGACCTCGGGCAGATCATTTAGGAGCCTAAGTCCCACTGACTTTCAAAGAGATTTCCTTGGGCTCCCAAGTGTGTCTTTTGAAAATGGGATTTAGGTGTTTTTGAAAATGTTACCCTTAATCCCTCCATGCCTCAGCTCCACATCCGCAAAATGGGTATAATGATACCTCCTGTCCCCCATAAGAACAGCCATACTGTGTCAGACCAAATGTCCATCTAGCCCAGTATCCTGTCTTCTGACCGTGGCCAATGCCAGGTGCCCCAGAGGGAATGAACAGAACAGGCAATCATCAAGTGATCCATCCCATCGCCCATTCCCAGCTTCTGGCAAACAGAGGCTAAGGACACCATCCCTGCCCATCCTGGCTAATAGCCATTGATAGACCTATCCATGAACTTACCTAGTTCTTTTTTGAACCCTGTTTTAGTCTTGGCCTTCACAACATCCTCTGGCAAAGATTTCCACAGGTTGACTGTGCATTGTGTGAAGAAATACTTCCTTTTGTTTGTTTTAAACCTGCTGCCTATTAATTTCATTTGGTGACCCCTAGATCTTGTGTTATGAGAAGGAGTAAATAACACTTCCTTATTTACTTTCTCCATATCAGTCATGATTTTATAGATCTCTGTCATATCCTCCCTTAGTCTTCTCTTTTCCAAGCTGAAAAGTCCCAATCTTATTAATCTCTCCTCATACGGAATCTGTTCCATACCCCTAATAATTTTTGTTGCCCTTTTCTGGACCTTTTCCAATTCCAATATATCTTTTTCGAGATGAGGAGACCACATCTGCACATAGTATTCAAAATGTGGGCGTACCATGGATTTATATAGAGCCAATATGATATTTTCTGTCTTCTTATCTATACTTTTCTTAATGACTAATGCTGCACATTGAGTGGATGTTTTCAGAGAACTATCCACAATGATTCAAGATCTCTTTCTTGAGTGGTAACAACTAAGTTAGACCCCATCATCTTATATGTATATCTGGGATTATGTTTTGCAATGTGCATTACTTTGCATTTATCAACACTGAATTTCATCTGCCATTTTATTGCCCAGTCACCCAGTTTTGTGAGATCCCGCTGTGGCTCCTTGCAGTCTGCCTGGGACTTAACGATCTTGAGTAGTTTTGTATCATCTGCAAATTTTGCCACTTCCCTGTTTACCCCCTTTTCCCAGATCATTTATGAATATGTTGAATAGGACTGGGCCCAATATAGACCCCTGGGGGACTCCACTATTTACCTCTCTCCATTCTGAAAACTGACCATTTATTCCTACTCTTTGTTTCCTATCTTTTAACCTGTTACCAATCCATGTGAGGACCTTCCCTCTTATCCCATGACAGCTTACTTTGCTTAAGTGCTTGGTGAGGGACCTTGCCGAAGGCTTTCTGAAAATCTAAATACACTATATTCACTGGATCCCCCTGGTCCACATGCTTGTTGACCCCCTCAAAGAACCGTTGTAGATTGGTGAGGCATGATTTCCCTTTACAAAAACCATGTTGATTCTTCCCCAACAAATTATGTTCATCTCCCACCTTTTGTCTCTCTTGCCTATTTAGTTAGATAAGCACTTTGGGGCAGGGGCTGTCTCTCACTAAGTGTATGGAGCATCTACCATAAAGGAGTCCTAATACTGGTTGATCCATCTAGTGCTAATATAAAACAGATAAACGAACAGGACACTGTCTCCCACACAATTACTAGCACTCATTTGTCATTCAGGGGGGACAATTATTTCAATATTAAAATATTCCTCTGTTGCCTCTATTACAAACATATTTTTATTTCTCTCACTTCCCACCACAATTTGCCCAAATAGTGTGCAGTGTAACCTGCTGGTCCAAACCCAATTATACAAGAACCACAAATTGCAGCCATATACCAAACCAATAAAGTCAACCACCACCACCACCAACTATTGACTCCACCCAACTGCAACACAGACTCACTACACAGACACCTCCCTTAGAAAGAAGTCAGAGTAAATAGCTGGATTAAGCCCTGAAGGGTGACAGACAGGTTCTGTCATGCCAACAAGAAAAACTGGCAGACTCAAGGGCTCTCTTTTGAGAACTCTGTGCCCTAAATCTAGGGATATCTGCTAAAGCATTGTTGCTGGTCTCAAATGTAGAGATGGTGGACAGACAGGTATTCTTCCAGTGTACATGGAAGTATACATTCTTCCAGTGCACACAGGACCACAAGTTCATTCCACAGCTGGTCTGTTGTCCTACAACTTGTGTAATAAGATGTTGTTTAACAATTCTTACACAGCACTTCTTCATTCTAGATCTCAAACCAATTGACCAAAGAAGGTAAGTATAATTAGAGATAGAGGAAACTGAGGCAGAGAAATTAAAAGACTTGCCAAAGGTTATAGCAGACCTGGGAACAGAGCCCAGGGCTTCTGACCCCCAGGAACAGAGCCCAGGTCTTCTGACCCCCAGTTCAGTGCCCTGTCTACTGAACCACACTTCTACCCTTTTCTTTGCCTCATTTAGATTGTAAACTCTTTGTGGCAGGCAACGTGTTTCACCTGTTTGCAAACTCCCTTATAAATTGATGGTGCTATATTAATGCTTTATACCACCACTACGCTATACCAGTTGTACTCTAGACTTTCATTAATAAAAACACAGCCATCTGCACTGGCTACGCTCAATATACCAAGGTTTACTGTTTAATATTAAAGCTTAAAACATTAAGTACACACACCATCAAGATGTGACCATTCCCTAAACCAAGTAACCTATTGCAACCTTCATCTTCCTTACCTTTTGCTCCTCTTTGTCTGTCTGTTACTCTCACTCGTCATCCCATGTCAAAAAACTAAGGCCCAGAACTGCAAATACTGACACTTAATCATGTAAGCAGTCTCACTGGATTCAAAGGAACTACTTACATGAGGAAAGTAACTCAAGTGTTTGTAGGATTGGGACAGCAGATTGCCAATTTACTACAAAGCATTTAGCACATTTCTGGGTGTTGTAAATAAAATAGGACCCACCTATACAAAGGGCAGCCTGCAGCATCTCAGAGGCATGGGATTGGAAGTGCTCAGATTGTCCCAAGATAAATTCTTGAAAGGCAAGGCTTCGTCAGCTGAGCAGCAGTGACTCTACAATTCTCAACATGCAGAGCACAACAGTAGCTCAATTCTGCACTCCTGGAGAGAATGTGAATGTGTTGTAGCCTGTTCTGAAGATATTTTGTCCCAAAACTTTTTGCTTAAGCCATACAGACACTTTTGGGTAGCGAAAAGGATATTTTTGTGTGAATTGAGACACCATCAAATGCTTTCTGGATGTAAACAAGTCCCTTGCTGTCTCATCAGGTAAAACCCACACACGTATGAAGTACTGCAGGGTAGCAGCTACTCTGAAAACATTCTTGAGCTATTGTCTGATCTCACAGATGAAAGGATATTATTGTGTCCATGCTCTATCTAACTCATCTAGGTTCTCATGTGATATATCAATTCCCCTTTAAGCAGATCAACCAGTTCTGCTTAACAATTTGCTCTGAGACCGAGCTTCAGAATGAGGGGTACTTAAAATGCTGTCTGTGTGTACGCATAGTTTGATTCACCAGAACACAAAAATGTCTCTGCAAAACTAATCCCTAGAATTACCTCATTTGGAATACGGGTCAGGGAGCTGAATCACACAGAAAAAAACCAACCCTGCTGTGAGAAATGGAGATCTGCCCGTTAGCAACATCCCGATTGGATCTGCTTTGCTCCAGGGTGTTGTGAAAGAGTTATTAAGTCCAGGCTGAAAAGAACTGGAAACTGCATAGATGAAGAGACCTCACGAATGCATCACAGCCATAATCATGGAGGAGTGGTTCCGGGGGGGGAGAGGGTTCAAAACCCTGGGGGCAGGTCTTGGGATGGTGTCAATTCTCACAGATGAACCATCACTGGAGCTCTGACAATTTACTCCAGCTGAGGATCTGCCCCTTGTATCTTATGAAACTTAATAAATCATCTTCAGTCTTGCCCAACTCAAGTGAACAAGAGGGGACTTTGGGGATTAAACAGAATTCCTGCTTTGCCCAGTCGCGAGCTCACGCTCTCTGCATGCCTTTTGATTGCCTTGATTTCTCCCACTTGGAGATAATATAAAGTATTCTACAGCAATGAGGTGGCGTAAACTAGCCATCCTGGATCCATTTCTTAAATGGGACATTAGTACAGTTTCTGCTTCCAAACCATCCAGTCTCTGGCTCTCTCAGACTTTTCCAGCCCCAGTTATAATGACCTTCACTGGCTCCAATTAACAAAGCAATGAGCTTTGGCACAGTCCTGATTTGATGCTGTCCACCAAAACTGGCGGTAAAAACTGGCAGCGACAGGATTAAATTCTGCTGTTCCCCAAATGGAATCATTTAAGGCAACACATCGCTTGCCCTCCACCAGCCCCTACCCTTCAAGCCATCTGTATGAGCAAGGAGTCTGAAGTACAACTGGAGTTAACTCAGCAGAGAAACCCCCCTTCTCTGCCCCCTTGTCCTTCAGCCTCAAGGCAAAAGCTCTAAGACATGGCAGTATGGACTTTGACATACGATGTCAGCCACTTGCCCAGATTCACAATCTATTTGGTTAGGCAAGAGGAAAAATATGAAGGAAACAAAAACTGACATAGCTGGAAATGATGCTGTATCCCTTGCTACCTTCCTGATGTCCTTAACTGCTTGGTACTCTGGCTGCTCTGCTACATACTGGTCTGCTGCTTTCCGAAACAGCTGTCACCAGAAGGGGCTGTGTACATGAACAACTTCTGACTAATGCTGAACTGTGAAAGAATTGGTTTGAGTAGCTCCTCCTCTCTGGCTTGGTAATCAGCAGTTCTGGTGCCTCCCTGATTCACCAGCCTCTGATCAGAGGTGTCACTGTGAGATGAGAGAGCAGATCATATCAAACAAACGTATCCTAAGAAGAGAAATAGTAGGTGTGGCTTTTCCCTGGACTGGACATCCCTTCCCTGACACTTTGTTTTAGTAGCTGTTGGGGAGACAAGGGAGGGAGGGAAGGGGGAGGAGCAATGGGCTTGTCATGGACTTGAGGGAAGCAAAATTCTAAAGTAAAAACTAAAATCCAACTAGATCCTGTACATTGTGTATTTTATGGGACCAGTGAGAAAGGCAGATGGAAAGACCCCAGTTTGCAGACTGAGCTGGAGTCATGTAAAGATAATGGAGAGAGATACTGATAGGAAATTAAGAAATCAGAAACACTGTAATGCCACTTATTCTTTCCAAGTCTATTTCCTAACCCTCTCTACCATTTGCCTACAGGGATTCTGACTTGTATAAAAACAAACAATCTGTTTGTGGTTACGCTTCCCCATCCTCTGTTTACTTGTCTGTGTCTCCTTAGATTGCGAGTTTCTTGCAGCAAGGACTGTCCTTGCTGGAAAGTGTCTAGCACATCAGGGACATTGCCATGAATAAATGAACTGCAATAACTGGGAGCCTAGTTTGATCTCGTTCATAACAGTGTAACTCCACTGACTCCATGTTTACCTCACATTCACAGGCATGAAAAGAGAATCAGGTCCCCTGGATTCAGAGACTGTAAGGTCAGAACTGATTGTTACATCATCAAGTCTGACCTTCTGTAACTCAGGCCATGGATCTTCATCCCCCTACTCCTGTGTAGAGCCCAATACTTTACGTTCAACTAAAGCATATTTTCCATAAAGGTTTAAACTGAAGACTTCGAGAGCAGAAGAATCTACCGCTCCCCTTCCAGTGTGTCACAATGGCTATTTACTCTCAGATAAACATGTGCACCTTGTTTCTAATTTGATTTTGTCAGACTTCAAAGTCCAGCCATTGGTTCTTGTTCTGCCATTAGCTGCTATATTTAACAGTCCTTGGGAACTGAACAGGTTCCCTGTTCAGGTTCCCTGCGAAGGTACTAAAACACCATGATAAAAATCACCCTTTAAACAAGCCCCAAGCATCAGTATGAATGAGGAACTCAGGAGTTTCTCTCTTACCATCATGGCCGGAGTTGAGGAGATGCTCTCCCAGGTCGCACCCGAACACCCTCTCTTTCAGGATCCCGCGTTGCTTCAGTTTCTGTTTCGTTGGGCGCGACTTCATGAATGTTCGCAGGAAAGTGATGAGTTTGCCGTGTTTTTTTGACACTGCACAATAAAACAAACCAATCCCCTCGTTTAGGTTTGGGTAACCCGGCAAGACAACACATAATACATCCTAATGAGAGCAAGAAGCTCAGAGTAACACCAATACTGATTATTCACACAAGCATATGCACTCAATCCCAAAGTTAAAAAAAGGGCTCTGATTTTATTTTTGGCCAGTACAGGAATAAAAGGCTGACTTTGGAAGTGCTGAGCACTCCAGTCACAGCTGAAGATTGGACCCTAAGTATTATCTGTAAACTAAATTTCTTCCAGCTCCTTGGGAGGTAGGCGAATTTCATGGAAAAGAAAATGGAAGATTCAGAGTTCAAGCCATTTGCCCGGCAAGGCCACAAAGTTGAGTCTGTAGCAGAGACAAGAACAGAACCCAAGACTGCTGACTCTCAACCTCCTGCTCAATTCCTCTACATAATGCTGCTTCTCTTGAGCTCTGTATCAAGTTGGGAAAATAAGTCAGTTTGTTAAGACCTTCCAATTCCACTAAGAAGTGAAATCTGCAATCAGTGCCATGGAGATTTATATGGGTTACTGCCTTTCTAAGGGTGGAGAGAAGCGGGAGTTACACAAATAGCCTGCATGTCAATGGGAGAGCAGATCTGGCATACATTTGAGTCAGGAAGCAAGACAATGCTCTGCAATGACAGCCTCCCTTCCCGCAGCTCCCTCCGAAAGCAATGAGGTAGCACAAAAGAGCCCTCCTGGCTTTCCTGACAAAAGTACCTTTATAGCCATGATTTAAAAGCAATTTAGCTTGAACAGAGGAGTCCCAGTAAAAAAACCAAAAGGCATAAAAGGACTTGCTTTGTCATTGAGCCTTTACAGTTTCAGGAAGTTGTAAAGGTCCCTGCAGCACTGTGCTGCAATGTTAGCAATTAGGCTCCTAGCGTTCCTGTGACTCAATGAGGCAGCTAAACCTATATTTTACTGGCATTAAAACAGTTACTACAGTCATGAAAATTCAGCAGAGTAACGTCATCTTGAACAAAGCAAGGCAACACGAGCCTTGGTTCCTGCTTGCTCAGAATGACAAAGGTGCATTTCTTCGCAGTGCCATTACTGCTGCATGATATCGCACTCACGTTTGAAATCTCTTGCACTGCTTTGGACTCAGGACTTCCCAGAATGACGGGATGTGCTTCACCTGGGGAGGTGGGGTTTTTTCCAGTCACTTCCAACTAGCTGCTTTGAAAATTCTCATCCCAGAACAAAAGAACCCCTGGCACAGGGTAATTACATTTTAACCCCTTTAAACAACTGCATATTTTCCCTTTATTTCACTGAATACTGAAGTATTCCCTCTACTTTTCACAGGCCTTTTAAAATCAATGGAAATCTTAATTTTTAAGGGCTGGGCTTAGGGCTTTGCATCAGGCCTCTTTTCCTCTAAGCTACACTCATTCAATGGCAAAATTTAGCCTTTTTATTATCAAGCATCAACTTACAAAAAAAAAATCACGTTTCTGTCTGAAATTCTTTTCGGCCTTGTACTGGTTAAAATTACACCCATGATTAAGAATATATAAAAGATATTAGGGAAAATACATTTTTCTCTGTGTCTTTTTCCCAGTTTAATTACTTAGGCTCAGATTTTTGAAGATATTTAGGCACTGCTGCACTCAGCATTGCAACATCAGCTGATTTAGGAGCCTAAATGTCATTTTCTAAAAGGATTTAGGTACTTAGGAGACCAAATTGTATGGAAAGTTGATGGAATTTAGGCTCCTAAGTGCCTAAATCATTTTTGAAAATATTTACTGTCCTAAATCAGTCATCGTAACGCTGAACATAACACCTGAGCAACTTTCAAAATCTGGGCCCAAATCCATATGACAACATTTCACATCAGTTTCACTGTTTCATCTGTACAGTAAGTGAGACTCAGCACAGGTGCAAGAATCCCTGCTAGCGATCACATAATACACTCGGCATCTGGTCAATCATTTTCCTTTCATTGATGTCAGCTTCTCCACCCACCCACAAGGGAGAAAAACCAGTTGTAAAATGTGATTGTAAAACCACAAAAACTGGTTAGGGGACTCAGGGGCAGGAATAAAACCTGAAGCTAGTTTAACTTAATTTAAAAAACTAGTTAGATTTAAAGCTGGGCCTACGTGTGGGAGCAGCTCTTTAAACACTCTGCAGCTCTGTATCCAAATGATCTAACTTTTTACAGCGTGATTTATAAAGAACCAAAGTCAGAGTGGGTCCCAAAGTACATCAAGCTTTTGTCACTACTAGCCTGGCAGGCTGCTGATACAATGCTGTTTCCTGCTGGGAGACCGTAAACACTGCCTTTAGCCTTGGGTGTCTACTATACTGGTAAAGCAGCAACAGAAGTAAAGGAGGCAAGGGAGTTTTCTTTCCTGTCTTGCAAGCCCTTTTAAGACGGATGAACCCAGTTACCTGTGAGAGTAGTTGATACAGCTCCCGTGTCACACTTAGCATTACACAATAGTAAGGTTAATTAAGGCAGGTGTTATGAGGGATCCCACATCATCAATAAAATTCTACCTATGGCATAAGGGATCCAATAGCGGTAACTCCACTCTCCAGAGGATGCCCACTCAGCCTCATCACACCCTGATCCTGCCTGTGTTCTCAGATCTTTGGACCAGGAGAAAAGGGGTAGAGTAGAAGTTAGGGAGCCCTGGAAGCTCTGGCTCCTTGGTGAGAGCACTGCATTCTGCAAAACACTGGTGCTCACATGCAAAGATCAGCAAGGGGTTAGGGAAGGAATGCTGGTCTACCATGCTTCACTCCCTCTCTAGCTGGAGACTTGGGGGTATTGTCTACAGTGCAGCTGGAAGGGTGCAATAATGCAATAAAAACAGCAACATGGTTGTCATGGCATAGGGGGCAGGTTGGGCTGGTCCCCAAGGACAAAGCTGCCTGACCCCAGCGTACATACTCAGGTGGCCAGCCCAAGCCACCACCTGCGGCCCCGTGGCCACACTGCTATTTTAATCACACTAGCTTGAGCAGAGCTAGTGCGTGTCTGTCTACCTGCACTGGGAAGCATGCGCTTTTGGATGTTATGCCAGCTACAAGCACAAACTCTCAAAGATGCACTATACACATGCAAAGTGCATTAAGTTTAGCTTCCCTGGGACTTTAAAGGCACGGCAGCAAAACACTAGTAGATCTGAATATGCAGCTTCTTATATCTCCAACAAAAGCAGCAGTTTCACCTTCCACAGTTAAAAATGAATGATTTAATAGCGACCTGAAGCACCGAGAGGGTCTTAAACTGTGATTTTGATTCCATGCCAGTTTATTTTTTAATTTAAGGAATAAATTAACATACCCTGCTAACACAGAAGCCCAGGATTAGGATAGAGTTGTATTTAGTCCTTCTTGGTTACCAACCGCAGAGTATCTGAGGCTCTCTATGACTTTACGGAGCACCATCAGTATGCTAGGCATTGTGCAGCAGAGAGACAGACATGGTCCCAACCCTCGTGGGAGCAGGTGATAAAACTTTTGGGCCATATGTCTATTTCTCACTGAGCTGCACAGATAGTGAAACCTGCAGGGTGAGCATCTGAAAAGTTCTGGCCTAACTCTGCTCCCGCTGCAGTTAGCCCCACCGACTGCAACTGGAGCTGACATAGGACAATGCTGAGTGCTTCAGAAAGTCCCACATGCAAATTGCAGCCACCAAGGAGCTATATTTCTTGGTCTTATAGCAGTTGGTTGAATCACAGCCGTGTAAACTGAGATGTAGGCAAAGGCCTGGTCTACATCTCTAAACTGATCGATTTTCTCTGAGCTGAGAAAAATGTCACACCCTGAGCACTGTAGCTAGGTCAGCCTAGCCCCCTGTGTAGACAGGGCTAGGTTAATGGGAAAATGTTTCCACCAACCTAGCTACCAACTCTAGGAAATCTAGATTCCATCAGTGTAGGAACCGTTTACACTACAGAAGCAAAACTGCAGTGCTGTAGCTGTACCGCGATAGTGGCTGTAGTATAGACATTCCCCTCAGAATCACAGGCACCTAACACCCATTGACTGTCAACAGGACTCGGGTGCCTAACTCCCTGAGGCCCCTTTGAAAATCCTAGCTATAATTAATAAATATAGGAAACTCTTCTAAAAACTTTTGCTGCAGTTTGATAAATAATGTAAAAAAATATTGTAAATATTTTTATTTGAATCATTTCACAAACTGGGTATATAATTGTGAATGAGTAGCCCATCCTGGTGTTCTGAGTGAACAACAAAACAATCAAATAATGTATTCAAAATATCGAGAAATTATATACAACTCCATCATCTCTACAGATTACCCTGGTCACTGGGAAAGGTGACAGCATTTGGCAGGTGTCTGTTAGCACACGTTTCACCACAGTCATTAACATGTTCTAAGTGTACTGGATATATTTACATTAGATTGGGTTTCTTAATCAAAATAAATGTCAGGTGCTTTTAAGCCACTCAGTCAGTATAGGCTAAAATAATTGCTTGTTTTCTGCCCCATTAAATAGACATAAATATGGTCCCATGCTACACCTGTTTGGCAATCCAAGGAGCTGCCAACACCTGAACAAGTTAGATACCCAGATATTCAATTATCAACAGCCTGCTATAACGTTTACATGGTTCTTTTCTATCCTTCAGTTAAACACAATTTCCTCTGCTGTTCTCATATGAATCGCCACTACTATAGACAAGAATGTTTCTTGGATTAAAATGATTTGATACTTTTTACATATACAAGGATGACTCACTGATCAGAGAAATCAGACTCCCTCTGGACAAAAATTATCCAAAAAACCCCCAATCAGTCATGTGATTAGAACAAATATAATCCCAGCCTTTCCTCAAACCTCCGGTCTGGCCTTGGGTCAGTAACTTAGCCTTTCTAGACCTCAGTTTCCCCATTTTAAAAGGAGGATATTAATACTTTTTGTATCTCTCACACAGGTTAGGAGAAATAAATTACTACATGTAAGGTGCTCAGATAGCACACTGATGAGTGCCACAGAAATAAACATATTGCATAAAACTAGCATCTCTTGTCCAAATTATATGCAGCTTCTATAGCTGGGAAGATGCTAACACCTGGATCACAAGCTGACAAGCAGAGATAAGGAAAATTCTAGATATTTCTTCATATCACTTCAACTCAAGAGCTAATCACCATTAAAGACATTATCTGCCAGCATATCAGTGCTTTCCTGGAACGGGTAGGCCGAGCCTTTCCTCTGACTGGCAGGTCCAGCTCTGCCTCCTGGCCAGCAGAAACAGAGGTAAATCCATTCCTTGAAATGGGAAAACTGAGAGAAGAAACTTGAGACCCGGCCAACATTTAAAAGGTTTGCTGGTATAGCTATGTCAGTTACGAGTAGATCTGGGCAAAATGTTTAGGACAAATAATTTATGCTACAAAAAATGCAGTTTCAGTTGACCTAAAACTATTTGTGAATTTGACATCAATACGAACATAAAAATGGTCATGCTGGGCCACGCCAATGGTCCATCTAGCCCAGTATCCTGTCTTCTGACACTGGCCTGTGTCAGATGCTTCAGAGAGAATGAACAGAACAGGGCAATTATCGAATCATCCATCCCGTCATCCAGTCCAAGCTTCTAGCAGTCAGAGGCTTAGGGACACCCAGAGCATGAGACTGCATCCCTGACCATCCTGGCTATTAGCCATTGATGGACCTATCCTCCATGAACTTATATAATACTTTTTTGAACCCACTTATACTTTTGGCCTTCACAACATCCCCTGCTAACAAGCTCCACATGTTGACTGTGCACTGTGTGAAGAAGTACTTCCTTTTGTTTGTTTTAAACCCGCTGCATCTTAATTTCATTGGGTGATCTGATCTCTGGTTCATGTGTTATATAAAGGAGTAAATGAAAGAACTATCCACAGTAACTCCAAGATCTGTTTCTTGAGTGGCACCAGCTAATTTACACCTCTGTCGTTTTTAATGTATAGTTGGGATTATGTGTTCCAATGTTCATTGCTATGCAATTATCAACATTGAATTGCATCTGCCATTTTGTTGCCCAGTCACCCAGTTTTGTGAGCTCTCTTTGTAACTCTTCGCAGTCAGCTGTGGATTTAACTGTCTTGAATAACTTTGTATCGTCTGAAAACTTTGCCACCTCACTGTGTACCCCCTTTTCCAGTTCATTTATAAATATGTTCAACAGAACTGATCCCGGTACAGATCCTTGGGAGACTCTGCTATTTCTCTCTCTCCACTCTGAAAACTGGCCATTTATTCCTACCCTTTATCCAGTTACTGATCCCATGACTGCTTATTTTGCTTAAGAGCCTTTGGTGTGGGACCTTGTCAAAGGTTTTCAGACAAAGTCCAAGTACACTATATCCACTGGATCACCCTTGCCACATGCTTGTTGAGACCTTCAAAGAATCTCAATGGATTGGTGAGGCACGATTATATCAACAGTACGTTAAACCCATCTGAGGTATGGATACATTAAAAATGGTGGTGATATCGGGGTTATAGCTCCCATTGGTTACCTTAGGTTCTTATGTTAATTAAATATTTACAAGACAGCCAGAGGAGGAAGGGGAAGAGGAGAGAGAGGAGATAGTGGAGGCAGTAGTGCTGCGGCTGCTGTTGGCAGTCCCTTACCACAATTTTAGCCAAGTGGTTAGGACATTCACCTGGAATGTGGGAGACCCAGATTCAAATCTCTGCTCTGAAACAGACATGAAATGGACTTTTTCAAATTACCAAAAAATATGAAACATTTTATATTTTGTTCAACCCAAACTGATTTTTTTCTTCAATTTTTCAGAACTGCAACTGAACCAAAAAATCAATTATTTGCTCATCTCTAGTTAGGAGCATGAAAAAAAGGAAGTCACAACCCTAACAGACTTAGCTACGCTAGCAAAAGCCCTAGAGTACATGCAATTATACGGGCTAAAAACTGCTTTTGGTGATATAGCTTATTTCATTCAGGGAACTGGTATAAGTTACACAGGCTTTGCCAGCATAAGCTATGCGAGGAGGGTTTGTTGGTATATACAGCACCCAATTCACCAGCCACACAAATTGACGGTACACAAATGTGGCGATGGTAAGATTATAAAGCCAGTGCGCACATGTTCACGGTTTGTCTAACTGCAATCCAATTACATTTAGCAAGAATAAGTTCAAGAATGCAAATATCTGTCTTAGTATTTATCACTAATAAGTATGTGTATAATTAGGGATAGATTTAAAACAAAACAGACAGACTGTTCTTCCCAAGACTCCTAATGGCAGCATGATCTCTAATACAGGATTAGTAAACTTTGACTCTGAAAGAGAAAATCTGACACCATATATGCTGACCCACATTTTCAGCACTTGGCGATGCATTAGTTTTTCCTATTAACAGTGATTTTACACACTACAGAACACAGCTGTCCCCTGCTGTGAGGAGAATGTTGTGTTAAGGTCAAAAACTAGAACATGCATAGCTGCATGGTTTAAAATATATAACAAACTACAAACTCCAGTAGCAAAAAAATCAAAGAAAGGAGGGAGTGCGGAAGATGCCTTAAAAAGCACATTCAGGTCCAGCTAGATATCATATACCAGGGAGAAAATCCATTCTCTGAAAGGAGATAGTTTACAGTAAGTCAGGCTAAAGGGATATTCGTCATGGCTATTGGCCCTCAAAATAAGACTGTTTCTACTCTCAAACTGGACTTTATTGTGGAAGGAGGAGAAGTAGCACCATGCTACAAGAACAGGAAGTCAGGAGCTACGAGGTCTATTCCTAGCTCTTCTATTCCAAGACTCACTGTGTTCCTGCAAACACTTATGGCAGTGCTTAACCTTACTTGTCGAGTAGTCCCATTTACTTCAACTGACGCCAAAGACTCCCACCGACTTTAATGGTCTTTAGTTAGGCTCCTTGAGACAATGGGTAAATTACTCAACCCTGCTTGGTGCATCAGTTTCCCCATCTGTAAAATGGAGATAAGACCTCTTTCCCTTAAGACTTACTAAAAATAACTTTTATAGAACCAAACTTTTACACTTACCACTGAGCACAGTGCTTACTACTCTGAGTAGTGCCACAGACTTCAAGTGGAAGTGAATACAATACAAATAAATACAATGGCACTACTCACATTAGTGAGCACTGCGCAGTCCGAAGCATTTGCAGGATCACTTCCCTATATATTCTTCAAATGCCATAGATACAGGAGCCTACAAAAATAATCCTCCATCTCCAATTATAAAATCTTCACCAGTTTTACTTATTGCTCAGTAAAAACACATTGTGTATTGCTTGCTGCTGCAGCACTTCCCCAGGGCTGGGCAGACACCTGCTAAGGCAGGACCTTGTGGCTGGAGAAGTTGCTACATATCTTCAAGATTGTTCATTGCAGTGTCATTAAATAAAATAAAATAAAGACCACGGTGAAAGAGATGAAAAAAATCAGTTGGGAATAAATATTTTCCAAGCTGTTAAGTGGGCACAGGAAGAGGAAATGAGGTCATTACAAATGATAAATGGCATGACTGCACTTATTTATAAGTTGCTGTTAGACTTCTCCTTCGGGTGCAGAGTCTATGCGCAATTACCTCAGCAAAACTACAGTTCTCCTTGGTCATATCCTTATCTCCTCAGCCTTTGGCTGGGATGTAAGTGTCAGGGTATTATTTGGGGATGAAGCTCCAGCATGAGCACAGAAAATCCTCTCCAGGGCCATTAACTCCTCACTTAGTCAACACCAGATTTTTCAGAGAACATGAGCAACTTCCCCGATATTAAGGTCGCATTGTTCCCCTATCAGAGCCAAAACTGTGAATGAGCAAACTAATGTTTTATCTGTCCAGCAGCAACCTCTCTCAACATCTTTCTTTTGATATATGCTAACATACACACAGATACATATAGACATACATACATTTTAAGCATGCATGCATGCTTCATTTTCATAAGAACTGAGCATCCAGAATTCCCACTGACTTCTGCACAACCTCAGCAGCACCTCTGGAAATCAGGCCCATATTATTAACTTAACCCAAGAGTGCTGTTGATAACTGACTTCTATTTATACTGGGCAAGGATGCTGGTTTAGATGCTTCCTATTTACTTTGTCTATCGAGATGCTGCAGAACTGGTTGAGGATTTGTAACAGGATGGGAAGAGTGTCCTCAAGGTTAGTGAGTCAGAAAAGTGGGTCACCAATCTGTACTTGGAAGAGGAAACTGTGATCTCTCACGTGCCAGAGACACATCTGATCTTCATGGCTAGGGGTTCTAAACCAAGGTCCAAAGGAAGGGAAGAAGGTGGGTGCAGGGGTAGCTTAAAATGTGCCCCTTCCAACAGACATGTGGGCAAAAAAGGTTAGGTCATTAAATCCTACTCTACTTTTATATATCTGTGAATATAAACTGGTGCTGACAAACAGGGCCCTGTTTACTTATATGGCAGCATCACGGGGCTTTACCTAGCTAGTGCAAAGTCCCTACCTTGAAGGATTTGCAATCCAAGTCAGGCAAATAAACAGCAGCAGTTCAAATGCAAGAAGGCATCAGTGGGGAGACCAGCACAGGAAAGCGTTGCCAGAGGAGAGGGATTTAAAGAGAGGCTATGGAGGGCATTTAGCACACAGTGGCTGCTAGGGATGGTTTGGAAGAGGGCAAAAGACAAAGGAGGGATGGAGACAAAAGGACTAGAGAAAGAAGATTCTGCAGATGTCCAATTTTTGCCTCTCCCAGCCCTGCTGCACTTTGTTAAACCCCTTTTCATTGTAGTGGAGTTTAACTCAATCCTTTTGCTTGTATCTGTTAGCTTGGAGACTAATGATCCACCTGAAAGCGTTCTGAGCCTCTGATAAACGTATGATTAGCACAGCTGAATGCCCGATCCATCCATCAGGGAGACAGTGTCGATCTATCCCCAGTGTTCACCTTGGGAGTGCATCAGTGTTTGATTTAATATGCCCTGGCACGCACTATATCAATACACAAACCCTTCAGATAAATGGGTGCTCAAGTCTTGGTTTAATGGTGAAGTTATTTGCACTGAAGAGGCACAATACAGTAACCAGTGCCTAATCGATACTCAGGTCACAAACTATTTGGGGAGATATTATGAAGGCATATAGTGGGACAACACCAAATGTGCTCCACCGAGCCTTGTCACCACCACTATTGTTCAGCAAATCTCCCACCAAACCACCTCCAATGCTGGGAGAGCCGACGTCAACCTGGTACTGCGGTTTTAAACATTGTGTCATCTATTCCTGTTCATAGATATTAAGGTCAGAGGGGACAATTAGATTATCTAGTCTAGAGATTCTCAAACAGGGGGGTGGGGGAGGAGAAGCTTTGGGGGAGGGGGAAACTGTGCACATTTTAATTTACCCACAGCAACGAATAACTAGCAAAGCTGATTCCTCCAGACATATCAGGTCCTCAGATAACACTGAATTCTGACAGATTTCTGTTAAGCTTGGATAGCATTATAGAAAATCGATGCCATCTGTACATTAATCCGTTTGCTACAACGTGTTGTGCACGTTTCGTTGTAAGCATCGACCACAATCACAGTTTGGCTTTTGCTCTTATGACAATGGATCGTTGGTTCTGTTTGAATCAATGACTGTTTTTAATATTTAGTGAGAGTTGCAGGTTGATTTTTTTTAACGGTATATGTACTTGTGTGGCGGCGGGGAGGGGAGAGCCCTTAAACTACTACAGACACAACAAAGGAGGGTGTGATCAAATACGTTTGAGAACCGCTGATCTAGTCTGATCTCCTGTATAAACATAGTCCACAGCATTTAATCTACTCACCCCGTATTGAGTCAAATAACATGTATCTGACTAAAGCACATTTTGTCTTGATTTGAAGACTTCAAGAGCAGGTCTACAAGATACAGTAGTATAAACGGCTGAGCCATGTCTACCACTGTTGCATCGATTGTCGCTACTACCAGTGGAATTGCACACATGGTAATGCAACAGCGGGAGATCTGCGGAAAAAACCCACTAGTGTAGACACAGCCACCCTGGACTGGCACAGAAGCACTGCTCAGGACCGCCAGGCGTGAGACTCACATTCAATTCCCAGTCTAGAGCTTTCATCAGCCAGTCCAATGAGGACAGTGGGTCTGATTCTGATTTCAGTTAAACGAGCATAAATCTGGAGTCACTCCAGTCAAGGTGCTCTTGCTATACACTGTAACCCATTCAGATCTTGGTGGTGGGAGGAGAGGAGGAGAACAGTTAGCTGGATCAACGGCAAAGCTGATTACAAAGGTGTTTGACAGGAGCCCAATCCTGAACTGGAAGGATGACTGGGGAGGGACCCCGACTACTCAGGCAGGATGGACTATGTGCGACCCACGTGGAAGGGGGAGGAGTCTGATGTCAGAACCCAGTGCGTGCGCTCTCAAAAGACACAGCACAGCTGTTACAACAGACTTTTCGGTGACTCTGTGGAATGATGCGATACTGTTCATGAGACTGTGCCTTCCCTCAGAGCAAGCGGAGTTAACACTGGTCTCCTGCCCTCTTCACCAGGCATCACGCCTCCATTATTACCAGCCAGAGAGCTACTATTTCCCTGCTTGGAGGCCCAGGTAACCAGCCTTGGAACTGGAGACACTGCAGTCAAGGACCTGTTGTTTTTTCCATGCTCTACCAGCATTCTTCGGGGTGACTATAATTAAGCCATAATCACTTTACTCAAGTCTGGCATATCTGACCTAAGAGACACGGAGCTCCCATTGACTTCAACGGGGAGGGTTTGCGCTCACATGGCTAGACTGAGCCTCCGACAGCGTTGCTGTCTACACCACTACTTTTAGTGAGCTAATGCAAACCCTGCTAGCAGGAGGCTGTCTACCCAAGCTGGGAGGTTGGCTCTCAGCTACAGTGTAGACACGAAGGCACCTTACACCACACTAGCAGCCTGAAGTGGTCTTAAAGCTGATGCAAATTACTTCTATGCTCACTTTACAACCCCTTTACAATGCCAGAGTGAAATACCCTAAGAGTACCTGAGAATCAGGCCCAGTATGTTTGTGACTGGCAACAGGTTCAATCTGGTTTATAAATCCTAGGAACACATTACATTGTAGAGTTGTTTCACACGATTTCTGCTTTCCTTTATCTTACCAATACACAGGTTTAATTTCAAAAGGGACCGTTCTTACTATGTTTGTCTTGTGTCTATAACAATGGAGCCCTGACTTAACTGGGGGCATCGGGGCACTGCAGTCAGAAATCACAACCCTCTGCAGGCCATTTAGTCCTTAAAATGGACTAGAGCCGGGGTGCCCAAACTATGTCTCAGGAGAGCATTTCATAAGGGCTGGGGCCTGCTTCAACACAACATACTAACAGCCAACTCATTAGCGTTCTGTTGTCCTGTTGACATCATTTTAGTTTAGTTATGTTTTCTTTACTGTTTTCTATCATTCTGATACACATTCTATGCACTGATCTCTGTTTTTAAATAGACAATGCTGTACATCACAGCCTATCTAAATATATACAGAACAGAATCGGTTGGGCCCTCACACGGTTGTGCTTAGGTTTATGTGGCCGCCCTGTATAATACGGTTGGGCACACTGCACTAGAACCTCATTGAGGTATTGTGAATAAATAAAAACAGACAAGCGATTGCCTGCTATGCACACGCTAACTGCTTTCAATGAGGATTTTATTTTGAGAGATTACATTCACTGCCCAAGAGCTGCAGCACACATAAGAACGGCCGTACCGGGTCAGACCAAAGGTCCGTCTGGCCCAGTATCTGTCTACCGACAGTGGCCAATGCCAGGTGCCCCCAGAGGGAGTGAATCTAACAGGCAATGATCAAGTGATCTCTCTCCTGCCATCCATCTCCATCCTCTGATGAACAGAGGCTAGGGACACAGCCACAGTGGACTAGTATTTTTGAATATGCAAGCCCCTATAGGGACAGTAGTATCAGTGCTCTGTAGCTGTGGCTCTCAACCTTTCCAATCTACTGTACCCCTTTCAGGAGTCTGATTTGTCTGGTGTACTCCCAAGTCTCACGTCACTTAAAAAGTACTTGCTGACAAAACCAGACACAAATGTACAAGTGTCCCAGCACCCTATTACTGAAAAATTGCTGGCTCTCTCATTTTTACCATATATCTATAAAATAACTCAATTGGAAAATAAATATTATATTTACATTTCAGTGTATAGTATACACCGCAGTATAAACAAGTCACTGTCTGTATGACATTTTAGTTTGTACTGACTTCGCTAGTGCTTTTTATATAGCCTGATGTAAAGGTAGGCAAATACCAAGACGAGTTGATGTACCCCCTCGAAGACCTTTGTGTGCCCCCCAAAGGTACGTGAACCCCTGGTTGAGAACCACTGATCTGTAGGCTGAAGGACAGGGGATCCCTAAGGCGATTTGCCTGCCTCAAGTTGCAGTTAAAAGGAGAAGAGGAAAAAAAAAGGTGAAACTGATATGCAGAATCTACAGAAATTCAAATTTTAGACACTCCCATCTGTCTTATGGCTTTTTTGCATCCAGGTGTAGCTGCACATTTGGTAGGAGCAGGAAGGGCTTATCTCAGATAGCTGCAATCCAAACAATACGCACAAGGAGGGAAACTGAGTATGGCGTGGGAGTTTACGCGTCCTGAAATTCCTTCTCTCCTAGGGTTTTAGTGAGAGCTTTCATGAGTGTCGGAAATGTGATTCCTGTATCCAGGACTGCTCTAGTGCATTCATGACCCTACGTCTGTGTATAATAAAATTCTGTTTACCATTAGGGACCCAGTAAGGGTAAATGCTTAAAATGGACCCAGGAACAGATATGTGCAGAAGAGAAAACAGAGTTACAACAATTAACAGAAGCTATGTGTGTATGTGTGTGCATGCGCACACACATATGCTTTAATAAAATATTTTGTTGGCATGACAAGTGAACTCCAGAGCCAAGCAATCTGCCCAAGGGCATGGATCCCAGGGGAGCTTATTTCTCTTAAAAACAAGTTTGTCGAGATACAGTTACGGCACAGACAACCAAGTGTCACTACCTATTCCTGAGTAACAGGTATTTTTCATCTAGCAGAGGAGGGTAAAGAGATAGTCAGGAAAGATACGGATGCTGCAGCTGAAATAAGGCACCGGGGCTCTCTCTAGTTGCTGAATCCTGGATGGCCAGTTCCTGCCACAGTGTTCTGTACTGTACATCCCAGTCCCTTGAAAACATTACAAAGCAAACTGGTATTTACAGAGTAAAATGACTCAAATGCCCAGAGTATTTTAAACTCACACCTAGGCCAATCAGACTCTCATTCCTGACGTGCCGTTGTTAAAAAGCTTCTTTCAAAACACTGTGCTGCAAGATGATAAATATTAATACAACCAATACTAACAATAACAAGCAAGCAACTAAGCAACAAGTAGTGAAGGGAACCGAAAAAGCCCTGCAAGTCTTAGACAAGAGACACACCAAAGCAAGGCAAAAAGTGCCTCTTACCTTGTCCTTGCTGCAGGCCAGAAAATCAGTACCTCAGCAGTGGCAGGCTAACTCCACAAAACTCATTAACACAGCAATGGAGTTTCTTAATCAGCTCAGCTCTCTAGTCCAGCCACCGAGGATTAGATCCAGACAGAGTGAAAGGTCATTTTCCACTGCACAGTGCCTCCAGTTCAAATGTCCACCACACTCACATCCCCTCGCAGCTCTCTTCTCCCAGGCTCCCAGTCCAGTTTCTCAAGCTCTGGCTTTTGTCTCCTGATCAGCAAAACCTCTGATCCTGAGGCTCACACACACACACACTGTCTCAGGCAGTACACGCTCTGCTTTGTGATTGAAACTCCACAAGAGGCCCCTCCCAAAGCTCCCACTTGTGAAACAAGCTACACTAGTCTAGCTCCACCCTTTTACTCAGGTGACTGCTTATTACTCAGACAACAGCCCCAAGTGGTTGAATTTCTAGTTTACCTCCTCCTGGATCTGGTTTCGCTTCATTTGCCGCTTTTCATTTATTCCAGCAGGCCCAGGTTTGTAAGGCACAAGGAGTGGCCTGTTGACAGGACAATACCTTTGGCTCCAGAGATAAGAAAAGTGATTGAATCAACAGAAAGGGAGGGCAATAAAAAGCTGACTCATGCTTTCACACAGAGGAATTCTAGTCCTGCAGGGTGTAATAGTAAGACTCACTCCACGTGGTCTTGGGTGGAAAATCTAATCTAAATAAACTAATCCCCTTTCCTCCCTAAACTGTAAACCGCTCAGGGCAGGGATTTCATCCTCTGCTCGTCTCTAAAGTGTTAGGCATACCTATGGTGCTTATTTATAAATAAGTCAGTAATAACAATATGAGTCAGGAAAAAAATCTCCCCATTCCTTTCTCATTTGTGAGCGCACACACACACTTCCTGCATGTTGGTGTCACACACACACTGGATGTCAGTGTCTCTCTGTCACACACACACTTCCTGAATGTCACTGTCATGTCTTACGTTACTCTAGCAATGGAGAACGTCCACTGGAACATAAAAATTGCAGCACTGAATCAGAATCCTGCTTTCAGCAGGGGCCAGTACCAGCTCTCTCAGAGGATGGGGCAAGACTCCTCACAGCCATGGAGGCAGCTATAGAATAACCTGCCCAGAGGGGAAATTTCTTTCTAATCCTAATTCCTACATGGTTGAAGCTCATAAAGCAAGATGGCTTGTGAGTTGGGAAAGGGGTAGGATTTTTTTTTAAATTAAACTTTCCCTTTACAAAGAAACCCTGCAAGTTGTTTTAAAAAACAAAAGAGAACAGCCGTTCACAAAAGGTTGCAAACACCAAGTCAAAACACACCTCTGACTACTTTAACCAGGTAATTAATCAAATTAAACAGATTGAAGCAAGGTTTAAACTAGTTTAAATGGGTCTACATTAGGTGTTTGCACAAGTGTAACTAGACTGATTTAAAATCAATTTAGTTACACTGGTGCAACTTTTCTAATATAGACAAGCCCCATGGATGATCTGGTTTTGTTAATCCAATTAGCAGGGAACCCAAGGTTTCTGCTCTGCAGTTAATCAGCTGTTTGGATCTACTGGGCAGAAGAGGAAACAAATAGGGCCAACTCTCTGTGACATCAATACCACCATTTTTTAACCCACTGAATAGCATTTAGGTAGCAGGTTAAAACCCTAGCTGGCTGGAAAATTTACATAAAATACTAAAACAAAAATTTCTTCATTTTTCCCTCTCCACCATGTTCTGACAGGATAGAAGTAAACTTGCCTGCCTGTTTAGCTCTGAAGCAGCCTGTAGGAAGGTGGGGAAAAAACTGCAGCTGCCTCTTCTTCTCTAGTGCAGATTCTCTGAATGAGGCCTGGTCCACACCCCTGAGAGATGGAGATATACCAGCCTAATCCCCAGTGTAGACGCGCTAGGTCAAGGGAAGAATTACCCTAGCTACTGCCTCTCGGGGAGGTCAATTACCTTCACCGACAGGAGAACCCCTCCTGTAGGTGTAGGTAGTGTCTACACTGAAGCTACAGAGGGATAGCTGCAACGGTACAGCTATGCCACTGTATGTAGACTAGGGATCAGCAACCTTTGGCACGCGGCTCGCCAGGGTAACCCCTTGGCAGGCCAGGCCAGTTTGTTTACCTGTAGCGTCCGCAGGTTTGGCTGATCGCGGCTCCCACTGGCCACGGTTCGCTGCTCCAGGCCAACGGGGGCTGCGAGAAGGGTGGCCAGCACATCCCTCGGCCCACGCCGCTTCCCGCAGCCCCCACTGGCCTTGGACGGCGAACCGCGGCCAGTGGGAGCCACGATCGTCCGACCTGCGGACATGGCAGGTAAACAAACTGGCCCAGCCAGCCAGGGTGCTTACCTTGGCGAGTCACGTGCCAAAGGTTGCCGATCCCTGATGTAGACAAACCCTGAGCTTATGCAGGCTCTTTCCAAAGGTTTGATTGACTGACTGACTAAAAGTACTGCTGATTTACACCAGCCATGATGAACACATGGCCCATAGCCTCCCGTTTAACTGGGCAGCTCTCAAAGATTTCAGTAAATAGCTGAGTCAATGTCACTACCACATTCACTGATCCTCAATTCCAAAATGGCAAGACACAAGACTATTAAAACATCATACACTAAAACAGAACATGAAAATCAAGGAATCCATGGCTCCTGGGACTAAAACAACAGGTGACCAGAACATTACCTAACCCACTGGCTGTTGGCCCTCGGAAACCTGAGATCCACACTCTATACAGACTTCTTTTTATCAGGTTTCATTAGCATGCACCCATGAGCACTGTCACTGCATGGGTGCTAGAAGGCACATCAGCATAGTAGTAAATTCCGTACATTTTCAGCATATGCTTTAATGAAAAGCTATTACAAAATCATAGAAAAATAGGGTTGAAAAGGACCTCGAGAGATCCTAGACCATCCCTGACAGGTGTTTGTCTAACCTGTTCTTAAAAACCTCCCATGATAGGGATTCCACAACCTCCCTTGGAAGCCTATTCCAGAGCTTAACTATTGTTATAGTTGGAAATATTTTCCTAATATCTAACCTTGCAGCAGATTAAGCCCACTATTTCTTATCCTACTTTCAGTGGAAATGGAAAACAACTAATCACTGTCCTTTTTATAACGGTCCTTAACATACTTGAGGACTGTTATCATTCTCCTCTCAGTCTTCTTTTCTCAAGACTAAATATGCCCAGGTTCTCTAACCCTTCCTCATAGGTCAGGTTTTCTGAACCTTTTTCATGTTTGTTGCTCTAATCTGGAGTCCCTCCAATTTGATGCACGTCCTTCTTAAAAGTGTAGCACCGAGAACTGCACACACTACTCCCGCTGAGCCCTCGCAAGTGCTGAGTACAGCAGGACAACCACCTCAGGTGTCTTACAGATGACACTGCTGTTAATACATTCCACGATGACATTAGTCTTTTTTGCAACCAAATCACGTTGTTGACTCTCATTTAGGCTTGGAAGGATTAGATTTTTATTGGTAAACACTGAAACATTTCACTGTACACAAACTGACAAAAAAGTATTTCTATTGATAATAAGTAAAATTTACATATAGGCAAAGTAAGAAAAATACCGCTTGAGAACTTACTTAAGTCTGATTTAAGACTAAAATTTTGACATATGATGTTAACAATTTGAGTTTTAGTGGTTTATAAAGTTTTACCTTTTTGATTCTCAATATCTACTGTAATTAAATAATTATTTTCTGACCCCTCCATAATCTCCCACAACTGCAAAAATACCATAAAAATGTTTTAAAATAAACACCAATATTATCTATCAAAGTGATAAAAAATTAAAAATAGAATTCTGTCAAGCCTATTCATATTCAATTTGTGTTCCACTATAACCCCCAGCTCCTTTTCAGCAGTACATACCAACCAGCCAGTCATTCTCCATTTTGAGTTGTGCAATTGATTTTTCCTTCCTAACTGAAGTACTTTGCACTTGTCTTTATTAAACTTCATCTTGTAGATTTGAGACCAATTCTCTTATTTGTCAAGGTAATTTTGAATTCTAATTCTGTCCTCCAAAATGCTAGAAACTCATCCCACCTCGGTGTCATCTGCAAATTTTATAAACATACTCTCCACTCTGTTATCCAAGTCATTAAAGAAAATATTGAATAGTACCGGATCCAGGACTAATGTTGGCTTTAGTCAGATGTTTTCAGCTTTAACCCCAAATGGGAAACCCTACTTACTGTTCTTGGCAGCCTATGGAGATTCTCCCATGGCCACTAACGATACTTTAGAGAAAACATGAGCCTCTACTTATTTAAAGAGAACATAAAAATGTACAAGAGAAGTTGAGTAGCATTGGCAAACCATAACAACCTGGTAAAAGGAAGCGCTTTTACCTTGAAAAGGAGTTTTAAAACATGGCTGCACCCAGGGCTAGATTAACACATAGGCACATGCCTTGGGTCTCAGCTTCTGGAGTCACATGACATGAGAATCACAGCTTTCATTTTTTAAAAACAAAATGTTTCTAGCCCTTATGATCGTGGAGATAGCCTTGAAACTGTGATCTGAACCCTGGTGTACACGATGGAATTACTTCGGTATAACGTTATCGCTCGGGTGTGAATAATCCACACCCTGAGCGACATAGTTACACCGGCCTAAGTGCTGGAGTAGACAGCGCTATGTCTGTCGGAGGGCTTCTCCTGCCAATACAGCTACCGCCTCTCGTGGAGGTGGAGTTATTAAGCCGACGGGAGAGCTCTCTCCCATCGGCTTAGAGTGTCTTCACCAGAAGCACTACAGTGGCACAGCTTCACCGCTGCAGGTTTATAGCGCAGACCTGCTGTAAGTTTGGAGACTGCCTGAAACAATGGCTCTGAGAGGTGTGAACTGCCGCTCTCATCAAAATGAGCTTTTAACTCTGATACCTGGCTGCAATGGGGGGTGGGTTGGACGGACGCACGTAAGATATCACCTCAGCAGGGGACTCAATGGATGGAAGTTCCTTGTTGTCATCACCTCATCACAGTTCTGCTGGGGTGGTGGTGGTTGGGGCCTCCACAAGTCGTCTTCTGGGATGGGGACTGAGTTCTCCCTTCTCCAGAGCAGACCCTAGGCCAGGAGTTCTCAAACAGGGGGTCGTGAGGTTATTATGTGGAGGGTCGTGAGCTGTCAGCCTCCATCCCCAAATCCCGCTTCACCTCCAGCATTTATAATAGTATTAAATATAAAGAGGTATTCTTAATTTATAAAGGAGAGTCAGCCTCTGAGGCTTGCTGTGTGAAAGGGGTCACCAGTACACAAGTTTGAGAACCACTGCCCTAGCCCATCTGAAGATCAGAGAATGGTGGTCTAGGGAGCACGCTGCCCAAAAAAGGAGTCATGGTTGGCCCTTGCCACTGCTAACCCAAGGAGGGGCCGTGCCACAGGCAGCCCCATTTGGGACGTGCCCAGGTCCTTGGATTTCCTTAATATGGCCCTGGCCACATCCACCAATTTCAGTTATCGAGTCAGATCCAAGAACTCTAAATTCTTCACACCACTGCTCTGGATGATTTATAGTAACTCAGGCCTCTGGAAAATTCAATCGAATTAGCTGAAGGTGTGAATTTAAAGTGGACTAGTTAAACTTCATTACCTTTCTGTGGACACTCTCATTCAGAGCTTGTCTATACAGGCTACTCAGGCCTGGTCTACCCTTAAGAATTTATACCAGCATAGCTATATTGGTCAGGGATGGGAAAACAAACAAACAAACACCCAACCACCCCACGTCTCCTAGTGATACAGCTATGTCAACCCCCCCACCCCTCCAAAAACAACCCAACCCCGCAGTGTAAACCCTGCTACATGGACAGAAAAGGGCTTCTGCTGATGTAGCTAATGTCGTTCGGGGAGGTGGTATTCCTACAATGGCAGAAAAATTCCTGCTGGGGTATTAAAGTGGTCTTAATTCAGTTCCGAATGTTACTTCTGAATAAGAATATCCACGTGGGGATTTAATGTGGTTTAACTAATCCACTTAAATTTGCACCTTTAGTTAATTGGAATTAATTTTCCTGAGAGTCCCCATGGTTCCAGTTTCCCCATCTGTAAAACGGGGGCAAATCTAAACCTTTGTGCTTTGAGATCTACAGATGAAAACTGCTGAATAAGTGCCAAGGCCATTATGTATTCCAAGAATTCCAATGAAGCCAATGGGACTACTCACAGTGTGTCACCTGTAGTCTTCGCACTCTACTATTATTTTAAGGCAAACACACTACAGTAATAAATTTGATTTGATTACTATTATTGTGTATAATCAGTCTGTTCCTGAATGTACCCAATTTATGCAGGGATGTCACACAATGCATTGTGAGGTCACAAACTGAGATGTAGAATCTGTGGATAAATTAAGCAAACTGGAGGCCAGAAGGATTAAAGAGGAATCTGCTTCTGTTTACACAGGCATCTTGGCAAACAGTAGGGCTGGGTGAGCAATTCCCAATGAATAATTTGTTCAACACATTTTGTTTCTTTTACTGTTCACAGATGGTCCTCAAACAACTCACAATTTTCTTGAATTTATTTGTTCAAAATCATTCACCAAGTCAAGCCTACTGATGATGCTTGTTCTCAGTTTGATATTCATAATTTGAGCTGTTTTGGTTGGAAGCAGATTACAATATCACATTTCTTTTCCCTGCCTGGATGAGTTTAACTCACAGAATGAGGTTTCCTGTGTGTATATTCATTATGCTGACTTTAAAATTCTCTTCCTGCAAATACTGTCTAATATTCACTTATAATTAACATGAACATTCCTGCTGTCAAATTAATTTGCTAAAACATTTGTAGAAAACGCATACAAAAGTAAATTCAGTTACAAATTCAGATCAGCAAGGCTAATATAGGAAATACAGAAACACAGAACAGTTATATCAGTCACACAAGTAGTCAGAAAAACATACTTGGCTGGCCCTCAACTCCACTCATCCCCTTTAACTATGATGCACTGAAACAAAACATTACTCACAGCTTGCCTTAGGCAAGAATTCTGCAAGGCTGAATTAATTAAACATTCCATTTTGCACAGTTTGATTTAAAAGCGAAGCTGCAGGTTACAAGTGCTCCTACTTCCTGATAATTGGAATGAGAATGCAAGGGTCCTGTCACAAACAACATTAACTCCTTTCCTAATTTACAATGGTGGTCTTATTAGCTGGAGATTATCGCTCTGATGATGATCATGGTGCTTGAGAAAAGATTTTACTATGTGTTTTACAATGTGTGCTTTAAAGGTGGAACCATCAGCCCTGAAGAAACATGGTTCCATGCCACAGGCAATGCCTCACAAAATGTTCACACTGCAAATTAGTCTCAATTCTTGCACCTCTGAAATGAGCGCCGCATGGCACGACATGGCATGGCATAGGGTTTTTATTACATTTAACATGGGCACAATTGGGTTGATTTAATTTTCCACAATTTTTCCAAGGCCCATATTTTTCCTCTGACCATTTATTGTGCATGAATCATAATACTTGATGGTGGTACACATGAACTACCTGCATGAAATGAAACCAGAAGCATATGGTTCATATTCTGCTACATCTACAAAGGGCACAGGATATACATCACAAATGTAAAATATGTATAAATGAGAGACAAATCAGACCCTATAACTTCTTACTTCAGATACAGGGTGACGTATCGGGAAGGCAGTGTAGTCTAGTGGCTAGGACAAGGGACTGGAAGTTAGGAGACCCAGGTTGGAATTCTGACCTCGCTGAAGCCAATGACAAAACTAATACCAACTTCAATAGTGCCAGGATTTCATTGCATGAGTTCATCATGACCGAGGTCTGCACGGCCTTAGACAAGTGACTTTGCCTCTCTCTCACATGCTATAAATTTTGTCCATCTTTTCTATTTAGACTATAAAAACTCTTCAGGACGGGGACTGTCTCCCCTAAGTTATGTCTACACAGCAACTGGGATAGTGCTGCCCAGCGCAGGCAGGCAGATGTGTGCTAGCTCCGCTCGAGCTAGTGTTTTTAAAACAGTAGCATGGTGTGACAGCATGGGAGTAGCTGTCCGAATACGGTTCTGCCTGACCTCCTGGGTACATACTCCAGCAGAAAGCCCAAGCCACCCGCCACTTGTGCTGCCAAGGCCACACCGCTATCTTCTGTATGTTCGCTCAAACAGAGCTAGCGTGTCTGTCTACATGCATTGGCAAGTGCCCTCCCAGCTACTGTGTAGACATAACCATATACAGCGCCTAGCACAATGGGCCCCAATACTGCAACACTAATACACAAATACAAAACAACAAATTAAAGACTCTAAGACCTAATCCAAAGCTCACTGAAGTCACAACTGACTTGAATGGGTTTCTGATCAGGCCCATATATTGTACAGTTTAGCCTGAACTTTGTCCTTTGTTTTCCTGAGGCTACTTCTGAGCTATCTGCAGAGGTGCTTTGATTAATCAGTCTGGGGTTCATTCTCATGACTGGGCTAATGTTAATAGCAGTCATGTGGCTAAACAAATCCTATCCATTCACCTTGTAACTTTCTCCATCTTCCAAAATGGCAAATTCAACCATGGAAGGAAGGCGCCTTATTTTGCGGTGTCATTTCACATTCTGCCACACTTCTCCTGTAATCAAGTCCTCTGAAAAAGCCTGTTTATAAGCTAATTTGGGAGACATTAACATGACAGTTGAAAGCTGGCTGGGAGGCAGAGAAGCAAAACATCACACTACTAAGGAAGAGGCAGGCTTGGGAACAAAAATCAGGATTCCTACTCACAGGGCCCCTGCAGCAGATTTCCCATAAAGATGTCTGGGTGCCGTATAGTATCTTGGGATTGATGGGAGCGCCTCACTCTTATGTTCTCCCTTTGTGGTTGGAGCCATAAAGTGGAATAGCCTGCCTTGCACGCCCAGGTTTATAAAAATGAATCAGTGCATATGTGTTTCACTGACCAAGGTAAAAGTAGTCTGGGAAGATATATGGCCAATGGTGGATCAAGCAGACAGCTGAAGACTTTTATCTGCCTTCTCCTGAACACAGCAAGTTCCTGAGAGACTGATTCAAAGAATTAAATGAAAAGATTCACACTGTAGTTATAAGATTAAATCCTGAAAAAGAATGAGCGTGAGGTTGACACAGGCCTTAAATAAAACCCTGCAAATGAAGCTTCAAATCAGCAGAGCCTTCTGAATTAATCACAAGCGCGAGTTGATTCCCAAGCTAATGAAGCAGGCCCTGAAAGCCAGAGTAATGTCCAAACTATATCTTGCAGCAAGTTTAAACTCATTGGAAAAGAGAGGAAAACCCTGCTTCAGCAGTGTCTGGGCCTTCTACTAGAAACAATTAGATCTGTCATTGACTGTAGCAGGAGACCTTGTGAAGTATTCTAAACTATGCTTTCTTCTGTGATAATTTAAGGGTTCTCCCCAAACATGTGCAATGGCACATACAAACCAAGGGACAATTAACTGCTCTAAGAACGCCTCCAAGATTATTAACTACCACGTGGTTTAGCTGACATGATGTCCCCTTTTTGACCCTGCTGTTTAAGTCTCTTTTCACTTTCCCTGGAGATGTAGCAACATTAATGTTAAACCAATAGAGCACAAGAGCCGCAGGCATGTACATTTAGAGCCCAAGTGCCACCCCCTGCTGACAGATAGGCTAAGCAGATATTCTGCTGCCTGTGTGAATTTTCATGGGGCCAGGGTGTAATCGGAGATTCAAGGTATGCAGCAGCACGACTCTTGATAAATCCACATGCAAAAGCATGAACAGATTGGAGGTATGTGCCACGCATCTGTGGTTAAATCTACCTGAAAGTATTTCTGCTCCACAGCTTGACTCCCATAGTAATTTACAGGTGCACAATGCTATAAGGAAAGAATAGGAAAAGCAGGGAAGGGCAATCTGCCCTTTGCCTAATGTAATACTTGTGGATTGAAAGCTCAAACTGACTGCTTTAAGGTTCAAGTCTTTCTTTGACACAAATGGTGAGAAAAACAAATCCAGTTTAAAAGACCATCTTGAAAACTGGAACAGAGAGCAGGCAGAGTGAAAAAGAAAATAGCGTGTGGAAAAAAAGGCACGTTTTATTACTACTACTTTGGTGCTTGCAAAAAGCACTGCTTATGGCCCAGTTCTACCACCTTGCTCATGTTACCTTACTCCGCAAGTTATTGGAAGAGATACATGTCCAGGACCTAATCACTGGAGCTTCAAAAATGGAGGCCTGGTTAATGCTGGGTATACCAAAATGTACACTTCCAAAGAGAGCAACCCATTTACACACAAGAACCTGGTAATAATTTTCCATAACATCTTGGAAACCCTACAAAAATATGATGTTGTTTAGATTACAAATAATATTTATTTGACTGCAAATATTACCCATGACTCCGTGTAGTTTGTGTCTAAAAACCACCACCATGAATGCCTAAGAGCCTTTTCAGCACTGCCAACATTTGTACTTGCTTCTTTTTACTGCTGCAGGAAAATATCTACACTATTAAAGGATTAGAAAGGAGGAAAAAATGCACTGACATTCTAATGCTATGTATTCTTAGGAATTTATTTGAAATGCCTTAAATTATTGCTTGTCTCTCACTTGCTAAACCAGCCAGTGATTTACAGACTTTATTTGTGTGCACGTGCAGACTATTTTTAGATCTCCCAGCAAAAACTAAATTCAAAACGGAGTTAAATTCAGAAATATATGCTCAGAACCCCAGACTCTTAGCTGTATGTGGAGGGAGTATTCAGCACATACAGTTTTACAATTTTCTAAACTTCTTTTCATGCTCCCTGAAAATCCACTGCTCTTCCTCATTTGCTAGAGACCTCCTCTAAACCATCATCGATCGACACCAAAAGCCTCTTTTAACCGCTGACACTCTTGGTATCTATGGGCTAGTCTACACTTACCAGCCGGGTCGACGCGGTGAGTTCGACTTCTCGGAGTTCGAACTATCGCGTCTAATCTGGACACGATAGTTCGAACTCCGGAAGCGCCGGGGTCGACTCCGGTACTCCACCACTGCAAAAGGCGGTGGCGGAGTCGACCTTGGAGCCGCGGACTTCAATTCCGCGGCGTCTGGACGGGTGAGTAGTTCGAACTAGGGTACTTCGAATTCAGCTACGCTATTCACGTAGCTGAACTTGCGTACCCTAGTTCGACCCCCGCTCTTAGTGTAGACCTGCCCTATGTTTAAATAACTGCCCTTTTCAGCAGGAGGTGAAAAGGGGAATTCAGGGCACATTTCACAACTTCATGTCGAGTTCAGCTGTGCAGTTCTAACCCTGGGTCTGCCACTGACTCACTGTCTGGCTCTGGGGAAGTCCTATGCTCCTGTCTGCTTCCTCGCATGGAGCAGAGCAGATATGGGCCTGAGTGCTGGTGAGGTGGAAGGAAATTACTCCATGGCATGCTCCTGTGTTGCTGCTGGGTGCAGGCACTGCAGAATTGGGCTGAGGCTAGATGACTGGTATCCTGCTGGACTGTCCTCTCAAAGTTAATAGTGAGGAAACCAAAGGGCAGAGGGACTGGTTTTGGAAGCCTTATGTGCACACAATCCTCTGAAGTCAATGGGACTTTCCTGCAAGTGTAGCTGTGGGCTGCTGCAGGCCATGCCGGGTCCAGGTCTGGGCACCCGAACTGAGATCAGGGTGCTCTCAATGATCCCCTGCTGGGCCCAGACGGCATGGAGGGGGATGCAGAGGGGACAAGAGCCAGAACTGAGTGCGGGGGGCAGAGAGTGGTGGAGGGAGGAGGTGAGACTGGCACAAGGAGCTGGTGGAGCGGATTGGAGGCTGGCAATGGTGTGTGTGTGTGTGGGGGGGGGATGGGGTCTGAGAAGTGAGATGTGGAGAGACTGGGACTGGGTGCTGGGCAGGTAAATGGGGCAGAGGAGAGCCAAAAGCTGGGGGCGCAGTGGGGAGAGACTGAGATCAGATGAAGAGCTCAGGGGGCTGGAGCTGACAGGGCAAAGACACTGGGACTGAGAACCAGTGGGGTGGAGACAGATCTGAGGAGGAGCCAGGACGTGGGGGGAGAACTGAGACTGGCTGCGCAATGAGCCTGAGACGAGGAGACCTGGGGGCGCTGGGGAGAGGTGTCATTGAAACTGGATGACGAGTCTGGAGATTGCGATTGGGACTGGGAGCTAGCGGGGAAGGGGAATGTGGGTGGGAGGGAACGACTGGAGGCCAGGGCGGCAGGAGACAGACAGATTGGATGAGGAGTCAAGAATGGGAACTGGGCCAGACTGGGCAAGAAAACTGGGACTGAGACAGGGAATCCTGAAATGCGAGACTAGGACTTCCTGGGCGAAGAGACTGGGATAAAAAGCCTGAGGTGAGGAGACTGGAAGTGGCTGGGTGAGCAAAATGAGACGGGAGTAAGCAGCCAGAGGTGGGGAAAAGAGAGGACGGAGACAGGGAGAGGGCAGAAGGGCTCACACGTGGAGGGAATGGATTGAAGAGTCTGTGCCACTGGAGAACACTCTCCTGCAGGGCCTGACATGGAACGCCACATTCTTGAGTCTCACCATTCCTCTGCTCTTAGCAAAACTCTCTGAAATCTACTGGCGAAGTGGGTATCCCACATCCTCTAGTGCTGAGCCACATGGCAGAATTCTACTTCTATCAGTTACTCCATTAGCTCAGGGGGCCCATCTAAAGGATCCAACCTGCTGATGACCCATGTGAGTGTCAATATCGTGCCTCATGATGAAAATTATTTTTCAGGTTGCTTTTTTAAAAGCCTTGGGGGCAAATACACAAATGAACTACATTAAAACCATGATTAAGGTTGCAAAATCAAACACTCAAACGTTAAGTGCCAGAATTAAGGTTTCCTAGGCAACCTTAATTCAGTCCCTTTCTGAAGGCACATGATGATAGTCTTTAATTATATGAACACATCCTATTTTTTCCACAGTATCCCTGCATCATTCACTGCACAGGATGGCACTGCTGTGAGGAAGAATCAGGGTTGTGCAGCAAAGGAGGCTGTTATCTGTGGAACCACTGCCTCGTTTGTCAGAGGAGTTGAGAGGGAGTACGGCAGGTGACTGCTGGAAGAGAAAGGGTGGACTCATGGTTAAGACAGTTGAGTTCTGCCCTGGAGAACTGGATTCTATCCCACAGAATTCCGACGTGATACCAGTCAAGTCACTTAAACCAAACTTTTCACAGGCTGTCACTAATGGTGTGTTCCTCATTTGCTGAGCGCCCAGCCTGAGATCCTTGGCATCTATCTGACACGCAGAAGTGCTGAGCATTCACAGCTGAATCTGAAGTCAATGGGAGCTGTGTTTTAAACATATCAAGTGCTATCCAGTGCTAGAGTGCACTGAAATGTCAAGGCCTAGCCATCTCAGATTGGGCACCCAAAATCAGTGGGTATTGTTGACCATAATCTCTTTGTGCCTTGGTTCCCCATTTGTAAAACAGGGATAATAATATCCCCTTCACCTCATGGGGCAGGGCTGAGCTGCAATAATTTATGAATGCTGAATGCTGACCTAGCTATTGGGATGTTTATTGTACAGTGTAGGATGTTTACTGTAGGAATGTGTTGGTTTAGGTCAACAACAAGCTGTTGGTGAAACAAACAGAAGCATAACAACTTGAGACAGTCACTCCTTTGCCAACACTTGGCGAGAAAGTCTCCTGCATTGTCCCTGGGGATGTTCTACCTCTGTGCAATGCTGAGCTCACTGGACTAGTCTGTCAAGGGAGTCAAGGGTCCAAACTTGTGAACACAGGTGAACAAGGACCATGATTAGATTTAAACAGACAAGCAGGGGAGAGCCAGTAAAGTGAATCAGACAGGCACCCAGAACTAGGGTGCAGGGTGACTGGGAAAGTGAGGCCTGACTAGGATCTTTATCAAAGATAGGCAAAATATTAATTGATAGACTTTTGGTTGTTTTAAAACCCTTTTTCTTCTACTATGCTTTTTTCCTGCTGTTAAGGTTAAACAGTACCTTGCGTTTTAGAAGGCTGTCTGAAAATTGTATTCACCATGTGTCACAGAATCCCAAAGGGAAGAACTGCAGATGCCAAACCCAGGAAGATCTGCTTGGAAAACCATGGTCGATCCCATGTACCTGGTCTAAGAGTGAAAAAATCATGTGCTTTCACCCCAGGAGAGGGATAAGGCACAAGGCCTAACACCGAAGGGAGTGCACTCAGAGAGACCAAATTGGGAACAGAGGTGCAGCTAGCCCTGGAGCCATGGATATAGCAGTGTTGTGAAAATAAATTCATTAGTATTTGTGATGAACTCCATGGACATGCCCGTGACAAAATCATTAACTCTGGCCTGGCCTACTCTGTTGGTGGCGGGGGGGACGGGACTGATCTATGTTACGCAACCTCAGCTACGTGGTGTCTTCACCGCAGTGAGTCGACTACTGCCGCTCCCCCGTCGACTCCGCCTGCACCTCTCACGGAGGTGGAGTAGAGGAGTCGACAGGAGAGCACTTGGGGGTCGATTTATCATGTCTACACTAGATGCGATAAATTGACCCCCACTGGATCGGTCCTTGCCCGCCAATCCGGTGGGTAGTGTAGACATACCCTCTGTCGACAGAGGACGGTTTGAGTAATATGCATTAAATAAGGCCTGGGGTAACACATTGAACAATCGAGAGGAAAAAATATATTGAATAACTGCTCAATAAGTGAGCACCATCCATTCTGTGCACTGAATTTGGCAGGGGTCAAGTGGAAAAAACAGCATGTGATCATGTTATTAAAGACTGTATGGTAATATAAAAAGGGGGTGCGGGAGAATCTTAATGGGGGGGGGTGTATTCATGTTCAAGACTTTTACTCATATTAAGAATTTGGGCCAGATCATCTACCTGGAAACTGTGCGCAGAGCCTTCTGCCCTTTTTGGGTGGGGCTGAGCCATCCATGTGGCATTGTTTCTCTGTAGGCGGAAGGCAGGCAGGCTTCGGTTAAAGATGGGACCGGGAGGGAGGCTAATGTCTCTCCCGCAAAGCCTGCAGAAACGAGTCAACCTGTGTGCTAGGAGCACCCCCTTCTGGGTTCCAACAGAACTGTGCCATCAGGAAGCCAGAGGGAGGCCAGAAGCCAGAGGGATGGGTGCATAGAGGGTCACTATGCAGAATCCCTCCCCGGCCCAGTTGATAACCTGTCACTCTCATCTCTGGGTATCTGTTTTTTCTGGGAACAGAACTGTATTTTCCTCACCCACCCCCAACCCTGCTCGTTCCATGAAGGTGAACAGGCAAACCGCAGAGCGCCTGATGGAACTAACTGGACATAACTCCATGAAGAAATGGTGATGTCTGTTCCTGGCACTGACACACTCCTTCCAGTGGAAAATCCCACAGGAGGATGAGGAAATATGGCCTTTTGATTGCACGCATTGCTTGACTTCCTATGTTCTGAAGCTGATTTGGGTGGTTGGGGTGGAGGGTAGGTTATCAACTTCAGCTATAGACATATTATGATAGATCATCCTGGATCCCAGCTTCCTGCCAACACAGACCAAAGAGGGAGATAGTCCACCTTCAGTCTATTTCAAGGACAGCTTTTCCTTCATTTGTTGCATTAAATGTCCTACCAGGTCACCTCAAACTCTGAGACACTCGTCCTTCAAAACAGCACTTTTCACTGGCTCCATGTCTGCAAAGAGCTTGAGATTTCGATCTAGACTGTGGCTGATATACAGATGGAGGACATGCTCTGAGGGGATTTATCGCTCCTGTAAATCCTCTGGGAAGCTCTTTGAATTGCATATAAAGCACAGTGAGTAATTTCATGGCAGGCAGCTTCTAGAGATTTGTGGGGAGGGGTGCAAAGATGTCCTTTTGATAGTGTTTCCAAGGAACAGATATCGGATGTTTCCCACACCCAATTTGTAACACTTCTTATACATTGTTACAGCACACAGACTAGTTTGCAGCGGATACGTCAGATCTCCTACAATAAATATTTATCAGAGCATCTAATGTCCACAGTTTATTAATATTTGTTCCTAGAATATTAAAAATTGAAGTTCTGGGAAACCACCCTTCCAACTTCACATGGTCTGCCACAGGTTTTAGGGTTTAGAATGCAATGCAGAGCAGGCGAATCTTGCATATAGCAGCACCCCATTATGTCAGCACACTGCTCTGGTCTCCCTCCTTTTTTATTTATTTATTTACTGCAGCAAGAAAGGGGAAAATGGAACTGGACAAGAGGCATAGAGTGAAAGCGAAACATGGGTGCTGTTAAATGATGTCTGAGAGGAAACTGTTACTGCTATTTCTGTAACCCTGAACATGAATTTAAAGAGCAAAAAAGGCAGCCAAGTGTTTCCAATGAGATACCATATCCCACATCTCTGTTATGGTCCTGGGCAGTCACTTAAAGACACGGCTACTGTCCCCCAAATAATCCCAATCTTCTAATGATAGGAAGTCATTGGAACCACTCGTGGTAAGCATTATGCCTGGAGTTCACAGTAAACATCCTGAAACTTCCCAAACAGTAAAACTAAGGAAGACTTGCCTTAGTTCTGCTCATATTTCCCAGGTACAATATAGCAGCAAAATAATAGAGAAAGAACTGGAGGGAGGAAAACAAAAAAACAAAAAAAACATCCAGCCCCTCTTTATCCATTATAAAGAAGCAACAGAGGGCAAAGGCCCAATGGAAAAAAATCCCTTTGCTGCTAACCTCTGAAGTGAGAAGCTAAAAGTACCCAGGAGGTAGGTACCATCGAGGCAGTGGCATACACGGGCAATACCGAAGAGGTGGCAATAGGGAGATGTCCAGTTATGAGAGAGAATGAAAATAACACTTGGCCCTTCTGAAGCACTTTCCATCAAAGCACTGTACAAACTTTCAGCTCATTAATTAGCTCTCATATGTGGGCAAGAAAGAAGCATGATGCTAATATTGTGGACAGGGCAGGCAAAAGGAGGATCTGAAGCGTACCTGGAAGTATTGGTGACTCACTTATTAGAGTAACATCAATGGCCATATCCATTAACATTAATGACACCCAGGGAACCACAATACTAAACAGGGACTGTGTGTGAATAATGTATAGTGCGGACATCAGTACACTTCAGATCCAATTCAAGGGGGCAGAGTCAAGTGCTTCAAAGAAATATATGGTGACAGCATGTGATCCACAGCCCTGAGTTCTGTGGGACCATGACTCATTGCACAAGATATTAAATTAATCCATTGTCACCGCACAGCATCGATCCAGCACGCCTATAACTGTACTTCATGGCTCTTGGTCTCTTCATTTCTTTATTATGTTCAGCTTACAAAGATTTTTTTTAAGTGCACCCAAGGAATTCCGGAGCACAAAATCCCATGAGTTCCAATGGAACACCAGTGTTCCTAAGTCCTTTGGGAAAATCCCACTTTTAATTACCCCTCCCCCTTTTTTAAAACCTATTTAAGGTGAATTTAGTGCTGGTGGAAAGACACTGTGCTGACAGCTTTGGAAAATGAAATCCTCTGTTCACCAGCAGAATGGGCACAGAAGTGATGCAAGGTGTCTCAGCCCTCCCTCAGAGGGACAACTTCTGCTGACCTGATGGTTGCTATGTGCATGCATTTCATCATCGATCTCTCTCTGCTGAGAATGCCAACAAGGGCAACATACTCCATTGCCACTCACCTCCCTTCAGCCGTAGTTTTGTATAAAACCATGTTAAAGACAGAACTCCAGATATTCATTCATAAAAACAAGAAATTAAAATGTGCGCTAGTGAGTCATTCGCAGTAACTGCCGAATGGATAGCTAGAGCACGCTGGCTCTATCCCTGGCACACTACGGTCCCTCAGCTCCCTTAGAGTGCTTTTATTTTATCTACTGTTTCTCCTGAGAGGCTGTTGCAATGTAGTCATGACAATGACAACACAGCGGTTCTTAGCTATCACTATAACGGTGCACACACCATGGCCATTTAGGCTGCTGCAAAACTACAGCATTTAAACCACATTTCTTCTCTTTCCTGTCCGAGCAAGCTCTCCTCTGTGGTGCATGAACAAGATGGTTTTGGTACCATGTATTTTTATACGCACTATAAAAGGAACCGTCTTTTAGATTCAGAGCTTATGCAGGTGAGGAGATTTCTAAGCTAACCCATTTTGCAAATAAATAGTGTCAATACTGCCATGTTAAAAGAATCCAATCCTGTTGATCTTACTCTAGCATACTGTTCCACTGACTTCAATGGGAAAACTTGCATGAAGAAGGATTTTCAGGATCAGGCTCTTGCTTTTCCAGACTTCAGAAAGAAATAAAAATCAACATAATCTATTTCAACTATATCTAGCTTCTGTAACCAAACCTAAGGTGTTAGTACATAGCTACTGCTATCACGTACAGTGTTAGACTTTGGGTTAGGACACTGAGAAGCTAATTGTCCATAATGGCTCTACCTGAGCTCAGCTGGGACTGGTTCAGAGTCTCTGTGACACATGCAGAACCTGGCTTTACACTAGCCATCTCCAAATCTGCATGCAATTGGGAGGAAAAGGGATGCAGAGAGGGACAAGGCAAGAGAAAGGACAAACATGGTTAATTTAAAAAAGCTAATGGAACAAACTCTAGGAGACTAACAATTTCATTTGCAGAAAGAGTATTAACAGAACACGTCAAAAGTCTGGGTTCTGATCTTCAGTCAAACCGGAGCTGGCTGCTTTGAGGATGTTAGGAGATTCCAAAGATTGCTGACACTTTTGAGGAGGAGAAGAGGATTGGAATGTCACTAGAGGAGGTTTCAGGAGAGGAGGGGAGTCTGGATATAATGTCAACACAAAACAAACAAGTCACCAAACAAGATGAACTATTAAACCAAGAGTTCTGAAAGAAACCAAAATGTTAAGGTTAAGTCCTTTAAACAATGACTGCTAATGTTCCGTTAGCTAATGACTAACCAAATGAAAGAAGTTAGCTATGACATTTAAAAAGGAGGGCAGATGGGGTGCTAATTAATTAACACAAACAACAAGTCTAAAAAAAAAAATTAAAAAATTATAAAAAACAATTGTAAGAATAAACATTGAAACATACATAAAAAACATAATAGTCAACATGGTTTCTTCAAGGTTTCTCGAAGGAAATTTAATCTTAATACAGAGGGAAGACAACAACATAAACATGTGGGATTGGGGGGAGAGTTTTCAGTAGTCTTCTTAGATTTAGATTTCAAAAGTCTTTAACCAAAACCTCAAAAAAAAAGGTAAAAGGTCAAGGATTGGATGGGGAAAAGGGAGGAGGACAGGATGAAGGGGAAGGAAGGGTAAGGAACAAAGGGGAGGAAAGGAATTAATGGGGAAGAATGAGGGGGTAAACTAGGGGTCAGTCCTGGTCTCCTAGTTATTCAATCCATTCATAAATTATCTGGATGAGGGGAAAAAAAGAGTGAGGTGGCAAAGTGAGGTGGCAAGAGACTACACACTACACTAAAGAAGAAAGAAAAAGAAAAGAAAAAGAAAAGAAAAGAAAAAAAAACAAAAAAAGCAAATGGCAAAACAAATGGGCAAAAAAAAATAAAAATGTAAAATGTAAATAATAAAAAAAAAAAAAAAAAAAAAAAATAAATACAACTATACATACAATGGGGCTAATTTAAGTCTAGAGCAGGAAGGAAATCTAAAGAGATAGTAGATAGAGATAGTTCTCTGAAGATCCAGAGTGTGTCAAAAAGCAAAAAAAAAAAAAAGGAATAAGGAAAAGGAATAAGGGGATAGAGAGAATATATATATAATATATATATATAATATTATAATCCACCACATCCACATCCATGTGAATACTGGTCTCCTCTGTGGTCAAAAAGAAAAAAAAAAGAAAAGAAAAAAAAAAAAAAAAAGAAAAGAAAAAAAAAAGGGGTTTAGAGAGGGAGAGGAATGAGAGAGGAAAGAGGAAAGATTAAGGCTTAGACTTGGAAAGGAGGAGAAAGGAGGAGATATGGGGAGATATATAAAAATAGTGATGAGTTGAAAAGAAAAAGGGAAAAATTAATTTACTTATTTACTAAATACCATAATAGGGGGTCACCAAATGAAATTAATAGGCAGCAGGCAAAAACAAAAAAAAAATAGTTCTTCTTTTCGCGCGCTGACAGTCAGTCAACTGAACTCCCTACCTGAGGAGAGGTTGAGGCAAGGCTAGGACTATAACAATAAAGGGGACTGGATAATAAATGGGTGTGGCTAAGTCCATAAATGGCTATTAGCCAGGATGGTAATGTATGTGTCCTAGCCCTCTCCAGAGGGGGGAGATGGATGATGGGAGAGAGAGAGAGAGATGATCATTGCCTGTTAGGTCTTCTCCTCAGGGGCCTGGCATTGGGGCACTCCTGTGTAGACAGATACTGGGCTAGATGGACCTTTGGTCTTACCCGGTACGGCCTTTCTTATGTTCTTATGTTATCTGATGTGCTCTGAGGCATAGATTCTGTAGGTCACATCATACATTCTACACACTTATGAGGGCAAAACTAGACGTAGGCACATTACCCACAAGCCTATCCTTTGATAAGAACTGGGCTAGCTACAACCACATGGAAAAACAATTGTTGTCAGCAGGTTCCTAACACTGGTGTATAAGGATTCTTCTCTCCTCATCCCAGAGAAAACTGCTGCAGATAGCTCAGTAGAGAGTTTACAGCATGGTTTTGATAATGGCAGTGCTAGAACCTTGCTAGCACCGGTGGTGTTTAACCGTGGCTGTAGCTTGCACAATCCCGGTGTCAGGTGTAGTCAGGACCCTAAAGATATACAGCCTCATTTTCAGAGGTGCTCAACTCCCACTGAAGTCAACGGGAGCCAGGGGTGCTCAGCAAAACTTAAAATTAGGCTCATGCTCTATAAACCTTTCCTCCTAGATGAGCATGCATCTCCTTCTAACTCTAAAGAAAGCTACATGAGCAGAAAAACAAAGAAGAGAGATACCTACCCCCTAACACTGGCAAAGTCTGCGGGGAGGAGGGAAACTTCTATTAAAAAATAAAACACACACAAAGTCTTCCTAAATTACTAGAAACAGGAGATGTGCAACTGGGGCCCTTTGATGTAGGGAAATATTACAAACAAGAACCACCGGTGTAGAGCACAGATGAACACTTAAGCCATGTCAATGAAGTCGCACATGGTATGTACTGGTGCTCCATGCACTGTGGCAGCCAAATTTCTAATCTATTTGCTTCAATCGTATTACTCAGAAAGGGACATGGCTGCCAAAAGAAATTAATTTCACAAGAAAAACAAACAAAACCACTAATAAGCTTTATACCTTTGAGCAGAAATATTATACTTGATTGAGTGTTTGAACTCTTCCCTCTAACGAAATGGTTTTAAAGCAGAGTGAGTGAGTGTTGACCTTTCAGACTGCATTAAGTAACCAGAGATGTAGCCATTCTTTTTTTCATGTTACAAAGGAGAAAAAAAAAAACACGACATCTGAGGTTAAATGCTGCTGAACCCTAGAACGAATGGCATTTCTGGAGGGATCAAGGTTTACTTCTTTCCCACAAAGTTTTTCTGTACAAGAAGAAATGAAGAAGATTCTTCCTCTCTCTGTTTTTTCCACACATCCAAAAAACTTAAAACCAAACCCCCTCTTGGCTCTCACTAGTACTCACTACCCTCACTGCAAAATTTGTTTGCATTGTATGTCAATAATATGGCCTCGTGTCAATCAACTTTACCCTCTTCTTGGAGTCTCTGCCCCGATATCAATACCCGGGGCTCTTTGCTTTGTCACTGAAAGTTGGGATGACAAAGAAAACAGATCCTTTATGATTACTGACACTTCTGGCAGTATTTAAAGAAGGAAAGCCTCCGCCTATTGCATGGCCCTATCAGAGACACAACCATGTACTACTCTGTTGCTCTCCTTTGCGGCCTCACGAGTGGCCAGTATCCTTCTGCCAAGTCTGTGAGCCCCCACTGCCTCACTGGAGGCATTCAGCAAAGCAGCTCCTCATAACGGACAGAACGAGTGCTGTCAAACGACAACCTTCCTTCCAGCTAGAGATGTCTCTGCAATGGTCCCCAAATCCCTGCTGATCCACATAGGAAGATACCGGGAATAGGAACCACATTCCCATTCCCCACCATGCAGTGCAAAGCGCCATCTTTAGACCAATTTGCTGGGGAAGGCTGGGGCAGGAGAGGGGGACTTTTTAAATAACCAATATGTTTAAAAGTTTATTTTTTGAACCATGGAAACCCAAGAATAAAAAGAGCATCTTACGGTGGGGGATGTACAAGGGAGGCTCAACACATATCAGGCTTCCACCTTTAAGATCTTAAATCTCTGACAAGGGGGTATAATTTTACTGATATTGGACTGATTATTATTTGTGTTGCATCAGCGTCTAGAGGCCCCAACCAAAATCAGGCTGTTCTAGGCACCAAAAGAATGCTACTCTCAGGTCCTCTCAGAGTCATTCTGGGTACTAATAAAATTATCTACCCACTTTTAAGGAAATCAGCTTAATTATTTTTCTCCTGAAGATTGTTTTAAAATATATAATGTGCTGTGCGAGCTATATTTAGTTCTCTTCCGTCTCCCAACTTTTTAGCCCGTCTTTCTTCCAGCTGTCACCCTCATTTTGTTTGCACGGGGGTTATGAAGGTGTTTTCTTCGTCTTTGATCATGGTTTTAATGCCATTCAGTGGCCCTAGCATTTTTGGCAGAAGAGGGTTAGAACTATCACTGTCTTTGTTTCCCAGCTGCATTTGTTTTAGGTTTAAAGATCTTAAAGGAACATAAGAACATAAGAATGGCCATACTGGGTCAGACCAAAGGTCCATCGAGCCCAGTGTCCTGTCTGCCGACAGTGGCCAATGCCAGGTGTCCCAGATGGAGTGAATCTAACAGGTAGTGATCAAGTGATCTCTCTCCTGCCATCCATCTCCACCCTTTGACAAACAGAGGCTAGGGAAACCATTCCTTACCCATCCTGGCTAATAGCCATTAATGGACTTCACCTCCATGAATCTATCTAGTTCTCTGTTAAAGTCCTAAGCCTTCACAACCTCCTCAGGTAAGGAGTTCCACAGGTTGACTGTGCGCTGTGACGAAGAACTTCCTTTTATTTGTTTTAAACCTGCTGCCCATTAATTTCATTTGGTGGTCCCCAGTTCTTATATTATGGGAACAAGCAAATAACTTTTCCTTATTCACTTTCTCCACACCTCTCATGATTTTATATTCCTCTATCATAGTCTCCACATTGCAACACAGTCTGGCTTTGGCTTCCTTGAACATCCCTCAAAGCATCGCAGCTACTGACTGGCATGTATGCCAAAAGGAAGAGAGAAAGAGAAAAAAAGAGGAATAAATGAAAACGTACAAGGGGGGAAGTAGCTCCAAGACGCTGGACGGGCTCCGTGGGCAGGGGATACTGGGAAGGTGCAATTAAAAAAAAAAGAAAGAAAGAAAGAAATGGTTAAAACATGCACCCATTCAAAATGGGTCAATTTCAATTCAAGCGTGGCTAGACTGCATGCAGTGCCATTTCCTCGCAAACTCACATATGGATGTACATTAATATGGACCTAATCAATCCTGCAAGGTGCTGGAAACCTTCCGAGAGGTGCTGAGTGCCCTAAAGTCAACAGGAGTTCAAGGGACTCAGCACCTAACATGGGGCCTGATTCAGAAAAGCTCTTGAGCCTATGTTTTAACTTTTATCCCATCCCTGCTGAGCAACACACTTGAACACATGATTTAGTCCCACTATTTCAGTGGGATGTAAGCATGTGTTTAAGGTCACACATGTGCTCATGGGCTTTGTTGAATCAGAGCCAAGTATGGGAGCTGTATCATCTCTATAAAGATGGGCAATTCCAACCAGGACAGAAATCATCTCCGGAGTTTGCAGTATGACATTTACAATAATAATATACTTCTCTACCTGACTGGGTCCCCTTTTACATTTTATTTTGCTTCATTTCTAATGGCGCTAAAGCAAAAAGCTGCTTTAACTTACTTCTCAGTCTGTGCATTATGGCCTGCAAAGATGTGAAGGAAAATGCAGGGCTTTGACAACAGGGTTACGCTATTAACTGACTGCAGAATAGTAAGAGGAGCGTATTTGATGTGTCAGCCCCAAGGGCTGGTTTGTTTTTATAATTAATTAAAAAAACCAAATGCCAATAAGAATCCAGAAGTAATTTTGCACCAGATTAGATCACTTTAAATCTGGGTCTTAAAACAAGTTGACTATGTCCTGTTAAAGTCTGACTGACAGGTGGTGCCCATAACAATGGAGACATGCACATGGAAGATGCTTTGGGGAAAAAAAATCAATTCATTTAACAACAAGATGCACATGTAGAAGAGGGTCCCCCCCCAGTCCTGCAAGGTGTTGACCACCTGCAGCACCTATTAAATTCAAGGGGATCTGAGACTACAGAACATCTTGTTGAACTGGTCTCTAAGTTTGTCAATATTACGAGAACATTTTCAGGCTACTACACAGAGAACTACATGCATCAGCCCCAGGCACATCAGTGCATCTGGGTCCTTTCTAGCAGCACACTGAAAGTTTAGCCTCAAGCTGGCTCACTGAAATTCCAATTCAATTTAGTTTTAACAGGCAAGTTATACATTAAAAACTCAATAATTAAATTATTTTTAAATCATGGTTGAGGATTAACAAAAATGGTACTACATTTAATTATACATCTTTTAACAATCAATTTGTATTTTGTCTAGAGTAACTGCCAGCTAGAATCTATTTCCAATGTGCAGTAACCAATGTTAACTGGTCTGCTTAAATACAGGATCTGCATTACTGAACCTGTGCTGTTTGCTCCCTTCACCTGCATATTACAACACATCTTAAACAAAACAATTTGTCCTTGTCTCCAGAGTTTACAACAGTTTTATTTTAATGCAGGTTCAACTTCTTCAGCATTTGTTTTGTTAGCAACCATCTCTTAGACAAGTGGTGCAACTCAGTTTTACATCTTTGCATTTAAAATGACCAATTCATTTCCAATACTCAACTCATGCCGCAGACCTGGATTTTAAACACCTCTGAAGTTCAGTGGGTTATTTGAATCTGGAGTTTTGATTCATCTTCATCATTATGTTAAAAATGTTACAGCTTGTAACACATGTATTAAAATATTAGCTAATCCTCATTAAGACTTAAAATTCTATATCTATTATATTATAAATAATTACAATACATATTATATATATGGTGTTACGCCTTAATGAGGCTTTGCTAGTATATATGTACATATAGCTAGTAGATAAGTAAATATACCCGTTAAATCTAAACAAAATGAATTCCTTGGTCATAAACAAGGCTGCTATTTGGGTTAGTGGTGGCACAGCCCCACTGGAATTTTAACAAGTTCAGGGCTTTGAAAGAGTAATGCGTGAGAGAGAGAGAGATGTTCTGCACCAACCCACCCCTTCTCCACTACACTGAGAACTTCATGCTGTCAACATGCCATAAACTGTATTTATGTTGTTTTCATATTGGCACTAATCTCTCCCAATTTAAGAGGTGACAATGTTCAAACCCTTCCAACAAACTGTCAAGCCAAAGTACTTCTGAGACAAGATTTGGTAAGCAAGGCTTTATGCAGGATGAGACACACAGTAACAAGTTATATGTTAACAAGCAAGACGTACAACGAGTTTATGCATGAGGATAAGCATGATACCCTTTTTTAAATGACATTTAACTATCATAGCTGACATCCAAAGGTTAGTGACCAAAGATGACACATAAAAAGAGATGATGCCTAAAATCATTCTAATGAAAAACTGACAAACTGAGATGATATGAACAAATGCACATCCTGTTCCCAGACAACACCTACCAGAAATGAACAGCACTGGATGAGAGGAGTAAATAACACTTGAAAGGCACTTCCAAACATTCCACTTAGAGGAAAAACACTGATAGTTTTTCCTCAGTGAAGCAGCGGGCTGAAAAGGCTCACATCTCACCAGGAAGAATAATATCATCTGGAATTTGTGTCTCACCTGTCATCTCTAAGTGTCCCAAAACTCTTTAAAAACCATACAGACAGGAACTACTTCCATCTACAGTGCCACTCAAGTTCAGTCACTTCTGGGGTGGGACGTACTAGTTATCAAACAGTACACACCAACACTACATAATCATTTGGGAAAGGAAGTGAAGATTAGAATTCCACTGCCAAATGAAATGGAACTGAAGAAGGTAGATTAGTGTTACTCAAACAAATGGGAATTTGGCCAGCGCTAAAACTCTTTCTATGTACTATGGAGTTTTTAATAAACAGAGACATGTCATCGGTTGTGGGTCTCAACTGAAAGAGGAAGGTGCCTTGCATGGAGCTAGGCAAAATATTTTGGCAAATAGTTTAGTCGCTGAAAAATGAAGTTTCACTCGACCCAAAATTATTCGTGAATTTGTGTCGAGTTCAATTCCACTTGAAATATTTTCTGATTTTTGGCTAGCCGAAATTTTCAAAAAAATCCATTATTAGTTTGCCCCTAAATGAATGGTTTTGATTTTTCAGAATTGCCAGTGAACCAAAAAATCCATTATTTGCCCAGCTCTACTTCTGTGGTATTGGGCTCACTAGAAATAATCTGGGGCATTGGTCAATGTAAATTCAAAAGGGAAAATCTACTCAAAGAATAACTCTCACCGATTCCTGAAGCTCCTAGCTTTTCTACGTACTACCCCATGGAGCTACTGATTGAGTCTTCTCTAGCTAAGCTTGTGAGGTCTCACTGGATCATGACTCGAGACACTATGTTTGCGGAATAAATACTGAAATACACTTGAAATTAAAGCTTGGTATTTATAAGCCTGATGTTGGTGACAGAGATCATGGTTATAAAAAGCCAACTCATTCCACGCAATATAGGAATCCACTTTAACTACCATAAATTGGACTGTTTATTTTGAATTAAGAAGATATAGGTCTACATATACATCTACACACAACTACAAATTCTGTATTAAAGCAGAATTGAAATGGATTTAAAGTGTTACACTGGGCTTTCATTTCACAAATGATGCCATCAGTATGTTCAGAAATTAATAGTTTTAATTACAAGCTTTATTGTCAAATATATCTTAAAGCAAACTCATGGCAAGAAGCATTTTTTCTTTTGTTAGTCCTTTGAATATCAGAATAACTGGATAAAATGGATACAATTTTCACTTAAATCCAGGTTTCCTGTTATTCTTTAGAAAGTTATTCAGCTTACATCTCTGGTGTTAGCAAACACCTCTATAATTAAAGAAATATTATTCCTAAATGCAGCCTGTACCTAGTCCCACCTCTCCTCTTTAGCCTACTACATCTCATTTTCATTTGAATCTCACTCATTAATTGTACTTCATTTAAGCCCAACCTAGTATTTTATGGGTCTATTAAAGTGTTACTCCCATCACTTCTGCAAATCAAGCTCTCAGTCATCATGAATAAATAAATAGATAGCAGGGCAGGAAATTCTTTGCTCTGCATCTGCTTTTCATTAGATTACTTAATTCAGCAAAATCTATGAGCAATTAAACAATACAATCAGTTCTATGTTTGTAAATTCCTTCATGGCAAACAACTCAATGCTGTAGATACAAAACATCCTGAATGCTTCACACACAACATTCTGATTAAGGAAACAAAGGTCACATTTTGCTAAATATGCCTTATTGAGTCCAAATCTAAAACCTTAGGTTGATTCTGGTTGGAATACTGTAAAGTAAGGACATGGCCCCAACCAATTCCTGTTGGAAAAGCATCTCACTGTTCCCTGGTAACACTAAAATATACATAATTAAAAAGATATCTGATATGAATTTTCATGTGTTTAGAAGTTGCTCTGGAAGCCTGAGGCCCGCATCATATTCACAGAAACACACACACAAATATAGATTTCCCCACACTGTCCCACCAACACAACTTTAACCATGTTGTGGAGGGACCGCTTCTAAAACTGCATGTACAGTTCAGTCTCCATGCCTTGTCTTTTCCGCTGAGATTGCCAGTAAGGTGCTGAGCAGGTGCTCATTTGGGGACCACTTTAGCAACGCACCTAAGCACATTCTTTACTTTAAGCCCATTCTTAAATCAATCCCTTTTCAACAAGGCAGTTAAGCATGTGCAGAAGTGCCTGACTGAACTGGGACTCGGATGCATTTCTTTGTGATGCTGGATAAAAGGCTATTAGAGTACATTTTCAAAAGCACGTAAGTGATTTAGGATCCTACGTCCAATTTTCAGAACGGACTTGGCTACTTAGGAGCCTAAGGCCCAGATTTTTAAAGGTATTTAGGGGTTGCTGCGCTCAGTATTGCAACACCTAACTGATTTAGAGGCCTAAACCTCATTTTCAAAAAGGGACTTAGACACATAGGAGCCAAAATACCAACGATTGTCAATGGGATTTTGGCTCCTAGGTGCCTTTTGAAAATGAGGCTTAGCCTCCTAAATCAGTTAGGTGTCACAATGCTGAGCACAGCAATGCCTCAATATCTTTAAAAATCTGGGCCCACGTCTCACTGAAAGTCAATGGCACTTAGGCTCTTTTGAAAATGTTACCCATAGGCACTAGTTTGGCCTGTCCTATCTAAGCAGCTCTTCTATATTAGGTCATTTCTGAGAAGAAACTAAAAAACTGTCCATGGTTAAAAATATTTTTTGATTTTCCAGATATGCAGGCTGCTGTGTTGCCTACTATAAATGTAAATACCTCCATTCACAAACCAGGTTGCTTACAATGGGACAGATGGTAAATCAAGATTCTATTTTTAATGTGCAGGTTCTGTTGAATGTAGACTTAAGATACGGCTTTGGTTTTTTTCTTGGTAGCCGTAAGTAAATCCTGTATCCTTGGGGCCTACTGTATTTATGGGGCAACTATTACAGAAGGTTAACACCGAGACCTAATCATTCATTCATGTACTAACTGCAACAGAACTTGCGCTTTTTATACTGAATCTAAAGCAGATGTTTTCTTTGATTGTGAAAAACACACACCTCTCTAGTGTGCTGTTAAAGCCAAATACGATATATTAATCTATGCTGCTTCATTATCTCTCATTAAGGCTTAGTAAGAAACTACTTAACAGCAATTCATGACATTTAATTTAATTGCCTGAGCCATATTTAATGATAAACACATGTGACTGTGATTGTCTTCCTCAGCCCAGCTTATATTAGGGTCTAAAGTTGCCTTTGTCTACATGTTTGGACTGATAAAAACATGGTTGGAGAAGTGAATGACTGCAGTACTTACAGATCAAGTTCAAGCTTCGAGAAAGCATATTGGATTTACTAAGCGCACACCTGCTGCAATGACTTGACTTGCTGATGAGCTGTGCAACAGAGAAGCTAACACAAGCGCATTCCCACGTTCCTGGAGAGGATGAAGGCAGGGCAGGGAGACTGGGGCAACAGTGGAAAATATTCTTTTTGAATGTTCAACCACTCAAAGCATGCAGATTGATGCACTGCATAGATACCTTAGCGTTCATGACTCTACTGGTGACCCACAAGCCCCGAGCACTAAAATGGAATTTGCCAAAAGGAATGTCACTTAGTAAAATCAACCCCTGGAACCACAATTTTTTAAAAAAGTGTCGTCAGATTTGCACTCTTGGCAGATAAAACGCGTCACTAAGATGGGTGTTCTCCCAGGCATTCCCCAGAAAAGGGGAAAATCCTTCATTCCCTGTCACTCAATTATTCTAGAGGGATTAGTTGCTGCGGCGCTGCACCATTTTAATGCAGTCAGATCAGTGATTTCAAGATGTTTCCCCCTTGACACAGAGACAGCAGTTAGGGTGACCTTTTAAAGCAGGATTTTTTTAAGAAAACAGAGCAAAGAACAATCTCAGTATCATTAGGAGGTGCAGAAATACATGAGGACTGATTGTACATGCATAAGCACCAGTCAGCGGAGCTAGCCCTGAACTAGACTAGTGGACCTGAGAGCAGAATCAGGTCTAACATTTTTTTCTCCATTTAATTTTTCCTTGATCAATGCATTCCCGCAATAATGGTCCCGCACTTCATACAACACCTAGCTATCCAGAAGAGAAGTGGGATGAGAAAGGTGGGTTTGGGCTTTGGATTTGCAGTTCCAGAATCAGGGGTGATTAGGATCTGAGTCCTATTGTATCTAAGGGCTTGTCTATATAGGGGCTATCAGGAAAATTAATCCAAATTAACTAACAGTGTGAATTTAAAGTGGATTAGTTAAACCACATTAAATTCCTGTGTAGATGATTTTATTCAGAATGTGACAGAATGTGACAGTGGCCTCAATTCTGTTTAATTTGATTTAAGTGAATTAAGCTAAACCAAATTAAGGGCACTTTAATTCTAAATAAGAGTGTCCACACATGGATTTAATGAGGTTTAACTAATCCACTTTAAAAGTCAAGTTTTGCTGAGTGTCCCTGTGTAGACAAGACCTTACTCCATCCCCAGGTCCCACTGTTTCTATCTTCCCCATTGTATCAAAGTGGACATAACAGTTTTTGGATCATCCCTACATTCCATACAAAAAAACCAACAACGTACTACACTCTGACAAAGGCATCAAAAGCAGGACTGGTGAGGGGAGCATGCCCAGAGGTTGTGGAAGGGACCCCAAAACCTTGGAAGTCTAAATATTTCAGAACACACATGAAATGCACATTGATATTAGCTCACGAAACAAAGAGAATGCAAGACGCCCAACACAGTGGAACATATGGGTGATGCAGTGAAAAACAGATCATGAGAAGTGTAAAAAAGTGATAAAATGTGGAGCATGGAAGAGAGAACTTCCATAAAATGTTTTGAATAACTGCACACACACACCTACCTGGTTTTGGCACAGAGTTGGTCATAGATTGAGGAACTTTGTCATTAATTAGCTCAACACATTCACTCGGAAAGAATCCAACCTGTATGACAAGAAAAACAGAAACAGGGTATGAATGCAAAATATTTAAGATAGTACAGTTAAAGCTGCGTATACTGCCAATTACTGTGTGAGAGAAGCCATGTGTTAGTTACCTTTTCTCTTTTAAGCCTGTTTGTATACTGCTCCACAACTGTATGAAACGTACACATGGATTAGTATAACTATAATTTTTAAAAAATGATGTAACCAGGAAGTCTATACGCCAAGTAATTAGTGTTGTGCAATACACTAAACTTTGTTAAAAATCTGAAAGCTTTTTCCATAAATATTTCAGCTTGCAACAAACTATGCATTTGGGCACACAGATGAGATGGCCTGCAGGCTCAAGTGAAATTTGAGGGGTGCAAAGGTGTTTTCTAGTCTACACGGGGGTTAATTTCAAACACTGTGCATACTATGAAAGGGGAAACACTCTTTGGCTCTTGATATATCACTCAGCTGAATTCAAAATGTTAGCAATACTGATGTCTTTTCCACTGCTGATATATTACACTCACAGATATCTGCTTTTATTGCTTTTCTTAAAATGAATTTAAATGCAGACTAATATATTTGTGCATTTTTCTCTCGCAGTTGTTTTCACAATGCCCTATTACAGAAACAATGCAGCTTCCAGCTCAGGGAGCACATTAGGGAATGAATGATGCCGCACGGTTTACTTTCAGAGTCTCTACAGCAAACACCAAGATAGCTATATCATTGCTTCTAGACATCTCAGGACACACTCCACACAGCTGTTTCTTTCCAGAGAAAACACGGCACATGCTCAGGAGGACATCTCCATCTTGCCAGGTTAACAACAAACATTACTAACTGCCATTTAAAGGAGATAATTTTTAGCTGCACTTGTCTCGACAAGTTCCTGACTTCATTTTGCTGGTACTAGTTCTAAAGACTTATATTCTTTAACTGAGTCACCTTTTCTTCCCAGCTTCTCAAGAGATCATTCTTTCAGGGTCACAACCAACCCCTTATGTCTTGCTCTGACCCACTTTAAATCTGCTTCCTTGCCTTCCATACAAAGTTTTCATGATTTTGTATAAATAAGTGAGTTCAGTCCAAGAGTTAATCTCAACAGATGCAGCAGGGCACTGTTAGAGCATGATCCAGGATTAAAGGATTTGGCAATGTACTAAAATTAATAGCGGGGATGATATATACTTAGATAAATGCAAGGTCATCTAAAGGTAAAGATTGCTGCACATCTTAAATCAAGCAGGGAGAGGTTGGTTTATTGTGACACAATCATAAATAATGTTTCTATTACCACTGTAATTATACTTCAGCCTTAGTTTTTATGTCAGACCCATGGTATCTCATGATGCCAACACGGGAAGACACATGAAGCTCTTAAGCATCTTTATGGGGAAACTGTTCACACCTTAGTGAATCTAAGCAAACAGGAGGCATTGCTGCTCTAACAGCAGCTACCAAACAAAATGAAAACTTTTCTTTTTCATAGGCTACAGATAGGCTCAATCTCATCCGATGGATGCACGTCCCTTTACAATTTACACAATGATAGGCAAGCAAGCTGCAATTTTAAAACAGCATTGCTAGTTTGGGTTTCGTTATAATAATTTACTGGCTTATTGACAAGTTAATGTCTTTGGTTTCACATATGCCGTTTGCCAGATAATTACATTAGTGACTGAGGTGGAGTGGAGAGAAAAGCCCCTCACTAATATATCAGGAAGTCCAGGAAGAGTTTAATTTACTTACTCTGTTCCCATTGCCACCTCTAGTTAGTATTGCATTTGCTTCTTGGCAGACAGAAGAGTGTACATTTCCTTCTCTCTCCCTCTCTGGGGTCCCCAAAACTTCTTTTAAAAAACTGTATTTAAGCCACAGATAAACTATATAAAACACCTTTCCAGGTAACAGAATTCAAGAGGATGATGTTACTTTGCACAGTGTCAAACAGGGACTTCAAGTCTGACAACCTAATCAACCCCACCCTCTATTTTCTATTTGCATCAAAAGCATCATCATCCATTATCTAATGCAGAGAGTCATCTTCCCCCACTAGCATATGCCAAACACCACATCACAACAGTAGACCCTTCATCAGGGTGCAGAGAAGCACCGCTGATTGCACAGATTCATACTGTGGCTTAAAGACAATCTTCAATTTTATTTTCTATCACATTTCAAGGCCATAACGCAAGCTGAATTTAGGAGCCTTCACACCATGAATGAAATTTACTTGAAAAAAACAATGCTGGGATAAGCCCTTGCACTAATGACCTGCTGCAGGTTTTGCTGTACTTCAACACCTACATGAAAAAAATATACACTTATCTTGCCTCTCAGCGTCTCAGTTTACTCCTCTGTAAAACCCTGATTCTGCAAATCAAGGTGGGTATGTAAGTGCATGCTTATAGTTAAGCATGTGCCTAAGCGATTTCCTCGAATGGGTGTAATGATTCTTTCTTTGCAGCCAAGGTCTGACATTTAATTAATGCTTGCAAAGCATTCAGTGAAAGCGTTTACAGAAGGGTAAAGAAATTATTATTAAGACATTCCAGGGTGTTGCCATATTTCCTTGTATCACAGGATAACTTGGGAGAGATAAGACCTTCAGACACTCTACCATACAGATATAGGGCAGTATTACATTGCCTGGATGTATCTTATTGCTATTATAAAAATGAACCATTACAAAAAAAAAATTGTGAGCAACAAGAGCTCAACAAGTTTGTTGGCTACAATATTTACCACCATCACCATCACACCACCACCCCCAAGTTGAATCAGCCGTTTGGAAACGTTGCTTTATAATATATAATCATCCTCCTTTACCTTGTCACAGTGTCATGTCTGGAACATAATCTGCCCCTTAAGGGAAGTACTGCCTGCAGGTCAGTCCACCCTGACTCCTGGTCTGTCTCGTCAAGTGTTGTAAGGCCTGATTATAGATACAAGGACCTGGTAGATACTGGGAGAGAGGAAACAGTCCCGGGTGCAAGCAGGGTTTGGAAGGAAACACTGGTATTGCTTCTTTAAAGGCCTGGGGCAAGGCTCCCCTCTCTCCCAACTGGGGATGAGTTGGGACAAGCGTAAATGCTGCCCCCTCCTTCACGTAGGGCAGATGCCTGCAGACACTGAAGAGAGTAAGAGAGGGCTTCTGCAGTGTCATAGAATCACAGAATATCAGGGTTGGAAGAGACCTCAAGAGGTCATCTAGTCCAACCCCCGGCTCAAAGCAGGACCAACCCCAACTCAGGTATCCTGAATCACCAGCCTGAGGACTAAGTGGAGCCAGCTGAGCGACAACAACTGCTTTAATTACCCAGCTGCTGGAGGTGGGCAGGAGCTCCTGCAGTAAGGAGAAGACACAGGAATAGAAGTAAACTGCAACCCAGCTCCAGGAGGAGAGCTGGGGACTCCTGGTAAGGGAGAGGGACAACAAGTGCTTGAGCTACCTAAGTTCTAAGAGGAGGGCTGGGCTCCTGCCATAAAGACAGACATAACGACTGAGAAGATAACCCTGAGGTGATTGGGAACAGAGGTTCCAGGGCAGGCTCCAGAAAGCCAGAAGGACCTTTTGTTTATCTGGGACTTTTTGTTATGGGGTTTTGTATGAGGTTTCATAATAAACACGCCCCAAGGAGAATATTAAGTCAAGCATCAAGAGTGCCTGAAATAGAGTTACGGGCTTCCTGAGAAGGGAAACTGAGACATGGAATACATGCAGCACCACACTAATTCAGCAGGGGGTACTACAGGGCAGGCACAACCTACAACAGATATACAACAGACAATATGGGCCAATTTTCTAACAGAATTACGGAGATCAATCTGCATAGTAAATACTCCAGACACTGACTGTGGGCACAAGTCAGAGTTAGTAGCATGAGGACTCAGATTTTTCCCCTCTAGAGTTTTCTTTGTGCTTCATGGTGCCCAGCCCTGCATGGCTGCAAGACAGGAAAAAGAGGAAACAAAGTATCTCCCCACTGACAGAAGGGCAAGGCACAGTCCTAGCCTTGATACTACTGGCATGCAAGGATCAAGGGACTCTAATGTCAACAGCATTGCAAGAAAACGCAGGGCTAGGTGAGGGAATGGCACCCACCCACCCACACACACACACTTTTGTCACATACTTACAGGTAAAGTGCAGCCCTTCCACTCAGCAAAGCAGCACAACTGTTCATAGCGTAGGAAACTTTTTGTTGCCAGGAATAAACTCAGATACAATTTTGTCTAAGATGTTATGGCAATTGGCACCTCAGATCCTGCAGATGGAGGTGGCCGTCTGGCTGAGAAATGTCGTCACTAGAGATGCATCCAGCAGGCTCTTTCACAACGTCTGCGTCACGAGTGACGTCTCTCTCCAGCTAGATGGTTGCTTCCAGCACTGGGTTCCCAAAGCAATAAACGGAAGCTACAATTTTTCCTTTAAAGACTTGAGTTTGCAAACCTGTGCTCAGTTCACATAAACATGCTTTGCTCTCTCGCATTCAAACATTTTATTTTACTCTGAAAACTTCTACACTGCAAAATTATGCACAAAGAAAAACACTCTCAACTAATAGTCTGTTTCACTATCCAGACCAATCTAAGGCAGATCTATGGGTCTTTGGGGGAATGCTACACATTCTTGAAATCCCAAACAGGATTAGGATTTAAATCAGCAAATTTTAACTGTGCTCCATACGGAATACAGGTTAGAGGGGACATTTGAAAGGCCAGGGGTTCATGGGTCTGTCTTTCAACAGAGATCTTATCAAGAATAGCAAAATGTGCCACTGCATCTCAAAAGCGGCAAAGAGAAATGATTGTTTCCAGGGTTTTAGTTCTTGAGGGCTGTAGGGATGGAGTGGAAGACTGAAAGAACAGAGGATGAAGGAAAGGAAGGAAGGAAAACACCACACTGAAGAGATTGAGGAGGGTGACACTTAATGAGGAGGAGATTGTGTTTGGGGAATAATCTTATAGTGAATGTTGTGATTCATTAAGGACACTGAACATAAAGATCAGTGAAAATGTCATTAAAAACTCCACTTTACATTATTTTCTGTCTTAAAAGCAAACACTAAGTGGTCGCCTTGTTCCACGGGCGGAGGTGTGTTGCATCACAGACACTAGAGCATCTTTGCCATCTATCAGGAAAGATGCTGCTGCAATGGAAGTGCAGACATTTGGACACTCAGTGGGGATGTAAAAATTCAATGTGAAATGTGACAGTTTGCAATGAATAATCCAGTCAGCCTGGTCTTTGGCTACTCTGCTCTACTTATCCTGTCTGGTTATACCCAGGCCTGGAAAGTGGTCCTAACAAGAGTCCATTTGCTAGATGGGGGCTTCTAAGCTCTAACACAATGACAATCTTCTCCACAACTGCCCCATGACAGCTCAGTCTGGGATTTATGTGACACTGTATTTAGGTATAATTCTGGCAATAATGAAACACGACATCCCTTGTCAAACATGAAAATTCATCTACAGTCTAAACTTTCAGGATGGAGACTAGGGAGTGGGAGGAATTAGCCACCTCAAGTGAAGTAATAAAACCTTGACACTTGCCTTATGATATTCAGAGGGAGCATGTGGAATCAGCTCCCTCACTCCTGAAATTACTCCTAACTGCCTGTGATCTTATTTCTGATCTTATCTTCATCCTGTGACTGTTGACTCTTCCGCCAGACATGACGTAACTTATCAGACGTTATCTGCACACAAATGCACACACTGTCAAACTGGACTTTCCCTTTCAAAATTTCCAGACACGGTGCAATGTAGCTGATCTTTTTGTGCACGTGAATCATGAGCTTGTTTCCTCCAGATTCCTTAATGTGTAAGTGGAATGTTTAACACAGAAGTAGTGGTACAAGATACAGCAAAGAGAAATTTAACACATCAGATAACTCTGCCTGCTATTGATCATCATTCAAGTGTAATTGACTCATGCTACCCTTGAAATTTCATCTTATTCTCTTTCGCTTCCTCAACATCTCTATCTCATCCAGGTTCACTTATCCTCAAGACAACTAAATTTTAGAATCTTTTCCATTTTATAATTATTCTTCTTCCTTCCCCTTCCTGATGTGTCCACAGGTCATTTCTGCAGATTCTTAGTTCCATAATCTCTTTCCTTACCTACACAACACCTTCCTTTTCCCTAGAATCTTTCAACCAACTCCTCTGTATTCACTTTAGAGTTCTCATTTTGTCCTAGCAGAAGGACAAGGAAAAACATTGTAATAAGAAAAACCCTTATCGCCTAGAGAAAGAGAGAACAATCAAGGGAAATAAGATGAGTTCAGTAAAGACAGGCAACATGTTTATGCAGTCAATATCTCAGATACGAGACAACTAAACAAGAGTGCAACCTTACATACAGCCACAGTAATAAAGAAAACCCCAGAAAGGGGTCAGAACTTGATCTGCCAGGGGCTAAACAACAGGGCCTGATCCAATAAAGCATTTAAGCACATGCTTAACTTCAAGTACATGAGGAGTCTCACTGGGCTGGACTAGGTTCTTGTTACTTACTACTCTATAGAAACAAGCCCAATGTTTAGTCCCTATCCAGTGTGCGTTCCCTGCAGTAGGATCAGCCAGGGAAGACCACCCTCTTTAGAGTCGGAGTAAAGACTCCTTCAAAAAAACTGCCCGTCTCTGAAACATGTAATGAGCTTAGATATTTTAAAAATCAAAGCCATCGAGTATATTGCAGGAGAAGACTGAAGGTGGCTGGCTCCTTAGTTTAGTCACCATCCACCATCATGTGGATGAGGGGAAAGCAGTGGACGTGTTATTCCTTGACTTTAGCAAAGCTTTTGATACGGTCTCCCACAGTATTCTTGCTGGCAAGTTAAAGAAGTATGGGCTGGATGAATGGACTATAATGTAGACAGAAAGCTGGCTAGATCATCGGGCTCAACGGGTAGGGATCAACGGCTCCATGTCTAGTTGGCAGCCGGTATCAAGTGGAGCACCCCAAGGGTAGGTCCTGGGGCCAGTTTTGTTCAATATTTTCCTTAATGATGTGGAGGATGGCGTGGACTGCACCCTCAGCAAGTTTGCAGATGACACTAAGCTGGGGGGAGAGGTAGATACGCTGAAGGGTCAGGATAGGGTCCAGAGGGACCTAGACAAATTAGAGGATTGAGCCAAAAGAAATCTGATGAGCTTCAGCAAGGACAAGTGCAGAGTCCTGCATTTAGGACGGAAGAATCCCATGCACTGCTACAGACTAGGGACCGACTGGCTAGGCAGCAGTTCTGCAGAAAAGGACTTAGGGGTTACAGTGGATGAGAAGCTGGATATGAGTCAGCAGTGTGCCCTTGTTGCCAAGAAGGCTAATGACATTTTGGGCTGTATAAGTAGGGGCATTGCCAGCAGATCAAGGGACGTGATCATTCCCCTCTATTCGACATTGGTGAGGCCACACCTGGAGTACTGTGTCCAGTTTTGGGCCCCACACTACAAGAAGCATGTGGAAAAATTGGAAAGAGTCCAGCGGAGGGCAACAAAAATGATTAGGGGGCTGGAGCACATGACTTATGAGGAGAGACTGAGGGAACTGGGACTGTTTAGTCTGCAGAAGAGAAGAATGAGGGGGGATTTGACAGCTGCTTTCAACTACCTGAAAGGGGGTTCCAAAGAGGATGGAGCTCGGCTGTTCTCAGTTGTAGCAGATGACAGAACAAGGAGTGTAATGGTCTCAAGTTACAGTGGGGGACGTCTAGGTTGGATATTAGGAAAAACTTTTTCACTAGGAGGGTGGTGAAACACTGGAATGGGTTACCTAGGGAGGTGGTGGAATCTCCTTCTTTAGAAGTTTTTAAGGTCAGGCTTGACAAAGCCCTGGCTGGGACGATTTAGTTGGGGATTGGTCCTGCTTTGAGCAGGGGGTTGGACTAGATGACCTCCTGAGGTCCCTTCCAACCTCAATGAACCTTTTGACACTGGGATCAAAGACAGCTACCACCAGTGCTAATGGCAATTTGCTTAAAAATATTTCTGAAAAAACAAATGAGAAGAGATTTAAAGTGAGACCCAGTTTGCAAATCTTAGTTTGAAATAAACAATCAATCACTACGTATTTCATACAGTTTGTAAGATTAGAGCGACATCTCTGAAAAAGTGTGATTGCCCTACAGGGAACAGAATCATAATGAACTGGCAAGAGCCAACGGATCTCCCTTGATTTATTTGCATAATTAAAATGACTTGGACACAGATTAGCATTATTTTCACCACAGTTTTTAATTTGAAACGGGAAACTGAAAGTGTTTGTTTATCTGTAAATATGGGAAAGGTTACATGGTTTAAACATAGCTTCTACAAGTGCCAGTTTTGCTTTGCTACACTCTTTGGTAGCATGTTACAACAATACTCTTCACCGAGCATAACACACCTCTAGGCCTACAATATCAACAGCAGGATAAGATATTTTTTCCCTCTTTTTTCCCTGTAGTGGGCAGCAGTGTCAGAAAGCTGTGCTAATTCAATAAACTGTTTTTTCCTACACTCATACCAATAGGTCTTACACTTAAAAAGAAATATCCTTTTCTTTGTACAGCTATGGGGTTTGTGACCGTTTATTTCAGATGGTGTTTGATGGAAATGAAAGATCTCTATCAGCACATTGCAAAGAGATGAGACTAAAGCCTGCTTGGTCCTACAGAAAACTGCATCCCACAGTAAACCGGTTCCACGGCTGTGAGCAAGCTACTGAGCATGTGTGACAGCTGCTGCATTTGCCTGCATAATAATTCCACTGTCAGTGTCTAATTCACTGCTTCGCGGAGAGCTCTGGGGTATGCTGAGGACAGAAGGTGCAATTAAAAATCCTAATTCTACCAACCTTAACTATAATGCTATATTTCTGCAGCTGCTGGCATCTGCTATTCGTGTTTGTGAACTGACTGCATGTGCACACAGATGAAGCCACTCTCATGGGTTTACTCCGCAGTATAGCTTTTTACTTGTGTGCTACATAAGAATCCATACAATTTATTCTGATTTTGGCAGGGGTGGGGGTAGAGAGAGGAGTGCAAGGAGCCCTGAGATGCAAACAATCATAACCAATACTCTTTGCATATGGTCACAATTTTAACTGGCTTGTGTGTGTGTGTGTGTGTGTGTGTGTGTGGGGGGTGGGGGTGGGGGGGGGGAGGGGGATGTAAAAAAAGGTGGTGGATTCCAGGACCTTTCATGGGCATACAGTGCTTATCTGCTGAGTCAGCTTGATGTCAGATGTTTGAACTCTGTGTACAGCTAATGGGAACTTTTGCTGATTCTCTCTGAGATTAGATGAGGTGTGTCCTTTCATTCCTATGATAGGGTTTAGACTAGAGTCTCTCTCTGGGACAGTGTGAACTAGAAAGCCCTTGCAGGGAAAACCCAATGAACTGCCCAGCTGGAGGAGAAATCTTATGCTGGTGTTTACATTTTGTTGTTATTTAAGTTAACAATAAATGCAAACCTCAGGAAGTGGGTAAGTTTTGACCCTATTCAGTGTGTGTGCGCCTTCTGTTCAGAGCAAAGGGGAAACTGCGCCAGTTTACAATGTGAAATAACTGCAGGATGGGGGACTCACCTGTTTAAAATGAAGCTTTCAGGATGAAACTCAAAGGAAGGCAGCACAAAGAGATGGAAAGTAAGTTCTCTTCCCCTTCGAAGCCTCTCCTTTTTCATACACCATAGTCTTAATTTCATGTTGTGCAAGTCCACACTGGAGTGTTGTGCCAGCATTTGGAAAGCAAGGGCGGGAGTTCTGCTGTAAGGTTGGAATTTTCAAGGAAGTCTAAGGCCTGGTCTACACCTAAATGGTAGATCAACCTAGCGATGTCACTGAGGAGTATGAAAAACTCACGGCCCTGAGAGATGCGGTTAAGCCAACCTAAGCCCTGGTATAGACAGTGCTAGGTCAGTGGAAGTATTATTCTATTGACCTAGCTAGTGCCTCCTGGAGAGGTGGATTTATGATAGTGATGGAAGAACCCCTTCCATCTCGGTAGTGAGCATCTACACTACCGCACTGCAGCTGTAGTGTTTCTCATGTAGACATACCCTGAGAGTGTCAGTCACCCAACTCCCGTTCAGTTTCAATAGGGTTTGGATGCCTAACTCCTGGGAAGTTTGAAAATTCAGCCTAAATCTCTCCTACAAACCGAGAGGCTCTACCATCAACAAAGAGTAACTATGCACACAATTCTTAGCGTCACATAGATCAGAAAATTCAGCCATCTGGCCCCATCCCCTTGCCTGGCAACAACTCATCCTCAAAGTAACAAAACAATAAGCATCACTTCTGTAGCATGTTTCATCAACTTTTCAAAGGCAGCCAAGACTAAATCATTACCTTTGTTACAGACACAGCAACCAGGGCACAGTTTGGTTGAGTGACTTGCTCACTGTCACACAGAGCTGGGGCAAGGACCCACGTCTCCTGACTCCCAGTCCCATGCTTTATCCACTGGATCACTCTGAATCCTGTACATTGCTTTTCCAAGTCTAGATGTAATTGGTCCAAATGATGGGAAAATACAAGGCAACATGTGAGGACCCAATCAGGATTCGCCCTGGCGGAGTAGTTCCAATGGTCTTTGAAAGGGTGCAATGTAGACTCCCCACCAATGACAGACCAGCTCAGACAGTGCGGAGAGACTATGGGGTCATGGTTCCATCCTTATCTTGGACCCTTTCGAGCAGGTGGCACCACTACTCCTATGGAACAATCCCTCCGTTCCCAGCTGGACTGTTCCCAGCCCCTGCTCACTGTGGGGAAGTCACCTTACACCTTACCTTCCTCACTCAGGGAGCCAACACAGGGACACACACTGTGTAGCCCTATCAGAAGTCATGGACATTAGCAATACCAGCAGCATTGGCAGGTCCGTGTAAATCCTACAGGCACCAAAGACTAGATCCTCAAACCTCCATTCATGTTGCTCTCTCAAAGCTAACACCTGGTGCATACCTGAAATCCATGTTTGCCCCTCCACCATGTGGTCAGCTCCTTTGGCGGCATGTCAATAACGGACACAATGTCTCCCACCTGGAAAAGAATTGCAACATAAATACCACCCCCAATGTAGCTGGAGACAGACAGGGCACTGCTAGAGTGACTGCACATTCTTCTGCACTGCATGAAATCCTAAAGCCATTATCTGCCTTGAGGCATCTACCCTCGTATAATCTACCGCTGAAGTATAAGACTTAATGCATTATAAATCCTACAAGATGCACCCTTTTAATGTATTCATAAGGAGTTTTTAAAAGTAGCCAATGGTGCAGGCGTGTTCTGATTAAGCAGTGCAGTGTGCACCGGGGTAAATAAGCCCCAAAGCATGAAATCCCTTGGGAAATGTTCTCACACAGCTGAACTCGTTTTTCCCCTTGTACTCTATGTGTTTGCATCTCTCATTGCTGCTGTCTCCTCACCCTCCCAAAGTCAAGAACTGCACTCAGTTCTCCTGACCTGACAAAGACATTCTCCTCTGAATCAGGAAGCTAACAAAGTAATAAGGCAGTGTGATGTTACTGCAGCAGGATGGGAAGAGACCAAAGGGGACAAGGTGGCCGAGGAGGCTTTCTGAAGCTTTCCTCATTCCTTTGGGACCCGTTCTCGAAAAGAACAAACACAAAACCAGAGAAATGGTTTGCACTGATGCTTCAGTGGCTGCAAATGACACTGGCAGAACTCATTCTAGATGCTTATACTAGTTTGGTGGGAGGGTGACTTGTGTTCTGCAGCATGTGATACTTTTTTCTGACACTGAGTCAATTCTGCACTGGATACTATAATAAATGATAAGGTAGCTCCCATATAGTGTTTTTCATCGCTAGATCTCAAAATGCTTCACAAAGAGATGAGCATCATTACTCCTATTTAACAGGTGGGGAAACTGAAGCACAGAGCGGTGACGTGAGTTGCCCAAGGTCGCTCAGTAGGTTAATGGAAGAGCTGGGAACAGAATTTGGGTCTCCTGAGTCCCTACCCAGTGCTCTATCCATGAGGCAACACTACCGCCCCAGAAACTAGAGAAGCCAGAAATTAGCCAGATTTCTTTACTATTCAGAAACAAACAAACAAAAAAGGCTGGCTCGGGAATTACCTTCTTTAAAATGTTTATTAGACAATAAAAATCTTTTTAATATCGCAAGGGAGCATGGTCTCCTGGTTTAGGGATCAGAACACAACACTGGGAGACTGGAGATCTGTAGTCTAATCCCAGCTCTACATTGCTCACTGTGTGAACTTGGCCAAGCTACAAATGTGCTGTGCCTCAGTTTCCCATCTGCAAAATGAGACTAGTAACAAAAACTCACCTTCCTCGATAGTTGTTGCCAAGCTAAATTATTGGCTTGTACAGGGCTTTGAGACTGATAAACAGAATGTGCCATATTAGTGAAAACCATTTTACTGCTATTATTAATACTGAAACACTGCCAAATAGTGTATGACCTAAACTGTATATACTGTAACTTAAGAGGGATATAGTCTATTTAACTTGCATCTTTCTGTTTGTTTATAGTATATGTATCTGAATACATCCCCCAACACTCCTTAAATTTCCCTATTACCTGCAAAGTGGCACGACTAAAGCTGTAATCAGAGAAACACCTTGGGGGCAGGGACTGTGTTGCCCTTTATATTTGTGTGCAATGCTCTCAAAGCTCCAAACATCATAATAGTGCATACAAGCAAACTGTCACCGCATACTTGCGCAGCTCAATGGGCAGCAGAGAATGGAGAGAGAGATTTTCAAGCAATCAACACCTACAATCGGGGCTCAATTTTCAGAAAGGCTCAGCACCCAACAGCCCCACTGGGACACGTCTGGCTGGATTTTCAAAAGAGTGCAGAGCCCAACATATACCCAACATGCCAAGCTCTTTTGAAACCCTGTCCCCTTATTTTGCGTTCACTCCCTCTCCCTCTCACTCACACTCACACACACACACCGTACCAGATGCATTTCCTCTTCTACATTTGACAATGAGGAATGTATGTTCCTCTAATTATTTACCTCAAAGGACAGTTCATCTGCTGCCTGAGCAATGTATCTCTTAATAACATGGGCAGCCGCAATGGCAGGCACGTTAATGGATGATTCTTCATGGACTAGCAGGTGATTCCCCTTGTTATCAATCTGCAACAAAGAGCACAGAAGATTGTGAGGCAGCGAGGACATGTGGCTCTGTGAATGCACTTGACTGGTGCTCATGCGTGGCAGGGATTTCAAGCTGATTCACAAAGACAGCAAAGCTTAGGGGGCCCCTGAAGAGAACAGCGTGGAGGGACAATGTAGGGCACAGAATACATAGAAATGAAGAGGAAGGACAGTTAATAAATTAAGTTTCAGAAGGTCACATCGCCTCTTCCCATCCATTCATTGAGGATGAAGTCTTTGTGCATTTTTGTATAGAACACTAACATGACAATGAATGTGTACGCCTCCCCCCACTCTGTCATGGCATCGTATTCGTTTTCTTCGAGTACTTAGAAAAATAATGGAATGATGACAAAAATGCTTTACAAGCAGGGAATTTAATGACAGGAGGGACAATGAGGATGACAAAGCTACAGAGAAAATATAAAAATCTAGGCTACTCCTCTACCAGTTTCTATAATATCTGAACTTCCAGTAAGAAATTATGGTTCTGCTGGTTTTTTCCCCCCCTCTGCTACACTTCCCAGTCAGTTTTTAAAACTCAGATTATTGTCCCCATTTGGAAAGCCATCTGAAAGGCAATTTTGTAAGAGTCTCAGTTAATTTGGAAAGGTCGTTCAGGAGAACTCAAGTTTTATTAGAGCACTTTTACTAATGCACATAATTGCTGAGTTGTAACCTTAATTTCCAGTAAATTCTCCAGTTTCATTCACCTCTAAAAGTTGCGGGTCATTTCTCCTTTTGTGCTGAAAATCTGCCACACCTCATCTTAACCTAAAGGGTTTTCTTTTCTTGAAGAATCCACGCACCCAAATTATTACAAACATTTAAAATGTAGCTACATGAACATGCTAGCTGGTGCATTTCTCAAGATTTGTGATGTCTAACAACAGTTCTTCCTGTGTGATACAGTAATGTCACCAGGGAAGATTAACATACACCCCTACTCTGCCTGACTGTTGACAAAAAGGAGCAGATTGTCTTGATTGCTTAATCCTATTCTTTCCTCCTCCCTCTACCCACTAAGGCTGGTGGTTTAAGTACTAGTGCTCGAGGTGGCACAAAACAATTAACAGAGAAGGCAGTGCTACAGCTGTAATTCATAGTACATAAACAGGACTGCTGAGAGCACACGACACAAGTTCTGTTGAGCCATTTAACAGCAGAGATGGCAAGGCAGAGTAGATAATATTGGCTGTTTCGAAGCAGCTGTCTTTAAAAAATATAGAGCCAAAAATAGCAAAGAAGGTATCAACATCCGCAGCTTTTAAAGAGTAATACATACCCACTGAAATGAGTGCAGGAAGAGGTGTGTGCATCTAGTGCAGCCTATGATCTGGAGTCTCAGTCCACTGCTGAACTTGGCTTATCGAGGTAGCACACTGACCCTATCGCTGTATCACCTGAGTTGCTACCTTCTATTACTTTGTAATCAAACAATGTAAGACTGTCATGTCTTTCAGCTGACAAAATCCAAATAGGAGGAAAAAATCCCTGATCCTTAACATTGGAGTCTGATTCTCCCCTGCCTTGTGTAGTCCTCGCCACTTGTGCAAAGTGGGTGTAAAATGTTACCGGGATGTGATTCCACAAAGTTGGACTACACAGCTTCTCTCCACTCACTTTGCACAGGCATAAGGACTACGCAAGAGGCAGGCTGCGGAGAAGGGGGCGGTTGACATGAAAAGCAGTGCTGTGCACTGCACCCTACCTCCATCCATGTGAGGGCAGGCCCACAGTTGATCTTGTTGCCTGCGATGGCTGAGAGCCGTGACAGGTAAGCCATCAGCATCTGGGTGACAAGCTGCAGAGGAAAAGAAAGAACAAGTATAATTATTCTGCTGATATACAAAAGCGGAGCCCCTTTCTCCAAGCTGGCATAGTTGTTGGCAAATTAACTGGTGAGGGAGGTACGGGCAGTTTGCACTGATACTGATTTAGTTCCTAATACAATGGGATTCTAAGGTTTGGAGAAGGAGAGAAATCAGTGCAAATATTGTTCCAGGAATTACACATTTCTATATATGTAAGATGAGAAAGGTTTCTCAGTGAAGGCTAATTGCCAATGCCAAAATATTTTAAGCCCTGAAGTCCTCTGTTTGCTATGCATTTCACATCCAAACAGATTATTTCAATTATGACAATCCTACACATCTGAGAACCATTGAGTAAAACAAAACAGAGGCTGCCATTTCCCCACAGATGTAAAGTGCTTTGGAACGTGGCAAGCCAGAGTGGTGAAACATTCATTTTTCAAACAATAAACGAGGGCTTAAAAAACATCCTTAGGACTGTCCCTTACGCCGATGTAAAATGACTTTCACCAAAGACCACCTAGTTGGGTCACTTTGATCTAAGCTATGGAGATAGTATTAAGAAGTTCCATGACAGCCTAGAGTCTCCAAGACCAAATAAAACACGGTTGACCCAAAACATCTGTTCTAGCTGTTTAATTTGAAATAAAAATAAATCAGAAAGAACGAGAGACACCAGACATCTGCAAAACCACATTCTGAGGTGTGGCAGCATGTTACATGTCACAGCATCTCCTGTGCACATAGATATTTTGTATCCAACCTCATGCTTTAAAACCTACAATAGATGTGTTGGAAAGACAATGATCCAAACACAAATCTCAAAACCTTGATCCCACGGAAACTTATGTCAACACTCCATCAGTGTCAATGGGACAACAATTTGGCTCTGTATCCCCACGCTGTCAGAGAACAGTCCTGGAGCCTGCTGGCTGCACCCAATGGACCTTTCTAAATCTGCATGGAGCCCCAATGAAGTCAAAAGGGCTCTATGTGGGAGCAGGGACCTAACCCATATGGAGCATTCTGCAGGACTATTAATCACAAATAGTAGATCCTCAAATCCTTCCTCAGACCAGGCTCTTACTGACTCCAAATTGCTACCAAGAGTAGTTTTATAGACTGGTCTTTAAATATGTAGTTTCTGAGCCCTTTTTACAGTAATTTCCACAATATTTTATACGAGGCAAGCTTGCAACAGGCAGAGTGTAATTCCCACCTCCTCTCCCCAATGCCTACATTAACCTCCCAATGCTGGGAATTACTTTAAAAAATGTACAAATTCCACTGCCAGCAACTGATGCAGAAAATAATGAGTCTTGAAAGGCCAGCGGAGCCAATGCCTACAGGATGAGAATGCCACAAAATTAACCTTGGAGCATGTTATTCTACTTATTTATTGTTTAATTGCTCCATTCCCATGTCACATTGAGGAGATTATTATTTTTACGCTGTCTTCAGCAATATCTTGCATCCGATACAAAACCAACCAACCAGTGTAGGTTCCCTGATGAGATACTGGGTGAAATCCTAGACTCGCTGAACACAGTGTCAAAACCTCATCACTGACTCCAATGGAGCAGTGATTTCACCCATTGTCCCCCCTTTCTCCACCCTCTTCCCATTTGGTTTAAAAGAAGTATAGATCCAGATTTACAGATATAATAGACTTTGCTTTGTGTGCCTGAAATGGCTTTGAGTTTTCTTATTTCCCTCCTTTTTCAGTCACAGGGCTTAAGGGTAGGCAACACTGGCCTCTTGACTCTGATCGTCAGGATTTTTCTGCACTCATGCCTTTGCAATGGGACATGTGCTTGCAGCCATCAGGCCTAAGGGAAAAGTGACCTGTGAAATGAAGCAATAGGCATTGTCCACCACTGTAATGCATGCTCTTCACACAGACACTGAGGTTTAACAGAGATGTTTGGTTATGTTTGTTTGAATCAAATAACCTCCTGCAAACTACACATATTATTTTTCCCTCCCAAGCTTCCAAAGTGATGCACTTGCTTCTTCCAAGCAGATGATTTTGGACACAAATAAACACTTGAAATGATAAACAAAGACTGCATATGAGGTTGGAAATCTGAAGAGGAATACTATCTGCTTTCACAAAAAGGCCAGGGTAAAAGTATTCTAACCAACCAGATTTCAGTTCCAAGGAGTTTTTACAGGTAACTAGCACATATATTTTATTTTTCTAAAACCCAAAGCAATTTGTGGTTTATAGGTATAAATTTACTATCCCAAATACTATTTCCTCCTTTAAAACATTACAGCCCTTTAACCACTCAATATTCCTAGAAATCATCACTACTGAAGTCAGCAAATGTCCATGTCATTGAAAATGTTTCCAAAGATACAGTAAAATTCTGATCTAAGTAATTGACAGTACAGCATAGATTAAACGTCTGATTTTCCTTTCTTTGCATTCTCCATAACCCTTCTGCATTTAGCTGTGCAGTAATTTATACTAATTTGCAAAGCACTTTCCTTTGCTAAGGTGAGGAGGAACGTGCTGTTCCAATTACTTTTCTAATCAACTCCCAAAATCTAATTCAGAATCCAAAAACTTCTGCTTTTTAAAAGCTGTGAAGAAAACCCAAACCATCCTCTGTTCATTTGTAGTAGTTCTGAGTCTGGATCACATTTTACCTCTGGACTGTCCTTCAGGGCATCGGAGCGGGGTAGCTCTGAGAGCTGAGAGAAACGCCGATCATAGATACATAGGTGGAGATGTTTATCGAGTACTCTGAAATCTTCATAACTCCGTTTCACAATCCAGCTCTTGCCCTGCATAGAGAGAGAAAAGCACCACATCAGACCACTTTGATCAGGAGCATACAATGACAATCCTAGCAGAAGCAAAGGGAGACACTGCTTTCTTTGCTGCCAGTCTTCCCTTATGCAATACGTGGGTGTAAATAAAGGGTGCCCAGTTATTTTTATTTTAAGCTTTAGCATGGAGCAGTTTAAAAACAGAGTGAAACAAGTTCACCCCTGGTATTATTCCTCCAACTTCAGTGTACACAAAATCTACGCCAATGGGAGGGGTTCTCTCACTGGTGTAGGTAATCCACCTCCCCGAGAGGCAGTAGCTAGGTCGACAGAAGAATTCTTATGTCAACCTAGCCTGTCTACATGGGGTCTTAGGGTCAGTTTAAGTATGCTGGTCAAAGGTGTGGATTTTTCACTCCCCTGACTGACATAGTTAAACCAACCTAATTTTCTAGTGTAGATCAGGCGAGTAATGTTATACCAGGGCTAAATTTGCCTTATTAACTCTAAAAGACCTACATAAAACCCATTTGTTCCCTCTGCCTACCTAACAAGGTTTTCATACTGTGCCCACCCCTCAGGGGATATGACCATGTGCCAGTGAAAATGTAAACTACAAGACGCTGTCAACAATGTTAGAGCTTAGTGGCTGCAGTGGGGCTCTGCAGAAACCCAAGAGTCCACCAGCACAGCTCTGATGGCTGGATTGGGGCCTGTACTATTTCTGGCAGAGTTTACGGGACAGAGCCTCAGCTGAAATCAGTGCAGCTACGATAATTTACATGAGCTGCGCATCTGCCCCTAAGTACATCATTTTCCCAGTTTAAAATATTGACAAAATACATTTCATAACCATGCAGTAAATTGGGTAACTACAGTTCAAAGGGTTAAGTTTTCATTCTGCTGCATCCAGAGACAAGGAAGCAAAATGCTACCATAGCAACAAGGTGTACTTTACTTTTGTGAAACCTTTAATACACAAGTCCCATATTCCAAGTGCTTCATGGCCTATTACAATCAATAACAACTGCTGCACTCATACAGAGGTTTACAGCTTCAAAGCACTTTATAAACCATAATTAATCCTCTCAACAGCCTTCTGGGGGAGGTAAGGTTATGTTACCTCCAGTTTACAGACAGGAAAACTGAAGCAGGAACTAAGGACCAACCCAGCTCTCACAATGTCCACACTTCTTTGACCTGCCTTTTCCAATGCAAACAAAAAGCAGCATGGACACGTTTAAAAAAAAAAATCCCTACAAAACAAAACTACACTGAGCACGTAATTCTCCCCCAGGGGAGATGAGGAGAAAAAACAACGAACATATGGCAGATGTTATTCTCGTCACTTAATGCATGACTGGAAAGTGCTCGCATACTACAGTGATGAAGGCAGTATAAGAATTCCAGAAGAATAGAATCACAGACGAGAAGTGACTTACTCAAGGTCACCACCAGGCTCTTATATAGTGCTTTTCATCAGCAGATCTCCAAGCACTTTATTTCATATAATGAGGTAGTGCAGTGCTATTATCCCCATTGCACAGGTGAGGGATAGAGGCACAGAGAGGTTAAGTAACTTAGCCGAGGTCACACAGGAAGTTTGTGACAGAGCAGGAAATCGAACCCAGGTCTCCCAAGACCTAGACTAGTATCCTAGACACTGAACCAGCAAGCCCATGGGAAAGAGCCAGGGATTAAAACTGGAGAAAGATGCATAAGAACAGTCAATACACACAATGGCAAGATATATGGTACAGTGGGTGAAATGGGATTTGAGACTCAACCACCACCAAAGAAAATCAGAACTTGTCACCTTATTTATTTATGTTTTTAAATCAAAGAGGTACATTTGTAGATCTGCTGGAATTAAGTGTCCAAAATACGGCCAATAGGCCAAAGATTGCCCATGGAGATCTAGATTCTAGACTGTGACTTCTTTCCCCTGTAGCACAAAAGGGGCTGCCAACGCAGAATACAGACAACTTCATATAAACAGCCTTTTGCTCAGACCGAGACAGAGGACCGCCTGCAAGGATCTGCAGTCTTCACAGGTCCAGCAGCTCTCTACTTAAAGATTGAGCTGGGTAAAACAAAATGAAGAATCCATAAAAGATACTGAATACTTACTAGTATCATGCCCACCGCTTCAAAGTTTCTTTCTCAAATAAGACAAAAAATTTTACATTTTTGGCTGCGTTTTATCTCAGCCAAAGTAAGTGACCTAAGGAGACCTTATTGCCTCAAAACAGCCCATCCTATCCTGGCGATCATTAAGATGGTCTCACATGCTACTGAGCCAGCTGAGGATAAGTGTCCACTCTGCAACCTGGGATTTGCCTAATTTTTTTCACTATCATAATTTGCTATTTTTAGCTGTTAAATCCAGATTTTATTTGCAAGGAAGTGCAGGTATCACTTTTATGCTAGTTAATACAGAGAGGTTCTACAGAAGCCATAAATCCAGCCCCTTAATCTCATCCATAGCACTAGCTATTTTCCGTCTAAATCATTTATGATGTTCAAAGCTCCAGACAACCAATATCGTATTAAAACTCCACTTTCATACCACAAGCATCAGTCAGTATTTCAGAAGCCCAAAGAGGTGGCTCTTTATCTCTCAGCACGTTAACAACATGACCCTCAGTGAGCAATGTCTGGTCACCCCGTTCTTTTTAAAAAAAAAAAATAAAAAAAAGAAAATCAAGAAATTGTTGCACTGCTGCATTTTATTTCTGCCAGCTGCATTTTAACAGGACATTCCCATAAAGTCCTGAAGGCTACTTGTTCAAAGGACAAGAAGTCATCCCAACACGCCTCACCCCTTGATCATTACTGTGCCATTAATGACAATGCCTCCCTGAGATCTTATCCTTAAATACTGGCCTGCTGCAGGTATGCAGTGTCTCTCAGCCGTAATTAAGATTAAAAGACATGAATTTACAAGACAGGAATTGCTGGGGTCAGCAAACACTACTGTACTGAGCAGTGGTGTGCGCTGAATTGGAAGAGAACAAATGAAGAGATTTTTTTTTTTAAATGGAACAGATTCTACATCCTGAGAGCAACTAGGCTACTGGTAGTTACTAAATTTAACAGATTAATGTATGGATGGAGTCTACACTCACTGGACTCTTTCTAACCTCAACCTCCGTCAGAACAATGGGCACCCCCCTTTGACAGAACAAGGGTGACTCGGATGTATAAATACAGAAAGGTTTGTCAGGGCAGTGCTTCACAAACCGTTGCCTCGAAAAACCTGTTCCAATGCAGTAAGAGCAAATATATCCTTAAACTCTAAGGCTTTGAGCTTGCAAAAACTTACACATGTTAATTTTACATATATGAGTAGCTCCAATGAGTAATTCTTTGCAGGATTGAGGCCTAAATAGTTAAAGTTTAAGAAAAAAAAGTACAGAGGCATGTTTCTTCAGGATACAGTTTAATTTCACAGGCAGGAAATCTTTGCAGCTGGCTAGCAAGGAACTGGACACCATTTAGGGAGGCTGTGTGCCATTACCGCATCTGATCACATCTCCAGTGGGTGGTCAATACAAATTAAATCAGCTTCCTGGACCGTTTTCCCAGGATAAAACAAGTAGTAGGGTATTTGACTTAAGCTCTCAGACAGACTTCTAGAGTTACAAGACAATAGTGAACCAGTGATACATTAATCACATCAAAAATAGCATCACACTCTTAGATACTGACAACAACAACAAAAGAAGTTGTATGTTTTATTCCACTTTGCTTCCAAAGTGCCAGAAGGGTGTGCAGAAGTAAATTCTTTTATTCAGCAATTTATAGAAACGAGAAACAGAAAATAACTATTAATGCAGCCTGACGGTGCCGACTTCATGTTTGCCAGGGCAGGTTTTATAGCAAAGCTAAGCAATGTGCTGATAATACACATTGAAAAGTAAGAGTGACATCTGTTCATTGTAGCTGGTCTCCCTAAATTGTTCCTCGATGTCAATTCCTACTCACCTGCGAGTTTCCCCATCGCCTGCTTTTGTTTGTTTCTTGTTTTTCACTTTGATTTCTGGCTGACTCGGATTCAGAAAAGCTTCTTTGGTCAGAACATTTAAGCATATGGTTAACTTTAAACACATGCTTGAGTCCTACTGAAGTTAAGGGGACATAGGCATGTGCTTAAGTATTTTCCTGGATCAGGGCCTGTGTCTGCGAATCCAGGGACTGTTCACTTCCAAGGAGTCATGCCTGTTCAGAAATCGCAACCTCGCCCTTCCCCACTCACTGCTGTGTGAGATTTATAATACTCTCTGCTCCGAGGGCAGGGTAAAATTTCAGGGCATTGCATGAAGCTTATTTCTCACACTTTAGCTCAGTGAGAAGAAATGTCATGCTAAACATGATTATAGATTACTGAACTGACCCTAATATCCACTGTGCCAGAGACTTGAACCTTCCATTAGTGAGACCATTATGCTGTATGAAGTTCATAAGGTGCTATTCATGCTGTACATTTAGAGGGACAAAGATTCATAGTCACCGCCCCTCAAACCAATACTTTTAGCTCCTCGGCTCAATGGCATAAGAGGGATGACAGGTGGCTATAGCCAGAAGAGGTTGTGCATATTCTCATAACCCAATTCATTTGGTGATATTTCCTCTAAGATGTCAACACACAGTAGCAACTTTCTTTTTTTATTTTCAACTTAAGAGCACACAATGCTTCAGGGGCCTTACAGCTGGCTTCATTAGTGATGGAATTACATTGCTGTGCCTCCCTGTTGTTTGTCTGGGGAAAAAAAGCAAATGAGCTTTTTCTCTCTTAGTTGTAAGCCCATTTCACTCGCACCCAGAGCCGGCTTTAGGAAACGCGGGGCCCAATTCGAACAGTTTCGACAGGGCCCCGGCAGGGATGACAAAACAAAAAAATTCAAAAACACATGGGGCTTGTACTACCAGCCAGTGCTCCGAGTCTTCAGCGGCACTTCGGTGCCAGGTCCTTCACTCGCTCCAGGTCTTCGGCAGCACTGAAGGACCCGCCACCGAAGTGCCACCGAAGACCCGGAGCGAGCGAAGGACCCGCCATCGAAGTGCCGCTGAAGACCCGGAGTGCCGCCAGGTGAGTAAAAATTAAAAAGACGCCTCTAGCCAGGGAAGGGATTCTCACTGGGCGCGGGGCCCTCTTAGGCGCGGGGCCCGATTCGGGGGAATTGGTGGAATAGGCCTAAAGCTGGCCCTGCTCGCACCCCACACTAAAGCAGCACTTCAAACCATATGGCTGGTCTCCTCCCCACTGAGGGTCTGATCACTTCTGAGAGCAGCTCTCACGAGCCTGAGGAGAGTTAAATACAGGAATAGTTTTAGTGCTGGCTTAGCTGTCTTCACTTAGGCCTGGTCTACACTAAGGGGGGGGGGTGTCAAACTAAGGTACGCGACTTCAGCTACACGAATAGCGTAGCTGAAGTCGAAGTACCTTAGTTCGGGCTACTCACCCGTCCAGACGCCGCGGGAACGAAGTCCGCGGCTCCCCCGTCGACTCCGCCACCGCCACTCGCTCCAGTGGAGTTCCGGAGTCGACGGGAGCGCGTCCAGAGTTCCAACGACGCGATAGTTCGAACTCCGAGAAGTCGAACGCTGCCCGTCGACCCGGCAGGTAAGTGTAGAGCTACCCTTAGAATCTGGCAAGCAGCAGCACTCCCCCATTTGCATTCTGAATTCTCTATAATCAGTTCTGCTTTTGCTGAATGCCAAGGTGAAGTGAACCACCAAGAAAGAAAACTGGTTGCCCCATTCTCCAGTTATGTGAAATATACTGCCAAAAATAAAAGCACCGCCTTTCCACCAGGCAGCTGCTGCACAGGAAACTTAGAGGAGCGGGGAGCTGATAGGGGGAGCTGATAGGAGGCTGCCGGTCCACCCTGGTTCCAAGCCCCCACCACCTAGCTGCAACAGGCTGCTCTTCCTGCAAGCAGTAGACAAAGCAGGCGGCTGCCAAACGACTTTAGAAGGGAGCGTTACACAACTTTAAACGAGCATGTTCTCTAACTGATCAGCAATGTAACAACGTTAACCGGGACGACTTTAAGTGAGGAGTTACTGTACTTGGATGACTAGGCTCCCACTATTTCTGGCCCAAATGAAAGCAACAGAAATCTACTGAGGACTGTTCTCTTCTGAGTTCCAACCCATTCTGGAGAAAAACAGGGTCAGATAAGCAGTTAGGATTAGTATGCAGAGTTGGGTGTGCTAATCTGAAATGAGCAACTGAACCTTTTGAATGTTCTCTCATCACTCAAAGGAATAAGCTTTGCAAGAAATATCCAGCTATCAGGCAAATGTTCTGTCCAATGTTTTCTGGGGGCAATTATTTTGCAGAGCTGCAAAGGAACAGGAGTATATAAACAGTGGAACATACAAACAATGCATAGCATCCGAAGCTCTGATGCTCAAATGTTGTCGTCTGAATAAGCCTGTTTCGGAAAGGCAGAGACCTAAAGCTCTTGCAATTTGAAATTAGATTTACATCTCTCAACGCTTTAATAAAACTCCCTTCCCTCCTTACGACTTGTAATTTAAATAATCCAATACCAATAATCTCCTTAGTGAAATTATATGGTAAGAGCAATGGGTCAGAGAGACATAGGGGAGAAAGGGAAGAGAGAAAGCTGTGGCAGGAGACTGCATTTCTACACATCAGAAAATTATCTCAGAACCCAATGTGAGCTTGCACCGCACAGGAAATGCTTCAAAGCCACCAATAAGACTGACTGCTAAGTAATGGGAATGAAAACCCTACCCATCTAAAGGTATCAAGGCACTGAATGAATGGATATCTACCTATAGATTACCACACACACATTTTTATTACATATATTTAAACAGAATAATGCATTTACCCTATCTTTTCTCCTGGACATGTCAGATACTTCAGGAGTAAAGCACTTTTCATAACGTGCTTTACAAAAAGTGAAGTAAGCCCCATTACCGGCTATTTGACAAATGGGTAACTTTGAAAGTGACTTGCCCAAGGTGACCCACAGAGACTGTGGCAGAGCTGGAAATGGTACTCAGGTTTCTTGATTCTCACTTGCACATCTCATCCACTAAACCAAGCTGTCTCCCATATTTTCTTTTTTTTTAAACGGAAGACTGAAGCACATTATTTACTAAAACTAATTTCCAGGGAGAAAATCTACTAAAAATAGTTGAACATTCAAAAACCTTTTGTTTCAAAAATCAGTTACGGTTGCTAGCTTTATGCACTGCTGTCACTTATCACATCAGTTACAAAAAACAGTCACTTAAATACATAGAAATGATTAGACATGATATATTTGACACTGCTCACATCACAAACACACAACTTATTCCTGTCAAATACAAATAAGTGCACATTTCATTATAAGAGAATGGGAAACAAGGATTTTCAAAATGTTTGCCAGACATTACCACCATTATCCCTTGATTTCCCAAAGATATTTCACAAGCTAAGGGCATAGATAATAAATAAATTAGGCTGAAATAAACACAGTGTGCTGGCATCACAGTCTGAAGTCAGTGAGCACCTGCCTCTATCTGCATTTAGGAAGCATGAACAGCAAGAACAAGCATTTGTGCAACTACTGTCCTCCCCTTCCTCAAAATCCACTCCTTTTCCTTGTGGTTGTTCTTTCTGTTTTGGCCACTCAGAGACCCCTAATCCCACATCTTCTGCCTGAGTGAATCCTAATGGGTCAATGGGGTATGAGGCAGGTTCAGGGGTTCACCTGTAAAGCACACCTTGCAGAAACAGAGCTCTAGGACTGGATGGTAAACTTGTCACAGCAGTGGCTGTGTCCTCTGAAGAAGGGCCCTGTGTAGCTTGAAAGCTGTCTCTCTCATCAGCAAACACTGGTGCAATAAAAGATACTTCTCCCATCTTGTCTGCCATTTTTTGAGCATATACAAATAAATAAATCTGCTGAAGCACCCATATTAATTTATGAGAGATGCTGCAGAGAATGAACACTTTCTAGGGCATTTTAAAAGCCAGAAAGCATCACCGACTAACAGCTCTTTCAAAGCTGTACATGATAAGAAGTCAAAAAAAAGAGACAGTGGGGTAGGACATTAAATACAGTGCACACATCAGAAGAAATCCAGGAAGATTTGCAGAAGTTTTGTAACCAGGGCAGTAGCCAAGTTGGAAAAATAGCTTCTTTTTTGGCAACCGCACACACTGGTTTTTAAGAAGAAACAGATTGAGTAGTGGCACCAAGACCTAAAAGATGGAACATTTAAGGTATGATATTTTTAACGACTAACTCCACAAATTGGGGCTTTTTAAAAGGTGAGACACAAAACTTTAAATAAATAAATAAATAAATATAAAATGTCTCAAGACCACAAATCAACACAAAATGTCTGTTTAAAAAACAAACATAAGAAAATCAATTTATTTTCCCCTTATCTATTTAAACCTGAGCTGTCAGAAGAGTATTCCCAAAGCTTCAACATCCATGTGCCATTATTATTATTATTTTTTCAGGCTTATCTATGACTGGCGTTGGGCTCCCTCACTTGTACTTTTCAGATTTGCGATCCTGTTTTTACCCCTCTATTTTGTATTAAGTGGATTTTTCAGGGGGCAGGGGAGTCAAAGGAAGGGGAGAGAACATATTTCAAGGCCCAAGTGGTTTGTCCTTGCACAAGTTCTTTAGGTTTAGGATGCCGTTATATTTGTGCTAGCCGATTCCCTATTTAGATTTTTATGTTTTCATTAAATGTTTCTTAGGTCCCTATCGACAGGCACCGGTACTGAGTCAGGAGGCCAGGGTTCTATCCCTGGCTTTGCTACTGACAAGCTATAGAGTTCTCTGTGCTCCAGCTATCTCACCTTATCATGGGAATAGAACACTACACTTCCTCCCCATAGTGAGGTGAGGCTTAATTCATTTCCCTTCAGAGGGCTTATTCTGAAACCAGCTAGCTTCTTTACCACTGTGAACATCCCAGTAGCCCTGCAGCAGCCCATTTGAGGGACATTCTTCCTCCAATGCTGCTTGGTGGCCAGATTCATGCTACTTTTCTCCTCCTCTCTTTCTCAGCTGACGCCAAGTTACAACTAAACACCCTGTGACTGCCCCACAACTTCCCTGTGCTTTTCTGAACAGGTAAGTTCCTATCCAATAAGCTATGGGGAATGGATGGAATGCAATAATGACAATCACACCAGTATTCTTCCCTTTCCTCATTCAAGGACAGGCATGTTCTTCTCAAACAAGGACCAACTGCATTAATAAAGTCACTACATCCATAATAATTTCCTTTGTGGTTTTGATTGTGATTAGCCAAATTGTGATGTCCAAGGGGGATTTCTTGGTTATACAGCATAAATAGACATTTTAGAGTAACCCCCAAGCTAGGCTGCTGCAAGACTATCTGGAAAGCGGTTTCCCAAAGTACAAATGTTGACATTTCCCTGAAAGAAAACAGGTTACACTGTTTAAGGCTCTCGTTGACCTGCCAGCCAGGGTAGAAGAAAGTGCAAGCTGCCAGGAGTAACATGTCCTCTGTACAATGGTAAAACACTCCTATAGGTCAGCACAGTTGCTAGGATATACAACTCTTCCTGATTTCCATGGAACAGTCCCAACTTTGATGGTTCTATCCTGCAACCTTGTCCTGGAAGCTGTTGGCCAACACATCTCCATCTCATCAACTGCACCTTGGTGCACATCATGATGCAAGAACTCCCTCGTGCAGTCAAAAGGAAGAAGGTAGAGACCCCACTGCACGCAATCCAAGAATACAGCGTTACCTGCTACTCGCAGTAACATTTCAGTCTGCGTGGGAGTTCTTCAATACTAATCACAACACAATAGTGGCCACCTGATATAACAGCCAAAAAAAATTACAGCTCCATTTATTGCAAGTCTCGGGCTATCTGGTGTTTTTCTTAAAGTCCCAGCTACTGGAATCAGGCAGTTACATGAAAATCTCAGCTTTCATTAAAAAAAAATAAATTTAAGGTCTTAGCCCTCATGGTTATGGATAAAAAGCTTAAAAACATGACCCCTAACAGCTCAAAGAACAGAAAAAATATAAAAAGAATTAATTTTTAATTATATACATATTTTACCTGCAATCTCATGCATATCAACACACTTTAAATATCTTAAGGACCACTATGGCTTTGTCTACATGGGAGAAATTGATCAGTATCAGCTGTTCCGGTATATTTTAGCTATCCTGGAATAACTATCCTGTGTGGACACTTTATTCCAGAATAAAAGTGATTTTATTCCAGATTAGGTACTCAGCTACATAAACGCAGTAAATATTCTTCAATAAAGTCACTTCCTTCAGAATAGAATGTCCATATGGAAAACTAGTCATTCTGAATTAGCTATTGTAGAATAGGTATTCAAGAACAGCTATGCGGGTCAATTTCCTCGTGTAGACTTACCCTATAATACTGTTCTTACAGATACATTCTTGTTAAAGTCATCCATAGATGATAAACAGCAAGACAGCTAAGAAAAGCAGGAACACCCATCAGAAACCTCTTCTCATTTTGGATTTCCACCGAAACCAAGTCTTGGAACAGCTGTACTACAAGAAAAATTGTAGAGAAGCTGTTGTGCTGTGATGCATTTACACTTGTTTAATTATGGGGCAGAAATCAATGTTTCTTTAGAACACTTAAAGCCAACTGTTCTTTTCAATTTGTGGTTGAGACCAGCCTTGCCCTACAAGTACCACATTACAATCAGAAGCCCTGCCAAAAGGCATCACTCACAGAAAGAAATCATAATCACTAGCCTGTCCTTTCACTGTTGCTCCAGATCTAAATGGAAGGCATTTGGATACAAGAAGATTGATCTCTCCAATTCAAAGTTTTCTCTGCTGGCACAATGTCCAAGGAACATGACATTGACAAGCTACCATATAATTGTCAAAGCCTTTAGTGCTTCAAAAAAAACACTTCCAAGATTTTGCATTTTATTCTGAGAAATTTATTCTTTATTTATTCTTGCTCATCTTCCCTTCTTGACCAGCACTGTGCCTGGGTATTCCTTCAGCCCTTCTGGCAGGTTGCCATCCACAAAACGATGCACACAGTGCACATTAATCAGAAGGGGTTGTGTGCCCCTCATTAATCTCCATCCTTGGACACTTGGACAGCAGCTTAGACCAATGTAAATCTTATGAACTGGTCAGCTTCTATCCTGGGTATCATCCCTTCCGAGACACCAATGCCACCATCTTCACTAATCCATTGGATAAGTTCTACACTAGCATTGGAAGCTAAAACTGTGTCAGCTCACAGCATTGCTGGCCTGTGCCTTTGTTTGGTAAGCCAAAATGACAGCTTTAAAAGTGTACCTAATTTTGTATCTACTGAAAATATTTGCTGTAGTACAGGCAGTTCCATGAAACTGTATTTATCGCAGCAGTTTGAATCAATAAATACTCAACCACTCATTTATACGCCATTCAAACCAAAACCAAGTGCAACTACGATCCTGTCATTAAATATGAGCTGTGCAAAAGCCAAGAATAGCAGTAGGCAACATTGTCCCCTTTGCTTCACCAACGTATATTTAAATGGGAAATGATCAAAGGAAGCCATGAACGGAAAAGTTAACTGCAAGAGATTGGGAACCAAAAAATGAAAGAGGGGAAAGTTCTGCAAGTTGACAAGTTTACAACCAGGAGGGCAACAGTTGCTCAGTGGCTGGGATGGAAGCAGGGGACAATGGACACTAGCAACTAGGCACTGAGCCCTTAGAATCCCAGATAACACACACACACACACACACACACAGTATATTGATCTAATAATTGATGTGGAGGACAGTGGGTACAGGAAAACATTAGTACATCTTCAATAACACAGGTCAGTACAACACTGCCAGTGGATTCAATGCATCCTATCATAGGAGAGATGAGAGGAGCAATAACTTCAGGACTCCTGCTCCACAGGATGTCAGTTTCTAAAAATGTATTTGCGTTGTAACCGGTGAAAGAGGGTCCTCGGTGTCACTACCTGATCTCTTCATACCAGCCAACATAATGTGTAGTGTGTTCTTAAATAATTCCCAATTTGCGAATCACAATTTTCTGATTAAGTTCTTCCTGCCAGCTGATCTGGCATATAACTGTTTTCAATTTTGTGAAATTGGTGTGTGTGTGTGGGGGGGGGTGTTTTACTGGTCTGGACTTAATTCTACTTGCACATTATAAATGTGATCAAGTCATAATCACTTGTATCTAAGCTACCATTAACTTTTAGTTCTGTGATCATTCCCTCTTCATCTGTTTAAGACAAAGTCTAATAAAGAATTCCCCCGTGTTGGCAGCAATACTTTTTGAGTTAGGAAATTGTCATCTATAACATTTAGTAATTCCAGAAATGTTTTGTACTGGCAGCAGGAGACCTCCACCATATGTCACTCACATTAAAGACCCCCATGATCACACAGCTTTTTTCCTAGACATTATGGTCTAGATAATACTGAGTCCTACCTCGGTGCACATTTCTATGATTCTATGATTACAGATAGGTGCATAGGGCTGTGGTTGTCTTGTTCCCTCGTGTGTAATGGTGGTCGTTAGCAGACACCAATACTCCATCTTGTGCTTTATCTGTTAGGACATTGAACCATAAGCCTAGGATACTATTGGTGAACTTAGACCTGAGTCCCCTGGTTAAATGGGAAGGTTGGGAGAAGGGTTTCTATCTAAAAGCAAAAGGGCGTCATACCCCACTGTTAATCCTGTTTAACGTGGTTGTTACTGCAATGAAATCACGGGCATTACACCCATATGAAACTGAAGTGAAGATAGCAGTGAATCAATTCCGTTGTCTCTAGTGATCATTATTTAGAGATTAATGAATGTACTTAGCCTGTCCTAAACAACAACATCACAGCTGCAGAGTAACAGACATTACAGATGATTAGATATGCCACTTACCTTCTCTGTGGGCAAGAATCTGTGGTTCTTGGAATTGTCTTAGCAAACCTCTGTTCTCTATTAATATCTCGTCCCCTTCCCTTTACAGGTGAGATTTTATATTTAAAAAGCATGGAACAACCACTAACTTTGCAAAGACATTAACTCATAGTGCTTTGGCATCATCTTAACTTCCAGTAAACCCCAAAAAGCGGTTTTCAATATACTTGCCAACTTCGTAGATTCTGTATTAAGCTCAATTACTACTGTCACTTTAGTTTAATTTATTGTGTGTTGGGAGCTGAAAGCGTGGAGTACATCAGGGACCTACCTTATAGAGTTCATGAGCTAAGACCAACAGACAACCATTCAGACACAGTACTTTAGGTGATGGATCAGTGTAGTGCGGGGAAGGATTTTATTTGCTTTACATTAACGGAAAAGAGAAAGCGGATAGGGAATGAGCGCTGAGGCAGCAAACCTGGAAAGACTGATCCAGCGACCCAACCACAGCGAGCTGGGGAAAGGGGAAGATGCATTAATGAAAAACAGCACTTAGCCGTTGAGACGTGCGTTGGAACTGAGAGACTTCAGCAGCAATAAATGCATTTGATGAGGAACTGGAAGGAGAGGTTGGATATATCCTCGACCTATGAGGACCAAGGGCTGGGTTTTCAAAGGTCTTTAGGCACCTGAAGGATGTAGATAGGTGACTAGTGGGATTTTCAAAAACACCTAACCAGCTTAGGCACTTCTGAAAATCCCACTAGGCACCTATCTACATCCTTCAGCTGCCTAAAGACCTTTAAATATCTGGCCCCCATATTCGTGACGATTACAGAGGGGGAAAGATGCAAAGAGGATGGTTTTTGACCAGCACAATGGAACCCCCCACTCCTGAGGCCCTTTTGGGCACTGTTGTCGTCGTCAGCATTTACTAGGCGTAACTACAGGTCTGAATGAAGCAAAAAGGAAGGGGATATGAGGAAGAGATGACTAGAGTGGGGTGAAATTTTTCAGACAAATAGTTCAGTGATAAAAAATGCAGTTTTGGTCAACACAAAAACATTAGCAAATCTGAGACGAATACTTTCAGCCACTCACAACATGGCCGGAGGAGGATATGGCGGTGTTGTCATCACCCCCATAAGAGTTAGCGGTAGAGCACTGACCTGGGATGTTGGAAGCAGGTTACTGAATCCCTGTCCTGGAACAGGCCTGAAACAGCCTGTTTGGAAGCACTGAAAAGTTTCAGATTCAGTTCGACCCAAATCAATTTTCATTTTTCAGAATTGCCACCTAACCAAAAAAAGAACCAACAGGTATTCACCCACCTCTAGAGATGACAATGGGGATCTAGCCCAAAGCAGAGCACTGCAAAGAACTGAAGGTGAAAGCTGTGTCCACTCTGGACTTTCTTCCTTAAAATCCCATGCTTTTGTTACTTCCCGTGTAACTCCTGCTGCAGACAACAGGACTAGATGACACGAAGGGTAAAACACCAGTGCTACGTTGTCTACATTAATGCTCCTATCCTTGCTACCACCAAAGGAACTGAACCAACTGAGAACTAGGGGAAAGTGCCAAATTCCTCATCAATTCCATGAAGAAAACACTTTCAGCCTATAAACTGCTCTTCAAATTTATCTCCTCCAACAGCAGCCATATTTCCATTTACAAAGCCCTCAACCTCAGCTCACATGCAGTGTTCACATGCTTCCCACTTCTCTTTCACTTAGCGCACTTCCAGTCAACAAATTAACCATCTAATGCCACAGTGAAGGCACAGAAGCATTTGCACTGTGCAGTAGCTGAACTGTGATTCCTAGAAAACACTCTAAGTCCATATCTATGCCACAGCGGCTACAGCAGCACAGCTAGAGCACTGCAGCTGTGCCGCTGTAGGGTAGACACTTTCTATATCAACGGGGGGAAGGGGAGGGGGGTTTCAATCCAGGTATGTAATCTACCTTTCTGAGAGACAGGAGCTAGGTTGAGGGAAGAATTCTTCCCTCAACCTAGCAGCATCTACATTAGGGGTTAGGCCAGGCTAACTACATTGCAGGGGTGCAAATTTTTTCACACCTCTGAGTGATGTAGATGGTTCGATCTAATTTTTAGGTGTAGACTAGATCTAAGACTAAAATAGAAAAATGAGATACTAGAACAGATCAAGGAGTCCCTTTGCTACGAGAAAAAAATGCTGTTTGCCTTTCAGATGATTGCTTAAGGCAGTGATACTCAGACTGAGGCTCGAGAGTCACAAGTGGCTCTTTAATGCCTCTCCATGCAGCACATGATATTAACCAATCTAAGTTATTAACCAATCAGGATGCCTTTACTAAGTCATTAACCAATTGTAGTTGATAAAATAATAATACTTGGTCAGTCATTTTGCTGTGAGAATATATATAGTAAAAGAAACAATGAATTCACACTACTGTGGCTCTTCTGGGTAATGTTGATCACTAATTGGCTCCTGAATCACTGAGGCTGGAGTATCACTGGTTTAAGGTATCAGCACAATACTTCTTACTACTCGCTAAGCATCATTTTTTGCAGACTACAAGGGAGGAAGCAATGGCCAAAAAATAGACAATGCTAATTTTTGTTTGCCAACATGGCCCTCAGTGATTGTGAGAGTGCTATCTTCCCAGCAGAGAAATTTCAGTCTGTGTCAGACTCAGAATTCTTCATGTGAAACACAGCCCTTTGCCTGCTGCTTCCCTGCTTATGATACTAACAATAAAAATGCCAGGCGTTTAGAAGCAATGGGAAATTATCATGCGAGAGGCATGTCTGTTCTCCTGCATTAGTCTAATCCACATGGGAGGGTCACTAGATATATTTGTCAAGTAGTACAATGTAAGGATTCTGCATTGCCATTCTGCACTGTAAAACACTTCCTTATACAAAAGAACAGAACAGAGCATGTATTTCAGTGTCTCTAACAACTACGGATTCTTATGAACAACCCCTTAGTGAACCTGTAAGAACAAAGCAAGGTTCATTCAGTATAAACCTGCAATATTTGTGAAAATTAATAGTGGTTAGTAGTTCAGGTCCAAAACTTACCCCTCCTCTAAAACTGCTGTGATTTCATAAAGGATATTCTGTAAATTCTATGTTTAAAAGCAGGCACCCCAACCAAAAGCAACCCCCTACAAAACTCAATTGTGATTGATTTTATGGGCCTGGTCTAAAAAACAGTGAGTAATTATATCAAACACATTCTTGGAGCTGGGCTTATCCCTAATGACACTGTTGATGATGTCAATCCACTAATGAGGTAACAAAACTAGAGTAATGATAAGATTCTTCTGCACTGGCCACAGGCTGAGGAGGGGGAGGAGGAGTTTGGTGGGTAGAGGACAATATTTGCAAGAAATTCGGTGTTGGCCAAATGCAAAAGGTCAAAAGCTATAATAGTAAAAGAAACTGCATTGTCTAGTTTCTAAGTGGATTTTATGACGACACAAGAAAAAATAAGTAACAATAGATTCTGACAGCACTTAACCAAGCAGGGTGATCACAATCAAATATATGCTGACCACAGACTCTTGTATTCTTCTTTCACATGTGCTATGAGAGATGAGCACATGAGAGGGAGAGAGAGATGAGCATCTTTATAAATAAGAGTTGCTCGGGAATTGTCACCACAAATTGGATATGCTGGCATTTTAAGATAGTGAATGGTTTATTAAAATTATCTTAAAAAGTAGCAACAGAAAATCCTATGCAAAGAATGAGAGAGCGTGATGACAAATGCACCCAGTAGCAGCTTCAGTGCTTGGTTGTTATCACTGACCAATGGAACCAGCAAAGCGTGGCTCACAACATTTCTAGCATGAGTAAGATGTTCTCTTCTGTAAATATAAAGTTCAACTCTCCTCTTCCCACAAGCCACCTACGATAGGGAGTCCGGCCTGTTCATCACATTCAGATCCCATTTTTACTGGCTCTCTCTTTACACTCCCCTTAAAGCACATTATTGCCCCCACTCTTCTGTCTCTGGGATTTGGGATGGAATTCCCTTTGGAACCAAATCCACTCTATAAGGAGATATTGAATCTGGCAACTCAGAGAACTACCACCGGCATAAACATGCGTAACTGCCTTTCTCCACCATATCAGGAGTCTTATTCGTTCAAATAAAACGCACATTAAAGAGCATCGGCTGCCTTGCACAATGCACAGGAACAGGACTAAATGCTGTGCTGCCAACACACTACAGATCACAGCATACAGCTCATTCTCTGCCAATGTGAAGTCTACAGCCTGGTCTACACTAGAAAATTAAGTCATCTTAACTACATCGCTCAAGGGTGTGAAAAATCCACACACCTGAGCGGCCAAGTTAAGCCAACCCAATCCCTAGTGTAGACAGTACTAGGTCAATGAAATAATTCTTCTGTCGACCTACCAATTGCTTCTTGGGGAGGTGGACTACCTATATGGATGGGGGAACGCCTGTTGCTGGAGGTATGGAGCCTTCTCACTTTGGTGTTAGTCTTGAAATTTTACCTGCTGTGCAAAAAGGAGGCTCTTTTCTCAGGAACTGTGTTATTCACTGGAACCCACCCTGCAGGGCAGGTGGAATGTGAATGCTCCAGAACTGCATGGGTAAAGGGCTATTATAGTGAATCCGCAATTAAAGGGACAGCATCAATTTGAGTGCTAGTCAATTTAAAAAAAAAAAAAAAAAGGATCAACAAATAGTTCCAGGTGCTTCTCCTATGACTTTCTGTGGTGTCACAACCCCATTTTCATAATGTAAAAGATTTTTCCCTCTACGGTTGCTATGTAAGGCCCCAGTTCAGTAAAGAACTTAAGTATGCATGTAAGCACATCCCAATTCAGCAAAGCATCTAAGCAAAGGATTAGATATGAGCCTTTCACAGCAGACCCTGAAAGACACACCCGAAACAAAGAAAAGCAACTGACAGGGGAAAACCATGAAAACGACTATACACAAAGTGATGTCAAATACACAAAAAAACACACACACAAAAAATCTGTTTTCTTGCCCATTTCAATTATAATAATCATAGCTGCTTCTTGTAACAATTGTAGGAAATGATTTCAGACACTAGAGCAGGGGTCGGCAACCTTTCGGAAGTGGTGTGCTGAGTCTTCATTTATTCACTTTAATTTAAGGTTTCGCGTGTCAGTAATATATTTTAACGCTTTTAGAAGGCCTCTTTCTATAGGTCTATAATATATAACTAAACTATTGTTGTATGTAAAGTAAATAAGGTTTGTAAAATGCTTAAGAAACTTCATTTAAAATTAAATTAAAATGCAGAGCCCCCCGGACCGGTGGCCAGGACCTGGGCAGTGTGAGCGCCACTGAAAATCAGCTTGTGTGCCGCCTTTGGCACACGTGCCATAGGTTACCTACTCCTGCACTAGAGCAGTGGTTTTCAAACTGGGGTTCGCATACTCCTAGGGACATGCCAGCTCTCATCAGGGGGCATGCAAAAAAAACCAACCCTGTAATGGGAGACAACACATTTTATTTAGTAAGACTTGGCAATCTAATCATACTATTTTATGACTATCTCAGATGGGTTTAGATTACATTATTTGGAGAGGGATATGCACTCTAAAAAGCTTGAAAACCACTGCACTAGAGTGATGTTTGGAGTTGAAAGTGTCCCTTCAAAGTTGTGACAATTTCTATTTCACAGCCTGTTTTCCCCCCAGCTTTTATAAAGCGGGAATACTTTAAATCTGAAATGCTGTTTAACCTTAAACTAGAATAGGTTTGGTTTTGTATTTGAATAAATAGATGGGCCATTATTGAGGTAGAAGATTTTAAATTATATTGATAGTTTGGAAATTATTCTAACTCGTAAGTCAAATAGATTTTGGCCTACAGATTTCAAATCTGCTTTACAGCCCAACAAAAAACAATGGATAGGATTCATTCAGCCCCCTTGGAGACCTTAATTTTTGCTTATTTCTCAGGGTACACTATAATCCGCATTAAATGTTTTGCAGAACTTTTACATTCTCTGCTTACCCCTATGGAGCTAAAAAGGTTTTCAAGTATAGTCCATAGACTTGGACGGTGCACAGGTACACCCTGTCCATTCCAGAAGCCTCAGCCACTTCCTGTGGTCATTTAAAGCTCTGTGCTTATCACTATGGTTTGCCACTCCAGTACTGTCTACAGAGTTTGCGAGGTTCACAGGCACATCATCCCTTTGAGGATTTTATACTAGTCTGTTTCCTAAAAGAAAGCCACCACTGTTATCTTTAGAGAGACTCTCCTTCTCTAGTAAAATGCATGTTAAATATTGTCAGTATTTTTAAAAGGTGGAAACCTAAATTAGCTTTGGTGGAAGGAAAACTAGACATTACTTGCTTTTGATGCAGCATCCACTCTTCCCCAAGAAGGCTTCCTCAGATCTCAAGCATCTGTGTGTTGCTCTAAGGGCTTCTATCTGCCCCCTTTCTTTCTCAAAGAGAGAGAGAGAGAGAATGTGTGTGTGTGTTTAACAACAGTGATCCTGTTACCACAGTAACTGGATGCCCTGAAAATACCAACCATTTATCTAGCAACATTTTTAAAACGGAGCAATCTTACCCAAAATCACCTTTCTTGGGCTGAACTTTTTAAATAAAATTTAATAAGTATCTCTACATTCAACTCTTTTGCTTCAGGGCTATTAATCTGGCTTAGTTTGTATAGCCCCTAAGATAAAAACAAAAATAAAGAGATATTTCAAAATCTGAACATCAGCGAAAGAGAGTATTTTATATACTGACAAACAGAAAGTTTTCCCCAAATGATCATTTAAAAAACCCCTAATCTTATCTGGGAAATAATTCTCTTTACTCTCATAAAATGATATTTTCAGATGGGAAAGGGGGGGAATAGAATTTCCTAAGTGCAACTGCTGGGTGGGAGTCTGCCAAGCACAGCCGAATCTGAGCTAGCCACTTTAAAGGTCTAGTGTTCAAAAGCTTTTGTTTGGTAATCAGTTGCAAAGTGAAATGACAAAATAAATGTTTTTTCAACAAGCCACACAAAAAACCACAAACTGTATCCGTGTACTGTACCCATCTTGGACTGCACAAGTGCTACAATACAAACCAGAGCGAGCTTTTGCTGCCCATTTATCCGATAGCTTTAATCTGTAGTTGCTGAGATAGCGGATTTCTCTCTCACTTTCTACCACATTATTCACATTTGCAACAAAATACTTATAAACATTTCAGAGCTCTTATAGTGGATTTAGACCAAACTAAACAATTGTGTTTCAGGACCTGACTTTTAAACATTATGACTGGTTCTCCTTTAGTGGGCATTTTAAAAGATTTTTGTAAGCTGCTGCAACTAGCTCAGCATCAATGCTAGTAGCAAATCCAAGGTAGGGCCAAGTGAAATCTGTTTCATATTTTTCCCCCTTTCAATGTTTTGACCTGACATGGACATATCCTGCCAGAATATCTCCCCACAGTACTACCATTCTGTACACTATTTTATACGTCTTGTTAAACTACACCAACATTAACACAGGGTCAAATCCTTTCTGACACCTAGTATCCCAGGTGACAGAATGGAACCCTACCCTAGAGATCAGGAGAGTACGTGAGAAGTTAGGGCATTCGGTATCTCCCCAGCAGGAAAAAATACTCAGCTCTGCTGATCTTTCCATCTCTTTCACTGAATCCAGATGCTGCAAGTTTCTCTGCTTTCTAAGGGCTTGCCTACACTGCCCCACAATTCGGACTACGGGGCCCTGAATAGGAGCACACCCCAAAGTACTAAGCTGTAATTCCCCCATAAGGATGCCGTGGGAGCAAACTAAAAGGGTCCTAGTGCGTGTTAATGTAGTGCTCTTCAAACAGAACTATGCTAATGCGAACTAGGAACCTTTTAGATTGCACCTGCAGTGCCCACACGGGGGAATTACAGTGCAGCCCCAAACAGTGGGGCCGTATAGACGGAGTCTAAGTGTTTGAAAGATGGGAGTGTGGACTAAAGCAAGAGAACTGAAATTGAGTCTGCATAAGGAGGAAGTCAGGTGGGTTGGGAGGAATTATTGGGAGGAATGGGTGAGTGGTTATATCTCATCGCTTAGTGCCATGGACCCAGTGATGTCAGTTTAGTTCAGAGAAACACTTTAGTGGGAGATTCAGGGGCACAGAACTTCTCAGCAGGTGGCCCATGGTTCACAGTCTTGGGGTTCACTGCAGCTTCTGGATCCATCAGGAGGCTCAGGGATGGCTAGCTGGGAGGTGGTGACTCCTTCTGCCCAATGTGCAACTGCCCACAGTGATCCACCTCCTCGCCATTTAGATGCCAGATTTCGGAAATGCGCTCTCCTTACGGCTACCCTTGAAAAGCGTCCTGGAGCTTCAGCAGAAACAGCAGCCTTCCTCCTTGGTGTGTAATTATGGGCATATAGCATCAGTGTCATGCATGCTGTACTAGCTACTGGTCCATTTTTTAGTATGATCTCAGCTGTTGGGTATCACCTTTAAAGAGAGCTCTGCCTAGCAGGGCCCAAAGCTGTACCCTTCAGGACCACAGGCAGCACATTCACAGATGTCTACTAAAGTGGAACGTCCTGGTGGCCCACTTGAGAGGGTGAGCTTTAGGGAAGGATACTAGGCTTATCTGCTGAATCAGGCTCCTTAATTGAGTTAGCTACTGAGCTAATAATGCTTGATGTCTTCAAACACTTTCGAAGTGCATATGTGCTATGGTCCGATGTGAAAGGTAATAGTAATGCCATATATTTTAATTAAGGCTAGGTTTTTCAAAGAGACCTAAGGGAGTTAGGCACCCAAAACTTACTGAAGTTCAACTCCTCTAGGCCCTTTGGAAAACCTCAGCCTAAGTCCTTAGATTGTTAAACACAATCCAGTTGGCTGAGACCTGGGCGTGTAACCTCAATTCGATTTGTAGTCTTGTCTTGTTAGCAATTGCATTGCTCTTTTAATCTATCGTCTAGTCTCCAGCTGGCAACAACAGGGTGATATGGTATCTGTGAGATGCCCACAAAGAACAAGCAGTTTTAAAAGCTACTCATCTGCGAAATTTCAGCCCCTTCCCTCACTCCCAAAGGCAGTCATACTATTGAAAATGGACTTCCAACTTTGTGGGAAAACAGCTCCCTCCCACATAACCACAATTAAGATAAACTGTGACCTCCAGTCAATAGGCCTACAACTTACACTTAGCCCTAGTCTTCAGGAACCTGACAGTAAAACCAAACATAGAAATTCAAAATGAGAGGGAGAAACTGCAGCTATTCCCCCGATGCCCACTACTGAGTCAACAAATTGTGTGCTTAAGAAGGGACAACTTGGGTGATATTAGGGGAAAATGTTAGACACAAGGTAGAAAAATAACCAATACCTTCCGGCACTACATCCACTGTAATTTACTTCCACCCAAAGTGCAATAGGTCTCCCCACAAGCATCAATTCCAGTCAATATAATAAAATAGTTTGCACTATTTGCACCCGAGGATCTACAAGGATGGGGAAGAGTTCCTAACCCTATGCTAACAGAAGGGGAACCCGGCATACAAAGAGATGAATTTACCTGTCCCAGGCACTTAAGATACCGCAGTAATAGGTGCCATATAAGAACTAGAACCTCAATCTCCTGATTCGCAGTTGCAAGTTTTTATCAACAGAATATACTGTCCTCTGTGTTCACACACATATACTTCTATTTATTCATATTGTGTGTGTACACCTAACGTATGCACACATCCTTAATACATATGCACATATATGCATACACTCTAAGCATGCATGCAGATAAGATACCTCCAGGCTAAATATGTTATAGCTTTCCATATACTGTAGTTAGGGTTGTTCACTGAACAAGCTCATCTCTCTTTTTCAAGCTCAGTATTTCTTTCCTTAAAAATTATCCATCTGCTGCACAACACAAAGCATCTTTTTGGGGCCTACGCCAATGAAGATGTAAAAAAATGCACGCTAAAGTAGCAACACATTAAAATATCATGAGGCCATGTTATTTAACATAATGCAATAGTTATGCAATGCAAGGGTGTGGGGGAGAGAAGAAACCATGACATTTACCTGACAAGAGATTTGCACAAGGTAGACCAGTTCCTTGGATTCACAGCCGTTCCTTGTTACTTCATTCTGTTCCTCCGGGAGTGAAAGCTACACCAAGGAGCAGGGAGGGGGAGGGTAGAAGAGAAAGAGAGACAGAGACCAGGTCAGTGAGCAGGGATAAGCCAGGCATGTAATAATGCCTGAAGCATCACATTCACATCAACTTGCTCCGAGACATGCTGGGTATCAGGAACCGGGACTGTGTTTGTCTGACTGGAGTTGAGAGACTGAAAATATTCAGTATTCACCAGATATACAGACTTTGCAAAACACAATTTGATTTTTTATCTCAGCTGACAGGTTTTTAAATATACGGTGCACCAATCAAACAATTGTCAGCAAGCACAGAGTGAGCGCCCAGGATTAAATCTCTAGAAGTCTGTAAAACTGAACGTCCACGGGAAATATCCCCATAAATATTCATGCATCAGATACCAGTGATCTTTTTTCTAACTACCCACTTTATTCTATTTTTATTTTATATGTTGGGGCAGGCATTAGATAATAAAACATGTCTCCAGATTTCAACATTATCAAGTAATTTACCACAACAGAGTGCTTTACAACATCATTCATCAAATACAAAGATCCATTAAGCACAATATTACCAGGAGCTTTTTCAAAGCAGTGCGCAGAAATTTAACCATATCATTCCTGTTCATGTAACAGGAGGTGGAGTATCTAAATCTCAGGCCTTGCCACACTTAAAAGCTTTGCTGGTATAGCTCTACAAGTAAACCCTCCAAGTATTGATGCAGTTTATATGGGCAAAAAAGTCCTTCCTATACCAGTTCCCCAAGAAAAATAAGCTATATTGGTACAAGAACGTTATTTGCTGGTATAATGGGGAGCTTTATCAACATAATTATATTGTGTCCCCTACCCCGTAAAAATCACAACATAGCTATGCCAGCAAAATTCTTTTCCACTCTGAAAATTACCCCAGGGTTCTGACTTAACACCATGAAAGGAACTGGATTTGCATGGCACCACACTACATTCCATCTAATTTAACTCACCCAATCCTAAGTATAGCAAGGACTATGGTCCCCCATCTGGGATCCTCAGGAACATTAGCCAAGGCCAATGTCTCCTGAGCAATGAGGTGGAGGAGATGCAATACTTAGGCTCCACAGAGGAGCAAGCTATGGAGCAGCCACTTTACACGCCTGAATTCCCCATCTAGTAGTTTTAAGTCAAAATCTTAGCGTACTGGATTTTTGGTTTGGGTGAGGGTTTTTTAGCTCTTATGAATCTCATAAGAGACATTTGCATGGACAAAGCTGGGAAGTGAGATGCTGAAGTTCTCTCCACTATTGGCTTCACTGGCAGTTCCCAATCCACTGCTCTCTAAAACGTAAGCAGGAGGCTCCAATAGAAATAGCATGTAGTAGTGCCATGCAGTATGAAAATGCCGTCAGCTGATCTGAGATGTTCTATCAGCTTCCCATGGCAAACGGATGGTCTCTCAGCTTCCTCATTATGGGCTGAATTCTGTTACGACAGGCGCTACCATGCAACTCCAAGTACAATCTGACTGTACAGCACGAAAGATGGCCCTATCATCTGATCTTCACTTAACATTCTCGCACTTCCAACCAACACTGCAATAAGCCCCTCTCTGCAGACATCTCTACTCAACCCTCTCCTCTTGACTCCTCTATCAGTTCCCTTTGTGCTCATCTCCAAAGCCTGTTAGCCTGGGAGTTGGAAAATAACAAAAACCCTTTGGTATTTAAACTCCTGATTAAATCAATAAGCGCTTGTGATTGAAAATCAAAGAACTTCTCACTTAATAGGAATAATGAAAAAGAGAGAAAATCATAAGATGCATGTTTGGTAATTAATTTTTACGTATAAACATTCTGCTTGAAAACACTTTGCACTTACACCAAGATACACCTCTACCCCGATATAACATGACCCAATATAACACTGATTCGGATATAATGTGGTAAAGCAGCGCTCCGGCGGGGCAGGGCTGCGCGCTCCGGCGGATCAAAGCAAGTTCGATATAACGTGGTTTCACCTATAACGCGGTAAGATTTTTTGGCTCCTGAGGACAGTGTTATATCGGGGTAGAGGTGTACCGTGAACATTTTCCTTCAAAAATGTTATAAGGTGTGCAAGCATTTTACCCTATTTGCCTATTTTACAGATGGGAATACTGAGGCAAGGAATGGATCCAGTGTCATACAGTGAGTCATCAGCAGACCCAGGAATAGACCCCTAGGAGGTTTACATTGACCAATAGACCAGCTTGCTCCAAATACCTCCTGCACATTTATCCAAATTAGTCACTGCCAATAAAAGGTCATTTTTAAATCTTAATGAAAGTTGGGGGGAGGGGAGAAATAGCAGTATATTTTACTGGTTTTGACATCCCATAATAAAGATGGCTTAAATATTTTTTGAGAAAATAAAAGTTTAAAATTGTACCCAAACAATTTAAGACTATCCACAGTTGAGGCCAATTACTTGAGACATCCAAAATATACCCCTTGAAAAATACGGTTAATAAAAGAATCACAGAGCTTCAGAAAAACCATTACCACCTCCTCTGAAAGGGGCATTGAACCTAATGCAATAGCTCATCCTCTCACCCACACATGCACACGCTTTCCAGGAAGAGAGGCCCATCCTCATAATCCGGCTGGCTCACAGGGTGGTAATTAAGTTGAACAGTGGAGGCATTAGTTATACTTGCCAGAAGAATTATTTGCTTCCTCTTTCAAGCAAAAATAAATTCAGCTTTAAAAAAAAAAGTAATGAATGGCTTGAAGAGAAAAATCTTTAAAATGAACTTTGCTTGCTGGGAAATTTGCACATAATTGATCCATCTACAATACTTCAAAATTAGTCAGGAGCAAAACTAATCCAGGCAAAAACTGAAAGAGACAAGAGTGAAAGAGAAGATCAAGCAAATGAGTGGCCTATCAGTTCACAGCAGCAGATGAAGTCTTGTTTCTCCCCATAACCAAGCTCCCTTTGCATTTTTAGATAAGGCAGCCACAGAACATATTAAACAAAATCCACAAAATGGGCCAAGATATTAAACAAATTCTACATCTTCCTTAACTAGACATAACATCCTGAATTTTTACTGCTCTTCTGCTGGCTACATACATTATAGTAGGCAACAAAAAGGTGTCTTGGGCCAAGAAACACCTTAGGCTCTGGACCATTTATTTTATACTCAAGGTATTAAATACAGAGTTCATCTCACACGCGTCCCTTGCACACGGCAAAATTTCTGCTGCTCTTAAGCAGTCTAGCCTGTTTAGCAAATGAAAAGTGTCCATTAAGGGATTATTTGTATCAGAAAAAGGGGGGGGCAGGATTTGTGCCTGACCGATGGGGTGAATAGACAATTTAGGAAAACAACCTGCCTAAAATGAGGGACATTTAAAAGATCTCGCATTGCAGCTGCTCTTCCTGTTGCTGGAAGGTCACATCAAGGCTAAGAATCTTCAGAGAGTTCCTGAAGGTGAAGACCATTCTGATCTTGGTGTCAACTCCAACCTCATTTATTGTCTCACTTCCTTTGCTCTCCAACCCTCGCTCCTAAAAAACGCTTTGAGTTTCTCCCCCTTTCTCTTCCTCACACCCTCTTCCCTGCTACTGCTTAATACTTGGGCTAATCTCCCTCTTGTCCTCCAGACAACCTCCAGCTATAAATCCTCCTGCAAAGCACACTTTTCCTTCCAGCAGGATAGATGGAACTGTAAAACTTCAAGAATGTTCAAACAGTTCTGTCCCTGTCTGAAAGAGGTTGTTCAGCACTGGGTATGCCCTGCTGCCTGTTAATATGATTGAATATCATGATAAAGTTATTCAGTTCTTCATTCGTGCCCAGGTTTTTCCCCACTAACATTTTATTTTGCAGCCAAAATTTAACATCTGAAGTGCTGCAACGTACGGAGTACACCTGAACGGTAACAGCAAAAACAAAGAAATAAAAACACACAATTAAGGGAAAACCAAAGAGTTTGAAATACTTTCCACATTTGTAAAATACCTGCTCCAGTCCGGTTAAAAAAGTGGGTTTCTTTTTCATGGAGAAATTCTTCCCTTCCCCATTCTTTGGTCCACATTTAAGTGTGATGAGAAAAAGGAGGTGCAAATTAGTCTTGCTTAGACACACATACACTCATTCTACCAAAGTATAAGGGAAGCTCAGGCCTTGCTTACATCAAGAAAGTAGATACTAAGCTACATCAGTATAAGCTCCACTTTGAGGGGTTTGCGCCAGTGTAACTATTGGTGCAGTTACATCAGTGTCCATATTCTGAATGTAGATAAGACCTCACTTGGTGTGCCTTCCTGCCCCCTGGTAAATCAAATTAAGCTAGGGATTACTTTACATTACCTTTTCTTTCTGCTCCTTAGGGTACGTCCAGACTACGCGCCGAATCGGCAGGTAGCGATCGATTTTGCGGGGATTGATATATCGCGTCTCATCTAGACGCGATATATCGATCCCCGAACGCGCTCCCGTCGACTCCGGAACTCCACCGGAGCAAGTGGCGGTAGCGGAGTCAATGGGGGAGCCACGGACGTCGATCCCGAGCGGTGAGGATGGGAGGTAAGTCAGGATAAGATACTTCGACTGAAGTTGCGTATCTTACCTCAACACTGCCCCCCAATGTGGGCCAGGCCTTAGAGTGTAAGTTACAACCATTTAGACTGCCATACACTGGCACCTGTAGAGTAAGGTGGGTGGGAGTCACAGGGAAAAATGTATCTAACTCACAGCTCCCTTTCACATCACCTCTGAATTTGGCCCTTTATCTACTGAACTTCACTTCTGGTCTATTAATTAAGGGCCTGCTGAATTGCTGATGCCCCTGTAGTAAACAGGCAAGGGATTATCTAAGAACAATTTGTTTAGCAATAGTATCCAGCCTCCAAGGAGAGCAAGCATGTCATCTAGATACCATTCCTAGTGCCATTAGAACAATGAGCCAGTGTTGAGGTCTCTGAAAACAAGCTACCCAGCTGTTTTTATATGTTCTGTGGTAATAGAGCAAAGCATGCACAGAATAGTGCATTAGGCTGCATACTGTTAGCAACTAGCAGATTATTTCTGCTCTTTAATACCTGATATGACATGATGTGACATGACGGGTCATTCCCCAGTAATTTTCTTTCTAATTGTGTCTCTAATGAGAAGTGAAATTTTAAATGTACCATATTCCCTTGCATATAGGCGAACGCCCTAATTTTGGTTTGTAAAAACTCACAAAATGAATGCCTGGCATAGGAACTAGCCATGCTCCTCTCTGTGCAGCCAATCCCACATCTCGTGGTAAAAGAAAAGGAGTTGGAGTTGCAGAAGTACCGGTTGAACAGGATAGGAGGTAAGGAAAAACGAGTTGCTTCTGAAGCAGCTTCTTCATGCAAAACCCTACCCCACACCTCATTGCCAAAAAAAATCTGGAAATTATGGCAGAAATGTCTCAGTCCATATAGATGACCGAACAGGAAGTTGTTACAGTATGTTTCATTGTTTATCTTTTACTGTACCTTGCTCTGCAGCAAAACATTCTAGTAGTATGAACAATATTTTGTATACTCTTTTCCTAGGCTGAACAATTTTTTTTAACTCGCTAAATAGTGTTACTAAATGTCATATTAGCTTTGACTCTGTCCTATTTAGGAGCTTTTCACTCCAAGTGTTTCTTGGAGACACAACTGTCTAAAGAGAACATGTGCAGAAAGAACATAACGTAAGAATGGCTATTCTGGGTCAGACCAATGGCCCATCCAGTCCAGTATGCCATCTTCCAACAGTGACCAGTGCCAGATGCTTCAGAGGGAATGAACAGAACAGGACAATTTACCGATTAATCATCCTTGTCACCCAATCCCTCCTTCCAGCAGTCAGAAGTTTAGGGTCACCAGAGCATGGGGTTGTGTCCCTGACCATCTTGACGAATAGCCATTGATGGACCTATCTTCCCATGAACCTTATCTAATTCTTTCTTTTGAACTCAGTTATATTTGTGGCTTTCACAACATCCACTGGCAATGAGTTCCACAGGTTGACTATGTGTTGTGTGAAGAAATACTGCCTTATTGTTGTATTAAACCTGCTGCCTATTAATTCCATTGGGTGACCCCTGGCTCATGTACTATATCAAGGGGCCAAATAACAGTTCCTTATTCACTTTCTCTATACCATTTATGATTTTATAGACCTCTGTCATATGTTTCCTTAGTTGTCTCTTTTCCAAACTGACAGTCCCAGTTTTTTCTCTCTCTCTCCTCCTATGGAAGCTGTTCCATACTCTTTATCATATTTGTTGCTCTTCTCTGTATTTTTTTCCAATTCCAATATACCTTTTTTGAGATGGGGCGATCAGAATTGCACTCAGTATTCTTATGGGCCTGATCCAAAGCCCACTGAACTCATTGACCTTGGTGGATTTTGGACCGGGTCCTATGAGCCGAACTGACTGACCCCAATCTGGGCAAATTGTTTTATTCTTCTTAGAAAAGACGACAGAGACAGACACTGCTACAAGAAAAGGGTACTCTCCTCCCCAGCCCGGCCCCAGACTTCAGCTGAATCACCTGAGCAAGCACTGAATGGAAACAGCAGTCTCCAACAATTTACAAGTAGTTTAACATTTTTCGTATCACTTGAAATGCTCACTTTTCACCTTCAAAAATCACAGTGTAGAGCTTCCTGAAAATAACAATTAGGTAGTGGAATATATATGTTTGAGAGATGTGTGCTCAGCTAACATAAGTAGATATGATTGACTTCATTAATCTTTTTGATTAGACAGCATAATCTTTGCAATGGCAGTGTTTTATAATGAGACACACTAAGATTATGAGGTCATGTGAGAAAAAAGTTAGAGCTGCAGATAAAAGGGGCAAAATGTTTAAATAGATGCCAAACTGTAAAGAAAACACTTGAGAAGACTGAACTGCAGAATATGGTACTCACTCAATTACAGAAAGTGAAATGGATAACAATAGCAATGGAATTCTAAGAGAACGCTACAAGAACACACTTTAAAGATGGCCTTAGGAATAAATTATGCACTGACAGTTGCAAGCAAACTCCCAGTGCTATAAATTTATGCCATAGTATCAATCAGCTACCCAGGCAAAGACAAGTTTCTGAGCATCCATTCTGCATTACTGAACATGCCAATGAAGGATGAAAGAGGGCAAACGTCCTATAGACCTGTGTTAGGTTTTGTTTGCTTCAGCTGTAGTTTGTCAGAGAGCTGGCATTCATTTTTCTTCTGCCTTCAAATTCACACGTCACCCCATACAGCTGACTAAGTACCATAGTTCCTAAGTACCACAGTTCCTAATTTAACGATCCACTGAACAATAGCTAACTATAATAATCTGAATAGCAGCAAAGAGTTCCAAAACTAGACGACCAGCCAAAGCAACAAGCATTATCTCACTGCATCAGTCCACTTAATGGGAATAGTTCCACCCTTGGTATCTTGAAAGGCAACACCAAATTATATAGCCTGCTTGCATATATTTTGCAGAAAAAAAATTATGGTTGCCAGCCAAGACTTTATTGATCATTTATACAGACAAGGCTAATGGGGGGAAAAAATTTAAAAAAACTTTCTACTTCATTGGCCCCTTCATTGTCTGGAGAAAGCAGCTCATCTCTAGTAAGCTAGCAGCTAAACAGAGTGATTAAATGAGTCTCCTGCAGAGAAGAATTTATTGGCTTTCTGGATTTCTCTTCTAGAAATAGATGATAAAAAAAAACAGGAGTTCACAGCTTATGGTACAACACGGTCTAGAAGTGTGATCTGAAATTATGTATTTTAATACTATAAATAATTTACCACACACACAAATTCTAAATTATGTTGCTTTTCTTGCAATGGGACAAAAAAGAAGTCATTTGCCCTCTCTGAAGAGACTTGGAAAGTTTCATCCTGGTAGCTCTCCATGAGTACGTTGTACTGATCTGTGGCACATCAGCATCTGGACTAAACGGCAGTCATTTTACAGTCTCATTCATTTATCTGGAACTCTGCAATCACAAACCCTGGCTGAGAAGCTGGCTGTACGCAAGGCACATAGGACCTGCCACATTCCACACTGCTGACCACATCATGTAACTGTCATGATTAAATAATATTTCATGCCAAAATTAGGAAACAAGGGTTGGTTCATCTGTGTGTTAAACTTGTTCATTCCAAGTTCTTCATAAAGCCGGGAATATTCTTTGCTCATCTTGGTCTGAAGCACACGCGCGCACACACACACACACACACCCTATACCAGCAAGCGTATAATACAGGACCATTGGCATAGAGTCATCATGGAAAACAGAGCTTATTAAGGAAAAGGTTTCAAGAGCTTTGCCAAAGAAACCATATGTAATTTGTAAACGATTGCCTTCATTTCCATGACATAAATCCTTCTGCATGCAGCAGTAAACAAAGCTTTGCCTAGTTAGCAAGGTTTACCTGCATTTTACTCAAAAACACGTCCAGGTTACCTTTAAGTAATCATAATTAGGGTGGAAAGACAACGATTCGAGGTACAAAAAGCTGCTGAAAGCACGCTTGACCCCAAAAGCCTACCCCAGACCCAAATCCAGTTCCACTGAAATTAACCAAAGCAAGATCAAACCTCCTGAACCCCACCATTCACCTGTCCCATCACAGAAAGGTGTTTTGAATACAGTGAACTACTTGCCAAGCCCCATCATGTAGTGGGGGCAACACAACCTACACTGACTCAGGACTAGCCCTGGGAAGATCTGACCCTCGGCACAGTCACTGTGTGAGCTCTCACAAGACCTTAGAATATCTTTATGACCAAGTGCAATGGAGTTTATGGAGCATTTCACGGTAAATCTCTCAAGCCAATGTCTGTAGTAACTGTGCAATGATTGTGGGTCAGAATAAGCAGAGAAGCCTGTATCTTAGAGGTACTATTGTATTTGGGGCCTGGTGAATGGCTCCTTTAAAAAGTTCCACTCACAGAACCTTTGCAGGGAAAAGTTCTGGTGCTGATGACCTGGGTCACAGGGGGTTGACTTTTGTATCGTTCAGCAGAATATGTACTCAAGATCACAGATCTGCTACCAACCCATGCTGTCAAATCCATTTTCTGCATTTCAGGACAAGATATTGACAGAGCATGCCCTTGTCCCTGACCCTCCACATTAAGTGCATCAATTGACACACTGCTGAATATGCTGTTCTGTTTCTGATAATACTGGGTTTGATCTACATACTAGACAATATTCTGGGCACCCACCCTCAGAAAATGTGCCAGGAACATTTAGCAGGCAAGGCACAAATTACACTCACCCACCCAGATCGTAATTGTCCAAAGAAGTCGCTCTCTGTAAAAGAGGGGACAAGCCGAATTTTGCAAAGCAATGTAGCACTGGCTTTCATCTAACTTTAACTACCTGTATTAATACACGACCAATGGATGTACACAAGGGGATAGGCATTGATATTTCCTGGCAACGTGAGATACTGGTTTCTTTTGAGATAGCCCTTCCAAAAGGCAAAGGCAAGTGGCCCACAAGAGAGAGCTCCCAATTGGTGACCTCTCACCTGTGCTAGGACAACGGGAAGGGCATGGGGAAATTGAGGAAGGCATCATTAGGAAATGGCTGAGCCACACAGAAGAACAAAAGCAAAGGAAAGTGGAGGATGTAGAAATTCATATTACAGAGGGGCAGCCTATCTCCAACCTATGCAGACACATACCCAGGGTGTCTTCACTGCAGAGTTAGGCTGGGCTCTTTCCAGGGGTTTGTTCCTAAAGTCCCTCTCTTGTCTATACACAAAACTCTTTGACCTGAGTGAAGTGATGCTTTCAATCAGGGCCAGTTTCCAAAGAGGACTTCAGGCTAAATCGCTTGAGAACTGATAGTCCTCCAATGCCTTCCCACAATTCTTCCTTCCACGCTCCCCATGTGCTGAGAGGACAGACAAATTCTACCACAAGTCACTGAGAGAGAATAGAGCAGCTCAGCTTGCTGCAGCACAAGGATCTATGGGATGACACACATGGGGGAGTGCAGCACCAGTGAGCACACGGTGATTAGGATATGACTTTGCAGTGTGGCTGCTCACGCCAGGGCTATTCCAACCCTAGAAACCATCAGCCAAGTTAACTGTAAGGCAGACATAGCCCTCAGGAGGTCTCATACATGTTTGGTTAAGTACTGCAATGCATTTATCACGAATAATACATCAATTCCCCTTCTCAACAATGGCAACCAATCCAGATACAATCATGCTGCATCTCAGAAACTCGGCCGTTAGTCACTGCTGTGCAAAACATAGAATTATCAAGTCAGAAGAGATGGGGAGAATGCTTAAGAACCATGAACTGTCTCTTGCCAGGAGTTATAAGTCAGTGGAAAGGTTGATACTTTTCCTGGCTAAGAGTGTGTCATTGTTCCAAGGAAATCTGGTAACCTTTTTATATTTTTCCAAAATGGAATTTAAGGTTACTCCCTGGCAAAGGCAGCCAGACATATGCAGCTGTTCATGCTCAGCTATAGAAAAAGCTCATTAAATGTCTAAACCACTATTACATTTGATAATTGTTCTGACAATATTTGGAACTCATTTTTTTCCTTTTTAAACCACCACACTTTTAATGCCTCCTTGAAGTCAGTCCTCCTCTCATTAATTTATGATGTTTGTGCAACTTAGCAAATCAGACGAGTGAAACCACAGTACAAATGCCACCTTTATCCACTGCTGTGGAATGTACGTATTGGGTGAAAATTACGTCTGATGGCCAAAAGCAAGAAATATGAGGCTATTTTTTCTTGCAAACGATTTCTATCCCTAGTTAAAAAATATCCAGGGCCAAATCCTGTCACACACAGCGTATTTACTCAGACAAAAAACTCAAGGGGAGTCCAGCTAGAGCTGGCCTGAGAAAGCACTACAAGATTTGGCCTCTTCTCATTTATTTCCACTGTTGAAGATAAAGAATCATTTTCATTTTACACTATGTTGCTTAGTTATACACTATGGTCCTAAAAGAATCATTACAGTTAAAAAGGAAACTAAATTATTTATGTAATATCGCAGCACCCTGTAGGGTGCGGAGTACCCTCAACTTCCATTCACATCAATTGGAGTGAGGGCATTTGGCACTAGGGCTGGCCAAAACCAAGAATTTCATTCAGCAAAACCTGAAAATGTGTTTTCATTCTGAGAGAGAGAGACCCACCCACCCAATTAGGACATTCACCTTGGGGTGTGGAAATCCCAGGTGCAAATCCCTACTCTGCATGATTCATTCAAGGCAAGTTCCCTTCCCAAGAAGCTATATAGTCAGGCTCTCTCAATTCCATCTCAGACTTGAGAATTATTCCCCAAAAACTTTATGCTGAAACCAATATGTTTCTGCAAAAAGATTTGGTTTCAACAAATCAACATTTTCCAGTGAAATGACATTTAGCTGAAGGACTCCCAACCAGTACTACCTGGCACTTCTCAATATCAGGCCCTAAAAAATTAATTGAAACAAAGCTTTAATGCTACACAGACATGAAGGCAAATGTACTCTTTCAGTTTATTACAAATGTTATAGTCAACAGGTGACATTAGAAACAGGAGCTATTCCCTCCTTTTTCAAATTCCAAGTTACTCAAGGACACCAGACAGTAATTTAACTATCTCCTAAATTACTCCAGTGACTCAGACACTATTTAATCTCAAATGAGTGCATTGAGCCGATTAGCTCCATCTATTTTTCTTATAAATGATGATCATCCTAAAAGTGGGTTTTGGTAAATTTGCCATTGCTGTTTTATTATATGCGCAGTTTTGGCTGGGAAAGTCTTTTCTGTACTGGGGAAAGCTTTCCAAGAAATGATGCATGAACTTATTTACCTGGATTTATCTTTCGAATTTTGTTATTTTCACTCCCACACAGCCCTTTATGTCCTGGCATGGGAACACAGGGTAGCACAGTTATTAAAAAAATCCAATCTCATGTGCATGAGGCTAATGTGCATCTATGGCAGGATACACACTGGCACATACTGGAAGAAGAAACTGGAATTATACAGATGAGGACAGAATGTTTTAACTTGAAGAACCCTCATTGCTGGTTATGATGCATGAGTTGGAAATAACTCATCTTGACTCTCAGTTCCCAGTTGAGTTATCAGTGCTGGCAGCTTTATAACATTACTTGTAAACCGAGCATGTTTGATCTCAAAGTTATTGAAAGACAAACACAGAACCCCCTTATAGCGTCCCTTCTCACAACATACCTGTACTAAGTTGTAGACTTTTTTGCCTGGTTTAGTGGTTCATTCATTTTAAATGTGTGAGAGGAATGATCTTCAGACACAGGCACTTATATGCACGTTTCTAATTACATAGCTGCAGTCAATCAAGATCTGGTCTATATTAAGCATCAAAACCTTTTTAAAGTTTGAAAGCAGAATGTTTTCATAAAGTTAATATAGGTGACATTTCAAAACAAGCCTTCCACGGGGATGTGCCCAGACCATTGCCTTGGGCACTGCATTTGCTGATTGGACGAGAGTACATAACACCATGTAGTGCTCCATGAGCTGCATTTGCCACTTGCGGGTTTTCTGGGTGGAATATATTGGTATTACTTTTCTTTAAAACCTTAAATGGTTTGGCTATTGGAGAAGCCAACTGCCTCTCCCCATGCCAGGTTATAGCACTTGTGATCAGCAAAGATGCTGGAGCTGAAGCCTACTCGGTATCAGAGAGAAGGTGGATGTCAGTAGGGCATTCTCTATAAGGGGCACTGGCTGTATTTTGCCTCTTACCGTGGGATGCTAACACTTGGATTTGTTAGCATTCTAGGTTTGCAGAATTCCTTTTCTCTAGGGAATTTGGGAAGAGGTGGAGAAGAAGGAGTTGTCGTTAGTTGCTTTTGATGGGGGTCCTTTTTATGAATGTGTTTTTGGTGTTTTTCTGGAAATCCACCTCCTGGAGTCCTATGATTACATGAAAATCTGAGTTCGCTGCCTTTTTAAAGTAAGTTAGTTTCTATTCCCCATGTTTCGGAGAAAAGCTTGGAAATATGACATGAGTGTTAAAGGTTCAAATACCAAACCATGAAAAAAATCTATTTTTTATTATTTTAAATTTCATGATTTTGGGGTGCATGATTCATCATTGTTTTCATGTGTGGGGTTGGCAATATCATGTATGTTTAGAGGACTTATTAGTGACCACTTTTCCATGGGAGAGCTGTTCACTGTGTGATTTTGCATCAGGCAAATCAAGCAAAAGTGCCCAGATTTTAAGATGGGGCCACCTTTGGGGATATTCATAAATCATAAACAAATAAAAATAGAGATATAGATAGAATAAGTATTTTTGGAGGGGTGAGGTAGAATTTTAAAATAAATGCACACAAATTCCTGGGCATCTTTATATTTAATCATATTCCCATTTAATAATGTAAGTGCCAAGTAAGACATGTGGCGATACAGGAATCACCCCTCAATTTGCTGAATATACGTCAGCCTGTTATTTCTCAACACTAAGGCTTGATCTACATTCGGAAGGCTTTGCTGGTACAAGCCAGCACTTGTAGCATGGACATAGCTTATACCAGCAAAACTCCAATGAAATAAGCTATACTGGCAAAAGCACTGTTTTGCTGATATAATCTAACTTTTGCCAATACAGCTCTGTCCGTGACAAATCAGACCTCATCACGCCCCTGACTGACACAGCCATGCTGGCAAGTTTGTGACCTGACCTTTAGATGTCGGGTAGGTATCTGACATCCAAACACACGGTCACTACTACGGCATGCTGTTGATTACATAAGCATTTTATTCTGCCAAGAAAATGGAACATTCCAATTTCACAAACAAGGGAGGGGTGCGTGATGTCTTACTTTGCAGCCACAGTATTTTCATGAGAGTGTGTCGGAGCGCTGACACCCGCTGAAAGACCACAGGTCATTTCTGCTGGATGAAAGCAGTGCTCATTGCACCGCCTGCAGCCCTCATGTGCTCTGCTGTGCAGACATCACGGCTTACCCATAAAGCAAAGAAAGCAGTAAGAGTAAAGCAGCCAAAAGGAAATTAAAGTGATCTTGAGGAACAAGGGTAATCTATTTCAAATCATTTCCCATAAAACAGTTATCACATAAATTAAATATTTCCTTATTAAAAGCATTTGCAAGGACACGTTAAACTTTCAGGGATATATGATCTCATTACTTTTATAGGAGTGACAAAGATTTAGATACATGCACTGCCACACTTCCTGAAAAAAGACACCTCAGGGTAAGTTAGGCCCCAAATATGGGGGCATATTTTTTTGTTTTTAAATAAGAGTTCCAAAAACACACATTGGCGCACTTTTAATGGAAAGTGCCCTTTCAATGAAATGAGTAAACTATTGGTACATTTCTTAAAGGCCAAGGCTCACCGAGTCAAGTGATTATGTAAGAATTTCAGCTTTCAAAATGTGACAACATGACACAAGTGCACCCTCAGGAACCAGAAGCAGAATAAAAAAGAACCCCAAACTATTATTAATTAAAAAAAACCCTCATGATTTTTAAGCCAAGTTCATGATTTTTTTCAGACTTACCTCATGATTTTGGAACTTTAGGGGTTAGCAACACTGCAGACAATGCAACCTTGCATGAGAACCAAGTGAGAGTAAAAGCAGCTAGATCAGCCAAGTCTATTGGCACCATTCCCACTGCTGAGCAAAGTGCAAAAAGGTAAACACACCCCAGAAAGGATTACAAGGCGCTTCAGTGTTTAAAGTTCTATCAGTTTCTCTGATCTGAAGGCAGGTGTTTTTTTCCTTATTATGTGATTTGCATCACAGTGTCCCTTTAAGACAGAGATAACAGGGGATTTTTTCATTTGTTGTGGTGCTACTAGTGGAGGGCTCAGTTGTCACTCAGCCCTATGTGGACAGGCAGAGAAGTAAAGGGCCTTTCCCCGTCCTTGTGTGATCTGGCTGGATCACAAATCCAGGTGGAATGGAGAAGGGGGAGAGCAGGCTCCAGGGAAAGCCCCAGCAAAGTGTGTGCACTGGGGGGAGGTGACGGACAGTAAGCTGCATTCTGGAAAAGCTGCAGTAACTTACTATCCCTCCCTGCCCCAGGGCAAAGGGTAACTCTCAGAGAGCCACAATTCCTTCCGGGACACCTTCTGGGCCAGTGCACCTAATCATAGAATATCAGGCTTGGAAGGGACCTCAGGAGGTCATCTAGTCCAACCCCCTGCTCAAACCAGGACCAATCCCCAGGCAGTTTTTTTCACCCCAGTTCTCTAAATAGTTCAAGGATTGAACTCACAACCCTGGGTTTAGCAGGCCAATGCTCAAACCACTGAGCTATCCACCGATCTGTGCCCTCTTCCTCAGAGATCTACCTAGCACCAAATTAGCTGTATATAGCATGATTTTTAAAAGCCTCATTCTTGAGAAGTCCAGGAAGCAAAAACTGATCCTGTTGAGCTACTTATTTATTGGCTATGAAATGAAAAATTGCTCTTAACCCTCTGGAAAGCTTTATCTGTCCATTGTAGGTTTCTCTATGGGTCCTGTAGCATGGCATCTAAGCCCTGAATTAGATGCCCTTGTGCATTACTCAGTATCACCTGTATCTTGAGAACCTTAAGATGTTAATTAAGTTCCTAATGAGTATTAAAGTTTGGAGTGTATATGCACTCCCTCTCACCCTCTACTCCAAAGATTGTTTCTAGGAGGAGAAAGGGGAAGGAAAGGATTAGTGTAGGGAGGAAAAAAAGACTGCTAACATTTAAATCAATTAAAACACAAAATCTCTAATAAATCCAGTATCATCAATAAAGACACCTTCTGTGTGTTATTAGCAACAACTAAGAGCAGAAGTACATCAATATAAAACGCAGCAAATGCAGTTCCTGTAATTAATACTAGTGACTGTACTACAACGTAAAAACAAAATAATAATTAAAAATTATTCAGATTTATTGGACAGGGTGGGAAATTAAAAAAACACAAGGCTGTTTTTAAAGATAAATCCTTTATACTGCAATAACTTGTTATTCACATTGACTTCCTCTGTGTATAAACCTTGCCAAAAGGCCAAAGGTTAATATGGGGGAGGAAGAAAAAGGGAGAGGGAAATCTGATCATTTTTCTTCATCCTTGGATTTAATGCTATAAAGAGATTTTATTCAAAATCCCCTTTCAGCTAGATCTGAAAATTCTACATGGAAAACGCTGCCTGTTAAGCTGTAGTCTCTTTCATTTGCTTTATTTTCCTGTTAACATTTGGTGCCAAGCTAAATGCATTTGCCCACTAGTTGTAGATCTAGATTTTAGAATTTGCAACAGTGAAAGAAAAATAAACAATAAAGATCCTTTGTACAATGTGTAAGATCGCTGCAAGTCCGCATTCTACTTACCCCTGCTACAATGATCTATTCTTTCCATGGATGAGATCCCTAGCCAAGGCCTAGCAGTTCCAGGTCTCTCCTTAGTTTCCCAGCAGCTAATTGAAAAAACCTTCCAGGCATCAGCTCCGAAATACAAGAACTCCAGCCTAGAAAAAATCAAATTAAACTCCCCACATTCAGCTCACTTGCTCTCCCCTTTTCCTGCTGCTGCTGCTGCTCCTTCAGATGATCGTGCCTATGAATAGCGTTTAAGATCTCCCTCTGTAGCCCTGTTAGCCGTTTCCACACTGCCCATTTCATGCTCAATTTGCACTGTAGAAAAATCAGTGGTGTTCCTTTCCCTCTCTCCCGCTCTCTCATTGGAAAGGTCCCACAAGACAAGCTGTGGAGCTTAACAAGAGCCAAGAGAAACAGAGAGGGAGGGAATGCGTGCGGGGATTGTGTTCAGAGTAGGCATAAAGTCTGCTGCTACAGCTCAAAAGGCAAAAAAAGTGACAGCAAACTGCCATCACATGAGCACTGTTCAACTCCAGCTGATTTCTGATTCTTCTTTCATTTCTACTGATATCTAACAGCCCAGACTCACAACCTCATGAAATCTCACTAAAGTCAATGGTGCTGCACAGAGTGCAAGTCAGAACAGAATCTGCCCTCTAATGTTTACAATATTACAGCTCTGTTCACTACACAGATTATTAAAGAAAATGAACAGCATTCAAATGATGGAGCATCTGCTTTCGAAAAAACAAGAAGCAGCCAGAACAGTCCCATTCAAATAATTACCCAAATGTGTTTATATTAAGATGTCAGTTTGTTCAAAGGATCTGTGTTATGACCATAGGGGGGCGGGGGATACCTAAGTGCTTGGAAATCAAATTATACAGAGTTTTATTCACTGCTGGGACTGTATCATTCAGAACCTGCTGGCAGATAAAATTATTATAAGAGAATCATTTCCTTCCGCTGTCCCACAGTTTTGGTCTCAGTTTTAAAGTGTACACTACAAGTTAATTGTTTAAAGAACCACTGGCTCTATTGAAGACTGCAGTACACAGATATTGATGCAATCTCATGGCATTGCTGGTGGCCCAGGATATCAGGAGAGAGTAAATGAGCTCTCTGATACTCTCTTAGCAGCATTTCCATTCAGCGAGCAGCAGCACTAGCAAGCCAGTCTTGCACGGCATTACCTATTTATTACCCCATGAAAGGGTCGGAAACGCAGCTAGCTCTTCCAACACCTGCTACTGTGGCAATTATAAATTCCCAGGTTAAAATACAATCACCTGATCACCACAGGTTTCCTGACACAACTTCATTCCTTAATTTCAACACTCTAGTCAAGCAGCATCCTGGACAAATTAGATTTTGACTCTTCCACTTCAATCCAAAATAATCTCTGGTGTTCCGTGATATCTATAGAAGGGTGAAATCAGCACTCAGAAGCTGCTAGATTACAGTGTCTTCCTTCATGACCATCCATGAGTAGGGCCCTACCAAATTCACCATCCATTTTGGTCAATTTCACGGTCATAGGATTTTAAAAATCGTTAATTTCATGATTTCAGCTATTTAAATCTGAAATGTCATGGTGTTGTAATTGTGGGGATCCTGACTCAAAAAGGAGTGGTGGTGGGAGGGGGGTTATGGCGGGGCAGTGTTGCAGTATTGCTACCCTTACTTCTGCACTGCTGCTGGCAAGCTGGAGAGCGGAGGCTGCTGGCTGGGAGCCCAGCTCTGAAGGCAGAGCCGCTGCCAGCAGCAGTGCAGAAGTAAGGATGGCATGGTATGGTATTGCCACCCTTACTTCTGCACTGCTGCCTGAGAGCTGGGCCCTCAGTCAACCGCCACCACTCTCCGGCTGCCCAGCTCTGTAGGCAGCAATGCGGAAGTAATGGTGGCAAGGTATGGTATTGCCACCCTTGCTTCTGTGCTGCTGGTGGGGTGTTGCCTTTAGAGCTGAGCGCCCGCCTGGCCAACAGCCGCTGCTCTCCGGCCACCCAGCTCTGAAGGCAGCACAGAACTAAGGGTGGCAATACCGTGACCCCCCCTAAAATAACTTTGTGATCCTCCCTGCAACTCCCTTTTGGGTCAGGACCCCCCGTTTGAGAAACGCTGATCTCCCCCATGAAATCTGTAATGCATAGGGTAAAAGCACGCAAAAGACCAGATTTCACGGACCATGACATATTTTTCATGGCCGTGAATTTGGCAGGGCCCGATACATGAGCTACTGCAAGGTTCTTCTGATGATATTCTTCTGTCTTGTGTTTGATTAGCTGAGTTTGTTGGGTTGTTTTTTTTTAATATGTTGTGGCAGAGTTGAGTTCTGGAATAAAGCTGAGTTGGCCTCTTCCCAATTTGCTTACATAGTTAAATTTAACTCTTAATAAAATGCCACCTCACTGTTTACCCCCTTTTCCAGATCATTTCTGAACACGTTGAACAGCACGGGTCCCAGCACAGATCCTTGGGGGACCCTGCTACTTACTTCTTTCCATTGTGAAAACTGACCATTTATTCCCACCTTTTGCTTCCTATTTTTTAACCAATTAGTGATCCATGAGAGGACATTCCCTCTTATCCCATTGACTGCTTACTTTCCCTAAGAGCCTTTGGTGTGGGACCTTGTTAAAGGCTTTCTGAAAGTCCAAGTACCCTACATCAACTAGATCATCCTTGTCCACATGCTTGCTGACTCCCTCCGAGAATTATAATAGATTGGCAAGACGTGATTTTCCCTTTACAAAAGCCATGCTGACTCTCCCCCAACATACTGTATTGATCTGTGTGTCTGATAACTCTGTTCTTTACTATAGTTTCAAACAATTTGCCTGCTACTGAAGTTAGGCTTAGTGACCTATAATTGCCAGAATCAACTATGGAACCTTTTTTAAACATCAGTATCACATTAGCTATCTGCCAGTCATCTGATACGGAGGCTGATTTAAGCGACAGAATACATACAAAAGTTAGTTCTGAAATGTCATATTTTAGTTCCTTCAGAATTCTTTGAATACCATCTGGTTTTGGTGTCTTATTACTGTTTAATTTATCAATTTGTTCCAAAACCTCCTCTATTGACAACTCAGTTTGGGACATTCCTCAGATTTGTCACCTAAACAGAATGTTTCAGGTGTAGGAATCTCCCCCACATCGTCTGCAGTGAAGACCAATGCAAAGAATTGATTTAGTTCTCCACAATGGCCTTGTCTTCCTTAGCACTTTTTTCATCCAATGGCCTGACTGTTTGGCAGGCTTCCTGTTTCTGATGTACTTTAAAAAAAATGCTATTAGTTTTTAATGTCTTTTGATAGTTAGACTTCAAATTCTTTTTTGATCTGCCCAATTATATTTTTACACTTGATTTGCCAGAGTTTATGCTCCTTTTTATTTCTGACTTCAAATTTTTGCCTCTAACTGCCTCTTTTAGCTGTTTAGCCATTGTGGCAATTTTTTTTGTCCTCTTGCTGTTTATTATTAATTTATTAATTATTATTATTCAAGGTATACACTTAGTTTGAGCCTCTATTATGGTGTTTTTAAATAGTCACCACACAGCTTGCAAGCATCTGACTCTTGTGATTGTTCCTTTTAATTTCCATTTAACTAAATTTCTCATTCTTATGTAGTTCCCCTGTTTTGAAGGTAAATGCTAGTGTGGTGGGTTTCTTAGGTATCCACACACACAGATGTAAAATTTAATTACATTATACTATATTCACCTCTTGGACCAATTCCCGTGATTCACTTAGGACTAAATCAAGAAATATGCATCTTTGCTGTATCACAAAATGTCATGACTTTGAAGTCCCTGTATGTTCCAATGGGGAACATGGAAAATGTCCCTTTCCAGGAGATAAATCCCCATTTTTAGTCCTGCAAGTATGGATGGGTTGTTTGAAGTTGCTTTGGCACATGGACTGTTAGGATAAGTCCTGGGGAGGTGGGCAGGGTACATGGTGGCAATACATCACATAAGCACCCTCCATATATTAACACAGTGGTTTGTTTCACTAACCACTCACACAATAAAACTTCCCACAAAGTTGCATCTTAGGGCTCTTAACTCTATGGACTATGAATTTCAAATAAACTCTCTCCTTTCACACACTTTGTATCCATTTCCTAGCTACATGGAGCATGCGCCAATAATCCAAACTGAACCTATAAGCAGCACCTTCACCCAATCCTTGGCCACCTGATTTTCCTGCCCCTGTGGTAGATGTACTTTTGCATCCACTACAGCCACATGAGCAGCCTGATTCAGTCCATTTCACTTCCAGTGTTTCAAATTCTGTGGTGACATGTCGTATACAACCTTGTGGTCTGAAACCTTTGTGCTGTTTTTTTGAGTTCACTTTCCTTTACTTCCTGCTGAACTCCTCGGTCTAATACCGTGCGACTCAGAGCTGCCATTTCAGCACAAAAATCACTCCCCACCCCCAATCAAAGCATTGCAGAATAGCCCTCTAAAAGCTATCATTTTCAGACCTGAAATTACAAGTCAGAACAGCCACTAATGCCATAACCATTTCTACACCCTTAATATGAATTCATTTTTCTTTTGTTCCCTCTGTCCACCCTAATTAACTCAATTTATATTTGAACGGTAACTTGCTTTTTTAAACAAATTTTGCAATTGGTTAGTCTTATACTTTTTCTCTACCCCCTTGTTCTACGAGTGTCCAACTCTCATGGGAATCCTGCCTCCCACACACAGAGATGTGGTCGTGTCACACATGGAACATTAAAACTGACCTTGCGGTCAAAGTCATCATTTTATTTTCCAACCCCAGCTTACCAGCAGTGTCCATGAGCATTTCCTGCACTCTCTGAAGTTACTGGATAAAAAACCCCAAAACCTTCCATACTAACCTGATCAATTTTCTATAATCTAGAAATGCAAACTAATTGTTGTGACTCAGGCTAATTCTGGGGTGGAAAACAAAGCTGAAATGCTTCATTGCAAAGACAATCCATCAGACACCTCACTGTTCTCAATGTATCGTATGTTACTCTATTACTGTGCCTCTTCTCCAAAGAGGATCTGTTTCTTTACAAAAATATAATAAAAAGCCACATTTTCTTCACTAGCTGGGCTTTTTTTTTTTTCCTTTAGAAGCTTCTCTTTGTTTTACCAGACACCAAAATACTCCAGTGAATTCCGGTATATACAGCTCTCAATGTGAGCTAGGAACTAGTGAAGTTTATCACATTTGTTTGTAGACTGAAAAACAAAAAGGCAAACAGTGCATAAAGCTGAGTAACAAATAACTCAGGGTTGTTGTTTTAAGAAACAATGTAGTGTTTCACTACAAGGAGAAATTGGGAAGGGAAAAATCTTTCCCACCAAAAATGTGTCTTTCAGGCCATTTTTTTATACTGGAGAACTTCTGAGAAGTTACTATTTGAAATAAACTAACAAACAATGACAGCATGCCAAGTTGGCACACACTACAGGACAATTCCCCCACAATACTCAATGAAACAGTCTGACTAGTGGGTGCTGTCACCATGCCAAGCAAATATACATGAGAGAATAAAGCTGTTGCCTTGAAATTTTAAGTTATTACAGCATGAGCCATCTTGCTAGCAGTCTTATTTTTGTGCAAGAAATGGTATTATTCAACAAGCACTGGACTTCCAATTCCTGGTCTCTATCCATCCTCTTCCTCCATTGTGAAGCTGAGATTCTCAATTCCCCTATGTGGCTCACTCCAGCGCATCTGGTCCTCCCTGATAAAATTTAGAAATAATTCCTCACGCAGAACTGCTGTCTCTTATAATGATTTGTAGACCGGCCTCTCAACTGCAAGGGGAGATTGTGGCACAAAGTAGTGAAGAGAAATCTCTCTGGTCAGAGTGGAAATATGAATGTGATGACAATCAGTGCTCTGAGTTAATCAGTAAAACTGAAAAGAGAAAAGAATAAATACTTGACCATATCACCCATTCACCTCTATTCCTATAACTAATACCACACCTCTTTCCCTCTAGCTGGGGGGGGGGGGGGGAGAGGAGGAGGAGGGACAGTAAACCAACAAAAATGGAACCTTTTCCCAATTAGGCAAATAACATGACTCTCATATACTACTCTGATTATACCCTGCAGGTACAAGCAGCCATCAGTAAACAGTTACTGTACACACCCACGCACACAGTAAGATCTGATTCTCATTTGCACTAAGGCCCTTTACACTGCCAGAGTGGTATAAAGAGGCCTTAAGGCAAATGAGAACCAGGCCCCAAGGGATCTCAGACACTAAAGTAGTTTCTTATGTAAAGAATAGAAAATAACTACAGGATCTCAAGTACCGTAGTGCGGTATATGCTGGGTATTTAATGATGAGCACTGTAACAAACTGTATCTCAGGGTATTTACACATCCCTTTAGGAGTCTGAGGCTCTCCTCCCTTCAACACCTCTCACCCTCTTTCTCTCTTACACACACATTTATCCTGGTTTGAACACACACAGAAAGCCCCATGTCACAGCCATGACTAGGAGGATCTCTTTTTTCCCCATCAATCACAACCCACTCCTTAACAGATTAGCACGCAAAACCCTCCTGCTCCCAACCACGCACTAAGCACATGGTCTCTGCAGCTAGAATTACCACATGCTGGAGCTCGACAGGAATGTGATGCGGTGATGACAGTGTAGCAAAATGTGATCACCAAGCGATGTGATGACATTTTGCAGCTCTAAACCTGAATCAGGAGACTATGATGCAGCAACGCTAGAGCAATCTCAGCATTATGTTCACAGGGGCACTACCCCCAGCACTCCTACCCTTGACTAAGGCCTATCAACTCTGTAAGAACTCACTGCCTCTAAACAGAAAGTACAGTTGACAGCAATGGAATCTTCAGGCAGTTGTTTAATATTCTGTAGCACTGTTGATATGTATTACCATACACATATTAACATAAAAATATATATTAATGTCAGTGCACGTTGCAGGAATCTCTAGGCACCCCTTCTTTTCTAAGTACCTATATGACACTCATCATCACAGTACCTGAGTTGCTCACATTCATAGAATCATAGAAGATTAGGGTGGGAAGAGACCTCAGGAGTCCAATCCCCTGCCCAAAGCAGAACCATCACCAACTAAATCATCCCAACCAGGACTTTGTCAAGCCGGGCCTTAAAAACCTCTAAGGATAGAGATTCCAACACCTCCCTGGGTAATCCATTCCAGTGCTTCACCACCCTCCTAGTGAAATAGTGTTTCCTAATATCCAACCTAGACCTCCCCCGCTGCAACTTGAGACCATTGCTCCTTGTTCTGCCATCTGCCACCACTGAGAACAGCCGAGATCTATTCTCTTTGGAACCCCCCTTCAGGTAGTTGAAGGCTGCTATCAAATCCCCCCTCACTCTCTCTTCTGCAGACTAAACAAGCCAAGTTCCCTCAGGTTCTCCTCATAAGTCATGTGCTCCAGCCCCCTAATCATTTTTGTTGCCCTCTATTGGACTCCCTCCAATTTGTCCACATCCTTTCTGTAGGGGGGGGGGCAAAACTGGACACAATACTCCAGATGTGGCCTCACCATGCCCAATAGAGGGGAATAATCACTTCCCTCAATCTGCTGGCAATGCTCCTACTAATGCAGCCCAATATGTCATTAGCATTCTTGGCAACAAGGGCACACTGCTGACTCATATCCAGCTTCTCATCCACTGTAATCCCCAGGTCCCTTTCTGCAGAACTGTGGCTTAGCCAGTCAGTCCCCAGCCTGTAGCAGTGCATGGGATTCCTCTGTCCTAAATACAGGACTCTGCACTTGTCCGTGTTGAACCTCATTAGATTTATTTTGGCCCAATTTGTCTAGGTCACTCTGGACCCTATCCCTACCCTCCAGCATATCTACCTCTCCCCACAGCTTGGTGTCATCTGCAAATTTGCTCAGGGTGCAATCCATGCCATCATCCAGATCACTAGATGTTGAACAAAACCGGCCCCAGGACTGACCCTTGCAGCACTCCTCTTGATACCGGCTGCTAACTAGACATCAAGCCGTTGATCACTACCTGTTGAGCCCAACGATCTAGCCAGCTTTCTAGCCACCTGATAGTCCATTCATCCAATCCATACTTTTTTAACTTGCTGGCAAGAATACTGTGGCAGATCCTATCAAAAGCTTTGCTAAAGTCAAGTTATATCACGTCCACTGCTTTCCCCTCATCCACAGAGCCAGTTATCTCATCGTAGAAGGCAATCAGGTTGGTCAGGCATGACTTGCCCTCGGTGAATCCATGTTGACTGTTGCTGATCACAAAAGTTGCCTTCCAGGCCTCTGCAGACCTCACTCTCTGTGTACAGGTTAGTGATAGGCACACGCCAACCCCCAAGAGTGCCTCTGCAGTGCCAGCCCATTCCACTGAACACTCACAGAACTCACAGACTCAGTATGGCCAAAGGAACAGCACGCACCAGTTTACTAATTTTAACTCAAGATCACCACTCTACTTAACACACAGCACTTAGATAGAGTGATAATGAAAACAAAAACAAGTTCATTATCAAAGAAGAGAGATTCAAATGGTAGAAAGTAAGAATACTGGAAGCAAATGGTTACATGTAAAAAACTAACTCATAATACACTTGTTAGAGCCTAAACCTAAGTCACAAGACGTTCCTTGTCTCCTACAGGATAGTTTACCCCAAGTCCTTTTCCCTGCATTTTCAGACAGGTTGGCTGAGATCCCCCTTTCATAAAATAAAGCCCACTAGCAGCTTGTTCTCACAGACTGGGAGGGTGGTTCATCTGCACCCCAGCTGTACCAGATTAGATCTTTTGATCTTAGCCTGAAAAGCAGGGTTCCCTCCCCTGCTGTGTGTCTCTTCCTGTTAATTTTCTTCTGAAGACTCCACAAACTCTTCATTAGCATTTGACTCAGTATGCTAACAGACGCCTATAATGAGACACACTACACAGTGGTTCACCATGACGACAAGGGTGAAGAAGTTTGTCTCGAGACATGCTACCTTTGAGCATCCTACGTTTAACTACACAGTCTAGAGAACACAATGTTCAACTTATAGACATAACTCCTTACATATTTTCCATACATACATCTCACAATGATGATGATGATGACACATTTGCAGTAGAGAGCTTACATGACATGACCCTTTTTAGTGAACTCAGGGCATCCCTGTTATCATGCGTATCCCTGGCTCCTCTAACAGTTGGCATCAAGAAGTCCTTGGGCCACACTAACCTTAACTCTTGGGGCAGGGACTGTGTTTTCTGTGTCTTGCATTTCGTGGGCATCATTGCAACAAAATGAATAAATGAACAACAGTTCATGTGGCTGGACCTGTTTTGGGGCCAGGGAAAGCTATCCATGGGCTGAATGGATAGATCCACCCAATACGCTGCTTCCACGCCAAAAAAGCAAACAGTTTCCCATGATTTTACTAGAGGGTGCTATTTTCACAGTCAGCGTTCCAGAGGATGGGCTTATTCTGATGCAGGGAGTTGTCTGTAAGTCTAAAGAGACACTTTGGAGAAACATTTTTATTGCTTATATTACACACCTATAATCACTGAAATATTTCTCCCATTGTCATATGACTCATAGAAGCCTACCTCTAATAAACTATAAGCTTTTTTTTTTAAATGAACCTGGCACAGAAGATGCTTTTGACACTTCCAGCATGCATCTTTCAATTGTGAAGGTCTTACAGGACTGATGTAAAAAGCTTCCTTCCCTTCCCGTCACTAAGAGCCTTTCCTAGGTCAATCACCTTCCTCATCACTATGGAGACCAATTTTCAAGCAGCATCATCAGAATCCATAAATCTCCCACTTGAGCCCACAGGCTACTAACATTTGAACTGGAGTCTTCAGGAACACAAACTAAATCAGCCTTGTGAGCTACCAAGAAAACTCGCCAGAAATCGATATAAATGTACTTCTGCAGGAATCTTCCATTACTTATATAATATCAGCAACATAACAAGGGGACTTCTTTTTTAAATGGCTTAATGGGCTGAGACAGTTAATTGGAAACCTTTTTCAGCTATGTAACAAACAATGTTTCCAACACATATTTCCATAAAATTCTGATGCCTACCATTGAAGAAAAACTAGCAGCCAAAAACCCCAGTCTGCCTCCAAAGGAAACCACCTTTAGTCACTAGTTAATTGACCCTGGTGAATATAATACCAGACATGTGGAAATAGGCACTTTGATATATGAAGTACACATGCCTGCTCTTGCGTGTTACTCGTTTCACCACAGACTATGCTCAGAAAGGGAAAAGAAAATATTTTCCATGTTACTGTTCAAAGGGAAACTAATTCAATGTAATGATGGGTTTCCATAGCATCATTTGGTGTCTTCAGTGTTCCGATAGGATTCTGGGATCTTTGCTTCAGGGTTTTATCCTGCCCTTGGCTACATTTTAGAAGAAGAGCTATTGCCCTTGAACACTTCTGCACAATAGCAGATTTTTCAAGATTCGCAACAATGCATGAATCACCTTAAAGACCAGAACTGCACCCTCAGTTTGTATCCTGTATTTTTGGTAGGGGCTGCAATTGACTAATGCAGGTGTAAATAAAGGCCTCTGGTGTTATAACTCGTTAGCTCCATTTCACATCCTATTAAGTCTGATTTACCAATTAACAGACAATAAAATGAGATTATTCATAAATTAATCTTCTCTTGCAGTGATTCTCAGACTTAGGTCCAAGTTCTAGCTAGGGAGCTGTGGCGCCCCTTCTGATGATGTGCAGATTTTTATACAGCTTGGGAATCAAGCAGTGGGAGTGAGGGGTGTTTGAAGGGGAGTTGGGTCTGAGAGGGTCTTTCATGTGAAGTACTCTGCAGAATGAAAAGAATAGAGAATTCTTGTTTTATTCCACTGGCACAAAAGTGACATTTCTTATATGGAATATAAAGGACCTAACAAAGAGACAAATACAAAAGTGAAGGATGCTAGCATCAGACCTGAAAAGTGTTCCTTATGCATCATATATATTAAGAGATCAGCCTGAATCAAAAAAATCAGATTGAAATACCTCCAAATTCTGGGAGGTTTGGGATCTGAACCCAGCTATGGATTACAGGTAGGTCGTATCTTTATGATGAACTCAACCAGATACAAGCATCCTCAAGGTAGAAGGTGGAGAGTTTGGAAATCCAGATATTAATTTTGTAGATTATGCCAATATAAATATATTCCCAATCTCAGCATTGGCTGTTTTGCTAGAATAATAGTTTCAGGCATATCTATTTATGCAGTTCTAGGAAAGGGCACCAAACGGCATTGCTGCTTAAAATCATCTTGATTGGATAAAAATCATTTTACTTATCAATTTGTATCTAATGTCGGCAATGAATAACCATATAAGGATGCAAAATCCTCCAATGAGCAGGAGAAAAAGCTTACCCACGCTAAGTAAGTTGCCACTTCACCCACAAAAGAGCACAACGTATTCTTAAGTCTAGTTCAGAGGGAGTTTTGGAAACTGGGAGATCAGGACCCAAATTAGAGGCTCCTCAACACAGTGTCGGAGAAATTTCCTTTAAATTCCTGTCAGGTTTTTTTTGTTGTTTTTTTTTTAAACTTTCACAACAGCCTACCAAAGAGATATGTAAGACACTAAATTGAAAACAGCTACCAACCAGACGCTAAGGAGAAATACATGATGGCAGTTCAGCTTCTAGTCTCCATAGATTTGAACACTAGATGGTGCTGTGCTACAGAGCACAGCCCTGGAATATTAGATGACATGTTTTCTATGCAAACTCATCTAACATTTTGCACCAGAAGTTTATCTCCTTGCTCATGTATGCTTATTTCTTAGCAAAAGGGGTGCTGAGTACAACTGAGCAAATATTTACAGTGTCATGACAATGTAGACAGAGCTATGAAAGGAACCAGCCACTTGGTGGTTTTGGGCAAAAACAAAGACACAAATTAAGAGCTAGATTTTTTTCCCCTAAATGGTTTCACCACAAAGAAAAAAGCATCCCTTTTTTTCAGTCTCTGTCTCTCTCTGGACAAGACAGGGTACTTATTTTAGTTGTTGCCAATTTATTTGTATGAATGCAATTGTCTAGTCATCACACAAAAGTGATCATTTTTAAAGTTACTCCAGCATTCCGAACTATTTGCCTATAGCAGCCACTTGACTGGGCCAAGAATGAGACAGCTTTATTTTTTCTGGCTATACATTTTAAAAAGGGGCATATTTTATATGCCAGCAAAATATAATCAGTAATTGTTTACCCTCACTGAGAAACTCCATATTCAAAAAATGAAAGCCAGTAAATACTAACTATTTACAGCACCACAAGATATATACATTCTCCTCCGGCATACAGCATTCTATAAAACGGCTGACTTTCAAAGCAAAGTGGATTAAAATCACTGAGTTCAAGTACGACTGCCTTTTCCTTTAAACTCCAGGAGCCATTCCATTCTGTGGCAGGCCAAGGACATTTTTAGTCACAGCCCAGTTTTCCATTGGCTGGAAACAAGCATATTATCACTATGAGAAAACTGAAGACTGACCCGTCTTGTCATTCTAGGTTACGAGTCTCTCTTCTTCCTCATTTTCTTAAATCAATATTAACTTTTCTCACACTGACAAGACTTGAAGTCATTGGAAAATACCTGTTTCCATTTGGCATTAGAGATCTAAAATCTCAGGCAAAGCACATTGGTGGGAGGCAACATGCATACAACTGTTTTGGTGAGAAGAAGAAAACACTAAGTTCCGGTCTACACTATAGACCTATATCTCAGGGAGATGGATTAACTACGGCAACGGGAGAACTCTCTCCCATCGGAATAGGAGCATGCTCACTTAAGCACTGGGTCAGCGCAGCTGCGTTGGTACAGCGTTTTAAAGTGTAGACCTGCCCTGAGAGGTCTTAAACTGTCAAATGTATTCACTCATTCTAGGCTCGTTACCTGGATCCCTATGCACCATCTTCCTCCTTGCCTATAGCTTACACAAGACTTTCTGCTTTACACTAAGAAGAAATTCATTGTTATTAAGGCCTTGTCTACACTGGCAAGTTTATGCGCAGTAAACCAGCTTTCCGCGTCGTAACTTCCGAGGTGTACACAATGCCAAGCCACTTAGTGCGCAGAAACTGCTGTGTGTTTCATATCACGGAACCAATTTCTATACAGAAACTCTAGCAAACGATAGAACATGGAAGAGACTGGATGGGAGTCTTCTCCCCACACCTTTTTTGAAGTTGGGAGGGGGAAGACGTGGACTAACTGCTGTCCTGAAAAAAGGAAAGAAAATGAAACGACTTTCCCCGCTAAAGCAGCATGCAGGACAAATGAATTCAACGAGATTAAAACACCGGGCTTTATTGTGCTTTTCCTTTTCTCTGTCATCTGGGGTGGGCTCACTTATCCTTCCCATTGCTGAGCAGCAATATGCTGGCTGCTACCATAACCTCAGCAGCAATTCATGGGACTCAGGCCTCTGTATCGGTCAGTAACTGGCTTCCCTAACTCTTAAAAGTGGGCTTGTGTTGTCCCTTTCCTTTCCCTACTCCCTGGCTGTTGTGCCACTTACACCTGCCAGGGTAGGGCTGAATTGCAATTCTACCAAAAAATGTGACTATGTGAAAATGGCATAAGAGCCCCATATTTCCTGAGTGTCCACACACACACACACACACTCTTCCAGCACTACATATTTGCCCTGTGCTCTGAATGTCCAGCTGGGCTATCACTATCAAAGAATCTGCAGGGCAAATTGTGCCCTGTTCTGCTCCCCAACGCCACCAAGACCTGTTTTCTTACAGGTAGAGGTATGACTGAAAGAATAATCTGACAACAGTGGGATTGAAACAAGTGGAATGAAATATCAAAATAATCACACTTCATCAGTATACAGGACTTGACATGTTGACAGCACTGCACCATCATTATCTAATGAATCCTCGTATCACCCCTATGAGCTGGGCACCAATTTTAAAGTTGGGGGTACTGAGACAGAAGTCAAGTGACTTGCCCAAGGCCATGCGGTGAGTCAGTGGCAGAGCTTGGCTTAGAACTGAGGGCGTCCTCAATTCCAGCTCCGAGTTCCTCCCACCATGCCACATGCCTTCAGGGCCTCATCAAAACCAGTGAACTCAGTGGAAAGATGAGTTTAATGGGCTTTGGATGAGACCCCTAATGGGCAATGTTGCCAAAAACTTGTCCCTGAACTTTGCATCCCACTGACCCTTATCCAGTGCCACCTCTTGTTGATATCACTACCAGCCCAGACACACCCCTGTAATAGAGATTTGTGTGTCAGGCACCAAGAGACCCTGAAAACTACTAATACAGCTCTAGTCTTCTTCACCACTAGAAAGAAATTAGGTCAAGTAAAAGACTGAAAGCAATCAGGGCTCTCTCTTCCAGTGGTCTCTGGAGAGCACAACTAGCTCGGTCTCATTGCTTCTATGCAAAGAGAAAACACACGTGAAAATGGTCGAAGAGCAGAGCACAAAGCCCCTGCTCTAACTCCAAGCTTAGAGACAATACAACACGTACCTAGAGAAATTCTGTCTCCCCTCTCCCCTTCTTTTTAAACCATTAAACAAGATTTCCAACACCTTACCCAAATGTTTCCTGCACTGGTTATCTCAGCCATTAATACCAGAGTTATAACATTTACATAGGAAACACAAAGATGATTCATCATCCTTAATCAGTAGATTTGGGACACAGACAATCCATCCATCAGCACAGTGCATCGCTAGACAAAATAAAGCCATAAGACTCTCTTCCCATTTGTAATGTGTGCTGGGGACACACAACAGGAAGCAGAAAATAGCAGGGTTTGTGCTGAACAAACTTCTTGCTATAGCTGTGGTACTTCATAGGAGCCTCTTACTGATAATACTTACACACATGAGTAACCCGACTTAAGTCAACAGGAAAAGTCGCTTACATGTGTAAATGTCAGATCAGACCCTAATGGTGTGCCATTTATGGTTTTTTAGGTAGTTCATTATTCACACGCTACAAAGGGTTTGGTTTAAAAAAATCTTGTATTAATGCTGACAGATAAAAATGAATTAAATGAAATTCACAGATAAAAATGTCACTTATTTTCAAGTGACACACACTTTTCCTTTTTTGTGTGTGTCAACTTATGTTTTTCAACTAAACATACTGAGGTATTAATGGACTGTTTATGAATTTTGATTGCTACAGCACTTAAATTATAAACAGAAGATGGAATATATTATACCACCAAGAAATAACCATGTTATGTCTGGCTACAGCCCATTTCCCTCATCACCCAATTTGCTACCTACCACTTGTCGCCCTCACTCTTTGCACCATGCCTAATATTAGGCCCTGAACATGCATTCGGATTGGCTAGCTCAGACCCACTGTATCCATACGAAGCCCCACTGAAGCTTTTAAAATGGAACTGATTTTCAAATGTGCTTATATAGGGCGGATTGAAAGTTTTCCGACAAAACCATTTTTTTCCATAAAACATGTCCGCTTCTATGCAAAATGTTATTATTTATTTATTTTGAAAAACAGAATGCCCAAAACCAAAATATTTCAGTACTTGAATTTCCACTGAAGAATTAAAATTCCCTGCAGAAAGCCCCTCTCATTCTTATGAGCTCCAGTACCAATAACGTACAGTTCCTGTTGACTGTAACCAGAATTGGGATATTTAGTGCCTCTGAACATCAAGCTCTCACTCTTTAAAAATCAAGTGTTCGTTTACAATGCAAGTTAGACATTTATGCTAGTTTTAGGATGAAGACAAATCAGCTGGCATGGCACTTAAAAAGTCTCCCAGTTGCAGCACACTTTTCCCCCCTCCACTATATTTCTATAAGAGATTTTACATTATGTCATAATTACATAGTTACACAACACAATTAGATGTCCTAGCGAGGCCTTTGTGTATTTATGATAAACACATCCAACGACATTTACAGCACTTCTATCATTTGAAGAAATTAGCCTCAATACATGAAAAGACGTTATTACAGAATACATTGTGTAGCTGTAGTTATGGCTATTAGCACATTTACAGTAATTATGCTAATGCTGCACAGTAATTGTTTTTTAAAAAGGAATAAGAGCGAGAAAGAGAGAAAGGAAGAGAGTAAAGGCTAAGTTCTGTTCGTACCAATTTGGAGTAACTATCGATTTTAATACAGTCACTCTGGACTTATACTGCTGCAGCTGGTGCTAGAATTTCTCTTGGAAATTACAAAAAACAGAGATGCTCAAAGTCCTGGTACCATGGTGCCTCCTGAGTTCTATTCCAGCCAAGCCACTATTGGACACTGAGTTGAGTGATTTGCTTGTCTTGCTTAGCAAACCCACAGAAGAAGCTCAGTTAAAAAAAAAATAAAAAGCACTTTGCTGAAAACTATATGTTCCATTTGAGCCTAACTATCTTGTGTTCTTAAATTGTGAATGTCTGATACTTTGCTCCAGACTGGAAAACAACAGATTGGAAACCAACAGAGGGAGTACGGGTGGCATAATATGGAATGACCCTTACATTCAGTGTGACCAACCCTGATGATTTTATCACCAGTCTCACAGCATGTGAAGGTTTTTTAGAGCCCCAGCTCTACATGTCATATGATTGCACAAGAATCTCAGCTTTCATTAAAAAATTATAATCTAGCTCTCATGGTTGCAAAGAAAAGCTTGAAAACATAACACAAGATATCCTAAGGCAGTGGTTTCAAACTTTTTTCCTGGGGACCCAGTTGAAGAAAACTTTTGATGCCCGTGACCCAAAGGAGCTGGGGATGAGGGGGTTGCGGTGTGGGAGGGGCTATGGGCTGGGGGAGAGGGCTGGAGTGCAGGGGTGAAGGCTGTGGGGTGGATCCAGGAATGAGGGGTTCAGGGTGTGGGAGGGGGCTCTGGGAGGGGGCCGAGGGTTGGAGTGCGGGAGGGGGTCAGGGCTCTGGGATGGGGGTGCAGGCTCTGGGATGGGGCTGGGGATGGAGGGTTTGGGGTGCAGGAAGGGGTTCCAGGTTTGGGGGGGCTCAGGGCTGGGGCACCACCCCGGGTAGAGGGGACCAAAGCCCCATAGCCCCAGGCCAGGGGGCCAAAGCCAAAGCCCAAGGGCATCAGCCCCAGGCAGGAGGGCTGCAACCTGAGCCCCGCCACCCAGGGCTGAAGCCCTCTGGCTTGGGCTTTGGTCCCAGGCCCCAGCAAGTCTAAACCAGTCCTGGCGACCCCATTAAAACAGGGTCGGGACCCCCAGTTTGAGAACTGCTGCCCTAAAGGAAACCATCAGGCAATTAAAAAAAAATACCAATTTATCTTTTTTTTTTTAATCCCATGATTTTTAAGCTAATCTCATTATTTATTTACTTATTTTGAGGCCTGACTCATGATTCTTGAACATATGGGATTGTCATCTCTCTATATATCTGGGCACTCCAAAGCATTCTCTTAAATATTAACTAACTGCATTGCCTTGTGTCTAGGCATGGACACTGAAGTTTGAGAAAAAGCTCTTCTGTAAAGTACAAAGAGGTTAAAAGAAGGGCTCCTGTTGACTTTGGACCAGAATGTGAAGCCTTCACTCACCCCGGGGAGCTCTGATTATGCAAACAGCCCAACTGACTTCAGTTGCATTATCTGTGTGGGTAAATGCATGCTAGAACATAAGAACAGCCATGCTAGGTCAGACCAAAGGTCCATCTAGCCCAGTATCTTCCGACAGTGGCCAATGCCAGGTGCTTCAGAGGGAATGCACAGAACAGGTAATCATTAAGTGATCCATCCCCTGTTGCCCATTCCCAGCTTCTAGCAAACAGAGACTAGGGACACCATCCCTGTCCATCCTGGCTAATAGCCATTGATGGACCTGTCCTCCATGAACTTATCTAGTTCCTTTTTGAACCCTGTTATAGTCTTGGCCTTGGGCGAATGAGGATTCCACAATATGGCACTTTGTAAGGTGCACACGGGGCTGAGAGAGAGGCTCTGCTAGGTCCCTGTAGACAGCTGCAGACCTACTAACGCGCACAAGGGATCCAAAGGGCAGTAGAGAAAACTGCCTGATACTGCATTATTTGAGAAATAGCATGTGATCATGTAAATACTGTATCATGATGCACGAGGGGGGCATGCGACCTAAACTTTGACATTTCCTGTCACTGGAGAGCATAAACACTCTGTTAACATGAGTGTTTTTCTATGGGTTTATGTAAATACACATTACATACTCAGACACAAACTCCAACAAGAAATCATGACATTGTAATCCCCAGGAAACAAGGGCACGCACACGTCACCCCATTACTTGCCTTGCCACAGACTATTTATCTCACATGGCAAAAGCGCTATACTGTATATAGCTCTGAAATTCAAGAAGGGGAAAAAAATAAACAGTTTTGCAGATATAAACAGCAAAAAGGAGAAAGATAAATTCTGTATGAGACACAGCAAAGGACATGCTGGAAAAAGGAAAACCCTGAGAAACCTCAGTATTGAGGAAATCTTTGCCAAGGAAAAAGCATAATATATTGGATTATGTGTGGAAATAGTCAACTGATAAATGGTCTTTGAAAAGCAAGCATCTGTTTGACCCATTCTCTTTAATCTAAGTGTCAAACCCACAAATGGCTGGCTTCAAAGCAAGAATTTAAATTGCTACAAAAAGGACGACCTGTGGTTATAAAAGGTTATGGTCTGATCAGAAGCTCCATTTTGATTTTTGCTCTTGGAAATTCCGCTAAGACACTCAAAGGCAGAAGAATAAAATATTCAGTTCCAATCTTTTCTACTTCATCTTTAATGTTCAGAGATGTCACTTCATTAAGGTACCAGGCAGTGCAGGGAAAGAGGACCTTGTATTACAACACACAGGTCAGGGTGAATATGTAGGTCTCGGTCCTACAGGCTTTACATGAGCAGTGTCAATGTATTGCAGAATCTAGCTTTCTTCAAAAAAGATTTTTGGTATATTCCTGCCCCTATGTAGCATGATCTCCAGAAACTTGTTCTTCCATTGAAGTCGGTGGGAGTATGTCATGAGTACATCCTGATATCTCCAAAGTGATTAAACTGTTACATATGTAAAATGTTTGTGTGTGGATGGATATCTTGTAAGACACACAGAGGACCAGACTCTGCTCTCAGTTATAGCAGTGTAAATCTCAAGTTACATCACTGAAGTTAATGGAAGTACTCTGAATTTACAGGTTTCAGAGTAGCAGCCGTGTCAGTCCGTATCCGCAAAAAGAACAGGAGTACTTGTGGCACCTTTAAAACGAACAAATTTATTTGAGCATAAGCTTTCGTGGGCTACAGCCCACTTCAAAGCTTATCCTCAAATACATTTGTTAGTCTCTAAGGTGCCACAAGTACTCCTGTTCTAAACTAAACTGCAAGCTCTCTGAGGCAGGGACTACCTTTTAGTTATAAATATGTGCAGATCCTAGCACAAAGGCGGCCTGAGCTTGACTGGGGTCTCAGTCGTTACCATAATAACAAATAAATAACAGTACTGCCGTGGAGAAAAATGCTGCTTGAGAACTTATTGGAGTCTGATTTAAGGCTGCTTACACTGCACATGATCTTGACAATTTGTGTTTTAACAGTCATAAAGCTTACCTTTTTAATCTCAATGTCTACTGTCACTGAATAACTATTGTCTGATCCCCCTGTTGTCTGAACCCCTCCCATCACTTACCACAACGTGAAAATTTAAAATAAAAAAAGTTTAAAACTGATAATTTTGCACAACCATGAAAAATTAACTCATAAAAATAGAAAAAAATGCTTAAAAATAAACATCTATGTTATCTACCAACATTTTTTTTTTTAAATCAAGTTCTGCCAAGCCTATTTATGTACACCTCTACCCGGTTATAATGCGACCCAATATAACACGAATTCAGAAATAACGTGATAAAGCAGCGCTAGGAGGGGGTGTCACGCTGCGCACTCCGGTGGATCAAAGCAAGTTCGCTATAACGCAGTTTCACCTATATTGCTATATTCACCTATTTTTGGCTCCCGAGGACAGCGTTATATCGGGGTAGAGGTGTACCATTTTTATAGGCTGAGATTTTCAAAGCCAGCGGATGTGGATGGCCAATTCCCATTAATTTCAGGTACTTAGTAAATCTCAGCCAGAAAGTAGACACAAACGCCCCTCCATCTGTGTGGCAGACATAAAAGAACTACACTCCTATGTGCAGGCCAGACTATACTCAGCCACTGACCTGTGTGTATTCAAATACTGCAGAAGTCTCTTAAGTCAATTTATGACTGTTGTACAACAGAGAGCGAACATATCAGGAGACACCGTGTAAGCATTCTATGAAGTCTACTGCTACAGCCCTAATGTGTTGAACTCAAAGGCATGTTATGTTGACAGTGGAGTTTAAAATACTATCACTACTATAACTTATGCGGACAGAAGCTGTTTCATCCTGAACATGCTCCAAGCAATTCACAAGCTACACACAGTGTGAATCCTACACTGAGGACCACCTACAACAGCCCTTCCCCCAGCACATCTTAAGCAGCCACTTTGAAGTATCCCCCAGCTTTCCAGGAGAATTTTGTTAATTTTTTTTAGTTAAAACACAAGAAGCCAACAAGATTTGGCTCATCCCTTTAGATGGTTGTTTAAAAGTGAGCTACAAAGAAAAAATAAAAATTTGCCTGGATTGACCCCTTTTTAGTATTTTATGGTGTATAAAGAAGGCTTTTAAAGGTGTGTGTGTGTGCGCTCTGTTTTTAAAAAAAATGTATTTTCTTTCTCTCTTTTTATTTTAAATCACCATAGAAATAAAGATCTTTGGATGACTGAAGAAATAGCATCTTTATGCTAGTGAAACCTGATTGAGAGAGGAAAGTGATATTTATTCAGACTGTTTAAAACATTTTTTGGGGGAAGGGGTTAACTAACACGGCTGAGAATAACTTGGGAGAAAGAATGTCATTATTAAAGATTCAGCATTACTGCCCCTTCAAGTAAGGGATAAGAAGGCTCACAATCTACATCTAAGACCTCCAATGAGTCCTTCTGCAAAACCAAGTAAAAAACCAGTCTTGACATTTCACATAAGAACGAAAACACTCCAAAATACCACCTTTCATATACATCAGAGAGAAGCAAGGAAGGGCACAAACATCACTTCATATACCTTTGAGATAACTAATTTCACTGTACACACGAATCACTTCACCTACCCTCAAATGGCAGCCACATCTGTGCAGGGCTGCCCAGAGGATTCAGGGGACCTGGGGTCTTCGGCGGCGGGGGGTCCCCACCATCTAATTGCCACCGAAGACCCGGCACTTCGGCGGTGGGTCCCAGGGCGGAAGGACCCCCCCGCCACATGTCTTCGGGGCACTTTGGCGGAGGGTCCCGGAGCGGAAGGACCCCCCCACTGCCGAATTGCTGCCGAAGACCCAGAGCAGAAGAAGTTCCGGGGGCCTGGGCCCCGGAAACGCTCATGGGGGCCCCTGTGGGGCCCTGGGCAAATTGCCCCCCCCTCCCTGGGCGGCCCTGCATCTGTGGCATTTAAGAAAAGCTGTCCAACTACTCACATCAACACTAACCAGTTTAGGATGGGTAACTAGGCAGAATACGGTATCAACTGAATTTAAGAAAGGAGAATTTAGCTACCTAAAATTGGAAGTGGAGCAGCATATTTTAACACCTGCAGGAAGAGATATTAGAGAATATACTAAGGCTCCTGGCACACCACTCTGGCAGTGTAAAGGAGCCTTAAAGTGGGTGAAAACGTAATTTACTGTAAAGGAGCCTTAATGTAAATTAGAGTCAGGTCCAGGATCTTCAAGGAACACACTGATTGGGGTCTCTGATTTATATCGTCTGTCCAAAAGAAACTGGCCAAGATTTCCAAAAGTGACCAGTGATTCTGAGGGCCCAACTTGAGATACCTTACAGTGGCCTGATCTTCAGAGGGTTGTGCTCCGCACATTCTGAAAATCGGACCTCTTTAAGGTGTCACAAGTTGGCAATCCAATATCACTAGACACTTTTGAAAATCTTGGCCATTATGTCCAGCTGCAACATGCTTGGGCATCGGTTGAGTATTAACTCCGAGGGAAGATCATCACCTATGGAAATTAACAGCATCAGACCCTGTGTTACCCAATTCATGTACTGACCAAGTCCAACCCTGCTTCGCCTGTGACATTTGACAAGATCACACCCACAGGTGGTAAAGCTTTGGATGCAGTTAGGTAGACTACTAATTAGCGGGCTTCAAAACCAGCCTTAATTAGAGGAAGCTATCATTTTTTGGCCTCTCTGGGCTAGAACTGGAATTATGGATAATTAATCTTAAAAATATCATAGTTCTCATGATGAGTTTCCAGCAGCACAGCAGGCAGTGAAGGACATGGCATCATTCTGGAGAAGAAAGGACTTTTTTAATAAAAAGAATGAAGCACTAAGGGACCTGATTTTAATTTAACAATATGCCTGTTAATAAAAAACAGTTTCTATGTGACTTACTCATGAGTATGGCTACAATTTTCTCATGGATATTTTTAGTAAAAATCAGGGACAGGTAGGTCATGGGCAATAAACAAAAAATCACGGAAGCCATGACCTGTCCCTGACTTTTACTAAAAACATCCCTGGCAAAATGGGGAGGGAGGACCTGGCACCCTGCTGCCCCTCTCTCCCTCCTCCGCAGCAGCTGGGAGCTGCAGGGACCCCATTGCCCAGTGGCTGGGAGGGGTCCCTCACCACTCTGCTGGGCTGGGAGCTGCAGGGGGGCAGGGGGATGTCCCTGCCAGCATCCGAGTCTGGGGAGCTGCGAAGGCCCCCCTTACCCCCCACTGCTGAGCGGCTCTGGGGTCCCTCTGCTGTTGCCAGTGGCTGGGAGCTGTGGGGGGGAGCCGACTGCTCACGACGGCAGGGGAGCTGCAGGGGGGGGGCCCTCCACCCGCAGCCACTGAGCAGCTCCGATGTCCCTCTGAAGCTGCTGGCAGCAATGGCTGGGAGCTGTGGGTGCCCCAGCTGCTCGCAGCGCCTGAGCTGCTGCAGGAAGGACCCCTGCCAGCGGCAGCAGCTGGGCAACTCAAGGGTCGCTGGCGGCGGCAGGTCAGTTGTGAGGACCCCGCTGCTCACAGAGGCTGGGCTGCTGAGGGGTCCTCAATGTCACGGAGGTCTCTGAAAGTCATGGATTCCATGACTTCCACGACCTCCGAGACATAATTTTGCCGTACTCACAAGTTAGCAAGCCTGACTTAACTTCCAATCATGTAGCTCTAGAAAAAAGCCTAGAAATCAGGTGAAAAAAAATTTGCTTGGGACACATGCTTTAAAGTTACCAAACTGGGTCTTTCCCACAGATGTTAAGTTGAGACTCAAGTCTTCTGTTCTGTTCTAGTCAACACAGGTTCTTATACCGTGCTCATTACCAATCTGATGAACATCGGTCAGGGACTAAGATTATGGAACAATAAGGGGAAAAAAAGAAAGATTTTATTCTTTAAAGATAATCTGCACAATATTTTTCTGTCCGTTTTTGCTTCTTTTTGATTCACTAAGAAGGATCTGCTCTTTTCGTTGTTGTTTTTAAGAGGTTAGGTTTTTCTGCTCTCCCCCCCCCTTTTTTTTTTTGAAGCTTCAAAATATCAGGAACATCAAGCCTGACCCTTCCAGGGTTTTACTGGAGGAGCTGGGGGCCTCAGATCTGGTGGAAGAGCTCTTTTACCACTTAACTGGAGGGGCTGGGGTGCTGAGTCTTTCACAAAGATGTCCTTTCTGCCAAACGTTTCTTAGATGTTTCAGTTAAAAGGGTGCAAACAAGAAGAAGAGAGTTCTAAATAGCCTGATCAAAAATCCCCTCATCTCTCAAGTGCTCAGTATTCAGCCTCTTGCCTGCTGCGACATGGAGTTCCACGCTGAACAAGACCTGAATTTCTTACATAAAAACAAGCGGAATGAGCAAAACAGGACACAAACCCATTTTTTTTTCTACTTTCCAGGTCACCTTTAAACATGGAAGGCACTCAAATCACAGTGACAGATGCAGTGTAAATACCTAGAGAAACAAACAAATTCCTGCCAGTGCAGCTACACTGTACGTGCCTCGTGGAGAAGAGGGTGGCAGTATATCACTCATTCAGTTGGAAAAAAAGAAAAAAAAGAACTAGCATACTGGCTTAAGAACTTTTATTTTGATTTCCAGTCCTGGTTTCTAAACTCCCCGAGTTTGGAGATGCAGAAGCAGCGTGCTCAGGGACTGCTTTGTCCTGACCAGCAGAAACGATCTCTGTCTGATTAAGGAACTGCACCCAAAGGGGACTACAGGAAGCTCCATTCAGCTGGAATTAACAGGAAAGCAGCCACATGGCTGCTGACTCAGGGTATACAGGGGAAGGGGTTTTGCAAGAGCTCAAAACAGGATGCAAAGACTCCACAGCAGGAGAAGTAAAAAACAAGGGACAGAGAAAAACTAGTATGGGGTGTATTCAAAGCATTACTTACAGCTCTAATAATATGGTGAAAATGCACATGCATTAATAATTCAAAGTGAGTGCAGTAGCACCAGGGGTCACTATAAACTGGTCAAAAACCTGTGACATTAAATCCAACTTCAAACCACAGAACAAGATAGACAGATGGCAGCTCATGAAGCAGATTCTGCAGCTACCTGCACTCCTCTTCCCTCCCCGCATCCTATGGTCCCCATTGCTCCTTTATCAGAGCGCCCCATCCTGATAAAACTCACAGCTTTTACACCTAAACCTTTCTGACCCCCAGGCATCAGCTCCCTAATGCTCACTCCTCAAGCTGTCCCGGTAATTAGTTATTACTGCACTCACCACATACAAAAATCATATATTGTCGGGCAGCACGTCCAATATAAAGTCCTACTTTCAGGGTAATCAGACCTCAAACTGTAAAACTAAGATTTGGGTTTTTTGTTTGTTTTAAAACACTCCAAGCTGAAATTTGATAAATAAGAACTTAGCCCACAATCATTTTTAAGTCAGCTTGTAAAAGTTTGACCCTTTTGAAGTTTCATATTTGCAATAAAAAAGGCAATATTAAAGCCCCACATTCAACAGCTATGCAGATGTGGTGAGTGTAACAGCAAGTTGGGAGGATTTTTATTAATATCTAAACACAAACTGGCATGACAAGACCATAAACACTGCCTGAAAATGAGTTTTTCTGATAGATCACCTGCTTTATGACCACATTAATAAGCTTTATCATTCACCCAATAAAGTTAATTTTAAGGCAGGCACATGGATTATGAACATATACATTTTGAAACATATGCCATTTTGTATTTTTATTTCAATAGCTTATTACTCATGGGGTTGGTTGGTGATTCATTACCATTCTTACTTCTGAATTATTACTGGCATCACTCCTCAGTATGGTGATGCAGAAGTTTACTCTGTTGCTGGAGTCTTTGAATGAGGCTTAAAAAAAAACCCTATGTCCTGACCACTGAGAATCAATAGAAACCTTTTGGTGCTTTTCAGAAGGGTATGCACGTTAACCTCAGTGCCTGACCACATCAAATTCAGGCTCTTACTCAGCCTCTCCAAATCAGCTTTCTGTAAAAGTCATCTGGGGAACTGATTTCAAAGTAGCAGCCGTGTTAGTCTGTATCCGCAAAAGTAACAGGAGTACTTGTGGCACCTTAGAGACTAACAAATTTATTTGAGCGTAAGCTTTCATGGGCTACAGCCCACTTCATTGGACGCACAGAATGGAACATATAGCGAGGAGATATATAGGGAACCGTCAGTCTGTCAACGCGGTAAGATGGTAGATCTTGTGTGTTGAAAGCATGTATACCACACTGATAGGTCATTAGCTGTTTATTAAAGTTCTGTTAATTGGGTGGAGGGGCAGAGAAAAAACCCAAGAAGCTTGCTTATCAGGAGCAAGGGATGTATTATGTGGGCTTTAGTGGAGTTAGAAATTAGAGAAGAGCAATGCTTTAGCAGAGGAAAGCTTGAAGATGGAGAGTCCTGCAGAGGTAGCATCACACATTTCAGTTTAAATATTACATCAATATGAACCACAGAGCCAAGTCCTGAGTGCATTGATAAACTGTACTTCTAGCCAGTGCGTAATGGGAGCATTCAGCTTCAAATGTCTTTAGCGCCATGACTGCAACCTGAATTAAGTACTTGATGGTATAATGGCCAGGAGTAAAAGGAGAAGTAAGAGTGAGCAAGGGAGAGCGATAATTGATACTTGTGGAATCTATAACAGAAATCAAAGCTGCCTCTTAATACTTAAGTCCCTTAGGCTTTTAAGGTCACAGCCTTCATGCAGGAACAACCCGGAAACAGGAGCCTTCGCATCCTATGCACACTGGGAACAAAGCAGATCATATTTAAAACAAAGAAAAAATCAAAGTCAGCAGACTTGCAAGAATGCCTCTGGCATATAGCTCCATGGTCATGTGTGCGTGTCATTTTAAATCTAGGAAAGGGCCCAAATCAAAAACCCATATATCGACACTCAGGAACCCTGAGAAGTTCTGTACAGTTCTTTATCTCTAAGAGCTAAAACAAAACCCTGGAGCTCAACTCTGAAGATCTTATAAACAACCTCTCTGATATGTGAAGCTATTAAGACGGCAATTCATAGCTGCGCCATAGAAAGAGATTCCCCCATGGCTACAGCCCTACCAAATTCACTGTCCGTTTTGGTCAATTTTACGGTCATAGGATTTTAAAAATCATAAATTTCATGGTTTCAGCTATTTAAATCTGAAATGTAATGGTGTTACAATTGTAGAGGTCCTGACTCAAAAAGGAGTTGGGCGGTGGGTGTCGCAAGGTTATTGTAGAGGGCGTTGCAGTACTGCTACCCTGACTTGTACACTGCTGCTGGAGGGTCGTTATCTTCAGAGCTGGGTGGCTGGAGAGCAGTGGCTATTGGCCAGAAGTCCAGCTCTGAAGGCAGAGCCACCGCCGGCAGCAGCGCAGAAGTAAGGATGGCCCGGTATGGTATTGCCACCATTACGTCTGCGCTGCTGACAGCAGAGCTGGGCCCTCAGCCAGCAGCCGCCACTTTCCGGCCACCCAGCTCTGAAGGCAGCAGTGCAGAAGTAAAGGGTGGCACGGTATGGTATTGTATAATATATCTGTATAGTAGGGTTAAAGCACACAAAAGACGAGATTTCACAGGGGGAAACCAGCTTTCATGGTCCATGATGTGTTGTTCATGGCCGTATATTTGGTAGGGTCCTACCCATGGCATACATGCAAACATTTTAATGTACAATATATAAATACAGCCTTTTAGTCTCATGAGCCTCTTTCTCTGTATTTCCTTGCTGTATGGTGCAGATTATCAATGTGTGTGTGCACAAAGAGCAGCTCTCTTCTTGGTATTCTAAAGGCCCTGCCTCCCTCCAGTTTTTACAGTGACACCACAATCCAATGTTTGATTGACACAGCAGAGAAAATGGATTATGACACTGTTGAGTGGGGGGGAGGGGGGAACTGCTGACTTTTAAAAGTGAAAACAACCTAGAAACTAGATTACACTGCTATAGCTAGTCAATAATTTCCCCAGAGATCCAACCTATGGAATCTGGCAATCCTTATTTACATGAATAACCCTTAACCAGCAAGTAGTCCCAATGATGTGAATGGAGTTACTCATATGAACAAAATTTGCAGGATTAGGCCATTTGTTATCCAGATTTCTTGAGCAAGAAGTGCACTATAAAGGTACCTACCTACCACTGGAAATCTAAAGCTAATTAAAAGCAGCATTAACTGGCTGGCCCTTAAGCTGCCAACTGTGTCGTTAAAACCAGAATTTCTGGCACATAAGCAAAACTAAATAAGCTGTCTTTTATGCAAGCAGGTAAAGTAAACACACAATGCAAATGTTCCAAATGATGTTTGAGTTAACAGCTAATACATCCACCAGCATGTCAAGTCTCCACTGGAGAATGAAAATATTACCTGCTACTATAAAAGCCAGGGATCACATCTATAGAAAGTTTGTTAGATATTAAAAACATATCAGCTTGGCATATTTTTAAAACACCATAAAGTGTCACTCAATGTATTTTTAATGTTCTTCTTAAAAGAGTGACTTATTGTTTATAAATATGCAAAAGTTTAATTGCCTCTCAAACTATGTAACATTATGAAATAATGATTCCTTCTCTGGAGTATGTGGGTTCTTTATAAATATTTTTTAAATATATTTTAATTATACATTTTTCTGTTTTTCCAGGTCATTAACCTTTAGCGAAGAACAATTTTCCAACACTTCTATGCTCCAGTCGCTAATTAGAACTTTTTATATATATATTTCGGTGATATGCCACTAACGATGATTTATGATGAAGGCAAATATTGTAGGTCATTGCCAAAGTTAATCGCTGGGCTAGTTCCAGCATTAGTAGTTCTTAAGATTTACTCAGGTCATTGAATAGCCACTGCACGCTGAAAAAAAAAACAAGAACTGCTCAAGTTAGTTCCATATACCTTTGGTGGTAAAAGAAAAGAAATTGTACACATGTTGCAGGCCAAAATTTTCAATCTTGGCTGCCAAAAGTTAGGCACCTAAATAAAAATGACCTAATTTGCAAAGAGATGCTAAGCACTCAGATTTCACTGACACCAATCTGAGTTGTGCATGTTCCGCACATCTGAAGCATCAGGGGCTCAATACATGGATTTAAATCCTAAATTTTAGGCACCCAAGTTTGAAAAATTTCACCCAGATCTTTGCATGCATAGCATTTTCTAGGTTATCAATGAAAGCAGGAGCATGCTCATGTACAGCAGATTCAAATTAAGTCAATTAATGAAAGGTACAGAATTCACCAAAGTGTCCCAGATTTAGGAAAACAGCATGGGTTCGATTCTCCCCTGATCCTGACACAAATTATGGCTGTCAACCGATTAAAAAAAATTATCACAATCAATCACATTGTTAAACATTAATAGAATACTGTTTATTTAAATATTTGTGGATGTTTTCTACATTTCCAGATATATTGATTTCAATTACAAAACAGAATACCTTATATTTATTTTTGATTACAAGTATTTCCACTGAGAAAAAAGAAAAAAAATTCTTTTTCAATTCACCTAATACAAGTACGGTAGTGAAATTACTTTATCATGAAAGTTGAACTTACAAACATAAAATTATGTACCAAAAAAACTGCATTCAAAAATAAAACAATGTAAAATTGTAGAGGCTACAAGTCAACTCAGTCCTTCTTCAGCCAATCGCTCAGACGAACAAGCTTGTTTACACTTGCGGGAGATAATGCTGCCCACTTCTTGTTTACAATGTCACCTGAAAGTGAGAAAAGGTATTCACATGGCACTGTTGTACCCGTATTGCAAGATATTTATGTGTCAGGTGCACTAAACATTCATATGTCCCTTCATGATTCAGCCACCATTCCAGGGGACATGGGTCCATGCAGATGATGGGTTCTGCTCCATAACAATCCAAAGCAGTTTCCACATCAGAGTGTTGCTCTTTTAAGACTTCTGTTTAGCATATCTGGCAGGTAAATACTTTGCAATGCTGGCTACAAAAGTGCTGAGCAAATGCCTGTTCTCACTTTCAGGTTACATTGTAAATAAAAGAGTGCAGCATTATCTCCAACAAACTTGTTTTTCTCTTAGTGATTGGCTGAAAAAGAAGTAGGACTGAGTAGACTTGTAGGCTCTGAAGTTTTACATTGTTTTGGCTTTGAGTGAAGTCATGTAACAAAAAAAAATCTACACTTGTAAGTTGCATTTTCAGGACAGAGACGGCACTACAGTACTTATATGAGGTGAACTAAAAATACAATTTCTTTTGTTTATCATTTTTACAGTGCAAATATTTATAATAAAAAATATACACTTTGATTTTGGTTACAACACAGAATATAATCTATGTGATCATGTAGAAAAACATCCAAAATATTTTATAAATTTCAATTGGTATTCTATTATTTAACAGTGCAATTAAACTGTGATTTAATGCAATTAATATTTTTAATCACGATTAATTTTTTTGAGTTAATGACGTGAGTTAACTGTGATTAATCGACAGCCCTACTACAAATGCTTGGAAGAAAGATTCGATGTCTTAAATATGCCTATAAACCATCTTATTAAAAAAAAGTCTGGCAGTATTTTTCCAAGAAATGTCTGTTTCTAAATATTTGTTATACTCAGCCACCACCAACTGCAAGTACCCAAACCAAGTGGAACAGGAACATGGGCATCAGGAAATATAGATATTTATTAGAGGTGGGCCAAAACTCTGTTTGAAATCACCTCCTGATCCTCTGAGAACATTCAGATGCACATCAAAAACCTTGCAACTTGGGCTCATGATGTCTAGTATTTAGCCAATGATCTTATCCTATTCATGGCAAGAGATGGAAGAATTATGGTCATATGACTCAACAGCTAAAGTTTCCTTGTTCACTTGTGATAAATTTTCATGGGTTACACTGCATCGTGATTCAATTTAAACTTAAAAACAACTTGGGCTAAACTGAAGGGGATATTTGGGATCAGATATAGGCATTTAATCCCAAGTGAAGGTAACAGAGTGAACCTCTCCTATGAGAGAGAATTCAGTAGCCACATACAACATTAGATTTAGTATTGGTAGAAAACTGAATCCCTCTTTTATAAAGAGAAAGATAAACAGGTTTTGCAGCACTTTGGTTCCAGGACCTGTCAGTCTGGTAGGAGGTGCTGTATACAGTACATTTAAAGAGAAGACTAGGCAGCTGGAAACATACTCAGGTTTCAAAAGAAACCCAGAACAGAATGAAATTGGTGATTCATATACACTTCAGTACTATATCTTCAACTGCAGAGCAGAAACACCCTTTACTTCTTTTAAAGATGGCCACATTCTGCTCTGAATTACTCCAGTGCAACACCGTGAGATCAGCTCCACCACACTGGAGAATCTGACCCACATATTCCATTTAACCCTATTTCTAGCAATAGGATTTACACATGCACAACAACAGAAGGGACTTGATTGTCTCCTACAGATGGAAAAATATCATTGTAAAAGGCTATATAAAAAATGTTAACCTATCCGGCTCCACTTGGGCCTTCAGCAGCATTTGAACCTGGATTTGGAGTTAAAAGTATGAGCCACTGTGGCTTGACCTAGAGGACTAACTCTTCCAGAAGCTAGAGATTCTGTGAACCTCTTATGGGGACAAACCACTAGAGAGGGACAAAGATCCTAACATGTCAATTTGCTTTGCTCCCCAGAAGAGTAAGTACAGGTACTAGCAACAATTTTACTGTATTATGGAGAGACGTCAGTCATTGCACAGTTACGATTTAAATTATCCTTCCTTCATAAATAAGTTCGTTTGAGTGTTCCCCAATTTGCTGGAAGAAAACCAATCTGGCTGAAATTTCACAGGTGTGATCTTACTCCAGCGTAGACTTTTTCTGAGGTGTTTGTGGCAAATTGCATAAGTCATGTGGGAAATACAAGGATCCAAAACCTGAGGTGAACTTACTACTTGAATATTTTCCTAACTTTTTTGGCATCAGAAGCTTGGCCTAGAAATCCATTTAAAAAAAAATAATCTGTTTACATTGGCAAGAGCTGGTGCCAATTTTGGGAGAATCACTGGCAGAATTATTTAGTTATTAGAAGCACTTCCATATTCACTGTGAGCTCTGCTGTTCTTCATTTCCTAGGCTGTCAAAGAAGACCTTGCGAAGTCTCCAATGGCCTCCACTGAGAAGGGAAGCACAACAGGGAAGCAAGCACATGGAAGGGACAGGAGACTTTGGTCTGGAAGAAACAGAATAGAGCACCACAGAGAGGATGAGAGGCAAGGTGAAGTCTTATGGGGAGAGGAAATCCCTTTTGCAGACTGGCAAGTAGCAGGGCTCATCCATGCACAGCTTGCAAACTCGACAGGGATTCTTGCTGCTCAGCCTCTCAAACATTTTTTTCAAAACCTAAAGCAAATTCCTGGGCTTATAGTCTCCTGTGGGTAATGATATAGGGCAGAATTATGGCTGTTTGTGTGATTTCTACTGTGCACATCCCCTTTTCTTTTTACGGAAGAGAAGGAAGAGAGAGGCTGTTTTGTGCATGTAAGATTAAGAGTGAATTTCAAGCCTAACATTTGTACTTCCTTTTGAATCTTTCACACGCTCTTTGGAGATTTTTTTCCCCCTTAGATAAATATATATTTAGAAGTTTTGGGGTTTTTTCCCCCTTGAACATTATTTAAAAACAAAAACAAAGAAAACCCCTTAACAACAGGCTTTGCTCACGAAAGGCACAAAGAGAACCAATTTGATCTCTACAAGGGTCTGCCTCCTAAGACGCACCAGGAAAAGACGCTTACAGGTTCCAACAACAGCCACAGCAGAAACGTGGCATGTCTTCTTGGCTCCAAAGTCTCAGCTTGCTGAAGGCATTCTGCCGCAAAACTGCTCAACTTATAATAGAGATTCCTAGCAGCTGCTGCCTAGACTGGAGGAAGTGATTCTGAGTTCAAATACTTCCTCTACCACTGATCATACACTTATAATATGCTTATACCACTTGCAATGCCAGGGGCTGATGGATGGGAGAGAGTGGACCTTCCATGCGCAGCAATCCCTTTTGGGGTTTTAGTTAATCAGTCATTGTGCTGGTATATAAATATTCACACTGAACATACGGCCTGAAGGGGTAATCTGTCAAATAATAGGGCGCCTGAGGAAAGAGAATGATCATAACCCTTTGGAAAGAACAAAAAATGTTACTGACTAACCATTATGCTGCTCAGCTGTTCATATTGCAGTTCTAATGCACACTCAACCAAAGAGCATGAAAAATCAAGAATAAAATTGAATTTTATTTCTAACAAGAATTAAAGCTACCTCCAGTGCCCATTCTCTCTCTCTCTCTCTCTCTCTCTCTCTCTCTCTGCCTTACGAGAATATACTATATTGATATACTTACCTTTATTCTAGTATTACTGCATCCACCCTAGGAGGACTGTCTCTCACCACACTATTAATTGTTTAAAACTGCACGGTTTTGTGTGTAGTCAAGCTTTAGGTTTTACTCGGGGTCAATGAGTCCTAAGTCGCTTTTAGAAATGAACTTCAGGTGCTCTTTCGGAGAAGTGGAGTTGGTACAGTTTTAGATAAAGTGATGCGGGAATGTGGAGTTGTTGTGAACAGGATAAGTGACAGGATAATTTTGGTTAAGTCATCTCTTGAAAATGGCCACCCCCTAAATGTTCTACTACTCGTGTACCTTTAAAATGGAGTGTGTACTAAAGTGTTTTAGTACACACTCAATGATTTCTAAATGATTTGCCCAAGGTCACACAGTCAGTCAGTGGAAGGACTAGGAATAATACCCAGGTCTTCTGACTCCCAGCTCAGTGCTTTCCACTACTGCCTAATACTATAAACAATGTTGGCTAGGAGACCTGCTAGTCTTTTCGCCATGTGCCATCAATTGAATTTTATGGGGCTGTAGACATGTGCAACGGACCACATCACAATTAACAGACAGGGAGCCAGAAGGGTGGAAAGGGAAGAGGAGCTAAGCAGGGGAGGGGGGAGATTGCAGACCAGTCTAATGACACTGAGTCAGTACATTCCGACTGCCACATAATAATGTTTGGTATAGAAGGTATGTTCTGCAGACAGGGCTGCATTACATATATCTTCCCTCCTCCCCCTACCAAAACCAGTCAGACTTGTGAAAGCTCACCCATTGTTAGATTTAAAAAAAAATTATCATGCAGAGCCTGACCTTTCAGCATATAATTAAAAATTCAATGATGCAGACCTGTAGGATAAATGAAATACTAAATGTAATTTATTTCCTCAATATACCAGTAAATTCTTTACAATGTTGAGATCAACAAAGCGCATCCCATTACTAAAGTTTTGATCCCAACTGGGTGTGCCAATAAATTCCATTAGTTGCCTGGTGAGCTAACATTTTGCCTTACGGAAATCTTGCAGAAAGATTTGTGAGGTTGTTTTTTTAATGATAGCACTAGTCTTTGTGAAAGGATTTTTCCACCCTTCATTTCAGTGCCTCAAATCAAGACTGAATAAGCATTTGCTGCATGGCTTCAATGTGGAAGAAAATATAAATGTTACTAAGCAAGGCAATGCTTCAGAGGCTCTTTATTGATTTACTGCTGACTAATGGAACCTCCTTGTTCTTCAGTGGATAGGTGGGATGACAATAGTTAACATTCATATAGTACTTAAGGTTTGTACAGAGCTTTGAAAACATGAACAAAGTAAGCTTTAGTACATCCACATGAGGTAGGGAAGTGTTATACCTATTTATACATGGGGAAACTGAGGCACAGAGAGGCTAAATTAACTTGCTCGAGACCAGAATAAGCAAGTAGTCGAATCAGGATTAGAACTCAGACGTTTCTTGGACCCAGGGCTGTGCTCAGTCCATTAATCCATGCAGCCTTTGGGACAGAACATGCTAATCCAGCCACAGAGGAACATGCATAAATAAACCATGTCTAAAAGCTATCAGGCCACCTCTCGCAATGACAGAACAGAGCTGGTGTGTTTGTACAGTGTCAGCACAATGGGACCTGGTCTATGAGTACTATGGTAAGCAACTCATCCAGCAACAAGATTCCCCTGTAACTGTGGGTCTTGGTGTCATAGAACTCTTTGAGCGTGGGCATCGGCTGGACATACACAATCCATAAACCCATTTATTATTTATAACACCCCCAATAAACGAATGCGGCTTGTTCTTCAGTAACAATAAACTGTAGCACCTTGTTTGGATTTAGCGGCTACATGAATGGTCAGCTCTACTGCCCTCTGGTGACTCAGTCCTCAGAAGAATTCATCATCATTTGTATAATAAATTTCACTTGGCTTGTGTTCTATGGAAAGTAGCAAGAAAAGTTTTTAAAAACCCTTTTCCGGCTATGATTTAGAGAATTTCCTTAGGTACTGTGGCATCCAACACCCATTAATTTCATTGGGGGCTGAACATCTAAATCCCTAAAACCCGGTGGATATATTTAGTGCCACATGAATGCTGACCAGCACCGCCCAGGCAATCAATGTTTAGTACTATTGCCAGATATATCACTCCTGGGTCTCTCTCAACAGGAAAATCATACTGAAATGAGCATGGTTTTGTTAATCCAGCACTATGGTCAGAAGAGAGGAAATCCATTTTCACCCATCCCATGAGACAGAGAGGACCGCCTCTCTAGAAGTGAGCCTCCAAGCAGTCAAGTCCCATTGCTCCACCAAACCCCTACCATAGCCGACATAAACATTAAAAATCAATTTGAAAGCTGGCCAAACTGTTATTAGATACCTTTATATAATTACTGATGTCGCCATAAAATACTGCCTGTCTGCTATGCAAATTTTTAAGCGTGAATAGTTCTTCAAAGGAAATTACACCCACTAGCCCTTCAGATTAAAGTTAGTAATTTGCTATTAGGTGTCAAACTATCATTTAAAAGTATGTCATTCCAGCCTACTCCTATTGTCTAGTCTCCTTTAATTTATTAGCACAAATGCACCACTTAAGACGTGTGAGCTCTATCCAACACGATTCTCTACAGCAGGGAACTATATTCATGCTGTACTAATGGTTTTAATTTGTTTTTCTTCTTTGGCCTTTTAATACTCAGTCTTCTGCTACCAAGGAAGCATCATAATGCCCCTAATCTTTCATAGCTAGAGACCCGGGCTCAAATGTGGTTTAGTTCACAAGAGCAATGAATCTCAACCTGTGCCTGAATGTGTTTTTGCTCACATTACAAAAATCACTGTACGGCTTGACTCCAATAGCAGTCACTGTTCGGCAGAAAAGAGGAAAAAATCACTGTACAGCTTGACTCCACTAGTAGTCACTGTTTGGCACAAACGAGGAATAGGGCAGGTAATTAGGACCCCGATTCAGCAAAGCATTGAACCACGTGCTTAACATTAAGCATATGAGTAGTCCCATTGTTAAGTTAAGCATGTGCTTAACTGTTTTCTAAATAAGAACCATGGGGGGAAATTTTCACAAGTACCTACATTATGTGATCCAAAAACCCATTTTCAAAAATAACGTAGGCACTTAGGCGCCTACGGACTAAACGAGGATACTCAGAAAAGTTCATCCAAATCAACTAAAGGTATGAATTTAAAGTGGATTAATTAAACTGCATTTAGTCCCTTTGTGGACATTTTGATTCATAATTAAAGTGACCTCAAATCAGTTTACCTCAATTCACTTCCAAAGTGAATTAAAATAAACAAAATTAAGGCCACTTTAATTCTAAATCAAAGCATCCACACAAGTATTTAATTCTGTTTACCTAATCCACTTTAAATTCACACCATAAGGGAATTCAGATTAACATTTCTAAACTCCACATGTAGACAAGCCTTAAATTCATTTTTGAAAATTTTATCCCAGATCAGGATTCGGGTTCACTGGAAGAACAACATGAAGAAAATTTGTACTGAACACATCTATCTCACTTCATACTGTGATAGCATCTCCCTGTCATCAGTCTTGTAACTGTGCCTGCAGCATTAGGAAAAGTCAATATATACTTAAACCACAAATGCAATTCAGTCATTTGTCTTCAAAATATTTTAAGCAAAAATAATATGCAATAGGATGCAATTTCACTCAAGTACATGTATTATGCATTGTGAAGACCGGGTACTCATTATCTTTGAATGACAAAAGAGAAAAGAAAATTCTCAGAGGAATGCACAATGCAGTAAAATATAAATCTAGATGGAGAGAGATGTACTTAGCACCTACTCCATTACAAAACCTTTTTTTTTTAATGACTAAAAGATTAATAGTGTCACTTCTGAAAAAATAAAAGGAGACGAAGGTAGGAATGCAGAGATAGCCACACTTTTCCAGAAGTACAATGCAGTACAAGGACTAGATCCTGCTCCTGTTGGCACATTTCCCTCTGACCAATGAGAATGGAGATGGAGTACCCATATAGCATGGAGACTGGGTATGGTTGAGGGGAGAGGGCACTGGTATGGAATTCAGAAGTTATGGGTTCTATCCTTGATTCACCACTGTCCCCATGTAACTATGGGCAAGTCACTTCACCTTTCTGCCTGTTTCCTCTCTCACTCTTTGCCTGTTTTTTTCTGTTAGCTCTAATGTGTGCGTATACAGTGTCTAGCACAATGGGGCTCTGAACTCAGCTGGGGCCTCAAGGTGCTAATAACAACAATAAATCCTGAACGGTGACGACTTATTTTTATACAAGTCATCTCCTGCAAGACCATTTCACCTTGTCCCTCCAACCAATGATAATGGGACAACCCTGTGACCTGACAGCAGCTGCCTTTGAGAAATCAACTCCCACATGGGACTCGACTGCTGTCACACTCCTTAGCAGTCAGAACATTCAACAGCGGTGGCTCAGAAGATGCACATAAGCAGAATCTCAACTCTCAAGGTAAGTCGTTAAATTACTTTAAATGAAAGAAAATGGTTTAGATGCCAAAGGGATGTGGCCTGAGGATTCTACCCTCCCTCCATCTATAAGGCTGCTTCTCTGGCTGGCACATGCTGAAGGCATTAATGATGCTTTCTGTCTCTGAAGGCAGAGAACAAGGCTTGTACCATTTATGAGCCTCTGATAGTGCTTCTTGGTCCAGGACAAGTCTCAGGTACAGTTCAATAAAGGGAGGTTCTGCCTGGAGGGAACTACAGATTCACACAGGAAGGTAAACCGGCATCGCAAACGGACTGCAACTCAACCTGACTGGCAGCCCTTTGTTGTATTCTGCCTTAAGGAGGGCAGAGCTGCTGGAATATAAGACCCGGGCCTAGGGTCACGTGAACAGAATAGGGAAACCTGAACTCAAATCTGTTCTTACAACATATACTAGAACTACATTAATATACACACACATGCTTATTCCCATACATACATATGGTCACACACACACACACAGAGAAAAACACCCTCATTATTCAATCAGTTGTCTGTAAACATTCAAGTTCTGTGCCAATTGCAGTCTTTACAGACATTGCCATCAACTCACCCAGGTGCAATATATACTATCGTTTACTTCAAGGGAGTGCACAAATGTAACTGAGGGCATGAACTGGCCCGGTTTATCAAACCAGCTCCCAAAAAGGGACCCTTTCTGCTCCAACTTCTTATTATCAACACTCTAACAAACAAAGCAAACCTATCTGGAGCTCTTTGCTCAGTGCTTTGTCAGCTTGGTTAGCTAGTCAGACAAACACAACCCAAATTGGTATGTAAAAGAAATCTGAAACCTACCTGTATGTTGCCAAAGTCCACGTTCTCATAATGGAAATGTGCACACTCTGCCATCTTCGGGAAGTGGCCTTTGGTAAAGGATAACCTGAAGTACATCAAGAGCAACCCATAAGATGCACATCACTGAAACAACTGTCAGAATTGCGTGTCATGATGAAATGCAGCTAGACCATCTACATTTAAGCGCCTGACCATCCTGAAGCTAAGGGAACATACAGTGCTGCTTATTTTGATGCACTAAAGCAGTGAGGAAAGGGATTTGGTGAGGAAGGTAAACTAAACTGCGAAGTGACATTTATCATTGTCTTTTTAGGGAAACACGTGCATTCCATCACCACCAAGGCCAGTGTCTATAGGGAAGGATGCAGGGACAAGCTGTTCCACTTGCATTGGGGAAATTAATCTGTAAACAGCCTGACACAAGAGACGTATGAAAGTCAAACTTTACCTGTGAAAGGCATCACAGCCCATCAGTTCCGGGTTGATGGATCTGAGGGTGCAGAACAAATGCTATTTATCCTTTGGCTTTTTAAAATTCAGCGGTGAGGCACAATCATCTCCAAGCACCCCCAACTACAGCAATGGCTGACAGGGAGATGCTCTGGTTCTGCAACAGGATCTTCCTTCTGCTGAAGCTGCTGCAGACTCCTATAGATACTTCTGGTTGTGAGCCAATGAGATTGTCTTTATCCGGCTCACTCTTCCCACGGGAATATAAGTGGGAAGTGAGATACAGCATCTCGTTGCTCAGAAATAGAACAAAGAGCCATTTTCCCTAACAGCATCAGAGCATGATAGCTCTGAATGCACAGACCAATGCTGGTAGCTCTGGACCATCTGCCAGCACTTTAAATAAGGATGGGCGAGCCGTTTTGCCTAATTTGGACCCTATTCACAGATCATTGGTTTGAATTATGCTGAGGGAAGGCAAATGAGCATAAAAGGGAACAGAACAAGGGCAGAGAGAAAAAAACAGTTCAATGGAAAAGTAGCGTGAAAACAGCAGTGGGCAGGTACAGTGGAAAAAGAAACTGAAAAACAGAGCAGAGACACAGAGAAAAATTCTAATGAAAAATAAAGGTCATCTCAACCTGACTGGCAGCCCTTTGTTGTATTCTGCCTTAAGGAGGGCAGAGCTGCTGGAATATAAGACCCGGGCCTAGGGTCACGTGAACAGAATAGGGAAACCTGAACTCAAATCTGTTCTTACAACATATACTAGAACTACATTAATATACACACACATGCTTATTCCCATACATACATATGGTCACACACACACACACACACACACACAGAGAAAAACACCCTCATTATTCAATCAGTTGTCTGTAAACATTCAAGTTCTGTGCCAATTGCAGTCTTTACAGACATTGCCATCAACTCACCCAGGTGCAATATATACTATCGTTTACTTCAAGGGAGTGCACAAATGTAACTGAGGGCATGAACTGGCCCGGTTTATCAAACCAGCTCCCAAAAAGGGACCCTTTCTGCTCCAACTTCTTATTATCAACACTCTAACAAACAAAGCAAACCTATCTGGAGCTCTTTGCTCAGTGCTTTGTCAGCTTGGTTAGCTAGTCAGACAAACACAACCCAAATTGGTATGTAAAAGAAATCTGAAACCTACCTGTATGTTGCCAAAGTCCACGTTCTCATAATGGAAATGTGCACACTCTGCCATCTTCGGGAAGTGGCCTTTGGTAAAGGATAACCTGAAGTACATCAAGAGCAACCCATAAGATGCACATCACTGAAACAACTGTCAGAATTGCGTGTCATGATGAAATGCAGCTAGACCATCTACATTTAAGCGCCTGACCATCCTGAAGCTAAGGGAACATACAGTGCTGCTTATTTTGATGCACTAAAGCAGTGAGGAAAGGGATTTGGTGAGGAAGGTAAACTAAACTGCGAAGTGACATTTATCATTGTCTTTTTAGGGAAACACGTGCATTCCATCACCACCAAGGCCAGTGTCTATAGGGAAGGATGCAGGGACAAGCTGTTCCACTTGCATTGGGGAAATTAATCTGTAAACAGCCTGACACAAGAGACGTATGAAAGTCAAACTTTACCTGTGAAAGGCATCACAGCCCATCAGTTCCGGGTTGATGGATCTGAGGGTGCAGAACAAATGCTATTTATCCTTTGGCTTTTTAAAATTCAGCGGTGAGGCACAATCATCTCCAAGCACCCCCAACTACAGCAATGGCTGACAGGGAGATGCTCTGGTTCTGCAACAGGATCTTCCTTCTGCTGAAGCTGCTGCAGACTCCTATAGATACTTCTGGTTGTGAGCCAATGAGATTGTCTTTATCCGGCTCACTCTTCCCACGGGAATATAAGTGGGAAGTGAGATACAGCATCTCGTTGCTCAGAAATAGAACAAAGAGCCATTTTCCCTAACAGCATCAGAGCATGATAGCTCTGAATGCACAGACCAATGCTGGTAGCTCTGGACCATCTGCCAGCACTTTAAATAAGGATGGGCCGAGCCGTTTTTGCCTAATTTGGACCCTATTCACAGATCATTGGTTTGAATTATGCTGAGGGAAGGCAAATGAGCATAAAAGGGGAACAGAACAAGGGCAGAGAGAAAAAAAACAGTTCAATGGAAAAAGTAGCGTGAAAACAGCAGTGGGCAGGTACAGTGGAAAAAAGAAACTGAAAAACAGAGCAGAGACACAGAGAAAAATTCTAATGAAAAAAATAAAGGTCATCCACTTGTCCCAGTTTAGCTTTTCCTCTGTGTCAGGAGTACAGGGGAAGTATTACACTTATACCTTGCACAGGCTTGCCTTGAGCTTTTTTTGTTTTTTTTTAAATGAATCATCTTTTAGGGGGAAACCCCACGGTTTAAATGACAGCCAGAGTGAGATTCAAAATTCAAACTAGCTTTGCAACCCTTCTCCCCAAAAGCAAGTGTGTAAGGTTTACAAAACCTCCACCTCTATAAGCTTCATCCACCCCAAGCCTTAATATTTAGAGCATGCCAACCAGAAGTTTTGCTTTTCACAGGCAGCAGGTCCACACTGCTCTGATAAGGAGACTACCAGAAATCCTTTAGTGCTAACGGCCTGGCTTCTGGATGCATTGGGGCTCTACTGCACTATGACAGTCTTGAGCACAGCTAGAATCACAGAAGTTAGAGCACAGATGACAGAAAAGCTACAGAATTAACTCACAAAATAAACGCATTGCTCTTACTTTTTCACATTCTTCACTTTCATGCTCGCTGTGCTGCCGCACGTCCGAAGTGGCAGCTCCCCTGGAATCTCAGGGATATCTGCACCTCTCGCCTACACATACACACACACAAAAAAAAAAGGGAGGAAAGAGAAACGTTACATTTGATCGAACATTACACTTTGGTGCCTCCAACACTAGATAAATACATGCACTGTCTGTGCAATTCTCACGTATGCATGCAAGACATACTTTAGTAACTTGCAGCACAGAAAGAATGAATCCAGGGATTCCAAACTAAAATATGGTTAGCTGCTTACATACAACCTTGCTAATTCTCACTAATTACTGGGAGAGCCAATGCATTATAGACCCAAAGAATAAGAGGGAAAAGGATGAGATTTTCAAAACTAGCACCCTAACTTTAGGCTTCCAAGACCACATTTAGGCTCCTAATTAAGCTTCTTGACTTCCAACACCGCTGAAGCTGCTTGGTACCCAGCACTGTTGAAAATTAGGTTAGCTACTTGTGTGCCTAAATATGGAAGAATTTTTTGAAATACTTAAAAAAATCTGGGCCTAAGCAAACAAATATATTAAAAAAAATTCCATGAATCAATAATAAAAGAGGCAATGAAAAGGCATCACAAAATTTACATCTGTGTTATTCTGTGGGTGGCAGAAGCTTTCAATTTATGTGATGGTTTAACATTCATAATCTTCTATCCATACCCATTCCAGACACTTAATTTTCCTACTCTGTCATCTAATGGCATTTCAGTCCTGAAAAGAAAGAGTGAAATGTACATGTAATATTTTGCTCCACTCATGCGGATAAATGTGAGTTGTATCTGTGCCATTCAGTTCTCATCTTAGCCTCCCTCAAAAAATGTTGATGTTATTTAAGACCTAAGTTACCTTGCAAGTTCTCGATACATCACGTAGCTTACACTGGATAATTAAGAGCTTCCTGGGTATATACATACAGGAATTGAAATCATTTTGTTTTAACAGAGCTGTTTTCCATAATGGTTTGCCAATTTTACATGATTTCTAATACAGCTCTACCTCAATATAATGCTGTCCTCGGGAGCCAAAAAATATTACCGTGTTATAGGTGAAACCATGTTATATCGAACTTGCTTTGATCCGCTGGAGTGCGCAGCCCCCCCCTCCCCCCGGAGCACTGCTTTACCACGTTATATCTGAATTCGTGTTATATTGGGTGGCGTTATAACGAGGTAGAAGTGTACCATATAAATGATCTTTTACATCCCAGACAAATCAAAAGGTATGTTTGTGGGTGGGATTTCTGTTTAATTTATATTTCAGTAAGATACAAATGTATAGCACAGAGTCACAAAGTTGTTCACCTGGGGAAGAATTTCACCTTTATGTGTTGTGGCTTTGATTATTTGAAATATCTCAGGATCAAAAACATTTAACTCACAGACCTGGTGCTCAGAAAGTCCTCCATGAGGATGTTCATTGGTCCAGAAATTTACATAGGAAACAGGGCTGACACATTCATTTTGCTATTTGCAATAACCATCCATACATTTTTAAATAGATTTTGTTCATATTTTAATGCTAGATGCTAGACAGACATTAAGGAGTTCCAATGAGGTCAGGAGAAACTGGAATTATTTTTAATGTTATCAGAGAACCAAATTCTCTTTCAACTTTACATTCCAGTTTTCTTCTCATGTTCTCTCTATATTTAACAGATAAAAATAAAATTAAAACATGTACCTGTCTATATCATTCTGTGTAGTACTATTTCATATTAACCTTTTTATTCTCACTATAGGGAAGACTGTTTATGTACCAAGCCATGGGCAAATGGGTTACTCCAGCTTTAATTATACCTGTGTGTATATTCTGCGCCCCCACGCCCCGGATAGTTCCCGTATGCTCTGCGACCTATCAAGAAGAGAAATTCCCACCTTGGCTATTTAATAGAGATGGGTCCCTTTCTCAAAATCCAGATTGACTGGAAATATGCCATAATTCAGGAGGTTTGGCACCCACGGCTTTGGTGTAGCCCTAAGCCCTATCATTAGCTTTTAAATCTTTAAAAATTGTTTTCACTGAAGAAAAATGAATGAAGTGGCACAGACATACACAGCACCTTACAGCCCATTTAACATGTCCCTGCCCTGAGCAGTTTCCCATATAAATAAGGATGTAACAGAGTGATGGATAGCAATAAACAATGCTAGGACTGGGGCTACAACAGCAAAAGGTCACAAGAAGCCCAATTTTCCTCCTCACTTGCAGCAGGCTAAATTGGGAGTATCTCCACTGAAGGCCATGGAAAAAATATATGTTTAAGAGTGAGGAGAATCAGGCCTGAGTGGTGCTCATTGTTACACAGAATTTTCTATATATCTATATAAGAGAAGTACAATGGTCCACAGGTTAGGGCACCAGCCTAGGACTTGAGAAACTTGGGTTCAACTCCCTGCTCTGCTAGAGACTTCCTGTGTGACCTTGGGCAAATCACTTAGCCTCTCTGTGCCTCAGGTTTCCATCTGTAAAATGGATATAATAGCAGTGCCCTACTTTAGAGGTGTTGTGAGGATAAACACGTTAAAAACAGTGAGGAACCACAGAGCTGAGGTCTATATAAGTACAAGCCAATGGGAGTGTTTCAATTTACTTGCATGGGTTTTAGGCTGGGCCCATAATGGGAAGGGGAGGGAACCAGTTATGTCCAAGTCAACAGAGAGGGCAAGGACAAAGCAATGATCCTTGGTCTTGGACGGGAGCAGCTCATTAGTGACCATGGCAAGAGCAGTGGAGAGAGCCCAGTGCAGAATGCAGACGTCAGATACAGTATTTCCTGCTTCACATACAAAACTATAAAACAGGAGTGGTGTCCAAAACAATGGCTGGCATAGAGATGGTAATGCAGGCACTTCAATTTACCTTTTCTCAGAAGGCAAGAACAACAGGGACACTGAGTGAAACCGATTCACCAATGTTGGGAGTAGATGGACCAGTGCTCTGCTCCAGAATGCCATTCTTATATTCCTAAACATGTCCGCAGAGAGGTCTCTGACCAGAGCTGAACAGCTGCCAGAAGTTATTAAGTTTAATAGAGAGGAAGTGTACAGTGTGATTTACAAACATGGGAAAAGACATGGCCTTTGCCCCAAAGAGACCATTATAATTCAAAGTAATGGCACACTATATGGTATACGAAACTCACAAGACTCAGTTTCAGACAAATCTTCCCAATAACATTGGTGTTGCCATTACAGATCAGGTTAGGGGCCTACCCTTGCACAGTACCCTGCAGCTACCATTCGCCAACACCTGAAGCTTCAGAGAAAAGCAGGCAACCTCCATGAAGCACCTTGTCAAATTGTGCAGTACCATAAATGGGATGTGGGAAAGGGGATCGTTCTTGTCCCCTTCAAGAAACCAATCATCTCTGACCAAGGGGGATAAAATCTGATCGCCTCTGCGAACAGCTGAAAAATGATTACTCAGAAGTATCCACCATCCATTACTTGATTTCTTTTTTAAATAAGAGGTCTATGCAACAAGGATAAGGACTTTAAGCAACGGGGTGAAATCCCTGAGGGCTCACGTAGGACTTAAGTGGTGTACAGGTTCTCCCCACAGAGTCAAATTCCACTCTAGTTGCATTAAGCACTGCCCTGGAAAGCGAAGGGTTACTGCAATTAAGAACGACGCCTCCTCCACCTTTGGGCACTATTGATTTAAACTGGAGCTGAAGACATTCAGCTCTTCTCATAACTGAGCTTTTGATAGCCTAAGCAATATTTTAACACCATTGTCTCACAAAGAGTTTATGTGTAAAACATCCAGTACACGTCGCAGAAAAACAAGTACAATATTTAATTCCTTAAATAAGGCAATCCCTGACCTATCTGCATTTAATTACAATTAATTTGGTCAATAGTGTTAAAAAAACACTTGAGGGTCTCATTGTGAATTCCAGTGTTAAGAAGACAGCCAATGCAATATATGTTATCGCTCTTTTACATAATACAATAACTAACTACAGCAATAAATGAGCCATTCCTGTGAGCATTTTTTAGGTAGAGCCTGAAATATATTGCCTGCCTTGATTTCCATGGAAAGGAACTTTTCTGGGATGAAAGATAATTTTCCATCTCCCATTCGCAGTAGAAGCTGGTGCCATGTGAAACCAGGTAAGTGAAACTGACAGGAAAAGATGTGCTCAGAGCCAAACAACAGCAGTAGATAAAGATCACCCTCTGTCGGACTCAAAGCAGAGTAGGCAAAGCACACAGCACAGAACACTTCAGAGCCAGCATTTATCTTTGGAAAACTCATCTTGCTCTCTCCCTTCCCAACTGAATTATGTTCAAATCATACTGGAAAAAGATCCATGTCTCTCTCTATCCCATCGGTGTTTATTCATTTAGATGGTCCACAATGAGATACAATACATCTTTTTTCAGTGTTAAAATCAAGGGTTTGCTGCAGAAAAGCAACCCAGTGGGCTCACAGAGAAATCTTAAATCAGGAAGCATTAGTGGGATGATGGTTCTCATCCATGTCAGAAGTTACTACTGGAAGTACTGCCAGAAAAAAGAAAGTTTGGTTGATGGAAGAAGAAAAATGGAGATAAATAATAACAACATGTACTTATTGCAATTATATAACTGTGTGCCTCACAAATAAATGCAATTACTTTCCATCCCAAACATGCACACATTGAAGTTCCCATTATCAGTTTACACTTGTTTTGCTCTGAAACCTTTCATGGAAATCGTCATCCTAAATTATTTTTATCTCCGAATATAAACAAAATCCACTACAAAGGAATTTGTCATCTTTTGTGCTCCTTGTCACAGTAATTTGTTTTTAAATATCATTTTGAAACAGCTGAATTCTTTACATTTGAAAATTAGCTAGCGACCCGCTGCAGCTGCTACTTTTCATTTCTTATTTTTTATGCATCGGTGTCCTGTGGAAAACTAGGAACTGCATAATCAATCTGCTTATGCAAATTATTTACTCCAATTCTCATGGCTAAATGTCACTGCTGTTTCAATCTGCATTGGTCCAAAACAAGTTAAACAAGCTAGGGCCTGATCCAAAGCCCACTCTATTGATTTCTATGGGTTCTGAAGCAAGCCTTTCCATGGCATGAGAGTGGTTTTAACTAGAGGCAATCGGGAACTTTCCAACAAACATTTTTCCATTAGGTCGAGGATGGAATTTCTAGTCAAAACCAGAGAGACCCTGCCATACCTGCCAATGGCCCAAGCAGTTGGGGAGCTTAGCTACTACGTGGACAGGACAGGTGCAAGTCCCTGCTCTGCCTGCCTCTCTCTCTGGCCCACTGAAGAGTTAATTATTTATATACAACAGGAGAGATTGAGGGAGTGACTACAACTTGGGGGTTAGGGAACTTCCCTCACGTGGGATAAAGCAGGGAAAGCAAGGATTTGAACCTGAGGTCCCCCTATTCCAAGCAAGTGCCCTAACCACTTAGTTGAGGGCTGTTGGGAGGGAGAATGGAACATGCATCTCACCCTGCCCCCTCCCCCAACAATTTTTGAGGTCTCAGTTTCATCCTGATGCAGAACAAAAGCCAACACTGAAATTTTTTACCAATAACATTTTTTAAGTTAAACCCAGAACTAAAACATTCACATGGCATAAGATGTTGTTCATACTCTCAAAACCCATGCATTCACCATAAACAACTGGGCCAATATTTTCAAACTTTGGGTGCCTTAAGTTAGGCACTTACGGCCATATTTAGGCATAGATATGCTTTTGAAAAGGCTAACCTATGTGATTTAGTATCAGAGGGGTAGCCGTGTTAGTCTATAAGGTGCCACAGAATTCTTTGCTGCTTTTACAGATCCAGACTAACAGACGTTAGTTAACTAACGTCTGTTAGTCTATAAGGTGCCACAGAATTCTTTGCTGCTATGTGATTTAGATGCCTAAATCCACCTGGAAGTCAATGAGACTTAAACACTTAGGTCACTTGGGTGCATTGGAAAATGTTACTCCTAAATTCAGTGAGCACCATGGGGTTACAGCATTTGTAATATTCACTTCCTGAGTTGCCTCATTTTCAGCACCCAGGTTTGAAATGTTTGGCCTTGATATCTGCAATCGTTATTTAGCGTAGCTGAAGTGAAATTTAAATGACACAAAAACTCTCAGGCATAAATAATTTAAATCCAACAAGTTCACAGCATACCAGAGCATGAAAGGGTTCTCGCTCAAAACAAACCTGACTGGGTTTATCAGAAAACGTTCCTTTCAAGCACAGAAGACAAGACGCCAGATTTGCTAATACAAGTAAAATTAGAGAACAGTCTGATAAAAGCGTTTCAGCATTGGCAACAGTTAACAAGGTGGCACAAAGGGATTCAAAGCCTCCCCTAGCATATGGGAGTGCCCAGCATGGACAGAAGCAGCTCCTACATCTCCCTCCCTGCAGACCCTGGTGCAGGCGCATGTTGCAGGTGTGGAGGGGCAGGGCAAGCGGAAAGGTTGGAGAACAAAGCTCTCCAGGAATTGTCAGCTGCTGTATTGGTGCCTAGGGCAGATTGTCTCCAGGCTACTCTATGCCACCCTGGGGCTTAGCAGAGAATGAGGGAGTTGTAACCGGTTTCCTGAGATTTGCTCAGCAGAGAATCAGGGAGGGGTAACCAGCTTCCTAAAATTTGCTCCTCCCACACTCCACGCTCTGCTGTGCACAGTGTAACCTCAAGGTGGAATTGTGACGTGTGTTCTTCAAAGAAAATTGTAAATATTACCTTTGAATGTTAGTCTACTTTGATGACCAAGTAACCGTGCCATCCTGTTATCAGAATATTTGTCCCCACTTTCTCTTTTACAGTCTGAACTTGCAGTGTCAAGTCTGAATCCTGCAAACTATACATATTCTTAGTCCCACTGAGTTCCATGGAGCTACTCCTACCTGTGCAGAGCTCACCGCAAGCCCTATGCACCACTTTGAGCTGATCCTCTGTGCAGCTTCCAAAAGGGGAGGAAAAATGGATTTCCAACTTCAGTCTGTTTGCAAAACTTCATTGGATTTAGATGCTATTCATGGCCTGATCAGCAGAGTGCAGCAGTTGCACACTGAAGAATCACTTACAGCTATACAGAACTGCTAACCAAGGGCTCTCTTCTGGCACAAGAGCATAATTGTGTAATCTAGTGCACCCTCACACAGAAAAGAATGGGGCCCCACACTGCAGTTAGAAAGGATTAAATACATTTCACATTCCAGATACAGCAAGTAGGGACTGAAGGTCCTGATATACTCTTTAATTACAGCAACTCATGCCACTTTGTGCAGAGAAATAGCCGTGAGAACTTAGTGCAGGTCACAAAAGCGTTTTCAGGAATGAATAAAGGATTGTGAACTCTGTCAAACTGTTACCAAAAAACAAGCTACTCTACAAAAAAAAAATCAGTATTATTAAATCTTCTCCTTGTTCCTCACCCAATGCAGAGTTCTTGATCCCCACTGCACAAAGGCATGAAAAGGTCTAGTTATGTCACACTGGGAAGCCACGTTTCTTGTGTTTTTTAAAGCAGAGCGAGAAATTCTTCTCAGTTTAATTGGAGAATGTGTTGTCTCGCTGATTAAGACACAAGACTGGAGATTCAGGGAGACATGGGATCGGTTCTCAGTTCTGTCACAGAATTATTACATCGCCTTGGGAAAGCCACGAAAATAGCATAGCCAAAGTCGACGTACTAAGAGCTACTTACCGCATGCATCCGACGAAGTGGGTATTCACCCACGAAAGCTCATGCTCCAAAACGTCTGTTAGTCTATAAGGTGCCACAAGACTCTTTGCTGCTTTTACAGATCCAGAGTAACACGGCTACCCCTCTGATACTACTTACCGCAGTGTCTTTGCTGCAGTAGGTCGAATGCTGCCGCTCCCCCGTTGACTACGCCTACACTTCTCGCTACAGTAGAGTACTGGAGTCGACGGGAGAGCACTCGACGGCCAATTTAAATCAACCCCCGCTGGATCAATCGCTCCTGAGGTAAGTGTAGACATGCTCTAAGAGACCCCACAAGGATGTTATAGGGTCACAGTCATCGATGTCTCTTGAAGTACTTTTGAGTTCTTGGATAGAATGACCCGACAGTGTGAAAAGTGCAAGAGTGTGTGTGTGTAAAATAGACACCTATGTATGACAAAGCCCCAAATATCAGGACTGTCCCTATAAAATCGGGACATCTGGTCACTCTATTTTTGGATGAAAGGCACTGGAGAAATGCAAATATTACTATTTATTTGTGGACAGTTATTCCTACAATGGGACAACCCTTTTGCTCAAGAGAATAAAGAGAGCAATTCAGCTGCCTGTGCCTCTTCTAAAGCTCGTAATGGATGAGAGAAATATGATAGAAAAGAGCTAGTGAAAGAAGGGGTGGTGCCTGCTGTCAGTACAGTGCATCAACTCTGAACACTGCCAATTCTGGCACTCAGAAACTAAGATTTAAAAAAAAATTTTTTTTGATTTGTATTATTTTTGGAGTTTAGAATGTTCAACTGCATTTTTCACATTCTTTGTCACTGTGGTTGAATTTTTTTAGCCGATAATTATTGCATGGTATACTTTACAGTGAATTATTCTCTTTCAAGGACTACACAGGATGTATTTTCCCATTCCTAGCATCTTCTCTCCAAAGATAGACTTTTAAATACTACCACAAGCAGGCAAATTTTAAGGAATGCGCCTATCTTCAGAGCAGCAGTGGTATTTTGGATGAGGAGCTGGGTCATTCATTTATCATTTACTGGCCTCATGTACCTCTACAGGTTATGAAAAACGTAGCTCACACTCACTCATGGTTATTCATCTCATTCTTCAGTTGGAGTTTTCAGCATATATTGATCTGCTCTGCATATATGTCACTAAAAGCAAGGATCCAGTGCTCTGGGCCTAAGGATAGTATGTAATAAAAGTCCTGGAAATGGAGCCTGTCATGCAGAGTGACATATGCTGCAGCACCTCCGAACACACCCTTGCACGGTATGTGAAATTCATCCTTGTACAGAGGGCCAGCATAAGACTTACACAAAATTTAAGTCCCACTTAGTGGGACTCAAATGATGCATAGGTTTTCTGCTGGCCTTCTACACGGGGGTGAATTTCATCTGTACTGTGGTGGTTCTTCCCAACAAGAAGTCCCACACTTGCATTTCCTATCTGTTATTTCATAGATGAGGTTTGTTTTTTCAAAGAGACAACAGATGCACCAAGCCAAATGACTGGTTAGCTCCTAAGGACAACATGAGCATGATAACTACCTGGGAGCCTTAAGGTTGGATCTGACACTGCTCTGGAGAGGCTACAGTGAGAACCCTTTATTACCATTCACAAAGAAGAGTTTAACACAGGGAGCTGCATACAGTACACTGCCCTACTTAACAATATATTGGCTAAGGAATGTACTTTAAGAAACAAAAACCTCACATACAATATGCGTGGGAAAGGCAGCCAGGGTTAAAGTCTTCTGTACAGCTTACAGAATGTATCTGAGAACAAACCACAGGGAACAGAACATCCAATGAACATCATGCCTTGATTTCAGTTACTCACTATTTAAATAAAAAAAAAACGCTGTTAAGAGGACAATTTCTATAGTCAATTGATTTACTTCAGTTTAAATACAAAAGAACTAGGGAGGCTTTGGGTTGTTGTGCTGAAATACAATTTCTTTTACATGGAAAAAGAATCAAATTACTGGGCTGAAGTCAGCTCGGAACAAACAGTTGAAACTTTAGTGGATGTCCCTTGGTCGTATTCAGTGATGATGTAAATGGCAATGAGTAAGATGGTCATAAATGGTGTGTCTACAAACCAAGTGATTTGGATACGCAGTAGGGGGAGAGAAGGGGCAGAAGCTGGGATGGCAGAAGGAAAAGCAATTTATACTCAACCCTGTCATATGCTTCTGCCACTGAGAGCAAAACTGGGCCCAGATTTTGACTTCCATGGGAGTTGCAGGCACTTTAAATAGATTCTGAATGCACAACTGGTGTAAGATCCATTTATTTTGCACACCTGAATGTCACAGCAACGTAAGTTATATACACACACCAATAACATGCCATTAACCATCCACAAGGTTCTGAATAGCAGAAGTTAAACTGACCAGAGTTTAATTAACTTAATTTTACTGCTGCTTGGGAAAGCTAAGAGCAGCAACAGAGGCTGTAGTGGTGTCAGCAGAATCAGGAAGGCAGCTAGCAACATTTTGTTCATTTGTTTTTTTTTGTTTGTTTTTTTTAAATGAAAACTGGGATTCTCCAGAAACTGATGGCTTAGCCCTTTAATCCTCCAAGGAAATTCTCCTTCTCTCCTGCAGAGACTAGATTTTTAAGAGTTTTAAATCATGGACCTTTTCGACCATGCATCTCCCGCATGTTTAGACTACAGCACCAAGAGGCTGAGGTAAAACCAGGCTAGCCCTAAAATGTACGTAGCTGTAATACAGTATGTCATATCCAGTTTCAGTAACCAATAGTACTCAGCTGACCACATATAAACAGAAGGAAAAATGCTGTACGACAAACTAAGAATTAATAGTTACAATTGTTCTCTAACAATGCCAAAGTCTCACTAGATGCTTTCAAGCAGAGCAGTAATTTCTTGTTTGCAGTTTAGGCCACATACTAGAACAAGAGGAAATTCAGAACCAAAAGTTCCCCTTCTCTCTAGCTCTCAGCTTGTTTGAAACAGAATGATCAAGACATTTGTGAGGATGTATGGCCAGATTGTAGTATGAGTGTCTGAGAGAGATGACTGTATTGGGGTAGGACAAAATCTTAGGACCAAATCTGTTCTGAGGTACACTGATATAACCCTAGAGTAACTCCGTTTAAACCACTGGAGTTACTCCAGATTTGCACTGGCATAATTTTAAGTAAAATTTGACTCATATGCCCTACTTCTGATCTCACTTATACCAGTGTAAACTAGATTTAACTCTTCTCCTGATACACCAATACAAGATCATTATGAGGTCTTTAGGCTGAGATTTTCAAAAGTGCTCAGCACTTTGAATTAGTGGGATTTTTACCATTGAGTCCAACAGCAGCAGCATTAGGCAAACATCAAGCCTTTTCAAAAATCCCACACTTTATATGTGAATGGTTTGATTTCCACTTGGGAAGTGACCAAGTGGAAAGCCAAAGGCAAAGGTAAAGGGGCAGGGCTGCAATTTTAAGAGAATCCTGAGCGTACCATGAGATGGGCCCCCCTGTGGCCACACACACAGAGTCCTCTGGTGGTTGATATTGCTAGGCTCCGCTAGAGCATGGGTTCTTGAGAGTTAGCATTCCACTCAGATGCAAGGGCAGTTCACACCTCACCGAGCTATTATTTCAGAACACCTCCAGACATGTAGTGCCTATGCCTTAATACAGACCTGGGTAAAGGAACTAAATGATACACAACTTGGTCTGCAGGGTGAATCTGATCAAGCAGCTTAAAAACTCTGATGAATGGAAAAGCCTGGCAGCACGGTCCACGCCAACTTTGTTACTAAAACTCTATGACCAACACAAAGAAATTAAGGCTATTACATGAAAGTTATCCCCGGGATTGTGCTCAAAATCCTCCACAACTACATTATCTGTACAAACATCTACCAAGATAGCTTGCCCACTTTACAATATGTACCACTATGCAAAATTACACCACCACCACAACTGGCAAAAACCTAGTAAGGGAGTGTTAAACTGAATGTATTGGACAATAGTTCCAATTAAAGATCTCCATAACTTTCAGTGGCTAATTAATTGTTTTACAATTGACCGTTGTTGAATCATGCCAGAGAATGAATTCTTCCTACTAAGAGTGGTTTATTGATTTTTTTTTTTTGTAAATGCTGCAAATGTATTAACAGTGATTCAGAAACTGCTCTCTGCCTCTTTCTGCACTCTCTGGATGTATTTCAAGTGCTAAATAGAATATTCAAGCTTGAAGCCATTACAAAATACTGAACTTCCCCACCACAGTTGAATTGCAATTAAGATCCATCCCTAGGTTTGGAAAATAAATAAGAGAAAGTTAAACATCATCTTTTCATGATTTGTCAAAGGACGTTGATTTTTAAAAAGGTTCCTTATAAAGAAGCCAATTTCTTCAACTCCCACATAGATTTCTTTTTCTTCTAAGCAATCTAGTGCTGGTGAAAACTGATTGACAGCCCTAGAAATCTAGAGTTTACCTAGCAAGGAAGCACAGCTTGTTAGACAATTGCAGCATTTCCCACACTGCAGCATTACAAGGTGCCTAAAGAGGGACCATCTCCAAAGGTGAGAGGATAGTTCATTCTCCAATGTTAATCCCATCCTTTGCACCTTGAATCATGACAGATGTGTCCCAACTCAGGTTGTTGTCACCCGTAAGAAACTGGGCTGAGACACAGAGAGCAACCATAAGATGCTCAATATACAACAGAGACCTATGAAAGGATCTGTATTTTAATGCAAAGATTCTAACACACAAACATCATAAAGACAAGGTGGTTGAAGCAGTATCTTTTACTGGACCAACTTCTGTTGGTGAGAGTTGGTCCAATAAAAGATATGTCACCCATCTTGTCTCTCTAATACTCTGGACTGACATGGCTACAACTACACTGCATACACAAACATCATGAAATTCGGAGCCTCAGTTCCCACACTACTCATAACTGGGCCTTCCTTGCCAAATTAGTTAATATGGAAATTATGCATGCCGTTTAGTAGAGCAGTATATGTACAGTACCATATGCATAGGCACATTTTGCATAATGCACATTAAAACACTTTTATGCCTTTGTACACACTGTGGCAGAGGATTATCGGTGTCGTGGCAACCTTAGCTTTGAATTATAAGAGTGCATTCAAAATTTCAGCGCAGTACCATCATTTGTTTGTTTATTTGCCTCTTTAAAACTAAAAGGGAAGAGTTGCCGGTGCTGTTATGCAAACACATGACCCCAACTATCTAACATTGCAAGAGACTGCATTTACTGCAGTGCACGGTTGTTCATTCCAAGACAGACACTGGTGCACCATGGGCTTACGTAGCACATGTCCATGAGGGCAAAAGACCTTGAATGGCCACCCAGCTTTGCTTATTTCTAGGTGCAAAGATCCACATAAATGACAAAAGATAGGTGACCAGCACATTAGCAATAAGACAGATGAGAAAGAGAAAACATCTGACAAAGAAAAACATTTCTGGCAGAACTTTAATAGACATTGTTACCTTTAAAGGGGGTACCTTCCCTAATCACAGAAGCCTTCCTTTACACCCTCCCTTTCAAAGCATTTCACATTCACAGCCATCTCCAAGTCAAATTCTTCTTCTTAACAACGATCCTGCCAGTGTCAGCAGGACAAAACTTAAGTTAGAATCATAGAATCATAGAATTCAAGATCAGAAGGGACCATTATGATCATCTAGTCTGACCTCCTGCAAGATGCAGGCCACATAAGCCGATCCACCCACTCCTTAGCAAGCGACCCCTGCCCCATGCTTCGGAGGAAGGCGAAAAACCTCCAGGGCCATTGCCAATCTTCCCTGGAGGAAAATTCCTTCCCGACCCCAAATATGGCGGTCAGCTGAACCCCGAGCATGCGGGCAAGACTCTCCAGCCAAACCCTCTGGAAAAGGTTATATCATACCATTGACCCATTGTACTATTTACCAGTGTGGCACTTAATTGACCTATTGACTAAGCCCGTTATCCTATCATACCATCCCCTCCATAAACTTATCTAGCTTAATCTTAAAGTCATGGAGGTCCTTCGCCCCCACTGTTTCCCTCGGTAGGCTGTTCCAGTATTGCACTCCCCTGATGGTTAGAAACCTTCGTCTAATTTCAAGCCTGAATTTCCTGACTGACAGTTTATATCCGTTCGTCCTCGTGTCCACATTAGCACTGAGCTGAAACTACTTCCATGTTGAATGGAAATTCCTTATTAATTGCTGAGCTTTGGGCTTTTGAAAACAATCTGAGAGGATGTGTGAAGGCAGGCAGCTCCTCTGGGTACACATGTTGGAAAAGTCTGAGTGCATTCAAACAATATGATGCGTAGGGTAAATCCTGAACTCTTCACTACCCTACGTACCGCAACATACTAAGGATGCAAGGGAATCCTGGACGACTGGTAAGTTTTCCTCTTGGTGACAAATTGCACTGCAAGATGGGTTTGCTCTCTTTTCAGCGTGTATAAAGAACAAACAATATTAGTTCTCCAGCTCTGCAAATTAAAATGAAACGATTGTCATAAATTAATGCCTACTACCCAAGATACAGTTTCCATTCTGGTATAATTGAATCCTTTTAATTGGCAAACTCCAGTGGAAGCCAATGTGCCAATTAAGTGATTGTCCCAATTATCAGAGACTCCCAGGGATGCTCCATGCTGGGTGAAAGTCATTTTTATTTCATGGACTGTTCTTAAAACTAAGCAAAGTACTATGCACAGAGAAATAAAGCCTTTTCAAAAGCACAGAGAAGGGAAAGTACATATTTTCAAACCTGTGGGGCAGCACACACACACCCCCTGCGGTACTAAAGCCCCAAGACCCCCCCACCGTGCAGCTGAAGCCCAGAGTCCTGCCTCCTCACAGGGCAGAAGCCCCTAGACCAGTGGGTCTCAAACTTTTTTTTACTGGTGACCCCTTTCACATAGCAAGCCTCTGAGTGCGACCCCTCTTATAAATTAAAAACACTTTTTTGTATATTTAACACCATTATAAATGCTGGAGGCAAAGTGGGATTTGGGGTGGAGGTTGACAGCTTGTGACCCCCCATGTAATAACCTCGTGACCCCCTGAGGGGTCCCGACCCCCAGTTTGAGAAGCCCTGCCCTAGCTCAATTACCCCATCACTCTGCCTCAAGCAGAAGGCCCGAGCTCCCCCTCCCAGCCCTGCAGCTGAAGCCTGTAGCCCCAAGTACACCCTCGCAACCCTGATGGGCCCTGGAGTTTTTATACATGGGGGGGGGAAGGGGAGATGTGGGAAGCTCCAGAAAATTCTCTGTGAGAATTTTTACCCTGCTGACACCTATTGCAAATGAAGCTAGAGGAGGCTGATTGAACTCACAGTTGTTCCTTACCCCTTTTCCTGGCCAGTGTTGAGTTTGTATACCCCACCGCACCAGTACATTACATACACATGTGCTTTCTCTAGTCTAGATGAAAGTCTTATTGGACAAAAGCGCCAGAGTGATCCCCTTTTAGTGGCTAGCCCCCTGGATAGCACTACAGAGACCCTAACCTCAACCTGCATGTGAAATATCCACTAAGAAATGTGTTATCTTTATTTTGAGAACAAGGCTCTCAGAGTTTACTTACATCATCTGCTTTCAAAAATTTTCGTCTGATGATACTAACAAATTGTGCTAATGTTCTAAACACTCAGCCAAAACAAACAACAACATCCCCACGGACATAATCCAACACATAGAAACTCTTTCATCCTCGTAGGGTTGCCAACTTTCTAATCCCACAAAGCCAAACCCGATAGCCCCGCCCCTTCTCTGAGGTCCCACTCGCTTCCCCAAGGCCCTGACCCCCGCTCACTACATTCCGCCTCCCTCAGTGGCTCACTCTCCCCCACCCTCACTCATTTTCACTGGGCTGAGGCAGGGTGTTGGGGTATGGGAGTGGGTGAGGGCTCTAACTGGGGGTGCAGGCTCTGGCGTGGGGCCAGAAATGAGGGGTTATGGGTGCAGAAGGGGGCTCTAGGTTGGGGCTGGGGATTGGGGTGCAGGATGGGGTGAGGGCTCCGGCTCGGGGTGCGGGCTCTGGGGTGGGGATGGGGTATTTGCAGTGCAGGAGGGGGCTCTGGGTTTGGGTGCTCAAGGTTGGGGCAGGGGGTTGGGGCACGGGGTTACCTCTGGCAGCTCCCGGTCAGCAGTGCAGCGGGGGGCTAAGAGAGGCTTCCTGCCTGTCCTGGCACTGAGGACTGTGCTGCGCCTCAGAAGCAGCCATCAGGTCCAGCTCCTAGACGGAGGTGCGGCAGGCAGCTCTGCGCATGCTGTGCTCGCCTGCAGGCACTCCCCACGGCCCCCCAGCTCCCAGCCAATGGGAGTGTGGAGCCAGTGCTCGGGCAGCGCACACAGCCTCGTGGCCCCCCTGCCTAGGAGCTGGACCTGATGGCCACTTCCAGGGCACAGTGTGGTGCCAGCCAGGACAGGTAGGGACTAACCTGCCTGAGCACTGCAGCAACGCTGACTGGACTTTTAAGAGCTGGTCGGCGATGCTGACCAGAGCCACTAGGGTCCCTTTTTTGACGGGGTTTTCCGGTCGAAAACCAGACACCTGGTCACCCTATTGCTAGGTCTCATTCAGCTGGGCTCTTATATTTACCCTGCAGGAATTCAAACTCATTGTGGAGTGACCACAAAAGGCTGCAAACCAGCCAAACCTGCAACCCAAAACATTTACCTTTCTATTCAAACATGAAGACTGACGACTGCTTTTTGAGATCTATAGTAGAACCTCAGAGTTATGAACACCTCCAGAATGGAGGTTGTTCGCAATCCTAAAATGTTCGTATCTCTGAACAAAACATTATGCTTGTTTTTGCAAAAGTTTGCTACTGAACATTGACTTAAAACAGCTTTGAAACTTTACTATGCAGAAGAAAAATGCTGCTTTCCCTTTTTATTAGTACGTTACGTTTAACACAGTACTGTACTGTATTAGTAGGGTTTGTTTTTTTGTTTGTTTGGGTTTTTTGCTGCTGCCTGATTGCATATTTCAGGTTCCAAATGAGGTGTGTGGTTGACTGGTCAGTTTGTAACTCTTATGTTCATAACTCTTTGATTCTACTGTATTTTGAAAGAGAGAGGAAACAATTTCCAGTGAAAGATGGTGCAGGTATCTGGGGTGCTCCAAATTAACTTATATTTAAGGTGTTAGGTGCCTTAAAAATAGACAGTTCCTGCTCTTTTTGGTGTTCACAGCATCTCAAGCCACCACCTCTTCGCAATCTACAAACACCTACAGAGACCCTTAGTTATTTATTATGTAATAGTCCAGCGCTTTGAAAACAAATCACTTTGTAAGTGCTTATTATTACTTTCTGGAAGGGAAGGGGGAAAAAAAACTATTGTGGTCATCGTAGTGTAAAGAAATACGTGAATTATTCCAAGAGAAAAGAATGCATGCACAAACGCAAACAGCACAGTCCGACGCACTAATGGGTGAGCACTGCAGACCCATTTTGACAGCACCTTCCAAGCCCTTGGTATTGCTGCTAGGGTCAGCATTTGCTTACCTGGGCAGAATGCATAATTTGCTTACAATGACCCAGTCTTGTATATATCTGTGCCAGCTATTTATCCCTGGGAAGCAGTGGGTGGAAAAAAAATAAAAAATAAAAAAAATCAGTACGTCTCCCAAAGAACAGCCATCCATTAGCACCTCCATTATCCATGGGCTAAATTAAGAAACAGCAAAACCTGTCGTTTGTGACCTCTGCGGATACTAACCAAAAATAAATCTTAATTTATGAAAGTATGAGCTTCTCATGCATAAAATAAGGAACCAGCTATTGGAGGAGTCAGCAAACCGAATGGCTGATAGGAATGCAGTGAAAGAATCATAGAAACGCAGGGTTGGAAGCAACCCCAAGAGGTCATATAGTCCACCCCCCTGCCCCACCACCCAAGTAAACCTAGAAGACCATCCCTGATAGGTGTTTGTCTGACCTGTTCTTAAAACCTTCCAGTGGTAGGGATTCCAAAACCTCCCATGGTAATCTGATCCAGTACTTAACTATCCCTATAGGTAGAGCATTTTTCTTAATATCAAACCCAAATGTCCCTTGCTTCAAAGGAAGCTGATTACTTCTTGTCCTACCCTCAGTGGACTTGGAGAGCAATCCATCACTGTCCTTTTTAGCATATTTGAAGACATACCAGGTCTCCCCTCAGTCATCACTTTTCTTGACTAAACATGCCCAATTCTTTCAACCTTTCTTCATAAGACATGTTTTCTAAAAAAAGAAAGAGCAAAGGGGGAAATCCCAGGCTTAATATTACCTGAAAGATACAACATATGGTAAATGGCACCGTCTAAACAGATGACAGAAATCTACAGTTCAGGACATCTAAATCAAACACCCTGAAAACATTAACCCCTCTCTCTATATACTTCTACCATTAAGATGAAATTGGGGAGGAATGTTGGAAAAGGGAATTTATACACCAAGCAGAGTAAATATGAGTAACTGAAACTGCTTCTACCGGTCTACAATTTATTCAGGTGATCATCAGATTGAAATTACATCATGAATACAAATCAAAGACTTCACACTTCAGCTTCAGTTGCCTCCTATGTCTGTCCCAGGTTGCATCACACCTGGCAGTGCAATAAAGTGGGAAATGTTAGAGCCAAATTTTCATCTTCATCCTTCTCAAACGCTATTTGTTACAGACACTTGAATCTCTGGCAGTCCAGGAGGCCAGGTTCTAGGGAGTGAATCCATGGTGAATGCATTAAGGATCGTAATGGTTTTAAGAGAAAATGCTTGAGGCTCCGATCATGCAAGTTGTTCCAGACAGGTGGACTCCTGTTCCCCTATATGGAGCCTACGTGGTGTGCTCAAGGGAACAATGAAACCCAACCCACTGATGTAATTAGTAATGTTAACTTTTAATTTTCTAATTGAGCCAACTCCACCTCTGGAAAAACACGACAACAAAAACTTCAACCACATCCATTTCCTGAGGCTAAGGACTTGTGACTCGGGCCCCTAGAAACGTCCTGCGAGCAGCTGAAAGCATTCAGTGCCATTTCTGAATTTCACCCTGGAGGCCCAACATTTTCGACCCAAATTTTCCTGAGCTTTTAGCTGCAGGACACACATTGTGACAAGATTATTGGCTGCCTAGCCTGAAGTCACTCTCTTTCTCCACCTTCCCACAATTGACATCTGTATGCTCCTTCCTTTCCTGCAAGGTATGTGATCTTGAAGCTCTCCTGCAGGGATAAGAAGTAGAGGAAATGGGGGGCATCTGGAGTGTTTGTCAGGGGAAGGTGTTTACTCAAGAATCAGTGCAGGGGAGAGCCTGGGGGGTGTTCTTGGTGACATTAGGCAGACAATCCCTACAGAATTTACAGGCTATTTCTATAGGATTTTTAATCATTTCCTGTAGCATCAGTGGCCTGAACTCACAACTACTTGCTAATTAATATTTCGATTCAAATGGCTAATCGTTCAGATTCATCATTAGAAAATGATAGTTATTCCTGATCTCAGAGAACTGTACATACAAAAGACACTAGAACGAAAGACACTTTTTGATACATTATAAATGCTGGAGACAAAGCGGGGTTTGGGGTGGAGGCTGACAGCTCGCAACCCCCGATGTAATAACCTCGTGACCCCGAGGGGTCCCGAGCCCCAGTTTGAGAACCACTGCACTAGAACAAGAAAAGAGTCAGAATCAACATTTTCTGGAAATTCACCATTCTCAGATGGAGCACAGGTTAAACAGGATATATATTTTAAAAAAAAGTCTTCACCTGTTTTATTACCTCAAGCCCTGACGTCAAGTGTCAAGCTTCTATTGACTTTAATGGGAACAGGATCGTGTTCCCAGGCTGCTACAAATAATTTTATATAAACTCTTCACTTTTTATGGTTCCCGTTTATACTTGTTTTTAAAAACGATTCCCGACATATCTCTCCTCACAAACACAATTCTTAAATAGAAAATAAAACAAAAAGAATTCCAACACCTAGATAATGCCTCAAAGAAGTTATAAACTGGGAAACAGAATGGATTAAAACATAGATCTACTGATAGAAGGAACAGTGAATTAACAACATACAAGATAAATTTCACTACTCAATCATTCGCCAGCTGTTGGATCCCCTCCATTGCCTAGTTAGGCCCCAATCCAAAGCACTTAAGCCCATGTATAACTAAGCACATGAACAGTCCCATAGAAGTCAATAGGACTACTGATGTGAGTAAATTTATTCATGTACATAAGAGTTTACAGAATTAGTTCCTTAGATGGTAGGTTCAGCGCAAGGGCTTATCTGCACCTTTGTCTAAAGACCCCACTGTGCTTTTAGTCTCTGTATAAAACTAGAATAATTTTTAATTTCACTCACCTTGTAAAATGAAGAAAAAAAAAGTTGGGCTTTTCATCAGTTTCATGTTTTGATTTTCATGCCCAATGTTGCAATGTTTGCAAAGGTTGGAGGGAGGTGTTTAAGTACAAAGGCAACTTTTTTATTTTTATTTATTTTTAATTTTGAGAAATTAGGCTTTACGACACTTTTCTTTTTAAAACAGGTCAGTCTGCCTCCACCATATCCAGGAAGCAATCGCCTTTTCTAAAACCTAACACAAACACATTCTATAATCTTAGTGAATCAAATGCTGCTATTCTTGACACTCTGTGCAACCCTGCTGAAATGAATGATGTTACAGACAGGTAACAGAGGGATGAATTTAACCCATTTTGTTTTCTCAAATGTGGATTTTATTTAAAAAAGTACAAATCTGCAGCTTACCCACTAAAACAAGATTTGGTTTTAGTTTTGGGGAGTAGCCATAATCATATGCTGGATTTTTGTGAAGACTCTAAGAAAAGCCTCAGTTTTAATGCTTAGAAAATCTGTTCTTCTGTGTTTTCACTCCTAGCAAGAAATAACTCATGTTTGGGTTGGGGAAGAGACAATGAGGACTCCAACGTCACATGGCCACCCAGGGAGTTCACCCACATTGGATAACGTTGGACGAAGAGCATTTCATGGGAGTATTCCACTAACAGATATTGGACGTACAGATAATCTGTCATCTGTCGCTTCCACACACTGAGAAAAACACAACTGGATGCTGACCTATGATATGAACGCTCACCATCACCCACAGTGCAACAAAATTTGTCATGCCAGTTCAGCCATCATGCCAAACAAGACTGACGTGGCTCACTGCATGGCACTGACGGCTGGGGACCCATTAGTGACAAATAGGCCTTTCAGAGAGATAAAGTCAAACCATATAAAAATGTTTCTATGACCATTGCTATAGCTGGAGGAAATGCCATTGAAATACAAAACAATGATTTCAAGTGAAACTTCCCAGCAAACACCAGGAAATGGGCACTGACATCTTTATTAGTAGGAAAAAGATAGTTCTTTCAGAAAGTCTGAATGAATCAAACACAGCTTAAAATGGGGAAAAATAACTTTGCACTATGCAAAACTGAGGAACACGCACTAAAATTCAGTTCGCATTAATACAGTTGTGACGTAACATGCATCTTTTATACATTACTCTCTTTACTAATGTACATTCATCCTAAACCTTTCCTGTGTTAAAAAACAAAAAACAAAGTTAAAAACATGGAACAGCAGACTCATATATTTGCAGTCTGCAATGGTGGTTGTATTCTCTCACCCAGAAGGAATCCTCTAGTCTGGGGACTGACTGTTGGACCAGCCATGTCCTACAAAAGCTACAGCAGCAGGTGAAAATTTCAGGGTTTTGGTGCCCTAAGCTCTTTCCACGCTCTTTTTGTTTCTGTGTCATATTAAAACTGCTCTTTGCAGGAGCTTTGCTATGAGCTGAAGGACCTGGACTGCTGCCGTAGGTTTTTGTTAGCAGGCCTCACTTTCTCTTCTGTCCTGCTCCCTCCTTCCCATCCTCACTAGGGCAACTGGAACACAAGGCCTATTTAACTCAACAAAGAGCACGTATATTGACTTCAGTGGGCACTGGCTGGGACCCATGGAGACCGCCTGATCTTATAACCTGCTTTGACTAGGAGATGGGGGTGTCCAGCACCTTTGAAGAGCTGCCTCAGCATGTCAAACAATCTGGCCTCAGATGCTATGACATATACTCTCCCTAATAGCTGACGCTTGTGGAAGTATTAAGACAGCCACTTGACAGATTTCACAGGTTTCTAATCACTGCTTCAGTAAAGGGCCTGATAGGATTTTCATTCCAGCTCAGATGTCTAATTTTATATAGTAAAGATCATAATGTAATCTGAATGGTGAGTAGGGGCCTGATTTTTATATTTTATTGCACACCTGAAGTAAATCGTGTAATTCCACTGAAGTTATCAAAGTTATGTGAGATCAGAATCAGGCTGGTGTCTTATCAAGGCAGCTGAGAACAGCATGTGAAAGATGCAAGTTAATATGCACTCAATATTTATGTTAACAGATCTAGCATAGGTAGGAATCCCAGGTGTATTAAGAATGACCAAACTATTGCAACATCAAGCATATAAATTAGATGAGAGATGCTGTCACGAATCTAGGGAAAATTCACCTGTCCCAAAAAGGAATTAGTGTCTGAACTTTCATACAAACATCCAGAATTTCTACATTATATGGTAAGGCTAAAAGCTCCATGCTAAAGACTGCTCCAATATGATGGCCAGCCATTATGGTCTAATGAGTAGGTAATGCACTCTGAGCTGGAAGGATTCAGTTGCTAGACAAAGAGAGGATGTGATCACCTCAATCAGATTCATTGAGCTGGCAGTGAGGGAATTGTCAGGTGGTGAGTAATGGTACATTCTAAGCAGGAAGAAAAATAGCCAGTCATAAAGTCTAGTGCTATTGGTTCATGAAAATCAACCTCTCCTGCTTATCATAAGGCCACCTCAGGGCAAATAATCCCTGCTGGTTTCTATTTCCAGACCATATGGGTACTTGAGTGCACTGCAAATTTAGGCAAAATGCAAACTACTGGATGGGGAAATAAACGGGTTTTGTAGAGCATGGCTTCCAAGAACGCAAGAGTAATATTATCATCTGGATGCTAGACGTTAATGCAGCCTTGCAAAATGGTAATGAAAGTTTACCAGCTCAGGTGCAAAAATCTTCTCAACAATCCTGTCACAGGATGAGGATCATGAAAAACAAAATCCTAATGATATTTTACTCACCTAGCAAATAAAAATTAACTGCCTAAGGCGAAGTGCTTTGCAAAGGAAGTCAGTATCATTATCCCCGTTTTATAAGTGGGGAAACTAAGGCACAGAGAGGTGACATAAAAGACCGGCTTTGTCTGTTCCATATTAAAATTAAATGTGCCTAGTCTTCAAGCCTTTGCAACATGTATCAAGAGGTCAGAACACCCACTGCATGCTGAGGAAAAAATCACCCCAACATTCAAAATGCATAGATGCTACCTAAACACAAATTACTAGACAGTCAAGCTGTAAGGAATATCCATGAGTAAAAGTGAAGCCAAGACAACAACCATGGTGCAAATAACAGGGTATCAAGCTCGAAAAAGTGAATCTTTTAGTCCACTGTAAATCAGTGGCAGGAAGAAAAAAAAAGTCACAAAAGTATGCCAGTAGGCTTGCTTTGCTTCCTACACGTGGAGATTTTCTGCCCAAACCCCCTCTCCCCCATGAAAAAACAACCTTTCCATCTCAATAAATGGAACATTATACAACTCTTTGGCATTATTAATCTTACCATACAGATAATTTGGCCTCAAGCAAAAGCCTCTGAAAATGTGCTGCTTGCCATCCTCCAGAAGTCACCCTGTTATGGCACCCCAGGAATATCATAAACATTCAAGACGACAAGTATGCTACAGTACCAAAGGCACAGATTGAACACAGTAATGGCAATGGGTCAACGTAATCTCTGGTTGAAACTCAACTGAAATCAACAGAATTCGACAACCATGAATTTAGCCCAAATAAATACATGCATATTTAAAGCTTCTATAGCACGTTCTACATCACAAAGCACTTTACAAATACCTAAAGGTGGATATACTCTGAAAAGTAACTAAAAGTGTCAGCATGAGGTTGCATTTATCACCCATCAATGATTTAGAGAATAAATTTGCTCAATTTACTTGTAAAAATAACTGAAGCAATGGCAGTGTGTTTTTCTAGGATTCTGAAATTCAAATTGTGTGTGCGCGTGCATGTGCATACGTGTGTGTTTTCTGGCTTGTGATTCATTCAGCAGGAGTAAAGGCTTTGTAGGCCAAACACCTATGCATCGCAAGTGAAGACCCACCCATGATGAATGGAGATCTGCAGTCCTGAGACACATCTAGAGGTTACAGGCAATGGGTCGTCCAACCTGTGATATACGCAAGACTACCAAGCTCTAAGGTCTCAGGAAGCACTCAGAAGCATGGTGCTAACTAAGGACACAAGCATGCACTGCTTGCTGAACAAGATGGATTAGGAGCAGACCTTGTTCTCATGCATGCAGTATCAAAGGTGTACCTATACAGCTTCCTGCTAAGTTACAGTGAAGAAGCAGTATGAGGTACAGACCAGAAAGAGAGACATACAGAGGAAGAACAATCCAGAAGGGAATGATTGGAGACAGGTATGGGTGAGAGGTAAAGAGTCACAAACAGACAAAACGATACAGGAAAACAATAGGGGGCACAAACACTGTTGAACCCAAAACATTTTTGTTTTTGCTTGAAAATAAACTTTGGAACAAAATATCATATTAAGTGTGCATGGTGCTCTCTTTCTTTGTCTGTAAAATGAAGATACAACCCCACTATGAGGTAGATGGTAACTCTTTTTCTACATACACTTGCTATCTGCACATTTTCTGAACGATATATAAAAGAACAGTCAACACAAAAATTTACCACCACCAGATATCAAATCACCTTTCATGCTTTAGTGATCCATGTAGGTATACCTTCTTCCAATTCTTCTAGCAAATATGATTTTGAATTCAAAATGCCCTGCTTGATTATTCTGTCTGTCTGATTCTTATATGGCTTCATAAGCAGCCCTGTGTTTCACCTGAACTGAGTCTCAACGAAGCTTGTTGGCTCTGTGAAACTAAGTGATGTTGAAAAGCATGCTTTCTCACTGTCGGGCACAGAATGAATCCAGGGTATCCAATGTCCTTGCTTTAAAGGTCATTTGGAAAGGTGTTGTGGTATAAATACTGCTGCATATGTGACAGGGTTATAACTTATGGATGGGACAATTCCACTGTTACTCAGATCTTCTGTCGGGAGTCTGATGACTTTACCTTGCCACAAAGACAGACCAAGAAAACCTCAAGAAATCTTTTCAAGTGACGAAAGGTTCTAGTTCTAAAGAAGAGCCCACTGGATTTAGAGTTCTGACCTTCGTTGGGTTGTTGCCTGGAACATATAATGGATATATCTGCAAGACCTCCACAGAAGTAACTGAAACCATGTTTCCAATGCAGTGTTACCAATCAAAGTATTCACTCCTCCCTGTCAGTACATTACGATTCCTTACATGGAGAAATATCCTGAAAGGTCATTGTTTGAATGTCCTGGTCACTGAAACACTGGAAAAGCCAAGGACACCCAGCCCAGTGTGGCGGGGGAGGAGTTAATACACTTCTAAGCCCACTCTTCATTTCAAAGTGTGGGATTTAGATACAGACTCCCTCTGCAATAATGCAAATTCCCCCCAGCCCCTAGACAGCATGGCATGCTCTCTCAGCAGAGACAACTAGAAGCTCTAATAGCATTAGATAAGTACTGCTGGTAGAGCTTATTAGATGTCAGAACTGCTGCTATCAACTAATGCTTGAAGTGTGCTGAGAGGGGAGAAGCATGCAGAGGGAGGGAAAGGAGAGAGAATGAGGTCAGACACCATGCGAAGAGAAGAGAAAAATTAGAAGACAAAGAATATTTATCCTGCCAGCAATAGCATCTCCTATCGGTTCCAGACAAAAAGCACCGACGCCTCCAGAAAAGCCAATTCAGGCATCAGGAAGCTACATAAGTGACATGGTTGAGTCAGAATCATCTGACCAAAAGGTAAGAAAATGATTGGGGCATGATGCTTACTTTTAAAATATTGACCCGCCTATCTTTGCCATTGTTGGTAAAGAGTCCCATCTTGACACTCATGCAAAATGAGCCCTGCAAATCCAAAGGGGACACAACAAAAGCGCAAAATATTTACTGATCACAAATGAAGATGGTGAATGTTTTACTACCAGGTGTTTACTTGGAAGGGTGTTGTACCCTGCTCTTCTAAAGCATGGGATTAAAAACCCATCCCACACACAGAGAATCAATATCTCAGTCATTGGAATAGAATTTTTCCACCAGACTAGTTGGGTAATAAGGCAATTTGGTTCAGATTAGAATTTATAAAATGAACACACACTACAAGCTCCAGCTAGTCCTACGCTAACAGAAGTCAGGCCATGGTGTTGTGATGTAAAATCACTTAACAAGGCCACCAAGTAAGGAAGCCCACTGAAGCGCTAATAGAGTAACAGCCTGATTTCCAAAGCTGAGCAACCCCAGCTTCCACTAGAGTCAACCTGAGCTCAAGGTGCTCAGCTCATTTGAAGAAAAAAAAATCAGGCCACAATTCTCTAATGGCCCGATTCAGTGCTCGCTTTCCATTGGCTTCACTGACCATGGAAACATGCACTAGCTGGTTACTTTTCTGCTCACTGTGGGGGTTTAGTTTTCAAGCCAATGTTTCATTTATGTAGACACAGCCAACATATTGCTAATTTTCTCTGTATAACACTGTGGGCTTTAAAGAGCATGTTTTTACTAGATGTTCCCCTCATACTGGAGATAGTTGCTGAAAAAGAGGTTAATGCAGATTGAAAATCATTGTGACATTATGGACCATTTAATTGATTATTAGGCCTGCTTAGGGGCATGTATTAATAGGACAGAACCTCCATGCGTGTGTTTCTCTCCCATCAGTGAATTGCAAGCGGAAGGAATACATCCCACTATTCTTCAGACTCCTGTGTAATCAGCATAATGATTTGAAATAGAAGAACATAACGTCAAAATCTATAATTATAAAAGAACCAATGGGCAGCTCATTGTAACACTGATCAAGACAGAAAGCAAGGCATATATAAAACATAACAATGCTTTACCATAGCACTGAGAGTCTCTTCCCAATCCGGCCTCTCTCGGGGATGAATGCTTCTCTGAAGCTCTGGAACAAAGTCATCCTCTTCTGTATGTACAGAGGACTTCATCATTCTAGAGAGAAAGACAGACATGCTTGTTTACTTATGTATGAAATACTCTCACACATCAAAATGCAAAGGGTTTTAGTTATCTGATATTCGTGGGTTTTTGTGTTCTTTCCTGAGAATACCAGCAGCTCAAGAACATAATCTAGTTTGGAAATTTGCATTCCCAAACCAACTTTAAATTATTGATTTATTTTGATTATTTTTAAGCCTTCATCCTAATCACCGGACATTTGAAAAAACTTTTTTTTAAAAAATCAGACAACAAATTAAAATTTTCTAACACATTCAGCAGATTCAGTGAATTCAACAGACTGGCCAGACAACCAAAATGAACCACATGAATAACAATATCTGTCAATAATCACGTCTATTACCATCTCCTGCCCCACTTTTCCCCCAGATGCTTGAGGGGGGGAAAGATGGCCCTTGCAGCATGCCAGCAAGGTCAGTATATCAAGACTGATAGAATTCAGCAACTCCACAGCTGGGAGGTCTTTAATCAGCTGTTGTAGCTTTGGGATTTGAGCAGAACCACCGCATTAACTACCTTGTTAATGTCATCTGCTGTAAATCCACCTTGTTTCAAGAGTTTTTTAATTGCTTCTACACATTTATTAAAAAGTGGAGAACAAATCAGTTCAAATCTGGCTCTGGACACACAGCACAAGGTCTGGGTCATCAGTTGTTGCAGTGTTTGTCCTTACCCTGTGTGGTGCGAAGTGCCCTTGACTCTCACTCATTTCAATAGTATTTGACACGTGCTCAGCACCTAACTCTCTCAGGCCAAAAATTTCTGCAGATAAGGAGGATCTCATTTTCAAACACCTTACACGGTTTATTTGTATTCCAACACAGAGACCATTATGGACTTGGCTGCGAGCTCAAATCTTCTTTAAAAAAAATATTTACAAAAGCTTCTCAGTTCACTTTTAAGGCATCGCTATTGTTATGAACTGAGTTAAGCAGGCCATATAAATGATACTTTGCAGGGGACAGCGGCAAAGATCTAAAGCACTAAATCCTGCTGAGTCTAGTGTGATCCATCCCAGCTTCATTAGCAACATGCACAATTCAAAGCTAATCTTTATTAATAGGCTGCCATATATTTATTTATTTAGGCTAACCATTTCATTAATCAGCACTGCATATACATGAACCCAAAGTAAGGAAAGGTGAGCCAAATGTTAGCTACGATGAATCATCTAGTTTGACTGAAGGAATAAATATATTTAAAGTCTTTACATAGCATTGCTATGCACTTTGCAATTCTTTAAAATGTTGCTAAGCAAGCATCAAGAAAGATTTGCTAGTGATGTTCCACCTTTTTTCCTGAACAGATCACCAATCTTAATTGCTAGCTTCCTACAGTAAAAACTTAAACTATAAAAGGCATATATATGTATATAGTTGAAAACGTGAAGCACTCCATAAATAGTGATTTTGCAATGCAGATCATTTAAGCAGAGAATGCAAATAAGTAAAACATTTTAGTTACAATTCCATTAAAAAGATAAAAATAGTCAAATAAGCGTATGATATCAATAGCCAGATTCAATAACTGCAATCTACTTTTATAATCTAATTCTATAGCTCCTATGGCTCCAACACTTGGGCAAACCAGTTTTTGATTCATCTAACAAAGGAAATCCATTGTACAGGAGCTTTGCATAAATACACAGCACTGTGCCATGCACATGGACATACACCTCTAACCCGATATAACGCAACCCGATATAACACGAATTCGAATATAACGCAGTACAGCAGTGCTCGGGGGCGGGGGGGAGGAGATCTGGCCACTCCGGCGGACCAAAGCAAGTTCAATATAACGCGGTTTCACCTATAACACGGTAAGATTTTTTGGCTCCCGAGGACAGCGTTATATCGGGGTAAAGGTGTATTCCATTGTCCTGCACCTTATGTAGCTATTTACATCCGGAGCAAAGAGTGTGTAAATCATTCCCATTCTGATTTGGTGGCATTTTGTATCTGGTGTACATTGCAAGATAATGGAGGTACAGGGAAATGGAAAACAGGGCTGACAAATTCTAAGAGGTTCATCGAATGCATATAAAAGCAGGGTGGCAAACGTGTTTATTTTACAATGGATGATGGTAAGAGCAGATGCAGAGTACAGAACAACTGGGTTGCCACATGCATGAAATGTCCATTTAACTTGTGCTTTATGCACCACACAAGGATACCAATGCCTTAAGCTAGTGCTGGCTTCCACAGCCTATCAAACATGGAATAAAGCTCAATTATTTGCCCTCTTGCTACACACCATGTACCAGTTATGCAATATAAACCTTGGTTTCTTTTATCAGAGTTGCCAACAACCCAGCTACACTACAGCTGGAGCAGCAGTAAGACTTAAAGGTTAGCTGTATTGTGCGTCTAGGCTTTGGATGGGCATCTTAGCGAATATCTGTTGGATCTCATCCTCTCTTCCCTTGTCCTTCTCACACCCCCGGACCCAAGTTCATGAGGGCGGAAATTCCTTGCTTCAGAAGTGAGACCATATAAAAAGGTATCCTGGAGGACAAAACATCTCAGAAGCCACCTAGCTACCATACACAAAGCCCCATAAACTGTTCCATAACCACAACTGCCAGACATGGAGCCAGGGAAGAAGCCAGAAGAGATAGCTAATGAAACACTGACCTCAGATCTAGATCTATTAAACATTAAACATTCCAAAGCTTGCACATGGGTTTTGCGGCACACTTCACACATCATACTAGTGGACTGCATACTGTACACACGAGGTAAAGAGTGCATGACTAACACCTCTAGCAATAGGGTGGTCCTGTTTGTAGACAGTTTTTGTGTAATTTAATACTTAGCTTCACAACTGCATTTTGTCATCTTACACCATTAAAAACAAGCAAAATACTGAATGGCCATTTGTAAGTACAGTATGAATTTACATCTTTATGATCACTTCAGATTACAAATGTGTTTATTACGCTATTCCGCAGACCTGATGGCAATTCCCACCTTTGATTTCTTATCAGACAGCTGGTTTCTTAGTACTATCATGCTCCAGCCAAAAAAAAGTTGGGTTTTCTTTTTTTGTGTTTTGTTTTTTCGCATGCCTGAGATTTCACCTGCAATATGAGACCAAGGACAAGTTCCCTCCAGTGACTAAGCATGGCAGGTTTTGCGCATTTTGCACAAGCGTTTTAATGAAGTCTGCAGGCAGTCAGTAAATAGCAATTTTACCTCGAAAAAAATCACAGATATTAGGGAATTTCTCAGGCTAGTGAAGGAACCAAATTGGGTATATAAAGACACACAGGAATCAGTGGGGAACTTTGACCAAAGAGCCAGTCTACAAAAACTGAATATATTCTCCCACTGTAACTAGCACACACACAGCATTTAGGAGAGCTTAACTAGTGATTTCCCTCCAAACCCACCAACCTACTTTGTTATAGTAGCAAGTCACTGAACCTTGGAAGCGGAATTAGTCAACGGACCCATCAGTATGAGTTATCACTGGTTGCTCAAGACCTCAAGCGGTAGTGAGATCACTTACCCCACCCTTTAATTACTGCATACACTCCACGAGCAAAGAGTGAACCCAGGGCACATCACTGTAGGTCTGGCTGTTTGTTTGGCAAGGATTTATGACGGGATAGTTCCAGGTGAACAGAGAGAAAAACATTCCTGTTGGCATGACAGTACGCACCTTGTGTCATTTAGGAGCTGGCAGGAGGCTCAGCCCTCTGGTTTCCTGATTTCAGTGACCAAAAATATAGTCCTGACAAGATGATTAGTTTTTGTGCAATGTGTGGAATTAATTTACAGTAAGTTCATACAAAGACTATAAAATGGGGAAGTGGATTTACAGATGGTGGATAATAAAATATACGTACACTGTATAAGCTGCATGCTTGCTCCTGACCTCAGTCAAGTCACTGGGAGTTCTGACATTGACTCTAATGGGAGGAGACTTGTGCCCCATACAGTTTTCAGCATGGTAGCCGTGTTAGTCTGTATCAGCAAAAACAACGAGGGGTCCTTGTGGCACCTTAGAGACTAACAAATTTATTTGGGCATAAGCTTTCATGGGCTAGAACCCACTTCATCAGATGCATGAAGTGAAAAATACAGGAGCAGGTATAAATACACGAAAGAATGGGTGTTGCTTTACCAAGTGTGAGGTCAAAGGCTGTAGTTTAGACATAACCTAAGAATACCTAGCACAATCTGCACGTCTTACCTGCCACACATCAGAAATGTGAACAGGAAGATTGTTTAGCTTGTTCCCTTCCACAGATTTCTTACACACGGGGGGAACAAATTAAGTCTCAGTGTTATTTTACATAAAATATTTAACAAAGACATATTGTAGATATTAAATGCAAAACAAAAAGTTTCCCTCATAGTCTCACAGGTGCCTCAAAAGCATCAAAACATAAAATGGCATTTACCCATAATGAAAACAAACACCTTTTCTATTTAAAATGGCATTTCTTAGTCTCTTTAGTATCTCTGAATGCCCTTCAAATGCAATCTGGCACCATTACATTAATAAAAAAAAGTTCTGTCTGTGTAGGAGGCCATTAAGAAATCTCTCTTCAGATGAATGAACCCTTCTTCATTGTAAATTGAGAATCAAATGTACTGGAACAAATATTTACAGGACCTTTTTCTAAATTCACAGCTTGCATTTGCACCTATTTCTGGTAACCTTCAAGATTTCTGGTAGCGTGAGTTTATCAATTTCAAATTACAGCTGGATACATTTCATGTCACGTTAACACCAGTATCAGGAAAACATTGTGATGCCCTTTTCGGGATCCTCAAATCTAATTTGCTTATCCTGTCAAGTACTGCATTTCTATTTCTCCCAATGAGGAATTAAACACTCCTATTTAACAGCTGCAATATTCTGCTGGCAGGGTTCACTTACTATGCTGCATGACCAAGGGTTTGATGCTATTGCAGCACACACATCTACGCAGCAACATGCTATCGTCATGGGATCTTCTTTACATTGACCAAGTTTTCTGTTTAAGTATTCTCCTTTTCATGATTACATCTGAATGTCTTGGGCTCCCCTACAGATGCTGCCTGGGTCAAAACATGAACTGAAATAGTACTGGTGAGAGTCTTGTCACTCCGTTACTCTAAGGCCTGGTCTAGACACAATTTTTCTACCAATGTAACTATGTCATCAGTTTGGAGTGTGATTGTTTACGGACAAGTCTCAGAGGGGTAGCCGTGTTAGTCTGGATCTGTAAAAGCAGCAAAGAATCCTGTGGCACCTTATAGACTAACAGACGTTTTGGAGCATGAGCTTTCTTGAGTGAATACCCACTTCGTCGGATGCAAGTAGTGAAAATTTCCAGGGGCAGGTATATATATATATACACATGCAAGCAAGAAGCAAGCTAGAGATAACGAGGTTAGATCAATCAGGGAGGATGAGGCCCTGTTCTAGCAGTTGAGGTGTGAAAACCAAGGGAGGAGAAACTGGTTCTGTAGTTGGCAAGCCATTCACAGTCTTTGTTTAATCCTGAGCTGATGGTATCAAATTTGCAGATGAACTGAAGCTCAGCAGTTTCTCTTTGAAGTCTGATCCTGAAGTTTTTTTTGCTGCAGGATGGCCACCTTAAGATCTGCTATTGTGTGGCCAGGGGGTCATCTGTTAGCCCTACTATCTGACTGCTCAAAATCAGCAGCCAAGCAGTCTACCTCAACACTCCACCCCGAGTAAACCTTTCACCCTTAGCTTCACAAAGATTATGCAATGTACAGCATGACCATGGGAATATTATCCTCATTGAGGTCTAACCTGCCATAAAGGCATCACCAGCGTGCCTTTAGTCTGCCAAAGGCACATTCCACTGTCATCCAGCACCTACTCAACCTGTTGTTGAACCTCTCCTTACTGCTTTCCAGGTTTCCCATACAAGAGTTCTTGAGCCACAACTGTAAGGGGTACACCGGAACTCCCAGGTTCACTATGGGCATTTCAATATCCCCCACTGTAATCTTCTGATCTGGAAAGAAAGTCCCCTCTTGTAGATTTCTATACAGACTAATGTTCCTGAAGATGTGTGTGTCGTGTACCTTCCCGGACCACCCTGTGTTGATGTCAGTAAAACACTCATAGTGATGCATAACAGCCTGCAACACCATGGAGAAGTACCCCTTCCTATTGATGTACTCCACCGCAAAGTGGTCTGGTGCCAAAATTGGAATGTGTGTGTCATCTATAGCCCCTCCACAGTTAGGGAAACCCATTTTTGCAAAGCCATCCACTATTTCTCGCACATTTCCCAAAATCACAGTCCTTCGTAGCAGGATGCGATAAATTGCCCTGCACACTTGCATTAATGTAGCCCTAACTGTCAACTTCCCAAGTTGAAATTGATTCACGACCAACCGGTAGCAGTCTGTAGTCACCAGCTTCCACACAGCGATTGCCACACATTTGTCTACTGATAGAGCAGCTCTCATTCTGGTGTCCTTGCACCGCAGTGCTGGGGCGAGCGCCGCACATAGTTCCAGGAAGGTGGCTTTCCGTAGCCAAAAGTTCTATAGCCACTGCTCGTCATCCCACCCTTGCATGACGATATGATCCCACCATTCAGTGCTTGTTTCCAGAGCCCAAAAGTGATGGTCCACCCTCTGCAGTTGCTCTGTGAATGCCAAAAGCAACCTAAAGTTTCTCCTATCCATATCACACCGCATGTCAGGCAATTGGAAGTCTTCTTCAGTCAGGAACGTTGTGATTAACTGCACAGCCATCCGCGATGTCTTCATGACAGTTAGAGCATAGGAGAGCAGTGTGGGCTCCATCCCTTCTCACAAAGATGCTGAGGTGCGCAGCAAAGAAGGGTCACTGAAAAATGCCGCAAAGGAAAGCTGGAAGCCCGTGGAATGCTGGGACAGAAACCAATGCATCACGGGACATTGAGCCTGGTCCCAAGATGCGCCATGATCCGCTCCACCATCCCACAAGACCTAGCAGCAGAAGGTGTCAAGCTGGCCTGTGGGATAAGTACTCACAGTGCACTGCTCACGCTGTTGATGCTAGTGCCCCAAGTGTGGACGTGCTCTGCTGACAGAGTGAGTGTGAACATGTAATACCAATTTTTATAATAGCGCTTTTTGAGTGTAGACAAAACTCTGTAGTGTAGACAAGGCCTTATTTATTTAATACTTGAGGCCAGATCCTCAGCCAGTAAAAATCAGCTTAGTTCCACTGATTTCAACGAAACTTTGCCAATTTACACCCACCGAGGATCTAACTCTTAGAATTTTACAAGCCAATAAGCACTTACATATCATGCTCTAACAAACAGATAGGCAAGACAGAAACTGCATCAGATTTTGCAGTATTCCTTTTATTTCCTACAGGAAATACTGCAAACACTACTTCCATTGGGTGGCAAAACATCATGCATCTTAAATGCCCCCCATTTTGAGGGGGTCCTAGGCACTACCTACATTGCGCACAAATAAGGTGTCCTTTCACTCCTGTTGTTGAAAATTATTTATATTGGAAACAAAGATTCATGAAACTGGGGTTACAGAGTCATTTAAACTAGCAGTAGAAATCCCACAGCATTTTAAGTCTCCTAACAGAATAGCCACACTCTGGTCTTTGTCACACATGTGGGCTGAGACGTATCATAATCGTGGTCATGGACTACTGCATGCTGACAACATTCAGATTGATGGCACTCCTTTCCCAGGGAGATGACAAATTGACTCCTAGGTGTTTGATGGTTTGGAAGCTCTGTGCTAGCATAGAAGTATTATGCATTTGGAAAGTTAGGCTCCTCACATCAGACAGTTAATTGTCTGTTTGACAGATACTCATTCTTTGGTGGCTATATTTTTTTTTTAATTAAATGCCATGCCTGAACTTTGGGTTATGCTCCCCCAAGGAGACATTAGGCATTTCAGCCATCCATGCTGTTTTCCCCTCCGGTGACTTTTCTCTCTGACCTCAATCTAGGGGGTGAGGATTGCTGATAACTGATTTATTATTGTATTTAGTATTTATAGAGCACCATTGTTGTGCCTGGGACTTCTCGGCCTAATGAGAAAGCACGGCCCCCAGCACTGGGGAATTTATGATCCAAGTGGATTTACAACTCTACTGACAATGATGTTTCTTGAGATCTTATTACTACCCAAGGAATTCTCCTTTAATAAAGTCTCTGCCAGTACAAATTGATGCCAGTACAAATGCTACCCAATAGGAATTGGAACTGGCATTGTTGAAGTGGACAGTATAGTAGGCATAGATAGTATATTCTTGAACAGAGTGCTAAGAAGCATGGTGTGTTAAGGAATTTGTTTGCACTGCTTGCTGGAAACATATTTTCCACTTCCTTCTGATTGCTCTCCCTTGCTCATTGGAGATGTCCATCCACACAATAACTCTAGTATGTAATTTGGCACAGTTGACAGTCGCCGTTAAAGAGAGGCCTAAAACAGAATAGCACAGGTGCTGCAGATTAGGATGAAGGTAAACTGGCAGAGCAGGGATCCAGGGCTAAAATAGCAGTGGGGCCTGCAAGACAAGAGTGAGGTGCATTGGCAGAGTTGTGAGGCATCCCAGAACTGGCATTAACAGGGCATTGTGCCAGTCACAGCTGAGGGGTGATTTATTTCAGCCATCAGGACTGCACTTCAGGCGAACCATCGGCCTAGGGCTTTGCAGCAATCCAAACCTGAAGGTTAGTTCAGTTCAGGAGGCCAAATGTGCCAGTTTAAACATAACCGGGCAGTTGGCCAAATTCTCCCCATCAGGCTTTTTTCCCTCCCTTAAGGCCCCTAGTTGCCTCTGATTTGCACTGGAGCTTCATCCCTCTTCAACTTGTGCCTGATCCAACTCATGCTGGAGCCAGGAGTTCTCCAAATCCTTGAGCACACCAGACAGCACAAGAGTGGGATTTGCAATACCGCCATACACTGAGTGCACAATTCAGCAGGGGAGGTGCTATAAGAGCTTACTGGATGCGCTGCTGGGGTTTACGATCCTTTAAGATAGGAACCAAGGAAGGCCACGGTGACTGTTGAGGGAAGGAGGCTGCAAAGCCACTGCCAGGGAAGCCAGGTGGACATCTACCACCACCACCAGCCAGAAACACCAGGTGCCATTCTCAGCTCCCAAGCCTTCCAATAATCTTCAACACCAGAGGACAGTAGTAATTAAGGCATCTTGGCTTCTCCACCTTAAAAGCTTTAAAATCTGGTCTCCCTAACCTAGAGGGGCTGTATGATCTTGTACTACAGCTGCAGGAGTCATTAAGATGAGGGTAACGTAGCAATGCTTTGCTAACACACTACCACTGTGGGTCATTGCAAACAGGCAGCACAAGAATATCCCATAATATATCCTCTCAAATGACCGGTACTCCCTTTCCATAGCCAAACCTATCAGGGCAAAATAAAAGATCTGTGGAGTCTCTACTAAAACCATTGCCTTCTACAAGTTCAGGACCAAGAATAGAGCAGTATGGAGGGGATTAACAAGCAGACTGACAGCACAAACATTAAAAGTAGTGAAACCAGATGAATTTACACTCCCCAGTGCTTTGCAAATGTTAACTGATTAATCCTTCTATCACTTATGTGAGGAAAGTAAGTATTATTTCCATTGTACAGATGGAAAAATTAAGGCACTCAGAGATACAGAGACCTGCGCAAGGCTACACAGGGAGTTAGTGCCAGAGACACAATCACAACTCAAGAGCTCCTGGCTTCCAGACCTTTGCTCAGACTATGCCTTTCATTCTCCTGATCACAAGAGTCAAACTATAACATGTGCAGCAAACAAAACATATTTGGAGTATTGGGTAAATGAGCAATGTTACAGTAACATCAGGGTCCTGGGCTGGCTGACCAACATGGCGGGTGAAACTGTAAAAATTATGGAGATGTTAATGCAAAGTATACTATGTACAGTGAAAAGAACTCTCTTCATGTCAAATGCTTATAACTTATCTCCAAGAGGAGGAAAATTGGAAAAGAGAAAACTGGAAAACTAGAACTACAGCATGATTTGTGTGATGCTGGTGCAATTCTCAAAGCAGCTAAACAGAAAACTAGAAAGTACTCAACCTATCTTTATTCCAGACCCAAGACCCCGGGGGAAAGACAAACGTTTCTTCAAGCAAACACACCTGAGTCTCCTCTGCCCCACAAAACTAAGACTAGTACAGTGAGTCTACGGGGAATAATCATGCATTTTGGAAAGCAGAGCCAACACAATAGCTCCTGAAAAAGTGAAACAAGAGCTGGGAATTGGAGGCTCAGACTAGTGACCTGGGAGACTAATTCATTTCAAGTGTTTTAAATCAGCATTGTCAACACCTTACTGATCACATTATGTCTGTCTGCATTATGTGAAATAGAATGTTGAAGTCTGTCTCGAGGAATCGTGCAAGCTGGAGATGGAAAAGACCTAGTAGGTCAGCTAATCCATCTCCCTGCCAATGCAGAATTGTTCTAATGCGTCCCCCAATCCAGGTAGAACAAACAAACAGACGTATTGTATTTCATCTTCAAAATATAAAATGAGAAACTGGAATAACAAATTGTTTCAGTTGTATTTTTGTTTTATTTAATTTGGTTGTTTTTATGCTCTACAAAGTTTATGCTCTACAAACTATAACCCCAGCTCTTGTACTCAAATTCATTTCTTTAGAAAGCCACTTTTTGTTATAAAGTAATGAAAGCTAACGAAAAAAAATACTGCCATGGGCCAAATATTAGGGATCAGAAATCAAAACAATTGTACAAACCACTGTGTGCATCATTTTCGCCCTCTGTCAAATAGGGATATTGATACTTCCACACTTTTGAGGCCTTAGATGAACAAGCATTATTTCCATCATTACCATTACTATGTACTGGAAAACAGAAGTTTGGTGTACTTCTAGAATTTTTTCACAAATAAATGTTTTAAGATAAGAGCGCTGCAGGTACTCCACCTCCCCGTGGGGATTAGCTTACAGCACTGGACTTTACAGCGCTGTAACTTGCTGTGCTCACACCCCGAAAGTTGCAGCACTGTGAAGCGCCAGTGTAGCCAAGGCCTAAGGCTATGGCTACACTATGAGCTCTCCTGCTGGAAAAAAAAAAACTTCCACCCCCCACGAATGGCGGCAGCTTTACTCCTGCCGACAAAGCGCTGTTCACACTGCGCTTTTCATCAGTAAAACTTTTGTCGTTCGGTGGGGGAGAGGATGGGAAGGTGGGTTAACACCCCTGAACGACAATAGTTTTGCAGACAAAGTGCCAGCATAGACAAACCCTAAGCCCTGGTAGGGTCACGACCGGGTCGAGTAATTCACGATACAGCCACGTGGAGAAGCGAAAAAATACCTACTAGTTCGACTACTTACTCACCCCGCCCAGACGCCGCGAAGACTCCGCGGCTCAAGGTCGACTCTCGCAACCTCTCCTCGCGTGGAGACCCCGGAGAGTTCGAAGCGCGCGTCGGGAAACTATCGCGCTAGAGATCAGACGCGATAGTTCAACTCTAAGTGAAAGTTTCAAGAACAAGGCTTTACGCACATTTTTATTTTTTGGTTGTGTAATCAAAAACAATCAATCATTCTCACTTCATATGCATCACCACCTGTTAAAGGGATGAGATTCCCTACAAACAGACTGTCATAAGAAAACATCTCTTTCCTGTAGAAGGAAAAGCGTGTCTTATTTTTCCAGCATTCGCTTTTCATTTGGGACTTTAAACTCTTAGAAAAGAGCAGCTGTTAAAAAGAAAAACGAGAAGCTTTAAATAAACCCTTTTAAAGACTAGTAATGGCACTCTAATTAATTTTAGAAAATGCCACGGTGAATAGGTCATTCCTACCATTGTTAATATACCCCTTACTGACTGCACTAGTAAGCTAGCAGCATTGCAGCATTTAATCAACGTATTGTTTCCTTGCCCTCTGAAACCATGATCATTCTCTCTTTAGTCTCTGGACAAGCTTTCAATACAGGCTGTGATGCGACCAACCTAGTTAAATGTTCTGCCGAGTTTCAGTTGAACTTTGGGACTCAAAAGTATCTATCAATTTGCCTAAAGTGTTTATTAATTTGCATGAATATTTAAAAGGCAGTTTCTATGCTTCCATTAAAGAAAAATTGCACTGGAAGTCTAGATCACTCAGGGTTCAGTAGCTATGGGCAACGTTTATTGTTCGATGGATTGTATTTTAGCAAAAAGCATTGCTAAGGCTGTACAGCAGCAAAATGTCATCGTTGTAATGGTCTTGCACATTTTCCAGGTATACGTACACTCCCTCTCTACACACACACACACACACACACACTTTATTCCACTGAATTCCTTGAGACTCCTACTTGACAAAAAAACAAAAAACAAAACACACATTCCAATGCTGGCTGGCACGTCATATGTTTTCAGTTGTAAATACACTTGGACTGGCTCTTAAGGTGACTCACTTTGTTCAGCCAGCTAAAACAGCTCTGCCAGAAGAACCTTGACACCACTGATCAGGTTGCACGTGCCTTCAAGGTATCAAATGGCCAATTTTTCAAGAGATGCCTTTCAAGTCCACTAGGCAAAAAAACCCAACAATAAAAATAAAAACAAAGCCACCACTCCTAATTTTAAAGTTGTGTTTAAGAATGTAATCTTGTAATCTTAATCCCAAAGCAACAGATTCACTTCACCATCTAAAATAGGTTATGACTACGCTAGTACTTTTGTTGGTCAGGCATGCGGGAAAAAAAATCACACCTCTGAGCACCATCTGTTTCACCATCAAAAGCACCAGTATGGACAGTGCTATGTTGGCGGGAGACGCTCTCCCACCAACATAGCGACTGCTGCTCGTTGGGGTGGTTTAATTATGTTGGTGGGAGAGCTCTCTCCCATCGGCATAGAGTGGCTACACGGGAGACCTTACAGCAGGCGTAGCTGCAGCAGTACAGCTGTGCCACTATAAGGTCTGTAGTGTAGACGTAGCTATAATCAATTCATCATCACGCTATGAAAGAGCCAGAGTGGCGGAGGTTCAATAGAGCTGTCCATTGTGGATTGTACTCTTCACCGCTCCTAGATTTGGAAGCTTTGTTTACTGTTTTTAATCTCTCACGCTGTTGCTCTGTTAGACCTTAATTCAACAGTACTTCCCTCTTCAGCAAAGCACTGACATTTGCACGTAAATGCTTTGCTGAACTCAGAGTAGTTTAAGTCAGAGAGAAAATGAATGTACCAAGTGAAGCTCCCTAGTGCATTTCACTGTGCATGCTGAAAGTAGTGCAAAAGGTACAATTGCACTAATGGTGAAAAATAAAATAGATATTTACAATTCAGTTTTAATGATCTACGGCCTTATGGAGTAACAAAGGTCAAGATTTTTTTTTTTTAATATAAGTTGTCACCCCAGAGTGTTCCCTTAGAACTTCAAAAGCACAAATCATCATTCTGGCCCCAATCCACTTACATACATGCTTAACTTTAGATAATGTTTTCATCCCTCAGCCACGAGTAGACCCACTGAAATCATCCACGTTTGCAGGATTGGAGCCCAACATAACATTTTTTTATGTGAGGCACCTCTAAATTTGGGATGGGCTCACATTAAAACTGCACAACTGAGCACAGCATCTGAGCATGGGGATTCAAAACAAGGAGAGTCTGGTTGTTAAGGCACTAGGCTGGGACTCAGGAGATCCGAGGCAAGTATCGAGCTATGGTAATTTGCAGCAGCTGAAGAGCTGCCTCTTGGATTTAATTCTTGCCTCTGCAACAGACTTTCCGAGCGGCTTTGAACAAGTCAATTAATCTATCCTGTGCCTTTGTTTCCCTTCTATAAAATGAGGCTATTACTACTCTCTTCTCTACCCCTTGTCTTGTTTATTGATACTAAACTCTGAAGGGCAGGGACCTTCTCTTACTATGTGTCCACAGCATTTAGCACAAAGGTGTTCTGATCTCTATTGGGGCCTTCAGGTGCTACCTTAATACAAAATAAGAATCTGAATCCAAACTGCCTTAAATTTGGGAAAATTCAGATTTGGTCCAAGATGTGTTCGAATGGCAAACTCTGACCTGAACTGGGCTACAGGAAATTAATTCAGGCCCATCTCTACTTTGAAATGTTTACTAAACATTTGATGGCAACGCAAAACTATGACAACAGATTTAGCCTTCCCAAAAGTGAACTGGGAAAAGATGCTTTCAACACACTATGCATCCGAAGAAGTGAGCTGTAGCTCACGAAAGCTCATGCTACAATAAATTTGTTAGTCTTTAAGGTGCCACAAGTACTCCTGTTCTTTTTGCGGATACAGACTAACACGGCTGCTACTCTGAAACCTTTCAACACACTGAGGCTTTGGCTACACTTACACTTCAAAGCGCTGCCGCAGCAGCGCTTTGAAGCGCTAAGTGTAGTCAAAGCGCCAGCGCTGGGAGAAAGCTCTCCCAGCGCTGTCCGTACTCCACCTCCGTGTGGGGAATAACGTACAGCGCTGGGAGCCGCGCTCCCAGCGCTGGGGCTTTGACCACACTGGCGCTTTGCAGCGCCGCAATTTGCAGCGCTGGAGAGGGTGTGTTTTCACACCCTGCTGCAGCGCTGCAAATTTGTAAGTGTAGCCAAGCCCTGAATAACCAAGTGCAATCAGTTACAATTAGCCTTGTGTGCCATACAATGACAATTACTGTTCCTAACATGAGACAACACTTAAAACATGTTCAGTCAGCTAGCCAGTTTAGCAGAAAAAGCCTCTCTCCAGCTGAACCAAATCATAGAATATCAGGGTTGAAAGGGACCTCAGAAGGTCATCTAGTTCAACCCCCTGCTCAAAGCAGGACCAATCCGCAACTAAACCATGTAAAAAAATTTTATTGTTACTTTCATTCATTCATTCCTGCAGGGTCAATTGTTAAACCGAGCATATCTTTATGCAGATAAAACAAATTTATTTAAGCATGATGGACACACACACACAGAGATATTTGTACATACAGAGAAATGAAAAAGGTGGAAGTATGCATACCAACAGGCAGAGTCTAATCAATTGAGATGAGCAATGTTAGATGTCAGATTTGTGTCATTTTTTTTTTTTTTTTTGAGACTGTTTGGCCTGTGTACATGGCAGGCAGAGGGGGGGGCACATGATGGCATATATCATATATATATCACAGATGTGCAGGTGCGCCGAGCCCCTGATGGTGTGTGTGATGATTAGGGTCCTGTGATGGTGTCACTTGAATGGATATGTGGACAGAGCTGGCATCGGGCTTTATTGGGTTGGGAGGCTGTCTATAAGCAAGGACTGGCCTGTCTCCCAAGATCTGTGAGAGTGAGGGAGCTTATGCAGATAAGCTCCCATCAACACTACAAAAATAGCCATGTTTAGACTAGTCTGTGTATCGTAATTATAAGCCGTGTTGTAGCCATGTCAGTCCCAGAATATAGAGAGACAATTTGGTTGAGGTTATATCTTTTACTGGACCAACTTCTATTGTTGAGAGAGACAAGCTTTTGAGCTACACAGAGTTCTTCAGGTTTGGAAACGGTACTCTAAGTGTCACAGCTAAATACAAAGAATACAAAGTCGAACAGATAGTTTAGCATAAGTAGTTAGCACATATTGTAAGGGACCATTCGAGGTGAAGTGTCCTGTTAATACCCCTGCAGTCATAGGACAAAAAAGTGTGTTAGGGACTGAACTCACACAGGAAAATGATAAAAGTCAAAATCACCGTATCACCTGTGGGTGAACTCGTTTCACAAAGAGATCACTCCATATCTTACCTCTCAGTCCTCATCCTCAACGGAAACCTGCACGACACTTTCAAATGATGAGTCTGGGAGCTTAAATTCATAAACTTTGCTAGACAGTAAAAAGCATGTTTTAATAAACTGGACTTAATGCTTATTACAACAATCTGTAACCCACTAACCATCCTTTTTGTCCTATGACTACAGGGGTGTTAATGGGCCATTTCACCTTTAATGGCCCCTTAGAATATGTGTTAACTACTTATGCTAAACTATCTGTTTGACCTTATATTTAACTGTGAGTATCTCTCCCAGACCTGAGGAAGAGCACTGTGTAGCTCAAAAGTTTGTCTCTCTCACCAACAGAAGTTGGTCCAATAAAAGATATTACCTCACCCATCTTGTCTCTCTATCAGGGTTATGGCAAACCATGCCGGGTTTTTTTTGTGCCTGGAGATGGTGAGGAAAAAATCAAATGTGACAATCATGTTAGGCCACCTATTCACTAGCAAATTTAGAGCCCGTCATCAACCCATTGCAACAACTGGTGGAACCAACATTGAAGGCTATAGCACAGAAAGAGCTCCAGCATTTTTACCACCATGTGGTCTGTCTATGCAGTAGCATCCTGGACGGCATGGTGGTTTAAACCTGCACTCCCACCCTTGTCACCATTATTGCAGCACAACATGTTATTACACAGCATAAAAGTCTAGCAAAGGCACCACCTTAGAGAACCACATTAGCCTTGGTACATACCCAGGTTAAACCATGATTATGACATTCTCCCCTTGCTTCCCCACTCTCATCCACAAATGTTCCAAGAAAACTGAATTAGAGCCCTCAACATGATGTCTCAATCTTTGCTTTAAAAGAATACATTAAGGGAACCAGAATCTGGAAGACCCTGGAGAAACAGAAAATCCCAGAGATACCACCTTCTCACACTGCATGGTACACATTCCTGGATGGGATAAGTGCCAGTTCGGTGGTAGGAGAAATCACTTTCACGAACACTGAAATAAAACTGCTGTCAGCTTGGGCCTAATGCACAAAGCTAGAAGAAGGTGGCATACCAACAACCACAGCTTCTGTGACAGCCGCCATAATTCCTCTAGGCTCTCTTAAAGCAAGGGGTCACTGTTACCAGTGCACACTAGGCAATCTGCAAAAAAGACCTCTCGAAGATCACTTTGCACAGGGAAGGAAGATCGCTCAGACATTCTTTTTTAGAGCTTTCATTTAAATATAGGGCAGGTTCTACTGAAATAATGCCCATAAGAAGTTAGTTAATATTCTAATATATAAAGTTAAAAAAATACTAGTAATTCTCTCCAGGTTTCCTTCTGTATGGATTGATTTTAAAGTAAGGGCCCTGAGAGTTTGTGTATAGGTGCCTTTTTGTACTTAAAATCCAGGGGAAGGCTTAGCATCCATAAGTGGACCCAAATTTTCGAAGAATTCAACTTCCGTTTAGGCACCTAGGTTCCTGTGGCCAGATTTTTTAAAAATCTCAGCTCTTATTGAGAGCAACAGCAGCTGCTATGTACTGAGCCCTTGAAAATACCCCTGCTTAGTTAAGGTGCCTAACTAGGAGCTGTTAAGCACTCAGTTGTTTTGAAAATTTGCCACTAAATAATTAAGGGGAAAAAATGCTGTCTGTGTCTTGCTTAGAATGCTTTGGGGGGCAGGAACTATCTGTATTTGAGGACTTTTGTGCGATGCTGGCACGTTGCTGAGCTTTAAACCATTTGAGGACTTCAGTAGCTCAGCCAGAGATTAGGGGTCTATTACAGGAGTGAGTAGGTGAGGTTCTGTGGCCTGCAACATGCAGGAGGTCAGAGATGCTGCTGGATAAAGGGCGGGGGGGGAGAACCTATCTGGCACTCTCCAAATCTGGAAATTACTACTAAAACACCGCACTGTTGAAGAATCATGCACACACATTGACCTTGACCAACTAAATGAAGAAAAAGTGTTAACTTGTGTCTACCCTAGGTAAAATGGCGTGGAAATGTCAGAGTCAGCTAATATTTGTTAGCTAATTCCAACCAAACCTCAATATTGTAACCGAACAAGGACAAAGCCATAGTGTAACGACTGGTGTACTTCAGGAAAATTTGTACAAATGCAGCTGAACTGGTGAAATCCCCTAACAAAACCATGCTGACCCAGTACAAAACATGCTGCCCCAGTGTGATTACTGGTGCTACTCCTATGTTACACCAATACAGAGTAATAGCTATACCACTACAAATATTCCAGTATCAACAGCCCCTCAGAGAATCAAAGAGCAATTACTTTGTCCTTCTGAAATAATTTTTTATTGTTAAATCTATTTTAAAAGAAAAACACACAAAAGAAACTCTGATCCTCTTGTCTAATATTCTCAAGGGTACAGCTGGAACCACTACTATCCAATCATTTCACCTTCAACACCCACGCACGCATTTGTGTTACAAAGCATTCAAGCTGGCATTCATGTCTGCTGTGAATGGAACCCTGCTGCTATGTTTCCTGAGACAAATAGGAGAAGAACAATTAGCAAAGGCTTCAATCTAATTTAGATTTGGGGGAGGGGGAGGGGAGAGAGGTGGTGCTGAGGAGACAAAGGGATAGTTACATCATAAAATAAAATTTAACTCCAAAAACCATTTGGAGGATTTTTGGGGACTTCGTTTGTTGCATTGTAAGCCAGAGCACTGGTGGTGGTGGTGGCAGCTTTGCTTTTTGTTTGGAGGTCGAGGGAGGAAAAGCAAAAGCATTTTTCCCCCCCATGGAATTAACTTAGCTTCAACATGAAGTTGTTGCCTTTTTGTCTGAGCATTCTAGGTCTTCCAAAATGGATAGGGGTGCTACCTTGCCATAAGTCTTTTATTATTACTATTATTTACTACTACTACTACTACTACATTTGTATAGTATTCATTTTGTGATAGGAATTTTATCGACAGGTATAAACATGAAAGTCCTGTCCCAAAGGGTCACAATCTAAAGCATGCTTTGAAATTCAAAAATCCCTTCTTGACCCATATTCCTTTTACTGTTATGTCTTGTACACATTAATGTGGCATTGAGAGGCCCAAATTGAGATTGGATCCCAACTGTGCTAAGCACTGCCCTTACACATGGTAGGAGATTGTAAGCTCTTTGAGGCAAGGACTAGCTAAATAGACAAGACAGACAAAAGATGACGAAGAGGAAATATTTATCCTCCATTTTACTGATAGGGAACTGAAGTAGAGAAAGATCAAGTGATTTGTCCAAGATCAGAAAGGACATCTGTATCAGAGGCAGGAATTGAACCCAGATCTCCTGAGTCTCTGTCAGAGCCTTATCCACAAAGAGCATTCTTGATTTTCAAGAAGCATTTGCCAAATAATCAATATTATATATACATTTTATATAGCAAGTAGCTGAAAACAAGATTTTCGCCTTTGCCTCACCAAGGCCCCAAACAAACTGCGCTACAGACTTGCCTTTTTTCAGTCAACCACATCCATGGCGGTTTCATGAAGAAATCTATGTGAACATCGTGAAATATCTTCCATATATCCCAAGGACACTCATCTAGCTCTGTGGCCATCTGATGCCTACTAACTGCCAAAGACCATAATTTCCAGTGTCCATGAAGCATCTCTATATTGTTCGATTCGCTCCAAGAAAAAAAGCTACCCATTTGAGTAAAGATGAAGATGTGTGGTATTTGGGGGATTTTTTTTTAAGCATACTGGGACTAGTTCAGACATTCCAGAAAAGTGTGACCAAACCCAAAAGTTTTTTAAAATCACACCATGAAAAAATTAACCAGGAATTTTCACCCATTATTAAACAAAAGTGTTAAACAGAGTGCTTTAAACCATTACATTCTTCTGCGAGCCTTATAATTTTAAATCACAGGCAGGCAAAGAAAGTGTCCCTGAATTACTTTCCAAACCCCAACTTGGTTTTAAGAAAAAAAGGTGAACTGAATATTCACAAACTATGCAAGAGTGATGGTAAGAACAATAGGATGCTCACCTTGACAAGCGTTCATGGGGAAAAACGTAGAAAAGATGTTTAATTACCTATGTAGGTGGTAGTGGTGGAATGTATGAAAAAGCTCCAGCAAAAGGGGTTTGCATTTCCTTCTCCCCCAAGAGAATACATTTGCATTACTAAGCTACTTCTGCATGGGGAATGCCAGAAAAAATCATTTTAAAATGATTACAGGAATAACAACTTACTGAGAACAGGCCACAGTCTGCCACCATTGCATGCCCCACTCAACCCGAATAAATACAGATACCAGAGATCATCAAAGGGGATTGGCTATGCAGAGACATTTGCAACCAGTGCAATTATATTACATGTATAAGGGAACAGAAAAGGTGCAGGATGCAAACTGATTAAAGACTCCAGGAAACCAATCGTAGAAATAAGTGAAGGGTGGTGGAATGACTCAGCAGGAAGAAAGCCAGCTGCAGACAGCATGGTCTTTTCCCCAACCGACAGTATTTATCACAAGAAAGTAAAATAAATTAAGATAAACAGAAATAGTGCCCAGCTTGGGATTCAACCCAGCCCTATGGACTCCTGTGTGAGCAGCTGGACCTTCTATCTCCCAAGCAGCCATTCTTACTGCCCTTCTCTGAATACCTGAGCAAACAGAGGAAACGCACTGCGTTTACAAGGCATTTTTCTACACAGAGAAAGCTTTGACTGAGGAATAATGGGCTAGGAAGATACAGCAGCTGAAGCTGCAACCACAAAAGCTATTTGAGAGCAGTTAGATGAGTGCACGGAGGAGACATGCACTAGTGCAGAGGAGCTGGCACAAATCAGGCCACAGGCCAGCAACAGGGTGGGGTTGCAGCAAAACAAGGATGCAGCAGTCTCCTTTCTCCTGGGGGCATCAAGCCAGAGAGGGGGTGTTGTCAGGGCAGCAAAATAACCAGCCAATTCCTCGTACTCCTGCTGAAGCCTTCTCCAATGGGGGTCCTCTGTTGAGTAACAGACCCAAACTAAAGCTTCCCTTCCTTCTGCATTTTCCCAATGGACAGAATAGGTGGAAATGCTCCCTGCCCTCCCCTGGCGGTGTAATCCTCTTGAGGCTCAGCAGTCCTGGCCGTTAGACCCCATGGTAACTTGACCTAAGGTAAGTTGACCCCAGCTACGTTATTCACCTAGCTGGAGTTGCGTAGCACAGGTCAACTTACCGCAGTAGTGTAGTCGGGGGAAATGCTGCACAAGAAGAGATTAAATGATTTAACCCTCCCCTTCCCCCCGCCGAGTCAGAGTCTGGAATAGAAGGAACCCAGGAGTCCTTTCCTTATTACCATTAAAAAACACGCCCTTCTCTCACATAGAGCAGTCTCTTTTTCATAAGATTTGAGCAATAACTTCTCTCTCCCAACTTCATGCTGATAATCTGATTGCACACAAGAGCAGCACTGACGTAATGCAGAAGTGCGAATTTTCCCTTAGGTGGCAGCCTGCAAAAAATAATGAGAGGCGAGAGGGAAATGTTGTTGCAAACAAAGAGCTGTCTGATGGGTAGCATATAGCAATTCAACTGTTTTCCCACAATGACTAAGTGAAGCTAATATTTCTGTCCAATCCAGAGGCTGGAATATTTCACTGCAAACTGTTAATTGTCCCGAGTCACATTGTCGGTCATAAAATGCCTTTATGAACAAAGTATTAAAAAGCTGAGTGATCTGGCAAAGGGCATAAAATAAGAAAACAGTTTTGTGCCATAATTTTACGGCACAAATCTGTTTGTTTTTTTATTTTATTTTATTTTTAAAGACCTAAAAAGGGTCAGAGGAGCTGTAATGGCTTAAACTGAAAAGGTTTAAAAAAAAATGCTGTGCATACTCAACTCCACCAAAAATAAGAGCTTACAAAAGAAAAGTTAAGAAGATAATGAAATGAAGTGATAGAAAGTAGAAATATAACGCATGATAGACCACACTTGCAAAAGATTTCTGCTAAGAATAATGCTTACAAAGCAGCCAAACAGCCAACAAAATCTTCTGGAATGTGAGTCAACTGCCACTCATTCCCTGAATTGTTAGCCCCATTACCATAATGCTATGAAAAGAAAACTCATCCTGTCAGCAGGTCTCAAGCCAGTCAAAGGAAAAACTCTAGCGTAATATAAAAGAGATTCTAAACACTAAATCTGATTACAAGAGAGAGGGAAATCGCTCTAGAGAAAAATGAAGAGCCTGAAATAGAACTAAAAAAAAAAATTTAATAACCAAAGGGGAGGGCATCAGGCTGACAGGAAATTCAAGACCCATTAGAAGTCAATGGAAATTAGACTATTTCAAGCCCTGTTTACACTAAGGGCACTAGGAACCTTTGGAAATTTTACCCAAGTGACTTAGAAGACTAAGTTGCCAGGAGTCCTAAACTATAACAGGGTACAAAAAAGAACTAGATAAGCTAATGGAGTATAGATCCATCAATGGCTATTAGCCAAGATGGGCAGAGATGCATCTCTATGCTCTGGGTGTCCCTAGCCTCTGACTCCCAGAAGCTGGAGTAGACAAGGGGATGGATCACTCAATGATTGCCTGTTCTGGGGCACCTGGCATTAGCCACTGTTGGAAGACATGATACTGGGCTAGATGGACCATTGGTCTGACCCAGTATGGCCATTCTTATGTTAAGTCCCCATTTTCAAAAAGAATTGAGGCATTTAAGACCTAGCTTTCACTGAAAGTCAATGGAACTTACATTTTTATATGTCTGAGTCCCTTTTGAAAGTTATACCCATAGTCTAAACATTTCTCATAGTGAAAATTGTTATTCTACTCCGTGTTAGCATTATTGGGACCCCCTACATACACGTGAACCAGTATTTTTTAACACTGACCAGCGTTAAAGGCACAGAGTATATTAAGTGACTTTGTGCTTAAAATGGTGCAGGTAACCAGTGACTTATCTACACTCATGCTAGCAAGATGTTAGCAAAGGTGGGAAACATTTAGAAAATTTCCCTAATGTAGACATGGTCTCAAAGTTGTAGTTTTTTAAGGTAAATTTTAACTCTTTTATTTGGTTGTTTTTTAATGGTTAAGGTAATAATTGGAGATATACCAATCTCCTAGAACTAGAAGGGACCGTGAAAGGTCATTTAGTCTAGCCCCCTGCCTTCACTAGCAGGACCAATTTTTGCCCCAGATCCCTAAGTGGCTCCCTCAAGGATTGAGCTCACAACCCTGGGTTTAGCAGGCCAATGCTCTACCTGCATTATCCACTGAGCTATCCCCTGCCCCCTACTACATTACAAAAATGTAATATCTTGTTTGAAAGTTATCTTTGAAAAAGAAACAACTCTGAAATGGCTGATTTCCAAAGGATTCTAATGAGTCTTGAATATTCTCACTTCCCCGTGCATCAGGAAACAGGGTCTCTTGCAGGGAAATACAAAGCTGGATCACTCAGGTGACATCTTCCCCCATTGCAAACTGCCACCCTGAGATACACCGAACACCACTGAATGGAGCTACTGGTACTGTAAACCAGATTGTTTCCTTGGGGACCTTCCTGTGCAGCTCTGTCCCAGCATGCACAGAAGAGGAACATACCACCATTCCCGAATCAGCCCCCATGCAGAACACTCGGGGGGGAGGGCGTGCTAGGGTTCACATGGGCAGGTGGCTGTATTTACTTATGCACACCCCCTTTCTATGTTATGGACTCTCCTTCCCTTTAGAGGGGCTGGGGACAGCTATGCACAGAGGAAGCTCAGTCTGCGTGGCCCAGTTAAGCGGACAGCCTAGGCCTTCAGCAAACTGCATCTCCCAAAAAGGCACTTCAGCCTGGTGAAAAATTATTGGGTGAGATTCTTCAGGTTGTGTTATTGCAAGAGGTCAGACCAGACAACCATAATGCTTCCCTTTGGCCTTAAAATCTAGGAACCTATGATCTGGGACTGTATCTCCTGACTGTTTGACAGAGATCTCTCACCCCCACCCTCCACCCCCTCCTGTTCACTCCTATGCACATATACACACACAGATTAACCTGTTGGAAAGTCAGTGACAGAATCCCATTGAGAGAAGATGAGTCTGTCATCCTCAACTCTTTCTGAATAGTACTTACCTCCATTAATATTTTCCATGATTTTAATGCACAACTCACAGAATAAGGTGCTCTCGGCCTAAGCAGAGGTGGCAGAATCTAAACATGAGTTTCCTATCTCCTATCTGGGGTCTTTCCACCCAAAGGAACAATCTGGCCCCATGACAAGTATTTAAAGAAAACAACAACACTGATTTGAAAACTCAAGTTTAACAGTTCCGTTCTTATTTAGAAAATATTGAGCTATCTACTGCAGCTTTCCTTTAAGACCAAATGGAACATGAATGAAGATGCTATTGCTCTGTTCTTACCTAATCTCTGCAATTTATCATGTTAATCAGATAATTATCCACAGATTCTTACATTAAACGCAAGATTTAGTGACAAGTTTTGCAAAAGAACTCTCAGCGTTAATTAGCGTGAATTTCCTAGGATTCTCAAGGCTAATTTTAAAAGCTTTTCAAGCAAAATTTAAAAAGCCCTCCAACTTCATTAACACCACCCATTTATGTGTTACGCATTACTTTTCTCTTTCATGAAAAAGTGAACAATACCATCCTGCACTTTTATGTCATCTGCTGCCATCTCATCACCAAATTATGAAAACCCTACAGGGGAGCAAGTTTGGTCAAGAAGCACATTTTCTTTTCATGACATATCTTGCCTCTTAGTTGGATAAAGATTGATACTGCCTTCCATTACCATTACAGTGTATAATTAGTACGTTCTACCTGGTCTTGTTTTATAATAAATATAGAAGCCTCTGGATGTGCTAATTAAAATGATATAATTTTATTTTTCTACTGAGCACAGTAAGTTCTACTGTAAGCAAATACAAAGTATTACTAAGAAAGAAGCAAGATCAACCGAACAAAGCATGGGAGTGGCACTCAAAAACTGCTTGCATCCGAAGAAGTGGGTATTCACCCATGAAAGCTCATGCTGCAAAACGTCTGTTAGTCTATAAGGTGCCACAGGATTCTTTGCTGCTTCTACAGAACCAGACTAACACGGCTACCCCTCTGATACTTGGCACTCAAAATTATCAGCTCTGCAACCAACTCATCATGTTACTTTGGTCAAGTGACTCAGGCCAAAGTTTTCACAAGTGTCTTCTATTTTGACTGCCTTAGATTTGGGCCGTCGGTGTTTAAAAATTGGCATATAAAAACTAAGGCACCCAAAATGAGTGGACAATTGTGAAAATTCTGGCCTGAACCAATACGTACCTCAGTACCCTCATTGGTAAAGTAAGGATATTGCTACTTGCCTACTGGTGCACAGGATTCTTGGGAAGTTCAATTTATTACTATTTGTAAGCCACTTTTAGGATGGAAGGTGCTAATGTATTATTTTTATTGTAGAGTCAGACTTTAAGGCCAGAAGGGACCACCACGATGATCTACTCTGCACCATGCATCTAGTCAAGTCAAGTCACATTGCAGGCTACAGAATCTCGCCCACCCACTGCACTCTTACAGGGACAGAGTCCTAACTGAATATAAAAAGTAGGTCTGTTAGGTTCCAAGGCTCATTACAATTCCATCAAGGGCTCTTTGCCACACTAATTTTTCTACTGTATTCAATGTAGGTTCACATACTGCATCCAGCATCGTAGAATCTGAACCACAACCCTGAACTACGTGTTCCTTTGAAATAGCCACAGAGCAGAGTGTCTCGGTGTTCCAAAAAAATATTGGTCCCAAAACCAGCAGGTGCTCAGATATGATAATAATAGTGAGCATGGAAGTAGATACATTCGATTGATAGGATAGTTAGAGCTGTACATGTTCTGGGGCAGTATATAACAGATTAAAAAATAAATGTCCTAAACAATGTTTACCTGCTTCCTTCAGGATTAGTACCATAAATGAATGTTCCAAGTAAGCACTATGTTTAGATCTTTACAAAATATATATTGTACGTTCAACCCACTATTGCTAAGTGACTCTTCTGGGTGTATAATAAATAACTGGCAGATAATTCCTGTGGCCATCTAATTAACCCCCTATTACAACAGCATTGAGGATGACACAGAAAATGATTTATAAAACCCGTATTTCCTGTTCTGTTCTATACATTTATACTACACACATCACCGTGACATCTACAGATCAGCACCTTCGCAACAGCGCTGAGAGACAGAGGAAAAAATAAAATAGATTAAACAGACATTTCCCCAAGGGTGCACTTGTCACAGATCCCAACTCTTCAATTCAAGCTCCTTGTATGAGACCTGGGGGCACATTATTACAGCTAAAGGGCTTTCTGACCCTCAGCGAATCGCGAAGCAGCATGTTCCTGCACCTGCCCATAATATTGGTTCCCCATAGTGCTGACCGTTAATGAGGCATGCACTTCAGGAGTATTTATATGCTATTTCAAGAGTTCTCATTATCGGAACCCTGCCGCTGCTTTACTCCCATCTACCTGAAACTCCACACCCTCATTTAGCAGTATGGGATGGGCAGGATATTTGCAACCTCTTCAACTTCTGTTCATAGTGACACCAGGATGTCTAAATTAATGCAATCTCTGCAAATGAAAGTCTAGCGCGTGCACCCAGGAACCTCCATTGCACCTGGATTGTTGCTCAACATGGTTGACCAGTCTCCTCATTGGTTTTCTTCAACTTTGCATTTCAACATTATTTATTTTATACAAGTGTGTATTGGGTCAATAAAAATCCTGCAATTTTAAACACACTACTGTTTATTTCAGGCTCTCAAGAATGAATAGGTAAATGAACAAATCCATAATTTCCAATGGGTTTTGTTTTAACCAGCCAGGTCCAGCCAGCAACATCTGTTCATTATTTGCAATATTCCTAGTCTTTCTTGTCAGGAAGGTGGCTGGTCTGGTTGTTGTGTGGATTCCATCAGTAATTCAGCATCAGGGTAAACTGCCAAAGACGTTTTTTCCATAAACCCCAAATATGCAATGCCATTTTGTGAAATTCTGCCTGTAGATGCATAAACATTTTCTTCCATTAAGTAGCAGTTTGCAGTTTCTAGGGCTTGTCTACACAGGGAAGCTATGCAAAATAGGCTAAGGTGTGAATTTGAAGTGCAATAAGTATTCTGCACTAACTCTTCATATGGACATGCTTATTTCACACTAAGAGAGACTTTTTGCACCTAATCCCCTTCCAGAAGTGGCATTAGAGTGTCCACACAGGAAACTCCTGAGGGATAACTAGAGACGTGGCGGGTGAAGTAATACCTTTTGTTGGGCGAACTTCTGTTGGTGTGAGATGCACATTTCAAGCTTACACACAGCTCTTCTTCTGATCCGCACTAGTTATTTTGGGCTTTTTCCATATGTAGACAACCCCTCAGTATGACTTTCAGCTTCTGGAGATTTCAGTCTATGGTAATGCATTTTCTAGCACAATGCCAGAACAACGTGTGAGAAAGAAAAGAAAAATGGGATTATCTCGTATTCCCTTGCGGGCCATAGGAGACTCATCAGAAACATCATCTTATAAAGAAAACCAACTTGATTCAAAAACAAGCCATATTTTAATTTCAAAGTATGTGTAAACATCTGCTGGTGTTCAACAAAATATTTTTAATCACAATTGGTATTTGTAATCAATCCCATATCCAATGTCAATATTTTGTTAGCAGTAATCGGATATGTAATCTAATTTGCACAGCCTACAGCACTAGCCCAAGAGACATCTTGTCTTCCATTGGCTGCTATGGAGAAAAAGAAAAATTTTTATATATATACACATATATATATATAAATAAACTGGAACAAGATAGTTAATCTTATTTGTTGTGTCTCAAGGGGTGGATTTCATTATTTTATTGAGAGTGCCACAATATTTGGCATTCTTCTAAAAGCCTCAGATCCTGGAATCATGTGATATGTGTGTGAGTGTGAGAGAAAGACAGACAGACCGACCCTTCTGGTTGTGGAGAAAAGCTTGAAAACGTGACCCAAATGCACCCTAAAGACTCAAAAACCAGAAGCCAAATAAAGCCAAATTCTATAATTAAAAAATAATAATGATTTTTTAATCCTAACTCATGGCTTTTTTTAATTCCTGAGATCATCAATACTATAGATAAAAAGCAACCTTGGGAGACCCTCATTTACTTCAGATGAGACTGCTGGTCTCCTGGGGGATTGTGCACACACAGAGACCTTAGTCTCACTTGGGAAGCCCCAAGAGGATATTTGCCTTCCCAGTCAACATGTACATGCTACAGATGGGATTTTAAAAAAGCATTCATCACTGACCTAATTGCTCCCATTGGAGTTGATGGTAAAACGCCACGCAGCCACCAAATCAGCTGCCTTCCTAAAAAGAATGTTTAGGGAACTACAGAACAGGGAAACTTTCACTGACTTCCATGAGAGCTAAACTAGGCTACCACTGAGTGCCACTCTTCTGCATACCCAGGGTGGGAATTATGACTGGAGAGAAATAGGCAGAGTCCAGAATTAAAGAGTTGGACTATACTCCTTTAAAACCTTCCTTTGAATAGTCTGTGATTCATGAGAATTAGTCTAGACATGTTAATAACATTTAATGATGCCATTTTTTGACTTTAGACAGAACCGTCTACTGAGGATCCCAAAGCATTTTTCACAGCTACCTGACAGAGGTTGTGTATTATCCTCATTTTACTCACAGCATGGGATTGTGAATCAGCATAAAATCATGAATTATCTCCTCCCTCCCCCCACAAATGAAGGGAAGCTGGTATCACATTTAATTTCATCATTTTAGCACATGCCATGATCAGTGTCAGCACATATAGGAAGGAAACTAAGACCTCCATGAAGTCAAAAATAAACACACATAAAACTCAAGGAAAATTAAATGAAAAGCACCTAAGCATTGAGTGTATACCACAATTTAGATGTAAATCTCAAACCAGTATCAACCTTTTAAAATTATTCCCCTGCACAGGCATGCCAAGACAAATACATTATCTAAAGTACTTGTACTATTTTAACTGAACACAACCCAAAATCCCTCTTCCCCTTCCACAAAAGTGAGAGAGAAAACAAGGAGAGGACACAAGTCAAATGCGTGGGTATTGTCTCTTTCAATTCACTCATATTTTGTGTATGTGTGTGTGTGTTGTATATATATATACACAACACACACACACACACACACCCTTAAAAAGGTATTGTATGTATGCATCTGACATCTTTTCATCAGCTTTAAGAGAGGCCTGTTTCCCTTTCACGTGGCTGCATCTCATTCATCTGTGCAACATCTGTACATGAAAAGAGAACCAAGGTCTGGGCAATAGCCAAGAAAGCACATGTCAGAAAAATAAAAACTGTAAAACACATGATTATTTACCACCACAATATTACAGTTCTTTCCCCCCGCCAATCTGATCCCTGATGGCAGTTTGGTAGTATTACTTTTCAGGACACCCTTCTCATTAACCCCAATTTATGGGGAACCAAAGCTGCTAAGGTGAACAGTAGAAAGACAAATTAGCAGATCGTTCAACCAGGCTGAGCAACAGCCTCCACTGACACAAAAAGTAACAGGTCATTGAAAATGAATGGAAGCAGTTTGTTGTAAATATGTACCACGGGATCTTTCAAGACATGCTAAGCATGAAGAATCAAACCACAGGAAAATAAAATATTGGTTTATCAGGCCAATTTCAATCCCAGGCTTTTATGAAACACCTGGCAATTTAGCATCACTGCTAAAAATCATTTTAGAACCTAAGTGTATTTGTGACCTATTTAGTACCGACTGAAGGAAGCAAAAAATATTTCAGATGCATGCAAGTGGAATTCCCCAACGTAACCTAATGTCCTGTCTTAAAAAGCGGTTGCTAATGAAATTAAGTAAGTTTGCATTTATATAGTACCTTTCATCTGCAAACAATGAATAGAAAAATCACTAAGACATGGCAAATCCTTCATCGCAGTGCTAGTCAACTTCTGCCTGCTGGATGGTAGGAACCAACTTGGGGTAACCAATAAATAGTGGGCCACAGACTTTGGTGGAATTGGAATCACCGTTAATGTCTAAAGACTGATTCTCCCACTGCTAGATTCAAATAACCTCCATCTGTTTCAACTTCAGAGATCCAGGGTGTTGTTCTGAAACTTTTAATCAACTGAAACTCTGAACTTTTCATGTGACTCTTCACTACTTAACCTCTGTCTAATCTCTTTAATCTTCTGTTTGAACCTTTTTTTCATCCTTTTATCTTTTTCTTTTTTTATGATATTTCTTTTGAACATTTTTGTCTGTTTTACTTTTGTTTACATCTGTGTATAATCTAATTGAATCAACTTGCTTGACTCCCACTTGATGTCCAATGCTTGCTTACTCTGAAGCTTAAACATTGCTGCTTTGATCTCTAAACTTTCTTGTGGTCCTGAGCTGAGGTGATCCATGACAGATTGTCTGTCGCTCAGCTGATTTTCTGATCCTTATCTCTTGTCTGGTGATTTTGTCTTTTGGCTGGTTGAGAGGCAGGGTTTTTAGCCACCTTCTGGTGAGGCTGGTGTGGCATTCCTGGGTTGTTTCTGCCTGGGCCAGTGATTCTCCCTTGGATGATTTCTCCAGGCGCCATCCACTACCCACATGCCACTTCAGACACCAGGGGGGCCAGCTGCACTGACAGCAGGATCATGGGTGAGGGGGAAAGGCACTGTCAGCTTGGGTGGATGGAGGGAAGCTGTCAGGTGATATGGGGGGAATGGGTCCAGGCCTCTGGTAGAGATTGGACAGTACAGACAGGAATGTCTAGGAGGAAGGAGTACACACTGTGTGACATGGATTGGATGGGTGTAGATGAGTTGTTCAGAAATTGGAGTGGAGGACTAACACTGCAGGAAGATGGAAAAGACCATCCGGATGCCTTAAGGGGAGTAAGAGGGAGCAGCACAGAGTCAGAGGCACAGTCTTTGTGCAACAGGTACAATAAGAAGAGTGGCAAAATTTAAAATTGTTTGCAGGGTTGTGAATGTAAGAGGTTGATGTAGGTTAACTAGTCCTTTTGCGTCCCCCCCTTTTCTAGGTGGCTGTCAGTTGGTCCTCACTCTCCCCCCCCCAGACTCACCAGAGGATTCCTCAGCTGCAGAGCTCTCCAGAGGGGAGGGGGCTCCAGGGGGCACACCAAGGGGAGGAGGGACCAGGGAGGGGCACAATCAGCTGGCAAATACTAAGCTATTTGATTTTTTTATTTAGGCAGGCCAGTTTGTACCATACTTTATCTCGTTTTTTGTGTTCATTATTGGGCTGGTCGGGTTTATGGGCAGAGTTTTTCTCCTGGTTGGGGAGGTGATTCAGTCAAAAAGAAAAGAAAAAAAGTGAAAAAAAAGAAAAAAGAAGAAAAGAAAAAAAAGGAAGAAGAAAGAAGAAGTTTGTGATTTTTGCTTTTGCTTTTGGTTTTTGGGTGTGAAGGGGTGGAGAGGGTCTTGGTGAGAGGTGATTTCAGGAAGGTCAGCCCCGGTCACTTATCACATCAGCCCGCAACGTGAGGTTTGCATGGCAGCCATAGGGGTCCGGGTAGAGGAGTCTGTCAGAGGCTCACACCATACCCTGGTTCCCCCACAGGATGCCCAGCAGCCCACCGTACCAGCCCTGCCACAACTACAGCCTCTCAGGCCAGCCAGCAGCAGGGCCCCAGCAGCAGCAGCTCAGCAAACAGCGGGCAACTCAATGGTCGCATTTTCTCTTTTCTCAATTTCGATGTCTTTTTTTTTCCTCCTTCTCTTCCTCTCCTCTTTCCTCCTTCTCCTCTCCTCTCTTCTTTCCCACTCCCTCCCTCCTACTCCTGTCTGTCTCCTTCTCCTTTCTACTGGACTGCCTGTCTCTTTCTCCTCTGAATCATGCCCTCTCTTCTCTCTTCCTCTCTGGGGTCCTCTTAAATCCACTCTGACTAAAAATGTTCTTCTCTGGTATTCTTTTATTTGCCTCTAAATTTTCTTTTTTTCTTTTTTTTTTTTCCTTCCCTTTTTCTTTTTTACTTTTGGATTTACTTTTTTGATTGAGAAGCTTTAGCCTTGTTTTTCCTGCACTTTACTTTATTGATGATGAGTGTTGAGGATGATCTGGCCCTCCTCTCTCTCCCCTGACCCCCCCTCTCCCCTCCCCTGACCTCATTCTCCCCTGACCTGCCCTCCTCTGAATTTCTGACCTGGGCCTCTGCCCCCTCCTCGAGCCTGCTCCTGCTCCCAGCCCAGTCTCCCCCCCCCCATCCCCGCCCTCCTCCCCCCCCCCCCCCCCCCCATTCGGGAAAACCCATGCCGAATTGTTCCGGGATCATCACAAAAGCCAGCCCTGTCGCTGCCTGTCAAAGCCCCTCCGCTCCTGTCACTCCCCCTCTTAAAAACCTCGGCTGGCCAAAAAGCCCCTCCTAAGCTGGCTTGTACAGCTATTGATTATTAATCAGTATTTGTACAGGCTCTTATTCATCATCATGTCCCTGATCATGCTGGATCCCTGTAGTTCAATCCTCATATCTTCCTCAGCTGGTTAAAAAATCAGAATTGTCAGCTTTCTGTGCACCCAGACATCAGCCTCTCACTGGTTTCCTCTGGGAGGGACTTCAGTAGTCTCTACAGACGACTTCTCAAGCTCACAGACAGAGAATGCGACTTCTTTTTTCACAATGCGCCTCGCCAGACAACGAAGGCCAGCCCCACCCATTCCCCACGAGTCTCTCCTCTCCACACCAGACACTAGACCACCGAAATACTAGCCTGAGCACGATGATCTGGCACTAGGCAGACATACCCACTAGACACCACAGCCTCCAGGCCCCTAACAAGACCCTAACAAGGGCAGACTGGTAGAGAGAACCCCTAATGTGTTACCCCAGAGGTATAGACAGGGGAGGAAGTCCGCATAAAGACAAATGGAAGACTAAACAAAAACAAACTTCCAAAAACATTTCTTAAACAACTTCCTTGCCAACAATCAAAGGCAAACTGTCCTCTGCCACTGGGAGCCTGCCAACTGCCCTTGGACTCCTGTGCTGTGTCTTCTGACAACCTTGCTCCCCTCCCCCAGACACAATCCAAGCTCCCAGTTACTCAAGGACAGTGTCACTCCTCCCCCCCTCTCCGTCCCTCCCAGGCTGACCTCCGCCCTTTCCTTCTCCCCTTTGCCCCACGCCCTTTGGTGCCTGACCCTTCGGAATTGCAGGTGGGCCCCACTCACCTTCTTTCGCACCCAGCGCTTCAACCCCCCAGCTCCCACCCACCCCCCGCTGCACTGGACTCAGGCAGCAGATTCTGCCCTGGAGCAGTCTGCCCAGCTGCCTGCCTGCGCCCTTGGGCCACCTGCCTCTGTCTCTCATTGTCGGTCCCTTCTCTGCTCTCATGGTCTGTCGTCTGCTGCAGCAATCGTCAGCAGCACGCCAGCAGGCTAACAACAGTTTTTAGCCGGCTCTTTTTTTAATAAACCCAACCTAATCCAGCTTAAAAGTCCACCTTCTCCAATCCTCCCAGTCCTGTTCTGCCAGCCCCACATTCCCAGCCTGTAAGTCCTCTTCAGTCACTGGACTGCCCTACAGATATAAACACTGGACAACCACTCGACACTCCTCTCCTTCGGACGGGATCAAGCTCGTTTCGTTCTACGTTCATTCTCAACTGTTCAGCGTTCACTGCCCTGAATGGGACTGCCTGAAGAGGGCGCCTCTGCCAGGCAACTGGGGAGCCTGCCGCGGGAACTGGCCCTGCTGCTGGCTGCACTTGGGCCGCCCTGGCGGCCAAGCTTAGTTTGACTTTACTGATAAGACCGCTGGCACCTTTACTCATACTAAGTCGCAAACTACAGTCGTGGAGAGCCTCGGAGCCACTCTGGTCAAAGGGACCTGGCTCGAGCCCGGATGGCCGAGCCTGCCTCCTCGCTCCCCCGCCCTGGAGCCCATCCACGGCACATGGGGGCGGTCGTCACCACGCACGCACGTGGACAACACGCCTCGCACGTGGTATGTTCCAGGCATTCAACATCTTATGCCTGTCAATAGTCAAAGCATGCATGTCATGTGTCAAAGAATAAAGCTAAACCTGCCAAATAATAAAAACAAAACCCTACTAAACAAAAAACATCTCACTTTCTTCAAACTTGCTCTTCAAATCAAATTTGCTTTTGTTGAAAGTTTTTGCTTTTTTTTGCTTTTTCCTCTTTTTTTTGCCTTCTTTTTTCCTGCTAATTGTACTGCTGCCACATGCTTGAAGATCCAAGATCCTCCCAGAGACATGTTAAGATCCTCCTCATACTTGATTCCCTCTTGATTCAGATCTTGACTCATGACCACTGTACTGGAAATGTCCTGGCCATTTAGAACAAGGACTCAGCATTTTACCACCCTTCCACCCACCCTACACCCTTAAAAGAAAGGAAAGTTAAGCTTAAAGCCTAGGGACACAAATACAATAGGGTCAGGAAACACAGGTTAGTCAGGTACTTACCTGTGGTCCCTCCTCCCTTCACCTTCACCTTCTTCCTGACCTTATATTGCTTCTTTTTCCCCTTTGATATCCTCTATACTATCCCCCCTCAGGCGGGCGCTACCACCATTGGGAGGAGGCGGGGGCGGATCGTGCCAGTTTCTCTCAAGCCTGCCTCTCTCCCAGGCCCCGCCTCCCTACTTTTTTTCCCTCGCAGCCGTTTTCCCAGAAGCCTCGCCCTGGAAGGACAACCCACCTCCCACACCAGGGCCCTCTGCCCAACCAGGGGATCTCGGCCTGGCTAAAACCCCGCTGAGTTCCCCTCAGAGGTTTTACTGAACCCTTCCTAACCTTTTAACAACCCAGACTGCAGTGTTCCTGGGAATCTGATCCACCACCTCCACCATGACCACAGTGAGTGACCAGCACGGCCACCGACAGACCAGCAGCACTCAGACACACTGCACACCTGCCCACCTAGACTTCTGACCACACTCAACTCAGAGATCTCAGACTTAAAATTGAAAAAAAAAATGAGAGGACCTTTTTTTTAGTTTATTTTTTTTTTTTATTATGCCTTTTTTTATTTTTTCTGCTTATGAAGATAATGCTTTTATATATTATATTAGGAAGTTAAAACTTTTTTATTTCCAGTAAATGTAGAATGGGGACTCAACTTCCAGTTAATGCAACACAGAAGACTCTTCACACATTCACCCACTGCACACTGCTAATGGATGATGCCAGTCCTAATAAAAAGATCTTCCCACACAACCATCACACATGGACAAACAAGGAGTGCCTCAGACAGATCAGATATCTCAAACAAATCAGACAGGATCACTGTGTTGTGTTAAAAAAAAAAAAAGGTCAACTTGAACCAAACCAAAAAACATAAAATCTAAAAAATGGAAAAAACTACCTCTGGCCCACCTTAATTGATTGGTGGATTGGTATTGAATTGGTTGCCTGGATTTGGGTGGGTTGGGTGGGTTGGGTATTGTTGGGGCCATATAGTAATACTTAATGTGTTGTTGCTGTGTGTTGTGTGTGTTCCTCCTCTCTCCTCCTGGGTCAGTTTATTTTTTTTCTTTTTCCTTCAGCCAAAAGCCTCTCTCTTCGAGTTCCTGGCTTGGGGCCAAATGTTGCCCCCGCCCTTGCCCTAAATGGGTAGCTGGTGGTAAATAGTAAATCCCAATAGCAACAAATGGAGAATGATGTGAACTGAGTCTGAAACTGAACTGAAACTTAACTCAACTCATCTCTGTTGTCTGAAACTTTTTTCAAAAGTTTTGTTCCTCAACTACTCCCCTCCTCCTCCCCCCCCTCCTCCCATCTTCCTCTTTCTTTCTCTTTTTTTTTTTTTTTTTTTTTTTTTCCTGTTTTATTTGATTGATTGATTTATATTATATGCCATTTTGAATCTGTTAATTACTTTTTACTTGTGTATAAACATTGATGCTCTAATCCCTAATACTAACACACTTACTCCAAGCTTTGGCTTAAAGAAGGATGGTGTGTGTGCCCGTTGATCAAATTTGTTGTTGTCTCTCTCACATTTCTGAGCCTTATACCAACTCCGCACAAACTCGGGTGCTGGAGAGGTGAGTAGGACTTGCTTTTTACCTAACAAGGGTGTTTTCTCACTTAGGTGCTTTTTGGGCCCACGTCACTTCACAGAAAAATTCAATTGTCCACAAAACAAACCCAGAACTGACCCCCCCCCCCAAAAAGGACACACAACTGGAGTCATGCCAGTTTCTTTCACCCCGCCAATCTGATCCCTGATGGCAGTGTAAAACCTCCACCAAAAACTGCCTTGCAGTGTACCAGATGATCAGAGTGGACTGCAGCGACAATATGTACTTTGACGTGACCGAGAACGTGATGCCAGATTTGAAGAGCTGAGGCCTTCCAGCTAGCATGGGCTATATATATTCTTTCATGCAGAACAGGGAGCCAAAAGGTTCTCAAGCTACTCCATTGCCACTGTTTTTAGGGGATTATTATTATTATTTTCTATCGTTTAGTTATTTGTTTGTTCTAAGTGTGGTCAGCGATACATTCCCACACTAAACCCTATAGCATGTTGACTCATCTGAAAATAATTCAGATAATAATCTTTGCACCAAAACCCTCTTGCCAAAAAATAAGCCCACAATGGAACACTCACATTCAAGAAACTGAGTTTTATATCCCTTGAAGGGAATTTTAAAAACCATCATGGTAGCTGATGGGCCTGGAGTTTTAGAATTCCACTTGTCCTGCCAGGTCAAAATTTTATATGTTGACACCTAAAGATGATCTGGTTTTTAAGAGGTGCCCAGCACACAGAATACCCATTGAAGTTAGTGGAGTGACACTGGAATTAAGTGTATATCGGTGTAATAGAGATACAAATCTGGTCAAATATGTAGGAAGGATGGTTTTGCAATTAAGGCACAGGACTGGAACTTAGGATATCTGGGTTCAGTTCCCTGTTCTGTGACCCTGGGCAAGTCACAATCTCTCTGTGCCTCAGTTACTCATCTGTAAAATGGAGATCCTGATACTTCCTTTCTCCCATTCAGTGACTTGTCTATTTAGACTGTAAGTTCTTCAGGGCAGGAACTATATCTCAGTACACATATGTACAATATCTAGCCCAATGACATCAGTCGGTGCCTTTAGGCATGACCATAAGACAAATAACAATTTGTAGCAGAAAAGAGCCATTGTGCTTAACTTGCAGAGTTCTGAGTACTGTATTTCATACTGAAATAAAATCCATATACAAGAAAAAAAATTATGTTTTAACTGTAAAAGATATTTTAGTATACAATTACTAATTGCAGCTCCAAATAATGGATTAAAACTTAGCAACAAAGCTAAGTTACCTGCAAATAGAACTTTTCATCTATGTAAGTTTAAAATCAGTCAGCAGGAGAGATGAGAGAGTCCGTCAAATTTGGGGTGCGGGAGAGTAAAGAGGGATTTCATTCTGTATTGAAAAATGGAACACTGAAGAAATTAAACTTCAGATTTTAAAATTCTAGTCCTATGCAGAAATAACTTGATTCTATCCTTAAAATGACTTGAGTGAGATTTCAAGGTAGCAAGACCAACAAAAAAGATTGTTAAACAGATAACAACCAAGGTCAGCCTGTGGATGTCTGATGCAGTACACTGAACTGCAGTCGGGGCTTATCTAGAGCTCTTAAGGAACAGCTATTCCTGAATAAATCCATGTGTAGACACTCTTATTCCAAAATAACAGTGCCTTGTTCCTGTTACGCGTAACCCACTAATTTAACTTTCAAAGGGGTTACACTTAACAGGAACAAGGCACCTTCACTGCAGAATAATAGTGTCCATACATGGAGTTATTTGAAATGATTCCCACTAAGGCTAGGTAACCCATTCCAGTGCTTCACCACCCTCCTAGTGAAATAGTTTTTCCTAATATTCAAAGTAGACTTCCCCAACTGCAACTTGAGACCATTGCTTCTTGTTCTGTTATCTGCCACCACTGAGAACAGCTGAGATCCATCCTCTTTGGAACCCCCCCTTCAGGTAGTTGGAAGGCTGCTATCAAACCCCGCCTCACTCTTCTCTTCTGCAGACTAAATAAGCCCAGGTCCCTCAGCCTCTCCTCATAAGTCATGTGCCCCAGCCCTCTGATCATTTTCGTTGCCCTCCACTGGACTCTCTCCAATTTATCCACATCCTTTCGGGGGGGGGGGGCGGCAAAACTGGATGCAGTACTCCAGATGTGGCCTCACCAGTGCCAAATAGAGGGGAATAATCACTTCCCTCAAACTGCTGGCAATGCTCCTACTGATGCAGCCCAATATGCCGTTAGCTTTTTTGGCAACAAGGGCACACTGCTGACTCATATCCAGCTTCTCATCCACTGTAATCCCCAGGTCCTTTTCTGCAGAACTGCTGCTTAGACAGTCGGTCCCCAGCCTGAAACGGTGCATGGGATTCTTCTGTCCTAAGTGCAGGACTCTGCATTTGTCCTTGTTGAATCTCATCAGATTTCTTTTGGTCCAATCCTCCAATTTGTCTAGGTCACTCTGGACCCTATCCCTACCTTTCAGTGTATCTACCTCTCCCCTCAGCTTAGTGTCATCTGTGAATTTGCTAAGGGTGCAATCCATCCCATCATTCAGTTTAATATAGATGTTGAACAAAACTGGCCCCAAGACCGACCCCTGGGGTACTCCACTTGATACCAGCTACGAAATAGACATCGAGCCATTGATCACTACCCATTGAGCCTGACAATCTAGACAGCTTTCTATCCACCTTATAGTCCACTCATCCAATCCATACTTTTTTAACTTGCTGGCAAGAATACTGTGGGACACCATATCAAAAGCTTTGCTAAAATCAAGGTATATCACATCCACCACTTTCCCCATATCCATAAAGCCAGTTATGTCATCATAGAAGGCAACCAGGTTGGTCTGGCATGACTTGACCTTGGTGAATCCATGTTGACTGTTCCTGATCACCGTCCTCTCCTCCAAGTGCTTCAAAATGGTTTCCTTGAGGACCTGCTCCATGATTTTTTCAGGGACTGAGGAGAGGCTGACCGGTCTGTAGTTCCCCAGATTCTCCTTCTTCCCTTTTTTAAAGATGGGCACTATATTTGCTTTTTTCCAATCGTCTGGGACCTCCCCCCCGATCACCATGAGTTTTCAAAGATAACGGCCAATGGCTCTGCAATCACATAAGCCAATGACCCCCTTCATTTATCAGGTAAAATTTTCCCACTCACTGCTGATGAATGAAGTTTTTTAAGCCAAGAAAATATAAAAGTACGGTAAGCCCCTTAAAAAAAAAAAAAAAAAAAAAGTCGCCCACAGTACGTAGTAAATAAACTTCTACAGAAAGTTGTGAACACCAGTAATTCCCCTCCTTATTTTTTACCTTCAATACCATATGCATTTCCTCCTTTGAAAAACCACTCCACCTGGCACATCTTCCTTCTGGTATTCTCCAAGTCTTTTAAAAGAGCCTTCAGAACTTCTGAAACACTGTGTCCACCCAAAATATTAACCCTTCCAACCTTCTTTGAGGAAGTACAGTACACAATCACATATTTTCTAAACTGCACTGTGCTTACTCAGCAACTTGTATAAAATGGGTCATGGGAAATCTTATATTCAACGTAGGTTTTGAGAAGCTGGAACAGTTTATTGGCCAGATCAGAACATTTCCAAAAAAGAACTTCTAACTTTTGAAAATATCTTAATGAACTTGCTGGTATATGTGTCATATAGTAACATATTATACTGGAGGGAATCAGAAGTGCTCAACTGTGTGTCAATGGCCCTATATTGTTAACAGTTGTGATTCCCCTTTAGTTCAAATAGGAGCAAAAGACCTATACTGTAGAGCACGAGTGTCTGAGATATACCTCTACCAGTACTGTCAACCCCTAAACATTTAAAAACCATGAGACAGACCCAAAATATTTTGAAATTGATTTTAAAATATGAGATTTTAAAAATACAATAAATTTGGGGTTCTTTTTATGTGCCTTCTGCAGGATACACTTGGGCCATATTTTCAACCTTTCTCCACAAACATATAGGCTAGAAATTTACTTAATGTTGTTGCTGCGGGGGGAGGGGGGGAAGAGGGGGTGTGTCATAAACAGATAATTAAGGGTTAAGGTCTCTTTTACCTGTAAAGGGTTAACATGCAGTACCTAAGGAACACCTGACCAGAGGACCAATCAGGGACAAGATAATTTCAAATCTCTGTGGAGGGAAGCCTTTGTCTGTGTTCTTTGTGTAAGTGTTCGTGCTCTCTTTGGATCTAAGAGAGGCCAGTCATGTCTCCAAGTTCTCCTGGAGTAATTCCTACTATCCAATAGTGACTATTAATTAGAAAGGCGGATTAGTCTTATAATTTGATTTCTACATTTGCAATTGTGTGTTTGCTGAAGGAAATTCTTTATTTCTGTTTGCTGTTACTTTGCTTTTACTGAGAAAGAAAGGAGGGGGGATTCTCTCCAGAGATTGATAAGTTAGACCCTGTATTTTTGCATCCTGGTAATACAGAGATAGTGTACTTTCTTTTTTTTGTTCTTTTAATAAATTCTTTTCTTTTCTTTGGACTTGGTTAATTCCTTCTCTTGCGGAGATTCAAGGGAAGGGGAGGGGGGAAGAGTGAGTTCCTCCTGAGGGTGATTCACACAGTTGAATCGGTGTGTATCTCTCCAGAGTGGCTAGGAGAGAGGGAGGGGGGAAGTGGGCTGCTTCCCTGTGTGTAGAGATTCAAGGAGTTTGAATCAAGGTATCTCTCTCTCCGGAGCAGGCTGGAGAGAGGGAAGGGGGGGGGGAGGGGAACTGGCTGTTTCTCTCTCTCTGGTGAGATTCAAGGGGTTTGAATCTGGGTTCCCCAGGGGAAGCTTGGGGGACAGGCAGTGTGTCAGACACTTTAGATCTGGTTCTCGCTGCCACCAGTCAGGTTAAACTAGGATTTTAGTTTAGAGGAGTCCATGCAGGTCCCCATTTTGGAACCCAACAGCTCCAAGTCGGGGAGAGACCTATGACAGGGTGTTTCAATGAAAACTGAATTTTTTACATAATCACCTGTTTTTAATAGCAGGAGCTTTAAAGAAAAAATCAAATATCACAAGACTCACGATAAAGTCATGAGAGTTGCAACACAGCTATTGTTGTAGCCATGGCTTTCAATACAGTGACAATTCTGAAGCCCTACGTGGTCATGGATTCACTACAATGTGTGTTGACACATTATATTTAGCCAATACAATAACTATTACTGGCTGTGATAGAGTGAAGTGCTTAACAAAAATATGTTTGTCTCTCTAGGGTCTAAATGTTTAGCATAGGAATGAGAGCAGATTTTGAAACATTGACTATTTCACACCTTGTGTTTTTAAAATACAGAAAGGTGATGTGAGTAATCCCTTGTCACATTTCACTTTTTAAAGACAAAACACAGAGTACCACAATTGAAGAAATGCCACCAGAAAGTGAAACAATTTTGTGTGTTAGTGGTTTTTTTAATTGCTTCAGGGCTCAAATCTCATCCGCTACATTCCAGTCCTGAGCAAGGTTTTTAGCACTAATTTATAAGCCCTTGGGAGGGGAGGGGGTTGAAAAACCACTGACTATTCAGCAGCATTGTGAGTAGGAAAATTACTGTATACTAAATAATGAAAAAAAGGAAACACATGTTGCTGGAGTCCATTAGTATGTCACATTCAGTTTATGAAAACAAGCTGCACCCAGAGATTCAGATCAAGTGGACAATCACAAAAACAGAGCTGGCTCCATCACAGAGCGGTATATTCCAGTGTGGTTAGACACTGCACTGAATTCACTTGCTAAGAGAAACTAAACCGCTAATGCTGTATGTGTGAGAGCGCGAGAGAGAGCGCTCAGTGTCCATCTAAGCCATCATCTTATCTCAGCAAACGCAAAGGAACATTTGAGATCACCCAGGTAAAATTGCCTCCAGCTTGAATTGTCTTAATTAAAAAACAAAATGTGATGTGAAACAATCAGCATGCTGTCGTAAAGAGGGCTTTTTCGTTTTTTAATGTTATGACAAGTGTCATGTTAAAAGGTTTAATTTCCTTCTCTAAGTTTGATTAGCCAGAGATTTTAATCCTCCAGGGAGTATTCAACTGAACCTACAGTACTTGTAAATACATGTAATCTAACAAGCAGTAATGCACACTCATCTTCAGGATGCTTCACAAGTTTACCCAACCATGCTGCTTAATAAAAGGGAATTCTTCAGAACAAGAGTGTTCTCTATCAACAGAGCAGGACTACGCCATTCTCTATCCTGATATGTCAAAGTGGAAACCAAGATGATAATGCAACACGGATCATGCAACTACATGCTATTCTGGGCCCAAATGGCTGAATGGAGATCATACTCTGCTGGATGTTCTGCTACCAACCAGGACAACCATCTACCTCTATTTAGGGCCTTCTGCCCTCAGCCCTCTGAAAGGACACGGTATTACAGATCAAATATAGGGCAAGTGTCTGCTTAAAAGTACAAACCTATAATTAACCCATGGAACTCACTACTGCAGGATATTGAAGCAAATGGTTTAGTAAGATTTAAAACAAGGATTAGGGACCTATGAATAAGAAAAGCATCTGCTCTCACTAGAAAAAAGGCACAACTACTACCAATCCTCATGGCTTTAAACCGATCGTTAGCTGGGGTCAGGAAGAAATTTCCTTTTGTGTTACAAGTGCTGTAAAACTGGGTGCAAAAACAGGTGAAAGCTTGTAGATTTATACCTTCCTTTAAAATATCTATCACTGACCACTCTCAGAGATGCTGGAATATCATGCTCTATTCCTGTAAGCCAACGCCTGTGTTTCTCTAAACTTTTCAGATGTACTATAACAATACAGTTTAATAAAGGAATAATTCTAAATTGGTAAACTCATAATTTTGTTTTAAATTACTAGTTTTCTTTATTCTCTACATTAAATTGGAATTTTTAAGCCACAAAGACAACCATTTGATTGTTCACTGCAAAAAGTATACATTTGACTGCCAAAATATGTTAAAGCACACACATACATACTGAAAAGGTATACGTTTCACATTACTGATCCATAATGATAGTAAGTTACCCTCTCTTTCAATATTTGTTTTTACTAGTGATGATATTGGAATACTTTTTCCAAGAAAAGCACAAAGATCCTGAGAGGGAGAACTCAGAAGAATGTGTAGGTACTTCTCACTAGTTAAATGCAAGAAAATAAAGTAAGGAGGAGCAGAGGACATGTTCAGGTCACAAATAAAAGCACGCTCTGTGATCTCAGGGTGGTCTTCATGGACACAAGGCCACATCACACAAAGCATCCCACAACTTGGCACATATATAATATGAAATGCCAAAGACTGGCATTAGTGTGAGGTGTTTCAAGTCAGAAATAAAGCATATTGCTTTGTTGCAAGAGAGAAACTTGGGCAATCATTGCCTGCACTACTGTCTGGCCCATCTTTTAATAGCTGTTCCACTCTCACCAGCACCAAGTTTACACCCAAAAGAAAGAAAATATTCAGAACGATTGCTACATCTGGACCCAAACCTGGAGTCCTGACTCGTGCAAGGAGGGGTGTTTCCCGCCCCGCCAAGTAAGGGAGGCCCTGAGTTTGCACTATTTAGCATCACGTCTCTGTACAATCAGAATTCCCTGACAAACACTACAGCAAAACAAGATGTCAGTGTCAGAAGCACAGGATGGGCAGTGCAAAAAGTTAAAAATATTCCCATAATCCTTTCAAATTGAATCCTGACCAAAAATCAAAGCAGATTTTCACCTATACTCTGAAAAGCAGGATGCTGAAGGGCCAATAACGCTAATTTAATCACATCTTGGACTATTTGCACAATGGAGGGGGGAAAAGGCTAGCACTCCTGGAATTAAAACAGATTTGACCTATAGACAATCCTGAAATTTGGAATCCATTTAGATGAATTCTGCACATTCTCTATAAGGAAAAACAGATTTTCAGCAAATAACTACATTCTTGCACCTTAAGCAATGGAAACAGTATATTGTAACATAACACTGTTATCTGCTTGCAAACAATAGCCGCCTCATTTAGTACACAAACCTATGCCCCCAACACGTGCATTTCCTAAGGAATTCACACCAAACAAGAAAATCCCATGACATTCCTATTCACAAAGCCCTGCACACTGGTGTGGGCACAGCAACCTGGAATATGTAAAATACTGCATATTTATTACTGCATGGCCAATGGAAGTTAGGAAGTGTGTGGGTTCTAGTATTTTTATCTCAGGTATTTGTGTTTAGGTTTTTGCCAGGCTTTTCTATTTAAGTGAATACGGGAACCTATAAGAGGGCCAATGTTATACAACATCCAATCTTCTCATGGTATTTCAGTTCCTGGATGGTTCAAATACTGTAGGGAGACCACATTAACAGTTCCCTCAGGACAAAAAAAATAAAAGAGAGAGAGAAAACAAATTCAGAAATATCTGGGTTTATTTGGGTTCCTTTGCAACACTAGTAGAAATTATCCACCGCACCCCTACGGCTGTATAAACACAAGTGGGTGGAGTCAGCATAAAATAGCTAAACTTAATTTATATGCATCATACATTGAAATAGGAGAGTCAGTCTTCTGCTTCCTGGAGCTATGTTCGTAAATAACTTTTGGTTTTGCAAAACAATCTGCAAACCAGGTAGGAGGTGACAGCCGTGCCAGAGAAGGCAAGTTTTAAATTAAACTGCCTTTCCACCCCTCTTTCGCCGCAAGAAAATATTTTTGTGCTCTTAGCCCAAAAGTACAAAAGCCCAATTGGACTGGAATAGCAATAGGCTTATTTCATATCAGCCACTGTATAAAGCCAAGGGTGAACGAGAAGATTTGCCCTGAAGATAATCAGCACTGCCTCATTCCACAAGAATTTTAACTACATGATAACCTGGACCTCCAAAGCTGGTTTCCATACAGTGGCAATGGCAGTTAGTTAACCACAAAAAGCATTAAAAGTACACTGAGAACACCAACGACTACTGCTCTTTTAATGCAGCCATGGTAAGGATTATGTGTTTTATCCTATTTAAGATAGCATCACACAAAACACTTCATTTTTCGATCAAATAAATGCAAGTTTCAATTACACTAATTCTTACATTTGATACCAATTTTACTGGAAAATGCTTCACAAGAGATTATCATATAAAGGATGAGGTATGAAAAAATACCAAATTATTATACCCGACTACTTTTTATATGCTAGTATAATCTATAATAAAATCTGACTGCAGGACATAATTTACCCTTCTTCCATACCAATATCCTATAACTTAAAATCTATATAGTCTTAAATTTAGGCTCTCTCTATACATTTGTAAAGGAACTTGCATTATTTAAGTGATAATGACATGCTTGCTTTTTTAAAAAACACGGTCATGCTCTAATTTTTTATTAGACATTGTTGGCTAAGACACAGCGTGAAACGATTCTGTTCCTTGCAGCAGCTAAGGTATCCGCTTAATATTCTTTTTATGAGATGAGGGTTAAAAAAAAAAAAAAGCTTCTTTCAAGAGCATATATCTGTGGGTGATTTATTGATAGTACTGACCTTTCGGATTCATCAAGATTGCTTCCAGTTCCTAGCGTCCCTGCAAAGGAAGCAGCTGTACAGATATTGGTAAAAGCAGCAGCAGCTCCAGTCCCTCCCTCCATGTTGCGCACACGCACACACACACACACACACTGTGCAGGAGCAGCTGGCTGGCTAAAGGCAGTGAGAGAAGGAGAACACGGAGGAGGCAGAAAGCAAGGGCTAAAAACTGAGATTGTTTCCCCACCCAACCCCCCTCCCCTTCTTTAATGATACAGTACACACAGACTGCTTTCCACCTCAGGCAGGCTCAGAAATGTCAGCTGTGTGCAAGCACCTCCCAAAACATCGGAGGGAAAAATCAGCAATGAGAAGTATGAAGCAGCTTGCAAGCCTGGGTTCCCATTCTTTCTTCGCTCACTCATACCAATTCATGTTTTCCTGAGGCTGATACAGGCATTTCCAGCTGTAACCCTTTCCAAGCTGAAGCAGAAAGGCTAACAGACAGTTTCTGTGCCATGTAGCACCCATCAGAGATGTGCTTACCTGGGTTGGACATTCTGATTCCTAAATAATTTTAATAACTTTGCAGAAAATGGCTAACTAGGACTAAAAGTTATGAAATTTGTGTTTTATTCCCAGCTCTGCCACACACTGACATAACTTCTCTGCCATTCTGTTTTGGGGATATTTACTTGCTTCCCAGGTGCGACTCTAAAGCTTCATTCACTGACACTGGTAAAGCACTTTGACGTCCTAAATTCAAGGAACTGTGGACAAGCACAGTTTTGTTACATTTATTAATTTAACACTGAACCATGAAGTAGGAAGCAAACATGAGTTTAATTTAGAGCTTAACTTGCAAATCCACTCAAAAGAGTGAGGACAGACCATTGTCTACGGGAAAGTGATCTTCTAAAAGGTGATTAAATATACATGAGAGGCAGCATGGTCTATTTATTGAATAGGACTGAGGACAGCTCTACAGTACAAACTTATATTGGTATAACGTCTCTCAAGGGTGTGAAAACGCCACACCCCTGAGTGAAGCAGTTATAGCCCCCCAGGTAGACAGCACTATGTCGACGGCGCAGGGGTGGATTAACTACGCCGAAGGGAGGTCTCCCATCAGCACAGAAATGTCTTCACTAAAGCACTAAGCGGTGCAGCTTTTTCAGTGTACACCTGCCCTGAGACTTTGGAGATTTGGGATGTAATCCTGGCTTTGTCATTAACTTCCTGTGTGATCTTGGTCAAGTTGTTTAATCTTTCCCCAGTGGTACAAAGTGCAGACTGATTCCTATCTTTGTAAAATGCTGTGAATTCCTCGTATTATTACCATCATCGTCTGAGACTCTGGGTCAAAACTGCAAGCGATTACTTTAACAAATAGTCCGTGTTTACACTGGACCTTCTGGTTGCTGTTGCAATCAGGAGCAAACGTTGATTGTGCCAGGGGCTGTACACACCACATACAAAGATGTATCCTCTTCCAAGCAAAGTTTACAATCTAAAGGCTACATTCTGCCTCTCTTACTCATGGCAATTAACACTGGTGAATAGCCCCACTGATTTCAATGGGATTACTCACAGTGTACAATGTCACTCAATATGAACAGTGGTGACAGAAACTGCCTTTAAGGAAGGCGTTTACAACATACGTCAGGTGACCAAAACCAGAGTCCTTAGAGGGCATAATCTCCCATGATATCTGAATTATAACACCTGCATGCACTAGAATATTGCATTTGCACAGAGAATGAAACAGATCCAATCATATAGCACCCAGCTCCTTCCATGTTGCAAAGCACTTGATTAACCCTAAAAATTGCTCTCCACGATGGTCCAATGGAACAAAAATCAGGCATCTTTTCTAAATCCTACCGCTGCTTTGAAAACTTTACCAGAATATGCCCCAGAGTCTTCTTGACCTTCATCTAGAGGAGGTAATGTGATTTTATTTGGCAATATTTTATGACAGAGGTGCCCCAAAGGTCACTGGACTCCAGGAAGTTTAGAAAAATGAGGGATTTACAGACCAAAACAACAAAAAAACACCAATCACCTCCATGGGTTAAAAGCCCTCCAAACATCCTTGTGGGAGCCTACCCATTCCTGGGCTATGCAATTTAGAAAATGTGAAAAATGTATTTCTACTATGCCATTTTTTAAATACATGACTGAGAAGGTACTCCAGATAAAACGGGAGTTTGACCATTGCCATCAGTGGAGCCAGGATGTCACTCTCTATTTTTTTCACCCTTTCAGAGACAGCTAAAATTCATAAAAAGACAAGAAGATAACCTAACATTACAGGTGCCCCTTAAATTATTAGCCTGAAACCAACGAAATTACAGCACCCCCAGTCTGTTTCAAAGGGTTCTTGGAATCTCACCAATTTAAATACAGGTAAATCTTCAAAGTCAACTACAGGGCGACATGGGAGGAGATGATATCTTGCAATGAAAAGCCTGCGCGTAGTGTGAGCCAAGTAATGAAATACTGCTAGAACACTCATAAGCAGGCACCTCTGAGTCCGCATGCTGCTACAGCTACTTCCATGGATATTTCTGAGCCCTTTCTTGTAAGTTGTATCACCTTTTTGTTGCCACATCACAGCAAAATGAAGAGAACCTCAAAAGGTGTTTAACCAGAGTTGCAAAATAACAGTCAGTCATAAGAAAGTATTAATGATTTCCCCCTACCTTCATTACAAGCTAGTCAAAGTCAACCTCACCAGACCCAGTGTCAGAAAAAATAAATTCAGGGTTGCTTCAATGCATGGGGGGCACTGTGGTCATCATCTATCTAGGCATTTTAATACACCTGCCATCATGATATTTGGGAGCCAAGTGAAAGTACTGTGTACGAAGAGTAATTATTTAGCATCTAAGAACCCTAACCCCCCAAAGACACAAGCAACTATATTCACGAGCAGTCCTCACACTGTATTTATTTATTTATTTTTGCAGGTCCGAGTCCTTCCATTCTAGGCTCTTTGAGGAAGGAAATAAGTCTTATTTATGAATCTGATGGCTTGAAAATACTTATTACTGATCATAGATCTGATCACAGAGTATAGTCCCACTGCAACCATTGCAACAGGACTATTTGTGGAAATAAGCATTACACTCAGTTGTAAGGATTAACAAGATTGACTGATGTTTGCTAAGTGTTGTGTAAATGAATAGCAAAATATTTCTTTAATAATCCCCATATCTAAGCATGGTCTTCATAAGCATTAGTTCAATAGTCTGCAGGAAGAATGGAGGCTAGCTAGTACATTGGCAAGGTTTGGCAGAGGTGAACAGCTACAGGGGAAAACAATGAAACGGGTTAGACCGGTTCAGTGCTTAGAGAGCCTGATTATTGTTCTTAGGGCCCTTTGTTCCAGAGTCTGACCAATACGAACGTATTTTTGCTCACCAAAGCAAGTATACAAAGTGGGATAGGCTAATCCCAACTCCACTGGAGAAACAAAGGATGCCTAGGAGAGGGAAAAAAACAGAGATGTGATGTAAATGAAAATAAAGAGTCCTAGACTAGGGGGCTACACACTTTGTTGCTTCATTGCACATACCAGGGGCTCCTTGCATCCCCTACATGCTCCCTCTATGTGACCCCTACCATCCCGTTCTATTTCAGGGACTCTCTGCAACACCCCCCACCCACCCACAACACCCTCAAGCTAGGGGTGCTGTGTGCCCCACCGTTCTTCACCATTATTATTTATCTTCATTCTGTCCGGGAGATAAGTCATTCAGTGTGTCAACATGTTAAAGTCCATTGGGAGGATGGGCAGAGATGAGATGGGGGTATTGTTACACTGGAAAGTATTACTGTATTTAGTGCCATCAGCCAGTTCTTTGATCTACAGACATTTGCAGAGGTGCTTGAAGAGAGTTCTGTCCGTGTGGCCCCCCTTGCCCCTTTCTAGTATTCCAATTTTCCCCCAAATGAATAGGATTCTTCCCACTGAGCCCTAGAGCATTCCCTGAAATTTTGGAATGGATATGATGTAGTGTTTAGAAGTTATTGCATTACATCCAAACAGAGAAATGCCTCGCCAAGCTCAGCTGAAGATGTCAGATAAATGGTTTCATAGACTGTATGGCAGGGGTAGGCACCTATGGCACGTGTGCCGAAGGTGGCATGCGAGCTGATTTTCAGTGGCACTCTCACTGCCCGGGTCCTGGCCACCCATCTAAGGAGATCTGCATTTTAATTTAATTTTAAATGAAGCTTCTTAAACCTTTTAAAAACCTTATTTACTTTACATACAACAATAGTTTAGTTATATATTATAGACTTATAGAAAGAGACCTTCTAAAAACATTAAAATGTATTACTGGCACGCAAAACCATAAATTACAGTGAATAAATGAAGACTCGGCACACCACTTCTGAAAGGTTGCTGACCCCTGCTGTATGAGATGAGAGAATGTGATCAGTGATCTCTTTCAGGGTGTGGTGGGAAAGCCAGACTTCAAGTTTTCAAAAATGGATTCTTTTAGAAAGGATTAAATCACACAAATCCCATCTGTTGCTTAGCTACCTCTTAGGTCCTTAACATACACTCCTCACCTACTTATCAGTATTCACAAAGCTAGGATCCTTGGGCAGCTTGTAGTTATTGTAATGTACATGCTGGTACTGCAAAAAGAGGGGAAAAGTTCTTTGTTTCTATGATGGTATCACCTAGAGACCTCTGATGAGATTAGGACCCCATTGTGATAAGCACTGTGCAAACCCTTTAAGAAGAAGAGTTTTTGCCCCAAAGCACTTGCAACCTAATTAGGCAAGATGGATGAAGGGGGCGGGGGGGGGGGGGGAAGGCATACAGCAAAGGTGAAGAGATTTGCCCAGAGTCACACAGCAAGTCGTGACGGAGCCAGATATGGAACCCAAGTCTTCTAGGTCAGCGTTTCCCAAACAGTGGGTCATGGGAAGGCTGTAGATGGGTCACAGGCCCAGTGCAGAGTGGGGGATGGTTGGAGAGCAAGCCCACACGGCACTCATTCCACAGGAGCAGTTCCTGTCCAAGAGGGCTGGGCCCAGCTCCCCTTTCTGGCCATTGCAATCAACTGTACAGGGTTACAGTGCTACTCAGGTTTGGCCTGGCCACCCCTCCATCATAGAGGGAGCAAGCCAAGCCAGGCCAAACCTGAGTGGCGTTGTGACACCACACTAGGTCGCAACATCACTCACTCGCACTTGGCCCAGCCATCCCCCTGAGAGGGGTAGCGGAGACAAACCCAAGGGGCACTGCAATCCCATGTGCCAGGTTTCAATGCCCAGACTGGGGAGTCAGACCCAGCGCCACAGGACAGAAGCCACCATTGCAGGATTAGTGTGTGATGGGGTCGCTCTCCAACACCCCATCTTCTGGGGCCTCTCCTCCGCACTGGGTTCCAGTGCCAGAGAGGAGGATGCTGCTGGGAGTGGCCGGTGCCCCTTCACTGGGGCAAGGAGAAGGGCTCTTGCCTATGATTTTTACAACACCCCCTCCCTTCCAAAAAAAATTTGGACCCTGTGTGGATCGCAAAATAAAATAAAATAAAATAATAAAGGTAAAATGCAGTTTCAGTGCCCTTAGTGAAAAAGTTTGGTCTCCACTGTCCTAGGTCACAGTCTAGCCCCCTATCAGTCAGAGTACAATGAGAAGGAGGTGAAAATATCTGTTGAGATTCAGCAAACAAGTACACTGGAAGCTAGAAGAGAATACTCTTCTGCACCTCAAAGTAGCTGTAGAACAGGTTTTTTTGGGTAAAGGATTACAGAGGAACCCATATCAGTGAAACTAAACCCACCTTGTCAAACCAGCTATAATTTCCAATTCAAAGCTGATGAATAACAATACTACCAAGCAAAGAAAACAAATGTGTATTTTATTAAGTGATAAGTTATAGCAACAGCCAGCAGGTACTCAAATACCTTTGTCCACACTACATTATTAGAATTCCCCACTGTTGCTACCATAGTTACCCTGATGATAGTGTTGCTACTACAGACAAGATGTCAGTGGCTGCTAGTGTTTTAGGCACCATATTGTTAACGCCTGCACTGCACAAGGTTAGAGGCCATTGCTTAAAATGTCAGCCAAAGCCAATCTACACCAGCATTTGCATCATTACATTTTAAAATCAGCAGGTCCAGACAACCTGAATTTTAGAGTTTTAAAAGAGCTGTTCAAGGAACTTTCTGGACTATTCATGTTGATTTTCAATAACACTGGGAAGATTGGGGAAGTTCCAGAAGACTGGAAGAAAGCTAATTTGTGCCAATATTTTAAGAGGGGAAACAGGTTGATCTGATAATTATAGGCCCGTGACCCTGACATCGATCTCAGGCAAAACAACAGAATGGCCAGTATGGGACTGACTCATTAATAAAGAATTCAAGAAGGGGGATATATTTATTGCCAATCAATACAGGTTTATGGAAAATAAATCTTGTCAAACTAACTTCATATCTTTTTCTGATAAGATTACGAATTTGGTCGTTACAGGCAATAGTGTTGATGTAATATCTTCTATAAGGCGTTTGACATAACACCATGGAACATTTTGATTGGGAAAACAAACGAATTAACATGGGAGACAATAAATGGCTTGAAAACAAGCTAGCTGACAGGTCTCAAAACATAACTTTAAATGGGGAAATCATCATCAAATGGGTGTGTTTTTATTGAGATTCCACTGAGATCGGTTCCTGGTCTATAACATGCAGCACTTTTATCGATGACCTAGATTAGAAAACAAAATCATCATTGATAAAGTTTGCAGATGACACAAAGTGTAGGGGTCTAGCCAATAATGAAGACAACGGGTCACTGATAGAGTTTTTGGCTGGTAAACTGGGCACAAGCAAACAATATGTGTTTTAATATGGCCAAATATAAAGTTATACACCTAGGAACAAACAATGCAAGCCATAGTTACAGGGTGAAGGGGACTCTATCCTTAAAAGTGGTGATCCAGAAAAAGACTTGGGGTCATAGTGGCTAATCAGCTGAACATGAGCTCCCAGTGTGATTCTGTGGCCAAAAGGGCTAATGCGATCCTTAGATATATGAACAGGGAATATCAAGTTGGAACAGGGAGATTATATTATCTCTGCATCTGGCACTGGTACAACCACTATATGAATTCTGTGCCCAGTTCCGCTGTCCACAGTTCAAGAAGGATATTGATAAGTTGGAAATGATTCAGAGAAGAGCCACAAATAATTAAAGGATTGGAAAACATGCCTCATAACAATAGACTCCATGATCTCAAGCTGTTTAACTTAACCAAGAGAAGACTAAGAGGTGACGTGACCATGGTGTACAAGTACCTACTTGAGGAAAAAACATTTGATGATAAACGGCATTTCAATCTACCAAATAAAGGTATAACAAAATCTAATGGCTAGAAGTTGAAGCTAGACAAATTCAGAATGGAAATATTATGCTAATTTTTAATTGAGGGTAACTATTGGAACAATTTACCTAGACTTGCAGTGGATTCTCCATCAATGGCAATTTTTAAATCAAGACCGGATGTTCTTCTAAAATGTAGGCTCTAGTTCAAACAGAAATTAATTCAGCGATATCCTATGGCCTGTGTTATGCAAGATGTCAGACTGGATTATCGCAATGGTCCCTTCTGGCTTTATAATCTCTGAATCTCTCACTAGTAGAGTTGAAACTGTGGTAGAAGTAGCCACAGAACTTTTAGCAAACATATCCTTGCAAAGACACCGCCAGGGGCTCTTGCCAACTAATTTGAGCACACATATTGAGAGAGATTCCAATTACATGCGAGTCTGAAATAACTTAATGGTAGCATCTGGCCACTCAACATACAAGATTATACCTTAATGTCCTCCTAGCATGAAAAGGGACATCAGAGTATGGCAACTATTTGTTTTCACATCTCAGTCTTTTTGGCTCCATCTGAACTGCTCACGCAACAAGCCACCAATTATGAAGAGACATTATTGGTAATACTCAATACAATGCCTAAGACTGGTCTTCAAAACATCTGTGGGAAAGCCAGGTGCAAACTCCAATTCCAAGATGGTACTGAATTCTGTCTGCCTTTATATATTTGTGAAGCTAAACTACATTCTGCACTGGTGCGACTATCCCTATTGCAATGGATCATTTTTCCAGTGAAGACAAAGCCTTGGCTGCAGGCCAACTGTGTTTCACCTATATTTGTGCTGAAATAATTACCATGGTGGCAAAACAAAGCTAAGCTTATTGCCTATGGAGGCTTCAAAGAAGTATCCCAAATTGTGAATTGTTGGGAGGCAGAATGAAGCAGTGGCTACAGCACTGGACTGTGACTCAGGAGACTTGGCTTTTATTCTTAACTGCCACTAATCTGCTGGGTGACTCTGGGAGAGTCACTCTGCGTACCAGTTTCCCCATCTCTAAAAAAAATATTGACTTCCTTTGTCATGCGCTTTGAGATCTATGGATGAAAAGCACCGTAAGAGCTAAGTATTAGTATTACCTCTGAGCACACCACTGTGCTACATTCAAAAGGCATATTTAGACTGTATTATGTGAAACTCAAGAAAGGATCAGAATTATGTAATTAACTGCAGGCTGTTACTTGCTGTTAAATTAGCAACAGATTGGGAAACCATTCATCTTTTAATCCTGAGGGGGAGAAAACATAGAATTTAAGAACTCCTCTCCAACCCAGAAAGCGGTTTTCCGACACAGTCACACTCATGCCCAACTTCTGGATTTGTATCTCCCAAGAATGATAGTTCCCCGCGTTCCATATCGATTCATCTTTCTACCACTTCAATAACTGTTGAGGGGAGGACTGCACCCCGTGCTCCTATCACACACAGAATTCATTCTTAAAAACAGCACCTGTCATCTTCATGAAGAATGGGATTATCAACCCTGAATAGCATTTGTCATCTTTGCCAGTACATCCACTCTCCTTAGATAATTTCCATGAGTTTAAATCTTGCTCCATTTAAAAAGATACAAACCTGGAGCTAGTCTGCCAGATTTTAAATTTAACCTCAAGCAATCACTGAGGTTATCTAGGCAACAAATGAGCAGAATGCTGAAAGACAAGCTTCCTGCTTTGCTCTTTGCATAATTTTTCATGAAATTAAAAGTGGATTGTAATTAATAATTTATGCCTGGCAAGATAATGTAAGACTGCTTTTGATACCAAACGCAAACCAAATTTAATGGGAAAATATTTCAATTTTCAGAGTAGAATTTTAAAAAATGTTTTAAGTAGAGCTTTCTCTGATTCCACATTCCAACTTCGATTTTAGCTTTGCCATAACGTAGATAATTTTTTCACATCTTAGCTCATAGAGCCGAGAAGCAATTTCAGGAAACATGACAATAAATTGGCCAGCTAGAACAGATGTAAGCTAAATATTTCAAAGAAAATCTATTTAGTCGTCTAGAATATCAAAGAAAATTTCACTGCCAACTGATGATAGAGGTACAAAATATCTCTCTTAGGAGAGTACATAACACCACATTTTACCTATTTTGAACCATGCTAAAATCACATAGTCATTCATGGTCTGTTCAGTCTCTCGTGCCCCCTAAAACATGACAATGGACGGATTTCAGCTACTTACATTACACAAAGAGAAAAAAAGTTAGCCTCTGACAAGCTACACTGAAATTCTGATTGACACAAACTGAGTCCAATCACCTCACTTCGTTAGGATGCCAGCCACTCCTTTGGATGATTACATTTTAGCCCCACCCTTCAACAATTCACATAAGCCACATCCCCAGCCCAAAGACAATGGAAATGCTGAGCAAGCAGCAACATAAAGCTTTCAGCCCCATCAAAAGAGGGTTTGAGTTTCTGGATCTTCTCCCATCTTGGCATATAATAAGAATGTTGCCCAGAGCATCCGGCTTTTGCCATCATCACTGACCTCAGCAATTAATTACCTTCACAAGCCATTTCCCACTCTCTATTTTTACTCCACCAAGACACGTATCCCCTTGGTATAGTCTCCATCACCTCTACGATGCAACAAACAAACTTACTGGCGCCTGTTATTGTCTCACAGATTTGTTGAAAAAACAAAAGAAACTGTTAATAAATCTAAATAAAAGAGTAGGAAAATAAACCCACCAACCCTTCTCAACACTTAGGACCAGAATATGCTTAACTCTGCTTGGGTGCATGATGGAGCAATGAATGTGTAACCAAGGACAGCAGGAGGCTCCCCATCACCCTTGCGCTCCTTGGTGACTGAAAAGAAGTCAGTGGTAATTGAGGACACTCAGCACCTTTGTGAGGATGAGGCCCAAAGAGGACAATGGAGTTCACAAATCTAGCTGGTGCTAAAGGGTTCTCACAACAAAAATTTTAGTGGCCTCGGAGTACGGCCGCCAACTCTTGCTGGTGGCCGCTCTGACATTTTTCCTAAAATACTTAATTAACTTTAGGAAAATAAATAAATATGCACATACACACATCCAAATCATTGTAATTTATTTATGTAGGTTTTTTGTTTGCTTGTTTGTTTGTTTTTGTTTTTTTCCCCAGACTCAATATAAAAATAATGTACAGTTGCTCTCTATTCTTTACTGGACCTAAATAGAACAGAAACACAAATAAGGTGCTTTGCACGTTCTTGTCTTTTTTCTTGTAGTTTCTTTTGCCTTTTTTTGGTTGCGTTTTTAAAAAAAAAACTTGCTAGCTGCTAAGTATGCTGTGAAAAGTGATATTAACAAACAGGGCTAAAGTCCAACCATACCATCCCTGGGAAGGTGGGGAACTCACACCTGCTGCCTGCTCCTCCATAGGGAGGCAGGGCCCAACCAATGCTGGTGGCCCTACGGAAGGGTCTGCGCTTTGTGCCTCCTTCACCCAAATCACCGCCCAGGAGGCCGTGGCCAGAAGAAAAGCCCCTAGTGGCCATGTGCAGCCGCATTTGAGAAACGCTGTGCTAGACACACAAACGCTTTTCCCCCTGGTGGGCAGAGTAAGTGATAGGTCACACATATCACTCCTAACTGCCCTGGAGGTTGGGTCCCTCTCAGCCAGACAGCACGTGCTTGTAGCAACAGCTGCAGTCCTGGAGGCATCATGCTTGCCTGAGGCATACAGCCTGTACGAACTTCCACTGAGATGCCCGGCCTCCGCAGCACTGCAAAGCTGAAAGCAGCTATGCAGCCACAATCTGGCTGCAAGTGAAAGTATTTTAAAAGAAAAAAAAAAAACATGTTAAAAATCGTACTTCCCAAAAATATAACAAGCTAAAACAACAAACATTTAGTTTAGCTGGACTAAAACCAGCATGTGGAAATAGAGTTAGCAGGTAGCCAGTTCGGTTACCAATCCTGCACCAGGCATTTGACTTGAATTGTTAAAGGAAGAAAACAATCTTTCCTGCCACAACCACCACCCGGGCCTTAGAGAAACAGCTACTGTAACATTTTGCTGCTGAAACATTATTCCAGGGCAAAGAGAGACCAAGCCTTGTAAAGTAGACACTAACTAGATGACTAATTTCATTATTTCCACACTACTTTTCTCTCCCAGCAACGCAGTCTGAATGAGCGGCCGTTTGGTGCAGGTCTATACTCGTGTGTTTTGTAATGCTGTGTTCAAGGAGCGTCTGTGGTATCCACCTGCTTAGTACTATAAAATGTCTTAAGCCACCTGCCCTCTAGGGAACTGAAGACAAGGATTCATGTTTCTTTATCCTCCATAACAGGGTGTATGTTTGAAACACATTTGCCTCATATAAGTCTCTCTAATTAGCACAGTGAGAATTCTGTGTTATCATAGTAAAAATGCAGCTTTACTTCAGATCTAAACACCAAGCAATCTGATGACCAGAAATGGCTCTTCAGCTTTAAAAATGAGGAGTATTTTGTTCCTTACACTGGCTTTTCTTCAAGATCTTTCCATCCAGGCTTGAGAAACCCACTCACTGTGAGCAAGAAAAAGATTTAAGAACCGCTAGAGGGCTGAGAGAAGACGACAACTCTTTCTTAGAAAGGGCATTGAGATATGGAAGCAGAGACCTCAAAGCGCTGCTAGTTTTCTCTCTCTCTCTAGAAAGAAGGGAGAGCCAGGGTTGGGCAGCAGCCACCTCCCCCGAGCCCTGGGGAGCAGGTGGTGGGGAAGAGAGCTGGGAGGAGGGGAAGGCTGTCAGGCAGTTGCTGTGGCAGGAAAGAGGTGTCCTCCAAAGAATGAAGTACAAGGGGAAGGGAGAGCAGAACTTGATAAGGTAGCTCCCATGTGGTTATAATGCAACATTCACCCAGATATTCAGGTGTTTGAGGGTTGGTTGGTTGGTTTTTTAGTTTTAGTTTTTTCTAGCGCGCGCACACACACACACACAAGCAAAATGCAGTTATTCTTAATACATTAACCAACTATGATTCCAATATTTGACCCACTGAAATAAATTTTAGCCATCACTAATAAAACTATTCCACCTGTTTTGCCTCTATATTCAATGCTCAATCTCTCGGATACTATCGTTTAAAATATCTCATGGATCCAAAGGTTCCCTCATTTCAATACATTAAAGATCTTTAATTAGTATTAACTGATGATACAATCACAATAGGATTCTGGTCCATGACTATGATCAAACAAATAAAATAAATAATAATTAGCAACACCACCACCACCACTTACATAGTGCCATAATGTTACATGGTGCTTCCCAGAGATTAAACAACATCAATTTAAAAAAGAAGAAGAAGAGGAGGACAAAAGACCCTGTCCTGAAGAGCTTATACAAACTAAGGCCCTGAGCCTGCAATCTGATCTGCGAAGGTGGATCCTTGTGCCTGCATGATGCATCACTCATTTCAGTTGGATTCTGTATGGATCCAGTTGCAGGATGAGCACCTAAATCTTCACCCATAAAAGAAAACAAAACCCTGCCCTGCTGCAGTATCTACCTATGCTGGAGTTCAAAAATCTCATCTTCAGACACTTCAATTGACACAAACCAGGCAGCCCATTTGATCTTCCTTTCTGTTCACATCTTCCTTCTCTTCACTATACCTCACTGGATTCCTACCCAACTGCACTTCGTTTTTAAAATTCTCACTCTTTCATTTCATGCCATAATTCTTACTACTCTCCACTTTCCTGTTTATATCTTTCATCATCTCACTATTTTACTGTTCATTCCCATTCCTAAATATCTACTTCTCTCTGTCTCTCTCTGAGCCGCAAATTCTTCTTTCCATCTCTACGACCTACTTCATTATTTCAGAACTTCTGTTTTCCTCTCCCAAATGCTGCTACTCCTAGGGAAGCAAATCTCTCATCTTTTTTGTTGCAAAATTGTTATCTTGTTCTCAGTTGAGACCACCAGTTTGCCAACTTGTTGGTTGTATCTTTGATTCAAAACACTGGCTAAGGGGATCAGAAAGATATAGTCTAAAAGCAAAGGTACCTTATAGACAAATAAAATGTAAATCTACTCCCACTGAAAGTTAAGTCAAGTAGTCAAGGTCCTTATTAATGCAAAACTGTTTTCCTTACCATCACACACTCTTGCCCAGAATGCTTCAGATAAAGCACAAGCAGCCATTATGAAAGATTTAACAGATGGTTCCCTGAGATTTTTTTTAAGAAGATTCTGAGGATTCTGTCCTATAAGCAAAGCACATCGCTGTGAATCCTGCAAAGTCACTTGTGCACCAGCACAGTAGTTAATTTTATGAGATACTGCATGTGCCAATGCACCATGGGCAGAACCAAGACCTAGAAAAGCAATTGCTACAGGAAAAATTCTTTAAATGCTAGTTTAAATACAGAGATGACAACCAAGGCTCAAGCAGGTATCAAATACAACCAGGGGCCTTCCCCAATAAGGACTGGACTCTCTCCAATTTGTCCATATACCTTCCGTAGTGGGGGGACCAAAACTGGACACAATACTCCAGGTGTCACCAGTGCCGAAGCATTGATAATCCCCTCTCAAAAATACCACACACACCTCCCTGGGTTTAAGTAAACAGGACAGACAAGGGGACAAAATCACAGGTGTTTTGGTACCCAGGAAACCAGAAAAATATTAATACAAAGGGTGGTGAAATCTGAGTGAGCATATTTCAATGAGTGTATATATGTATTACCCCCACACTCCCCAGATAGTGTACATATACATGGATTTATAAAAATAGAATGCATAATTTCAGTTGTGAGTCTCATGACAATATAAATAAGGTTTTATTGAGACTCATAAATCCTATTTTCCAGAGCTTATGAAAAACGCATAAACATTTGCTCAGTGCTGTAATTCCATATACAAAGTCTTATTTCAGGAACATTATTTTTAGACATTTTTTCAGTTTTGTGCAAGAAAGGCTCATTAAAAATGCAGTTTTTCCAAGAAAAATATTTACTGGCTTTGCATTACTTTTCGCACTCTCTTCCAAAACATCTTTAAAAAATGTGATTTAGTAATTAAATAATCCATAGTATGGCTTAGACACTCTATTTTTTAAGGTTAAATTAAACTTAGCTACAATATTGTTTCCCACAAATTTGCATACAGAGATCAGGATTGTTTCATCCCCATTGAACCCATTCAACCACATCTTCTAGCTTTAGTCCCAGCCTCCCTCACCTATGGCCCACCGTCCTTTGTTCTGATAGAGGGTAGCAGCGTCATCCAGAGCTTATCAAAGCTACTCATGAGCTGGAAGAACTGAGTTACTAGAAAGTAACATGCGATCCCCTACTCCCAATGGTAAGAGCAATGCTACTACAGAACTCATATGTGGGGAGCATGGAATGTTACTTAGTCCTGTGTAGATCCTCCTGCCGGTTAGGGACATGCTCCCCCATAAAATCCTGTGTTGACTTGTGGGGATTTTCATGATGGAAAACTTTGCCAGTTAGATCATTGGATAATTAAATGTTCCTACTAACTGCAAATTCTAGATTTAAAACCATACCAACTCCTGTATTTGATTATAGACACACAAACTCTGTTAACACCCTCAAACACAAAAAGGTACTGATCTCAATCCAATACAGCAGAGACCCTCACTAGTTCACACGTCACAAACCCATACCCAAAATGGATTTTAGGGCTTGCTGAAGGCCATTCAGATTCTGCTCGCGTGTCAGGAGAAGCGCCATGGTGGATTCTTTGTGTATCGGCATTTTTATGAGTATCTGAGCTCACAGAATCATAGAATACCAGGGTTGGAAGGGACCTCAGGAAGTCATCTAGTCCAACCCCCTGCTCAAAGCAGGACCAATCCGCAGACATAGAATCATATCTCAGAAGCCATAGAATCATATCTCACAAGCCATGAGATAGGCCTCCCAACACACATCTGAACTGAGCATTATCCTTAATTTGTAGATGGGGAAACAGTCTCAGAGAAGTAAAATGTCTTGTTCAAAATCACGCAGTGAGTCTGTGGTAGAGCTGGGAACAGAACCCAGCAGTTCTGACTCCCAAGCCCCACACCTTAACCACAAGCCCATCCTTCCTCCCAAGCTAATACAGCAACACCATGTAACCTCCTGCCCCCTTCCACTCTGTAATACACAGAGACCCTGCACTTACAATTGGCTGGAAGAAGTAGTGCTCTTCCTACACTGCTGGCACTCCCTCAGTGGTCTAAAAATGTGAATAATCTAACACCCTCTGTTAGGTTAGATTAGTGATATATGCAACATATGACCTTAGATGAAAGAGATATGAAGCAAAAACACAATTACATGTAATAGGGCACTGAGCACAAAGTGAAACACTCCCAACCAGAAAAAAAAAAAAAAAAAGGGAGTGGGGAAAGAAAACACACACGCTCAAAAAAACAATCATCAGTGACTTTCTAAAGTAAGGCTGACAGTCTTACTGATATATTCTAAGACCACAAGGGACCATTGTGATCATCTAGTCTTACCTCCTGTATAACCCAAACCAAAGAACTTCCCAAAAATGATTCCTAGAGCAGATCTTTGTGAAACACATCCAATTGTGATTTAAAATTTGTCAGTGCTGGAGAATCCACCACGACCCTTGGTAAGTTGCTCCAATGGTTAATTACTCCTGCTGTTAAAAATGTACATCTTGTTTCCACTAGTGGTGCCAATGCCTTGTGCCTCTATTAAGATTTCTTTATCAGCCTTAACTCTGTATTTGTGAATACAGAGAACTGACACTAGAAACATAAACTCAGCGTGCCATGAAATCTGTTAATAGGCTGCCTCCAAAATAGTTCAGTTAATAGCCACAGAAACTCAACATCTCGTAGCAATGGGTCCTTAGATTTCAAGGCTCTACTGATCCTTCAGCTCCTGAACCTTCATCACTGAAAAGACAGCAAAGATCTAACACATAAAGTCGAAACAGCCCCCACAAGGCCAATAGGTTGTTTCCTGATTAAATTTAATCAGTTTAACGGGCATGAAAGATGTAAAATCAGCAATTAAGAAGCAAATATATCCACCCTCTTTCATCCCTACAAGGTACTATTTACAAACATGCAGAAATCCATAGGTAACATTAAACACAAACTTGGAAAATGTATTTACCATATTTCACCAGTAATTGGAACTAATTGAGGATTTCACAGCTACTGAAAGAACGAGCCTTTGCTTCATGCCCCAATTTCTGCTACACAGGTTTTTTTTATTAGCACAACTCTTTAGAATACAAATTGCTAACCCAATCTAATTGCTGATATTGAGTTAAAGATAAAATGGGATATTTTTCATTTCTGACCTTTTTATTGTTCCCAGAGCAAGCAAGAGACAATGTTAAGAAGAGACCTTTGTAGGGTAAGGATTACACATATAACAGAGAGGTTCTATTGCTGTCTAACACATTATAACATTCTTTACTCCATCATGAAAGAAAATGGATCTTTCACAGCAGTATTAAACATGTCTTTGAAATCAAAGACTTGAGAACACCGCAGGAATGTGTGTTACCATTGGAAAAAAGTTACATTAGACTGTAGAAAGGTGTGGGGTGTCTCCCTAAAGCCAACTTCCTGGTTAAACCGACCTCTCTCTTGGCTTAGGCTTCCTTTCATTATCACCTGAATTCTACTGTTGGCATGAATCAAGCCATTTCCAAATGTGTCATGAATCAAAGTGAAGTGGTACAACCTGATGCAATGTTGCAGTGTCTTGGCAAGCACTATACCTGCCTAAACTCAAGCTTTTAGCTCAAGACCCCAGCTATTTGGGGTGTAGGGAAAGGGATTTCTCAGGCTCTTCTGACTGCCTAAAAATATCAGGTCTTTCATCTATTCCACGGCCATGAGTTGAGTCCTACCTTCAACTAGATTCACTTAAACCCGAATATATGTATTTTCCCAATTACAAACATTAATTGCATCATGGTAGTGCCTAGCAATCCAAAACGGTATCAAAGCCCCCTTGTATTAGGCACTGGAGAAACACAGTAAGTAGGGTGACCACATGTCCTGATTTTACAGGGGCAGTCCCAATATTCAGGGCTTTTTCTTATATAGGTGCCTATTATCCCTTCTCCGCCCCCCCCCCTCCCCAACCTTGTCCTGATTTTTCACTCTTGCTATCTGGTCGCCCTAAAATTAAGAGACAAACCCTACCCAAACAAATGTACAAACTGCCTAGACAACACAAGACAAAGGGAGACAGGAAACAGAGGGATCGAGAATGAATTGACTTGTCCAAGGTCATACATCAAGTTATTGTTAAAGTTGGGAATAATACCCAGCTCTCCTGACACTCACCCCAGTCCTCTATACACCGGATTATGCTGCCGCAAAACAATTTCTCTTTTTTTTTAAATGGCAGAAAAACTCATTGGTGGCAGAGAGGAATACAGACTTTCCAGTCTCTCCCACTGTAAGTAGATATATACAGTAACAAAAAGATTCTTTTTAGCCTTACAAAGTAAAATAAGTGAGCCCTATAGAAAACTCACTCTGTTTTCTGAAAACTAATAAAAAACAAATCAGAAACACGCAGATATTTTTCACCACCAATGGAAGAATGTTTGCATCCAACTTGAATTAAGAATCACTTAACATTATGTAAATTTAATAGGACCGAAACATTAGCATCATCAGAGACACATTCAGCTGAGAAACAGGTGATCTTCTGCACTAAAGTCCAAGGAGTGGCTGAAGACAAAGCAACCCTGTCCAAGAGTTCCATACATAACTGATGCAAATATTAACTGGAGCATAGGTAAACTACATGAAAACGAGAATCAAAAGTGCCCTAGAATACAGACCTCCAACAACAGATACACTATTCACATCAACCACAAGGACACGGAACTAATACCCAGCTTGTCTCTGCAATTGCATTTCAAATCATGATCTCTGTAAAAGGAGAAGGATTTGACATTAAGTTAACTACACTAGGGCTCAATTATGACTCAGAGCAGGAGTCGTGCTTGAGAGGTGAGGCGATTGAACTGCAAAGTATCTGAAAGTGGATCCCATGGGGATCCAAGCAGGCATGTCTCCAGGGGCCCTGGGCTGAGTATGTGCAACAGCAGCAGTTAATACAAATTTTCAGCAGGTGGCACGTTTCCAACCCCACCTCCAGTCCAGCACGCCTGCTACTTGCCAACGTGCAGCGGGGTAAGACCATGACCATACCACCACCCTAAGCCAGACATGTCCCCTCTCAAGTCTGGTGGCAGGTGTAATTTACCCACAGAAAGTGATAAGCAATTTCTATCTACCTGTGTGCGTGCAACCCATCCCCATTTCATCTGCCCATCTCTGCATCTACCTTTCAGAGAGTGACAAGCTTGTAGCGCTGTCCCCGCATCTGCCATTGGTGTGGAATATTACTGGTTTTCCTTCGTCAGCAGCACATCAAATAACGTCAGGATTCTCTTTATCCAACCAGCAGCTGATGGGATCGTCAACAGAGCTGAGAAACAGCATCACTAGGAAGGCAGTGAAAACCTACAATTGTTCAGGATGTTACCAGTCAGAGAAGGGGCTGCTGCCCAGAGTCCTAGGCAGAGAAGATAGTGGAATGGGCACACAATCCAGAAGAGAACATTTTCTTTTCCCCTGATTTATGAACATAGGGATTCTGTTTTTGCATTATCCCTACTTCCTGCAAAAAACAAAAACACTTCAATGGTTGCGAACAACTTTTAACCACTTCCACACATACTATGCAGCAGGGCAAGCACAATTATTTATTTGTATTACAGAAGCCTTGAGAGGCCTGAACTGAGAGTGGGGTCCCTCTGCTAGGTACTCTACAAACACACAGGTTATGTCTATGTGCTAGGGTTTGGACATAACTTAGCCCTACATTATACCATACCTTTTTAAAGTCTAGAATGTTATTTTGTTTTCTACTGTACTTGCCAAGCATTTATGGCTGCACAAGAGAGACACGTCATTGTGTATGCACTTAGCCTTATGCAGCTATACCTTGCACATGTGCACTGGAAGCAAACAAGCATTTGCTTCACAGAAATGCTGTTTATCATTGACAGAGGTGAATATTGCTCCTGTCCACAGCAGGATGATTTTTTCCCAGGAGAAGAATGTGACAGGTTTTATTTTTAAGAGGTCTGAAGATCTGCATTTTTAATGTCTAGCTGTAAAAATATGATTCACCATGTTCCCAAGTCTAATTCTATAAAAAGAAATAAGAGCATCAGACTACTAGGTGACAAGTGCTACGTACCAGGTGGGTGAATCATGCCCCTGGCACACAGGCAGTTGTAATTTTATGGAAAGATGTTATCGTAATCATATTTACCAAATGTACATTATTTTTCAAAAGAGAACTTACACTTGTCAACACGAAAATATGAAAAGAATTTGGAAGTTCCTCTTGGACTATATATGTATCAACAGCTCAACGTAAAAACAAAACCCTAAATCCTAAGACCTGAATTTATGGACTGACATTTGCTGCCTTAAACGAAAAAAATACTTTTTGGGCAATAAGAACTTAAGAGAAGGAGAAGCCACATTTCTCCTTTCATACGTGGTCTAAGGAACTGAGCACAATCATTATTTATTTGTATTACAAAAGCCTTCACAGGCCCCAACTGAGACTCGGGTTCCACTGCATTGGGTACTGTACAAACACATAGGTAGAGGCCCAAAAATCTGCGGATATCCACAGACCATGTTTGTGGATCCAAATTTTATATCTAGAGCCCTGCAGATCTGTGGATATCCATGGATCATGTTTATGGATCATAGATCGGATGCAGGGGAAAATTTTGTATCCATGCAGGGCTCTATACATAGGCTATGTCTACGAGGTACGTGAGTGATTCCTAGCTTGCACAGATAAACTTGCACTAGCTCGATGACAGCTAGCAGAAGTATAACTGGTAGTGTAGCTGTGGCAGCACAGGCAGAGGGAGTGCCAGCACAGTGTTCAGGCAGGTTTGTAAGCAGCTGTTGTCACTGCCCGTGCTACCATGGCTACACTACTCTTTATATTCACACGAGTTCAATGTAGAAAAATCATATAATCATGGATTAGGATTGGAAGAGACTTTAGGAGGTCATATAGTTCAACCCCGTGCTCAAAGCAGGCCCAACACCAACTAAATCATCCCAGCCAGGCCCTAAAAACCTCTGAGGATGGAGATTCCAACACCTCCCTAGGTAACCCATTCCAGTGCTTCACCACCCTACTAGTGAAATAGTGTTTCCTAATATCCAACCTAGACCTCCCCCACTGTAACTTGAGAGCATTGCTCTTTGTTCTGTCATCTGCCACCATTGAGAACAGCCGAGATCCATCCTCTTTGGAACCACCCTTCAGGTAGTTGAAGGCTGCTATCAAATCCCCCCTCACTCTTCTCTTCTGTAAACTAAATAAGCCCAATTCCCTCAGCCTCTCCTCATAAGTCATGTGCCCCAGCCCCCTGATCATTTTCATTGCCCTCCACTGCACTCTCCAATTTGTCCATATCCCTTCTGTAGTGGGGGCCCCAAAACTGGACTCAATACTCCAGGTGTGGCCTCACCAGTGCCGAATAGAGGGGAATAATCACTTCCATCGATCTGCTGGCAATGCTCCTACTAATGCAGCCCAATATGCAGTTAGGCTTCTTGGCAATAAGGGCGCATTGACTCACTCACATCCAGCTTCTCATCCACTGTAATCCCCAGATCCTTTTCTGCAGAACTGCTGCTTAGCCAGTCGGTCCCTAGCCTGTAGCAGTGAGATTCTTCTATCCTAAGTGCAGGACTCTGCACTTGTCCTTGTTGAACTGCATCAGATTTCTTCTGTATGTGTATGCAAGCCGAGAATCACATGCCTAGCTCATAGAGTAGATGTCGTCGTAAGACAGCCTCTGAAGAGCTGAATACTAAAAGTGATTACGCTAGAATCCATAGTACCATATTTCAGAGTGGTAGCCGTGTTAGTCTGTATCAGCAAAAACAACTATGAGTCCTTGTGGCACCTTAGAGACTAATAAATTTACTTGGACATTAGCTTTCGTGGGCTAAAACCCACTTCATCAGATGCATGGAGTGGAAAATACAGTAGTGAGATATAAATACACAGCATATGAAAAGATGGGAGTTGCCTTACCAAGTGGGGAGGTCAGTGCTAACGAGCCAATTCAATTAAGGTGGAAGTGGGCAATTCTCAACAGTTGATAAGAAGGGGTGAAAATCACTTTTGTAGTGCTAATGAGGGCAATGTAATCAAGGTGGCCCATTTCAAACAGTTAACAAGAAGGTGTGAGTATCAACAGGGGGGATTAGTTTTTGTAGTGATCTATCCACTCCCAGTCTTTATTCAGGCCTAATTTGATGGTGGAAATTAAATTAATTTGCAAATTAATTCCAGTTCAGTTTCTTGTTGGAGTCTGGTTTTGAAGTCTGTTATTGAGTGTCCAGGGAGACTGAAATTTCTCCTATTGGTTTCTGAATGTTATAATTCTTGATGTCAGATTTGTGTCCATTTATTTTTTTGCTTAGAGACCGTCCCGTTTGGCCAATGTACACGGCGGAGGGGCATTGCTGGGAGAGAATGGCATATATCACATTGGTAGATGTGCTGGTGAATGAGCCCCTGATGGTGTGGCTGATGTGATTAGATCCTATGATGGTGTCCCTTAAATAGATATGTGGACAGAGTTGGCACCGGGGTTTGTTGCAGGATTTGGTTCCTGGGTTAGTGTTTTTGTTGTGTGGTGTGTAGTTGCTGGTAAGTATTTGCTTCAAGTTGGGGCTGTCTGTAAGCAAGGACTGGCCTATCTCCCAAGGTATGTGAGAGTGAGGGATGGTCCTTCAGGATAGGTTGTAGATCCTTGATGATGTGCTGGAGAGGTTTTAGTTGGGGGCTGTAGGTGACAGCTAGTGGCGTTCTGTTATTTTCTTTGCTGGGCCTGTCCTGTAGTAGGTGGCTTCTGGGTACTCTTCTGGCTCTGTCTATCTGTTTCTTCGCTTCACCAGGTGGGTACTGTTTAAGAATGTTTGATAGAGATCCTGTAGGTGTTTGTCTCTTTCTGAGGGATTGGAGCAAATGCGGTTGTATCTTAGAGCTTGGCTGTAGACAATGGATTGTATGATGTGGTCTAGATGAAAGCTGGAGGCATGTAGGTAAGCATAGCGGTCAGTAGGTTTCCGGTATAGGGTGGTGTTTACATGACCATCATTATGTTTATGTAACCATAGCTATCCACTTACTTTAAACAGTACAATAGGCAGATAACTGTGGTGTTCAAGATACAAAGGCTTGGTCACTGCTAGCAAATGGTTTAACAATTTGTCTATCCGAGGAGTGTTATGAAGCTTGTTTGTACAGTGCTTTGAACACAACCCTGTAGTGTGCAATTACTAAATAGATTCCTACTCCCATCAGAGAACAAACAATGTGAACAACTCCCTGGTGATGAGTCCTTTGGAAATATAAGGTGGGGTTAAACACACTAGTTAGCTGGAGTTTCCTGATAATTTCGCCCTGCTGAGCACTATATAGTTTCTATTAAGAAAGAGTACACACACACACACACACACACACACACACACACACACACACAGTGTCAGACACAAAATATCAGTAATAGTCAGACTGTCTACCATAGAAGCATGTGCACTTTTGAAGTTAATGTTTAACAAACCTAGATCCAGTTTGATCTGACCGCAGGTTGTGCAGGAACATGCCAGACACATTTTAGTGCATTTCAAATTATTTATTAATCACTTGTGGAAGACCATCAATTTATAAAACACAATGACACTAACTTGCAAGCCAAATCTTATGGAGGGAGAGAGGGTTTACCATCTATTGTCCTGGATTATTTCAAAAACTAAGGTAGTCAAAAGTAAGGAAAGTCCAAGCACTGCTTTTTACAGTGCATTCTTCACTTATTTCATCAGTCAGACCCACACCCAACTCCAGTTAACAGGACTCTGAATTTCACTCTGAGCCCTGTTAGAAGAACAGCTTCTGCTCAAGAATTTGTTTTAAATATCTAACCAAAGCTTGGCACAAGGGAGCCTGGGATTGGTTGGTTTGTTTTTTAATTAAATCAAGATCAAGAGACCATTCCACAATCTTAAATGGATAGAGAAATGCTTAATTGAAAACATGTTTTTTACAGTTCAAAAAGGAAAATTCATGGCTAATTTAATTCAAATTCTGTTAGTGCTAAATATCCAGTGTTTGAGTGCTAGTAAACTGTGTGTCCAATTACCAACTGTATTGTTCAAGGGAATGCATCTAAATGTCCATTTCATTTTCATAATCTTCATTTAGCTCCTTTGTGAATGGAGAAATGACAATGTTCAAAGTAACCATTACTTACAAAAACACATTTTAAAACAATGTAAAAAGCTATTACTACCATGTAGTTTTAACCAAGATTTAAAGAAAATATTCACTGGTCACACTACTTGTCTTCATTATTCTAGTCTCTTTTTCTTCCAACACTGTGACTAGAGTAGCCTATCATATGGGAACAAGGAAAAACCCAAACCTGGATTTAACAGGAAGCAGGCTTTAGAAAATCTGTCTGTCTGGACATAGCACTGCCCTCTCCCAGATGATTTTCTGCTACTGATGGAGAGGAGAAGGGGAGTCCAAGCTATTAGTATCCTTTTAGCAAAGCATGCTGGGAGTGGGAGGAGTCTGGGATCATATAAATATAGGCTCTTATTCAATCAGTGTGAGGCGAGGCAGTGCCAGGAAAAGGTATGCTAGAAGAGGCAACATCAGAGGAAGAAGGTACTAGAACTTGTGGACTTCAAACACACAGGCCAGCGTTTTGCCTACTTAAAGAGAATTTAGGCACCTCAGAAGAAAAAGATTCAGAGTATGCTAAACACTATAACTTGGGGCATGGGGAAATGTGACTGAATGCAACCAGGTGAGTCTATACAAGTAATAAATACCTATCACATTTTTGCCTCTCCCTTCCCCCCCCCCCCCCCGGTCACTCCCCCATCAGGTCCACGGCTTACCTGATGACAAGCCCCTTATCATTTGCTAAGGATACCAAGCTACTATTTTTAAACAGGTTTAATGTAAGCAAAGTTTCCATTATTTTCAACAAGTCTTCTACCCCAGTAAGGGTTAAGTAAAAACTTCAGAATCTGGTGCAACAGGAGAGTAACTATAGTAGTTGTGAGTCTGTTGCAGTATGCTTATTTCTCAATAAATAACACAAACACAGCTTTGATGAATTATGGAGTGATGGCAGTCATAGTTAAGACTGCAACAGTTTCCATTCTAAAGCCAATTTTATTTTCTCTTTCCCAGTCCTCAAAGAAAACTATAAAACAGATCAGTTTCAAAATTGGTAGGTTAGGCCTGGGGCCAAAGTAGAATTTTTCTGCAAAATTTTAATATGCAGTAGCTTAAGGCTTTGAACAGATATGTTTTGAAGAACACTGATTCCATTTTCTGACGTGAAATGGAGGAACCAACGCAGGTAAAGTTAGAGCGAGAAAATAATTAATTAGAAGATATTGCATGTTCTTAAGGTCAAGTGGAAATCTTTTGAGGCGGAATCATCGTCTTCTGTTCTGAACTGCCACATGAGGAATGAAATAAAATAGTTCCAAATATTCTTAGGAAAATATATACCTATGTTGCCTAATTTGGTAGATGTTTCTGACCTCTCTAACAGTAGAACTTGTCTACAATGATGTCAACCCCAGGAAGTTTCCCCAAGGTCAATAAAATGAATGCCTTCTACTTCAGAGATTAAAAGACGCTTTCCCTTACTTCTGGATCAGTACAGATTTTTGTTCAGGTTTTGGAATCGCAGTGCAAAACCTAATATACGTCTAGACCAAATTACTTTTACAAGCTATCCTTTTTTCCCAGATTGCGGAAACAGGGTGGGTTTCAAGCTTGGGGGAAAATGAACTACACATACATGTTAGACCAGCATGTAACGGCACTTTAAGACCTACAAGGAGAAGTGCCACATAATTACTAAGTATTAAAGCTAGTCAGAAAACCGTATTCCACCTATCTATTTTTCCAGGTAATTTTAATAATCGGATAGGAAATTTAGGTGTCCTGTTAGAGGAGCTATTGGAAAAACAACTGGTACACAGTCCTAAAGCCATGAAGGAGAAATTGTCTCAAGACTTACTGCTGGCTTTGCCACCTGCTGTGTTCAAAGTAAACAAGAAAAAAATGCTCAGTGAAATTTGCCTCTGTGCAAAGGGCCAATACAAGTACAAAGCACCACTAATACTACCAAACGGGGCTTAACTGGGATGAAAATAGTGCATGTGCCCTACGCTGGCCCTCTGCCCATGAGCAAATTTCACTCGTGAATAAGAAACAGTATACTGGGAGGAAATACCCTGGGTCTGTCACATTTTCACCCCCAAAAAAGTTAGCCTACTCAGTATTGCTACCCCCAGCATTTAAAAATCACGAGAAAGGCTTCAAATAATCATTAGATTACCTTAAATCATTTTTTTTAAATAATAAATTTTCCAATGGTCCCAGGATATTAGAGAGACAAGGTGGGCAAGATAATATCTTTTGTTGGATCAACTTACGTTTTTGTAAATTGGTCCAATAAAAATACTACCTTACCCACAGGGTTTAAAACATTAACTTTTTTCTTTTTGGTCTTCTGGTTGTGAGCCATTAGGATGCAAATGGGTAATGTTTTCAAGCCTGGAACTAAGGGCTAGATTTTTTAAAAATATAAACTGAGATTGTCACCTAATCACATGAATCCAGCAGCTGGGACTTAGAGAGGGGAAAAATCAAATATCATGAGGCTTGTGATAAAATCGCGAGAGTTAGCAACACGCCCTACTCCTCCATCCCACATTCAGCAGAAAAGACAACAAGCCAACATGGCCAATTTTTAAAGTCACTGTGTTTGGTTTCTATTCCTTTGCAAGGTTTGTGGTTTTATTTTTCTCCCTTTAAAAAAAAATAGCTACCATTGAAATATTTAAAAACAAACCACAGTCAGCAAGGGTGTCAACCCCAATTCTACTATTATTGACTCAACAAAAAGCTGAATTGCTCCAGTGGCTTCATAACTGACACATCTGCTGTCTGCAAGATTGGCCAAGTCTACTTTCATTTTCACACAATCCAGAAGCACAGGTTTGACTTATCAAACAATGTCAGATTTGTTTAGTAACAACTCAGCGCATATTAATAAAAAAAAGTTGGAGGAGATTCGGACTAAAGTGGTTGCTGTGGAGAACAGCTTAAAAAGCTTGTGTTTTTGACAGCAGGGGGCTGGGAGAAAACAGACAGCTGCCTTAATATGGTTGTATTCTAATTAAGGCCATTAAAGAACTGCTAATATAGGGACATCCAGTTGAAAAGTCAGAAAATAAGTTAAGATTTAAAGTATCACTTTGATATGGGTTAAAGGAAATATTCCTGAAAGCATGCAGCAAATTAATAATTTTGACCTTCCTCAGAAATGAGGGAGAGATCTCCTTCAGCAACACCCCACAGTTTGTGAGCAACCAGCACACACAACTCTTGACATAACAATCCCTTTTTTAAAATGAGCAAACATGAGTCAAGTTTTCAATTCACCCAGATTGCAACCATGTTGTTTGGCACTGGAAGTTATCAATGGCTATTAAAAATAGGATGATGAATACAGACTTGAAATACATGTTTTATCCTGTCAAACTGAAAGTCTGCTAAAGAGAACAGATGCTTCCGCAAATGCTATTAGTAGAGCATCTTATGATGGAGGAGTCAAATAACTTCAGAAGGCTGACAAGGTGGGAGAGGTAGTATCTTTTGTTGGACCAACTTCTATTGGAGCAAGAGACAAGCTTTCAAGCCACACACAGCTCTTCTTCAGGTCTGGGAAGAAGAGTTCTGTCTGAGCTGGAAAGCTTGTCTCGCTCACCAACAAGAAGATGGTCCAATAAAATAAATTACCTCACCCACCTTGTCTCTCTAATATCCTGGGACTAACATGGCTACAACACTGCATGAATTCAGAAGACTGACACACGCTAGAGTTTTTGTTTTAACCTCACCCTCCCCAATCAACTCTGATTAGCTCTAACTTCCTCACTTTCCTCTGTATTACTGCCACTGAGCTTTCTAAATTGAACTTTTGCACAATCCGAATGGCTATTGTCTAAGGATTGCAAAGTACTTTGCAAACATTATTTAAGGCTCACACATTCCCTGGTAAGGTAACTATTGCAATAAACTAGCTATTGTGTATGTGCACCATCTCCTCCTACTGGATGTCACGAAAATTGCTCAACTATAGCAGAGGTCCTGCAGTCTCAAAGCAGGAAAATCTGAGTTCTATCTCCACTACAACCACATATGGCCAAAACGTGCAGCATAGTGACAGCTGTGACACCTTGGGTATCTGAAGGATTATTATAGAATCATTACCCTCAGTTTACAGATGGAGGAAGAGAGAAGTACATGCAGAAGGTCTTAGAGCAGGTCAATACAAAGAGATGAAGTAAGTTGCCTAAGATCATACAGCAAGTCAGGGATGGGATCTCCTGACTCCCAGTCCCCAACACTAGCCGGTAGGCTCCATCCCTTCATGCTGGATATTACTGCTATTCCTCTCCTACTTATATAATTGCTGTTACACACATCTTTCCATTGTGACTGGGATTATTTTATTGGAAGGCAATTAGATCTTCATATTTCTGGGCTGTTCACATAATGCAAGTTGACACGTCATAACAGAAAAAGTGAGGAAGGGGGCTTAATTATGCACCTGGGTGTTTTGTCATCCATGGAGAGCTTAGTGTTGGTCTTAAATAGGATAAATTAAAACTTTTTTATAATGATTATTCCCTTTGCTCATAATGATCTTCATGAGAATCAGGGAAGAGTCTATGATAAGCTAAGTTAGGTGACTGAGAACCAGACTGAAATGTGCAATATGCTACCGATCAGAGAAGCGACTAATATATCCTGCGACTGCACAACAAGAAACATCAGGTTCAAGGACAGTGATACGCTGGAGCGCATCTTTTAGAATGACGTCATCCTTGATTTAAAGACTTTAAGTGTTGGGGAATCCACCATATCTAGGTCAGTTTTTCCAATAGTTAATTACCCTCACTGTTAAAAATTTGCAATTTATCACTAGTCTCAATTTGTCCACACTTCCAATTGGGTCTTGTTATGCCTTTGTCTGCAAGATTTAAGAGCCATCTATTACCAAAGACCCTCTCCCCATATAGATAGCTGCTACATAGGACAGTGATTAAATCATTTTTTAACCGTTTCTTAGATAAACTAGACAGACTGAGGTTTGTATATGTCACTGTAACGCAGATTTTCCAGACCTCCAGTCATTCTTGTAGCTCTTACCTGGGCCTCTTGCACCCAAAGTGAGAGTGATAACCTTAAGATGATCAACCCTTCTGAAACTTTTTATAGTTTAAAACAGAAATGTTATTTGTGACAGGTGAGCCTGAACAGCTTATAATTCTTGGGACATCAACTTTCTGCCTAACCTGGAGTTTTAAATTTAGGATAAAACTTCACTGAAAATTTATGGAAGAGGTTTTCTATTTTTGAACAATATTTTTCATTTCACCCAATGATCTCATGAAAATGGAAGTTTTTAATTATCCCTAGCAATTAATCTTACTTCTGCTAATTTTAGAAAGTGCCTTAAGCACTAAGTTTCAACATACTGAGGAGGCAGCTTGATATGTCACAGAGAAATCAGAGATGCAGTTATTGATCTAATACTTATGAAGATGGAATCTGGTTTTCTGAATACACAGGGAAAAAAGGCTTCTATGGTTAAAAAAATTACATGAACAAAAAGACAATGTGGTAAAAACTTTCCTGGCAAAGTAAGCAGAAGGGAACTTATAAGTTATTGCTACCACGAACGCACTGTTATTCATGTGCCAGAGTTCCTCATTTTTACGTTGACCTTGAAAGCATAAGAACAGAAGAATGGCTACAATGGGTCAGACCAATGGTCCACCCAGCCTAGTATCCTGTCTTCCAACAGTAGCCAATACCAGATGCTTCAGAGGGAATGAACAGAGCACAGCAATTATCAAGTGATCCATCGCCCTGTCGTCCAGTCCCAGCATCTCACAGTCAGAGGCTTAGGGACACCCAGAGCATGGCAAAAACTCTATTTGATGTAGGAAAAGCCTACGCTTTCTTGGGACTGTGTCTGTTAAGCATAAGTGTAAAATACTGGAAACCTGAAAAGCAGACCCTTATGAAAAAGTCCTAAAGAATTTAATAGAATATGATCACCTTTCTAAATATTTTCCCAACTACTCTAAAGTTATACACAGACACTCAGCGCACGCTTGTTGCTGACTGTACACATCCCAGATAGGGAGTTACAGTAGCAAAACTTTTAAAGCACATAAAGGTTACAGGGTAAGAGATCACAACACCTCGCTGGTCTGGATTGCACCCCTGAACTCAACAGAAACCCCAGGCTTGAATTGCAGAGGTGCTCAGCACCCACAACTATCATTGATGTCACTGCAAGATGCAGGAGCCCAGAACCTCTCCAGAGGCACTTGCCATACCAAAGAATCAGGCCTTCAAACTAAGGCAGAATTGGACTAATGGCAGCAGCACCAGATACTCTCAAGGTATTTGCTATCTTGGCAATACTCCAGGTACTAAATTATCCATCGCTGTCATGTTCTACATATACAAGCAAATGCTTCAAAACAGGAGGGAACCAGGAGAGGGTCCCTCGGACATTATCCCACAATCCCCAACCACTGACACTCTTGTGGGTTAACAAATGTATTCCAGACTAACACGGCTACCCCTCTGATACTTATAATTTTGAATGATTCTTCACTACAGGGATAAATGGGGACATGGCAGGGACCCTTGGCAGCATCCTTAAAGAATAGACGTTTACAATGATGCAACCATTCTAACAAGGAACCTTTTTTTCCTTCCAAAGCATTTTTTCCACTTCTCTGCAACAGCACAACTCAGATTATCCTATGTTCTCAGCAATACTATTTATACATGTGTGTGTGACTCACCTCACGACTGCTTATAAATTTCTGCTTTTCTGCCTTCATTATGGAGAACGAGGGAGCTACATGTATTTTTTGTAATGATCACATGCACCTCAGCTTGTGCAGTATTATCCTGTCTGAATGCAGAGTTAAATCAAAAGGAAGCTGTAAGGGGGAAATACACAGGAAACGAAACAATAGCAAAGATAAGACACCTGGGGTCAACAGCTTCAAGGGAGTTGACATTACAGTAACTAAGCTGTCAATTGGGAAGAAGTTTCCTTCCAGACTAATGGTTTACTCTTCCCAAAGCTAAGCCTAGGATCAAAGAAGGATACTAAACCATTACAGGGCCCTTGGGCCTAGAAAAGGAAAGGGACCAAGTTGCCAGGAAGTGCCAATGGGAACTGACAGGCAGACAAGGAGAGAGAGTCTGCAGAAGGGCACTTTCCTTCTCCAGATCCAGAGCTGGAGGCAGCTGGCTTAGATGAAAATGATTATTAATGTAGCGCTTAGGAGCCCTAGACTATGAATCAGGACCCCACTGTACTAGGTGCTGTACAAACACAGAATAAAAAGTTAGTCGCTGCCCCAAGGAGCTTACAATCTACGTATATGATAAGCGACAACAGCTGGACGCAGACAATGTTATTGCTCAGCATCACAGGCTGTGGTCCACACACACCAGCAGTCTAACCGCTGTCCAGTTTTTTGTAGGCATCACAACAAAGGAGTTTTGAGGAAGGATCTGGAGGAGTAGAAAGAGGTCATTTTGCGGCTGTTTACAGGGAGCCCCTCCCAAGCATGAGAGGCAGCATGAGAAACCGCACGAAAGCGCCTGTTTGAAAACTTAAGAAGTGGACAACGGAGGTGGCAGCATGGGCCAATCAGAGGTGAGGGCTGAGAGCTCAAAAGCAAAAGAGAAATGATAGATACAGTGGGGATTGACGGTGAAGGGCCTTGAAAGTGAATATAAGCAGCTTATGTTTGATGCAACAGAGAAGGGGGAGCCAGTGGAGGGACGCAAAGAGAGAGCAGACACAGTCAAGGCAACAGGCTAGGGAACTGCTCTTTGCAGAAGCCTTCTGAATGGATTTGAGTGGAGTAAGATTGCATTTGTCAAGGCTGGAAAGAGGAACGTTGCCGTACTCAAGATGTGAGATATCAAAGCTTTCAAGGAAAGATTACGAATTAGGTAAAATATGCATACTGACTTTATGGTGTTTACCCCTCTGCTCTATATGCTTTGTACCTTTGGATGAATGAATACATAATGCTTTGTTCTGAAGAGGTGTGTTGAGTCAATTTAATCAGCTCACTGGTCAGAGGTCCCCCAAATGAAAGGGCTCACAGATTCCAAACCCAGCTGGGCCTGCTGCATTAACATGGTTGGACCCAGGAGGCTGCCACTCAGAGGGGGATAAATATAGTAAGGCCTATCCCCAAAGGAGTGCACTCATGGGGAACTAAAAGGGGGTCTACAGCGCAGTTTGTCCTGTAACCATGACCACAGATGATAAAATGGAACCAGGCCCCTTCAAACAGTCATCTCAGAATGTTGGAAATTCTTCTTCGCATGTCTGATGCAGATGTACAGCAACTTTACATTCAGGTGGTTAAGCCAGATAATTGCATCTGGAGTAGTGTATTGCTGTGGTGCCTCCTCCGTATTTGTGAATCGGGCACTGAGTTGTTACATGTTGCATGGTCCGTTCTGGGTGACCACAGTCGCACACTGGAGACTCTCTAATTTTCCATTTGTGCAGCAAGTATCTGCATCTGCCATGGTTTGTGTGGATGCGGTTTAGGGTTGCCCAAGAGCTTCGCCGAAGATTGAAGCCTTCTGTGTCAGGTCTTTCACAAGGTGTTTGTTTGTGACTTCCTGCCATTGGAAATAGCGCATTGTAAGACACCCAGCTATCTAAGAAGGATGTTCAATCAGCACTTCAGGATCACTGGGGGAGGGAGGAGAAACTACTGGATCTGCTAACCTCTCATCCTGACTCATCTTTTTATTGACACATGCATGGTTCAGGTGCAGTGTATGGAAATAAGAAAATCCAAGTCCTGATCTGCAGTGCAGCAATTTCAGAGGCAACACCCACGGTCAGGCAAGCAGAATAGTTACTTTACAGGGTTTTTTTTTTTTTAGTCACACTGTTTTTTTGTTGGTTTTTTTTAAGAGATGCTGTTTTTGTACTGAAGATAGTCTTTAAAAAAAAAAAATGCCAGAGAAGCATTGCAATTTGGCTGGAGACCTGGGTAGACATATCCCGAGAGACCTCCCTTCTAAAGTCTGGAAAATGTAACATCTAATCTACTTTGGTACTCCATGGTCTGTGAAAGATACAAGTATTTTGCAGATGGTGATCCTGACAGGAATCATGATTAAGAAGCACCTCCAGACTCAGTCTTCCTGGTGTACTTAAAAAGGTAAAAGTCAAGAACTAAGCTCCCCTGCCTCCCCACTTTGCTTCTCTCAGACACCTTCCAGCAGCCCTCTCGCTTGTGCACCTGGAATCCCAGTCTCTCCACTTCTCAACACAGCTTATCATGGGAAACGGTTTCTCCGTGTCCCCATCCAAGGGCTGCAGTGAATCCAGGCCAGCACTGCCTTTGCTTCTCATCAACTCCTTCACCACAACAGACGCTGATCAGCTCTGCAGCAAGATGTGGATCTTATTTCCGCCCCCCTCAATGCAGCAAATGGATACCAAGGAGCGGAAGTGGAATTGCAGTCAGGGCTCGAGGGACATATGCTTGTGTCAGTGGAGTTCCCAACACGAACAAGAACTTGGGCTGAAGCTGGGAACCTAAGAAGGGTTGGGCATTCTAACTTGGCTTGCAGTGGCTGAAGGTAAATATACTTAATTGTTTTCTCTTTATCCTACTGAGAATTTCCCCAGAACTATTTATCATCTTGGGAAGGAAATGGAGAGAAATAACTAACCCAGTGAACTAATAATCAGTTTCACTGCACACAAAGATGATACTCTTCTCATGTGTTCAGTGAGGCCTTAACCATTCCATTTAATTACTAATTATAACAGTGGTCAAGTCATGCCAAGGTTTGCTAAGCAAACATTATTTTATTCAAGTCTCATTTTTCTTTTGGGTTCGATTAATGATCTGTCTCTGTGTGGGCATCTTATTCATTCTTACGCCCCCTCAAATGGCACATGAATGCAGTTCTTAATCTGTACTTTATCTGAATCTCTACATCATTCACTGTGAGAACTAGAATAAATGTGTGCAGAGTGGTAACTACGGTCAAGATTTCTCTTCATTCTCATAATATCACATTCTGTCATTTACAGACTTGAAAGTTGCTTAAAATTACATCTATAAGGAACTAGAGAAATTCTTAAGAATTCAAAATTGGCCAGAGAGAGAGAGAGAGAATTTCTCTAGTTCTGAGTGAACTCTTTCCTTCAACCAAAACATATACTGCCTCAGTCCTGACATCACACTGCAAGCTAGCACTTCGCAGCTCAAATACGCCAATCATAGTAATTAAACTGAGAATGTTTAATGATGCAACTATGTTTTATAAATCTAAGTAGAGGAAGGAGAAGACTAAGAGATACTCAAAAATAAGCAATTGAGTTTCTTCTCTCTTTATCCAACCTTTCCATCTGCCATTTCCTGAACTTTGCAAGCAGTTACACCTAGGGAAAAATTTTTAATCACTTAAGATTCTTAAGCAATAAAGAGGCTTGAGTGAACAACCGGGGATGAAATAAGAACCAACCTAATCTTACACCTAAAACATGAACCCAATGTCAAAACTCCTCCCTGAGGTCCTCATTCAGAAAAGTATCCCTGTTCAGGAAGAACACGTAACTTAAGTGTTTTCAAAACGTACTTTCATGAATGGGTGCCTGACACTGGAAATCCAAGTAACAACTGCTGCTCCACACACTTTCTTCCTCCTCACCAGAAGACTATACCCAATATGGACACAAATAGAGCTTCTCACAGCCATCCACACTCTGACCTCCAACTTGCATTACTGCCATGTCCTATAACTGGGAACAAAACACACACACACACACACACCCTGAAGTGTGTCCTTGTTCAGAATCCAGTAGTCTGCTTGCTCAGCAATACTGCCTGGCAAGTAGATCATCCCTGTAGTCCTCAAACAGCTAGCTACTTTGACATCAAATGATGTAGCACACAGCCATAAAGACAGCAGGATATGGAAACAAGGATAGGCACCATACACAGAACAGAATAGAAGCAAAGTCACCACACATCCCTTGCTGATGACAAGGGAGGGCTCCTCAACAGCATTCCTCTGTGGGAAACACTGGTGGGAGAAGGAAGAGGAACAACTGCTTCCAATTCACCAGTATAGGCCCAGGGGTGCACTTTCTTTCTCAGAGACCCACACAAAACACAAGGAGGACTGATCCAGCCCAGTGATTTCACATAAGCTGCCTGCAAAGCTTATATAAGCATCACTTTGGACTACCTTTATCTGCTGCAAAGCTCATTTAACTAAAGCTTGCCCTGTACTTGTTCTGATGGCTCATATACCACCCTTGTCAAAATGCCCTTGTTGCACTTGGGTTTCAACAGTCAAACCCCATGAAAGAAAACTGACTCTGCCTTTCTTCCCTTAAACAATCATTTTATTTTGCTGCTGCCTAATTAGATGATGCTGACTAATCCTCTCCATTACTCACAGTGAAAGGAGCCTGGCAGGGGTGTTGAGATTTGGCTTTAAAAGCCACGAATTATTTCTTTTTTACAAGCAACACTTCTCTTGAACCAGTTGTCTCATCAGGTGCTCACTTCCAGAATTATGTTCTCTATAAAACATGGGGTCAGTTCTCTGTGACCTACAAACGGCTGGAAGAATGGCAGAAGAAATTCAAAGCACAAAAAGGGGAGCTCAAACCTTACTCACAAAGGCAGTCCCATTGGCCTTTCTGGGACTGCTCATAACAGAAATGACTTGTAGGATTATAACCTTGATTGATTTATTTGAAACCAAACATGGAATACTTAAAGCCCCCAATCCTGCACATAAATTTAAGCATGTGAGTATTCCCATATCAAGAGCAGTGGAACGATTCATGATCTTAAAGTTAAGCACACGCCTAAATCTTTGCAGGGTTGGGACCTCAGTTTGTGTAATCTCTTAAACCTAGGAGGATTTTTTTTTTTATCAGTTACAGCATCATTAGGAATTCTAATTTAAAATGCAGTACCTTGCACCATATAGTTTCCCAAAGGGTCTCCTTAAAGCACGGCTGACAGATATGGAGGTAAAAAGGACACTTTAAGCAAACCAAATTTAGGAAGCCCCTCTCTCCGCTGATCTCCACTCAGGCTTTAAGAGAACCACATCATAATGTAAACTAGCTGATAATGTTAATTGTTTCCAGCAAGGAAAGGAATACAATTGCCTGATCCCTACCTTCTCTCCAAGTCTAGTACTTGAAGTGCTGAGCAATTTGACAGCAAAATCTCCCCACTGGACGCAGAAGACACCAAATGTAATAAATGCCAGATTTTCTGTGGTTTTGAAACTGTATGAACTGAATCCGGGAGGAACAAAGCAAATAAGTGCGCAAGTACAGTCATTTTATTTTAATTTTTGTTATGCAAGTAAAATATTCTCTTTCATTATTTTCATTCATCACTCCAAATGGCGCATTTTCCTAACAGCTTTGCTAGGCTTGAATAGAAGAGACACCTGTAACCTTTTGCTGTGCAGGACGCTGGTGGACAATGTTTCCTAAAATTATTGAAAGAAAAGCTGAGTTGTTTGTTTTTCATTTTAAAGCTAGAGTATCCTTAGAGACTTCCTATACAAATCAGAAAGTGTATGATCCAATTAATCCTCTGTTCTTACCATTCTCTAAGACTCAGGCTACATTTTCAGTGAGCACAACTGAGTGGAATTCAACTCAGTACAGGCAGAACGCACAAACCCCTATGTTCTACTTAAGCCCCACATGAAGGCATAAATTAGGCTTAATTGCCTTATGCAGCAGCAGGATGAATTTCACCACTTGTGAACAGTTTCCTTCAGGGTTACAGTGTGTTACACCATGAGTTCTGCAGCTACAGGATTATAACAGACTTCTTAGGAAAGGAGGGTTTTCTTAAACTGCGGCTTTACTCTAAAAAATACAACCGTGTACAAATGGCACCTTCTGACTCAGAGCTGTTCCCTAGGGTCAGATCTGCTCACTTTAGTGACAAAAACAAGGCTGTGCTGCTTTATTAATGCTGCATCTTGGGCATCATCAACAGAACTGTTTACGACGTTTCAATCAATTACAAATGGACAAAATCCACCAAGAGCAACAGGGGATGCACTAGAGTCACTGAAGACAGATTTTGAGGAGAGCAGGGTTACGTGAAACTGGCCTGCAGAATCTTTATTGCTGTTGATGTTGTACCAATCAGAAAGAACACCTCTTGGCTCTTAAAGCCCTCACTGAATCTGCAGGGCTGCCAGCTGTGGAGGGGAAGGTGTGGGGAAGAAACCAAACTTGGTTTTACTTGGAGCGTATTTAAACTGAGCACATTTGATGTGGAAATCAAAAAGATACATTCAACACAGAAACCCACCAGGTCATTTTCAGAGTCATTTCCAGATGTCCTGACTTTTCTCCCCACCCCCCAAAAAAGTGAGCATTTGTCCCATTTGCTCTTGCCAATCAGTTGGCAAAAACAAATGGAAAAAATGCACAGTTTTGCCAAAAAAGTGGTGTGTGACCCCCTAGCGGGGCACGAAGGAACTGGGAGGAGGGAGCCTGAGCACAGGAGGGAGAGCTCAGAACAGTGGCTCGGGCTGAGCCAGCCCCAGATGGGCAGGCGGCAGGGAGGTCTCGGGCCTGGGGGGAGATAGAGGCCTTAGGCCAGTCCTGTGTGTTGGCAACTGCGGGTCTCAGGCCGGTCCCACATGTGGGGGAGAGAGGGGGGCCTCAGGATGGCCCTGTGTGGGAAGGGGGCACTCGGGCCGGACTCACTGTCGGGGGACCTTGGGGCAGCCCCACGTGGGCGGGAGGCAGGAAGGGCTTGGGCCACATGCGGGGGGAAAGGGGGACCTCAGGCCAGCCCTGTGCGGTGTCCCATTTTCCCTCTGAGAAAATCTAGTCATCCTATACCTACTGCAGTATTATTCCAAAAAAACACAGAGGTACATATGCATACTTTTGTATAACACTAAATCCCCAAGTAGTTTGCATATGGGGATTTAGATATAGGCAGGTACAACGGTATGTGATGCAGAATTGCCTGGGGAAGCAGGAAGGCATTATTTACTCCGCATAAACATACAATCGATATGTTGCTAGATATAGAACTAGATTTAGCTCAAGCTCGTAAGCGTTTGTCTTTGTTTCTTGTGCAATAGAAGTGGTTCATTGGCCACAGATGAATGTTCCCAAAAATAGCATCTGGAATCCTATTTTTCAGAAAATAAAAAGATTACTCTGGCGTAATGAATACTATGAAATACAACAAAAGTACATAACTGACTCTCCATCTGCCTGAAGAACCCTGTGTCCCACTAGAAGATGTGAATCCTGCTGAGAGAGGATCGCTGGGGTTCTGCTGACTCACTAAGGCAGGTGCCTCATTATCGCTGCCTAAATTCTGGAAAAGGGGGTTCCCCCCATGGTATGCTGTCTGAACTCCAAGAAGGAGACAGCACAAATCGCTATCAAAAACCTCAGTTTGCTTGTGGAGCTTAAGTCTCAAATATACAGAAAGCATTCAGCCTAGGACATTTAAACATGGCTCTTGGTTTCGATATGGAAATTAGCCAATGTTCCATCCACTGAGACTTGGCCCACCACAACACACAAGAACAAAATGCATAAAGAAAAGCATCAGCTTGGAAGAACAGCAGCCTAGGGAGGTTGAAACACTGCAGAATATCTTGCAAGCCCATTCAAGCAAATAAAATAATTTTCTGTGTGTTTTATTTGATAAGACATGTGACCTATTTTAGGTTTCACTCCAGTATGATTATAATTAATAGTAATTTGTACAGATTTCAATTTAATACATGAATTAACTCATCCAGAACGGAAAGCTGAGTGATTTCTTGAGCTTTTTTCCATTCAACTAAGAAGCTTTTTTTTATCATTGTTATTGATGTTTTTAAGCTGAAATACTAAAAAAATACCCTACAAAAAAAATGCCAACAACTGGGGTGTGTGCTAAGCTCTACCTCTCTCTCGAAGATAGTGAAGTGCAGGCTGCAGGGAGGTTATGCAGCAATGCCATTTTAGCCAAAAACCTTGGGGAGAGGTGAGAGGGAGTCCCTCAAAACTTTTAGCCCATAGAACAGGGTACTCATCTGGGATGTGGGAGACCCCCAATTCAAGTCCTTCCTCCACCTGAGAGAGAGAAAGGATTTGAACTGGGATCTGCCAACAATCAGATGAGTACATGAACCACTGGGCTAGGGAATATTCCGATGTTGGGGTTCCCTCAATTTCTCGTTGACGCTACTGCTCTGTGGATAAACAACTGAGTGATTGGGGGAAGTGGACTGGATCTGCTTCAGAAGTCACATAAGTAATGTCAGACTTTTGCCATGTGTGTCCCATGAACAATACTGTAAAGTCTGGATGCGACTGGAGCAAAAATGACTTCAACAGATAGCAAGTCTGAAAAGGTTTAATTCACAGACTGGCAAGGCAAAAATAAATAGAAGACTGGAGAAAAAGAGAGAGCAGAAACAATAGCTGTGACACTACCCTAAAAGAACAGAGATAGCAGAAGTAACAAGAAGCCATCCTGACTTGACAACCTCAGACAAAGAAATTCCAAGTTGTTAGCAGTATTAGTAGCCATTCCTGAGTCCTATCTTTTGTTTCCTGGGCATCAGGAAGGTCCTGAAGAGGACTGATAACAACGAACACACTCAAACAGCGCTTTCCAACACGGGGGTGCTGGGTTCAGGGTTGAAGGACATAGACTCATAGACTTTAAGGTCAGAAGGGACCATTATGATCATCTAGTCTGACCTCCTGCACAATGCAGGCCACAGAATCCCACCCATCCACTTCTATAACAAACCCCTAGCCTATGTCTGAGTTATCTAAGTCCCCAAATTGCGGTTTGAAGACCTCATGCTGCAGAGAATCCTCCAGCAAGTGACCCGTGCCCCATGCTGCAGAGGAAGGCGAAAAACCTCCAGGGCCTCTGCCAATCTGCCCTGGAGGAAAATTTCTTCCCGACCCCAAATATGGCCATCAGTTAAACCCTGAGCATGTGGGCAAGACTCACCAGCCAGCACCCAGGAAAGAATTCTCTGTAGTAACTCAGATCCCAACCCATCTAACATCCCATCACAGACCACTGGGCATACTTACCTGCTGATAATCAAAGATCAATTGCCAAATTAATTGCCAAAATTAGGCTATCCCATCATACCATCCCCTCCATAAATTTATCAAGCTTAGTCTTAAAGCCAGATATGTCTTTTGCCCCCACTACTCCCCTTGGTAGGCTGTTCCAGAACTTCACTCTAATGGTTAGAAACCTTCGCCTAATTTCAAGTCTAAACTTCCTTGTGTCCAGTTTATATCCATTTGTTCTTGTGTCCACATTGTTATTAAGCTTAAATAATTCCTCTCCCCATGACTAGCTTAAAGTGAGGCTTCAGGTGAGAAACCGTGTAGAGCAAAAACAGCTGCATAACCCCCTGCCCCACCTCTCACCCATCTTCCTCCTACTCCCTCTCCCCAGACAGGGCCGGCTCCAGGCACCAGCACAGCAAGCAGGTGCTTGGGGCGGCCAACGCAAAGGGGCGGCACGTCCGGGTCTTCGACGGTGGGTCCCTCGGTCCCTCTCGGAGGGAAGGACCTGCCGCCAAAAAATGAAGCAGCGGCGGTAGAGCTGCTGCTGAAGTGCCGCCGATCACGACTTTTGGTTTTTTTTCCCCCAGTCACTTGGGGCAGCAAAAACACTGGAGCCGGCCCTGTCCCCAGAGCAGCTTCTGTTGACGCTAACTAAAGTGCACTAGGGCTCTGACAGCATCTGGCCCAGCTTTCTCTCTGCTCCCAGGCCCCTCAGCTCACTCAGCCACAGTAGCATGTGGGGGCCTGGCTTCTTGGCGCCACCAAGGAGCATCCACCTCCCTGCTCCATCATCATCCCAAGAATACATATTGCGTTCTAGTGGGTGGGGACCCAGCGAGGGGAAAAACAGTAAGAAAAAAAAATACCACGAAAACAAAAAGATACAGAAAATAACAAAAGGAAAAATGGGACCGAACAAGTCAGGAACTACAGGTAACTAACCATCGGACATCTTTCCAAAATATATACTCTATGCTCAACCAGATGTTACGGTCTGGGTTATGCAGGAGCTCAAACATGATGATTGTAATGGTCCCCTATACATCTGTGTAGCAAGGTGAGATGGGAAGTCTGGGATCCCCATCCAACAAACCACTGCAGTTGGGAGTCCAACACAAAAAGGGTTGGATCTTACTTCTCTAAAAGATGCCATTCCACAGAGACCTGGGGGGTGGGGGCGGGCGAAGGAGGCGGTATAATCCAGCAACAGTTCACAAGGTGCATTGTGTGCATGTAAAACGTAACGTTCACTGGGAGTGAAAAAGTCCGGGTGAGGAGGGTTACTTTACAACTGGCCTGTTCCTCTCTGTCTGGTGCTCAAGGTTCAATCCTTTCTATCAGATGTTGCTCTTTTGGGAGTCAGAACAGTTTTCAGAAGCTTTGAAAACCAAGCATAAACATTATGGGCCTACTCAGTGATAAAAGTCAGATTTCTCCCTCTCCTGGAAGAAGCCACTGTGTTGTTCCAAAATGGAGTATCAATAGTTTACCAACAGTGGAAGAAATGGTAGCAGAAGTCAGGTTTTCATCACCCTTTTCTAATACACATTCTGATCTGCAATTTTTGTTCTTGTTCTGGTGGGGACTATTTTAGATCCTGTCTGATTTACAACCTGAGATTATAAATCCTAAGGGTTAATCTTCCCCCTGCTAGAAAGTGGGATTTGTGTTTCTGCTAATCCCCACCCCCACCCTTCACCCCAAAACCAGAAGGCTAGTTTTAAGATTTTATTAGAAATGTAGACTGCTACTTGACAAGAACCACTGGTAAAACAGAGAACGGTTTTGGCATACTAGTAGCTTCTCCTTTAGAATAAAAGCACAGAATAAAGATAGTGATTAAAAAGTGGCCATCACATTGAATCCTGCAGTGTCATGCACAGTTTTGACTTTCAGACTATTGAACAGGATACTGTGGTTTTTACTGAAGTGTAGCTACCCACTTCTTATCTGGATTGAGAAAAACCAAAACAATTTTATCTTGCTAGCCCTTTATACATTCGCAACTCTTAAAAGTAAAAACAACTAAATTGCCCCTTCATTGAAACCAGATCTTCTTCATCAGTGTATTTTTCTATATTATGTACTTCTGCATGTCATACAGATGCTAAGATAATTCAGATTTTAGACTGCAGCCATTTGGAAAATAGAAGTGCCACTAATGTTTAAACATGAAGTCAATCACCAGAAAGGCTCCCTTCTTAGACACCACAGAAAAATGATATGTTCTTATAAACTGAACCAGATATTTGGTTTTTAACTACTCTCATTTTTTCAGATTTTGCCTAAGCCACACTAACCATGTCACTGAGTTTGCGGCTAAATGATGCAAAACAAATTCACCTTCATAAACATCCTTTTAGGAAATAATAAAAGTAAGGTACACAGTTCCTCTTAAAAGTAACAATGACAGTATATTTGCAGAATCATTTCTGCTCTTTAACTCCTCCGTACGAAAGCTTAAAACTGAAATCTATTTTATTCATCAAACATATTCACCAGGCCCTCAAGTATAAGCACACGCTGGTTTGTTATTAAAGAATGTTCTGAATGCTGGCCTGCTATCTTTTTGAGAAATCAAAATACCGAAGCATTTGGCTTTATAGGAAGGAATAAAAAACAGATGGACTTTGCAAACTGATACAAAACTTTAGGGCTTTGTAAATGTGGAATAGAAATTGCAAATGCTACTGAGCACAGTGCCTCCTACCATGACTGGTCCCATTGAAGTAACGGCATCACTTTTAATCAGCATGAAGATTTCAGTCATTTTAGCTTAAAACATGCAGTATACTATGCAATTCAAGAAGAAAAGGTTCTGAAAATTTCCCAACTTGTGAGAATAAGCAAGATTTTAAAACATGAAATGCACCTATATTGAAAATTTACAATGACATGTAAGTTTTGAATTGCTAGGATTCTTTCACTTTAACTAAACTTGTATTACAATTTTACCTAGGGTTTTAAAAAGAGAGAGATTTTTAGTTTAAGAATGTAAAAGTTTGAGGCGCTCTTTCTCCAAACTAAAATGTTTATATTTTATTGTTATTTTTATACAATATAAAAATAAACCATGCATGTAACCTTTCATACATTGTTCATGCTACACTAATTGTTTCTGTCTGAGATATGGGGGCTGCTGGCTGTGGGATATGCTGCTTTTCCCTACCTTCTTTTTCCCTTCTCCTCTTCACGCTCCTAAAGTACCATTGCCAAATATGGAGCAGGAGCTCTATAATCAATGTTAAATAATCTCTAAAAGGCATCCCATGTTGAGAACCTGGCCCCACTGAAGTCACTGGAACCAGGATTTTACCCCACTTCCTAGAAACTGAGCAGCTTTTTCAAAGCTTCACAGCAAAGAAGATTCCTTGTGTCATTTCCTCTTGGCCCAAAGATTTCACTCAAAACCATGACAAAAACCCACATGAAAACCTTGGGCCTAGAAAGTTAAAATAAAATGTTGCCCCATATTTAGTAATTTGTTAAATTTGCCCAGTATCAAACAGATCAATTGTTGGTATTTATGTAACAGCCTGCAGTCACCCAGGGTTCCTCATAATTTAGTGTAACAATTCAAGAAATGCTTTTAGCACCTCACATGCTAGCCAAGTGGCAGTTAATCTTGGGATCAGATTTCGAGGCACAGTAGAGTAACCCCACCAATTCTCACCCCCACTGGTTCCTGGCTCAAATCCAGCTAAAAGAAAGCTCATTGTATTTACCCATCAATATGTTCTCTTTAGCAATATTTAGGACGATCACAATAAAATTCCAAGACCGATTACTGAAAAATTAAAAACAACCAAAGGCTAACACCCACTTAAAAAAGCTTTTTACTGTTAGTAATCCATAGAGTCATCTCTGCCAAGCTGTCTTGGGTACTCCAATACCTGACTCAGGATCTGCTGTTGCTCCTGAATAAGGGGCTCCAAATAGGGTGACCAGATGTCCCAATTTTATAGGGACAGTCCTGATATTTGGGACTTTGTCTTATATAGGTGCCTATTACTCCCCACCCCCGTCCTGATTTTTCACACTTGCTGTCTGGTCACCCTAGCTCCAAACTCACTCATACATTCCACCTCCACTTCTTCAGGATATCCTTTACTGTATGCTTTGGGAGGACAAAGGACAACCAGATGCACTCTACTGACCAGTTACATAGTTCAAGAAAGTGGGAGGGGGAAACAAAACCATGTCCTTACTTGCTGCTTTGTTTTCTTCACCATAATTCACCTGCATAAGTTGTGACTTGAAAGATGTTCTCTTTTTACATGGAGACACATGCAGCAGCACCAATCCAGGTCCAGTGCATCCCAGCCCTTGTACTCCCATTTAATCCCCTCACATTTGACTACAAGGAAAAAGCTTCCACAGTTCAGCAAAAGGAAAAAAGCTAGAGAGGAGGAAAATTAGGGTTGATTACTTAGCAACTTACTTATCTCCCTGCAACTTAATTTTCCTATCTGCAAAATAGGGATAATACCACCTATACACCTTTTAAGGTTTGGAGAGCTATGTATGAAACACTTAAATTGGTAAGTACTATTAATATTAAGCAGTCTTAGCCACCAGGAGCCTATTGCACCAGTTCCACGAAGGCTACACTGCCTTCTTTGCTTGTGACTTCAATTCAAGTGGTTAGTATTAATTGTGAAAGCCCTTTATTCTTTGGGTCTTAAGAGACCACCTTTCTCCCCCATAAGCCATCAAAACAGACCCACAGGGGAAGTACTGTCCTGTAGTTAGCATTCTAGCCTAGAACTTTGGAGAACTTGGTTCGATTCCCTCATCCACCAGACTTCCTCTGTGACCTTAAATGCTCACTGTGTGCTTCTGCTCCTCATCAGTACAATGGAGATAATAGCAGTTCTCTATTGCACAGGCGTGTTGTGAGGATAAGCACATTAAAACTTGTGAGATTCTCTGTTACTTTAGTAACAGGGACCAGATCAGGGGTGGGCAAACTTTTTGGCCCGAGGACCACATTGGGGTTGCAAAACTGTATGGAGGGCCGGGTATGGAAGGCTGTGCCCCCTATCTGACCCCTCCCACTTCCCACCCCCTGACTGCCCCACTGAGAACCCCCGACCCATCCAACTCCCACATCTTCTTGTCCCCTAACGGCCCCCTCCCAGGACCCCACCCCCTATCCAACCTCCCCTGCTCCCTATCCCCTGACTGCCCCGACCCTTATCTACACCCCCACCCCGACAGGCCCTCTGGGACTCCCACACTTATCCCACCCCCCTCCCCCCCATTCCCTGTCCCCTGACACACACACCCCGAACCTCCGCTCCATCCAACCGCCCCCCGCTCCCTGTCCCCCGGGACCCCCTGCCCCTTACCCAACCCCCCCGGCCCCCATACCATGCCACTCAGAGCAGCATGTCTGGCCGCCCTGCAGAAGCGCGCAGCCCCACTGCTCAGAGCGCTGCCGCCAGCACAGCGACATAGCTGCGGGGGAGGGGGAACAGCAGGGGAAAGGCCGGGGGCTCACGGGCTGGGCAGGACGGTCCCGCAGGCCATAGTTTGCCCACCTCTGGACCAGATAAATACTTTAGACAGATGTAGCCAGAGTGACTCTGCTGATCTCTGTCTGGGTTTGAAAGGCTGAGGACTGGAGGCAACTCGTCCTCGCTTCTGGAATTTTCTACCCCAATGTTCCGAGAGACAGGATGCAATGTTCATCTTTCTACCCAGCTGAGTTCACCCCTGTGCAGAGGGCCAACAAAAGGCATGGGCATCACTCAAGTCCTTCAATACGTACCAGATGGAGCTGAAGGTGAGAATCTAAGATTCAGGCTAATAAAAAAAGCCCAACAATGTTCAACTTAATCACCACAGCCTAAACCCATAAAGCAGTGCTTTCACACTCAGGAAAAGAAACGTTCTCTTTAAGCTGTGAACAGCTGAATCAAGAGGACTCAGAGTCCAAAAGCCTAGGCACAAACACAACTTCCCAGAAATTCTCTGCATACAAGTTCTTTCCAGAACATCTGTTATGTTCTCTCAGATGGTTATCAAGGAACAAACAGATTCAACCTATGTCTCATGATACTGTCCTTCAGCCTAACTGTAAAATCTACCAGGTGTTCTCATCAGCCCATCTCTGCCCCCTACCCTATAATGTTTTATGCAGTTAAACTGATTTGCTTACTTTTTGCAAGACATGTTAATCAGATATCTCTAAGGTTTGCAGGAAAGAAGTAAAATCACCCCAACTGTATCTTTTGTTTACTTGATCTTTACACTTACTTCCAGAGTAAAAATGATGATTAATTTTGCTCTCATCTGCAGTGTTTAAAGCCAGCATTAACAAGCCCAAGTAGAAACATGCAAAAACACTCACTGTGCGGCCCCTTCTCTCCAAGTCAAAACAGTGTTCAGCTCAGACATTATCCCTTAGAAATGTCCCCTTTGGCAAGTATAAATCCATTTCATGACTAGGCTTGTTAAATATTCTCACACCCCCTCAAGGACAAGTAAAATCCACTATATCAACTCTGTGCTTCTATTACGGTGCCCGAGTCAATAACTAACCCACAGCAATCCATGTCTAGAATACGTCTTCAATAGGAGCTGACCACTGCAGCTATGATGGACTGGATTTTCAACTGAGTGGTAGACGCACAGTAGCAAACTTACTCTAAGTGCAGTCAAAATTCCTAAACAGACCAATTCCCTCTCTTCTATGCTTACTCCCAAACTGGAGCAGGCAGTTAAAATCCACCATTCACAAAATACAACAACCAAAAAAAGCTGAGCTTCATTCAGTTCATTTGCAAATTTGACACCATCAGCTCAGGATTAAACAAAGACTGTGAATGGCTTGCCAACTACAAAACCAGTTTCTCCTCTTGGTTTTCACAGCTCAGCTGCTAGAAGAGGGCCTCATCCTCCCTGATTGAACTAACCTCTTATATCCAGATTGATTCTTGCCTGCATATTTATACCTGCCTCTGGAAATTTCCACTACATGCATCTGACGAAGTGGGTATTCACCCATGAAAGCTTATGCTCCAATACGTCTGTTAGTCTATAAGGTGCCACAGGAGACTCTGTCACTTTTAAAAAAAAAAAGCAAATTAACTGCCCATATGAATCATGGAAATTATATTAATTTACCTCCAATAATAAATACCAAAAAATCTCCTGAATGTTCAGAACCCCCACACTGAAATGTTTGCTTAGAAATATATGAATAAGTTGCTCTGGAATAAGGACCTGGAAGTATTTTGCAATACTGCTGTGAAGTTGGAATATGTTATTGTCCCCACTTTACAGATGGGGAAACTAAGGCAGAAAGAAAGCTCAAAGACAGGAGCTGCAAGACAGTGGACAATGCCAGGTGCTTCAGAAGGAATGAACAGACGATCATCAAGGGATCCATCCTCTGTCGTCCACTTGCAGCTTCTGGAAGTCAGAGGCTAGGGACACACAAGGCTGTATCCCTTATCATCTTGGCTAATACCTATTGATAGGCCCATTCTCCATGAATTTATCTAATTCTTTTTTGAACCCAGTTATATTTTTGGCCATCACGACATCCCCTGGGAACGAGTTGCACAGGTTGAATGTGAGTTGTGTGAAGTACTTCCTTTTGTTTTAAACCTTCTGCCTATTAATCTCATTGGGTGACCCCTGGTTCTTGTGTTGTGTGAAGGAGTAAGCAACCCTTCCTTATTCACTTTCTCCAGACCAGTCACAGTTTTATAGACCTCTATCATATCCCCTCTTAGTCATCTCTTTTCCAAGCAGAAAAGTTCCAGTCTTTTTAATCTCTCCTCCTACAGAAGCTGTTCCATATCCTTAATCATTTTTGTTGGCCTTCTCTGTACTTTTTCCAGATGTGCTATAGATTCCTATGTGCCTTCATCTTCAACCACCATTCCAGAGGACATGCGTCCATGCTGATGACGGGTCCTGCTCAATAACGATCCAAAGCAGTGCAGACAGACGTTCACTTTCATCATGTGCGTCAGATGCCACTAGGGTGACCAGATGTGCCAATTTTATAGGGACAGTCCCGATTTTTGGGTCTTTTTCTTATATAGGCTCCTATTACCCCCACACCCCCGTCCCGATTTTTCACACTTGCTGTCTGGTCACCCTAGATGCCACCAGTAGAAGGCTGATTTTCTTTTTTGATGGTTCAGGTTCTGTAGTTTCCACATTGGAGTGTTGCCCTTTTAAGACTTCTGAAAGCATGCTCCACACCTCGTCCCTCTCAGATTTTGGAAGGCTCTTCAGATTCTTAAACCTTGGGTTGAGTGCTGCAGCTATCTTTAGAAATCTCACACTGGTACCTTCTTAAAACGAACAACATGTGCTTGGTCATCATCCAAGACAGCTATAATATGAAATATGTGGCAGAACGTGGGTAAAACAGAGCAGGAGACATACTATTTTCCCCCAAGGAGTTCAGTCAAACTTTAATTAATGTATTACTTTTTTAACTACAGTCATCAGCATGGAAGCATGTCCTCTAGAACGGTAGCCAAAGCATGAAGAGGCATACAAATGTTTAGCATATCTGGCACATAAATACCTTGCAAAGTGCCTGGTCTCAGTTTCAGGTGACGTTGTAAACAAGAAGCAGTCAGCATTATCTCCCGTAAATGTAAACAAACTTGTTTGTCTTAGCAATTGGCTGAATAAGAAGTCAGACTGAGTGGACTTGTAGGCTCTATAGTTTTACATTGTTTTGTTTTTGAGTGCTGTTATGTAATAAAAAACATTTATAAGTTGCATTTTCAAAATAAAGAGATTGAATTGTGGTACTTGAATGAGGAATTGAAAAATACTATTTCTTCTGTTTATTACAAATATTTTCACTGTAAAAATGATAATATAAAGTGAGCACTGTACACTTTGTATTCCGTGTTGTAACTGAAATCAATACATTTGAAAATGTAGAAAAACATCCAAAAATAGTTGTTAAATTTCAATTGGTATTCTATTGTTTAACAGTGCAATTAAACCTGTGATTAATCACGATAATTTTTTTAAATCACTTGACAGCCCTAATATGAATTAGCAATTTCTCACCTGGACTGATGATACAAGCAGGCTTGCAGATTCTCAAGGCACAAGAGACAGTTGTTTTGCAGCTTGGGCTCCCCACCCCTGTAGCAAGTCCTTTTCCTTAGGAGCTTCTTTTAGGTGTTGAGTTATGGGATAGCGAAGAACAACAGATAATGTCACTCCCTGTGTTCTATAGCTTTAGCATATGGCGGAACCCTTTGTTCCAAAAACAGTTCCCAGCCCAGTCTGTGGAAAAATACAGGTACCCAAAATGGAGACCAGAGACATGTGGTCTGGTCAGGTGCCCGCACAGAGTCATAGCAGCCATTACTTACAGGCTGGCCGAAACGTCCACAGGAAGGCTAAACTATTCCACAGCCCATGGTCTTTGTTGATGAGCTATCAGCACTGTTTGGTTTCTTCACTGCTGTACCGGAAAGGCTGGCTCTGGGTGTTTTGCAGAGTAAGCCCATTTGAAATACAGATCCATAGTCAATATTCATAACTTCAGATACAAAGATACATACATACAAATAGGATAATCATATTCAGCCAATCATAACTTTTCCAATCATGCCTTACAGGACCCATCTTGTACAAAATGCATAGTAATCATGCCATAATCATATCAATAATATTACTATCGCGAATATGGGGGGTAGCATCACAAATATCCTCGTGTGTGACTACAAAGCCCCACTGAAGTCAACAGGGATCCACTCATGTGGATCTCATTACAGGCCCTGACCTTGCCAGGAGATCCTCATGCAAGAAAAGACGGTTACTCACCTGTAGTAACTGGTGTTCTTCGAGATGTGTTGCTCCTATCCATTCCATGGCCATGGCGGCGATATATACCCCGTCCGCTCCTCAGTTCCTTCTTGCCGGCTATTCCGACAGTGGGAATGTATAGGAGAAACACATCTCGAAGAACACCAGTTACTACAGGTGAGTAACCGTCTTTTCTTCTTGAGTGATTGCTCCTATCCATTCCATGTAGGTGACTCCCAAGCCTTACCTAGGGGGGGGGGAATGAGACGTGGCGGAGTGTAATACCGCAGAGCCGAGGGCGCGCTGGCTCTAGACTGCTGCACCAGGTATGGACTGAAGACCAGGTGGCCGCTCGACAGATGTCCTGGATGGGAACGTGGGCCAGGAAGGCGGCTGACGAGGCGTGCGCTCTTGTCGAGTGTGCGGTAAGTCGGCATGGGGACGCGAGCAAGCTCGTATGCAGGATGTCACCCAGGAAGAAATCCGTTGAGATGAAACAGGCTCGCCTTTCATGCGCTCCGTGCGACAAAGAGCTGGGAGGAACGCGGAAGGACTTAGTTCGGTCAATGTAAAGGCGAGGCCCCCCGGACGCCGAGGGTGTGGAGCTGCTGCTCACGAGGTGAGGCGTGCGGCTTTGGAAAGAAGACCGGGAGGAAGATCTCCTGATTAAGATGAAAGGCCGACACCACCTTTGGGAGGAAGGCCGGATGTGGGAAGCTGCACTTTGTCCGCGTGGAAGGCGGTATATGGGGACCCTGGCGGATGTGATTGCCACGAGGAAGGCCGTCTTCCAGGTGAGATGGACGAGGAGCAGGAGGCCATGGGCAAGGGCGGGCGCATCAGCTGGGTGAGAGCCAGGTTCAGATCACCATGGGGTTGGAAAACGCAGGCGACCATCTACAGCAGGCCGGAAGGCGAAAGCGCCGCCAGGTGTACCTCAGGGACGAGATCGCGAGACCTTGGCCTTTCAGGTACCAGAGGTAGTCGAGGACCGTCTGGATCGGGACGAAGGGGTTAAGACCTTGCTGATCGCACCAAAGGGCAAAGCGTTTCCACTTTGCCAGGTAGGTAGAGCGTGTGGACGGTTTCCTGCTTTCAAGGAGAACTTGCTGTACCGAACAGGTCCTCGGTCAACCACTCAGGAACCAGGCTGTAAGATGCAGCGACTGCAGGTTCGGGTGACAAAGCCTGCCGAGGTCCTGGGAGATGAGATCCGGCCACGGTAGGGGAATGGGATCCCGGATCGATAGCTCGAGGAGCAGGGTATACCAGTGCTGCCTCGGCCAGGCGGCCTTGTCCTCCGTAGCTTGAGCAGTACTCGGTGGACTAGCGGAGCGGGCGGAAGGCGTATAGAAGGGGACCCGTCCAGGACATGACGGAGATGGAGTCAACAGAACCTGTGGCACTTCCTGTTGGTCCTGGAGGCAAACAGGTCTATTAAATCCCCACCTTTGGAAGATGGTGCGCTTGAGACGTCGGCCAGCGTGTTCTGCACCCTGGCAGAAAGAACGAATCGAGTGGGTTACACACAGGTCCCATAGGAGCATCGCCTCCTTGCACAGCGGGAGGATCGGGCCCGCCCTGTTTGTTCAGATAGAACATGGCTGCCGTGTTGTCCGTGTACACCTCGCGCAGCGGTCCGGAGGTGTGCAAGAAAGGCGAGACAAGCCAGGCGGATCGCTCTCAATTCCCTGACGTTGATGTGCAGGGAGAGCTCCTGGGCCGACCAGAGGCCCTGAGTGTGCAGGTCTCCAGCGAGGGCGTCCGTGAGCCCCCATCCAGCGCCGGCGTCTGTGGTCAGAGTGACCGACCACCTCCTGATGCAGCCACCAGGTGAGCGTCTGGAGAGTGGGGTCTGAGACCGTGACCACCAGATCGTCAGCCACATCTGGAGGGACGGAGCCTCAGCCTCGCGTCGCGCGTCACAAAGGTGCACGCAGCCATGTGGCCCAGCAGGAAGGGGCAGGACCGGCCCGCCGGAAGGGAAGGCTTTTGCAAGTGCGAATGAGCGAGGCCACGAGAGGGAGGCAGGCCCTGGCGAGGTGGAGCGAGGACCGCTCCTATGAACTCCAATCGCTGTGTCGGCAGTAACTGGGACTTCGGCATTGACGAGGAGGCCGAGAGACGGAACAGGTGCAGTATGTCTGACACCTGAGCTGTCACCAGCTCGTGAGAGCGCCACGGATCAGCCAGTCGTCGAGATAGGGGTACGTGGGATTCTGCGACGACGGGAGAGCTGCGCCACGACCGCCATGCACTTGGTGAACACCCTCGGGCAACACCGCAAACTGGTAGTGGGTCTCTCGTTGACCGTGAGCGCAGGAGCGTCTGGGGGGTAAATCGCCACATGAAAGTAAGCATCCTTCATGTCGAGGGCAAACCAATCTCCCGGATCCAAGGAAGGGATAATGGACCCCAAGGTTACCATCCGAAACTTGAGCTTGCAGAGATATCTGTTCAGCTCCCGGAGGTCCAAGATGGGACGAAGACCTCCTTTCGCCTTGGGGATGAGGAAATATCTGAGTAGAATCCCTGCCCCGCCTGCAGGGAGGCACTCTCGATAGCACTCACGCTCAACAGAGCCTGCACCTCCTGTATGAGGACTTGCTCGTGAGAGGGTCCCTGATGAGGGACGGGAGGGTGGGTGGGAGGTGCTGGATGGTGCTGAGGACCCAGCTGTCCGATGTTATAGCAGACCACGCCGGAAGGAAGCGGGCAAGGCGATTGGAAAACAAGGATGGATCCTGGACCCTCCCATCCTTTAGGGACTGGATTCTGGCATCCGCAGAAAACAGCCCCTGCGTGTCAAGCGGGAGGTCCTGGAGGGTGTACTGGACCTCAGGTGGGAGGGGATGCTACCGTTCGGCCCTGAGTCTGCTGGGCGCCCACGGCCGCCTTGATCAGAGTTCTGAGGCTAACTTGCCCTCCTCCAGCAGCGCTGAGAATTCAGGAAGGCACCCCAAGATATTAAAAGTGTATCTGGATAAGAGGGCCATCTGTGTTGGCGCGACACGGAGGCCTCCGCCGCCGAATAGATTTTTCGCCTAATAAGTCCATACCACCAGCGAGGTCGGGGGTGGTGACGAAGTAATATTTAGAGGGCGGGGGGCGGGATACTACTTTTCACGCCTCGCCCGTGGGGGCAACGGAGGAGGGCGACTGCCAGATAGTGGCACTGTTCTTCTGAATGGCGCGCGAAACGAGCGCCACTCTCTGACAGGGCCATCTCCCACAACGTCCGTAATCGGGCACCTCCTCTATGGGCAGTTAATGGCCTTTGCCACCCCTCGGAGAAGGTCCTGATGTGCCCTGAGGTCAATGGGGGGGCCTGAGCCTCATCTGGAGAGGACGATGAGGAGTGGCCAGGCAGCACCTCCTCCTGTTGGTGCTCACGGGGTACCCCGATGGTGCGAGCCGGTTGCCTGGGTGGCAGGAGGCCCTGTTCATATGCGCCCAGGGCACCCAATGTCCCCAATACTGGGGTCCATGATCCTCTGAAATCCACCGCACTGCCTTGGGGTGAGGCTACAGAGCCGCGCCGCCGACCGTGCCGGGTGCCCGACGCGCGCGCGCTGATGGCGGATTTGGGCGGGCGGGGGGCGGATGTGCCGGTGTGACCGCCGCCAGAGAGAGATAGATCGACGACCGAATTGGAGCGCGTCGCCCCACGGTCGCGGAGATAAAGGGGCGCACCATCGCTGGCTTGCCGAGGGACTTGAATGATCCTCAGCTCCCTCGGGTGGGCACCGGGGGGGGGCAGAACGGACTCTCGGCCAGGGCGCGGCGAGAGTCAGGTGGTGTGTGCACTTAGCGTGCATTGCCTCAGCCTGCAGCGGTGCGCTGGAGCTGGCGCCGGAGGTTGAGCGCAGACTCCATCAGTAAGTGCTTCAGCCTAGAGTCTCTGGCTATACAAATAGAGCACTTATCTGGCCACTCTCCGAGGCAGCGGAGGCAAGAGTCCAACCCTAATTTCGTAACTATTAACACTATTAACACTAAATATATATACAACTACAACAAGAACTGAACTAACTACTAAAACTATCTACACTAGAACTATGGAGAAACACTAGGGTTGTGGAGCCACTGTTCCAACTGGCGTCCACGGCGGGAAGAAGGAACTGAGATGGAATGGATAGGAGCAATCACTCGAAGAAGAATCTGTGCAACCACGGTAAGCTCCACTGAATTCCCCAATGTGGAGTGCCTAGCTGTATCAGGGTCCTATATAGGTCAGAGGAGACACTGTACAAGTGGCATGAGAAATTCTTCTCCTCTGCATTAACTACATCCATAAAGGTACCAACTTCTGACAGCCTAGAAAGCAAGAGGCTTTCCATAACGCATAGCCTGAGAGGGAAAAGGAATTATAGATTCAGAGGCTGGCATTAATCTTGGTTATTAGATATTCACTCCAACACGAACACCTATTATTTTAACTAAGGAGGAAAAAATGATGGAAAAAAAAATATATACAGGAGAGGGGGCAAAACCCACACAGAATAACTCATGCTGGAGAGGAAGCATTGCAGTGCACTTTGGAGAGAAAGATGCTTTTGAATATGCACGAAAACTATGCAGTTTTCATTTTCCACTCTCTCCCACACCTAATCTCTCACTTGTGAATGTTGTAAGTGTGCCAGCATCAGCATATAATGAGGCAATTGTGTTCTAGAATAAAATTTGTTCTTTTGTTTCTTAAAAAAAAAAAAAAAGAGGGGGGGGGGGGAGAAAAGTACACCACGGTTTGGCCCAAGAGGGACCTTCCAATAGAGCATTTTTGATGCAATGCATAACAAATTTCTTGTTTCTCCACACATTCTCAGTATCGCTCCAGCTGTGTAGTAAATATACCCGTGTCGAGTCTATTGCCCAGCTGAACCTGTGATGTCAATGCTCCATTTATACACAGCTGGAACGTGGGCTTAAAAGTATTATTTCTCAAAAGTGGTATTTTAGTGCACAGGACAGCACTAAAAAACCTGTTACAAATGTCCACAGGATAAACAACTTCAGCAGCAACAATCTCAAACGTCAAAGATCAAAACCTCTTGAGTGACAGGATGTCACTGAAAACACTGATCAATGGAGCAGCTATTCCAAAAGTTTACATGCAGCCATGAATTTACAGCACTTCTGGCAAAAGGAAGACATTTCACCTCTAAAAACTGAGGATTTCATATGAGATGAGTGTATTAAAATCCCAGTTATCTCATTAAGATTACTAGAAAACAGTAATATATTAAGTTATGGGGTGGCAGGAAAGCATGTACATCTGGTGCCCATCACCAGAGACTGTATTTACAGTGCAATGTTCTTCCAACATTCTCCATTCTGTCCACCCCACAAGCTCTCCATCAATGAAACACTGAAAGATGCAACACTGTTTTCCTTCCCAGACAACCCAGATAGCTTGCCAGTTTGGGCAGGTATCTGGGGGGCAAAGGAAGAGGTAGGATGAAGAAAAGACATTCCTGATTATGGTTACTGCTCATCAAGGCTCTGAGCTAGCACATACCTGCTTAAAGGACAAGTGAAATGAGTCATCTAGACAATTCTGTGAATTTTATTGGGCAGTGTGAAATAACTAAGAACAAGTACTTTTTATATAGATATACAGCCAGGTGGTCCTCGTCTCATTATTCACGAGCAGGTGACAGCTGGAACAACTTATCAAATTTCACATGCAAATTGACAAATATACCTCTCTCTCTCTCAAAGCTGCCACAATGCTGGATGAGCATGGGACTGAGGTGGTTGATATTCAAGGGTCTCTACAAATTTTTCAAAAGGACCAGATTTCAACTAACTAACCATCTTTTCAATGAACCTAGGAACATGCTTTGCAAAGCAAAAGAAAACACAAGCTGTTTCTCTGGGAGAGAGTCTGGGGAGACATCAAATAATAAATCAACATCCCCCTCCAAAGAAAACAAAAACACCTGAGCTGCTTTCAGTCTTCTTCCTTGTGCTGAATTTAAACATTTTTAATGAAGACTAAAATCGCAGTTATTTATTATTTGATGAGATCCATCAGTGTACTTGGCAGGGAATAAATACATGGTCCCTATCCCAAGGGCTCAGTTCTGCTATTATTAGTGATGCTGAATAGTATCTGACTCTGTGAGTGAAGGCTCCATTGATTTCATGAGACCACTCACAGAGTAAAGTACAACTCAACATGAATGATGACTGCAGGATCAGCCTATAAGTGAGATAAATTATGCAGGCCTGGAGTGTAATATGCTACCTGATCAGAAAAAAGTACAATCTGAAAATCAAGCCTTTTCCTGTTGTGCTTTGTTAAATTGTCAAATACAGAATACCAAGTACAAATGAGGAAGTGACAGCAATGAAACACAACATAGTCTAGTGGTTAAAGCATGGCACTGGGAGACAGGAGAAGTCTGGATTCTGCCAACAGGTTGTGGTGTGAACTTGAGTAAGTTACATAACCTCTTTACACCTGTTAAAACAAAATAACCACCTAGAGGAGGGCTGAAACAGAGCAGAGTTGTACGGTATAATCCCCTAATGTTTATAAAGCACTTAGAGATTCTCAGAGAGAAGGTATTATAGAAGAATTATAGGAATATTATGATGTGGGCTAATCTCTTAATGTTCAGACTCTCCTCTCCAGGTTTACACTTGAAACAGAAAGCAGATTGGGACGGCTATCTTTTATTGGACTTCTCCTGCATCATTTACAGCCAAATCCTGGCTCCACTGAAGTTCGTCACAAAAAACTTCCAATGACTTCAATGGGACTAGAATTTGGTCTTTAGCAAACGGATACTATTTACTATCGTAGTTTGACACCTACAACAAGCCAATCCCATAGGGCAGCTCACTCTATCCTTCATTTACCAAGAATCACAATTAATATGGGGTGTTAAGTATACAGATCAATAAAGGCTTCAACACATCTGCATTTATTCTACTTGATTTTTTTTTAAATTGTAACACTTAAGAGTGTTTTACGCACTGCTTATCCCAAAAAAAACCTAAGGACTCCCCCAAGACTGTGGTACAGAGTAAAGAGACGCTCCACAGCCTCCGCCAAGCAGCTCACTACATAACACTGGTTGAAATCTAGGCCCTGTCTATACGTGCAGCACTACAGCGGCAATGGAAGAGAGTTCTCCCATCGACATAAAAAACACATCTCCGCGAGCGGTAGAAGTAACATTGGCAGGAGAAGCTCTCCCACCAACAGCCCTGTGCACACAAGCGCTTAGGTCGGTGTAATGTCTGTCGCGCTGTGGGATGGTTTATTCCCACCCCACAGCGACATAAGTTATGACAACACAGGTTGTAGTGTAGACATAGCCCTAGAGAACCTATTTGTTCCAATGCAGAGAGCACTGCACGAAGTCCCAGGAGACCTGAGATCTATTCCCAGCCCTGCAAATGATCTGCTGTGTGACCTCAGGCAGGTCACTTGGCATTTCTGAGCCTCTGTTTCTCTTGTCTACTTACACTGTTCCTGCCCCACAGAATTTGCAATCTCTTACTATCTGTCTGTACAGTGCTAAGCACAATGGATCCTCAATGGGGGTCTTTAACATAATAAAAATAATAGAGCCCAATGGGGCATTACCATATAAAGAAAATAAGTCAATTTTTTTTTTTTAAAGTTAGACATCGTTCCAGGTTCTATGGTTATCCCTGAGCTTTGCTGCCCATCACATTTGCCTTTTTTCTTTTTCTTTTTTTAAATTTGTTCTCTTCCCTGTTGCTTGTGAAAAAAACCCACAAACAGGCAAAACTGACTACGTAAAAGAAATTGTGACAATGACTATGCACAAAGTGCTGTCAAATGCAAACAGCAGAAAAAACAAACAATACAGGAAAAATCTTATGCATTGTAACAATGGCAGGTTAAAGAAAGCTCAGAGGACTGTGATTTTTAAACTGATAAGTCCTGTTAAAAACTTATAACAAAAAGGAGTTCACTGTAAATTTTAATTAGTGCAAAGCAGTGATTTTATATTGAATGGCAAAGCACATTTGCGTCTCGATATCCTTACAGAAAACTCATATCAATGGAAAGTTTTAATCTCAGGGAGGTTTTCTTTCAAAGCTTTTTAAGTAAGTAGTTCTGTCTTAATTCCATCTGAACCCCACAGCCCTTGAAAGCCTGAAAACACGACAATGTAATTCTTCAACCTCAGTGACAGCAGCTGAAAATAGAGCAGATAAACCACAAATTCCCTTCCTGATGAATGTGATCTAAAAGCAATTTATTGACGCTAGAGACTTTACTTTTCAGAGCCTCCCTGACCTCTTCCTTCCCTCCTCCTCCTTCCCTAGCAAAAGCCATCCATCAAATCCACAGAATAAAACTCAAGGAGACCCACTGACAGTTTGCTCAAGCTAATGAATTTAGAGCTCGGTCCTGTTCCCATTCAAATTGACAGAAAAGCTTCCATTGATGCAGCATGAAGTTCTTAGAGCCTGATCCAAATCCCATTGAAGTCAATGCAGAGATTCCTACAAACTTCAATGAGATTCGGATCAGGTCTTTAATGCAAATTTAGAACCTCATTCTGCAAACCCTTATTGTCATTCAGTGAGTATTCCTTATGCAAGCAGGGATTACCCATGTGAATCAGCATTTGCAGGATTGGCCCTTAGACTGCATGAATATATGCTGTAAATGCACCCCTTACATTCAGCATTAAAGTAATTTAAAAAAAAAGATGTACCCAAACCATTGAAGTTTTCGCAAATTACTGCATATATGTTTAGAAAATTAAAATATACAGCATCTCCCAAGTATCTATAAGATAATTAAGCATAGAGACTCCTGAATTTATGATATGAACAGGTGTTAAACATTCTTCCTCATGGGGAGAAATACATTTCCCTCATTTTATCTCTTCCACACAATCATACGATCTTGCTTTTTATTATTGCAAATTGTTAGATGACATAGTAACTCAAGAAGCTGAGATTGTAGAAAGTGTTTACAACTTTAAAAAATTAAACAATATTTTAAGTTTTCTGCAGTATTGTTCTCATGTCCCTCAATATCTAAGACTTACCACCAACTTGTATCCTTCACATGAGCCTTGGTATTATTATACAAGCTTGCAGTCTACGTATTGGTGGGTGAGCAAAGCAGAGTACCCAGAATGACGACACTGGCATAAGGTCAGTTAAACAACAAAACCACATCCATGTGTTATCGAAAGAAGGTAAAAAGGCAGCTGTCCTCCTGCTGCCAGTTTTGTTGGTACAGTCTCTTTCTCTCTCACACACACACACACACACACACGAAGCTAGGGTGACCAGATGTCCTGATTTTATAGGGACAGTCCTAGTTTTGGGGAGCTTTGTCTTATACAGGTGCCTATTACCCCCTGCCACCATTTTTCACACTTGCTGTCTGGTCACCCTACATGAAGCACACACACACACACCCCTACCTAAATATCCTCTCAGAACTAGTTCTAGAGATGGACGTCCTTTCCCCATAAACAGGATCACAAACCTTTCAGGGGTTCTGTAGATGGACCAAACAATCAGCCAGCCAGCCAAGTAACTCGGTTACACTACCACAGAATGAAGCCTGAAGGAGGAGATTTTTAAAAGGAAACCTCTACTCCTGCCTCATTTTGGTGAGCATGCAAATCACACCTTGAGCAATCTCAGCATTACAATTGTTTATGTGTGTCCAGAGTCAAGTTCTTGGCCATTCAAGTGTTAAGATTCATACTTTCAATTGCTGACACACAAAAACAGTGGGATCGTGGGCACAAACAGCATTTGCAAAAAGGGTGGAAGCGCTTTAAAAATATGGCCTGCAATTATCACGTCGGTGTCCTACGTAACACCACATGCAAACGTACAACACACAGAGTTCTTATAAAGTTACAAAAGTAACTGAAGTCAAATTATTCAATTTCAAAATTCCAGTTGGAAGGTTTTATCATTTATTTTCTTAATTAATCTTTCAATGGTAATAGAAAAAGATATTCCCTTGCAACACTTTCTGCACAATAGTGTATTTACTGCTCAGAAACATGGAGGAAAATAGATGGTTTTACATCCTAGTTTTAAAATGATGGAAATAAAATGGGGGCACCAGCGGAGAGGGACATAAGATGTTCAAATTATCTGAAAAAACACTACTTCATTGATTCATCCTATTGAAAGAAGCAGAAGTTATTCCATTTGCAGAGACATCCACATTCAAGCCGTGATTCACGAGGATTTCTGGCTGCCTGCCAGTGCTGCAGTTCTAGTTACTATGACAATGTCAATATCTCAGTGGTCTACAATCTTACCCAGCAAGGGAGTTATTCAAAAACAAATAAATAAACCAACCAGCCCACCCACTCCAGGGGAGGTCCATGTAAAAGAAATTCAAGGAAATGGTTTATCAAAAAACCTTGATGGAAAATGAAAAACTGAGGAAAGAATGACAAGAACACAATCAATTTTTTTTTAGAGCAGACCTTTTTTTAAAACATCTGACCTCCTTGAATGTCTCTTCATCAACCTGACCAACTTTAATTCTGTACAATATCAGAAAGGACCACCTTTTATCAATGCATCTGATGCAAAGGAAAGCTTGCTTTTCCTGTCTTAACATCTGTTTGCTGCTATGCCTGGATACAAAGCAGATCCATATAAAACCTGACCTAGCTACTAACCTTTGCTACAGTTTAAAACGGCTTCCAAATCGAAAATCATCTTCACCACAAGAGGAAAATGCAGACACTCTGCTCACTCAGATAAAAATATGTAAGTTAATAATGTCTTATTCTGTTTTTTGGTTTTTTTTTAAATCTCATGATTTTGGGGGGCCGACTTGTGATTTTTGATCACTTGTGGTTGACAACTGAACTTAATCCAACAAGCTAAGGCCCTGATCCTGCAAAGAGAAGCATGTGGGCAGGTCTCTGTGCCCACACTGAGTCCTGTTGACCTCAACAGGCTTTTGGTGAGGTGCGGGGGTCTGTCTGTAGTGTTCTCTTTGCAGATCTGGGTTCTAACTTTATACACCAAGGACCCAATCTTGTAGACACTTCCTGCTGTGCATAGTGCTCATAGGACACTAGGCCCTAACTCTGGACTGCAGGAGTTACTGTCACTCATCAGTCCGTTTTTATCTTGTAGTAACATACAGCTTGCGGCTGTGCAGATCATTCATTTTTTTTTCTTATCCTAGCACACTTTTAGTCTGTGATTGGACAAACCATGCCAATAGAAAGATTAACAGATTGAAACGCTGTTTAGGATTTGTTAGTACATCTCTGCAAAATGTGTTCAACTATTCTAAAGCAAACCAATCCTATCAGTCTAGTTTTGTGAGTACAGATTTATCTTCATGGCCTTGGAATTGTTAAAGAAGAAACAACTCTTCAGGAGCCTGTATTTCCACTTTGCCTGAAGCTTTCAAAATTTGAAATTAAGTTCCATTAAGACAGTGACCAACTCTCAGTTACTATAAAAGATGATTTATTTGCAGACTAATTTTTTCAGGATAGTTTCTTGTTTTGTCATCTCTCTTGATTAAAAGAGACCCCCGCAAGTTGATCACTCACTGGTACTGTACAAACCTTAACCAGTGTCACCCAACCACTCCTCACCTGCAAACTCATTTTTTTCAATTGCTATATTAACTTCAAAAGACTCTCTGCTTTTGTTACTGGACAGACGGATTTTACTTAGTTCCAGCTTGTTGACTCCATGGATAACTATTCTTTTGTATAACACACCTCAATGTTGCAAAATCATCTGTTACACATCTCCAAGATGAAGTCTACTGTATGCTCCTAACTCCCCACCTGAATCAATTTCAAACTTTTTTATACAATAAGCACCTTGCTAAAACATGCATAGCCCATACCTTATGGAATCAATCCGATACAGGGATGGGTTTTGTCACAAGAAAAAGGAGGGAAATCTTTTTTTAAAAATTCTGCGCATCCCAGTTTGAACAAACCAGTGCTGGACAGCTACACTACTGAGCATAGGTTTGCTGATGTGTAGAGAAAAGAAAAATCGATCTCACTCTTAAAGCACTGGACTAAGACTTAGAAGATCAGAGTTCAATTCCTAGCTCTGCGACACACTTCCTTAGACAAGATATGCTGTCTCTCTGTGCCTGGTAGGTGTATCATGGGGTGCTCGTGCTCCAACTTTGCGGACGTCAGTTCTTGCCACCTCGTATTCGGTGGCGGAGTACTGCGCCCCAGTTTGGAGTCGACCGTCACACACCAAACTGGTGGATACGCAGTTACATGCCACCATGCATATCATCTCCAGCACCCTTCATTCGACTCCACTCCCATGGCTTCCAGTTCTGAGCAATATTGCTCCATCTCATATCAGACGAGAGATTGCCACTGCAAGTTACTGGAGAAAGTATGCGCCAACTCAAGCCTGCCGCTGCACAATGACCTTTTTAAAACCACCAGCTGCACGTTTGCCATCACGTCACCCATTATGGTCTCTTACGCCATGCCAGGATGTTAGGGCGGAAACACTCTGGCGGGAGGAATAGATATCTGTTATAATCCCCAAACAGTCCCTCATCACCAACCCCATAACTTGCCCACCTGGTTTTGGCCTGCCCCATCGCCAACAGTCCCAGTTGAACAGGTCCCGGACCGGGCAAGGTCTCTGTGCAGCCAACCAGTACCGCTGGGGCCTTTGTGACAGCCCTTTGTGAAGCTGCGGCACAACACAGACAAGGATGCACATTGTCGAGGAATGCCTGATGACTAATGTCCTAGAAGAACTGCATCACACCACTGAAGATGCCACCACTTGGCTAGACGACTATGCACACGTTAAATACAATCTGTGCCTCAGTTTTCTATCTGTAAACTGGGGGTGATAATACTTCCCAGTTTCTCAAGGCAGTGAGGTTCGGCTCAAGATCCTGAAACAAATTAGCTTTTAGAGCACCAGCTTGCTGCATGGACCACGCTACCACGCACTACAAGTTCCATGGTACGCTTTGCTGTACACCCATGTGAAATGGAAGTTGTTACGTTGTGAAATGGGAGTATATCAAGATGTACTATGGAACTTCTTAGTGCGTAGCAACAGGGCCCACACAGCGAATTTAGTGCTCAACAAGCTAGTGCACTGTAGAGTCTCACCCTGGCTTGACGTGTAGACAAGCCCCCAGTGAAGCAGTAGTGGGCCAGGCCTGGGAAAGATTCCTTTCCTCAGAGACCAGCAACTCACATCCCTTTATGAAGATCAAAAAAGAAACACTCATTTTAAATGCTTACTTGGTGTACTAATTCTGCAAACCATGAACAAATTTAATATTAGAAGAAAAACACCTGATGCTTAATGATCTGCCTAACCAAACTGCTGGAAATACAGCCCTACCACTTGGATCCTTGGCAGCTCACAAGTTACTAGACTTTAAAGCCTTTATCGAGCCAAGCACTCAAGCACATGCTTAACTTTAAGTATGCGAGTAGTCCACATGGGGCTACCACATGTTTAAAGTGTTATGCTGGAGCAGATTCTAAAAGTGTATTTTTACAATTACATTAATCTTCCTTTCTCCTCCCTCCAGTGCATACAAACCCTGGAATAATTTCTCTCAAATGAAAATTGGTTGTTGCAGTATGTTTATAAAGGGCTCCCCTACCTGTCTTTTTCTGGAATTACAAAGATCTTTCCCTAGCTGTTGGGGAAGACACCAAGAACCACTATGGCTTGCATAATGCACTGTTTTTCTCACCACACTATTATTTTGTTAAGGAAATTGTTCAAGGGGCTGTGGGTGCTTGGGGGCAGGAGAAGCAAGACTGTAATTGCAACAACGGGGCAGGGCACCCTGATACATATACATATAAAACCCAAACCCTGAAAATTGATGGTACAGGTTATTTTCAGTGACAATAACCATCATTTAGAACAGGGGTGGCCAAACTGTTTGGCCCGAGGGCCACATCTGGGTATGGAAATTGTATGGCAGGCCATGAGTGTGCACAAAATTGGGGGTTGGGGTGCAGGAGAGGGTGAGGGCTCCAGCTGGGAGTAGTAGTAGAGCTGGGAAAAAGAACTCAGGACTTGTGCCTCCCAAGTCACCTGTGCTAATCACTAGACAATGCTGCCGGTCCAAACAAGGACAGAGCCACATTAGCTTCAGCTCCATCAGAAGTCCAGAAGTAGGCAAGAGAAAAAAAAGTTTGCCACATACATAAAAGTTAAGGTGAAATCTCCCTGAGTACGGACTGCCAGTACCTGGCCTATGCACCACCTAAGTACTGCTGCACGAGGATGAATTTCACCCAAAGTGAGCAAAGAAAAAAATGTTTTTCAGGAAGGTATTACAGAAAAAGTAAAAACAAAACATGAGAGATTAAACATTTAAGAAAAAGAATAGAAACAGATATCAGCTCAAAGGCTTCTATTTTATATCACATTGAGGTTATCTGAGATTTGCATTTAACAAGTTGACAGCCTCTAGATGTATTGTATATTGGATGTGTTTGATGAGCCTTTTTTAAAATCTTTTTCTGGAGGCAGGTTAGAGCTCATCTCCTTTCCTTGTTTCCCCTTTTTAGCTCCACTTGTTTTATAATTGACAGATGTTGAAATATTGCCCGTTCTACAATGACAATGGAATTTTTTTTAAACACTTACATTCCTATACATCATCATCATCATGTTCCCATTAGGGCAGCGATGAAGCTCCTGCACTCCTATCCGTTTCTGGCAAGACTTGCAATGGTTCCCCAGCTGTGCCCCATACCTTTAGCCAAAATTCCAAGCCTAGCAGAATTTTGAGAATGTAATCTTGCTCTTCCGTTGATTAGAGTGCGATGTTGCAACATACACAACTAGGGCTCACCCCTGTGAGTGGTGCCACTGGCTTCATGGGTATTACTCATAGCAGTAAATCCTGTATTTGGTAGTAATCAAATATAGGATTGAGCCATGCTAATGAAAGAGCCTTATAGAAGTGAAGAAAGATGAAGTCATCACTAGGATCTTACATAAATCAGGAACTTGAACAAAATAAAACACAGAGATCATGATAAAAGGCTGACAAAACACAAACAGGTCTTTTAAAGGTAACAAGTACATGCTATGCATAAGATTTGTTAATACTTTTATAGAAAGTCCTTGTAAATTAATAATGACAGAATATTTTTGTTAAAGAAAATCACTCTGAAGACCTAGAGAAATTAATACAGAACAACATGTCCACAGAACTTTCTATCACCCTATGCAATTCTATAGCAGTGATATAAATTATCCATTAAATTCTACAGGACTTTCCCATAAGGACCAAAATACCTGTACTGGAAAAACAGAGCTCTACCCATGGCAATAATGCAATAACTTTCCAGCACAAAAAGCCCATTACTTATTTTTCTCTTCACATTTCAGAGATTGAAAATGTCACTGATCCAAGGACTGAGACTTGATATTCCCTCCTGGATCACAGCTGTAGTAGGAAGAGAACCTGAAATATAAGCCCATATATCAGAGGCCTGGTATGAGGCAGGACCTGCTCACAGAATCTGACAAGAACGGGGCTGATATTGCAAAAACACATATTCCTAAGAAGTGCTAGTCACAGGGTACTAACAAACATATACCGATATCAAGTGGTACCAAAACATCCCGATATCAAGGATGGTACAAAAACATTCCCCAAGGATAACAGGAACACTCTGACCCCTCCTAGAAGATAAGGTCACGATGACAGATGGTTTGATCGAACCAACATGTACAAGGTAATGGGTAATAACTAGCCATGTCAGGGGGCAGTAACTAACTAATTCAGAGGCAGTACTAACTTGTTTGTATCAGGGTATGAAGATACATCTCAGAGGGAATATCTTTGTCTAGCCTAGGGAGGAACGGAAAGTCCTGCCATTTGCTCAGCTGGTCCACTGTTACAGGTACACATTAGTGGTCCAGTAGAGTCTGCAGGATATTAGTACCATGTTTCGTCGACAATAAACATGATTGGGTGCCTTTGACCTTTAACAGATCTTGTGGTTATTGAGCCGTTTGCTCGAGGTCTGCCATGCCAGCTGTCTGCGCTAGGCTGGGGCAGCACACAGAGGGAACACACACGAAGCCAACATCTATCAACATCTAACCACAACAGCCAATCAAAGTACTAACAGTACAACAGACCAGGGATATCTTCAAGGTCCAGTATCTCGTGAAACACCAGATTTATGTATAAACATCTCATGGTACTGGAAATCTAACAATCTTGTTCATTTTATTAACCAGTATCTCACTAGCTGCTAGAGTTAGGGAATAATGCTTTACATCATTTGAAATCTGGGATTCCAGGTTTTCAGATAAAAAGCATTGATTTCTAGCAGTGCCCATGACAGTGTTAGCTACAGTTATGTTAAAATCAAAGTAGTGGGAGAAGAATCAAAATAGTAATCAATATAGTGCGATTTTATGGCACCATATATCTGCCAAAGTCAGAAACACTTTGGTGGACCTGTTCAAATGCCTGCAAGACCAGTAACCTTTTCAAGGTCGATGTTCAGAAGTTTAGATCCCAATGTTTTCATCTCTTATAGCAGTAATAATGATCATGGGGGATGAAGCATTTCCGGGCAACTAGTAAGTCCTAACTCCATCCAGCCTGTAGTTATTTGCCGGGAATTTATGTCTTCCCAGATGGTCATTATTGTTCTCGTAGGCCCAGTATATTTATATATGGTTTGCTCAGGGAAAATTCTTGTGCCTCATTTAGTGTGCATGCTTCAGTAAGAACACCTTGCCTTACTACTTGTCGGTAGATATCTCCTGCCTGAGAAACAGAAGTCCAAAAATAAATGGGATAAAGAGGGTGCATTCCTAGTGGTACTAAAAAAGAAAAAAAATACAACAATCCCACCTGAGCACTGGGAATCAGCAATCCCATTAAGGTTGCTTAAAAGATGTCGGAACTGTACCACTTTGCTAAAGTTTTTCAAGAGAGTCAGCCTTACAGCTTCTCTTAAAAAAAGAATTTGCGAACACGTTCAGACAGAAAATTATTTTTCCCGTGTGCATCAAGCCTAATCTTTGTAGGACCTTCAAGGCCTGTTATCATATGCTTGTTTCAAGCAATCTCCAGGTAAAGGGAAATGCCTTTGTATGCAGACAATAAACAATGTTTGTACTGTAGTATACAAAATTGCTTCTCTATAGCTTTCATCTTCTAATATTTAAGACAATGACATCAAAGAACCTAAAATAACTCTATTCTCATTCTATAGAAAACAAATGGTTATTAAAGGCACTGGGTTGTCCACCCACATTTCATACAGTTTGAATAGACTGCAAGTATTAGTTAGTTCTGATTTTGTCAAACCCCTTTGGAAATGCCAGAAAAGAATATCTATTTAACTCTTTTGGGGCAGAGTTTCAGAAGAGCCCAGCAGCTGGAACTCCAAGTGAAGTCATGGGGGCCGTGGGTGTTCAGCACCTTTGAAAACCAGTTGACAGGGTCACAAATTCAACAGAAACCAAAAGAGAATCCTTTACATTTCTGTCATATTATATCTCATTTTGAGCTTGTACCTCTTGCTTCCCTCAACCCTTAGATGATCAAGAAACTGCAGTCATCCCTCCCATCTCAGAGAAAAGACCAAGCCTCCCTCTTCAAATAAAGCCTCTCTCATCACACCCACATTCCTATCTTCAAATGGCTGATTCATTCTCCCTGCCAGATCACTCATTCCCACATGCACCAACCTGCACAGTTGACCTGGCCTCACCTCACAAGTGCTGGCGTCTAACCTAAGAAAGAACTGCTAGAGAGGCAGGTCACGCCAGAGATGCAAGCGCGGAGCATAGGACCTGACCACGTATCACTCGGGGACATACAAGTTCTAAGACTGACACCCCATAGGAAGAGGGTTGTGGACATAGAGGGTTTCTGGTAGTTGGGAGAGTCAGGAGAAAACTCCTCTGATCAAACAGCATAGCACCTATCAGTGGAAGTTCACCCTCCCCCACCTCCGCCCCAAAAAAATCACTAGTAATCAGCTACTTCTCTAGAGGTTAAAGTGGCAAGAGTGAACTCACAAAAGTGGCCGATGTAAGAGTCATGGGTATAATTCTTCTGTTAAGGTATTTACTCCAAAGCAGAGTCAAATGAAAAATGCTGCAAAGCAGGAAATTAATGTTTTCTAGTCCAAAACATTCCTACTAACATTCTAATTACATCCTAGAGGAAGCATGGCTGAATGAACAGAGCACAAGACTGTGAGTTAAGGTTCCTTGGTTCTATTCCCGGCTCTACCACTGACTTCCTGTTTGACACCAGGCAAGTCACCATAGGCCTGTTTTACTGAGCACCCACAACTCCCATTGGCATTTTAGATGTTCAGCACTTCTGGAAGCAAGGCCCTTAACCTCTTTGTGCCTTTGTTTCCCTATCTCCATACTGGACACAATAACCATTTCCTACAGTATCTCAGAGCAGAGTTATGGGACTTAATATCTATACAGCACAGAGGTCACTGGATAAAAGATGGATGCACTCCGTAAGTGAGCTGTCATGTGATCTTTCTGTAACTATTCTGCTTCCCCCTCCCATCCACTCGTTGTGCCTCAAATTAGCACATAAGCTCCTCAAAGCAGGGACCATGGCCACACTCCTGCATTGCAACTCACACAGATGGGACCCCTGCACTCATGCCCAGCCCAACATGACAAGAGAGCAGTCTGCTTCCACAGAACAAAATGCAGGACCAATGCCCATGTGTTTTTATTTGCACCTAATTTAATTTTAGGCACTGTATACAAAGTAATTCTTCTGTTATTGTTTAGTTTTGAAAACAAGCAATACGCTTTTATTCCCATGTTTATTTCTCTGTTTGGTGTGCACGAGAGAACCGATAAGATCAAGAAACTTGTTTCTCCGCTAATTAACCACCCTACTGGAAGTGTAATTTATGCATTGTTAATAATTTATGGATAACTCCCATTTCTCTGCCATCAACCTCCATTATATTTAAGTTTCTGGCCAATAGCTTCTGGCTATTTCATATATCTTCTCTTCCTTCCCTTTTGTCCATAAGTTCCCAGACTGTGGTTTTGATGGTGATTCCCAGAGAGCTGGCTGGTCACATGGTGCTGCCATTTCATCTTAGTTTCCAGATATTAAATTGCATAAAAAGCTGCTAAAAAAAAGCATCCAGTACTTTCCTATCGTTGCTTTTGTATGTCGAACAATTACTAGTGCAACTGCCACTGGATGTTATGTGAGGGAAAATTCAATCAGAGGGCAGTGTGTCCACGAAACACTCTCTCTCTCTCTCTATTAAAATGTGGCCCACCTTTGTTAAAAGCTAAAGAATCACTGATAACCCCTTTCTAAACTATCATTCTCAGGAACACCATGCAACAGCAAATTCCACACATTAATTATGCCCACCTGACACAAAATGTTACTTCCTTATCCATTCAAGCTTTGTTACCTTTTAATTTAAAGTGCCCTCTTTTCCAGCATTGGGACAAAATAAACAGGAGTGGCTCCATGGTCTTCATAACATGCATTGCTTTATATACTGTACATCTAGCCTATCCAAAGTAAGTGGCCCTGGTGTCAAACTGGAGAGGGTAGCCACAATGCCAACATCTTAAGCCAGTGCTGAATATGTGGATCTCAGTGATCTTTAATAAGCATTCATTCAACTTTACAGAAGGGGGAAACTGAGGCACAGGGCAGTCGCACAGAATTCCAGTGGCAGGTAAAGTAGTAAGTAGAACCTTGACTCATGGGCTGATGCCCGCACCACTGGACCACGGTGCCTTCCTAGTCTTTTTATTACCTCACTCCTAACTTGTTCAATATGAAGAGTTACCAGAAGCACATCTTGGTATTATGGTGCAGGAAATACTGGCTAGGTAACTGGAACCCCTAAGGAATCAGACTGCTGACAAGTTCAGTAATCGCTGGTTCACTGCCTATTAAGATAAAGTGTTTTAAAAATTCAGGCTTCCAGGAGCCATTAAACTTCCGCTTCACTAAACTGCTTAGGAAAGAAAGTACAAGAGATAAATAGATTCTATACCGTGCTAAATTAAGGGCAGCTGTTATGTTTCCAGGTTTGATTTCCGCCCCCTCCTCTTTTCCCTTAAAAGTTATATGCATAGATGACAAACATTAACTATCATCCATTTTTCATAAGTTTTGGTTGAAAAGGATTTTTCATTCCTGAGCCAGCAGGGACCAGAAGGACTAAAGTTTCAAGAGAGTGCCTCTCATCAACCAAGAGAGGCCCCTCTGGCTGATTAAGGAGCAGGATTCACAAGTTCCAAAGAAAATTACTTCTTGATAGAAGATAGTGGCTATGCGACAGGCCCTCCAGGGATCAGGTGGGGAAGAGAGGGTAAAACCTGGGGAATTGAAGAGAATGTCAGTGCTTCAAGAAGGACACAGAGCTGCTCATTAACCGAGATGGGTATTTTAATTTTGCTACAGTAGCACAAATAACTGTAAGCCACTGCAGTCACACGAAATGTGGTTTTTGAGGTTCGATTTCAGAAGCGGGTCAACATGGAGTTATGCATCCTGTGACTTCTGACAAATCATAAGCAGCAGATACAAGCGTCATTAGAGGATATCTTGCTTTTTAAATCATCTATAGCTGTCTGCCCTCCAGACACTCCTGAGGAGGCAAGCTGGCGTTCATTTTTCAAGACTGACTACTTATAGCTAGATATAAAAAGGACCTCCTCTTCACCCAGTAATCCTCACTGAGCTATTCAAGAGCCTTCAGCAACTGGCTACAGAATATCCTTCAGTAAAAAGGTGCGCTTCAGGGCTTGTCTACCCTGGCACTTCACAGTGCTGCAACTTTCTTCCTCAGGGGTGTGAAAAAAACACCCCCCGAGCACTGCAAGTTTCAGCGCTGTGATGTGCCAGTGTAGACAGTGCACCAGAGCACCAGTGCACCAGAAAGTGCACTAGGTGGCTACGCCCCTTGTGGAGATGGTATTTTTACGCTTTAACGTTGCCAGTGAAGACGTGCCCTTAGGCATACACTGCATAGGGCACCTGAAAATTTGGGGCATCCCTGGTCTTAGTCTCCACCCTCCTCCCTCTTCCTATCCCTGTTCTAATCTGACCCTTCCTGCAGGCACCTACCACAGCTGACTGCTGCAGCCTGGTGAGTCTTCCTCCAGGGGGGATCTAGTACTTAAAAGTGAAAAAGACTTCCAGCCGGCCAGACCTATTAGCACAACCCTGAAACTGTTAAAGAGCCATTCAAGTGGTAAGGAAGCCACTTAACAGGCATTTGCCAACCCGCAGGTATATATTGTCAGTTTCTGAATTTACTGACCAAAAGACTTGTGCATTACTGTAATATTTACTCAGAACATGTTAGTCTACAGCACCTTAGTTTAAAATTTGCTTTAAAAATATTTCATTAGTGTGTTGCTGAAGATTATAAAATTGCATCTCTAAAAAATAATTGCATAGATTTTTAGATGCAAAATCTGCACATCTTTAGCCTTAAATGCTTGGATCTTCCAACATATCGTTTTTTAAATAAATCCTTCAAAAGACCACCCTTATCTAAAATACATGTGCGAGCCTGGGCTGCCGTTGGGCATATGTCCTTGCAGCACCACTGAGAAGTACCCCTTGCAGTTTACATACTGGTTGGCAAGGTAGTCCGGTGCCAAGATAGGGATATGCATTCCATCTATCGCCCCACCACAGTTAGGGAACCCCATTGCAGCAAAGCCATCCACTATGACCTACACATTTCCCAGGGTCACGACCCTTGATAGCAGAAGGTCAGTGATTGCATTGGCTACTTGGCTCACAGCAGTCCCCACAGTAGATTTACCCACTCCAAATTGATGCCCGACTGACCGGTAGCAGTCAGGTGTTGCAAGCGTCCACAGGGCTATCGCCACTCGCTTCTCAACTGTCAGGGCAGCTCTCATCTTGATATTCCTCCACTTCAGGGCGGGGAAAAGCAACTCACAAAGCTCCAGGAAAGTGGCCTTACGCATGCGAAAGTTTCACAGCCACTGGGAAGCATCCCATACCTGCAACTCTATGCGGTCCCACCAGTCTGTGCTTGTTTGCCAGGCCCAGAATCGGAGTTCCACTGTATCAGCCAGCCCCACTGCCACCATGATATCCCATTTGCCACATCCCGTACTGTCAGGAACATCTGTGTCCATGTCCTCCTCACAATCATCCTCATGCTGGCGTCTCTTAGCCAGGTTCTGCACAAACTGCAGGATAATGCGCGAGGTGTTTACAATGTTCACAACAGCAGTGGTGAGCTGAGCGGGCTCCATGCTTGCTGTGCTACGGCATCTGCATGGGTAACCCAGGAAAAAAGGCGCAAAACGATTGTCTGCTGTTGCTTTCATGGAGGGAGGGAGAGAGGGGAGACTGATGACACGTACCCAAAACCACCTACGACAATGTTTTTGCCCCATCAGCCATTGGGAGCTTAACCCAAAATTCCAAGGGGCAGCAGAGACTGCAGGAACTATGGGATAGCTGCCCACAGTGCACTGCTCCATGAGTCGATGCTAGCCACAGTATTGAGGACACAATCCGCAGACTTAATGCGCTTAGTGGGGACATACACAATCGACTGTATAAAATCGATTTCTAAAAGTCAACTTCTATAAAATCGACCTAATTTCATAGTGTAGACATACGCTAAGAGAACAGCTGAGATGTTAAAGAGGTTAGACTTATCCACACTAATTTTGACTTCATGCTTAAATTGCATTCCTGAGAGGATTACCAGGCTTCATTTAAATCCAAGGCAGACATAGTCAAGCTTGATCCTATGCTGTCGAAAGGCCCCTCAACATTCAGTGAAGTAAGTGGGTGTTAAGTCCTTCCTCCAAAGGACTAGGTCCAAAAGTTGCTACATCTTCTGTAAAGTGAATAGCTTGAATTAACCTTCTTCCCCAGCCATATAATTAAAACACCATTACTTAGTGTTGTATTCTAGGCATCCTTTAAAAAATATTAGTTGATTTCTTTAGGTTGTATTTTATTGTGGAGAATTCTGCAAGTTAAACAAAAACATTTTTGTTTCAAATCCACAAAGTAACAATGTCAGTTAAAATTAACCCAATTTCCTTAAAACAAAATAATTCCACACTGGAAGAAGAAAAAAAAACAAAAAACAAAACAAAAAATACCACTTCTGATCCTGCAGGATGAAGTGGAAAAGAAAAATTCTGAAAGAAAGCAGAAACAAAAATAATTTCAACTCTTTAACTCTGTTTGCCAACAATGCTCAAGGTCATGTTCTTAATGATGCTTGTAGATAAAGATCATTCTGTCTTGATGAGGCAACTAATACCACCTCGGGCTTTCACAGCACTATTCATACTTAAAGTAGCTTACAAATATGAATAAATCTTCTCAGCACCCCTGTAAGGTAGGGAAGTATTCCCATGCCCATTTTACAGATGGGAAAACTGAAGCACAGAAAGCTTAAGTAAATCACCCCGGGCTACAACGGTCCTGAGTTCAAATTGCTAGCCCACACCTACCACTGACCCAATGGAAAATGACTGACCCAATCCTGCAAAATGCTGAGCATAAAGGGGTTTGATCCTTCCAAGATGGGCTCAACATCTGGCATGACTAGCTTGCCATAAACAAAAAACCCAAACCTGCCAGCACCTTCAACTCCCACTGAAGTCAGGCACTTGAAAGTTGGTAGGATCAGGCTCAAAATGAGCAGAAATCTAGCACCAAAAAGAATGCAGCAGAATTAGAGAATCAAATATGGCAAACAAGAAAAGCCACAACGTTTCAGTTTTAGGAGTGCAAAAGAACCGTTTAAGTTTTTCCATTTCTCTGCCTCATTGAAATTACTGTCACAGGAATGGCTTCATGTGGTGCCGATCTTTACTCCCCTTGCAGCTTTTGTCAAAGAAATGCTTCAATGGGATTGAAATGCCCAGCACAGTCTCTGAAAAACAACAGCATGCTGTACATAGGACATTTTGAAAAGAAGGAAGAATGAACTCTTAAAGCTGGGAGGCATTTCTCAACCAATCGCACTTTGCCATCATGCCGAGACAGCATTCTTTGGAAAAATTCATCGTTTATATTTTGATTCCCTCTACAAAGGTTACAGAGACTTACAGAAGAGACTGGGATCAGCCACAGAATTAGACTACAGGACACTGAATAGGTCCCAGTATTGGATACAGTTTACTATTATCTTTCCCTGACACACAACAAGGGTTAGAACCCTGGAGTTTTATTTTCATGACAAAAAGATCAAGCCAATGTTTTGACTATCTACATAAGATGATATTGCTCAATTACATAACACTTCTAGACTGGATCATATTGGCTAACTAAACCACTAATTAAAACCATCTGAACATATCATGGAACATCATGCTTTAATAGAAACGGAGAACAGACTGAAAAAACCACAAGGAGACAGTCAGGATTATTTGAATTGACTACAGTCAGAATCATTTAGCCCCCAAGTCATACAAACAACTAGGTATGTACATAACTTCACTTCCATGAACAGTCTCAATTGATTGTAATGGGACTATTCACATGAGTAAAATTATACGTGCTAAGTGTTCCCAGGTTCAAAGCCTTACATGATAAAATCCTGAGGACAGGAGCTGTCACTTGTGCTTGAAAAATACCACATACACCCACAATAATGTATAATATTAATACATAATAATCATAGAATCATAGGACTATAAGGGAGCTCAAGAGGTCTTCTAGTCCAGTCCCCTGCGCTCATATTTACAACATCCCTGATAGGTGCTTGTCTAACCAGCTCTTAAAAATCTCCAATGACAGAGATTCCACAACTCCCTAGGCAATTTATTCCAGTGCTTAGCTACCCTGACAGTTAGGAAGCTTTTCCTAATGTCCAGCCTAAATCACCCTTGCTGCAATTTAAGTCCATTGTTTCTTGTCCTATCTTCAGAGGTTAAAGAGAACAATTTTTCTCCCTCCTCCTTGTAACAATCTTTTATGTACTTGAAAACGGCTATCACTTCCCCCTTCAGTCCTCTCTTCTCCACACTAAACAAACCCAATTTTTTCAATCTTCCCACATAGGTCATGTTTTCTAGACCTTTAATAATTTTTGTTGCTCATCTCTGCATTTTCTCAAATTTGTCCACATCTTTCCTGAAATGTGGTGCCCAGAACAGGACACAATACTCCAGCTGAAGCCTAATCAGTGGAGTACAGTGGAAGAATTACTTCTTGTGTCTTGCTTACAATGCTCACAAGGATGATGATTGCTTTTTTTGCAATAGTGTTACACTGTTGACTCGTTTATCTTGTGATCCACTATCACCCCCAATCCCTTTCTAGGCAGTCATTTCCAATTACATAGGTGTGCAACTGATTGTTCCTTCCTAAGTGGAGTACTTTGCATTTGTCCTTATTGAATTTCATCCTATTTATTTCAGACCATTTCTCCAGTTTGTCCAGATAATTTTGAATTTTAATCCTATCCTCCAAAGCACTCGCAACCCCTCCCAGCTTGGTATCGTCTGCAAACTTTATGTGTACTCTCTATGCCATTATCTAACTCACTGATGCAGATACTGAACTGAACTGAACCCAGAACTGATCCCCCTGCAGGATCCCACTTGATATGCCCTTCCAAAGTGCACAATCGTGAGTAATTCTGACAGACAAGAGTCTAGTTTCAAGTCTATGTTGAGGGTGAAAATCAAATGATAGTAAGGATTTGTTTAATGGCTGAATCTTTCATTTCAATTAATGTAGTCAGAGGGAAATCTTTTAACGTCTTAGGCTAAATGTACATGCAGTGATTTTCAATATTCTGTCATCTGTAAACAAACACTGGATACCAGGAACTAATAAGAACACTATCAAACCATAATACTGGAAGAAGAACCACATCAAAGTCCTTCCAGAAGTAGCCAGCGTTGCCAGTTCTTCTGCAGAAGCTCATCAACTGTTCTGGAGCACTCTGTTGCTTCAGCGCACTTTCTTGATAGTGCTATGCAGGGGATCTCAAACTGGGGGTCGGGACCCCTCAGGGGGGTCATGAGGTAATTACATAGAGGGGTCACGAGCTGTCAGCCTCCACCCCAAACCCCATTTTGCTTCCAGCAATTATAAAGGTGTTAAATATAGAAAAAAGTGTTTTTAATGTATTGGGGGGGGGGTCACACTCAGAGGCTTGCTATGTGAAAGGGGTCACCAGTACAAAAGTTTGAGAATCACTGCTCTTACGGGAACCTGTGTACCCAAACAAAGAAATCAATTTCCTGATGCAAGGTATGGGTCTGCTGTGCAAAGTCTCACCAATTTCAGCTTCCTGTATGATTCTGGAGCTTTGGGAACGAAAAAGAAGCCCTTCCACCATGAAATCATCAGTGTGGAGCAGAATCCAGAGCATCGCACGTTTACTGGGCCTGCAAGTTGAGTGCTCCGCTTGTATCATTTTAATGGGGAATGGAAGTGAAGATAGCTCTTTTAGAAAACACCATTTCGTACCATTTAGATTATTCCAGAGGCAAAAATAGCTTCAAGAAGCATTTTTCTTTTTCTCTATCTCGCTCCTGCCTTAGGCCATGTCTACACTAGCAAGCTTGCAGCTGTGCTGCTGTAAGATCACTCATGTAGCCACTCTATGCTGACGGGAGACAGCTCTCCTGTCGACATCATAAAACCAACTCAACAAGTGGCAGTGGCTATGTTGGCAGGAGAGCTGTGCACATGAGCACTTACGCAAAATTTATGTTGCCCGGGGGGCGGGGGGAGATTTTTTCACACCCCTGAACAACGCAAGTTTTGCTGATATAAGTGGTAGTGTAGACATGGCCTTAGATCAGGAACAGATTGTAACTGTCATCAGCTGGATGTTGAAATGAACAGATAAATACCAAAAATGATCTGTAGGGATCTATCCCAATCCCATTCAAATCAACAGGATCAATATTTGGCTTGGATGTGGGTGAATGGTTTGAGGGTTCAGAAATATCTTCAGAAGTATTCTTCTTTTATAAACCACAGAGAGGAAGTCATCCATTACAGGGTTGGTTTAGTGATACCCAGAAAGGGGGTCATTCCATCACAGGTGGGCAAATCATTCTAAACTCTTTCAATTCAGAAGCAGAATTTTAACAAGGGGCTCTCACCTCCACTGACAATGCTACACCAGCATATTAGAACCAGGAAGCAAAGATGCTTATGAATTGACCTGTGTCTTTATACAGAGTGAAATACAGATGGGAAAACAATCACAAAGGGAGTAAAGTATCAGAGGGGTAGCTGTGTTAGTCTGGATCTGTAAAAGCAGCAAAGAGTCCTGTGGCACCTTATAGACTAACAGATGTATTGGAGCATGAGCTTTCGTGGGTGAATACCCACTTCAAACTAAATTAGAGTTTCAGTTGTAATAATCTAAGAGGTTAGTTTATACAGCAAATTATTTTTAAATACATCATTTAACATGACTAAAACCCTTTAACAATGACAAATATTTATTCTGATTCCTGAAATTAACAAAAGTGTCTTAGGCTAACAAAAGACATTGATCTGCTGAGGATGGCTGAGGGTACAGAGTTTTGACTAAATAAATTCACACCAAAATATGGAAGCTAACAGGCATCTTTCGTTTATGTACTTTATTTTTAAACTTCTTCCAAATTTGAAGAGTACATGAAACAATATTTTTAGGGCAGGTCCCGCTCTGCTGCATTCCTGCCCCTTTTATTTATTTATTGCAAACAGATTTTTATACCACACTCATCATGGTAGGATCTGAACGCCTTTTATTAGTGCATTAACCAACAAGTGGGTATTCACCCACGAAAGCTTATGCTCCAATACTTCTGTTAGTCTATAAAGTGCCACAGCACTCTTTGTTGCTTTTTACAAATCCAGACTAACACAGCTACCCCTCTGATACTAAGCAACAAGACCACACATCTGTCACGTTATTTGTTCTCTCATCTACTAACACTCATTCCCATCATAACCTAGCAATCTCCTACAGACGCACTCCCAATTACAGGCAGGAAGAAGAATGACCGAGTCATTCGAAGGACTGAATTATGCAGTTTCATTTTATCTAATTATAAAAAGAAAAAAGAAAGAGAAAAGCTAGGGCAGAGATGAATGCAATAAATCGCTGTCCCTTTGCTTTCAGAGTGACAGGACATCAGGATTCCCTTTTAGAGTACGCATGGAGACAGTCACAGTCACTACTTTTATAAATTGTGTAGGCACTGAGCAATTTCAGCAGTTTCTCTAAATGTGTTCATTTCTTCCTCTCTCCACAAATCAACACAACAAATCAAGGCTCTAATTACTTCCCCCATTATCTTCCACAACTCCAGTTCTCCCCTCTTCCACCTCTCTCATTCACTCCATCCAAAATGCAAGGAGCAAGGTCTTTCTTGACCAACTCTTCCTCTCACTTGAAATCACCAATCTCCTCTTCCACCAAAAGGTCAATGTCCTTTTTCTCCTCTCATCTTCATTAACCCCTCATCTCCGCCTACAACCCTCCAGCGCGCTGAACTCCACCCTCATTTCACCCTGTTCTCTCTGCCCCCAACCCACCTCCCCATTTCACTTGTGATTTTGGTCGAGAGTTTCAAAAGTTCCCATGTCACTAAGGGTATGACTACACTGCAAAAAAGGACCTGCAACAGCAAGTCGAAAAGCCTGGGTCAAGTGATTTGTGCTCCTGAGGTTAATGCTACAGGGCTAAAAATAGCTGTGCTTGTGTTTGAGCTCAAGCAGGAGCCCAGGGTTTGAAATCTCGTGGTGGGGGTGGCTCTGGGAAAGTGTCTCACTTTTGAGGAAGCTCTAATTTATGGTATGTCAGGGCTGCAGTCTGTCATGCTCTCCTCTCCTAACATAGCCTAAATCTGATTCGACACATGTTTATTAGTAAGGAAATATGGAAATCCCTCCCTACCCAGGTTTTCACTGGTGATTCATTTCCCAGAATCACCAGTGGGTGATTTGTGAACTCTTCCCCCCCAGCTAGATTAACGGCTACGCTCTGCATCTGTGCTGTTAAGCGTTAGTATGCAAGCGCAGTGTCTTCTCTCATCTGTTACCATAGCAGCCATGAAGTAGCATAACATGCTAGTAACAAAAGACTTTTATAGGTAGAAGAGTAGGAGCTGTCAACAACAATGACCTCAACCTCACAGTGATGGATATCCAGATCAACAGCAATGAAATTCTGATTTTCAGCGGGTGCACTACAAACAAATTTTTTCCCTTTGCAAAAAAAACTTCTTAGGATTAACCAAAGGCAGCTTCTCTCAAACCAAATTCAGCAGCATCTCTCGTTGATTGATTGTTGATTGTGAATTTCAGCTTTGCAAAAAGGAAAATTAACACATATACTGCTTATGCTTTTCAAAGCTGATGGGCTCTTCTGCAGAGTGATACACAAGTTATACTTAAAATGCTACTGGTGCTTGAGAAACTCTTCTCTTTAAGCCCTACCTCCCAACATTTCTTCTCCCTTGTGCGTGACCAATTTCATTTTCCTCTCCCCCACCGCAAGTGTTCAAGGTTTATAATTACTCTGTGAAAGAATGTGAATTCCTGTAGCAAAAATAAGAAAATCCACTTAATTTTTAAATGAGACGATTCAGAAAATGTGTAAATCTGGGGAGGAGTACCAATTTTAAGTGCAGAGGGAAGTGAGGCAGTCAAATTAAAAGTTCACATTTTTTCTGTAAACAGTTCAGATGCCCAAAAAAATGGGTCAAAATATGCACCATGGGGTGTTAAAATTATACAATTCCAACTCATTCTGAATGATAGTTCATTCTCTGCTAGATAACTGAAAAAAGACTTGCTACAGTGAACAGGAGCATTACAGTCAGAGACTGAAGACTGAAAAGCCATAGTTCAACCATATACACCTCTACCTCGATATAATGCTGTCCTTGGGAGCCAAAAAATCTTACCGCATTATAGGTGAAACCATGTCATATTGAACTTGATTTGATCCGCTGGGGTGCACAGCCCCACACCACCGGAGCGCTGCTTTACCAAGTTATATCCGAATTCATGTTATTACTGGGTGGCGTTATAGCGGGGTAGAGGTGTACTTCATAAAGTGAAAGAAAGAGGGAAAGCAAACTAGAGAACTTTGTTCTTAAAAAAGCAAAGCTAATTAGAATTTTAGGACAGATGTTTCTGATGACTATGCACCATATGCAAATGAATGCCCCAATTAAGAATTGGTTATTTTAAGCAAAAATTATTTACAGATTCTGAAAGTTTAATGTCTAGAATAAAATAATAATGGCTCCTGGAGTGTATTTATACACCAATTTAAACAAACATCTTCTGTCTTTGGAGGCAAGGATCCTATGTTATCTTCCTTCCTGTTTTGCATGTTATTTACACACCAAACTAGACTGAATACCACTTAAGTGGTAGATCTCACAGTGCTTTGCAAAGACCGATAAATATTTTTATTTACATTTTATAGCACGATAAAATAAGCCACAAAGTAGTTAATTAACTTGCCCAGGCTCAGACTGAGTAAGTGGGCAGAACTACGAACAGACTCTCATCTGTAGATATCCAGCCTTGTTTCCTATTCATGGCCTCATATGCTGTAAGTATCTCATGTACCTGTATTCAAGTCTAGAAGTTATCCTAAAAAAGGAAGTCCTAAGGCATTTTTATTATTTTTTAAACTGAACTCATTATTAACCTCTTTCTGATCTTACTGATGATATATTTTAGAAGTTAGTTCAAACTTGAAATGAATATTACAGTTGTCCAAAAGGCAACATTTTCAACCCTATGACTCATCAGGAATATTCATGGATACAATAATCCAATCAAATCCCAGTGGCTGTTAAAATGATTAATAACTCCACCTGAAACGTTCAACATGCCTCTAGGAGATAAAATATTCCTAGTTCAACACTAGAAACATTCCCCTTTTCTAACTTCACTTCTACATAGTAGAAAAAATGTCACATGTTCTCCTTAACTTAATTATTCTCCATTTATTTCAATTTTTAAACAAACAAAAAGCACCTTTCCAAGTCTGCATGCCTATAGAAGATTACAAATTCATCAGAATCTTCACATTATGCAGAATGTATAACTATGCATGCACTAAATATTAATATAGCCACATGGTATTCTTTATGATGAAAGTCTTCGGTAGTGATCTTTGTGTCATCAGAGTAAAGGACTATATTCTATCCAGAAATACACAGTACCAGAGCCTCAGCTGGTGTTAACTTGTATAGCTCTGCTGAAGTCCACAGAGCTACAATTACTTACATCAGGTGTGCTCTGGCCCATGAACTCTGACCTCACTGGCTTGGTTATTTCTGCAAGCTGAGAACAGAATTGTGCCTCCACATCCTTTTCCATCATTCTCACCAAACTCAATAACCGACATCAGTGCTGTTAGGATTGCTGTGTCTAGCAAGCAGAAAGAGACAAATGCCTCAAAACTGCAGTTTAGTATTTGGAAGCTACAAATTCCTAATGTCTAATGTGGAGGCATCTGTTTCCTTCGGGTCTTCTTTCTACTCCAACATTATTGAATATATGCTATGGGAAACAAGATAGGACACAGCTTAGCTTACCATTTCTTCTTCTGCAATCTTTTGATCACAATACATCCCATTCTTGCTAGGTTTCTCTTTGGCCTGAGGACAGACGTAGCCACTGGGGAGCAGTAAAGGAAGAAAGATGAAGATAGCCATCACCCAATTACAGAAAAACTGGATAGTCTGGATTGTAGATACAAAAAGACGTGCTCAACTAACACCTGTATCATTGTTAAATTTGCCCATGCACGTATACCCTGATACTACAGATCATTACAGGCAGCCACACTGAATCACAAAAACGCTACAAAACTGGGAATAAAGTACATGCGGCACTTGTTACATTCCTTCCAACGAGGTACAGTAACAGTTATTGATAATCTCAGCGCATTATACATACCTCCTGTTGCTTCATTATGCTATTTCTCAACACTATAGCTAATGACACAGTGGAGGAAGGAAATATAAAGAAATTCCATCTTAAAGACAGGCATAAAATCAATGATAAAGCATCACATCATGCAAAGCACTTTCATTCTACTGCCCATGTACTGCTGGTAGTAATAGCTCCAACGTTCAATCAAGATGCCATTCTTAAAGTATTAGAAATTACATGCAGGCTTCATCAGTGCTGTGGAAAAAGCCTTTTTAAATATTAACATTTTACAAATATCATAAAATAAATATTACAATAATATTTATCACCTTCCATTTGAGGATCTCAAAACCCTTTGCAGATATTACTGAAATGAGTGTCACAACCTCACCCTCCTACTACCTCGCCCGACTGACAGATGAGAATCCTAGGCACAGAGCAGTTAAGTAACTTTCCTAAGGCCACAAAGCAAGTCAGTGGCCATGTCTGGACTATAACCGTTATTATCTGACCTCTAAGTCAATGCTTTCATAAGCAAAACCTTCCTTATTTATGAGTAAATACAGATTTGTTGAGGCATATTTTGTGGAAGCAGATTTTTAAGTCACAAAGCAGTATCGTTTGCTCCTGCATTAAAAGGCCAAAAGTAGACAGATTTCAGTGAATGATTACAAGTAAGGTATAAAAAATATGCATGGCTATAGCTCATTAGTATTTATTAAAACCCTAACAATGCACTCACTACTAAACAAGACACAAAATACAGGGGAGTCTTTCCCAAAGACCTTAACATTCTAACAAACAAGACAGAGCAGATAAACCAATCACACTGGAAAAGTCAAAGTACAGAATGGCTGGATTACTTTATTATTATTTGTGACTGATTTACCTTTTTGTGGGTGCTGCGGAGGGATGGAATCTTATGAAGGAATCTGAAATAAGAAAGGAGGTTGGCAGGCTGGAGTAGGGAGGGCATTTGATGCAGAAAGGATGATGTGGAAGATGGCACAAAGGGGCTGATTCCCCAGCCTTGCACCATATGAAGTCATTTATACCTGTGCAAAGTGGATGTAAAAACACCAACCTTTCCATGAATGGAGAAATCTGATTTGGTAGCATTTTACACCTACGTTGCATAGGTGTAAAAGACTACCCAAGGTGCAAAGCATTTGAGACTCAAGCAGAGCATCTGTTGTGGAAGAGAGACCATTTTGCAGCATATATGTATGTAAAACTGGGATACATGGCTCTCTTGCAGCTTCACAGAAGCCAAGGATTTGTTTATTTTTTGCATCCCCTTAACATTTGAAGCTGTATTGGATAACGGAGCAACAGTAAAACAAAGTAAGTCTATGCAGGGGTGGCTCTAGGCATTTTGCCGCTCCAAGCACGGCAGGCAGGCTGCCTTCGGCGGCTTGCCTGCGGAGGGTCTGCTGGTCCCGCGGCTTCGGGCATGCCGCCGAAGCCGCGGGACCAGCAGACCCTCCGCAGACATGCCGCCGAAGGCAGCCTGCCTGCCGCCCTCGCGGCGACCGGCAGAGCGCCCCCAGTGGCTTGCCGCCCCAGGCACGCTTTTGGCGCGCTGGGGCCTGGAGCCGCCCCTGAGTCTATATTAAGATTAACTAGTTTTTCTTAAGCCTCTTACATGTACCGCATACAGATAACAGAATGACAAGTTTCAGTGTGGTAGCCATGTCACTACAAAAACTAATTTCCCCATACTAATTTTCCCCTACTGTTACTCACACCTTCTTGTCAATTGTTAGAAATGGGCCACCCTGTTTACACTGGCCTCATTACCACTTCAAAAGTGATTTTTCCACCCTTGGTATTCTACTGTTGAAATTAGCCCACTTCCACTTTAACTGAATTGTCTCATTAGCACGGACCCCTCACCTGGAAAGGCAACTCCCATCTTTTCATGTACTGTGTATATATACACGTGAACATAAGAATGGCCACACTGGGTCAGATCAAAGGTCCATCCTGTCAAGTATCCTGTCTACTGACAATGGCCAATGCCAACTGCCCCAGAGGGAGTGAACCTAACAGGTAATGATCAAGTGATCTCCCTCCTGCTGTCCATCTCCACCCTCTGACAAACAGAGGCGAGAGACACCATTCCTTACCCATCCTGGCTAATAGCCATTAATGGACTTAACCTCCATGAATTTATCTAGTTCTCTTTTAAACCCCATTATAGTCCTAGCCTTCACAACCTCCTCAGGCAAGGAGTTCTACCTGCCTACATCTGATGAAGTGGGTTTTAGCCCACGAAAACTTATGCCCAAGTGAAACTTCTGAAATACACAGAGAAATAAAATCAAATCAGATGGTGACTATGATGTATAATCAAGCCACTCCTTTTAGGGGAAAGGGGAACCCTCCACAACACTCCATTTCCCCAACCCCTACCCTTAATGCCCACCACCACCACTCTTCTGATTTCAAGGACCTATAATAATTTAGACCAGCTAAGGATCTCACTAAGGACTCCAAGCTGCACCTCCATTCATCCACAGTGGACCAGATGCTGCTCCCTCTGCAGCTTGACAGCACTGTCCTCTGAGCATTTGCTTGCTAGAGCAAATTGTCCCCTTGCTAGAATATAGGCCTGTTGTGTTGCTCTGAGTTGTAACAGCAGCAACACAATCCAGAGATAGAATGTGCACCACCCCTTCAGCTCAGGGTATAAAGTATGGACCGGGCCCCCCATAACTCAGTTGTGGTTCAGCGCCAGGGCAACATGCGACCAGTATATCCAAGGCTAGGCCAAAAAGCATAATCTTTGAAGATAATCCATTACATATATTGCTATTGGATACTTACTTCTGTTCAGCCTGATGCTCCCCGCCATTTCCACTGGTGAAGGAGAACAGTAGTAGTATAACTGCGGTGAGGGTCACAGAAGAGAGAGAACATCAGTTCCACCTGAGGTTCCCCCATGTGCCTTTGAGCCCACACAGAGGTTCCTTTCTGCAACTCTGCGTGGTCAGGACCCCTTGCTAGAATATAGGCCTGTTTGTTAGCCTGAGATATAATTTTGGGTTTGATTTTTGATACTCTTATATCCTTACTAATATGTGTGAACACAGAACAAAGACAGGTTTCAGAGTAGCAGCCGCGTTAGTCTGTATCCGCAAAAAGAACAGGAGTACTTGTGGCACCTTAGAGACTAACAAATTTATTTCAGCATGAGCTTTTGTGAGCTACAGCTCACTTCTTCGGATGCATAGAATGGAACACACAGACAGGAGATATTTATACATACAGAGAACATGAAAAGGTGGAAGTATGCATACCAACAGGAAGAGTCTAATCAATTGAAATGAACTATCATCAGCAGGAGAAAAAAACTTTTGAAGTGATAATTAAGATGACCCATAGAAGGTGTGAGGAGAACTTAACATAGGGAAATAGATTCAATTAGTGTAATGACCCAACCATTCCCAGTCTCTGTTTAGGCCTGAGTTAACTGTGTCTAATTGGCATATTAATTCAAGTTCAGCAGTCTCTCTTTGACACTGTATTGCTTCTGCCTGGCCAGATGGGTTTGTTAGTATAATGAGAAAAGATAAAGGAACAGAGCTCAAGTGTAGCTGGGTATGGTGGCAGTGTAATATACGAGCATACACGTGAAGAACAGTCCTGCCTCAACTCCTCTCCCAAGAAAAGGTCAAGCAACCAGTTGGGAGGGGTGAGAGGAATAGCGGGGGGGAGGTATAAGAAACACTAAAACCCAAAGAAATGCCTGTCCCTGACCAAAGCACAACCTCACTCCCTACCCCTCCAATGGGATACAAAAGAGGTGGTACCAATGCCCCCCGACTCACAGCCCTCCAAAACACAACATGACCAGAAATTGTAAGGGGTGGGACCAAGGGCGTGCACTGCAGGTACAATTATGCCTGCTAAGGAAGAGGAAATGGGGACCCTGGTAAAGGCTCTGCAGCATCAGAGCTATGGATACGCTTGCTTGAAACTAACCCCAATAAACACTGCATTGCCTGCACTTCGGATTTCTGCTTTCTGTCTTTGTGACAAGAAACATGGGAGGGGGTGAAGGGAAAACCCCCTAACACTCCTCACGGGAATGGCACTGGCAAACAGCTGCTCCCCGAAGCACACCACAGACTCATGAGCGGCACTAACTCCTACTCTGAGTCCAGACCACAGTGGGAGCTGAGGAGAGCATATTCCCTACAGAAAGACATGCTGTTAGGGGAGAAAGGAGTAAGTTAAACACTGTTCCAGTGACATCAACTGCATTCTGTTTTCTTTAAAAATAAGCGGGAGCGTGCCATCACATTTAACTTCTGCAATTTAAAGTTATCAGAATCAGAACAGTGCCAAAACAGATAAATTAATAATTACATTCTGCCTCCCTAAATTCCCTCTGGTGCTTCAGCTGGAGCATACACACAGCATTGCTGTGCGCTATTCAACAGCTGCCACGTTCCATCTCAGAGGGGGGATGCACTTCCTTGATGAACCAAGTGATCTTTGCATCTGCACAACTGTTTGTTAAGCATGTAAAATGTTTTAGGGGTCCTTCAACATAACAGGCGCTATCTAAGTCATGCCTGACCAACCTGATTGCCTTCTATGGTAAAATAACTAATTCTGTGGATACGGGAAAAGCAGTGGACATGACATACCTTGACTTTAGCAAAGCTTTTGATATGGTCTCCCATAGCATTCTTGCCAGCAAGTTAATCAAGTATGGATTGGATGAATGGACGATAAGGCAGATAGAAAGCTGGCTAGAACGTTGGGCTCAACTGGTAGTGATCAACAGGTCGGTATCAAGCAGAGTGCCCCAGGAGTCAGTTTTTGTTCAACATCTTCATTAATAATCTGGATTGATGGGATGGATTGCACCCTCGGCAAGTTCACGGATGACACTAAGGTGTGGGGAGAGGTAGATACACTGCAGGGTAGGGATAGGGTCCAGAGTGACCTAGACAAATTGGAGGATTTGGCCAAAAGGAATTTCATGAGGTTCAACAAGGACAAGTGCAGAGTTCTGAATTTAGGACAGAAGAATCCCATGCACTCCTACAGGCTGGGGACCAACTGGCTAAGCGGTAGTCCTGAGGAAAAGGACCTGGGGATTACAGTGGATGATATGAGTCAACAGTGTGCCCTTGTTGCCAAGAAGGCTAATGGCATATTTGGCTGCATTAGTAGGTGCACTGCCAGCAGATGGATGGAAGTGGTTATTCCCCTCTATTCAGCACTGGTGAGGCCACATCTGGGGTACTGAGTCCAGTTTTGGGGTTCCCACTATAGAAGGGATGTGGACAAACTGGAGAGAGTCCAGCGGACGGCAACGAAAATTATTAGGGGGCTGGAGCACATGACTTATGAGAAGAGGCTTAGGGAACTGGGATGGTTTAGTCTGCAGAAGAGAAGAGTGAGGGGGGATTTGAGACCCGTCTTCTTCAGGTAATTGAAGGCTGAGCTCGGCTGTTCTCAGTGGTGGCAGATGACAAAACAAGGAGCAATGGTCTCAAGTTGCAGTGGGGGAGGTCTAGGTTGGATATTAGGAAAAATTATTTCACTAGGAGGGTGGTGAAGCACTGGAATGGGTTACCGGGGGGGTGGGAGGGAAACAGACAGTGGAATCTCCATCCTTAGAGGTTTTTATGGCCTGGCTTGACAAAGCCCTGGCTGGGATGATTTAGTTGGGGTTGGTCCTGCTTTGAGCAGGGGGTTGGACTAGATGACCTCTTGAGGTCGCTTCCAACCCTGATATTCTATGCCTCAGATATTTTTACTATAGTAAAAAACACTTAATTTTTAACATTGTATAAAAGTTAAATACATATCTGCTCAGAGAGATGTTTAATAACTGCTCTTTGCATTTCAGTACAGAGCATAAGTTGCAGCCTTTTTGTATACAACTATCTCTAAAAACGGAATACAATGGGAATGCATGCAGATATATGGATGTAGGTGCCTACATTCAGGCTCCACTCCCAAGTTTGAACATTTTAGCCATTACCTCAGAAATCATGATAACGATGCCTACAAAGGGTTAAAAACTTCAGTCTTTGTGCTGCATACAGCAATGTACTCACACAAAAACAGACCAGATACCACATTTTATTTCCAAGTGCCCTGCTCGGACAATCCCCCTGCTTCTAACAGGATTACTCATGCGGTTTCAGTTACAGTATGCATCAGTGCACTGAACTAGATTAATATTAATAGGCAATGGAACTCAGAACATTGTCACCTTGGAGTAATGTTCCAAGCTCTCCTCAACAGAAAATGCTGAAGTCTATATTCAAGTGTAATAATTAAAATGGTTCAGCACAGCAGAAAACTGAATTTAATGCAAACATGTACCCAGAGTTCAAATAAATGCAACAGGTATTTCAAAGAGCTAAAATATTTATTCTTAGCATTCAGTCCAACAAGTTTCTTTCCTGTCATCAAACATTAAACTCATCACCTGGCGATCATTTGATGCTAATGGAAGTGAACAGGCCTTATTTTGTTAAATTATTCATAGGCCAATATTAAAGAGTTTTAAAATATTGGGCTCTCTACATGACTGGCAATTATCACTTCATTTACAGCACCATTAAATTCCAATTCTTCAGAGAGAGTAAAATATGTTTCAGGACACATTTTATCCTTATTAAAAAAAAAAAAAAAAAGACAGATTTCAGCCTTTCCATATGCAAAAGTTTAGAGAATGATCCTTCGTTCTTTCAGACTCATTCTTTTTGAGAATTAGTAGTTAGTTACCAGGCAAAATATGCCATAACTGCACTAATTCATAATCTTACTTTCCACATAGTTTTGAGGCAAAATGTTTTTCACCCAAAAGATACTTGTTTGATGGTTTTGATTGTTTCTTTTTAAGATCATGTCATTGTAAGTACAGCAAAGGATTTTGGTTCCTTGAAACCAAAAGATTTCTATTCTAGAGTAAGCCAAAGGGAAGGGACTTGGGAGACAGATTGTCAACAATTTTGCTCTAGGGAGCAATTTTCTAAACATTATTTTATACATAAAATTAAGTACTGCTTTTTAATTAAATATCAAAGTTTCAGTGAAGGGTCAATACCAACTTCTGGATAACATTTGGCAGATAACTCAAAACAAAAATGATGCTATTCAGTTAAACAAAATAAACTTAAACATAGGTCTAGGGAAGAGGTAGGGGTGGGAAAGGGAGTTTGTTAATCTGGAAATGTATTTTTGCAAGGGAAATTCTCACATTTTATTTGTGCTTTGTTTGTGGCAACTGCTGTCTACCTTGCAATTCTCATCATTTATTTTAACCATTTAGCAAATCCAAAGTAGATCAAGTCCAAAAAAATTACTCCACTTCAACATTCATTCCTATTTGATTTCACCTAAAAAATATAATAAATTAAAATATACCTACCTCATCACAGAAAAAGCAGCTCTCGGTTTCCCTAAAGGAACTTAGTTCTGCTTAACTGAGTTGGAAAGGGAAGTGAAGGACTTCACATATTTTATGAAGTCATCTTTAAACTGATTCTTCTGAGTGTATGTATGTTACAGCAAAGTTTTATTAGCGTAACGCTGAACTGACAAGACAGTCAGAAAGTGTTTGTAAGGTTTTGCTCCACTAGAAGAGAAAATGAAAATGCTTCTGTATCCACAGGGCCGGCTCCAGGCACCAGCCCAGCAAGCAGCTGCTTGGGACGGCCAACGGTGAGGGGCAGCACATCCAGGTCTTCGGCGGCGGGTCCCTCACTCCCTCTCAGAGCGAAGGACCAGCCACCAAATTGCCGCTGAAGACTGAAGCAGCAGCGGCAGAGCTGCAGATCGCGATCGCAGCTTTTCTTTTTTCTTTTTGCTGCTTGGGGCGGCAAAAACCCTGGGGCCAGCCCTGTGTATCCATGAGAACTATCGTAGCATCTTTCTTACGTAACTGGAATATTTTTCAAGGACCAGAAAGCCTCCACAGGTCTAGTGACTGTCAGGAGTTTCACATCCTCCCACTCAAGTGGGTCATGTGGCCTGAGGGACTGCAAAATTTAAATTGCTTGCAAACTAATGTAATGGTTTTCCACTTTTAGAACAATTCAGAACTACAGTATATTAAAATTATAAGATGCATCTGCAGGGAGCCTGTAGGGTTCTGCAGGGTCTGGTACTATTCAATATTTTCATTGGATAATGGAGCAGAAGGCATGATTATAACATTTGCGGATGACACGAACCTCGGAGGGGGATGCAAACACTTTGGGGGACAGGATTAGAATTCTAAAGTACCTTGATAAACTGGTGAATTGGTCTATCAACAAGATGAAAGTCAATAAAGGTAAATGCAAAGTATTAGACCGGGAAATAACTGGCTAGGTGATGGTACTGCAGAGAAGGATCTGGGGGCTATAGGAAATCACAAATTGAATATGAGTCAACTGTGTGATGCAGCTGCAGAAAGGGCTAGTATCATTTTGGGGTGTATTAAATGGAGTGTCACTTGCAAAACATGGGAGGGTAATTGATAAGAGGGAAGGTTCTCCCATGGATTGGTAACTGGTTAAAAGATAGGAAACAAAGGGTAGGAATAAATGGTCAGTTTTCAGAATGGAGAGAGGTAAATAGTGGTGTCCCCCAGGGGTCTGTTCTGGGACCAGTCCTATTTAACATATTCATAAACGATCTGGAAAAAGGGGTAAACAGTGAGGTGGCAAAATCTGCAGATGATACCAAACTACTTAAGATGGGTAAGTCCCAGGCAGACTGCGAAGAGCTACAAAAGGATCTCACAAAACTGGCAACAAAATGGCAGATGAAATTTAATGTTGATAAATGCAAAGAAATGCACATTGGAAAACATAATCCTAACTATACATATACAATGATGGGGTCTAAATTCGCTGTTACCACTCAAGAAAGAGATCTTGGAGTCATTGTGGATAGTTCTCTGAAATCATCCACTCAATATGCAGCGGGAGTCAAAAAAGCAAACAGAATGTTGGGAATCATCAAGAAAGGGATAGATAATAAGACAGAAAATATCATATTGCCTCTACATAAATCCATGGTATGCCCAGACCTTGAATACAAAAGATGACCAGGGGTGGGGAGGGGCCTGCTAACAGTCTTCAAATACGTTAAAGGCTGCTATAAAGAGTGATCAATTGTCCTCCATGTCCACCGAAGTTAGGACAAGAAGTAATGGGCTTAATCTGCAACATGGAAGATTTAGGATACATATTTGGAAAAACTATCCTTACAGTTAGAAAGTTAAGTACTGGAACAGTTTACACCAAGGGAGGTTATGGAACACCATCATTCGAGGTATTTAAGAACAGGTTAGACAATCACCTGTCAGGAATGGATTAGGTATACTTGGTCTTGTCTCAGAGAAGGGGGGAGAGGGAGTGGACTAGATGACCTCTCAAGGTCCTTTCCAGCCCTGCATTTTTATTAGCCCATGATTTTATTTACACTCCAGAATAGGTTTCCACTGTGCCAGTGTGATCAAATTCATAGTTCACCTGCTTTCCCACAACAGTATTGATATTTCATAGCACTTTGCCATTATTTTAAAAGATGCTTGTCTTGGCTGGAATGCTTTATTAATGCTGTTTCTGTACACCAGCCTAATTAGATAAAGCCTTTCAAAGACCAGCACTTACTAGGATGATTTGATTAGGTTGTCAATCGTGACAATGCCACCGTATCTTTTGAAGCTCTTAAGAGGCAGAAAGCTTGCCATACAGAGATTATAAGAATGTACAGCTCAGGTTTTTCAATTCAGCTAATGCACAGAACTATTTTATTTCTAAACCTCTAGGCCCTGTTTCCCAAGATATACGTGTGAGATGGTTTGTATATGTTGATGTATTAATGATTAAAACTACAGCAGGGAAGAGCTTGGGTATATGGCTGTTTGTTTCTGGGGGGTTTCTTTTAAACCAACATTTATGGTGAGTCCTGGAGATCAAGGCAGAAAAAGCAACTGTACTCAGTAAATCAAAAAGGGGAAGTTACTAACACATATATATTTGCAGCTGGAGAAGGCATGTGATCAAAACCTTTGTCATAAATATAAAAGTTGTTACCCTTCCCTTTATGTATGCAGTAACATAAAATCCCTCCTGACCAGAGGTAAAGAATCACTTACCTGTAAGGGGTTAATCAGTTCAATTAACCTAGTTGGCATCTGACCAGAAGTACCAATGGGGAAAGATGATGCTTTCAAATCTGGGGAGGGAAGGTTTTGTTTATGCTCTCTTTGTTGGTTCCCTCTCGGGGCAAAGAGACAGACCAAGCAGGTAAACCAGCTCCTAAAAAGATACTGAAATGATACAATTTCTGTAATTTTAGATGTAATTAACAGCAAGGAAATGTGTTAGATTATCTTTTGCTTTAGCTTGTGAATTTTCCCTATGCTAAGAGGAAGATCTATTCCTGTTTTTGTAACTTTGAAGTTGAGCCTAGAGGGGAAACTTCTGTGTTTTAAATCTTTTTATTACACTGTAAAATTACCGTCCATCCTGATTTTACAGAGGTGCTTCTTTTACTTTTTTCTTTATAATAAAGTTCTTCTTTTAAGAACCTGATTGATTTTAGTGCCCTAAAGATAAAGAGTCTAGTCTGTACTTCTATTAAAGGTTGGTATATTATTCTCAAGCCTCCTCAGGAAAAGGGGCTTGGAGGAATATTTTGGGGAAATAGGAACCCCAAATGGTCCTTTTCCTGAATCTTTGGCTAAATCACTTCGTGGTGGCAGCAATACCGTCCAAGGACAAGGAAAAGATTTGTGCCTTGGGGAAGTTTTTAACCTAAGCTGGTAGAAATAAGTTTAGGGGGTCTTTCATGCAGGTCCCCACATCTGTACCCCAGAGTTCAGAGTGGGGAGGGAGCCCTGACAACCTTAAACTCCCTTCTCCACCTCAAAAGTGAAGCCATTTCACTCTCACTGACAGAAGGTGAGAGGGAGCCAGCGAGGAAAGGAAATACTTTACAAACAACAATTTGATCTTTTTTTCTGTCAGCACGTTATGGTCTACTGAAATCAACAGAAATTTTGCTACCAACTTCAATGGGAGCAGGATTGGGCCTTAAGTGTTGTAACAACTTTGAAGGTTCCCAGGTGAACATGTTTTTTTCCTCTAATGCTAAAGACAGTTATTTTTGTAACTAAGGTGATCATACACTTCATTTTTAGTTAACATACCTTATAAAACTACGAGACCATTCACTCTTGGTGAAACATTTTATGGAAAATAAAAGGCAATCATCCAAAATAGAGGGGCAGGATCCTCATTAGGCATAAATGGTCGTAGCCCGACTGACTCCAATGGAGCTGTGATAGTTTACAGCAGCAGAGTCAAAGCATTTTACTGCTAGAACCTTTAATGAGGGATTCTGGATGGAAATTATGAATGATCGAAAAATGGTCAATGTAGAAAACTGGCTATTACGAGTTTTCTCACCTTTCCTTATGAGAGGAATAATCCTATTGACTTCAAAATGAGCCAAACACCTCAGAACTTGGCGCTAAAAGTACAATATTCTACCTCTATTATCTGTTTCCATTCGTACTTGCCAAATGCATGGAGCCCATTCAAAAGAGCATTACACATCATGTATGCCTGTTCTCAAAGGAATTCACAGAGACAAGTACGCTCTTTTGCAATTCAATAAACCCCTTTTCTCACGCTCAAGTGGTGACCTCTTCTTAAATACACAAGCCTCCAAAGAGAAGATGCAGCCAAAACCCAGGGATTTTCAACTCCGATAATCTACATTTAAAGGGACACAATCAAATTCTAGAGGCCTCAAAAAAATTGCCCTTAAAAATATTGAGAATTTCTCCCATACTCCCATAGGGTTTAGTGTCATTTAAAAATAAAGACAGACCAACAATGCTGGATCTACAGCCACCAAAACAAAATTTCAGTTCCCAGACTTGGAGTCTGTGTGTACACACAGTGCTACACAACCACATTTGGGAATTGTGCTACGTGCCCTTCCAATTGTGTGGTAAGTAGATTCTTACTGCTTGACCATTTCATCACCTTCAACATCACAGGGCAGTAGGTCTCCAGCAAACTCATGGGATTTAAGTGTTAGGAGGAGAGCTTTGATCTATATAGGAAGAGATGTTCTGAGGTGGGGAAAAAGATGTTTGAGGACATAGGTGGTGATCACCATTCTATATTGCAAAAGCAACCAGAGACAGAAGGAAACCTTGAGGGCACAAATAAAGGACGGGCAGGGGTAAGGAGAAACTCTGGTACTGCAAGATGGGCAGAAGCAAGGGCTCTCCAGCCTGTGTACAGAGGTCAGGTGGCAAAGGAGGGGACAGAAGGTCGAATCAACAGAGGCACCTAAAGAAAGAATTTCCTGACTTGTTTGTACCTGAATTGTGTGTGTTAACTTAGCATTAACAATGTAAGTTGTCTGGCTGTGAGAATTTCTTTGTTTCCCTCCACGTCCCCGCCCCCTAAATTATACTTATTTTTTCTGAAGTGATTGTTTCTCAATAGATAAGCACTTTGGTATGTAGCTGTTTAAGCTTATGGATAAGTGTTCTGGATATGGATGAAGAGGAAGTTCAAGACTCACTTTTTAATTTAAAAAGGAAAACCTGATTCATGATGTTATAAAATAAGCATGGAGAAAGTCCCATTTATTCCCATCCCACATATTACAGCACTGAAATCCAAGGAGACTGACTCATGGACGCTGTGATACTACAGAGTCAGGTGGTCTGGCCACCGGATACCGAACATTACCTGGGATTTCCTGTAACTTTCCACTGGAAGGGGGGTCAAGTTTGGGAAACAAAGGATTGCCGCCTTATGTAAATCCAATTTAAGGGTGGGGAGGAAGGTAAACAGGGCTCCTCCTTTCCATGGCTGCCTGCCCAAGAAGAAAGACTGCTAAAGTCACCTGAAGGGAAGGCAAGGGGGGAGTCCACACTGAGACAGGGGTCCAGTCTGAAAGGAAATATAACTGGAACTCTGAACCACAGAAACTTTGCAACCTGCCTAAAACAACATTTAGAGTGAGAATTTACATTTTGTAACCTGTTTCTTAAGTATATTGAGCTTAGTTTGCGTATGTTGTTTTATTTGGTCAGTAACCTGCTTTGTTCTGTCTGGGGTTTGGTACCCCACCCCACCCCTTAAAGGAAGTGGGCACCAGAGTGTTGGAGAAAGCCCCTAAGGCTGAAGCTTCCCAGCGCGGCTCTCCGTTACTCTGTGTAGCTGGGTGAGGCCCTGCCTGTGTGTTTGGCTGGAAGAGGTTTGTGAGCCTATCCCAGCAAGGCCAGGGGACCCAGGCTGGCAGAATAGGCTGACTCAGTGGCAGCCCAGCACATCAGGTGGCACTCCAAAGGGACCAAACCCGTCACAGTCACCAGTGACCTACAATGTAATTCCACCAGAGCGTATAGAGTGCAGGCCAATGCAGAACTGCCCCGACATGGCAGCTGAGATTGTGACCCCTGTCTTTTCAGGAGGCAAACTACTGCTGGTTCATGCATGGGATTTTACAGAATTGACTATGCTTCTAGTAAGTTACCTATATCATTTACTTTTAATTTAATGAAACCCAATTAAGAAAAACTATCACAAGGGTTTTGATGAACCATCCAGATAACTGCAGTTAAGAGATCTGATGCCAAATGACAATACATGGATTCACACTGTAGCAGAAAAGATAATGAATACTCAGCACTGTACTTCAGAGGACATTTTGTTTGTTCAATCTAGTCAACAGAGGCCAGTCTGTTTTGCCATGCACCTTTTGTAGCCATTTCCACCAATGCAAAGTAAGCACAAAACAGGTGCAAAATGCTACAAATTCAGACAGCGAATATGATTGGAGGGCTCTGCCTGTAATGGGGGCACTTCCCAGCCAGCTTAGACTCAAAGCAGGAGCCAGGAACAGGCCTTCAGACCCTCCCTGGGGCGGTTTTTGAGGGTTTCTCGGTAACCTTGTTTTGACAGAGACCAAGGAGCCTAGTGATAACACAACACAGGAAAGTCTACATTGCAATAAAAAAATCCTCGGCACCAAGTTTCAGAGCCCAGGTCAGCTGTCTCAGGCTCGCAGGGCTCGGACTGTGGGGTTATGAAACTGCAGTGTAGATGTTCGGACTCAGGCTGGAGCACAAGGTCTGAGACCCTCTCCCACTCATGGGGTCTCAGAGCCCAGGCTTCAGTCTCAGCCCAAACATTTACACTTCCATTTTATAGCCCCACAGGCCAGCCTCGGCTATGTTATAGGTCTTTTACTGCAGTGTAGATGCGCTCTAAGGACCAGCTATTCCCCCCCTGAAGTGGACTTAATTGGGAGATGGGTGTTAAACGGCTTAATTAGGCAGGGGGCTAACAAAAGCAATCAGTCCAGCAGAATGAGGAGATCTTCCCTTCTCGCTCCCTGGAGAGGGGACTAAGGAAAAAGTTTATGTCCACTTGCATGTTGCTGCACAAGGCTGTCCAGATGAACTGGTGGAGTGGACCTAATAAATATCACACTGGTGTTTACAAACCTGGAAAGCGTCCAGCTTCTTTGTGATGGTCCAAAGGGCAGAGACAGTAGCCCTGTTGAACTTGTCTACTGGCCACTTACCCCTTCTTCTTCATCACAGAATCCATCCTCCTCCTTCCCACTCCTCACAGCTCTCCACCCCAATCTCCAATCTCCCCCCTCTCTCACCAACACAAACCTAGGTTCCAAGTCTGCATCCTCCTCTCCACCTCTGGTGATGTTTACCCCACCCATGGCCCGCCCTCCTTCCCACCTCTCTCTCTCTTTCCCTTTCCACACCTGCCCCCCCCCACTCACCTCCATGCCTCTTATGCCACCATTTCTAATCCGAGGCACATTACCCAAGTGCAGGCTTGGAAACACCAAGTCCAAAAGCCCAGGTCTCACAGCAATGCTGCATAGACTTACCGAGAGAGGCACTTCCTCTGCAGCTGCCTCTCCTATGGAGGCCTCTCCTTCTCTCACGCTCCGTCCTGAATTATACTATGGTGGAGGCGTGTTCCTGTTTCCGCTGCTTCCAGCTCCTTCTCCCTCTTCCCAGTCTTTCCCCTCTTGTAAACAGCATCACATCTGCCTCTTCTCTATTCCCCTTCCCATCTTGGGGTCAGGTTCTACCCTCCAACACCTTCTTCTACAATTCTGACTCCTGGTTCTTTCTCTCTCTTCCTCTCATCACAGCCACCCACATGCATCTTGCCCTGCTCATCTCCATTCAGGATGCTAATGCAGAGATCATTTTCCTAGCATTTACGTGACCCCTCCGCCCTTTTTACTCCCTCCACTGGCTCCCCTTTCTCAAGCACAAGCTGCTTCTCTTCCCTTTCAAAACTCTTCATGATCTATCCTGGGGTAGGCAACCTATGACACGTGTGCCGAAGGCGGCACACAAGCTGATTTTCAGTGCCATTCATACTGCCAGGGTCCTGGCCAATGGTCTGGGGGGCTCTGCATTTTAATTTAATTTTAAATGAAGCTTCTTAAACATTTTAAAAACTGTATTTGCTTTACATACAACAATAGTTTAGTTATATATTATAGACTTAGAGAAAGAGGCCTTCTAAAAACGTTAAAATGTATTACTGGCACACAAAACCTTAAATTAGAGTGAATAAATGAAGACTTGGCACACCACTTCTGAAAGGCTGCAGACCCCTGATCTATCCCCACCCTCTCAATCGCTATCAGGATGTTAACGTCGGCTCATGAAGCCAGCCTCCCTCACCCACTGGTTAAATTTCCAAACAAGAATCTTCTTGCTTTCTCCGATGGCTGTCTCCCACGCTTGGGAGGAGCTCCCATAAATAGCCACAAAGCTACCTCATTACTCTGCTTTGAATCGCTCCTTAGCCATGATTCCTACAAAACAAGTGACAAGCTAGGCTGCTGGCATGGTGAGACCACTGCCGATCATGCTGACCAATACCGTCTCACTGTTTCCTCGTACTCCCCCATCTGTCTGTACCCATCTGTTGTCTCTCGTCTTATACTTACATTGTATCAAGTATCACAGGGGTAGCCGTGTTAGTCTGGTTCTGTAGAAGCAGCAAAGAATCCTGTGGCACCTTATAGACTAACAGACGTTTTGCAGCATGAGCTTTCGTGGGTGAATACCCACTTCTTCGGATGCATTGTACACTAAATTAGGGGCAGAGGTCTTTCTTTTGTGCATATGTTGTGTTGTGTGTATGTTCTGTTTCAGTATCTAGCACAATAGCATCCTGGACCTTGACTGGTGCTTCCTAGGTACAATGGTAATACAAATAATAGAAGACTCAGGTGCAGTACATGCAACATACAAGAACTCCAGTAATTTGTAGCCATTGATTTTAAAAATTACACATTGATATGTGAATACTGTGGTGTCCCACACAGCATATAAGAGACAGAAGTCAGCAGGAATGAATATCAAGATTCTTCTTCTTCACTGAGGCTGCTATATACATTCAGACCTTGGCTCTCTAGTTCCCAGACTAGCTAAACAAAGGTTGTGCTGCCAAACACGATCTCCCTGTGTCCTGGCCTGGACAATAAAGCCTTGGAAGGGACTACTCACTAAATATAAATAAATATATCTATATGGACTACAAACATTCTTTGATAAGACTGCCCGTTAGTAACAGCTATTGAGTTACAGGATCAGATTTATAAGCAATGCTTTGATTACAAGGGTTTTTTCTTTTCTTAACTGCCGTTGACTTAAGTACAGCTTGTTTTCCCATTGAGCTGTTTTTCAAAGTCAAGGAATGTACAAATTATACCAAAGTGCAGACTTAAAGTGTTCACAACGAATTGTAATGGAGATTGGAGGAAAATACACCAGCCTGTCGTCAGAGGTACCTTTATCACAAACAACTTTATAATGAGTATGCACAGGGTTTGAAGAGGGTATTTGGAGCTTAAATCCCATCACAGTCGTGAAGAAATTCACTGAGCCATAGCACCAAACAATCCCTTATTATTTAGAGGTGATGGGTCTGAATCAATCTTTTTTGCCATCTAACAGAGTCCTGCTGTCATCTTGCTTTTTACTGATATTGAGTTATATGGGAAACTTTTAAGAATGACTCATTCAGTGGCTAAATATAGCCTGCTACAGAACATTGCCTGACCTCACCTTTTAAAAGGCAAGACCCTACATCTAATCAAGGAAGTAGTATATATTTACAACCCCTCCGCCTGTCCACCCCCACAAAAAAAGTCAATCTCATCTAAACCTTCATCCACCCTCAGGCTAACCTGAAAACGAGTAAACCAAACATACAACAGAATCATATTTTCTTAGGAATTCCAAAATATCTTCATCATCAAGGATAACCTTATCTTTACATGGTCCATAGCAGGTAGCACACAACAGGAGTAAATTATTTAATCGTAAAGACTTCACTGTGACGGTTTTATTTTCGATCCTATTATTTCATGTTCTACCAGACTCACTCTACTAAAGGCCAAGCAACATGAAAGCTCTTTTTTCAAATATGTTAAACATATATGAAAACAATGGTCCAAAACAGAATGGTCATTTTGCAGAAATATACCATGTAGTTATAAAGAAAAATATATAAGAAGTTATTTTATTTTCCTAATTCATTAATTGCAGCCAAGCATTTGCAAAAACTGTCAACTCATCTTAAAGCTCTCAGCACCTTCTGAGAATCAGGCCCCTTTAAAATGTCTTGAGCTAAGTGCCCAAAATTACTCCTCACTTCTAAAAAAAAAATCTTAATCTTCGTGATTATTTTCATTATTTTTCCCCCAAGCTTTTGAGGAAAGCAGCTGATCTTCCATTCTGATCTTCAATGTGGAAGCTGGGAAAACAATCACGGCTACTACTGTTGCTGTTTTAGGGCTTGATCCTGCGAGGTGAAACATTGGTGCTTGTAAAGTGCAGGGGTCCCTCAATTCTCTTCCACATCAAGGGGAGCTACGGGTGCACAGCACTTTTAGAGGACTTGTATCCAAGATCCAAATTCCATGTCTATTGAGATCAGTGGAAATAATCCTAGTTTCACTGCGGATTGGTCAGTTTCTAGGGGAGCAACAGTAGCTCCCACCAATAGGTTACTACAACTGAGATGGCATACTAAAAACCAGAATAAGAGTGTAAGGAAGATTAGAGAGGAAGGATGCTCCAGTAGCCAAGGCAGTAGCTTAGGACTCAACAGACTTGGGTTCAATTCTCTGTTGTGAAACAAGACACCAGTGTGACCTTGGGCCAGTCACTTAGCCTCCATGTGCATCAGTTCCCCATCTGTAAAATGGAGACAATAGTATTTCCCTATCTCACAGGAGCTCGTGAGGATAAATACATTAAAGACTGTGAGGTGCTCTGATACTGCAGCAATGGGAGCCATATAAGTATGATAGATAGCTAGATAATGATGCAGAGTTATTGTGGTCTAATGGCTAAAGCACTGGACTGGGACTTGGAAGACCTGGACTCTGGGTCCATCTCTGCTACTGGACCGCTGGGTGACTTTGGATAAGTCACTTCCCATCTCTATGCCTCAGTTTCCACATCTGTAAAATCAGGTGGTGATACTGGCCTCCTTTGTAAAGTGCTTTGAAATCTGCTGATGAAAATGCTAGCGGGTGGTGGTGATGATGATGATGAAACATAGCTCATAAATAAACCCCTTCATTTTCAGTTTAAACCATAAAAAATTCTCAGGTTTTACAAAAAGTACTGTTTAGTTTTTTCTGATTTTCATCCTACTTTTGTATCATTCAAATAGAACGGAAAATAAAACCTTGTTTTATTAGGAAAATACAATACATTGCAGGAGATGCATGTATTACAGTAATACATTAGTCTGTGTGTATATGCAAAGCAGCGTGTTGAAGTAAGGCTATGCATTAGTCTAGAAGATACATACAATAAAAGGCAGCACGCAAGCTCTGAAGTGCGTGCGCATCTGAACATACTAATAAATCTCACACCCACCATGTACACATGTCAAGCTGTTAGCAGATAACGGTTTAAAGATTTGACACACTAAAATGGGAAGAAAACAAAAATCTGTATCAGAATACATTTCTGAACACAAGGAAGTATTCAAAAGTTTTAAAAAAACAAAAACAGGATAAAAGGATGAAGTTGAGTGTATACACTGCAAACGGTATCGCCCAATTATTAAATGTAAATATTTATAGGCTAATAGCTCTAAGTCTAGAACAGTAAACTGTTTATTCAAATAAAAAGTGTTATTTGGGGACTAGAGATGTATTGTTTTCTTAAACTCAGAGGTGGCATTGTGTTTTGAGTTCTGTTCTAGTTCTGCAGCAAACCACATTGATAAGTGGAATTCAAAGCATTAATCCAGTGAATACATTTCCCCCCCACACCCCATCTTTCCATCCACCAAAATAAACCCCGATATTTACCCAGAAAAGTTATTTAGTTTTTTGCACTGATTTTCACCTGTTTTTCATTGTGATAAAAAACACTGATAAATTCCTGGGAAAATTAAATAAAATAAAAACTGAAACCGAAGGGCTCTACTCATAATAAATACAATAGATGGTTAGGGCATCTTTCTCTGCGCTATTCTTCTGTCTTATCTGATACATCGAGATCCACCTAGGGGCCTGTCAGATTGTCAGATTCAGCGGTGGTGCGTGCCACTCTAGGTGGCCGGATGCCACATGCCGCCGCCTATGCCGTCGATAACCATCCAATACTTTGGAGATTTTTTTTAGAAAAAGTGTACTGTTAAAACAAAAAGGGGCTCCAGTAAGATAAACCCTTTGCTCCTTGTCTTGTTTTGTTGAGCTGTACTACCACTACTCCAAACATCTTAGAAAGCAGTACTGTCTCTTTCACTTCCCTTAGCACTCTCTGCATGCCTGACAAAAACAAAGTGTAATTCCCCAGGCCTAAAAATTGTGTGCATTTTGAATTAGTTATACAAAGGTCAATTTTGCAAATAGTTATACAAACTTTTTGCAGCAGTAACTAGCTACTACAGGCCTGATTCTGATCTCATTTACTCTGGTACGACCCCTAGTAACTCTACTGATTTCAGTGGATTTACTTTTGATCAACACTAGTGGAAGCAAGTTCAGAATCACTGAATCAGGCCAACTGTGACTAGATTATAATGTGGTCAACTCTCAATTTCATCGCAAGTCTCATGATATCTGTTTTTTTTCCTTAAAGCCCAGCTCCTGGAATCTTGTGATTACATAATAATCTAAGTTAATTAAAAAGTTTTAGCTCTCAGGTTTGTGGAGAAAAGCTTGAAAACACGACTCGAGGACACCCTAAGGCTCAAAAAACAGAAGGTAAATAAAAATAATGAAACATTTATTTTATTTATTTATTCGTTTTAAAGCTCATGGAACACTTTGCAATGCTAAGATTACTATAATGTTTAGGCTAGATCCTATACTACCACTCAGATACTATGATGACTGGCGTGAGAGAATGGCAGAGGGAGAATTAACACTGACTCAACTGCTGGGCAAACTTTTTTGTTCTTCTCTCCAACATTAAAAAGCTTAGTGGAGAGATGCACAGCAGACTGCTACTGACTTTAACACTAATTAGGCTCTCAAGGATGCAGAAGAATATATTCTTGCATATCTGCTGAAGAAGCCAATAATGAGACTGTTCATTTTATCAGGAGCCTGCAAAGAAACAACAGTAAGAGCATCTGACCTATGCTGCTTTTCTCTGCTGGTCAGATCTATTCCCTCCCCATCGCTAGTTATTTCTGGGTCTCTAACAGAAACCTATATGTTATCAGAGACCATGGGTTTGTTACACAGTGAAAATGTTGAATACCACTGCAGCAGAAGGCAACCAAGCAACAACTGTACATCACTTTGAACTCATTAAAAAGAAAGATTTTCTATAAAAACCCTGCTGTTGGAAATGAACGCCCACCAACCAATGTGTGTGGCAAGACTGATCAAACCAAAATGGAGGGGGAAGGATTCATAATAATAGCCTGCTTTTAAAATGCATTTGTAGGACTGTCACAATGTGACGCTTAGCAAAGGGTACATCACATAATGGAATTAGACATGGAGCATACATTCAATTCTTTTTGTTAACCAGAAATCTGCCTGCCCTACTATAGATTTCAATTTGAAAAAAATTCTCCTCTAGGAAAAAAAAATTAATTCCCATAAACACAGAAAAAATTAAAGGGTCACTCAGAGCAATAAAAATAAATTCTTGCAGGAAGCATTTTTTTTTAAATTATTATAACAGTTTAACTTTCAAGGATGGAAATTATTTCCTCCAAAAGAGTCAATTCAGAAAAATCAGTGCCACAAAAGGCATTTAGCTGTAGACAAACAATTAACATTACAAATATCCTCTACAAGCAAACAGCACTGAAAATTAATCATTTGCCTTAATATGCAGATACCCTGTGCACTGCTCAGCAACTGAAATTCCCCCAGTAGTAATAGAATTTTAGCTACTTTCACCCTGAAGGAAATAGTCGATATACTTCTCACCAATGTTATATTCAGTCACTGACCTTATCTTGTTCCATTTTATGAAGCAATAAATAAAGCATATTAGCAAAATGTTATCAGACACTGTCTGTAAGAAGATCAGTGAGCCACACCAGTAGAAATCCTTGTAAAATATCTTATTATAACCTACTGGCCATGCTGCAATGTCTATTCCCATTAATTCTGATATAAGAAATACAAGAGGATGTACCAACAAATTCAGTTTGTGTGAGATGAAAGGTTCTCCAGATATTATTTGTATCCAGTAGCATCTTGGAGCGCCAGAAATTAACTATGCCCCCACTGTCTGAGGTGCTTTACAAAGAACAGAAAGGCGGATGCTGGCTCAACAAGCTTACAGTCTAAGTACAATACTCCTGTTTCAATCTTTGAAGGAAACTGGGTGGCCAGTTTTCGCAGTGACAAGCAACAAGACCACTAAGTTGAAAGTTAACCAAAAATGCATACAAAGCCATGCAGTTTTCCCACAAGAAAAACTCATTTGAAAAACAAATCTAGAACAAAGTAAAACAAAACAAACTAAACTTTTATGAGCTCCTAAAAACTTAAAGTAAAACACATTTCTCCTTTAAGTGCTTTTTTCACATATTTACTTAATCTTTACACTTTCAGCAGTAGCTTATCATTGTGAAAACAGGAAATACGTTTTTGAGGTTGAGAAATTATATTTCAGCAATCACATCACATGTTATGTGCTTCCTCTCTTGCCTTTTACACACTGATTTCAGAGGAGCCAAAATATTTAAGATTCTGCATGGGTGACTATCATATTGAGGGCTGAACCGAACCTCACAAGCCCACAAGATGTGCAAACGTTCCCCCCAGATCCTGTCGAAGATGCTATGTTATGTCACTCTAATGCAATTTTGCACTACTGCCCTGAATAACCAGGGAATTTTTTTTTACCAATATAATTATATAAATTAAATTGGTCAGTGTGGGTATTAATCTATATTACACCTATTAACTAGAGATTGGCCCAAGCCAACAAGTTCAGGTCTGGCCTTCAAATACTTGCGAGTGCTTGGATCCAGGGTTTCCCCTTCAGCCCGTTCTACAATTGACTAGTCCAAGCCAGGACTTCAGGAAACCCCATATGGTGACACTGATTCTGTCTGGGTGTGGGAGCAAGCAAGCCAGAACCACAGAGCCTGTCTGTGTCCAGCAGCCTCAGTAAGAATCCCACTGATATTTATTACAATTCCTGTCTCTTCTATGTTGGAAGACTCTCTACAGGCCTATTCTGAATTAGGGGTTAGCCATGGAATTGGATCTAGATACAGATTTCTTTCAACTTAAGTGATGCGCCAGGGGGTTGGGTTGAGAACCATCTCTACACAAATCATCCCACAATTTAAATTCTCTATTCTACAACTGTCATTAATTATAAACTGTTTTAAAGCAAGAACCAATTATTCTCTTAAAATAGTTTTTTTTTTAAAGCAGCTTTTACAATACTCTTTTTACAGTCCTGAAGACACACTAGTTTCTGACTCAACCTCTGTTGGCAGCAGGTCTGGGAGCACCACAGGGCTTGAGGAAGAAACTGAAAGAACTGTATTTAGTCCATCAAGGCTAGAGAACCAAAGTTGTCAAGACAAGCCAAAAGCAGTAAAAATTAAAATGGAGGAGGAATCTCCAGCAGAGAGGTAAACAGGAGAGAAACGCTAACCTACTAATTGTCCTGTTGCATTTGGCAAACATAATATTTTTTTTCCTCTGCCGAGATTTGAAACCATCCTTGCTCTCTCTTATTTTCTTGATTGTACACATCCTCAATGATTGCTGCCTGCCAATGAATAAGCCCTATAAAATTAAACAGAGAATGTGAATCTTTGTATGGGATTTTGTAAACCAACTCAAAAGTATTCTGCAGCAGGCATATAATTCTCTATGAAATCCTATATGCAGTACTCCTTAAACATTCTATAGGAAGGAGACTGTTCCTCTATTAAATTCTATAGGTTCTCATAGTAATTCTACAGAATCCTATTTAATTTCTATAAAAATCTGTTTCACCCCCATTAAGTGCTATAGGATATTTCTATCAAGGTCTCCTTATGGAATCTGTTAAGTCTTGGAGATAACACTTAGGACTTTTTAATCCAAGGATCTCTGAGTGCTGCGACGCACACATGCGTGCACACACAAAATAATAAATAAGCCTTAACACTTTTTTGAGGTTGTAGGTACTATGGTCCCATTTTACACATGGGGAAACTGACTCAACGAGCTACTCGCCCAAGGTCGTAGAACACGGGAGCAAACAATCAGACTGCTCGGTTTCTGCTGTAGCAGTTAACAAGCAAATACCTTTTAGTGGAAAACAAACTTTTCAAAAAACTAGATATTTAGGGTCAGATTGTGCCTTTTTCTAACTCAGCCAAGCAGAAGAATAAGCCCTTCCCCTTTACCTTCTTTCTTAGCCAAGATCACATCGATGTGATGCAGAGCACATCCCCCATTCTCCAGTTTCTTCCCTCTATGAGCAAGTGGGCTCAGCTTTGGCCCCACCCCTACACTCATTGTCTAGAGCAGGGGTAGGCAACCTAGATTTTCAGTGGTACTCATACTGCCTGGGTCCTGGCCACCAATCGGGGGGGCGGAGGGAGCAGCGCATGTGGGGGGGGCTCTGCATTTTAATTTAATTTTCAATGAAGCTTCTTAAACATTTTAAGAACCTTATTTACTTTACATACTACAATAGTTTAGTTATACATTATAGACTTATAGAAAGAGACCTTCTAAAAACGTTAAAATGTATTACTGGCACGCAAAAACCTTACATTAGAGTGAATAAATGAAGATTCGGCACGCCACGTCCGAAAGGCTGCCGACCCCTGGTCTATAGGGTAGCTAACCAGCGGTTTGGGGGGGTGACTTCGGGGAGAGAGAGGAGGGAAGTAAATTGCACCCTTCAAAGGGCAACAATTTCCTCCACAGCAAGAATGGAAAAGCCTGAGGAATTGTGACTCTCTGAATCACAATTCTCTCTTCTGGGATGCTCCTAGGGCAACACTTATGGTTAAGTCTATTCTCACCCATAGACACTGAGGTGGGGCGAGCTGGGGAGGGGAATTCTTAACAGAAATGTAAATATTAAAGGTAGAACAAATGTAGGCCTACCCTACCATCCTGTACTATTTTAAGTTGTACTTCACTGAAAATTAACCTCTCTCGCTGAGGATTTAAAAAAAAAAAAATCACATTGTATGCAGGTTATTCAGAAGTAAGGTATCAGCAGTCATAGAAACAATTTGGTTTCTAAAAAGGCAGAACGAGATGGAGTTGCAAGTGCTTCCATTTTCACGCAGGATTGTGATTCTCAGGAAGAGGCATGGTAGCCAGGAAATAACCTGGCCACGCGCAGCTACAAGAAAGTTGGAGTTTTAGAAGGAGTCAATAGAGAATTTAAGCTTCAGCCTCACAGACAAGATTTGGGGGAGGACCCAGAGCACTTCTTTACAACTACATTTATGCAGAAACTGCGGTTACCAGGTATCTCTTCGAGACAGGGACTGTCTTGCTGTTATGTTTATACAATGCACAGCACAATGAGACTGGAATCTCCAGGTGTTAGTGGTTTTCAACCTGGGGTCCGCAAACATCTACGTCTAAGATTTCCAAAGGGGTCCGCATCACCATTCGAAATGTTTAGGGGTCCGCAAATGGAAAAAGGTTGAAAACCATTGTGCTAGTGCAATACAGCTAATTATAAATATCATCATCATCATTTATACGGCCAAATCCTGCCTCCCCACACAGCACCTATGGGCATGGAAGACACTAAACGTAGTAGAACTGCTATGATTCCACCATTCAAGGTGCAAGAAAAGATTGATGGGGCTGTGCAGTGGGATTATGGGGAGAGCACAGTCAGAACTATTCCAACAGGCTGGATAAAACATTGGTGACAAAGGAAGTAAATGGACAGCAAATCATAGCAGCAGCTCATGGCTTTGCACGCCCTAAGGATACAGATGAAGATCCTCAACCAGCATAAATTGCCACTTCTCTGTTGAAGTGAATGGAATAGTGAATTTGCAGGAGTTTAGGAACCCCACCACAGTGTTAAATGTCATACAACCCCATATATGCTCCCCTACCCAAAGCCTATTCACTCTGGCTCTGTACTTACAGACCAAGACTTGGCCTTTAAAGAGTCAAAACGGCAGCTCAGCTCCTCCACAGCATGTATAATATAATCACAAAAACTGAGAGGCTATCCAACAGAACATCTAGAGGGCTAATTCTCCTCTCTACAGTGCAGCTGCCCTATTTCCTTCTACTGTGACAGTTATATTTTAGTCAGTAGAGTGCCTTACCCTTCAATTAGCTACAGCTTTATGAAACTCTTATGAGCAAGGTACAAGCAATAACCTACCCCTTTGAATAAGCAACATTGATGGGCTTTTTTTGAGCCACAGTTGAAAATCCTTATCTACTCAATGAAAATAAAAAGTCAGAGTTCCACTCCCATCCCCAAAACAACTTAAAATTAATAAGAAAAAAGATGGGGGTAGATGTGAAAGCTACCCATCAGTATAGGCTTCATAGGAAGAGGTTTGATATTTAACCTAAATATTCATATTGGTGTTGTATTATTTTAAGATTACATTGAAGGTCATGGCACATTTCATGAAAAGGGGTGAATTGAGACCTTTATCATAATAAAAATTTGGCCAGATCAGCACTCTTTGAAGATTTTATAAAAACTCAAATCCAAGTGCTGCAAGATCCTACTAAAAATTTCAATGCACAAAGAACACTGAGCCAAATTCTAATCTCAATGAAATAGGTGTAAATCTAAAATAATTCCATTGAAGTTAACAGAGAATCAGGCACAATACTTCCTGCGCAATTACTTGGATGTTTTACATGCAAAAAAAGCCTGCAAATTTTCCATTTAGAATAATCTGCCCCCAAAATTAAATCTGTGGGATTAAATCAATGGGCAAATAGTTTGTTTACTCTGGTACTGTGCAAACTATTCCAGATAATCTGTTTGAAATTCCTTTTTCAAACAGGCAAGATAGTTTAAAAAGCAGTAAATGAAATTACTGCAAAAGTCTATTGCCCCAACATTCTAATGCACTTAACTTTTAGAATGGCATTTTACAGACAAACTCTGAATGTGATTTCTGAACATTTTTATGTAAATAAGTCTTTTGCATAATCATAGCTTACTTCTTATTTCTCAAAGCGATCGCAGAATATTATTTCTCAAAATTAATCAGATAAACGTGAATTATTTTGCTGGAGATGATATTGGTATTAGAAACAAATGCAAGGTTAGGTAGAACACAAGTGCATTTTGTTTTTAAAACACAGTAAAATGTTACCATATGGCAATTTGCCTAAATTGAGTTGATTCTTTAATCTAGCAGGAACTGTCACAAGAAGATGGAAACTGAGAAATATAACCAGTTTTTCTATCAGTTTCACCCAGGTTTCTTCACCAGCATGTATTGAAAAAACAAAAACAAACAAACAGTAGTACTGAAACAAGAGGTCAGTTTAAGAAAATATTTTCCACACAATTTTTCCTAAAAACCAAAATTTCAATCTACATGAGCCCTTTCAACAAAAAAAAATAAATCCTCACAGATTTTCATCTACAGCAGTACCTATGCTTTTTTAAAAAAACTATTTTCTTATGGAGTGCAGCTTAATTTTTTTCTGTACATACAAGAATGCTTGTACATATCTTTTTCCTGTTCATCAAGCTTACTGTAAAATTAGGTAAAGTTAACAGATGAAAATCAGTTTTATCTGTCAGTTTAAATGTGAAGTTCCTCAGCAGATTTGTCTCCACATTTATTCACATTTTCTGCTCATTTCTCTCCATAGTAACCTTTGGAGCTATTCAAAGCAACAATAATTTTGAAGAGATCTCACATCTCTCATACATCAAAGGAGGTGAAACCCTCATCTGTTCTGTCAACACTTCCTCCAGAGGATGGACATCAAAAATGAATCAAGCTCTATTAATGCAACTTCAGAGAGATTTAGTTCCAGAATCAGTTTATTTCATCTCTTGATTCTACATTAAGGGAGGGGAAAAAGAAAAAAAAAGGCGTCTGTTTATAACATGCACACGCGCGCGCATACATAGCATAAAAACGCAGCTCACCAACCAGCTTTGAAGGTCATTTTCACTACATTAGAAAGATCAGAATGTTTTATTGTAACCTTTATGTTCTAATAAGGAGATTTCTGGGAGATAAAAGGTTTCCAGAAAAAGAATCAGGTGGAGCAGAAAAAAAAAAAAGTTTAACTCTAAATATTTTAGACAAACCACAAAGAGTAAGCACCAGAGCATTCTCAGCGTCACGACACCTTTTCTCTGTCACTTCATACACATTAATCCTTCTTTAAAATAAGTGAGTCAATGCATGCTTCCATAAAACGTATCAGACCTGGAACAGTAATCCATAAAGACCTAGGAGGTTTAGCAACCATGCTGGTCACCTGGGAGAAAGCCTCATCCTTGGCTGGAATTCACCCCTGCATGGAAGGCAAGCACAAAGTCTACATACCATTTTTATCATACAGAAGTGATGAAAATATGGCATCAGTTGGACTCAAAGTGGCAAACAAGGCTTGTGCTGGTCCTCAACAGAGGAGTGAATTTCCCCTCCTGAGCTATATTGCACCTTCAATTTAAAAACAGGAGAGGATTCTAGCAAGGCCATCTGCAGGAAGGTCCCTCCGCTGTGGAACTCCATGTCCCCCTTAACTAACTTTCTGGACATATTACAAATACTTGTCCTCTAGCATTTGGGGAGGGAGCAGGTTGGTGACTGTGGGGGTGGCTACGGAGATTACTATAGTGGAAAATATTGTGAAGCATGTGCATTTTTTATTTTATCATAGTAGCAGGTATTTTTGGGGGGTTGACAGTGATCAAAGTTGGAAGTGTGTGATTAAGTACACAAATAAAACTAACTGAGGCATTTCATATTACTACGATTTCTCTGAATCTGATCAAAGTCAAAGGTGTCGCTTGGCAACCATACAACAGAACAAAATTATACTGAGAGTGGAAAAACAAACCCTAGAAAAACACAACATGTAACGGGATTCACAACATAACCCCATTTAGACATACAACTTTAAATACACAAGACCAAAAGATAGCCCTGCTTCTATCATTATTGTGAACAAGGGTGAGGAATGATTCTTAGCATAGACTTGGGTTTGGATTTTAAGACAGTCTATGGCAGGGGTCGGCAGCCTTTCAGAAGTGGTATGCTGAGTCTTCATTTATTCACTCTAATTTAAGGTTTTGGGTGCCGGTAATACATGTTAATGTTTTTAGAAGGTCTCTTTCTATAAGTCTATAATATATAACTAAACTATTGTTGTACATAAGGTAAATAAGGTTTTTAAAATGTTTAAGAAGCTTCACTGAAAATTAAATTAAAATGCAGAGCCCCCCGGACCGGTGGCCAGGACCCAGGCAGTGTGAGTGGCACTGAAAATCAGCTCGCGTGCCGCCTTCGGCACATGTGCCACAGGTTGCCTATGCCTGGTCTATGGAATTAAGATACATCTTCCATAAGTTTTAATGGAAAATTTTAAACATTTTCTATATATTGTATTAGAAAATGTGTCTCTAAACCCTCCCTAGACTTCTTTGAAAATCTCAACCTGACATCATAAAATATTAAACTCAAACTTAAGGACAAGGGAACAATATGCCAAATCAGTGCCTTAAATAAGCAAGGTCTCTTTTGTATAATGTCCTGGCCATGAGGTCAGCGGGGTGAAAAATGAGTCCACATTCCTAGATCAAAACCAGAATGCCTTCTGCCACTTCAGACAGCAGCTGCTATTAAGCAGACTTGGTTGAAATACCAATTTCAAAATTAGGAATTTTACCACTGATACTAGGAAACTAACGGCAGTGTCAGGTGGCTGGCAGAGATGCTGGAGATGAGATGCTCACTCACATGTTGACTTGACAACCCTCATCAAGTAATGTGATTTCTTGGGAGCATAGCACACGTGAGGGGGCATACAAAAGCCTTGAATATAATATTCATCTTTGCTGTTTTTCAATATATGGAACTGATGTTAGAGTTTAGAAACAGATGAAGAAATGCCCTAAATATGGGGTCAAAAGGTGATGTAGTGGGCTAATGCACTCATCTGTTAGAGCCCTCATAACCTTCCTGACCCCCTCACATTTTCCATCTCAGTGCTCCCTCTCTGTCACACTAAATTTCCTTATGCTTTATCAAAATGACTGTGTCTGCCCCTAGGAGGGAGGGTGAAAAACAGAGGCTCCCATTTGTTTAAACTTTATTTGCTAATTCCTTAAAGTGACATCCTCCTTAACTGTGTGGGTCTCCTTGCCATCTGTGAAACAAGTCTACATTTGTTTGTTTGTGTTTGTGGTTTGGGAGGGGAAGCTGAAATCACCCACTAATCTAGGTGTCAGGAGAAATCTGGTTCTAGAGGTTTTGCTTTAATGTCTTTAAAACCATATAAAAGGCTCAGCAGCTGTCATCTGGGTTGTTTCCATATCTGACAGGGTCCTTTATTCAAACTCTCTCTCCTTATTCCAAGAAGGATTTTAATACATACAGATTTGTGAATAAATGACAAATCTCTATGATTTCTCAGTTTTGCACCCTCTGATCTTTACCCAGGTCTATAAAATATAAAACATTTTTCAATTATTTACTTCATTCCCCTTCCTCTCAGTAAGAGAAAAAGTCTGCAGTCTATTATAATTTGTATCACAGTAGCATCTAGAGGCTCAGGGCCACATTATGCAAAGCACTGTACAAACATTATTGATGGCACTTATATTGCCCCCATTACTGTGGTATCTGGGTACCTCACACTGATTTTTAAATACACTGATCCTCACAACACCCCTGTGAGGTAGCAAAGTACTATTATCCCCATTTTACAGATGGAGAAGACTAAGCAACTTGCCTCAGGTCACACAGAAAGCCTCTGGTGGAGAATGGAGTTGAAACCAGATCGCGTAAGCCCCAGTCTAGCGCTCTAACCACTGGAGACGCCTCTCTCTCCAAAGAGCATACAGTCCAAGTCAGTGGTTTTCAAGCTTTTTTTCTGGGGACTCAGTTGAAGAAAATTGTTAATGCCCGTGACCCAACGGAGCTAGGAATGAGGGGTTTGGGGGTGTGGAAGGGGCTCAGGGCTGGAGCAGAGGGTTGGGGTACAGGGGTGAGGGCTGCGGGGTGGGGCTAGGAATGAGGGATTCAGGGTGTGGGAGGGGGCTCTGGGAACAAGATGGGGCTCTGGGCTGGGGCAGGGGGTTTCGGTGCAGGAGGGGGTCAGGGCTCTGGGCTGCAGGCTCTGGAGTGGGGCTGGGGATGAGAGGTTTGGGGTGCACGACGGGGGTCAGGGCTCTGGGATGGGGGTGCAGGCTCTGGGATGGGGCCAGGGATGATGGGGTTGGGGTGTGGACTTGTCTCCTGCGGCTCCTGGTCAGCGGCACAGCTGGGGTGCAGTGACACGCTTCCCACCTGTCCTGGCACCGCAGACCACCCTGTGCCCCAGAAGCAGCCAGCAGCAGGTCCAGCTCCTAGGTGAAGGCTCACAAGCAGCTCCGCGCGGCTCTCGCCCGCAGGCACCGCCCCCCACAGCTGGTGCTCGGGGAGGGGGCCGCGCACGGAGCCCTGTGGCCATGTTATGTAGAAGCCAGACCCACTGCTGGCTGCTTCCGGGGCGCAGCACCATGTCGGAACAAGTAGGCACTAGCCTGCTTTAGCTGGGCAGCACCACCAACGGGACTTTTAAAGTCCCAGACAGTGGTGCTGACCAGAGTGACCCAGTGCCTTACATGTCACGACCCAATACTGAGTCATGACCCAAACTTTGTTACTTAGACCAGTGTTTTTCAAAGTTTGTTCTCCGGTAAAACCCCCAAAGCCAACAGAAGTTCCACCTGAGGAAGATCTGCAAGACTTGGCTTTAAATATCTAAGTCATTTAATTCATAGTTCCATCAGCTCAGTTTTATTTTATTTTCCCACCTTCTCCTCACCTGTACGTTGTGACTGGCTTCATTTTGGAATGTGGGATAGATCTGGGTGCCTCTGGGTGTGTATCTGACTTATTATTTGTATTGCGGTAGAGTCTTCATTACGAACCATGGTCCCATCGTGCTAGGTACTGTACGAACAGCACAAGAAGAAACTCTCTGACTCAAAGAGCTTACAACCTGAGTAAAAGACAACAAACAACACAGCCCATCTCCAGGCATTTCTTACTGTTTGCCTTAAAAGTCCAGATAACATCCCCATTTCCCTCTAATATGTTTTGAGGGGTGGGTGGGGACCCTTTACAAATTCACCTTGGATCTATCTACTGCCACCATTATGTTTAAAACACGAGGGGTTTTTTAATCTATTACTTTAACCTAGGCTACCATCATTTTGTTCAATGAAGCGAGCAAGATAAAATAGAAAAGATGAACACTTATTCTTGTCTCTTAAAACGAAGGACTCGTTAGAAGTTTGGTCAGCCAACTACAGGGAGCCAATGAGCTAGATATAAAAGTAAGGGGGCCAATCCTGATCTCCCAGCAGTTTTATACCAGCAGGTATTCAACACACTTCAATGGGCTTGCTCCCAATTTACACTATGGTAAGTGACAGCAGAATCAGGCTAAATAGCTAGGCCCTCCTAGGCAATTTCTTAAGCTGTTCAGGTGCTGCTAGTCTCCTCTAGATACAGAAGGATTATAGTATCCATTAGAGAAATGTGACTTCCAAAGTAAGACCCTAACTTAGCAGGGTGAAATCCAGCTTTCATTCTCACCGTCAGATGTTTTCTGACTCTACCAGTGGGACCGTAATAGAGTTGAAATTGTATTCTCACAGCAGTTTCCTTGTTATCCTCCCAATTCCACAACTCAACAACTGTGATATATGCTCTGTACCAAGCGTAGCCCAATGAACCTTTCCCCAAGAATGGGAAACTGCAATGCCCATTTCTGAACGGCATGTCAGATGGGGGTATATCACACCAGTGCTCTACAGACTGCACTGGTTCCCAGTTTGTTTCAAGGTGCAATCCCATTAAAACCCTTATGGTATGTATCCTGGAGATCCTCCAGATCCACCTCTCCATACTCTGACCTGAGAGCTGAGATCAGACTAAACAGCAGAGTGGACTGTCACAAGATATGTAATTAATGAGGCTAGAGGCAGTGTTCTCAGCAGAGGGCCAAGGGTCTCTCCTCTGGAATGCACTTCCTCCCCTTGGTCTGAATGAGCCAGATTTATCTGATCCTCTAGGCATGTTAAAAGGTGCATCTATTTAGTCAAGCTTTTTTCTGAGGAAGGTGGGTTTCAGCTGGGTAAGATTTTAACCAGGCCAGGAAGGTCAACATGATATCATGATGCCATAAATCCTTGGTACACCCACACCTTAAATACTGTGTGCAGTTCTGGTTGCTCCATCTCAAAAAAAAAAAAAAAGATATATTAGAATTGGAAAAAAGCACAGAGAAGGGCAACAAAAATGATTAGGAGTACAGAACAGTTTCCATATGAGGAGAGATTAAAAAGACTGGGACTGTTCAGATTAAAAGAGACACACCTAAGGGGGTATATCACAGAGCTCTCTAAAATTGTGAAGAAAGTGAATGAAGAAGTGTTATTTACCACTCACATATGACAAGAACTAGGGGTCAACCCAATGAAATTAGTAGACAGCAGGTTTAAAATACACAAAAGGAAGTATTTCTTCACACAATGCACAGTCAACCTGTGGAACTCACTGCAAGTAGATGTTTTGAAGGCCAAAAGTATAACTGGGTTAAAAAAAGAATTAGGTAAGCTCATGCAGGATAGGTCCATCAATGACTATCAATGGTCAGGGATGCAACCGCATGCTCCAGGTGTCCTTAAACCTGACTGCCAGAAGCTAGGACTGGATGACAGGGAATGGATCACTAGACAATTGCCCTCTTCTGTTCATTCCCTCTGAAGCATCTGGCCCTAGCCACTATTGGAAGACAGGACACTGGACTACATGACCCATTGGTCTGACCCAGGGGCCGTTCTTATGCTGTTTTAGTGTCAGTCTTTGATAGGAGCAATATTTGATCTTTTTTGTCGTTGTTGTTTTGATGCTTTTAAATCTTGTGACTGTTCATGGGTCTAGGGAATAATAAAAAAGCAAACAATCACCAATCTCAGTTTTTCCAGAAGCTCCACTAACCCAATCTATCTTAATCTTTAGAAACCCAACATTTCTTAAGACTTTGTCTCATGATTATTTATTTTTCCCAATAAATGTATAGATTATCTTCCCAGCCTATATTTACAATTGGCGTGAAAATAAAAGACTGTCAGATGTAGGACCTTGAAGGAAGCAGTTAAAGAGAAGGAAAGCTTTACGCTGCCCTAAAATGGCTTCTAGCCACTCTTAAGAATCTAGGACCCTTAAGCCACCATAAGGTATCTGAAATACCAACAAAATGGATCACAAGCAGGTCAGACAAACACAAAAGTAAAATGTAAACAGATTTGGCCAGGATGCTGATGGAAGATAATCAGCTACTGCTCACATGCTGACATTCAGGTAAACAAATATACACTCCTCCCGGCCAGGTGAGGAAGGAAGACAACGGTATGTGAGGGGGGCAAAGAAGAGGTTTGGAGAGTGAGCCCTCCTCACACTCACCCTGTAATGGCGGCTCCTGTCCCATGGGGTTGGCCCCGTCTCCCTACTCTGGCACACGGGGTTGGGCACCACTCAGACTTGGCCTGGCCACACCTCCATCTCGACAGAACGGTGGCCGGGCCCAACTTGAGTGGTGCTGCAACACCAAACGCCAGGTCATGATGCTCAGAGAGGGGAGCCAGGCCCAGCCATCCCATGGGACAGGAGTTCTCTCTACAGGGTGAGTAAAGGGCAGACTTGCTCTACCCCTCAACCCTCCTCTGTGCCTCTTCTCTGCAGCGGGCTGGAATTAGGGTTGCAATGCCAGGTCAGAGGGTTCATATACTTCATGATGGGATGCAAAAGAGGGGGGGGGAAGGGCAGGAGAAAATTCAGTTGGTGGGTCACCTTAGTAAAAAGTTTGGGAACCACTGCATATGTCACAGAATTTAGCCCATGTTGATGGGCATATGCTCCTAACAAGTGAAACACTTTTCATAAGGTGTCCTGCTGCAACTATGTAGTGTTCCTACACATTCGTTGTGTGTGTGCATGAGTGTGAGAGAGAGAAATTAGGATCAAATTTTAAGAACTACAGTAAAGCCAAATAGGAGGAGTAGCCAACACAGAAGAAGAGCGCCAAGCTGCAATGTGTCTTGGCAAGCAGGCAACAGCCCTAATAAAGGCATGGACATTAGGATTCAGTCCTAAAAGGACGCATCATTTTGAATGCAAACAAGGGAAGAACAGCACCAATGCACAATGGTGATGGAACCTAACCAAACATCCAACACCCCACAGCACTAGCGAGAGATTATTTCGTCTCCTTAATACTATCACTATATTATTTCATGAAAACATACACAACAATTGCCACAGGGAAGATGTAAGATCAGGAATGGGAGGTTATTTGTTAAGCACCAACATGCTTGGGACTGTAAATCACATAAAATGAGGACTCATTGCAGGAGAGCACTTGAGCATGTGCACAAGTGAGTGTGTGAGCAGTCCAATTAATGCCCTGGGCAACTTAGTCCTTAATACTCTCATGCATAAAGTTATGTAAGGACTCAAGTACTTTGCTGGATCAGAGCCTAACCAAAGAAACCTGAAGAACTTGGAACAAGAACTGCAGTACAAGAGCATCTGTATTTCAAGAAGTGTCTAGAACCTGAAAAGCTTGAGAACAACTGCAGTAACATATTTAGCTTCAGGACTGTGGAGCATGTGATTTAAATAATGTGAAAGAGTTCTAATGATCGCTTAACATTACTATTTGGCCCAGATTCTCAGGTTCAAAAATAACGTGAAGCTAAGATCATTCTAGACAATATCCCACCACAAGGGAGGTAGCTGACGGCTACTTCAGCTGAACTAGCCTTCACAGAGCAGATGCAGAGCTGCTTCACAGAGCCGGATGCAGGCCTTCCCCTCATGCATCTAACCAGCTACAAGGTGGGTACGGCGATATGGACCTAGTGGGACTCCCAAATCTTTGACCCCTCGCCCCGTATTTTGAATTTGCACTTAGTCTGAGTTGTCCATAGCTACAGAAGAAAAAGGCAACATTTGCCCCAAAATTAAATGTTCATCCCTTAAACTTTAAAAATAAGACAGGCTGGCTGACTTTAGTATATGCAACCCTCTGGAATAAAAGAGCAAGTCCACTGTACTGGCATTTTGAATGGTCATTGCAAAGATCTTTCAAATTTCACCTTAAAACCTAGTTACTGTCTTGTCTTTTGTACAGCAGATAAAAATTGGTGTACTATCCAGCAAGTTTAAAACAAGAACAAGAGCATTTTGAAAATATATTTGTTTGCTTCACTTTACACACACACACCCAAAGGCATATTTCCTAATTTCAAAAAAGCTTTTGGGTAGGAGTGTGAAGTATCAGTAATATCTTTAATATATAAAGTGAAATAAAACCTACATCTAATGAGACACTCACCGCAGGGTCACGTAGGTCTAAGCTTGTGAAGTCCAAGTACAGAACAAATGAAGTTTCTCACCTAGCAACACGAAGAAATACATTTTCAGAATGCAGGCAGCACTTTGGCAGGTGCAAGTGTCACCAGAAAAAATCTGAATGTACATTTTTGCACCCACTAAGGATATAACTACACTGCAATTAGACACCTACGGCTGTCCCATGCCAGCTGACTCAGGTTCGTGGGGCTCAGCTTAAGGGGCTGTTTAACTGCAGTGTAGACTTCCCAGCTCGGGCTGGAGTGCATGGTCCCAGAGCTTGGACTACAGCCCAATCCCAGAAGTCTACACCACAATTGAACAGCCCTGCAGTCCAAGCCCAAATCAGTGGCATGGGCCAGCTATGGGTGTCTAATTGCCATGTAAACATACCCAAAATGAGTTGCACAAACCTGAATGCTGCCATCATAGATGTGGAAAGATGTACAAGTAGTCAGACTTATGCTCGCAATTCATTTTTCCAATGAGTTATTCCCAAATACGTTTGTGGGCTATGAATCTCAATAAAGCAATATAAAACAATGAAAAAAAATCAGCTAGTTCAGAACCTTTGAACGTCATTGCTACATCTCACAGGTGGGAACATCATTTGCCTCCTGTACCCAAAACAAATGGTCAAATTAGCATTGTGTCCTTAAGTCAAGCTAAACCAAATGAAACTGCATTTCATTTATAACCAAAGGGGAAAAAACCACAAGGTGCCACAGAGAGACCTGCACAGCCCACATGATCAGCTGCTCTGGAATGACAGCAAGGTGAAGGCCCCTTTACCACTTCACCTAAGTAATGCTGACGGCATCATGCAGTTAGCCAAGTCTCTCCACAAGGACAAGGCCGCCAAGGTTAAACATAACAGGCATTTCTGGCATCTGTGAAAGGCTTTTGTCCAATGTGTTGACACTGCAGTTTTTAAATAAGAAGTGGTTATTAAAACAGGTTCACAATTTAACAGAGCAAGAGCTGATTTAGATGTCCCGCTTGCCAACTCTCTACCTTGGAGACCTAGTACCTAATTCAGTCCCGGCCTAAACAGATGCAACTTCTAGCATGAGTTTGCACATCCTTATACCAAGGCTGGAACTGCCCCTGGAATTAGTTTCCAGATACAGATGAGAGCACTGACGAAAGTGAGTTTTGTATATTTATTGTGTATATCTACTGCTATTAAATACCCTTGAGTGTCCCAGAGTGTGTTGGGATGCGTGTCTAGTTCCAGCCTTTAAAGAATATTACACACTTTGATCTTGGCCTGCTGGGGCAGAGCTCGCAGGGAGAAGCAGAAAATATTTCCGCAGCACATCCATAGTATTTCTTACCCTAGCCAGTGCTTTCAGTCCCTCACTTTCGGGAACAACAAACCACTCAATGATATTATACAATACTACTTCTCTTCCCTTTGCTTGTGAAAAATACCCTTGTTTAAGAAGTTAAACTGTTTTCTTCCAGACACCGACAGCACAAAGTTATTTACAATGATCACTGCCTTTAAATACCATTCACTGATGATTCATCTCTCCAGATGGACTGAACAATCTTATTTTTATTCTGTTATTCCTACTTCATATTCCCCAAGCAGACTGCAGGTCCCCACATCTCTGTTCTGCAGTGCAAATTAACAACTGATTACCTAGAAGCAACTCTGAAAATTGAGCAGCTGTATCATTTCTTGCTCTCCCTGTTATTTCAACTGGATATTACACTAACAAGTATTAGTTAAATTGAATTGCAAGGCACTTCATGTCTCCGAATGCACAATACAATAATATATAATGTCATGCAGGTTATTTAGATTCCAAACCACTGGAACGCTCCATGCATTTGCTAATCAGGTAATCCAACTGGTGTGGCCAAGGTTTTCAGAACTGCATGAAATGTTGTGCATGCACACACACACACACACACACACAGAGCTATGCACAAGAGTAACTTCACTCTGTGTATACATGAGTGCTAAACATATATGCAAGTCATACCTACTTTTGCGCACACTCTTTTTCTTAAGAATTTGAAGCTATATTTCTTCTCAAGTTAAATGAGAGATTTCAGTGAATGAACTAGTCACAGCACTAGCTGCTAGGAACTTCTGAGCAACCATCCCAGCAAAAACCTGCAACTTGGTCATTGGCAAATCGGTGTTATATAGTTTCCTCATCTACAAAATGGGGTTAATATTTAGATACCACACTTGTGGAGGCTATAAGGCAAGATGACATGGGACCCTGTAAGAAAGGACATGTGCAAGGGTGCATAAAATTAATCCTCAGTGCTCCATAAAGCTATGAATTTACTAACCGTAATTTTTAAGTTAACAATACCCTATCAATATTTCTACACCCATCTAGGGTTGTTACCTGTCCAGGTTTTTCCAGGGTAGACCCCTTTTTTGAGGTAGCTGTCCCGGGAAATTCATAAGGATGCTCAACACACACTGCTAGCTATCCAGTTTTATGGGCTCAGGATCATCCCAGATGTCCCCTTTTGTTCCTTAGAGGTGATAACTGTAGACACATGCCTCAAGATGAATTCTAAAATTCTCAAAGAAAAACAAGCACTATTTTTTGTTTTGTTGTTTCTTTTCCAGGGTAAGCTTTCCTTATCAGATAGTGAGGCTCTGATTTAGCAAAGCCCTTCAGCCCATACTTAACGTACACAAGTAGTCCCACTGAAGACAAAAGGGATTATTCAGATGGTAAAATTTAAATATGGACTGAAGTGCTTTGGTAAAATGAGGATCTGAATTCTTATTTTGGATTCTTCCACGGCCACTCTAAGAGGCTCTTTTTCTCTTTACTGCAATTTAAAAAAACCTCATTCAAAAAGGAAATTTAACTATCAATATTGGTTTTCCACAGATGATCTTCAATTAGCCGACTACACATGGGTTAGTTACAAGAGGCAGGCACTGTTAGTAACTATGGAACGGGGAAACAAAGATCACTCTTATTTTGGACCTACTTATTTTCCTCCCAACCTTGCCTGCCAGAACTTAGCTGATCTACATGTCAAAACATATCAGAAGCTTCCACTGTTAGAATCTAAGTGGAAAAATAACTCACCAATACATTTTGCTAGTATTCACCTCCTTCCCAGCAAGTAGTTACTACAGTATTTTAGAAGATTTTTAAAATCAGAAATACTACCCTGGTTAAACTATATTTCTTTTCCTAAAACCTCCAATCAGCCACTGGAGAGCTGTACCCTGACAATATTGCTCCAAGAATATGTAAGGTTAAAAGCATCAAAACAAAATGTACTCCACACAAAGCACAATATACATAACACACAAAGCCCTCCTGATGGCCCTACCACCACCATGTTTACCTGACCTTATTTAAATAGAGACAAACAACTGTATAAAGGAATCAAGCTCCCTAGCATCTCAGAACTGGAATGTAATAATGCACAAAATAAATAAGATAGAAATGTTAGTCTACACCCATATTGCTCTCACAGGCCCCAATCCAGGCGCTGAGCACTTCATTAGACACAATGGATATCCTCAACTTCCTCACAGGAAGTACTTGAAACCTAATAGGCTCATGGCCAAAAAGTCATCCAATTACCTGAGCTCCTACTTGCCACAACACAAGGTTCTTCAATGATCTGTGTGCCATTGTCTTATTAAAACAGATACCAGATTGTGAACTTCTGTACTTTTAAGAACGCTTTCAAGAGAAAAATGTATTATATCTAGCAGCCATACGGTCTCCCTCCTCCACACACGTGGTTTCTAGCAATAAGAGCTGACAATTTTTAAACCAGAGGCCTATAATTTTTCATAATTTTCCACTTTTAATTCTTAAAATTTAACTGTGCTTAAAAAAAATGAAACTTGGTATTTAATGGGAGCAGGGAACACATTAGATGAAAGTGGGTGAGGCAATGAACAAGCTTCCTTCTGGGCTGGGTGAAGATGTTCTGGAAGGTGCAAAACAGTAACCTCAGACAACTCATTGGAATAAGGTAACATTTACCACAGAAAGAATTAACCAAGAATCCTAAGGACCTTTTTTTATGCAGTTCATGTGGCAGATGTTCATATGGCTCATGGCACTCTCAGTTGAAGTACCACCTTTGAAATTTATTCCCCACTGCAGTCCGAATGGATTTGGAAATTTCAGGGCAAAATGCTGGAACCTTTTATTTCGCTTAGCATACTGTCAGTTGTTCTTATCTGATACTCGTCCAATTTATTTTGTTTGCTTGTTTCATTCAGGTTCTGATTTGACTTGTTCTGTACTTGTCTAGCAGGTTTTCTGGTCAAATGTAGACTAGTTAAAGTTTCTGTTTTCAAGCTGCTTCCTCCTGGGTGCATGAAGTCTTAATTTTTTTTTTTTTTAAACTTCAACCACCTGCTTCTTGGGTTTATCAAGAAGGTGGCTTCTGGAACTGACCCTCTTGTCTTGGTATGTCAGGGTCTGGAAATAGCTTTCTGGACATGCTGTAAAATCCAGCCCCTTCCTCTGGCATCTGTAGAGGTCAGTAGCTAAGACAGAATCTTGGATCCTTGGTTATCATTTGGTGAGTTGTTTTTTATTCAACAAAGGAACTGTCATAGTGGGTCAGATCAATAGATCCCTGCACAAATATAAAATTTGTATCTGCAACCGATCTGTGATCCAGAAAAATGGTCCACAGATTTGCAGGCCTATACAGATCAACGGTCCACCTAATCCACTACAGTCCAGTACACCAATGCTGACCATTACCAAGAGCTTCAGAGGAAGGTTGAAGAAATAGCCAATTATTAGATAACCTGCCCCCAGGGAAAGTCTCCTCCAAATCCCAATAATTAGAGCTTGACTTATGCCCTAAAACAAGAGACTTTATATTCCTTCTACGACTGTTTAAATAATTTCTTATAGCAACTCTGGATGTTCTTGTTAACCATGGAATTGCCCAATCTTTTTTTTTTTTTTTTTTTTTAAATCCTGCTAAAGGAGGACAGGCATGGTGAGGCAATTATCATGCAAATCCATGGATGTTAAATACTTTCTCCAAATTACCATTCAAAGGTCTGTCCACACCTTCAAGGAGCAATGGGTCTAAAAATTCCCAACAACTTGTGCCCATGAACTAAATGCAATTCATGCCTTCTGAAGCAATAACAGGAACCAGTGCTTGTCATGCTGATCTGTTGTTTAAAATATTTCTGCCTGCCACTCCTGTTCTTTTGTCAGATTTCTGGAGCATGGCGAGGATACAATTAAAAGTCTCTTGGTGACTGGCTCAAATTCCAAAAAATACCAGACTGATGACGTCCAGGGCTAATCTAGCTGCAGTTGCCTGAGCACCACACCCCTGTGAACTAAAGCAGTCACCCTCTGATGTAGCTACACTCTCAGGTAACCATGAAGGAATGGGCAGGGGACCCCAGAACCAGCACAGTGCCTCCATTCAGACAGCTCTGGCCTTCTGCAGATCTCAAGAGCCACGAGTTCTGGAGCAGAACTGCTCTCCATCTCTCAAAGGCTAAAGGGGGTAATCTTACCCCTCCTCCCGATGTCTGAACAGTCCAGGAAAAATCTAATATTTCTTCTGAAGGTGGATAGATTATACACACATGCGTACGTATACACATGCAAATATACACCAAGAACTACAAGTGAGCAATCAAAAAACACACAGTACATTAGCTCAAGATCTGTCTTACTATGAGTTCCTTACTCAAACCCTACACTGTTGCACACTTAAGGGGATGGTCTCTCTCTGCATGAATACGTGATAAAAGAAGCTCCTATTGCCCCAACATAGCCCATACTACCCTGAAACCTGTATGACATACTTTACCTTTGTGTAGTCTACAAATTATCTCTTACAGCCAGCCAAGATACTGCTTCCATTTGCTGGAGACAGGACACAGACAATGAGCCAGCCAGCTCTTGTTATAGAAAGGCAGTGATGTAATCAGAACACTGATTATTCCTGTTTCCCCTTGCGGGTTATGAGTGATAACCATATTCGAGAAAATAAAATAGCTAAGAAATTAACATGAGCTAAATATACAAGGGGAAAAACAGTTTCCATGACCAGGACTTGAGCAAAAAAAATAATGCAAAAAAATAAAAGTGGGAATATTAGAAATGTAACCACAGTCTTCAAAACGTCTTTTAAAGCAGACAAAAGGGTAGCCATTTGTTTTGCTTCCTCTCCTCTCTCCCCCCCCCCCCCAAAACAGAAGCAACTATTTTACAGGACAGTGTTTATATATGTCAATATCAAATTAAAGTGTGGTTGGTACTGACTCTGTATGAAAACCAAGAATTTTGTCCAATTAACATTTTTTTTCCCTTAGTATAAGATAATTAAACAGTGCTATAGAAAGTTGCGGGAAAAGCAGATCTCTGGTCTCCTGGCAGCTTTTCCCATTCTTTAACAATCCTCCTTCAGATGCACAGCCACAAAGGTTCAAAGGTCACTGGAGCCTTTGTACTCTATTCTATGGCAGTTACAAACAAACTTTTGTTCCTTTTTCTTCAATGAAATAAGCTGCGGCAGTTACAACGACTGAACTTTACATCTGAGGCTTGCATGTGCATCATTCAGCTGAAGGACTCTGGAATCTCATTTACACTTCAGCAATAAATCATCAGAATACTCTACAAAATAAAATCAATTATTGTTTATTGAGTCAACTGCAAGAACACATAATACATTTCTACATGAACATAAATGTGAAGGAAGAATCTATTGTAGATTCTTTTTTAAGAAATGCTTAACAACATGGTGTTTGAGAGATGCTGTTTTTCTGGAACACATTTTTAAAATTATTGCTCACTCATTCATATTTTTATACCATAAATCTCATTTGTTTTAGAGTAAAAAAATAAAGTGATAAGCTCTCATAGTGACTTTTTAAATAGCATATTTGCAATATTAAAGAAAAATGCAACTGTTCTATTACATATATTATATATATATATATACACACACACACACACACACACACAGAGCAGAAAAGAAAATGTATATAAATAATGTAACTCAAAACAATTTATTTATTTTTTTATTTTACGTCTGAGTCTGGGAGGATAGCAACCATACTTGCAAGTTACTGCAAGCAGTTGCTCAACTATAATCACACTTCCTCAATTCCAGATATGGAAGTTTTAACAATATTTTGAAATATACTGTCAGTCATTTCGATTGCAATTTTTAAAGGAAACAAACAAGTTTACTCAGTTTCTAAAGTCTAATTGATATTTTAAAAAAAAAACTGCACTTCTAAGGAAATGAAAAGCTTCCTGAATTTAAAAAAATATATTCAGACTACACTTTTAAAAAGACTAATTGTTCCTAGCATATGTGAGTCAAATCTCTAGACATGCATCTCCCACGAAGTACAACACAAAGATATCAAAGCAATTTTAAAAATAAATCATACCTCGGAGCTAGAGCATATAGATTAGCTATTATGAAATCAAAGGAAGGCATTCATAAGCAAAAGGGTAAAAGGGTAAAGCCCAGCAAACATTCAAGGGTTCTACCAACAAGTAAATAAATCCTTTCTGAAAACTGCCTTAAGTACATTTTCCTCACTACAACCCAGCTTCCATTCCCACTTTAGTTAACAAAAAAAACTCCAAATAACTTCAATAGAACACGATCAAGTCATATTTTGATTGAGGTATAGAATTCTGTTGGCAATAGGAATGTCAGTCAAGGGTGTGAAGAGATGTGATCTTTGACCAACATAGATGTGCCAGCAAAAGCACCCAGTATAGATGCAGTTATACCGGCAAAACAAAACATTTGCCAGTATAGTTTGTTTCATTGGGTGGGAGAGGAGAGGAAACGTAGAATAAGTTATCTTGGCAAAAATCACAGTTGTGCTGGTATAAACTGAGTCTACACTAGGAACAGGCAAAGTGCCTAGAGGAGACCTGGCCTACAGCAGTTGTATTTTTTTTTTTTCAGCATCAGGTTGATGTGAGCAATATTTATACTTGCATAACTAGACATACATCTCACTTCCAGGAAACACTAAGGGCTAGATTTTCATTTATTAGATAAGCACCGAGTGGGATTTTTAAAAGCAATTAGGCACCCAACTCCTGTTGACATTAACATGAATTAGGCACCTAGACGCTTCCAAAAATCCCACTGGGAAATTAACTGCCTCTTAGATGACTAAATAAAACTTTGAAAATCTGATCTTAACTTCCCCAAAGTCTCTTCCCAGTGAGTTTTTCCCTAAGTTAAATGAGATCTGTGGTTGGCGGCCCATACCCCGGTTGGGGTGACGGGCATGAATGAATGAATGAATGAATGAATAAATAAGTTCCTTCCCCTCCCCTCACAGACCTGCCTTCTATATCCATATTGTTTTCTTCTCCTACCTGCTTTACTTGTATTTTTTTTCCTCTCTTCTTCTCCTCCCCTTGTGCGAGGAGGTCAGCCTGCAACGCGACAGCTCCAGTTGCAAAAATCAAGGCAGTTCCCTCTCCAAAATCCTGCTGCCTGTCTTGTTTTCACACTGGCGCCAAAAGACATCAAACTACTTCTCTAACACTAAGCACTGTGTCTATTTTTCCAGTATGCTCCCATGTGACTGTGACATTGCACAGTGACTGAAGAATTCATCTGATCATTTTCAGATAACACTGTTAGCAAAATAAATCAGAGAAAACTGCTTCTTGACTAGCAGCAAGGATTCTATGAGGCTATTTGCTGTGCTAATAAAGGCACTTTAAAGTCTAAGGCTATGTCTACAGTACAGCTTATGTCGGCAGAACTTATGTCACTCAGGGGTGTGAATAAACCACCCCCCCGAGCGATACAAGTTATACGCACTGATGTGGACAGCGCTATGTCAGCAGGAGAACTGCCCCTGCTAATACAGCTACTGCCGCTCAGGAGGTGGTTTTATTATGCCAACGGAAGAGAGCTCTTGCCCGCTGGCACAGAGCGTCCTCACCAGACAAGCTGCAGCGCTGTATGCATAGACAAGCCCTAAGTATCTTGCTTAAGTGAGCCCCAGAAATCTTTACAATCCAATGAAAAAGTTAATTTTAAAACTTAGACATTTGTTTAGCAAGCGATCACTATAACTCCAATAATGAGCTACATAGAAGATTAAACACTGTTTTCCTCAGGAGGTAATATTAAAACTGCTCAGAAGCTAATACTACTAAGGGTAACTTTTAACAAGACTGATTTATTATTATATACTAATTGGCAAATCTAAGTAAACACATAGCATAGCATTTTTCTTCCAGACATCTCAAAGCACGTTACAAAAATGTAGATACGGATCATTATCTGTCCTCTTTATAGATGAGGAAACGGCATTAGAGAGAGGCAAAGTGATTTTGCCTAACATCTCTTAGTGGCAGAACCTGAAACAGAATTCAGCTCTTTGAAGTGACACCAAGATCCATAATCTTCCCGTTTCTATCATTACTGTAACAGCTACAAAAGAATGATCATTTCTAATTGTTTTACTGTTACCATAACAGAGAAGCTGCAAGAACAATATACGGAGCAACACAGCAGTTCATTGATCAGTAATGTATGTTGAAATATTGTTTCAGTTAGCAGTCCTACCACAAACCGCCAACAATAAGATGAACTGCTCAGAAGCCACAGCCTGTGCAGCCACAGAAGCCAGACAGGAATACAAATGTGGGTTTTTAAAATAAGCTAAAGCAATAAAATTATTACTATTCATCGACGAAAGCCACAGGGATAGTTTCTGATCTCAATTTCACCACTGCAAATACATAGCTACTTCACACATACACCTGCATAACTGAAATAAGAACCTTGCCCAACAATAGTAAATTTTCAGTGAGCATGTAATACCTATAACATATGGTTAATATGTGAATATTCAAAAAAATCAATTCTATCCCAATCATTAACCTCTTGGTAGTTATTGCTGTGCTTAAATTAAACTAGATAGACAAATAAGCACACAAGTACAGTATATATGGAGAATTTATTGGGCTGATTACAGTGTTTATCAGCTTAAACAATCAGTAGCTAATTAACAATGCATTTCATGACTAGGTAACAATTTTTCTTCCTGGAGAAAATCAGATTGGATTTACTTCACCAATGGTGGACAGGAAGATAATCATGTTTAAGCTTGTGTTGACTTTTTCCAATTTGGTAACTATCTGAAAGGGCAGTTTGTATTTACTTCATACTCACTTCTCAAGGGTCAAACATATTACCACACAAGATGTACATGAATGTGATATAATGGTCTAGTAAAGTACCCATGGATCCCAGCAGCAGAGAAAGCAACTTAAATAAAACTCAAAAAGGTCTGGTAATAGTCCCACAAACAACCAGTGGTCCCAATCTGGTAACCTAATCCATGGGTGCAGATCTCTGCGCTCATGTAGGCGCCAACTCACAAGGGGCTTAACATCACGTATAAAAGTTTGTGTAACATGTGAAACGTAAAGCTTTAATAAGTAAAACTCAGACTTTTCTATTAACAAGTTTCAATTTTAAAACTGAAATTTTATCTCTTGGAAATAATTCTACTCAAACTTTATATTCATTTTTTGACACACACCTAAGAGCTTTTTTCATCTGTACCTCTTAAAGTGCTTTACACAGCTAGGTAAATAGCACTATCCCAATTTTCAGATAGAGAAACTGAGGCAGGATGAGGCAGTAACACTCGTAGTTATTGGCAGAGGTAGGAATAAAATCCAGGTCTCCCGACTAGCAGTGCAGTACCCCATGAACTGAACAATGCTAGCTCTAGCTCTCCTCTGCCTTCCTACTCCTCCACTTATGAGTATTTAAAATTGATTTTTTTTTTCCTCCACAATAATTAAGTCATTTTACTGGTTCTGCCTAATACATCCAGACAATCAAAAGACACACCTATTTGTTTTCACCTCTCTCCGTTACCAACTTTAAAAAAATTTAAATGTTAATACTACAAATGAATCATTTCAACCAACTAGAGCGCTGGGTTAGCATATAGTTACTGATGCAGAGTTCAAGTTCTTACTTAGGTCATGTGGGGAAAACATCAATTTGGTGGGATTCATCCCAGCCCTCACCCCATTCAAGCCCATCATAAAGGTACCAAATAAGCAATATAATGTTATGACTGCCTCAGTTCACTAGAGTCCCATGACTGGAATAGCAGGGAGCATTGAGGGTCAGGACTGAGGTACATGAGTACAGCTGTGTGAGGAGCTTATAAAGCACATGTCCATGTTATCCCTGGCTGAAACCACACGGTGATAGTCCCACATGAACCACTCAAGAAAATCCATTCAGGTTTTTAAAAGAAAAATGTACTCATGTCTCTTTAAACCTTCCACCATTTTATACCTTTCCATTACTCAGAGGTGTGCTGGCAGACCGTGAATCATCTTAAATGTCTCATAACTAACAACCGAGATCCATAGCTCTTACAAACCTCACGAACACTGCAGATGGAAATGAACTATTACACACTGATATGCTGCCAATATTTTAGCAGACAACTGCAATTAAAATAATCCCCCCATTCACAATGAAACCAGCACCCTCGGGGCATTAATTTGATGAGGACTGGACAGCCTGGGGAATCTATTCCTATTTTTCTCCTTTAAACAAAATCTTTCTCATGACCATAACAAAGCAAGAGGGGAGCACCACCCAGCAAACATATATTTTTGGAAACATTATACCTTGGTTCCTGAAAGATACAATTAATATACTGAAAGCATAGCGCAGTGTTCAACTTGCATGTTTTGAAATGGAGGTGAAAGTCATGGGGATCCTCCCTCATGATATGTTTTGACATTTGGTGCAATCTGGTGCATTCAAATGGCAAAATATTTGCTTCTCAAATATGTTTGTGCTATACGAGCACCAGGGATAACAGTCAACAAAGGACTGCTCCCTATTAGTGCTTTATCCAAGCAAAGACATAAGACGTCCCAAGCAAAGAGATTCCACCACTCTCCTTGGGAGTCTATTCCATAACCTAATTGCTGTCACAGTCAAGGTGTTTTTTTCCCCAGATGTTCAATGACAATTGTATTTATGCCTACTTCTCATCAGAGGAAGGCTCAAATCTAAAATCCAGGAAGGATCGTGACAGTTTATGATCCATTTTCAGGTGACATATTAGACTGCAATGTCTTGTTAACAGCATGCATAAAGGTAAAGTTAGTGACCATTCGGATTAAGATAGATGCCCTAGCGACAATTGTGCAGATCAGTCTCAAATTTCACTGGCAACTTCAGACACTTGACCAGCAACTTTATTTTGAGCACACAGTTTTTAGATCACAACAGCATGCTGCAATATTGAACTGCAAGCTAATTCAGTGAAACTAATTTGCTTCTGTCAATGCAGCAATATTCCAGTACATTATGTACATCACATTGTTTTAATTATGTAATTGCCCCCAAACACTAGGTCTTACACAATGCATACTGCAAGACTGTCACTCTATTTTTCTCCTTTTATCTTCCCAATCATTAAATAACCTCAAAGGAATAAATTTTCATTCTTCCAGATGGTTACAATATGTTCAAACATTATAAAACCATCAAATAGACAAGAGTAGATTGTGATATAGCATAAAGTGGCCTTGGAAAATGGTCATGAAAATTTAGCAGCCCGGGCTCAAAATCTACTTGCTTGCTCCTTACTACAATGAGTACAATAATAATAAAAAAAAAAAGTATGATATTTTACTCGCCAGTCAAAATAAATTGCCTAGGGTGAGCCAGCACATATTTGCAAAACTGGAATAAAAAGCCATCTCTGTGGATGGAAATAAATTGTATGTTACTAAATAAGCATGTTAGGAGTTCTGTGTCTATCCTAAGAAAATGGATGCATTTATCTCATGCTCAATCCTCAAGTACATTACCATGATTTGAACATTTTGAATAGGTATTGTTACAATAGCCTTGGAAGCCCAAGCTCAGGAGCCTGTATCACTGAAAGAAGAATGTTGTAACCACACTGGAAAATACAGTAGTATTTTTAACCTTCTTCTTTAAAAATGCAACAGTTATAGAACTAAAGAGAACTTTCTACTTGTCATTCTTCATTCCACTTAATAGCACTCCCAGCATACACAATATTAGCCATTACAATAAACTGGGCTCCTATCCCCAGCTAAGGCCTCGTGAGTCTCTGTCCAAAGTGCTGTTTTGTTGCACTGGCTCAGATGGAAAGAAGGGGGGAAGAAATGGGGGAGGAAGAAAAATTATTGTAGTCTATCAGTATCAGCACATATGTTCAGTTTGATGCAACAGAGCAGGGCTCCAGGCAAATCCTCAAAGCGGCGGGAGATAGGACTTTAAGTCTGGGTAAGTGTCAAAGCCAGCAAAAGAATCAGAAGACGATGACAGCCTTAAAAATGCTCAGTAGAGGTCTCAATGGCAATTAAACTCCCAATTTCCTTTATGCTCAGACAGAAGCAATTGCCTGACTCCACCCAGAGCTGAAAGTGCTCAGCATCTTCAATGACTGAGCCGTAAATTTCTATTTTTTCCTCAAATCCTGTAAGTCAGTAGAAGTGCTTCAAATTCAATATGAAAGCTAACTATGGGCAGGTCTACACTGGGGGGGGGGGTGTCGATCTAAGATCGCAACTTCAGCTACGTGAATAATAGCGTGGCTTAGATCTAATTACTTACCATCCTCACGGCGCGGGATCAACGTCCGCGGCTCCCCATGTCGACTCCGCTACCACCATTCGCGTTGGTGGAGTTCCAGAGTCGACAGGAGCACATTCGGGGATCGATATATCGCGTCTAGATGAGACGCGATATATCGAACCCCGAGAAATCGATTGCTACCCGCCGATCCGGCGGGTAGTGAAGACACACCCTAAGAAATGTCTACTGATTTAACACACACACTCTCTCTCTCTCTCTCTCTCTGTCTCAAAAATGTGTGTGTGTGTGAACAGTGAGATGCCCATTTAGTGCACTTCCATATCGTGTGTTTTTCATAGCACAGATCTTGACTATAAAATGCCCTAATAATCCAAAAAAGTTTGTGGATGTTGAATGCAGCTGAAAAGAACTAAAAAGGCTCTCAGAAGAAACCAATTTAAAAAATATCACAAAAGACACTTTAAACAATAAAAAAGGAAGAGCTATGTAGAAACCCTATATACCAGCTGCGTGCTAGCCAAAGAGTACAATGTTGTCTTCCAATGTTTAAAAATCATTAAAATTAAACACATGCACTTTGAAATCCCAATTATTCCTTTCTTTAACAAATAAACTCCTGGGGCTTATAATTCTATTGCATCCTAGAGATGCTGCTCCTCTGCTTACTGAGGAGCACAGGATGGGGACTAGATGGAAAGAATTAAAAGCAAGAGCCAGGAGTTGAACATAAATACAAAACAAACTTTGTTCTTGTTTTGGTTTTTTTTTTTTTTTTTTTTACAAACAGAAGGAAGTATACAATGCACTAGCTGTGCTTGAACATTCAGATTTATTTATAAATAATAAAAGAAATATTTACATTACCCAGAGTCAATAGGGCAAACACTTGGGGAAAACAAAACAAACAAGCTAGAATTCAATGAAAACTTATTACTGAGTCATGGCAAAGGGCACCGATTCACTGCAGAAGAATCGCACGGAAGCCCTAGTAAAGGGAAGTCCCTTTTTTCTTACCTTCAAAGAATAAATTCTAGCACGAGAAAGGCAGATTGCAGGTTGCCAGTGCAGGGACTTTCCTTCCGCTCTGCAATAAACTAGGACTGCTCAGTGCACACTAATGAGCAAGGCAGGGAAACAATTCAGGGACTCCTGCCCCTTTCCTCACTGCAACCAGCCCTGTGCTACATATGCAGGTTGCCTGCGATACACGGGAACAATTCAGGATTTCTATTCACGCTTACATAAACCAGGGCTGCCTGGCACATGATGCGCTGGGCTACGATGCCGGGACTCCTACCCCTTTTCCCACTACAACCGGCACTGCCACAGGCACATTTCTCGCGATGCACTGGAACAATCCAGCACGTCCATTCATCCCGGTATAAGCTAGGGCTGCCCGGTGCAGACTACACGGCGGTGCCGAGGGATACAATGCAGGGACTCCTGTCCCATCGCTCGGTAACCGGCATCACTGCAATCCGCACGCTGGTCGCCAGGCCCCTGACGCCGCGTAAAGTCGCTGTGCGCGGTGCAATCTCACGGAGCGGTGCTCGCGGGCCCCAGCCGAGGACTCCCGCCCCCGGATCCCCAGGACGCGGCACGGGAGCAATCTCAGGGCTCCCCCGCGCTCGCTCGGGCATAAAGCGGCGTTTGGCACCGCTGTGCGCCCAGCACCCCGCCTCCCGGGCATGCACCAGCCCCGCCCGCTGCAGAGCGCCCGGCCCCGCCGGCCCCTCGCCCCGCCCGCTTACCTCGGTGCCCGGGCCGCGCTCCGCCCGCCTAGCGGCCGGGCCTGGCCGGGCCCCCGGCGCGCCGCATCCTCCCGCCCCGGCCAGGCGGGCTCCGCGCGGGCTGGACCCTGACGGGGGGGAGCAGGCGGCGAACGAGCCCGGCTGACGGCTCCGCCCGAGGGACCGTCCGGGCTGCGAGCGGCGCAGGAGCAGGGGCCGGGGCCGGGCTGCGCTGCGCCAGGGGAGGGGGCCCATGCGCACTCCGGGCCGGGAGCCCCGCCCAGCCCTCGCGGGAGGCGCTGGGGGCCGGGCACTGCGGAGATGGGGGATCTCGGGGGCGGCGGGGGGCTGTATGGGGAGCTGGGCACTGGGGTGTTGGGGGTCTATGGGAGGAGCTGGGCACTATGGGGTGGGAGTTGGGGAGGCTGTATGGGGAGCTGGGCACTGGGAAGGTGGGGGACTGTATGGGGAGCTGGGCACTGGGAGTGGGAGGCTGTATGGGCACTGGGAGTGGGCTGGGCACTGGGGTGTTGGGGGTCTATGGGAGGAGCTGGGCACTATGGGGTGGGTGTTGGGGGGGCTGTATGGGGAGCTGGGCACTGGGAAGGTGGGGGCAGTGTGGGCACTCGGAGGGGCTGGGGTGTTGGGGGTCTATGGGAGGGTGAGGTGTTGGGGGCTGTATGGGAGGACCTGGGTACTATGGGGTGGGAGTTGGGGGCTGTATGGGGAGGTGGGCACTGGGAAGGTGGGGGGCTGTATGAGCACTGGGAGGGGCTGGGCACTGGGGTGTTGGGGGTCTATGGGAGGGTGAGGTGTTGGGGGCTGTATGGGAGGAGCTGGGCACTATGGAGTGGGAGTTGGGGGCTGTATGGGTTGCTGGGCACTGGGAAGGTGGGGGCTGTATGAGCACTGGGAGGGGCTGGGCACGGGGGTGTTGGGGGTCTATGGGAGGAGCTGGGCACTATGGGGTGGGAGTTGGGGGCTGTATGGGAGGTGGGCACTGGGAAGGTGGGGGCTGTGTGGGTACTGGGAGGGGCTGGGCACTGGGGTGTTGGGGTCTATGGGAGGGGTGAGGTGTTGGGGGCTGTATGGGAGGACCTGGGCACTATAGGGTGGGAGTTGGGGGGCTGTATGGGGAGCTGGGCACTGGGAAGGGGGGGGGCTGTGTGGGCAGGGCTGGGTACGGGAAGGGGGAGTCTGTATGGGCACTGGGAGGGGCTGGGGCACTGGGGTGTTGGGGGTCTATGGGAGGAGCTGGGCACTATGGGGTGGGAGTTGGGGGGGCTGTATGGGGAGCTGGGCCCTGGGAAGGTGGGGGGCTGTGTGGGCACTGGGAGTGGGCTGGGCACTGGGGTGTTGGGGGTCTATGGGAGGGGTGAGGTGTTGGGGGGCTGTATGGGAGGACCTGGGCACTATAGGGTGGGAGTTGGGGGGCTGTATGGGGAGCTGGGCACTGGGAAGGTGGGGGGGCTGTATGGGAAGGGCTGGGCACTGGGAGTGGGAGGCTGTATGGGCACTGGGAGGGGGCTGGGGCACTGGGGTGTTGGGGGGCTGTATGGGAGGGGCTGGGCAGCTGGGGCTGTTTGTTTTTGTGAGGCTTGGGCTGGGCAACAGCGTGTGGTTTGTGGGTGGAGGTGCTGGGGGTCAGCCCGAGGGTTTGAATGAGGTTGGGAGTGGACAACAATGGGTGTTTTTGTGCATGGGAGTGCTGCTAACCTGGGCCGCTAAGACATGTAAAGAGAAGACTGCCTATCATGATGACCAAAGTTGTCCCATTGTTTCCCCCATGTGTTTATATCCATGTTCTCTTATACTTAAAGTGTAAGCCTCTTGGGACAGGGACTGTCTTTTTGCTCTCTGTTTGTACAGCACCTAGCACTACAGTAATACACATTATAAACTGGTACCTGTTATTGGTGTATGAGTGCCTGGGCTGCTGTTTTGAATACACAAGAGAAGAAGAGATCTCCCTTAGTTCCTGAGGAAGAGAAATAAAGGACAGGTTTGCAAAAAGAGTTTGACACATTAATTACTGAGCACTTTGGAAACTCTTACCCCTTTGTGGCTGCTAAACATCTGAAAATCTGGCACTATGGGATGTTTTGGGATTTGCTTGTTTTTGTTTGTTTGTTTTGCTGTCAAAGATGGAGTGTACTGTTCCCCCTATCACAAAGGGGCTGATTCAGATCTTACAACTGGTGTAAATCCATAAAATGTATGAAGTTACACCAGCATAAATCTTGTATACGTGAGATCAGAAAGTAGGTCCATCATTTGGCAGTTGTTTTCTCTGAATTATGGGCCACTAATCCCTACTTTTACTACTTGCACCAGGGTTATAATGAAACTTTGAAGTAAAATGTCTTCCACCTAATTATCAAAGAAATCTAGCCATAAAGCCCAGGATCAGTCTAGTCATAAAGGTCAGCCTGATTTAATATTAAACAAATGCATTCCTTCCTCCTCTCTGCCCCAGATATCTTCCAGCTCAATGCAAAATTAATGGGAGGCAAGTATTTTATTAAATCATAATTCCTGGAGTGCTGCAGTAAAGATTTATGTTCACAATCTTGCCATCTCTTCATTTTGTATTGATCTTTAAGCGTTAGGGGCCAAATTTTTAAAAGATATTTAGGTGCCTTGTGGGATTTTTGTAGGTGCTTTTGAAAATTCTTCTAGGCACTTACATACCTTTAAAATTCTGGTCCTTGGTGCATATTTACAGCCAAAGAGCGCTATTGTAGACCAGTCCTTGCAGAGTACTCATCTCTAGTACTGACCCAAAAGCATGGGCCTATTGTGAATAGTGCACACAGTACCTTGCACTGGACAGTCCTTATAGAAGCTGTGGTAATTATTTTGCCTTTAAGTACATACAGAGGTGAAGTGGGGGATGGAAGTTTGTTCAATTTGAATTGCAAGAATGCAGGTTAAATAGCTATGCTTGGCAGGATTTGATTTAAATTAGTTACCAATAAACTTCAATGTCACCTCACACTGAAATCAACCCAAAAAAATCCATCAATAACAGTCAGCAAGTACAGCCTCCCCCACACCTAGTGCCTGTAGGGATCTGGTGTCACTGGCCTGATGGGCATGCAGAGAGCCTTCTGCAGCCACGCTGCCATGGCCCCGCTTACTCACTCAGAGCTGGGAGTACATGAGCCAGCCTTGGGCAGGAGCTGTTCAACAGCAGAATGGCCTCCCCTGCAGCCAGAGGCTTGTCCTCCTCCTCCTTGTATCCCTGGACAAAGGTGTCAGGGGGCACCTCTGCTCTGCATCTCCAGGACCACAGCCTTCCCCACATCTTGTACCTGCAGGGAACCAGTATCACTGGCCCTATATGGCCAGGAATGGACCCCTTTTCAGCTCCACTGTCACAGTCCCACTCACTCCCTGGTGAGGAGTGCAAGGGCTGTCCCCAGCAAGGAGTCATTCATCAGCAGAGTGACCTTCCCCATGGCTGGGGACTCGTTCTCCTCCTTGCAGCCTAGGCCAGAAGTCTCTGCTTCGTCGGGCCAGGACACAGCTTCCTCCGTACGTTGCTGCTGGGTGTTCAAGCCCGTTGACCAAGCAGGGGCAGCTCCTTGTAGTCCCGCTCTCAGCATTGCCCTAATGCTAACCAAAACCCCGTCTTAATTTCCTACAACTGTGAAAACTAAAATGGTTACGAATAAAAATAAATGTTTAAAAATAAAAATTGACATTAATGGTCAAAACTTAAAAAAAAAATTAAAATCAAATTCTGCCAAGCTATAAATAGCCCAGGAAATGCTGTTTTATGGACCACTGAGAGAATATTGCCCGGTTGGATTTTATACTGTCTTGTTTTTTGTTTTTCTCAGTGTTAAAATTCAGCATTCTCTTGCCCCTTGACAATTGGACAGTTTAAGAATATATATGGCCAGCTATCTAATATTTTGGTGGGATAAACTATGCCCCAGTTTCCCAATATACTGGGGAGGTGGGGATATGAAGGATTAGTGGGGTGCTTGCAGATGGCCCTTGGCTGCTCTGTGGAGTCAGCTTTAAAAGAAAAAGGAGGAGGGAGGGATAGCTCAGTGTTTTGAGCATTAGCCTGCTAAATCCAGGGTTGTGAGCTCAGACCTTGAGGGGGGCCATTTAGGGATCTACAGCAAAAATCTGTCTGGGGATTGGTCCTGCTTTGAGCAGCAGGTTGGGCTAAATGACCTGCTGACATCCCTTCTAATCCTGATATTCTATGAAAAGCATGTCTTTAGCCTTTACACTTGCAAAGACAACTTTCAAAACATGACATGAGTGTAAATAGTACAATGACTGTCTGAGTTTACGTAGAGCCTGAAACAATAGCACTGAGATGCCCATGGTGATATTTTAAAGGGGTTAAAGTGCTCATCAAAGAAGAGGAAATATGAAGACCTACGTTAGAGTTTCCCAAAGTGTGTGTCATGGGAGTGGGGAGGTGCAAGCAAAGGACTAGCTGAGGTGGGGTGCCACAGATGGGGTTGCAAGGCGAGATGTGATTGGTTTCCTTTTCCTGAATGGAAGCTCTGCTTTCAAAAGTTTGGGACAGTGGTTTGTGCTACAGCCTGTTTCTGTGGTGATCCTGTCAAATCTAACCCGCTAAGTAGGCAGAAGTCAAGCCTACTTGGATAGGTCATCTCCAATGAAACCTTGGGGCTCTGCAAGAAGTGGTTGTGTTGATTCAATAAAGGCCTTTCCCTCTGAGTACTGCATCAATGCCCTAACGGACTGCACAGCAATACTGTGCTACTGGAGGTGGTGTATTTTGGAAGAGCTATAAAACCAAGATCCTAACATTTCATAGCTACAGAAGATACCATGGGTATTTTTTTAATAAAAGAAGGGATATTGGTGCGCCCTCGTTGAATTCCCAGTTAACTACATTCCAACCACCTAAAGTTGCTCTTGGATTTTATGAGCATGAGGTTGGTCCCCACGTCCTGCCAAAAGCTGAGCTGTTAACACCTGTTGTGTTCCACCCAATAGGCAGATTTGAATTAAGCTCATCAGTGTAAACTTGTCAGTTGATTAGATGAATGTTTTTATACATCCACCAAACATTAACTATTGCAGGTTCTCCAGCATTCAATGAGTTGGCATGGCCATCATGAAAATATCACATCTGAAATGGCCACCCCCACTAATGTAAATTCAGATACATTAGGGTCCTTCAGATGGTCTCTAATGTTTGTAACTGGAGTACAGACACCCCAGGACCCAGAAGACCAATAAAAGTGTTGCTTGGTTCTAAAATGCAGTGGCCAGCCAGAACCACTGAAAGTTTTCAATTGGACTTCCACTAGTAGCTTATGGGAAAGTCAACGTCTAAACTGTTTCCAATTTTATGACCCTAAGTCTGGACCTAGTGAGTCTGTGCATAGGGGAATGCATTTCCGTGATGTGTGAGGTGATTCCTGTTTATCCATTACCTACTTCAAGTGCTTTGAAGAAGGGTGCTACAAACTTACATTGCTAATATTGTGACCACCCCACAAAACCATGCAGCCCTGCACTCCTGTTTATTAGGCAGCATCAACATTAGCGTAGTCTCAAGAGTTTTCTCATATGTAGACTCTGTCATATTCCTCATGTCTTTAGAATGAATAACTCAATGATGTTGCCAGATGCTTTTGCTGCTGCTCCCAATCAGAATATTTTTCATTATGCCTGCATAACTGAAAACAAATGGTGAGACTACACATGGGAAAGTGGCCTGAGAACACTGGAGATCAAAGAAAGGTCTTGGCTCAATGGACTCTATATCCTGAGAGTTCCTCCTCCGTTTCCTCTCTTTAGCTCCCTCCCACAAAACTGCATATTGTGGCTTGCACTGTCTTTATTTTTTAAAAAGTCTGAAGCAATTTTGCTTTTTCCCAACAGCAGGGAGGGAGGGGGTGGAAATCCCTTGTTCCAACCTAAAGAGTTGCCTTTGGTTAGTGTTCATTATGTCCTTCAGTGTGGTCATTTGTCCAACAGCTGAAAGGGGCCGTGGCTATGCCTGGGAATGCTGACAGGCTGAGTGGAAAAAAGAGTGCAAAGTCCTTGCACCTAGCTCCCTCAGTGGAAAGGACTGACATGAACTGCTTCACCCCTTGCCAATCACAGCTTCTTGCTGTGCTGTCTCGAGGGCTTGTCTACCCTTTACAATCCAAACCTAAAGGTCACTCAGTGTTGTTCACCTCAACAGCATATTGGTTTCAGAGAGATCTTTGTCCAAAGGCAGGACAAAGTGCCACTTCCATTACTCTGACAGATCTGAAGTCTGCTGTCTTTCCAGTACCTTGGAGAAAGGTGATCCATAATTATATTATCATGAGTGAGAATTCAGTCCCCTTGTCACAAGAGACGTCTTTGAGGATAACATGGCTTGTCACAGACCCAGTTTTGCCCCAAGGTTCATCAGCTACAAGGTTTTTCTTTCCCATTAAGAAGCAAGATTATGGAAAGGGAAGAAGTGATCTTACCTGGGTAGAACGGATGTTATTTTTCTCCCATCAGTGTTGACAGGAAGAAGGTTGGTCACACATTGCTGGGAGAAATTGTGGAAAGTCATAACTTGTGTTGTTGGCTGGCTAAGAGCGACCTAAGCTATACTTGTAGATGAAGCTGTCTTGGTTGTGTCTTAAAAAAGTTTTATGTGTAATGTGCCAAATAGTTCTGTTTCACTCTCTTTCCCCCTCTTCTTCCTCTGAATAATTGTTATTGAGAATGAGATGATGGATATAACTGAATTACATGAGGGGGAAAACCACTTCATTTGGAGATTCCTTCCCCATCACTTAATATAAGAGGATGGTGCAATCACTGTCAAGAATGACTGCATACTTTTACAAAATAAAAGTCAAACCGTAACAAAGAAAACAGGTGAAAGAGAAAAAGAAAAGGAATGAGAGGGGGTTAGGGAGGAATGGGGGAAATGGGCTGCTACTCTACAATATTGCTATAGATTCATCTCAGAATCTCACAGCACTTCATAGACAAGAGATGGATGAATGTATTAGTCCCATTTAGTAGAGGGAGATTGATTTTATAATTATCCATAGTATTGGGAGAAAGGAGAAATAAACCTTTGCTAGAGGCTACTTATGTGACCCCAGGCAAGTCACTTCACTTCTCTGTGCTTCAGTTTCACAGGTTTAAGACAGTACTCACAAAACTGTTGGGGAACTTAATTCAATTAATATTTGTTCAAAGTGCCTTGAAATCCTTAAATGGAAAGTGCTTTAGAAGTACAAAGTGCACTGAAAGCTGAAGAGAACACCCCTCGGAGGTGACCTACAGTCTTAAGAGACTGCTCCAAGTAATTTAACGTTCATTATAATCATTTATTTTTGTGTCAAAGGGGTAGTTGAAGGAATGTACACAACTGAGAAGCCAATTAGCTATACAAAATCTACATCGAGATATACAAGTAAATGATGCAAGCAGGAAGTAGCACAGGGCTATTAATAGTCTATTATTCCAATAGTAGGAGGAAAGCAAGCCAATACTCAGTGAAATAAATCAATTTGTAAGCAGTTCGCAGGGAGTCATATACAAGGGCCAGTTAACAGACAGAACTTGGTACTGCATCATTATAACTAGGTACTTAAGATGTTAGGGGAGTATATGTCATATTTCCCTGGATGGCCAGAATGGTTTTATGTTGTTTTAGTTCAGGGCTGAGATATATCTTGCTCTTATGTGGACTGCAAAACTACAAAGGGATCCTAGAGTTTATCTACACATAAACTTTGGTTTTTTTTATTAAACCAATGCAAGTTTGCGCACAGACACCGTTATTTCAATTTGGGTGGTTTACTGCATTTACATAAACCAAAACAAACCACTCTTTAACAGAAATAAGCATGTGAACAAACAAACTTGCATTGTTTTAGCTAGGTCAGTTGAAAAACATACCTTTAGTTCAACACGTAATAGACAAGCCCCTAGATATCAAGGATGAAATCCTGACCCCATTGAAGTCGATGTGAGGGTTGCCATTCACTTCAATGGCACCAGGATTTCATCCCAGGCCTAGATAGTACAATTATGAGAGGTCTAGATATGTTCTAAGAAGAATAAACACATGAATCGGTAGATCGGAATGTTTGTTTGGGGGATAGCTTGTTATTTAAACTGTTTCCAGTGTAAGTTAAAAATATTTATATTGGTTTTGTTTTTTGTTTCTTTTTTAAACTAAATCTAAATTTTGCGCTGTTTCCCCTTTTTACTAGTCACCTAGCTTACTTGTATCATGTACTGAACATTCTGTGTTCAAAAACTTCACCTATTACTAATTAGAGATATTACAGATATGGATGACATTTTTCAAAAGGAACCCAGATTTTTAAAGGTATCACACCTAAAGATGCAGATAGGCATCTAGTGGGATTTCAAAAGCACCCAGGTGCCTCACTCCCATGGGATAAATCTTAAATACCTTTAAATAGCTGGCCCGTAAGAGTCTAAGTCTCAATGAGAGTTGGCTCCTAATTCACATAGGCCCTCTAAAATTTGTTACACATACTCCTATGAGAGTAAGAAGTACCCAGAGACAGAATAATTACTGCACTAACTGAACAGTCTGCTTTCAGTGATGACACCGCCCTAACATTTCTCACCATCAATCGCAAATAACGCAGTCCTTACCAGAGACAACTATTTGCTGTACTGTATTTCTAGTAGTGGAGCCTCATCTCAATTAAGCAGAATTCAGGAGTGCACTCATGGAGAATGCCATAACGTATTGCTGTTGCACAATATAATCAGGTACTACAAGTGATGAACAGGTGGGTTGTTAATAACAGACTCATCAGACTGGAAGCTGTGCCATGCCATGTTGTTGGCAAATTGCAGTCCCGTAGACAGATTGCAGTCCTTACAGACACAGATTGATGGAAACTGTGTCTGCAGGGATAGTTCAATATTTTAAAGCAATACTATGGCGTTCTGAAGGTCCTGAAATGTGTCTTACCTTAAATATCATGGGCAATATTCTGCTCTCATTTACGGAAGCGTGCATCTAGAATAACCCCATTAACTTAAGTGGATTTACAAAGAAATAAATCCAGAGTAATTGACAGCAGAATTTCACGATAAATTATCTAAGGGAACAGTTCATAAAAAGCCCATAGTCTAAAAATGATTTGTTCAAAAAGTCCAGCAAATAGTGAATATATTTGCCACCAATTGGACTAATTTGGGATGATTCATAACCCCTTAAAAAAAAAGAGTCAGAATAACTAATTGAAAGAAAAATTGAATGAATTTATTACCTCTACTAAGAAAACTGTGTCAGTGCTGTTTAGTTATAAAAGACAATCGAGAAGTTTGTAAGGGTGACCACGGAATGAAGGGATTTTGAGTCCCTGATTCTTCAAACACATATTTTTACACGGGTGTTTATTGTACATGAGTAGTCCCTGGGACTACACACAGGTATAAAGTTAAGCACATGGGTAAATATATGTAGGATGAAGACCTAACATTTTGTTTCGCTCAGTCTCCTTAAACAAGCAAACCCATCCCAATTAGAACTCAGCCTACTGAATAGAATTCTTCCAGTTTTTCAGGCTTATTTTTCTTCCCAATTACATGCAAACATGATGCCACACTTGGAATAGATTAACGTTGACAGCTTTTATGGTCACATAAATGCCCCTGAAGCTATACTGGCATAAAGCAGCTATAGAATCAAGTGACTAGTTGGGTAATCACATGGATGTTCCTCGGAGAAAGTGAACTTCAAGCAAGCACACTCAGGCACTTTGATCTAGGAGGACAGTTTAAACGGGGGTTCTATTGGAACTATTCATTTTTTCAGTAGTGCTCTTTTTAGATTGTTCTTTCTGAATTTCTTTCAGGCTCCCAGGGCCAGGCTTGCAATTTGTGTGGCTTTAATCTGAGTCAAGATCCCCAGCTGCCAAAGACAGAGGTTTGTACAATCCACTATTCAAGCATTTGCCAGGAGCAGCATAGGTGGAGAGTTGCCTCAATCTTTGGTCTGGTTACCAAGGGGTGTGTTTAGGCCAGCCAATGACTTATCTGTCAGCAGGGCCCTTGATGATTCCGTTCCTTTGAGTTTAAGGTCAATCTTGTGACTTGTCTTACATTAAACAAGTGCTCAAGGCCAAAGTAATGTAATAGACATTTCTGTATTTGCTGTGTGCAAAGCTGGCTCTAGGTTTTGGGAGTCCCTGCATGCATTAGGACATCGGGGCACCATGAAGATGTCCATATCTTTCATAGCTGAGGTTAGGGTGACCAAATGTCCCGATTTTATAGGGTCAGTCCCGATATTTGGGGTTTTTTCTTATATAGGCTCCTATTACCCTCCACCCCGTCCTGATTTTTCACACTTGCTGTCTGGTCACCCTAGCTGAGGTACCTGGGCAGGTCAAGGATGCTTGTCATTAGGATTTTAACAATTGAGGGAAGGACATCTATCATTGGGGAAGGCAGAAGGGTTTACGCAACAAGAAGGAAAGTAGAGAAGATTTAGATAAATACAAAGGTGTTGTCTCCCAATGTTCATCTTTAACGGTGGAGGGTGGGGTGGACCATCTAGTGTGCAAGGTCTTGGATGTGTGAGGGGAGGGGTCACCCAAAAGCATGTCTCTCTGTACTGCTATACACTTGGCACTTGCCTAAGGCTGGCCATGATTGCAGGGAGCCCATTGCAAGTGCTGAATAGTCATTTAACTGGAAATTAATTTCCAAGGCACTATAAGGTGCAGTTCAGAGGCAGGGGGACCAGATTCTGCCTTGACTTCATAGCGGCCAAGTTTTGAGCAGATCCTGGTGTGACAGTTGACACACATTACGCACAGTGCTGATTTGCATTTCTGTGAATAATTCGCATGTGACCATGATATTCAGTTTATAGTCAACACACCCTGCCACAAGCAGTGGCAGAAACATACGAATTGCCAGACTGGATAAACCCTGAGGTCCACCTAGTCCAATATCGGATCTGACAGCGGCCAGCACCAGATGCTTCAGAAGAAGGTGCAAGTAACCAACAGCAGTAGATATGGGATAATCTTCCGCCGCATCCAGTCTCATCCTGGTCTCCAGTAGTTAGAGATTTTGAAAGGGATACAAAATTTCATGCTTCAGGCTTATAAGCCAATCTCTAACTAGTGGAAACCAGGATGAAGCTGCATGAAAACAAAAAAAAGCAGCTGATGCTGGAGAGGGTGGGAGGGACGCTGGGGTGGGAGAGTGACTGCTGGGGTATGTCTGGGGGTAGTGGTGAGAGTCTGGAACTGCTAGAGACAGTGTGGGAGTGCTGGATAGTTATCTGTGGAACCGCTGGGGATACCGCGCTAGGTGGCTGAGTGGGAAGCTGGGGATCTCAAAGGGATGTTAGGTCGGGGGCTGGAGTAAGGTTTCCACTTGTCTGGAGTTTCCCCGGATCGTCCCTTTTAGAGGTAGCTGTCCTGGGAAACCTGTAAGGGTGCTCAGAGCCCACTGCCAGCTGTCCAGTTGTATGGGCGCAGGATGTTATTTGTACCTCAGAGGTGGTAGCCCTAGTGTGGAAAGAGCTGTCGGGGGGTGCAAAACTGGGGGTTGGCTGGACCTGGAGAGGTGGGTGGGAGCATGGGGCCGGGATAGCTGGCTCGCTGAAGGGAAGCTGGAGTTGCCTGGAACCACTATTGGCCCCTCCATCTCTCCCTACTAGCCCCAGCCATCTGCTCCCCCTCTTGGCCACACCTTCTACCCTATGATGGAGGTGCAGTGACAGGGGAGACTGAGAAGCCATGTGGCGGCCTGCAGAGCAGGTGCCACACTGACTTCTGGTGGCCACCAGCGGCAATTGCAACCTATCCTTGGTACCCAGTTGGATGTGTGACTTTTTAACTGGACTGCATGAGTGTAATGTGTGATGCCAGACACTTAACAGCTCCATACCTTCTGTCCTGTGCAACATACATCACAGCCAATTTTTTCCCTTACAGCACAATAGAAAACAAATAATTATGAGTTCAGGAAGTATTAATAATAAGTTAAAACAAAGAGACAGGTGAGGCAGCAGTAGTGGGAATAGGGCTACACAGTCAGATGGGGACTCAGTACAGCAGCAAGCAGTAGAAAGCTCAGAGCAGGATCCAGGGAGGAGGAGGAGCAGATGCACAGTATATCTGTGGCATTCCCTAAATTAAAATGACTCAAGGGACTGGGGGCAGGACATCTGTGAGTCATGCGACTCCAATTTGGCAGCAACATTTTGATGGATGCCCACTAGAACCTGATCACCATGAGGCAACCTTTACACTGTTTTATTATTCCATGAAATTGATCTTGCATGGAAGAAGAGTAGAACAGGGTTTACTTTTCAAGCTCTTGTTAAATTTCTTCCTTGTTAGCTAATGGGCTGTGAAATGCGGGGGCAGGAAAAACCTGATAGCAGCTGGTGGTAACTAGAGATGAGTAGTTTAGATCTGAACTTCCCAAAAGCTCAGGAGTGTTTGATCTTGCATACTGGAAGTCAGTGGGCTTACTCTGCCTCTATATAGGTGTATCTGAGAGGAGACTTTGCCCTATTGTTTACATATATCAGAGCTGAAGGATGTGAAGTCAATGAATATCAGAGATAATAGATAATTAATCAGTGGAACTCACTGCCACAATATATTGCATCCCACTGCTTAACAAGATACAGAAATCACTGGACATTTATATGGAGAATGAAAACATCCACTGTTATATAATAGGATCAAATTATTATTATTAGAAGGGCTATTTAAACCTCATGCTTTGGGGCATAAGTCAACCATTAACTGATGGGGTTAGGAAGAAACGTCCCCTATGGGTGGTTAGTTCATAATTGTTCATTATGAAGTTTCTTGTATCTTCCATTAAGGCAGCTGGTTCTGGCCACAGTCATGGACAGCATGCTGGATTAAATGGACCACTAGTCTGATCTGTTATAACAATTCCCATTTAAAATTCCTGGTGTATTTCACGAGTGCAAATGGGTTTGATAGCCATGTCCCATAATGAGTACTTGTCCACATCACAAAACTAATGATGACAAAACAAAGGCCTTCTATAGCTTTTTGCTTTTTTTTGGTGGGGGTGGAAGGAGGGAGACAAATTCTTACATATTATGAATTAATTGATTCTAATTCCCAAAATAACGGATAGTTCTTCTGTATAAACTCTCACCAAAACATTCATCTTGGACAAAATATCAACCCGGTGTGAGTTTCCCATTAACCTGAATTAGATTGTGGGATTTTCTTTGCTTAATCTTATAAAAGATGCTATATAAAAATGTATTTAATAATCATATAAATATAGAAATCTATTTAAATTAACATCACCCACTTTAAGCCCCTGAGGCTTAATACAGACTGAAGATAAACTCTAACAAACTTTCTCAGTCCTATAAAGCTTAATACAGACAGACTATGGTATTGTAAAGCTGAAAGCTGTAGGAAAGCTCCAAGCTTAGCACTTATCTTGACAGAAATAAAGTTAAATACTTACTACTGTATTTTTTAAACCCTGTAAATCTTAATACAGACTGTTATTGCACTTAGGATCAATTTATAATCACTCTGAAGTCTATGGCAAAACTTCTGTTGATTTCAACTGCCCACAGGTTTTGGCTAACAGCTTTTTTTAAAGCCCTCTGTAGATATTATTTCATGTTAAACCCTGTATATAGAGCTCAAGTCTGTAGATAGAAATAAGGCTCAAAGCTTTAAACTGCAAACTTTAATACAAACTGTAGCTAGACAATAGATAGAAAGGAGGCTCAAGGTTTATGCTTTGGACTTAGTGGCAAACACTCGAAATAGGCCCCATAGCAAGTATTGCTAGTGCAGACTGAAGTGCTTTGGCAGAGCTCTGATCATGGCCAAAGATTGGAACAGAGATGCATTTAGAGAGAAGTGTATGTGTGTAAGGGGAGGAGGGATTGGAGTGTGTCTGGACGAAGACTGACCTGGGAGGAGGTGAGCAGGATTGGAATAGCAGGTGTTGAACTTCAGAATGGATATGGATCTGCAAAGCTGCACAGAACCCAGTACTGGAATATTAGATTTGCTTGCAAATAAAGCAGGGCTATTGCTGACATGTGCCAGAGTTCTTTCCTTCTGCATTAGCTACGCCAAAGGCTCTGAATGGATGAGGGGCAACTCTGCTCAGCGGAGACACTGACATATGTCACACAATGCTAGGCAGATAAAATGGTAAAAAGAATGGACGAATAGAAAAGCCAGCAATAAATATGAATTTGAAATGAGGGAAGTTGAAGAGCAGCAGTTTCTTCAGAGCAGGATACCCCTATCCAATTTGCCTGATCACCACTGCTTTGCACATAGTCATTTGGTCTTTATTGTGTATCTGCTATGGTATGTTTCAGCCTTTTGTTACTGCAGGACATAATACACAAGAGGCTAGACTAGCAGCAAGACAAGAATTAGTGACTGGGACATGGGCTGTCATGTCTAGTGGTTAGAGTAGGCATCAGTAGTCAGGAATTGGAGCCCAGGGTCAAAGCCAGAGTCTCAGGGCATGTCTATGCTGCAGTGTAAGCCCAGAGTTAGTAGCACTTGAGTTAGCAGACCCTGGGTTTGTTAACCAAGGGCTTGAGCATCTACTCATTTGTAACCCAGGTTAGGAATTGTTGAGCCCTGGGTCCCAAACTGGGGCTCCAGCATCTACATGGCATTATGTGGGGCCAAATACAACCACCTGCATCCCAGACTTCCTAGTGCCCTCCCAAGGAGAGGCTGCTGCAGCCTTTTGTTCCTAGTGCAGTGTGGGAAAACTTGACTGTCCACCAAACTTGACTGTCCAGAGAACAAAGTCAGCCTATAGGATAGTGGGATACTTTTAGCGGACTCCCAAAGCACGAGTCCAGTAAAGGTCAGATGCCAGAGCCCAGGGTATGTCTACATTAAAGACATTGTGGTAAATTGCTCTCTGTGCAGTGACTCCACAGTCAACGATCTTACAGGCTTAACAGGTGCCCAATGCACAGGTGTCACACACAGTGGCATTATCGAGTGACAAAAGAGTCTTAGGGGAAGGTAACACTGTACTAGGAGATCATTATGCTAAAAGGAGACTAGGCTATGATGGGAAAGAAGCTAAGGGGAAGGATCTGTGTATGTTCTGTAAATGTGCCACACGCACACCAGTCTCTGCAGGCAGATGCTGAACTAAAAATAAACCAAGGAGTCTGCAAGCAGCTTCTTCCTACTCTCCCTTCACATGGCCCTCTTCCTTTGTCTTCCAGCCCATGAGGAATCAGACAGAGCCCCTGCTGTCTGGCAGTCCGTTCTGGAATTAGCTTGGTTTGCACTGTACATTTTTGTCCCTCACTGTCGCCCTCTGCAGCGACCCTATCCAATGCCGAGCAGAATGGCATATCCAAAAATTAAGGATGTCTCTGTCTAACTGAATCATTCTTTATTATTGCATCAGGCAGATGTAGGACTTAGACTTCCAGGAAACATTTATTAGATTGTGTATCAACCTGGGATGGCTAATCTTTTTTATCAGCAAATTATTACGTGTCATGGAATCTGTTAAAGATATAAGCTCAGTGAAGAGGAGCTTTTATCTAATTTATTCTAAGGGGCTTTTTATCTTTTCATTATCGTGTTTTGTTAACTTAGTCCTTCTGACAGATGCAAGATTAGCAGCTCCAGAGAAAGAAACTTCACTTGTATCCACAGAACACCTACTGCCTGAGCAGCAGGAGGGATCATGAGGAAGGAGGACATTCAGTCTCCATGGGCCGTTCAGCCCTCGGCTTTTTTCTGAAATGGCTAACAAGGCTGCAAACAGTGCTAGCTGTAGTGGTGGTTTTAACAATGTGGATACCTGGACTAAGACCCAGCAAACTCATTCCATATAAGCCACTACATAGCCATCAGAAAGAGCGCATCTTTCCATCACTGTTCACCTGAATTAAAATGGACAACCTAGAGATGAAAGGATCCACATTATATTACCAAAACCAGACTGCAAGAGTGCAGGAGAAACACCTGGTCTCTGACACATAAAGGTTTACATGCAATACCAACTCAGTTTTCCCAGTCTCTCTCTTGCACTCTTTTTGTTTTACAGGTATTCAGGGGAAAGGCTGCAAAAGTAGACTTTAGGAGGAAGGATGGTCAAGCAGTTAGACAGCTGACCCTGACAGAAGGAGAGACAGGTTCAATTCCTGCTCTGCTTCAGCCATTCTGTGGCTGTCAATGAAGGGTTAAAAGAACAATTATTTTGGTGCAAGGATGGTTCTCTCTTTAAATTAGTTTCTCCATTTATGTAATGCACCTTGGTTTAATGCACAGGAAATGTGTTTGTTTCTGAGCTCTCCAGCTGTTATGGGGCCTGACGTTTATTTCAATTTACCTCTAAGTACATGGTAAATCTATTTTTCTAACTGCTTTATGTACTTGTACCAGCTACAGAGGACTCTGATTTGTTCAAGCCCTTTGCCTGTTTGGCTCAGAACAATTTGTTCGGTGAACACACTGGGTCTGATTCTCCTGACACCCTAATACCAGGGTAAATCCAGAGTCCGGCTACTGAAGTAAATGGAGTTGACATATGTTGTTGTTTGGAGGAGAATCAGGTTCACTGATTCCTTTAAAAATATTGTCAGAGATTCTACAGCACTTTTCACAGCTCATGAGAGTGCTGGATCCAGTGGCTTGACCCATTTCTAGCCTGAGTTATTACGCTCTGGCCTATGCTAATTTCCACTGTATTTACAATTCATTAGCTCTCCTTTATTAGCACTGTAATCATCACACACCACACTCTGCTAGAAGGTGCCTATCGGGTCAGCAGAACCTGACTGGATGGACATTTCACAAGGTCGGGATAGCTTACAGTGGAAGCTGGCAACTTCTAGAAATAAGCCAGCAAAACGGTTATGTAATGAGATAACTTGCAGCATCAGGTAAAAAAAAAGAGTGTCTCTGATTCAGAACAGGGTATGCAAAGCCCGTGAGATGGCTGACACTCCCTTGAGAAATTGGAGCTGAGATCACCATGTCTTTCTGCCTTTTTTGGGCCAGAAATCAGGTAGGAATGGCCTTTCTTGCCTGAAATAGCTACTTCTACTTCTGTCCTCTGCAGAAGAGCAGAGATGCTGCAGAAATGAAAAACAATTGAAGGGAAACACTAAATTTTTTTCCTGCTGAAGCCCAGATAATGTTCTTTTATCTATCTAAAGTACTTACATGGCCCCCATTACAGTGGTATCTGACTGTGTCACAATCGTTCATGTATTTCTCCTCACAACACCCTTGGGAAGCCGGGAAAAAATGCTGTCCCCATTTTACAGATGAGGAACTGAGACTCAGAGGTTAAGGGTGGGATTCACAAGGGGGACTTAGGCTGAGCACTGCAGTGCCTAACTTTTAGGTGCCCTGCCAGCAAGTGGAATTCACAACCAAGTCAGGCACCCAGGCTCCCCACACAATAGCCACCTAAGCTAGCCAGGAGGCAATGGTGAGGAGAGGGGTGTTGGCCTAAGCCTCACCCATCAAAGGGAGTAAGGATACGTCTACACTACAAAAACCCCGTGGCAGAGAGTCCCAGAGCCCGGGTCAACTCACTCAGGTTTGCACTCCAGGGCTAGAAATAGCAGCGTAGACATTCCTGCTTTGGCTGGAGTCCAGGCTCTGAAACCTGGTGAAGGGGGTGAGGTCTCCAACCCAGGGCCGCCCAGAGGGGAGGGCAAGTGGGGTAATTTGCCCTGGGCCCTGCAGGGGCCCCCACAAGAGTTTTTCTTGGGGAGGGTCCTTCACTTGCTCCGGGGGCCCCGGAAAACTCTCACGGGGCCCAGGCCCCCAGAGCTTCTTCCGCTCCGGGTCTTCGGCAGCAGGGGATCCTTCCACCCCAGGCCGGAAGGACCCCCCGCTGCCAAATTACTGCCGAAGCGGGACCTGCCGCCGAAGTGCCGGGTCTTCAGCGGTAATTCGGCGGAGGGGGCCCCCCACCGCGGGTCTTACCGCCGAAGCGGGGGAACCGTTGCCGAAGACCCCAGGCCCCCTGAATCCTCTGGGCGGCCCTGCTCCAACCCGAGTGAGAACATCTGCACACAGGGTTGCTGGAACAATTTTTATAGTGGTGCTGAAGAGGGAAACCACGTATTTGGGTTGTTATTACTACTTCAGGCCAGGAGGTGCTGGTGCTGGGGGTGCTGCCACACCCATGTCTGCATAGCTGTTTTTTTTGCATTGTAGACAAACCTTTTGGCATCCAAGTCTGGGCCAGAGGGAGGTGCCTCCCTCCACTCAGGATTCACAGCCCTGGACCCTCTCTTGGAAGTAGGCACCTAAGCCAAGTCAGTGCTTTCTCAAGAAAAAGCAAGGTGCTACCCACCTCACTATGCAATGGGCTAGTGCTCTCCCCCAGGCTAGTTGAGACCTGGGTTTGAATCCCTACTCTGCCTAACATAGAGCAGGGGTCAAACCCAGGCCTCCTACCTCCAAGGAGAGTGTCTTAACTGCTGGGTATTCTGGAGTGGATCACTTTGCCTCTCCTGTTGAAGCTGTTCTGCTTCATAGAAGTGAATAGTCATGGATCCAGAGAGAGACTCTAGAACTCAGGGATCAGGGTATTCACTGCAGGTATTCACTGTGTGCAGTGCCAGTTCCTGCTCTGATTATAGTTAATGAATACAAAATGGAACAAATTCAACAGCACAGATGGCAAGAAACCAACCCCAGAATATCCCAAAGCCCAGTGATCTGGTTTTGAATTCCTACTCCCCATCAGGCCGAGTGGGGATTAGAACTAGTGGTGCTATATCTGTGGCAAGTGCTCAAACCACTATGCTATAGGTCATAAAGGAACCAGCCTCTCCCCTGGCTGTGTTTTGTATAGGGCCCAGCCTGGTAGACATTTATCTGAGGCAGCCTCTGAGCCGGTTGACTGGATCAGGCCCCGCAGGTGAGGTTAGGCAGGGGTTGTGAAGCTTGATGGGGCTTAGTCACGAGTTAGGCACCAAGCTGCTCAGTGGTGTCGGGACTGGCCCTGTGCACTGCTGCCTCGCCAGCAGAAACATATGCACTTTGCGGCCTTTACCAGGAGAAACTTGGGCAACTACAGAGTTAGGGTGGTAGCTGAGCAGGGGTTTTGTGAATGCCACTAGCACCTAAATGTTGGACTTAAGTGTCTGCGTTTCCCACCCCCCCACACACGTGATTTTACCAAGGTCTCCTGTGGGAGAACAGGAGAAGCCTGGCCTCCCAAGCCGTCAGCTAGTGCTTTAACCACTGGATCCCCTTCTTGTCCATCTAAAGCTCTGGAAGGTGTTCTGAGTGGGTTCTAGTTTTGCTGAGATGATCCATCTGCCCCTATTTACAATCACCCAAGCGGTTTCTTTCCTGCTTGAGCCCTGGAAATTTTTTACTCTCCAAATTCTTTTTTTGCTGAGAGGAATAATATAATAAACCTCTAGCACTATTACTTGCGGTTTGCAGGTCACTGGCAGAAGCTGGTGGTTCAAGTACTTCGACAAATTCTAGTTTGGTGAGCATCATCCAGGGACTGATTAAGATCAGTGTCTGGGCCTATCAAAGAGAAGGAATCCCATCAGAGTGAGATCTCCACAGTTCACTGCACAGCAGGAATCAAAGCATTTCCTGGTTTGCCTGAGGATTTTATGGTTTTTTTTAACATTGTTGTATTGATTTTCTTTCAAATGCAAAAAAAAAAAAAAAAAAAGGAAAAAAATACAGATATATCAGAAAGAATTAAGAAGAGCAGCTGGCTACAGAGGCTGGAAGTAGGTCAGACGCATCACAGAATTTAAAAAAATCATTATGATTAACAGAGATTGAGGAAGGCAAGAACAAATAGCACCAAAGGGATTCAATTTATCAAGCCACTTAAGCAAAAGACTTTCTAATTGAGTGGGGTCACCACACCCATCCACCAATCCCCAGCAAATGGAGAAAGGTGGCTCTCCCCTTTCTTAACCTGCCTTTGCTCTATTGTAACATACCACCCTTGTAGAAACCTTCATGCCGTCCCCTGTGATTGTCACCACTGCTGAGGAAAAGCCAATGCCCCAGAAACACTCTTTTTCTATTTGAGCTGTTCCTGTTTTGTGGTATATTCCCAATTCTTTTAAATAATAATGTAACAACATCCCTGTTAGATTGCGAGCAGGGCCCGAACCCTCAACCTCTGAAGCCTGCAACACTAGTCCTTGACCTAAAAGATTAACTTCATTAGCAGAAGGCAAAAGCAGGAGGCTATCCTCTTTATTACAGAAGGGACCATGCACATATTTTACTGGTGAATTACAACCATGGTTACTATTTTTACATTGCAGCCAACGTGAAGGTTGCAATTTAAGGATCACTGCCCCATTGTGCTAGGCACTGTACACACACAATAAAAAGATGGCCCTGCCCATTTTTATATATAAATATAATATTCTACACTTCTATAGTGCCCTTCCTTTACATTGGCAGGTGGCTGTAATTATCCACATTTATTACTCCATTATTTTCCTCCAGCATGAGGTTAATGTTATTGAGGGATGGGGAGGTTAAAAGAACTGATTTTCTTTTGTTGAAAGGATATAAAATCCTAGTGTTGTTACAGTTCCCAGAGAAAATCAGGTCCTAAGTGACATGTCCAGTGAGTGAGTCTGACTAGATCATATTATAGGCCTCAATACCCCACTCTAGCTGCTGGATAACACTGCTACCCATATATCCTGTACATCTCCATGAGACTTAATATGGCCAGACAAAGCCCCTATTGGTAGCTGCAGGAAAGTCTTTTAATCTGCAAGAGTTCTATCTCCTAACAAGAGAGGCACTTTTATATATATATTTAAGCGCTGTAATAATTCTCCTATTACCTGCAGAGTTTTGGACCATTGCTGCACAATACAGCAGTTCTCCTTTGTTGTGGCAGCATAGCTGCATTCCCCATGACTTCACAACCGGCTGAGCAATGCTAATATGTTTTCCCCATTAGTCTTGGTCCTGCAATCCTCCTCTAGACAGCAACTGGAATCTCTGAATCCTTTGGCAGAGCTCTGCTGTATCAAGTGTTTCTTAACACGAGCAAGCTGTCTGATAAACTGAAACAAGATGTGGCTGTCTTCTAACAGTGGGTTAAGTGCTGGCTGAGTGGCCTTCTAAATGACTGGGCTCTGGTGCCAGAGGCTGCAGAATGGTCTACAGCTCTATGCCAAGCCCTCCCAGAAGTGCTGACTGGGGCAGTTGGTGAGGCATGTAGCAGGCGTGGCATATTGAAAACCTTTAATTAACAACACATTTTGTGCCACTCATTTATTTTATGTTCAGGAGGGATTCTTATATGAAGTGTATTAAAGCCTTCAAGCAGTGGTTGCCCTTGAAGCTAAAGTTACTGCTGATGGGTTCTGGGCCTTCTGATCCCAGGAGGCAAGATTCCTTTCTGCTGCCTTTGCAGTGACAGATCCAGGGCAGTACAAGCCCAGATGAGTGTCAGTGCTTTTTCTGCGGGCTCTCTGCAGCTCCTGCTGGGCTGGTGACATTCCCTAGAGATCCAAGAATTTACAGACCTCTTTCTACTCTCCCGGGCTCAAGGCTGTGCTTTAAGCTAATGTGGACAGAGGTGTCATATTAGCTCAGACACGAGGTCCCGTTAGTCCAGTGTTCTGTCTCTCACTGGTCAACACCAAAGGCATCAGCAGAAAATGTAAGAAGTCTTCAGTGGGTAGATGTGATTTAATCTGCATCCAACATTAGGTCGCATCCTTATAGGCAATACAGATTGGCTTAAAACTGAAGCATAAGGTTTTATATCCCTGCCAGAAGTTTTATTATTATTAATTGCAACAACTCTGGAGATTATTTATATCCACACAAATGTCCAATCCCTTTTCGAATCTTGGAGGCAGATCTTCAGCGGGTGACAACCAGCACAGTGCTATTGGAGTCAATGGAGCGATGTCAATTTACACCCATTGAGGATTTGTCCACAGGTTTAAATATTACTGCAAGTTGTTGAGTGTTTGGTATGCAACTACCTGGAAAACCTCCAGATCTGCAGCCATCTACAGAAGTGGTCCAGTGTCCTGCACTATCATTGGAGATACATTGCAAACTCTAGCATTTTGCACAGTTACTGTAGAATACTCCAGTGGTGTTTGGTAAGGGTAGTTGCTTCTTGCTTGATATTTGATGTTAGGCGTGCATATGGGATTGGAAAGGTAGGAGATAAGAGGACAGGTAGTGAGAGGGACTGTGCAGCGACTCCCCGTCAACTCTATACTACAGCAATAATCTTTTCATTAAATAGTGACAAGAAACAAAATTAGTGTTTAGTTCTGTTGACTGGATGTTAGGATTCAATTCCCGGCTCTGCCACTGACATATTGCATGATCTTGGGCACGTCACTTTCCTGCTATGTGCCTCAGTTTCCTTGTTTGCAAAATAAGGCTAATGATATTGACCTACCACAGGGGGTGTTGTAAGGCTTAATTAACATCTATGACCAACTCTGAGATGCTCACATGAAAACTACTGTGTGAATGGAAAGTCTTGACATTATTATTATTGTTCTACTTTTAAACTGTCAAACTGTTTAAATCATGCCTTAAGCAGCATGTGCAGATGAAAGAGCTGTAAAGGAACAAATTCTCTTTTTGTACCTTGGTCTTGGAATAAAATGTCATAATTGGAGGGGAAAACCAGGGAACTATTATTGCTAGAGAGAGGTATAAAGGGCTAGGAAAGAAACCAATGCAGCACTAGAAAGAGGAGAGATAAGAGACAACCATTCATACAGACCAATAATGGAAAATCTAAGTACCACCAAAATGATCCCTTAAACCAGGCCATTAAAAAGAAATTCTAATAATAAACATTTCACATCAAGGGGCCTTCCCTTTACAGTAGTATGACAAAGGCAGTCATCTGCCTGACAGCAGAACTCCCCTAGGTCTAATAAATTAATAACACTTTACAAGTCACATTGGTGCTTTTCATCTGAAGATCTCCAAGCTCTTTATAGGCCTCAGTTTAAACCTCACTGCATCCCCTGTGAGGCTGGCGAATGTTACAACACCCATTTTAGAACAGCAATAGACTGGGGGCACAGAAGGGCTGTAGACCCTGAGTTTCTAGGCTCCTAGTCCCACGGCAAAAGCAGAGGGGTGGTTAAAGGTGTACCCTTCTCGCCTAGCATTGCCCTGTGGTTGAGAATGGCTGATTATACAGGCTACATGTGCTGGAATACCTTGGCACAGCAGGGTGAATTAAAGGCCAGGATGCACTGCCAACCTTCACACCATTCTTGGTTCCTCTTGGTTTATGTTACACTCAAAGGAAACTTTATAATAATGTTATTTGCAGGACTTGGGGCTCTCTAGCACCCTCTCTATCCATTTTCTCCATCCTACTCTCCCCAAGCAACTTCAAGTTGCCACATCCTAGATGCCTCAACCAAGATCAAAGACTCATAGTGCTAAGCATATAACAAGAGACCACTTCTGCCCCAAAGAGTTTACAAGCTGAATAGACAAGGCAGACAAAGGGTATGAGGGAAAACAGAGGCACAGGGAAGTGAAATGACTTTCCCAAGGTTACATAGCAGGTGAGTTGCAGAGTCAGGCACAGACCCCAGCTCTCCTAAGCTCCAGTCCAGCTCCTCACCCACTGAAGCTGTTCCAAGATCTCAGCTCCTCCTCTTCTCCCATTCCCTTGCAGCTGCTGAGCAAAACACCTCCAAGGTATTCCCAGCCACCCAGTAGCCCAGGACATGAGAGAGAACTGCTGGGGCCAAACTCTGCCTTGCCCCAAAGCATTACCTCTAAAATCCAGGCTGATGACTTTTATTTTGTTGTTTCTGGTAATAAAGAAATAGGAATGTTTTTCAACAATCGGAACACCCCTGCCTCCCAAAAAAAGATTTCCATCAAGACTATGATGGTTCTAATATCCACATGACACAGAACAGATTAAATTGCACAATTCCCAATGGAATGTTTTGGATTCGTGGTTCCTTCGGGCCCTAAGAAATAACAATGTTTTGTGTCTCTGGTGCTGGCTGCCCAATTTGAGACATCTTGACGGAGCCTGAATTTCAGGCTAAGTATCTTCTGGAAATCAAGTCTTTTTAAGATGCCTCAAATTAGGCACCCAAAATAGTTAGTCTCTTTTGAAACACTTGGCCAACAGATCCTGAAACTTCATGCTCTGAACTTTCAAACTGTGGCCTGATCTACACTGAAGAATTAGGTGGACATCGCTATGATATGCAGGGGTGTGAAAAATTCGCATCCTTGAATGGTATAGCTATGCTGACCTAACCCCCAGTGTAGATGCAGCTAAGTCAACAGAAAAATGGTTCTGTCAGCCTGGTTACTGTTCCTTGGTGGGGTGGCATTGCCCCTTCTGTCACTGTAGGATGTGTCTGTGCTCCAGTGTTACAGAGGCCTATGGTGCCCTAGATGTACTGCTGTAGCGCCTGGAGACGTGGCCTAAGTAATATCAGTATGGATCAGAACAAGGATGGGAGATCTCGTCCACACCTAAAAATTAGACAGATGTAGCTACATCACTCAGGTCTGTGAAAAAATTGTGTGCCCTGTGTGCTGCAGTTAGTCTGACCTACTCTCACTGTAGAGCTGCACGACGGTAGTTATGCTGCTCTAGTATAGACATGTTGCAGAAAGTCATGCTGGGGATACAAGAGATGGCATTTTACTCTTTACAGCAGGGGGAGCCAATTATTTTTGTCAAGGTCCAAATTTCTTGGCCAAGGTTAAGTTAAGGTCCAGACTCCAGAGAAAAGAAAATAATAATAAGTTAATAAATAGATTTCAGGCTCCATTCAGAAGCATCTGGCGGTGTGGATTTGGCGCACAGTCTGCTTATTGACTACTCCTGCTCTACAGCAATACTGAACCAGGGAACCCTGCAAGATGCTAGAGGGCACTGTGCTCCTGGAGATGCTCTCTTTAGGATGATGTAATAAAAAGGCCCTGCCTATTTCTCAAGAGTAAGGATGGTTGCCCAGGGATCCTGGCCCATTTCCAGTTGAGTTACTTTCATTTTCATAGAATCATAGGTCATCTAGAAAGGTCATCTAGTCCAGTCCCCTGCACTCATGGCAGGACTAAGTATTATCTAGACCATCCCTGACGGGTGTTTGTCCAACCTGCTCTTAAAAATCTCCAATGATGGAGATTCCGCAACCTCCCTACATTATCCCCCACCCCCATGCAATTTTAATCCAGAATTTAGGACTCTTCTGCCATTGCTACCCTAAACTGTTGTCACTGTGCAAACTGCTGTTAAACACCTGCTGCATTTTGATGCTGGGAAAATTAATCCTTATGTAGATGCCTTACTTACCCCAGTGAGCCATTGGGAAGGTTAATTAACTGTTGTTTATTAAGTGCTTTGTGACTCTTGGATTAAAGATGCTACATATGTGCAAAGTAGTATTATTAGTTACTAACAGAAACACTCCCAGCCAGCTGCCTTGCGAGGGTGGAGATGTTGTCATTTCATTACAGAACATCATATGCAGGGTGCGTGGTCTAACTGGATCACTAAAATATTTCAGGCTGCAAGCCAAGCGTATAAGTACGTACACTGTGTGCGTTATGTATGTTTTATTAGCCAAATTTTGTCCATGTAATTCCACTGATTTCAGCTGGAACAGGAAAGTCTTGGACATAATAAAATGCAACTAGAGTCTGATTCTACAAGGCAGATGATCCTTTAATTCCTATAAAGTAAAAGGGAGTTGGAGGTTCTCAGGCCCAGATCCTCACAGGCATTTAGGTACTTAATAGCTATTGATTGCAGTAGGAGTTAGGCACCTAAATACCACTGAGGTTCTGAGCCTGAGGGCTCAGCATCTTGCAGGATTGAGCACACTGGGCCTGATCCAAAGCCCATTGAAGTCAATGGGAAGACACCTATTGTCTTCGGGGGGGTTGGATCAGGGCTCTTCTGCCTATGTGCAGCATTTGTTTCCATCATGTTCACTACCAAGCAGTATTCTTGCACCAGTGCCCCAGCCCAGGCCTTACCCATGTTAATGGGCATTACAGCCCTGCATCTCAGTACCTGCAACGTTTCCCCTGGGCACTGGTTTTTGACCTGGTACCTAGGAGGGCTGATATTTTTTTCTACCCAGACACTTCATCAAGTCACAAAATGTAGTAACTTTATACATCAAAATGTGACGTAGTAAATTATTCCTGAGTTTGTTTTCTAAACATCTTATAGCTCCATCTGCAGCCAATGCGTCTTCTCTCTCTCTCTCTCTCTCTCTCTCTGATGCTTTTTAGGAGGAAAAGCACTTACTGATGTTATTTTGGAGACACTTCTTCCTCTCATCCTTTGTTTTTTCTCCTAAGAATCAGCAAGGTGCCCCATTCAGAGGTTTGATACTCTGTGATCACTCTCTCTGGCCCCACGCCTGCTTAGTTTTGGTCAACAACATCCTGCAGCCCTGGCAAGGACTTTACCCATGGGCTTTGGGAATCCCTCAGAGAGGAAGGAATAAACTCAGCCTGTCCACTCATGCAAAATTCTGCTGGCAAGCCAACAAAACATGATCAGGGATGTAACAGGCTCTCTTCTCCGCCCTTCAGACCACCACAGAGTGGATGCTGCAGAGTTTCTAAGCACCACTGTGTTCTTTATTGGGTCCCCTCCGACAGTTCACCAGCACAGCCTTTCGCAGCAATATACAACTGGAAGCAACCTTACCCCTTAACCCACTCTCCAGAGAAGAAAAAAGCAAGTTCTGTCCCTTAACTGTTCTCAGCTGACAGGTTGATTTTTCTCATTCATTAGCTCATGAGCCTCCTGCCTAATTAAGCCATTGGGCACCCATCTCCCCCAATCAAATCCATACCTTAGTGACCACAGTGCTGGGTCAGCTCTAGTCTCCCTAGCTCAGGGGTCCCCAACGCGGTGCCCATGGGCACCATGGCGACTGCCGGGGCATCTAAGTGCACCCACGTACTGGCCAGCGGACAAGCATCCGCCAAAACGCTGCCGACAAGCTGCGTCATCCAGAGGCGTCGCCGCCAAAATGCCGCCAATTTTTGGCACCCGCCAGATGAAAAAGGACCACTGCCCTAGCTCATAAGCAGTGACTCACCCCTCCCTACTGGATACAGCACTTTAGAGCTGGGACCATTTTTTGTTCTGAATTTGGATGGTGCCAACACAATGGAATCGTGGTCCATGACTGGGTCTCCAAGATGCTACGACAGCACAAATGAGCCAATAATGATAATACCTCAAACTTCCTTTAGCAAATAGGATGAGACTCTACAAGCCAGTGAGTTTATACCCTCACAATGCATCTTGGGAACGATCAGCTGAGGGAACAGGCATTTACTCACAGCTGCAAAAACGTGACTGGGTGGAGGAGTTAAGGCAAGTCAGATTCAGCAGGCCATACAATCTGAAGAGGTCTTCAGGATGAGACTTTGCTGATGCTCTGGCAGAGGGAGAAGATTTGTTTCTTTGCTTCTGTCACTGTCACAGCCTAGGAATGTAAAAACATCCAGTGCTGCAATAAATCTGACTCAGAGCAAGTCTTCCACCATGAATGCTCCAACTACCTCACTTGCCGCTTCATCAGCCTTTGATCATCTGTCACCCCCGGTAACCTGATAGGATGAGACGAGGTGTGTGTGTGTGTGTGTGTGTGGCTAGGCACCAATCTTCATGGATAAAAGATTGTTAGATGCTTCTGCTAAACTATTCTGGGCAGAATGTTTCAACACCTAATCCCTAGGACACCTGGAATCCAATCAGATACAGTAGTGAGGACTTCTGTTCTCACAAAAGTAAGCAAGGGCTTGACTGGCAGAGGGGATATTATCATAGCTAAGAGCAGTGTTTCACACTTCCAGCCCCATGCCAAAGACTATTATTCATATTATGACAGTGCCTGGAGACCCAACCAAGCCTGTAGCTCCATTGTGCGAGGCACTGTACAAATGCATGTGACAATCCTTGTCCTGAAAAGCTTACAGTCGAAAGAGACTGTCATTATTCCCATTTTACAGATAAGGAATTGAGACATGGAGCAGTTAAGTGACTTGCCCAAGGTCTCAGAGGAAGCTTGTGGCAGAGCTAGGAATTAAACCCAGATCTCCAGAGTCTTCATCCAGCTCCTTAACTATAAAAATCATCCTTTTTTCCCCACTAACAGCCACTCTGGGCTCACTGGATCCTGAAACCATCTTGGACAGACCCGTAAGGGTTCTGAAGATCATGAGATCCCAAGTGAATACAGGAGGAGTCTTGTCTTTGACAAGGAGTCTAGTGGTAGTCAGTCACACTGCTCCCTGTCTCTAGCTCCCCGGGACTCTCCCCAGCCTGCTCAGCATGTTCTCAAATGAGTGAAAAACAGATCTACAGATTCAAATCAAGACATCATTCAAAAGAACAGAAAAAACACCTCTCTCTGGAGACAGAGTGTCAAGGCCCCAGAACCGACTGTGCTCTTTCATTCAGTGCCCGGAGACAGGGATGTAGCCACAAGAATCTTCTCAATTGTCAAGACTTTAATCTCCTTCCAAAAGGAAGAATAAAAAGGGGAAATAATTTTTAAATGGCAATGCAAAAAAAATTGATGGGAGAGGAGAAAAAGATCTCAAATATTTCCAACTCTCCATAAAGGACACCTACCTTAATATCTCCGTCCCCCACACTGTGCCAATACCGCAATCCTCCCCGGGGCCCCAAACACACCCTGATATCTCTCCATCTCACACACACTCACAAGGCAACAGCTCCCGTGACAAGGCACCCATTCGGGTATCTCCAGTCCCCCCTGATTTCCCATCTATCTACCCTCCCTCCCATCACACACACACTGCTGTAGTAATTCCAGCCACCAAGCTTCTCAGTTTACCTTCCCAGCAGTGTCTCCCCTGACACCCACATATATCTCTCTGACACAACCATGCCCACTTCTCTCACATACTCCATCAGTGTGGTCATCCCCACCCCTCAAAATGCTGTCTCATTCTCGCTATCCCCTACCATTCCCACACTCACCAGCATTCCTCTCCATCCACTCATGCCCCCGCTGGCATAAACCCACAGATACAGAGGCTCAGCAGGTTTCTTCTGTGGCCCAGCATCCACAAAGCCTAATGCCACTTGTCACGGTTACAGGCAAACTATGCTTTAGACCCTTTCCAATCCCTCTTTAGAGCAGTCTGCAGGATCAGGCCTGGCTTCCTGCACCCCTCTCAAAGGGGTTCAGCCCCATGGTCCAACCTCTCTTGGACCTGATCTCTGGGTGGCAACCCCTGTTTCCCAGCCATGTTAACACAACAGGCCCAATTATGCTTGGCACCTATAAATCCATTTCCTCCAGGGATCTGTGACCAATGGCTGATTTAAGTGACTCAAAAAAGGGCTTATTCAAAACAAAGCATTATTTATTCAGCTAAAGGTACACCGGATGCACAGTAGAGGGTAAAAACAATATAGGTCTATGTGCATATTTTGGCCTCCCTAAACCTTAATCTTTCCTTGCATGCTTTGGTAAGATCTATTCACCCCAGTTACCTTCATTTCTGGGCTGGGAGATGCAGCCCACACTGCTCCAGCATGATCCTTTGTCTCTCTCATGCAGCTACAGCCGTTACTAACAACCGACTCATTCTGTCTAAGGCAGCTAGCATCTTTACAGTTTTAGCATTCCTCTTTCTGATCTTAGGTTCAGCCTGGGAAGAATATATTCCACCAGCCTGCTTGGAATCAGGCCAGGGGTGTTCCCCAATTACTAGCCTGCCTCACTGTTTCCCCCCAAGGACTGTTGGCATTCTCTGTGATAGTACCTTATCTTAGCTTGCCACTGTTCCATTCCCTGTTGGTTCCCCCTTGCGGATTCTTTTAATCTAACTCCATGCAGCCAGACAGGATAATATCTCACAAGTAAACTGAGGTGCACATGATGTTTGTAAAAAATACAGAGCTTTCTTTCATTCTCCACACAGTGCAACGGAACAAAGTGTCTCCCCAACTTCCAGTCAGTTACTCCTCCTCCCCTGCCTCACTTCAGGGTTGGAGCATACCCATTAGAACATTTCCTTGCCGTAAGGCTTAGCAATTACTCTGTTCTTACACTTGGGTTTTGGTGAGGTACATATGGGACAAAAAGACAACGCCTATATCGGGGTCGGCAACCTTTCAGAAGTGGTGTGCCGAGTCTTCATTTATTCACTCTAATTTAAGGTTTTGCGTGCCAGAAATACATTTTAACATTTTTAGAGGGCCTCTTTCTATAAGTCTATAATATATAACTAAACTATCATTGTATGTAAAGTAAATAAGGTTTTTAAAATGTTTAAGAAGCTTCATTTAAAATTAAATTAAAATGCAGAGCCCCCCAGACCGGTGGCCAGGACCCGGGCAGTGTGAGTGCCACTGAAAATCAGCTCGCGTGCCGTACCATAGGTTGCCTAAAACTACCCTATATCCTGGGGCTGTGCAGACACCTGCCTGATCCCTGGGGTAACTTAGAGTAGCCTCAGGGCCCAAGGAAGCAGAGAACAGTGATAGTGCAGTGCACTCTGGCTCAGTCAAGACCTGTCTCCCTATGCTGGGGGCTGGGAACGAGTTCTGTTGAAAGCCCTCACATCAACTCTACACTAGCCTGAAAGGCAAGTGCCCTGCACATGGGGTTAAAGTTACTGGAGCTACACTGGTTTACACCAGCTGGGCTCTGGACCATCAGTGCAGTGGGAAACATCACTTTTTCATCACCGGATTGTTTTGTGATTTTTAACTACGCATTTTCCTTTGTGTTAACCTAGTTTTCTCTCTCTCACACACACACTCTGCACAGCCATTTAATTTTTAATTGAGGACACTATGCTCTTGAGTAGATAAAAGACTAAACCTTAATGGAGGAGAATGTGTCAAAGGAAAACAAAACAGTGCTGTGCTTTCTGCCAGCTGGACTGGGGCACTAGGTAATCCTGATTTTGCCTTTGCTGCTGCCTACAGCACTGTGGGATCAAGTCTCTTTATGCATGGCTGGCTGATGGAAAAAAAAAAAAAGAACTCTCATCTCTCTTGCCTCTGGTGTGAACTTGTCTGCTGTGGATTCTACTTGAATAGGTAGAAAGAATCCATATTCGACACATCATGCCTGCAGACCAAACCACAAAGAGAGCCTTGAATGAGAGAGAGAGACAGCCAAAATGAGAAAGAAAAGCTCTCCTGCTTTAGCATTCTTTAACACTTCCTACCTTCTCAGTTGCTTGGAGAATTGATGCTTCCAAAGGACCTGGTTATGCAGAATGTTAGCACGAAGAGAGGCCATTAGCACATCTAGCCTTCTGATTAATTTAATAATAGTTCTTTGAATGGATTTAATGATTTTCATCAAAATTCTGAAAGCTCTGCAAAGGTAAGGTCACCATATTATTCCCCCTCCCCCCACTTACACTTAAACAGATGGGGAAAACTAAAGCAAAAAGGGGTGACAGGTTTTGCCCAAGGTCATGTGGTGAGTACTGACTGAGTCATGAGTGGTACTCCGTGTCCTGATTCCCACAGCCCACTGCTTCAGCCACTAGCCCATGCTGGGACCCATATCCATTCTCTCCCCCGATTTGCAGGCCCTGTCTTATTTGACTCTATAAACAAGTCACTAGTTTTTACAGCTGGTAAAAAAACAACAACACATTTCCACCCTATGGAGAATTCTAATATGTCAAAATGTATTTTGTTCCAGATTGGGCAGAAAAGTTGAAAGAGAAAAATCTTTTGCCAAACTTAAAGTTCTGAAAATATTTGATTTGAAACATTTCAGTGTTTCCAATTGATGAAACATTCTCATAAGAACATAAGAACGGCCATACTGGGTCAGACCAACGGTCCATTTAGGTCAGTATCCTGTCTTCCGACAGTGGCCAATGCCAGGTGCTTCAGATGGAATGAACAGAACAGGTAATCATCAAGTGATTCATCCCCTGTCGCCCATTCCCAGCTTTTGGCAAACAGACTAGGGACACCATCCCTGCCCATCCTGGCTAATAGCCATTGATGGACCTATCCTCCATGAACTTATCTAGTTCTTTTTTGAACCCTGTTATAGTCTTGGCCTTCACAACATCCTCTGGCAAAGAGTTCTACAGGTTGACTGTGTGTTGTGTGAAGAAATACTTCCTTTTGTTTCTTTTAACCCTGCTGCCTATTAATTTCATTTGGTTCTTGTGTTATGAGAAGGAGTAAATAACACTTCCTTATTTACTTTCACCACATCAGTCATGATTTTATAGACCTTAATCATATCCCCCCCTTAGTCGTCTCTTTTTCAAGCTGAAAAGTCCTAGTTTTATTAATCTCTCCTCATATGGAAACTGTTCCATACCCTTAATCATTTTTGTTGGCCTTTTCTGTACCTTTTCCAATTCCAATATACGTTTTTTGAGATGAGGAGATCACATCTGCGCGCAGTATTCAAGGTGTGGGTGTATCGTGGATTTATATAGAGGCAATATGATATTTTCTATCTTATTATCTATCCCTTTCCTAATGATTCCCAACAATCTGTTCGCTTTCTTGACTGCCGCTGCACATTGAGTGGATGTTTTCAGAGAACTATCCACAATGACTCCAAGATCTCTTTCTTGAGTGGTAACAGCGAATTTAGACCCCATCATTTTATATGTATAGTTGGGATTATGTTTTCCAATGTGCATTACTTTGCATGTATCAACACTGAATTTCATCTGCCATTTTGTTGCCCAGTCACCCAGTTTTGTGAGATCCCTTTGTAACTCTTTGCAGTCTGCGTTGGACTTAACTACAGTGTATCTTGAGTAGTTTTGTATCATCCGCAAATTTTGCCACTCCACTGTTTACCCCTTTTTCCAGATCATTTATGAATATATTGAATAGGACTGGTCCCAATACAGACCCCTGGGGGACACCACTATTTACCACTCTCCTTTCTGAAAACTATTTATTCCTACCCTTTGTTTCCTATCTTTTAACCAGTTACCCATCCATGAGAGGACCTTCCCTCTTATTTCATGACATCTTACTTGGCTTAAGCGCCTTTGGTGAGAGACCTTGTCAAAGGCTTTCTGAAGATCACCCTTGTCCACATGCTTGTTGACCCCCTCAAAGAATTCTATTAGATTGGTGAGGCATGATTTCCCTTTACAAAAAAACATATTCTCATATTCCCAAACCAAAATGTTTTGTTTCAAGTCAATGTGACATTAATGTATGTCTGCTTGAGCGGCCATGGCACCTCATGGGAATTGTAGTTCAAATACCTTAGGTCCCATTCTTTGCTATGGGCCAGGCTCTCTGGCCAGACTACATTTCCCATGAGGCATTACATCAGTTCAGCAAGGTGCACAAATTTACCCATGGAAAATGTTGATTGTGTGGAAACTGCATTTTCTGTTCACATGGACACCCACCCCTCAACAGAAAATTCCCACCAATTCAACTATGCTAGTTTTCTACTAAGAGGCCTTTCGGATGAATGAGCTACTGGCTACTCTGCCGGGGAATTAAAGAACCCATAAGGTACTTTGCATAAGCATATAGAGTTATCTTGTTGCCACCCAAAATTGTCATCTCCACCCCATGTTGTGCATTGTGCTGTGCACTAGGTACCCTCCACACCAGAAGTGGCTGCATTTTGCTAGTAATATACGTATAGAGTTTGAAAAACACTTTGAGATCCTTTAGGATGAAAATTTCTATAGAAATATAAGAGGATGTTACAAATCCACAGCCACTCACAACACCACATGTCGCACATGTCGGCTGCTATTTTACGGCAGCAGCATGGATAGAACTCAGATTCTCCTGCTGCAAAAGCCCCAGACCCCTACAATCTGAGCAAAAAACAAAATCTCCTTTATAATTTATGATAGAACTAGCAACAAAGATTGTGGGACCCACAGTTGATTGGATGGCATCAGAATTGAGGGCAGTAGTGCATGCATACACAATGGCTTTTATAGACCTTGATCTTTTCAAGAGGAGAATGTCCCAAATGAACTGGGCAGAGAGGTGACAGGGCTAGTCGTCGAAGGCAAAGCAAATAGAAAAAATAATATTTCTGATCGTGGCAAAAACTGCACCCCAGTGGTTGTGCCAGAAAGTGATTTATCACAGTCAGCCCACTACCCAGGTTGCAATACCATCCCTCAGGGATGGATGCTTGGAGGTGTTGGTATTGGGGCTGGCAAACACCTTGGCTGACTCTGGTCCCATGAAGAGCTCTGCACTTCAGGGCTCCAGAATCTTTGCAGAGAAATGTAGAACTTTCAGACCATGAGACCATGCTACAGGGAGCGAGAGCCCGGGAGAAAAATTCACAGAACAAGAGAGAGAGACAAAGACAATCTTCTGTTTTTTCCGCCCCCTGCTCTTGCGTTGGCTCAGCTACTGCTGAGACCATGAAGACAACTCATAATCTGCATTTCCTTTTCCTCTTCCTCTGGGAATGGATAGCCATGTCGAATTGACCCTGTTCTCCTCCTCCCCCTCCCATTTCCTTTCCCAAAGGGGTCTCTCTTGCATACACAGCCATCTGGCTGTTTGTTGCAGCGTGAGCTGAGTTCTAAGAGGCATCCTTTGGAATCCAGTCCAGTTCACACGATTTCTCCTCTTTTCTGCATCTCTGAATTTCTTTTCCTGGGCTGCTGCTGTCCTCAGTGCCCTCCTTCACCTTGAATCCAAGGCATGTTCCCATCCCCACTGACCGCCCCAGACTTTGCCATTCCTGTGCTTTCCTTATTGTGTTGTGCTCAGGGTCTGGTGGGTCCTGTTTGCAAGGCAAGCACTAAAATCATCCACCACTACAATGGCCACCTGAGCATGGGCATCAGCCTCTCTGGCTCTTACCCCATTCATCCTGGGTCAAAACCCTGACCTGAGAGGCACTGCTGGAAGCGGAAGGGGAAGATGCAAACGGTTCCAGAGGAAGTTCAGCCTTGAAAGCATGTGTCAGGGTAGTGAACAAGAACCTCAAGCACCCTGATTGTGCCCAGAGGAAAACATGCAACAGAAAAATCTGCTTAACTCTTTCATTTCCAGGAGCAAGCATGGGAATGAAAGGGACAGAACAGGGGAGGTAAACGTGAATGTCCTCCAGGCAGAGCTGGCCCCCTGGATGGTCAAAAGAAGCAGCTGCATAAGGTACCAAGGAAGCAGGGGGAGCCCTCAGGTGGAAATCTCTCTGGAGGAGGTTTATAGATTTTTGAGGCCAGGAGAGACTGTTATGACCATTTTATCTGACCTCCTGCCTAACAGAGGCTGGAGAATTCCACCTCATGATTCCTACATCATGGCCAACATCTCTCTTCAGTACCCACCTTGTATCAGCAACTCCCTATATGTCAAACATTGAAGGCAACGCCAAAGGCCTAGATCCTCAAATGGTATGTAGGTGCATGACTTCCACTGATTTCAACAGGAGCCTAAATACCTTTGAGGATCTGGGTCGTACCTTTGAGGAACCGGGCCAGAATTTGGCCCTGATTCCCTATCAACTATATAAAAAAACATGCGTCACATCCTCTCTTGCGCCTTTTTAATTAGTATTATTGAATTGCTTTACAGCCCACCAATATTATGATGTGGCTGAGGCATGAAGAGGTAGCAGAATGGCAGGGATGGAATTGAAAGAAAAAGGACAATGGGTTACAGCAATAAGGCTACATGGTTGTTTCAGTAACGGAAGGTGCCTAGTCTGTTGGCTCACTTCTCGTGGCAGACGTTTTTTCTGAAGGAGGGATTTAATGAAGGTAGTGGGCTTGTGGGCCTACTTGAGAAGGCCTTCGGCGAAGGAAAGCACAAAGCAATGTGGGCTAGAGAGTCCTGATTCTTCTGCTGATTTCCTGTGTGCTCTTGGACAAGTCACTTCTCCTCTCACTTTCCCCATCTGTAAAATGGGAATAAATAATGCTGGAAGTGGTTCAGCAAGAGATGCATGTTTACAGGTGCTGGAAGGGAAAGTTGATGGCAGAAGAACATGAGGCAGAATAAGATGATCTTGGATGGATGATGTTGTATCCTGCATAGAGCAAGAGAACAATTCATTCAGAAAGAGATTAGCAGAGGATCCCACAGAATGGGCTACCATGGTTACAAACCTCTCTTAATGGAGATGCCACCTAAGAAGAAGAATGCTTATCTAGCTACTTCATGGGATGTATTTTTAAGGATTAATTAGTTACGTGCTGTATGGTGCTTTCAACATATAAAGCATTATCAAAGTGCCAAGTATATTAGGAGGCACCTTTTGTGTCTAAGCACTTCCAGGCTAAGATCTGTCTCTATTTCAAAACATTTGCAGAGTACTTAGCATGCTTCTGAGAAATACAAAATAGCAAATAATGGAGAAAAAATAAGAGGAGGAAAAGAATCAGAGTGGCATCAGTCATGTGCATCCTATCTATCTCCATCACCATAATATCTGAGCATTTTGTATGACAAGAGCTAGCCAATATACTGAACTAAAAAAAGAAAAAAGCTATTTGCATTGAACTGTGTGACTCTTGACAGAGTTACCACTAATGTCACGATTCCAGCACCCAAGAATTAGCTATTCACTGGGCAGTGGCAGAAGGCACAGGGGCTGGTGGAGTAAGGGAGAAATGCAGGGGAAAAGAAGGAGAATCTGTAAACTCCTTGAGGCAAGGAGTGTCTTTTACTGCATGGTTGTTCAGTGCCCGGCACAACTGGGCTCTGGGCCTGGTTGGATGCTACCCTAATACAAATAAATAAGAATACTAAGTGACAGAGGAAAGATGATGAAGAAAAAGAGGCGCTAGGTGCAGCAGTGGTTATGCCCCTCATGATACAAATCTCCAGCTAACAGCTTTATAGATTAGAGATTGGGCTTATCCTATAGATGTAGGAGATATTTTGGCAGCTTGTTTACCCAGTTAGGAAGCTTTTTGCAATGTATCCTTGGTCTGAGATGACGCCTTTACTCAAGTTGCAGTAATAAAGGCTTCTGCGGGCTACCAGCTTCTAAAAAGGCTCCCCCATTGATACACTGCCATCTGGTGGACTCTTCCTTGTGAAATGGATTTCACAGTCAGTGTCCTCTGAAGCTGGAAGCTCACCTGTGTGCTGTGTTTGTTCTGTGTTCCCACTAGCCCATGTAATGGCACTGAACCCTGCAGAGGACAGAGGCTTCCCTGAATTAGCCTCTAAGGGCTGAGACATGGGATGGGCAGCTGGAAGCTCCAAACAGGGTTTCAAGTGTGAGGTTTTTTTTTAAAGTACATTTTTAGAGCTGGTCCAAGCATTCCACAATTTGATTTTTCCAAGAAAAAACAAGGGATTAATTCTTTGTGAGAAATGCTGTAAAAAAATATTCACCACATTTTCCAACCAGATCTAGTAAATTTTCAAGAAATCAGTGGACAAGTCATTAAGAAGGACAGAAATAGGGATCCAGTGCCAAGCAGTCCTACGCAATTAGCACTCTGAAGCTGAAGAGAGACAAATTCAAATTAGAACTAAGGCGCATATTTCACAGTCAGGGTGATTAAGCACTGGAACCAATTAGAAAAAGAAGTGGTAGATTCTCCATCTCTTGATGCTTTCAGATGAAGTTTGGGTGCCTTGCTGGAAGATACGCTTTTGTCTAACATAAATGCAGGGTTAATTGGATAAAATTCTATGGCCCATGTTGTAGAGGAGGTCAGGCTAAAGGATCGAATGGTCCCTTTCAGGCCTTAAAACCCCGCCCCCCCAACCAACCTATGACTTGACTGCTACTGCTTGGCAGGCCGATTGTGTGCTGTAGCAATTAGACTAGGGGATTTGGATTCAGGACTCCTGAGTTGTGTTCCTGAGTCCCTGGGAAGAAGTGGGACATAGTAAGACAGATGACTGGGAAGCCTTGTCCTACACACAGGAGTTGCACTGCTCTAAGTCAAATTGTTTTAAAAATGTATTTAGTTAAACTGGTGCAAGCCTATTTCTGGAAACACATATCAGCGTGAAACTGGTTTTACTGGTTTAGCTTTTGCCTGTACATTCATTGACACAAGCTAACTTGAGACAAACTGGGTTTAAATAAAATTAAGAGTCCACACAGGGTTTTGAACTGGGTTAACTAGAACGGCTTAGAAGCACACCTTCAATGCACACCTGAGTCAGGATTTCTAGGTTCTATTCCTAGCTCTGCCAAGAGCACCAATGCTACAATAGGGTGGCAAGACTTTATTAAAGTTAGCAAAGTTCTTTGAGGTCCTCCAATGAACGACGCAATAGGTGAGCAGCAAAGTGTGAGTACAAGGTCATCGCCGCTTTCGAAACCTGGAAGTTCCTTGGCTGGCTCTCCACAGGTGTTGTACAGGCAGGGAAAGATGCTTCTTCCCTTCCTGGTGGGGATCATAACAGCAGTTACAGCCCTTGGGTAGTGCTTCCTGGAACTCAAGCCCAGACTCAGATGTATCCTGGCCAGCTGCGGAAGAAAGTACGTGCTGAACCTAAGGGCTGGCATCAAGGCTGGGCCCACTTCCCAGCGGCTCTACGAGACATTGAGTGTAACTGGGCCTTAGGGCACATGAAAGAGACCCCGTGAGCCTTGTTATGACCAGTGGCACCTTTAGAAGAGGGAGCTGTTGTCAGAGGGCACATGTAGCATGTCAGCTACAGGAAGCCCACTACAAAAACTTCAGCCTCTTAGGCAGGGGTAGCAGACCGGAGAGATCCAGAGTCAGGGAAGTTGCTCTCCATAGTAGCTATAAAGAGCTATCTAGTGGGTGAAGGACACTTCCTAGCCCTACCCTTCCCTCCTCCAAGGTTAGGGAGCGCAGAAGTGTGTTGTTAAGGCCTTTTGTATTGCTGTGAGCCTTTCGCACCTTCTGTTATTGAAGGAAACCTTCCCCAAGTGAAAGGATGTGGACATTGACTTAAGGATTTGGGCTTTCTTTGGACTGGTCAGACTGGGGAATCTGCCCATTGGCTTAGAGAGAGTAAAATGCTTCAAATGGAACAAAGCTCTCACCTTATCATCAGGGGAAAAGGAGGGTCGTGTGATGAGGGCACTAGACTTTGACTCAGGATACCAGGGTTTTGTTTCCTGCTCTGTCCCAAAAATCGCTGTGCAACCTTGGGAAAGTCACATCACTTCTTCTGTGCCTCGGTTTCCCAATCTGTAACATGATACAACCCCACCTCCCCGGGGTGTTGTGGAATGCTCAGAGACCGTGATGATGGGAAAGCCAATAAGCAAACATAAGATAGCAAACAACAAATATGCAAACATAAGCCACTACCTGGCAATTCCATCATGCAGGTTTTAGTGACTCCTGGTCTCTTGAGGTGGAAAGTGTCACCATAAATCCTGATGCAGTAATAGCTTTGTATTGCATTACGTATCCATTCCACAGACCTACATGCATACCTCAGTGCAACAGAGAGATAAAGAAGCCTTATGTTCTGCGCATGCACAATACGCAGCCTTCAGGACTCTTAACTTAGCAGAGACTTAGTTTTTTTCTCCCTAACCTGGTAGCAAAGCAATTGCTTCTCAGGTATATCAGTAATTAGATGTTATGGCAGCCTGTCGGTACTATGGTGATGGGTGCTCTAGAAACACCTTAGACTAGATAGATAGGTATGCATAGTGAAGGTTTGATCAACCAGATGCTAACTTGCTAGTTACCAAACTCAGTCCACTTTGAGTTATATGAATACACAAAAAGATGATAACATGTGACAGAAAAGCCATCACAGCACATCCCCTCAGGGCCTTGCAATGCAGCTGCCTTGGTTTTCCCACATGGTCTTCAGTCCACTTCAGCTGTAGCCATCACTTAACCTCTCTAGCCAAGCCATTTCAGAGAATTCAACCCCTTCCAGGGTAACAGAGTCCCTTAATGCCAGTCCAACAGAAACTGGAAACCAAAGAATCTTCAAAAAAAACCAGGAGTACTTGTGCCACCTTAGAGATTAACAAATTTATTTGAGCATAAGTTTTCATGGGCTACAGCCCACTTCATCGGATGCATAGAATGAAACATATAGTAAGGAGATATATATATACACATACAGAGAACATGAAAAGGTGGGAGTTGCCCTACCAACTCTAAGAGGCTAATTAATTAAGATGAGCAATTATCAGCAGGAGAAAAAAAAACTTTTGTAGTGATAATGACAAGAAAGTGTGAGGATACTTAACATGGGGAAATAGATTCAATGTGTGTAATGGCTCCGCCATTCCCAGTCTCTATTCAAGCCTAAATTGATGGTATCTAGTTTGCATGTTAATTCAAGTTCAGCAGTTTCTCGTTGGAGTCTGTTTTTGAAGCGTTTCTGTTGCAAGATTGCCACCTTTAAGTCTGTTACTGAGTGACCAGAGAGCTGGGCTCCACTTTTAGCCCACTTCTTTGAAGACAGGCACCCAGCTGCAACAGCCTACCCTAACCCCTAACAAGTTCCTAGACTCCAGTCAAACCAATAGCCTGGGCCAAGCCCACCTTCCTAGAAAGGGGCTCTGGCAGGCTGCAGTCTCCAGCAGCTCCTAGCCCTCATCCAGGCTTCTTACCCCACAGAGCCACAATCTGTCTATTCGCCATCCCACCCAGCCTCCTACTGGTGGGCTTTGCTCCTCCTAAGTCCACCTCCCAGGCCTAGCAACCAGCGCAGGTGTAGCAGAGCGGGGCTACTTCAGCTGCTCTTTAACCCCTTCCATTCTGGTATGGGGTTTATACACCCTGTCCCAGAAGGGTGTTTAAAAATAACGTTATTTTTGTTTTTCATGCTTAATTCTAGACCTATGTCAATATAGGAAAACAGGCGGAGCAGAGGACTGGGAACCAGGACTCTTGGGTCTCTAACCAGCTCTGCTACGATCTTGAGGGGTGACATTAGGAAACCAGGCACAATAATGAGCTGAAAGTCTATTTTACACAGTCATGAAGACATTATTAACTAGTGCTTTGGTCTGATCCTAATGAGGCAGGGTAAACGTCAGCTGATTTCCACGAGTGCTTTGGTGCCTAGTAGGAGCACAGGATCAGGCATTTGTGAAGACAGGAACCTGATCCTGGAAAAGCCCGACGGGACGCCATTCACAGTTATGATTAGAAATGTTCTAGGAATGCATGGGGAAGGATGAGCGTACAGTATGCATTAGACCCTGATAGAATGGTATGCAGCTCTGTCAGAAGTGGCCAGATGGCACTGTCTTTTTTTCCCAGTGATTTTGATTTGATAAGGTCATCTTTTCCATGACTGCAGTAATGGATCCGTCACTCAGCCAGGCCGCAGAAGAACTGGGGGTGTGTGACTTAAATCTTCTCCGCAGGACTCTTTCAGCCTTCACTGGTGCCTCCTGAGCCCCATTTCTTGATGTGGGTGTGTAAGGTCGGCTCGTCCAGCTCTCATACTGTCCATAACCTGGTGGGGCGAGAGAACAGGTAGAGACAGTTTTGTCCGTAATACATAGGACTGGGAATCATGAAGTCTGGGCTCTATCCCAGCTCTGCCACTGTCCTGCTTGTGATGCTGGGCAAGTCACTTCCCTTCTTGGGGCCTCTGTTTGCTCTGCTATAGAAGGCTTCCCTGCCTATTGAGGCTGTTGTGAACTTTGAAGCTCTTTGAGATCCTTGGATGAAGTTCATAGCATCATTGTGACTGTAACTATTTTAATATTTTATCTAGGTGAAATATTCCTGACCATGAAGTTACTGGATAAACTTAGCCCTTTGAGCAATTTGTGAATTATCTGTGAACAGATTTTGATTTTCCACGGTTAGCGTGAAATGCAAAATGGCTCGATGAATACATTGACCCAGATTTTCTGGTCTGGCTCACACATGCTCGGCTCAGGGCCAGAGAAAGAGAGGGGCAAAGGTGGCATTATTCTGGCGTAAGCCTGCAGAGGTCTGCCAGCCTACATCAAAAACAAAATGACTAGTTTAAAAAATAGAGTTGCAGGTTGAAAGTTCTGCCAGCAGATAGAGCTGTGGTTCCATCCTCCAGAGACTGTGCGCACAGCTGATGAGAGATGCACTAAGAGAACTACTGAAGGCTTCTAGCAGGCTAATTCCTCCACCTCTTTCTCGTGAGGCAGCCGCTTTGAAGGATCCCTGTTTTGTTGTCGCACAGGGTCCTCACCACATGCCGATGGTAGATGGGAAAGTAGAGTGATTATTTCACAGGATCAGAATTGCCATCCCTAAAAGGTCAAAAATCATGTGTCAACCCCAAAGAAATAATGAAATTGACTTAAAAAATATGAGCTCTTAAAAAAATTACTTTGAGGTTCTTTTTGTCTCTTGGTGTTGTAGCCTTCACCTTTTCAAGCTTTTCTCTGCAATCATGAGGGCTAGAAACTTAATTAAAATATGAAATCTGAGACACACATGTAATCACTGACTCCAGAAGCTGGGGCTTTAAGATAAGCACCAAAATATCAGGAGACTTGTGATGAAATCGCAAGAGCTGGCAACACGGCTGGACTCAAATTCATGTTTAGCCACTTGTGCTGATGAAGAAATTACTGGATGAGGTTCTCTGGCCTGTGTTGAGCAGGAAGTCAGACTAGATGATCACAATGATCCCTTCTGGCCTTAACGTCTAGGAATCTATTAATCTGATCCTGTGTGTGTGTGTTGACAGTGGGGATGCAGATACTGATTCTTAAATGCACCAGTGGAGTCAGAAGGAATAAGCCTGACTCACTTCCAAGCCTCAATCCATGGAAATTGGGAGTAACCCCATTCAAGCCACTGGACTTACACTGGTGTGTGTGTATGGGGAATCAACCCCATGTTAATTTCCCTTCCACTTTTGTCCTTATTAAATTTAGCAGCCATTGGGCCAGCTTTGGATTCATTTCCACACGGGCCACTCTGGAGTGAGCCCAACAATTTCAACAAGGTTACTCCAGATTTACATACACAGAATCTAGGCCATTGATTTCCCTGCCTTCCTTGCTTGTACTACAGAAACCAATGTTTATGTTATTGTTGTTTATTTATTGTATCATGCTAGGGCCTAGGAGTCTCCATATGGACCAGCACCTCAGTGTTCTAGGCTCTGTGTTAACACAGAACAAAAAAAAAAACGGTCTCTGCCCCAAAGAGCTTACCCTTGTTCTGTAACTAGAGATGTTTGGGAATAAGATGCTTTCCTTTCCTTGATGCTTGGAGACCTTTATTGCCACAGAGCTGAATATTGGCGTAGAGGGGATATCCTGTTCGGGAAGGACAGGCAGGATAAAAAGGGAGGACATGTTGCATTATACATCAAGACTATCTACACTTGTTATGAGGAACAGAAAAGGTGGGAGGAAGAGCAGTGTCTGGATGCCACAGTTTAGGAAAGATATGGAGAAATTGGAGAGAGTCCAGAGAAGAGCAACAGAAATGACATCAGGTTTAGAAAACCTGACCTATGATGAAAGGTTAAAAAAACTAGGCACGTTTAGTCTTGAGCAGAGAAGACTGAGGGGGGACCTGGTAACAGGCTCCAAATATGTTAAGGGCTGTTAAAAAGAGAACGGTGATGCTACTGAAGTGAGGACAAGAAATAATGGACTTAATCTGCAGTGAGGGAGATTTAGGTTAGATATTAGGAAAAACTGTCTAACGATAAGGGTAGTTAAGCTCTGGAACAGGCTTCCAAGGGAGGTTGTGGAATTGCCATCACTGGAGGTTTTTAAAAACAGAATTGTACAAACACCTTTCAGGGAGAGGCTAGGCTTATTAGGTCCTGACTTAATGCAGGGGGGCTGGACTTCATGACTTCTTGAGGTCCCTTCCAGCCTGACATTGCTTTGATTCTATGATTTCAGAGTCAATTGTTTTTAATAATAATTAATATTTCAAGTTGTAATACCAATTATTATTTACAGTTATGCCGTAAGGTCTCATTCAAGATTGGGGCCTCATGATGCTAGGGACTATATGAACATAGATACAGACTGTCTCCAAGGGCAAAATTCTCTACCCTGAGCAGATCTTGGTGTCATCTTCTCCCATGAAGCAGAATCACTGTGAGGCTTTGGAGAAGTCACAGTGGGTCAAATCCTTCTGTCTTTTCTTCAGCAAATACCATAGTGGAGGACTTTGCAATGACTGTGTAGTTGTGGAATTGGAAAGGACCTCAGGAGGTCATCTAGTCCAACCCCCTGCTCAAAGCAGGCCCAATCCCCAGATGGATTTTTGTTCCAGTTCCCTAAATGGCCCTGCTCAAGAAGTGAGCTCACAATGCTGGGTTTAGCAGGCCAATGCTCAAACCACTGAGCTATTCCTCCCCTCCATTGCCAGATGGAGCCCTCAGCTGGGCTAGACCAAAATGCCATTATTACTACCTAAGCATCCCTACAATCCCGTAACTTCTGGCTGAGATAGAGCATCTCCTTTAGGTACGCCTGAGGGACTGTGTGGAGAACTGGGTTTGAGGAGGCTTTGACGGAGGAAATGGAGGTGGGGGGTGTGTCCGGGCATAGAGGGCAGCATGGGAGTAAGTTTTTAGGTGCATGTGGGAGAAGGGAAACAGAACTGGCAGAACATAGGGGGGAGGGACAAGAAACAGGGTGTGGGCCAGGGGCAAACCTGGGCAGAGCCACGCAGCTGAGAGTGAGGAATTTGAAATGTGGGTGTAAACTGCCTTTGCAAACTTTGTGCAGGCAAAAGAAGTAAGTGCACAAGCAAACTGGGAGCTCATGGAGATTCACTGATATTCGTACAGTGTTTGGGGATCCACGGAGCAAACGTGCTAGGGAAGAGCACAGCAATGCACATAATGAATCATATTTGTATTTTGGCAATTGGCAGCACCTGGAGGCTGAGCTGAGATCAGGGCCCCCATGTGCTGAGTTTCTGGCTCTTTTCTGCAGGAACAGGGCTTCTCCTACTTCCTCGCTATCCTTTCTCTCCACCTACGCAACCTCAAAGCTGCCCCGTCAGAGAGGCCTCAGCCAATCTTGGGGCACCACAGTGCTGAGTGCAGTGCAAACAGATAATCAGAGACAGCTTCTGCCCCCATATGATCTAAACAGACAAAGGGATGCAGGGGAAACCAATGCACAGAGATGTACAGACTTGCCCGGGGTCACACAGCAGGCCCACTGCAGAGCCAGGGTCCCTGCATCCCAGCCCAGTTCTGTGCCCATTAGACCACATTTCTTCTCAAAGCCCAGGACTGACTATTCATTACCAATTCTCTCAGGCCTATTCAATGCAGTGACTTGGCTTTGTTCTTTCTCTGTCTGTGTCCTCCTCTCTTCTCCCCCCCCCCTTGCCTTACGATCTTAATCCATAACACATAGGTTTTGCCCATCGGTTTGCTGGTGTGGGGCAGAGCAGTGGAGAGACTCATCACCTTAAATGTAATGGAAATATCTGCTAACGAATGAGCCCTCGTTACACCCGTTACAAGGAAATGCTTAATTGACAGTGGCCACCGGATAACAGGGTTTAATTAATAAATCTGGGTGGCGTCTCCTAAACCACAGGAAGGGATTACAGGGGTTAATGTGTCTGTCTGATGGACTTTTATGGAAGAGTTTTGCTGTCTGTCTTTAACCTGCTGGTCTCCCACCCAACACTTGTGAAGGGGAGAGTCAATTGGTTAGAAAAACACAGCGGACCTGTCTGAATGTTTGAACTGGGGTTGGCTGGCATCTGGGGATGGGACCAAGGGGATAGTTGTTTCCCTGACGCTCCATCCAGCAACTGGGTTTCTGTTCTAACCGCTCACACGTCACCATGCGTTCCACAAACAGTCCTCTCTTGAACTTAACATTTTCATTATGGGCTCGTTAGCTTCTCGGTGATGCTCCTAGCATTGGCCACACACAGATGCTAGTGATGCTTTTGCTTTGGGAGCAATTTATTAATAGACACGGGCCAGATCCTCAGCTGGTGTAAATCGACATAAACTCATTGACATCAATGGAGCTAGGCTGATTTACACTAGCTGAGAATCTGGCTTTACGTTCAATTGCAAGCTGTTCTCTAGTCAGGCAGCGGCTGCGAAGAGCGGCGCCCGCGCTCCCGGTCCCCGCCCCGCCGGTCTCGTTTCGCTGCCGCCGAGCCGCTGCCCTGCCTGCATGCCACCGGGCGGGCACCAGCGACACCGGCTCAGCCTCAGTCATGCCCTCTCGGAGCTCAGCCCGGGGCCGGCGGGCGGGACCCCGCGCGTCATCATGCCGGCAGGTCCGCCCTCGTTCGCTCCGTGGACCTGCTCCGGCATGCGGCGCGCGGAGAGAGCAACCCAACCACGCCGCCCCGGAACCCGCGCCGCCCTGCGCTGCGCGGCGCGGGGTCTAGAGCCGCCCCTGTCTCTAGTGTGCTTGGAGAGCAGGAGCCTGCCACTGAGGACAGGTTTCCATTGCTCAGATTTGCAAGCTGCTTGGATGTTAGGTCCTTTCTTCTTCACACTGTCCCTTTCCCAGGGTTCTTGGTACAGTGTGAGCAGCTAAGGAAAGCCCAAGGACTGCTTGCCTGAGTGTCTGTTTGAATGAGTATCTGATCACAGCCTCTTTTCTATATGCCCCAGAGGTAACTACACCAGAGATCTGATTCTCCACATTCTGGGGCATCATTTATACCTGTGCAAAATGGGGCTATAATCAAGCTCTTTGGGTCAGGACCAGCTTTTTGCTTGGCATTTGTGCAGCTCCTAGCACAATGATGTCCTGGTTCATACTTTGGGCTCCTAGGTGCTACCACGATACAAAAAAATAATCATACTGAACCTAAAAGATAGCATTTCCCACCCACTTTGCAGATAATTGAGCCAATGGTTTTCAAGTTCTCAGGGTCCCTTTAAAAGAGGAACAGACAGCAGCAGCATTTGTGCTTCTAATACAAGGAGGTTTCATATGCACAGGTGTATCAGTATAAGGACCAAACCCTCAGCTAGTATAAATTTGCGTGGCTCCATTGGACCTAACCTGATTTACACCAGCTGAGGATCTGGCCTGCGTATTTATGTTTTCGCACTGAAACAAAATGACAGCCGGGCTTTCAGCATGAAAACACTAATCCGGTTTTAAGGAGTGCCTCTCTTCAAACAATCTCCCCTATGACCACGAGAGAAACATTTGTATATACAAACAGGAATATATCATGCGGCAATGTGGCATTACCAGTTCTGCTGAAAACGATTAGGCGTATAAAACCCCACAGTCATCTCCTTGCCTTTCCGGAACAGCCGTTTGTGGTTCACCACCATAGCTTTAATAAATCCATATCCTGGCTATTTTGTGCTTTTTGGTTTGATCTGAGAACCTTTTAGCCTGGTTGTTGTGTCCCAGATGTTCCAGTATTCGGGGTTTTGTCTTATATATGCAACTATGCCCCCCAACATCCCGGGAAAAAAAGTGTCCTGATTTGTCACACTTGCTATCTTGTCAAGCTAGTGTAAATCTCTGTTAAAACTTAGACGTGGATAAATTCTTCCCCACAGTGACACTGTCATAAATCCAGAGCGAGTCCACAGAAATCCATGGAGCTAATCTGGCGTTTATACTAGTTCTGCGGACACCAGAATTTAGCCAAACAAATCTAGTTAGCTCTAATGGTGCTCAGGCTTCAGTCTGTTATGGACCATAGGCCAGATCCTCAGGTGATCTAAATCGATGCAGTTTCATTGAAACCAATGGTACTAGACCAATTTACACCAGCTGAAGATTTGGTCCCAGATCCTAATCCTGATCTTCTTGAAGTCAATGGGAGTTTTCCACTAACTTCAGTGGAAACAGCAGCTGGCTGTGTCATCATTTACAGCTGTATGAAGTGGGTGGAAAACGCAGACTGGTGGTAGCATGTTACACCACTTTGCAAATGATGACACAAGGTGCAATGTAGAAAAGAATCTTGCCTCATAACTTAAACAAAGAAAATGTCCTAATTTATGTTACCCATATTCAAAATCAATGTCCTCTTATGGATTATCTTCCCACCCATCCCCAATCTTGCACCTTCCCTGCAATAACTACACATTTGTAAAGTATATGTTCTGTCCTGCTCTAGTCCACTTAGGGGATAAAAACTTACTACTGCTGTCAACTAACAGTTCCTTCTTTGGCTGAAACAAGAGCAGTCTGAGCTTTAGGGCTGAAAGGTCTGGATTCAAACCCTGCTGATTCCTGGAGGGACGGGGGGGTTGAGGAAGTTGTTACACTTCTTATCAACACACTATTGTCAACACAATATTGAGCTGGAAATAAATTTGCTTTAGCATGATGAGTTTGCCTGCTCTGTTCCCCCACCCCGCCCTGCCCACACACAACACTCTGTGTGGCTTCTGGGGTGTTTCTTTCCACCTTCCAGGTGCTGGCCTTTCCTTTCATTAGGACTGAATTGCTCTGATCTGTCCTAGTCACTTTGCAATCTGCTTCTGTTCTCTTGTGCATTTGTGGCTACCTCCTGGTTTTGGTGCTGTGTGCAAATTTGATTGCCCCAGGATTTATCCATGAAGAAAGAAAGACATCAAGCAACTGGGCAATGTAAAGAGAGGGACAGGCAGAGATGGTGGTAGTGGAGGTTTAAAGTCTACTGGGTCAGAAGAGCCGCTGGGAACCCTTTGAGATCCCTACAATAGGCTATGACTAATAGGAAGCGTCATTCCTTGGAGAGAGAGAGATTCTTCTCTATTTGACAGAAGTGACTCCTTGTACCACCTAGAAATGGCCCATAAACCTCACCTTGAGAACCCCTGTCCCAAAGCTAGCGGAGAAGTATTGTGTTTATCTACTGGCAAGGCAAAGAAGAGTGCTGAAGAACAAAGCAAAGAGATGGAAATGCCAGGTTTTAGCCCTTGGATTGGTGACGCTCCTTGCAATGACTGGACCTTAAGTTCTCTCTCGTTCTTTCTGCCTCCCTTCCAGTACAGAATAGTATGTTGTCACTTCGGTCCGCTTCTTTCCTAGATCAGATCGTAAGCTCTTTGGGGCAGCGACCATTTTTCTCCTGTGTTTGTACAGCACCTAGCACAACAGGGTCCTAGTCCATGACTGTGGCTCCTAGGTGTCACCGCTACACAAATAGTTATTAGTCATAATTGTTAATATCCTCAAATTCCTTATACAGTGTTAAAAAATACAATGATGGATTAAGCACAGATTGTAGGTATTGTGAGCTCTTGTATGGACTGTCAGCCTCTTTGGGACAGGAACTGTCCTAAATCAGTGGGGCCCGATCCCTGATCAGTACCTCCAGGGGCATAAGTAAGGAGTAAGGGAGAATTCTGCTTCTCCTCCTCTGCTAAAAGTAGGATGGAGTTCCCTCTCCTATCCCTGCACACCCCCAGGCCCCCTTCCTCCTTGGCTGAAAGTGTCCCTTCCTGTTTCAATTTGCTTTAACCCCTGAGCACCACTGTGCTCGAAATATTAGCAAATGTAGGAATCGGTAGCAGAGAGGGAGAGGCATGGAAGAGACTCAGCAAAGGCGGAGAGGCAGGTGCTCAGACGGGATTTGAAATTACTGGCAGACTAGGCAGGTGTAGGGAGTTCTGGCTGCCAGGAGCTGCTCTTGCCTCAGTGATGAGGAGACTGTGAGAAGGAAGGAAGGATGGGGAAGCTGGGGCTATAGGAGAGGATAGGAGAAAGAGACGAAGATGGAGCAGGTGCAAAGAGTAACTGCTGATACCTGTTGCAGATAGGGCCAAGTACGATTTGTACCATTTGAGCTAACCCCTGCTGGAAATTGGTTGCTGGCTCCTGTTGGCTGGAATCGGGGCTAATCCCCAGCCTAGGCATGCCTGAGATCCATGGTGGCAGTAAGAAAGGATGTTGCAGTGGCCCAGGCATGAAGAGATGGAAGCTGAGATGAGGCTTTCAAGAGAGGTGGTGCAGAGGCAGCATAGCCACGTTCTAGCGGTAGCCGTAGACAGGTCTGCAGACACAGGAGAGGTGGAGGAAAAGTTCAGGGTCAAGGGTAATGCCAAGGTTATGGACAATGGGAAGTCCAAGTCAAGCAGACAGGGGAGTTATGTTTGAGGATGCTCCTTAAGCACATGGGGCTTGGAATTGCCTCCCAGTTGTTTAGTGTAATACACCACCCCTTAGCTCAATATAACACAGTGAAAGCTCCTGGGCTTAACCAATGGCACCAGGACTCAAACCAGGGTCTTAACAGCTACATGTATTTTAATGTCCTAATTATGTTCAGTGGCAATTGAATTATGTCTGACCTCTCACTATACCTCCTTGATACTGAATGTTCTTTCTGCGGAGGCGGGGTGGGGTTATCCCCACATGGTGCAGGACTAGACTTTTCATGCAAACACTTTTCACTAAATGAAACAGGAATGAGCCACAGCTGCCAGAGTTAAAAAGATTTCCAGATTCCTGCATTATGCCTTGGGTCCTAGTAAGCAACAGCATGCCATTTAAAGTCAGGAGTCATAGATTTTTCTCCCCCACCTGACCCTTCTCTTCCCCTATCAGATACACCCCCGTCACCAGCAGCCTGACCTCCCCTAGACCACATGTTGCTACACCCAGCCCTTCCAAGGAGCTTCATGCCTCAAGGGACTGTCTACCATCCCTCCCCCACCCTGCTCCTTACCCCTCCCTCTAATGTCCTGGGACCAACAACACTGATATAAAATAAACACACAACCGGCTCCTTCATGTACAGCAGAAGCTGGATTTCACCAAGCTTACAAACGACCAGGTTTACGAAGCATTTTTCCTGGACAGAAAAACAAAATCACGCAATGCAAGTGATGCTGATGAAGAACAAGCTGATATCCCTTCGTGTTCCACTGCCCTCAGTGCACTGGAAATTGCTTTGCAGTGGTTGAAGGACAAGTAGTAAAGGATGCAGTGCTCGGTACTACAACTTACACTACACCCCGCCTGTCATTTTGGGATATTTTGATTTTATGAACTCTTCAGTCCCCAGTTAGTTTGTAAAATAGGGCTTCTACTGTAATACCTCCTGCCTCCTGGGTGCTGGAGACCTAGAGTTTGTACAATAACTTCTGCTGTGCTTTATTATTTATCTACTCCCAGGACCTGACTCTCCCCTCTCTCGCACTGGTGTAAATTAGGAGCAACTCCAGTGAAGTGAGCGAATTGCACCAATGTGAGACTTGTGTAAGTGAGCTGAGAAGCAGGACCTTGGCTTTTATACTGCACCATGGTATCTAAGCTCCTTACATAAATCTATCTCCTGTGCACAGTCTGCGCAAAGGGTGGTCCCTGTGCTGTCAGTGTGGGCTAGGTAGCATGCTCAGTGTATCTTGGGGTGGCTGATGGACTCTCAGTTGGAATGGTTGCACTGAGATACATTCTGGGCTCAGATCTGGGGCCTGCAGAACTATAGGGCCTAGGAATGAAGGAGCCTGTTTAGAAACCGGTTATAAAGATTGATGCTTGATGGCATCAGTAAGTCCCTCTGGGCGTCTTCTTGCAGGCTGAGAGAGTGGCAGATTATTAATTCCTTAAAATTCCTGAAACACCATCCAGTATGAATAGACTCCTTGTGGAAAGCCCACACGATTGCAATGTTTTGCAGGTGTCTCTATGGTGACTGAGACATACTCTTGGTCTATTGGTTTGAATTTTTTTCCCCTTCTCCCCATTCAGGTAAATCATCCCGGAAAAAAAGAAAAACCAGGCAGGGATGATCCCTGTGGACCCTGGATGCAGCATCAGTTACTGAATGTCAAAGGATTCCTCTTCCTCACTGCAAAGCAATTGAAAGTATCATCTTTTTAAGCTACCACCCATCTTGGCAGAGATCCACCCAGAGCCAGGCAAAAATAATTGGTCTTGAGCACAGCTAGCCTCAGAGGTGGAACCCTGATCAGTTTTAGGCCAGGGCACAGGTTAAAGGCCAAACCAGAGCTACGGTTTGGTGTCCCCAATGCGAAAATCAGATAAGCTGTTCTCAAGACATTTCAGCCCCAAACTGTGAGGATCTAATGATATCAGGTGGTTTCTACTACATCATCATCAAATATGCATAGACTGCTGAGGACCATAGTGCTGGCCAGTGTGACCACGGTTGATGTCATCACCCCAGGGATGTTCCCCACGGGTGGCACCCGGTAAGGTCAGGGCAGGCATCCCTTTGCGCATTGATGGAGAGTTTGAGAGTATGGTGTGCTGGGTTTGTCCATCTTATGACATGGCTGAAAAGAGTCCAAGGCTACTTTGGAATATAATGAGCGTCTGAAGGAGAGCCATCATCTTGAGTGCAAATCTCTCCAGAACAGCTGTTTGGATGAGATTTTCATCACCTTGCCCACCTTGAAATGGACTCCTGGAGGCTTTGAATCTGACCTGGGACCAAAACCCCTAAGAGCGTAGCAGGAGGGGATGTGTTGGCCATGATATTTTGGAAACAGTACATGAAATCCAGGGTGAATGAAGGAGTGCACTAGTGGGCAGTGTTCTTTTTGTGCAAAAGTCCCTGACACACCAAGTCCCTTTGAGATCCAAAGACTTTTGCTTAATATTCACATCACACAGATGGGGTGGAACTCTAACCAGAGGTCTGCTCAGGAATAAATTTAAAGCCTCACTTGAAGCTCAACTAGCCCCAGCCCGAGCCCAAGAGTGTCACATCATTTTCAGACCTGACCCAAACCCAACACTCCTCCCCAGATCTGTGTCAACACCACTGCCGCTGCCTCATCCTTGGGACTCAGCGTGGTGGGGGCTTCCTGAACCCTGAACCTCATGCCCATGATCTGTCTCTGGCCGCCGCCTGCTTGGGGGGGTTGGGACGGTAGTGGCTGCATGCCCAGCTCCTGCCAGCTGCCGCCACCTTGCCGCGGAGGGTGCTATGGAGTGAGAGACGCTGCGACTTGTTGGCACGCTCATCCTGCAGCACACACAGATCAGCCAAGTGGGAGCTGGGCACACAGCCACCATCTCACTGACCCCATTGGCAGTAGGAGGCGATCAGAGCCTACCCGATCAGAGCCTGAGAGTGTTGGTGGTTGCTGGACCCAACCCAACCTGACACTTGTAGTAGGGTCCCATCGGGCTCAGATCGGGCTGCAAGGCCCTAGCCCGAACTCCTGCACAAAACATGAGCGAACGGCCTCTGACAGGAGGTTCTCTGCCGGGTTGAGAGGATGGAATCCTCACCACCCAGACTATGGAGCCTCCCAGGAGCTCCCTGAGGCTCTTAGTCCTCTGCGCTCTGCCTCCACGAGGGTGTGTTGCTCAGTGGATCCACATGTTGTGGAGAAACTGGCCATGCTCCTGACCCTTCCTAAGCCCACTGGCTCCTGGCCCTTTCCACCCCCCTGCTTGGTGGCACCGAGAAAGTCACCACAGAGCAGGGTTCTATACTATTGCGGGGCCCTCCCTCAATGGGATGGCAGTGGAATCACAGTCATCATCTTTGAGATCTACGATCACCCTGTTTCTAGGCTAGAGGATCTGGCCCATGATACTGTAGGACACTGCAATGAGGGATGCAGTAGAAAGGGCTGGGCACACTTGCTACTGCTTGTGCTCACCTGCTTTGCTACCTCCAGTAAGGCTGAATTCATCTTCCACAGATTAGCACAGTCCCTGGACTAAACTGGCTGCAGAAAGTTATTGTTCAAAATCCAGCTGGTTTATCGGCTTTTTGACTCCAGCGCTGTGCAGAAGGCCTCTGAACTCCCTCAAGCATATTACGCTCTCTGAGTCTCTCGAAATCTAGCCACAGCCAGAGTGAGAGTCTCTGGGCCAAGTTTCCAGCTAGCCTGATTTCAGATGCACCATCCTTCTACACCTCCTCCCACTCCCCGTTCCAAACAAACTTTCCACTGTTTCCAATGGAAGCTCATTTGGATGACTACCCAGGGCAGAATGCAATGGCTCAGTGTTTGTGCTGCCCCAACTCCCATTGGCTTCCCTAGGATTTGGATTCACATGGTATACAGGAATGGGCCTGAAGGCTGCAGCATAGAAGTATATCATTAGACGGGCTTGAGATAATGACAGCTACTTAAAGGGAGTGGTTAGATAAACCGAGGCTTAAGTTATTTTCTTCACTTTCATTGCGGTGAGATTGGAGCTGGGGAGGTCTCTGGGGTTCTGTTTCCTGGCCTGCCACTGACTTTGGCCAAGTCACTTAACCTTTCTGTGATTCAGGTAGACAATCATAGACTATCAGGGTTGGATGGGACCTCAGGCGGTCATCTAGTCCAACCCCCTGCTCAAAGCAAGACCAATCTCCAGACAGATTTTTGCCCCAGATCCCTAAATGGCCCCTCAAGGATTAAACTCACAGCCCTGGGTTTAGCAGGCCAATGCTCAAACCACTGAGCTATCCCTCCCCCAATCTAGAACTTGTGATAATAATACTTACTTACTTGACAATTGTGAAGAAAGCTTAATTACGTGCTGTTCCCAAAGGCCATTAATATCCTTCAGTTTAATCACTAATATAATTACAAAGTACATCTCTACCCCTTTATAACGCCACCCGATATAATACAAATTTGGATATAACGCGGTAAAGCAGCACTCCGGGGGTGCAGGACTGTGCACTGCTGCAGATCAAATAAAGTTCGATATAACGCGGTTTCATCTATAATGCGGTAAGATTTTTTTGGCTCCCGAGGACAGCGTTATATCGAGGTAGAGGTATATTCATTATTATTATTGTATATTAGCGCTCATGACAGATTTCTTTATAGATGTGTCGCTGGCTTCTACTTTGTGATATGATGGGAAGAAAACCTCCAGAATGAGAGCCTGATTCTAATCTCACACTCATTTAATTCCACTCTGCATTTCCGGTGGTGTAACATCAGAATCAAATCTATTTTTATAACAGGCCAATTTTGGGCCAACTGTAATGTGATCAATTCTGCACTGTTTAGTTCCTTTCCAGGTAGCACAGAGCCCATTCCTGTAGGAACACAGACACACTAACTTAACAGCTTCCCTTGTTTTAGAGCCTGCTCCCATTGAAATCAAAGGGAGTTTTGCCTTTGGCTTTGGCAGTGGCCAGATTGGACTCCTCGGAGTGGAAGTGCTCTCCTGAACTGCATTATTTTGTACTCCACAAGCTCAGTGGTGGGTGTGCCCTGCCATTATATAGGGCACCAAAGAACACACCAAACCGGATAGAATAAATCCGTACCAGTTGTGGGGCAGGATCACTGGCAGAATTGGAGATGTTTAGAGAGATGTTTATGGGGTGGTGCAGATTTTCCGATGGGTGTTGTATAGATACCATGTGCACCTGAGTATATGCCAAGAAATGTAGGCCTCCTTTTGGCAGGTAAGCATTTGTAGTTTTTTTTTTCTTGCAACTGCTATGAGCCCAGTATCAGGATGCATAAACCAGGGCTGGGGAAGCTGGGATGTACAGGAAGAAAAGTGTACCAGCCTGGACATCCAAACATAGAAATAGGACTTGACATGCAGAATAGCCACAACTGGCACTTTGCACCAGTCTTAGGACAGCGAGAAAAGCAGAAATTGTGAAGAATGGCATGTAAGGCAAATCCTCCTTCTGATCTCTCTGGACACAGTGTGAGGTGGAGTGAGTGAAGCCAACAGATGTGCTAAATCCACAGCATTCATAGCCAGGTGCTAATGCAGCAATTTCCAGTGGTTTGCCTGCCCAGCCGTCTGCCCCACCAATCATACACTGACTTCACCTTCTTCCTCCTTCTCCTTTTCTCTCTACCCTTCATCCAGGTTTTAATGAAAATACTGAAAATAGAGCATCCCTGAAACGATAATCCTGCAAACTGATGTCTGTCACTTCCCCCTACAAAGGAGTTGAACTGGAAATAGAGGGAAAGAAATCCAGAGACTTAAAAACTAGCAGCACGGGGTCTTCTGAAAGGTGCCCTTGGAATAGCAAAGAGTGCAGGGCAAGAAGTGATGTGTTTTAAGGCTCAGGGGTAGTCAATGGGCGGACCGGGGGCTAAATCCGGACTGCCAGCTGCTTTTGAATGGACCTCAAAATCTTTTTATTTACTTATCGTTATTTTTTAAATTATTATTTTCTCTGGAATCTGGACCTTGACGAGATCTTGCCCAAGAAATTTGGACTTTGCCAAAAATAATTGACTCCCCCTGGCTCAGGTGCTTTTGAGGTGAACCAGACAGGTGGCAAAATGGTATTTGCCTTTCAGATTGTTCTCTGTGTGTGTGGACTTTGTGCTGGTGAAGGGAGCTGCTTTGATGGGTCCTTTGGGACTCAATTCCCCTCACTAGCCATGGCGGGGGCAGGGAGAAAGCAACCTTTCCCCCGTGCTGCTACACCAGCGTTAGCAAATAGGGGAAGTCCTAGAGTAGACAGGATGCAGCATCTAACCATTCTCAGAGCTCCTGTGCACTGTCTACAGTGAATATTTCCAGCCGTGCTGGAGTTACTCAGTGTTCTCAGGGCCCGCACCGCCTGCAGTCATTCACAGCTGTGCAAAGCCAGTGCAGTCTGACTAGGTGGCATTTGTAAAATCCACCTGTAAAATGGGGCTAAGACTTCTGACCTACTGTGCCAACTGCTCTGAGATCTACCTGGTATTATTGTTTGACGCCTGCTCTGCACAGGTGTAAATGAAGGCGCAGGGCAACAGTGAGTCAGGCCATCAGTGTTGTCCAAAAAGTCCTACGACTGGATTGAGGTCAGACAATGAGCCGGCACCAGAGCTGGAGACAGAACCCACAACTCCTGCAGCCCGAAGCACAAGGCCACTCTCCATTGAAAGCCTCTTTCCGGGGCTGAGTGACTGTTATTTGCACAATTTGCTTGTGTTCCCCTGTCTTCATCATGCAAGACCCTAAACTGACGAATGTGCTTAAATTCTTGCCAATTTCTTCCCTGATTCTGTCCTTGCACATACAAAATTTCCACTGGAGACAACAGGCTGCAGGATCAAGTCCCTGGATTTTTATACACACACACACTCTCCCCCCTGAGGAAAAGGGCACATGCAGAAGTCCCAACCAGTTACTGTTATATATCTCAGGCTGAACTGCCCTTTGTAAAGTACAGGTATCCACTCTCCCACCCCCAATTACAGCCAATTCTCCCCCTCTCTCACACACACACCATGGCATGCATTTCACCTTCCTTCTCCTCCCCATCCATCCCCACTCATCCCATTTCTTGGGAGTGAAGCAATCATAGGGGAGAAGGAGTTACCAGACAGGCAGCCCTGCTTCGGCAGACGCTTGGTGGCTCCAACAGCTGTGCGGGGTTTGAGTCTCTTTGGCAGATGTTTGGTTTTCCAGCCACTTCATTAATGTTGGAAACAAAACCCCTGATTATTCCTGACCAAAGCACTCCTTTTATGATTGACAGCCAGCGTGTGTTTCATTCCACATAACCCATCTTATTGCTCTAGCCTTTTTTTCTTTTTCTTTTTTTTTAAATTCTCATTATTAACAAAGTTCCTTTGGACACTTCAGAGAACTGATCCCATCTGCCAATACAGCTCTCCCTGGGATCTAGCCGGGGAGTTTGCAGCTCCTGGAGTGGCTGATGAGAACCTGGTAAAGACTGAAGTGTCAGCTGCAGATCTACCAGGAACCAGACTTTCAGATGCAGGAGTGAAATAAACCAGACAGTAAAGGACCCAAGTCCTTGAATCAGCTGGGTGTAAAGAGGAACAGCTCCACTGAAATAGATTTCTGCTTTGCAGCTTGTCAATTTCATGAAAGGCTGTTTCACTCCCAGCATCTGTCCTGCACCCTAAAATTAGCAGATGTCATAGATTTATCTGCTGGGTCTTGTCAGCTTCCGTTAAAGCTATTTCGCTCCAGCAACTGCACTCTGAAATGCCAGGGGAAATTGCCCGTCTCCAGCTACTAGTCACAAACAAAGAACGCGCAGCAAACGCAAGGCAGTATAATGACCCTATCTCCTTTCATATATTGTGGGTTTTTTCCCGTTTTAGGATTCAAACCCTGACTTCTTTAGGACTTTATTTATTTACTTATGATCAGCAAACGTTCGCTACTTATTATGACACTTTGAGTTATCGTTAGATATTTTATTTCCTTGAAATAATCATTATTCGTGTTATCTGTTGCATTGGAAGTGTAGTTATTAAAATCTGTTTGTTTTCGAATAAAAAACTGGATATTACTATTATTACTATAAAATAATCAAACCCCTCGAGATATTTTTGGGGTGGTTTAGCAATTTAAACAACGGTTCTTCAATATAAAAATAATTAAGAGCATTCGGACACATTTTTATTTGAACTCATCCCTTATCATTTTAATTAAATTCCTGTTTACTGTAATCACCTTTAATTTCTCAGCTGCAAAAAGAATAAACAAAGTATATTCCAAGTATAGTAAATAAAATACTATTTATTTTAAATATCGATGCGTTCCTAATTACTTTTAATGAACAAGATTATTGGTCTTCTCTCTCTGATTTATAAAAATTGCTGTTTGGGGTTTTTTAAAACAAGTATCTGTAAATTTAAAAAATTGCTCTATATTTGAAGAAAACATCAAAATTAGATCGTCTGTTTCCCTGAGCTTACTATTCCAATTTTTGACAGTGTTTAGAAAGGATATCCATATTATTTTTATGGTTCTCAAAATAGACCGTAAAACCAAACAATATTTGCAATAGAAAAAGAAATATTGATGAAACGGAAGACAGTTTTAACAGGATTCCAATATATGTTTTATAACTGGAACCACAGCAAACAAACAAACAAAAAAGTTACCCAAACAAACTCCATGCTAAAGACTCTGAATAAAATGTTTTTTCTCTTTCAAAACACAATACTTTCCATACAAACAAACACGAAATCTATAATTTCTGAACTTTCTAAAAATTAAAATATATGGTTTGTTACCTTATAGGTCAACGTTACTTTGAAAATAAAAAAGTGAGCAATACGGGTTTTGTAGACTATATTAATGTATTTATTACATCTAATAATAAATCTATACTTAGAAAAATTTAGTATATAGCTACTTTCTTAATTAATTTAACAATTGTCATATAGTCGATTCACGCAATTTAGTTAATGAGGGACAGACCAGAATCAACAAACAATTGATGTCAAAAGTAATTCAAATAATTGTGCTGAAAAAATCCTGTCCAAAACGAGGCGTGGCATAATTTCTAAAAGCACTACAAATCCCTATCTCAAAAACGATTCTCCCTTCAAATCGGGAAGAATTGACACAGTGTGAACATAAACCAGAGAAATAAAAATCAGAGCTAAGTCATCAGGAAAGGTTTGGCTTCTGCAAAGCGCAGGAAAATTGCACGAAAGCCCAGAGGCATTTGAAGTTAAACAACAAAGAAAAAATAATAATCTTTAGAATTAAACGAATTGACACATGATTGCTTAAAAGGAGACGAGAAAATGAGGAGCAGCATTTAAGAACAATTATGGAACATTAACTAATAATAATTTCTGCAAAACACTTGCAAGCAATGAAAATGACACTATTTGCCAAGAATCTCTTTCCATTTTTAATCTGTCTGAGCGAGGTGTTCAGTACTACTCGGTAGGGGGAAAAACTGCATTTCCAAAGATCGCAAGGTTATCCAATAAACAGCTGCGAGAAAATGGCCAGGCAGAAACTCATCTGAAAACAACCCAATAGCGACTAATGCTGCATTAGTGAAAAAAGTGTTTACAATACAGTACACCTATAGTTCTCTCTGTGTAATAGTCCAAGTCCTTAGCCGCAAACACAGCAAATCCCTTAATTGTTTAGTCATTATAAAAGCTCTATTAACTTCTGAACACTTAATTAGCTCCTATTTTTCTCCCTTTACACGAACTGTCGGTAAAGAAATGCTCATTTGTGGGTTGGTGTGTGGACAAGTACATACCCACCAACGAGTATTTCTTACGGACAGTTCGTGCAAAGGGAGGAAAATAGGTAATTAATTGTTCTGAAGCTAAGAAAGCTTCTCTCTTTCTCTCTGCAACACATTTCGGAGCGCTGGTGTATATTTGCTCGCTCTGTACAATTGTTCCAAAGTGCTTAATAACTTCCTGATGGGCCACATTGCTACTTGAATTTTCAAGCCTTAAACTAATTGCAGGGGGTGGGGGGAGAGAGAGAGAGAGAGAGAGAGAGAAAAAAGTCACCCTGGAAGCTTTCCAGCGTTAGAAGGCAAAGCCGAATTAAAAACACACCCCGGTCGCTTAAAATAGAGCGCGCGCGCCCGTGCGCCCGGGATCCTGCCAGCCGCGAGCGCAGGGAATGAGCGCAGGAGAAGCCGGAGGCTGCGCTGATTGACAGCCGAAGTGTCCTAAAAAGGGCTCGGCGAGATGCTTATCGGGAGGTTTATATAGCAGCCGAGCGAGCGCACGCTGGAGAGCGCTCATTCACCCAGGCAAGCCGCAGAGCCCACGCCTGGCCTGGGGTGCGGGGGCCACCCTTTGGCAGCCCCGCTCCGCTCCCTGGGACCCTCCCCACGCCCCTTGGAAAGGGAGAGTTCCTTTCTCCGGCCTCCCAAAGCCCGGGCCGCTCTTCGGGGAAGGGGGCTGAGCCAGCGGCGGCTTCCACCATGCACTGCCATGGCGAGCTGAGGCTCGCGTCCCCCGGGCAGCTCAAGGCAGCCAGGAGGCGCTACAAGACTTTCATGATCGATGAGATCCTATCCAAGGAGACCTGCGATTACTTTGAGAAACTTTCCCTTTACTCTGTCTGCCCTTCCCTCATCGTCAGACCCAAACCTCTGCACTCCTGTACTGGTAAGAGCTTGAATTTTCTCATCTTCCCCCCATCCAGTCCCCTTCTGCATCTGCCTCCCACGAAGGCTGGATCTGGGTGTGCGTGTGTGTGTGTCTGACCCTGGCACCAAGCTCCCTGAGATTTTGCAGCACCCAGCCACGGCAAGGGACGGGATTTTTGTCTCTGAAAGAACCCTGGGCGCTAGGGTTTCGCCTGGGAGTGGAACAAACAAGTGTGCGGTGGGGAGCTGGGAGTGCACAGAAAAGATTTGCAAGCAAAGCCCCTTTTTGTGTGTGGTGGTGGTGAGAGGCAATAAAGTAGCTCGATTTCCCGGTGCAGACTCTGCAGGCGCGACGTCATATTTGTAGCGGCGATCTAAGGGAAACCCTTTCCCCTAAACGCTCTCCTCTCTGGCCCAAACATTCACAAACTCCTCAGCCAGTCGATGCATCTTTCCTCCACACTCTGTATTTTTCTGTGGTTTGCTAAATATCCAGTGACACCCTATTTACCTCCCTCTGCAACAGACCCATCTTCAGCTCTCTCTAGAACATCCACAAATAAATAGTTGGGGAGGAAAATATCCAGAACATATATACCCCCTACTAGATGGATTAATGCCCTGATCAAGACTCAGAGAGGTCACTTCTAAAATTGTCAGTGACATCAGTGGGAACACAAATAAATAATAATAAAATACTGTAATAATGAGAATAGCCCTAGTAATAATAGTTCCACAAACACAGGGCTAGATCCTACATACAGATTTGCACCAGTAGACGGCTGAGGAACCCACTCACTTCAACTGATGGATGCCTTTAGTGGAAGTGATTTGCACAATCAGAGCCATATGCGTTTTTGCAAACAAATTAGTCTTATGCAGTTTGTTAGGCATGCACCCAAAATAAATGTCACTCTTCTGATACATTACAGGCAGAAAAGTTTTCTCCTGGCTAAGACACTATGAACTTTACAAGACTGCTAAGCAGTTAGAGGGCTCCGCAGACTTTTATTCTCCCCAAAACTCTGTGTCCTCCCCACACACTTTTAGTAGAAACATTTATAACTTTGGAGAACCTAATGATAAAACTGATAATTAAAATATATAAATTCAAGTTATTTAAAAAAATGTTTCTAAAGGACCAGTTCCTGGTAATGCTGATGCTAAAAATTCATGGAATGTTCTGACCCTGAAAATACAAGCAGTCTCTGCTGAAATCATTGAGGAGTGCTGCCTACCCCACTGTTTGGCCCCCTGATTCCTCTGCGAGTAGATGAAGAGCAACCTCACTGATCTTAATGAAATTATACCGGTGTAAAACTTGATTTAAGTGACATCAGTCTGACCCATAGATTTTTTTTTTTAAATAGGGACTTATTTAGTTCATGCAAGATCTACAGCTCCTCCTGCCTCAATACCCCAATTTGCAAATATTACTAATTAAATAGAAAGAGGCTGGAGGCCAATACTGTAGCAAACCCCAATTTTACCTGCTTTTGGAGAGAGGGTGGTTATAATGCAGTTCTTATTCATAATAAATTTCCTCATGTTGATTCCTACTTGGTTTTTAACCAACCACTGACATACTTCTGGTGGAAGGGATAGTTACTAATCAAGATCCCACTGGCAAGGGATTTTTTGCAATTAACCCTCTGCTACAGTTTAGCCAGTGAAACTCTGTCCATAGCGAAAGTGGAATGAAAGTCCCCAATGGCTCCAATGCACAGCAGAGTGCAGGCTGCAAATCCTTCCGGAGGGCCGATCCTGCTCACGTTGGAGTCAATGGCAAAACACCCGTTAACTCCAGTCATGCAGGAATTGGAACAGACTAACCTTCCACTCCAGAGTAAAGATTTTTCTCTTTTCACTGTAGGAAAATTCTATTTTACATAGAGGGGAAGTACCACAAAAGAAAGCAGGCTACCAAAAATCCCCCAAGACTTTCAGAGGAGCAATAACCCAAACATCCAGTAATTTACAGGGCTGTAAAAATAGCTCAGCATTATAAAACAATATTTAGCTGCTTATCTGGGGTAAGCGCTTCTGATTTAGTTTTGATGAGTGAATAAACTGTCATTAGCTATTTCATTATCATCAAGCCTGTGGGAAGGTTGAGTGTATTTTTATGGGTGATTCCATGCCAGCTATGGAAAACGTTCGTTTTGCAAGGCTGAGATAATAATTCATAGTCAAATGAACTAACTCAGCAGTCGTGGATGATGCTATCATGACACATATGTTCTAATTATTTAAACCCTGTTACTTTCTGTGTTCACTGAATTTCCCCTAGGGATTCTGCTAATAGCCCCAAATCCATCTGACCTATGACTGGGTTGATTGAAGATTCTGGTTTCTACTGGAATATGCTTCATAAAGTTGCATTGGTTGAGAGGCACTGGGAGGGATTTGCTGGTGGGATCAAAACCATAAAAGAAGTGGCTACAATAGTCCACACTTTCAAACTGTAAGCCACTGGTGGATTTATAGCTACAGTTAAAAATTTAGGCCATGTGAATCCTTTTATTATAAGAGAGGAAATTCTGTCATTGGCCAAGAAATGGAGTTAAACTCATAAATATAAATAAAGATGAAGATAAAAAAAACCACATAAAGCAAATCAAATAATCACCTACTGTCCAGACCAAACATTTCAAAAGCAAAGGTAGCACGGTAGCATTTACCCTACTGCTTGACTGTCTCTTTACATTTTGATGCATTTATTCTCCAAGCTGGCTAAGGGAGATAGGCCTTTAACATTTGTTTGAGGTCCTCTCTTGGGTTGATGATATAAAATGTCTTATGTCTAAGCAGCGCAGGTATCCAATATTGCCCCTTTCTGATTGGAAGAGAGATCTTAGAAGCACTGGAAACCAAAGCGAAAACATTTTTCTTTTGCCTACAGTCAAGAGTTAAATATTTAACATGTGCAGTGGAATCAGCACAGAATGAACTCACCCTGCAGAGTGTGCCAGAGAAGCAGAATGAAAGTTCTGAATCGTTTCAACGTATCCAAAAGGGGCAGATTGAAGTTCTGGTTGAGGGGGATGTTCACACCTCTGAACCTAAGCCCGTTGAAGTCAATGGAAAGACTCCTGGTGGGCTTGGATCATACCCAGAGTAAAATTGGGACGGGGAGGAGGGAATAACTTCACTATAAGAGAGACCCATTATGGTATACTTAAATTTACTGTAGAATTGTAAACGCCTGACATTTGTTGACAAAAAGCAACGAGAAGGCCCTGCAAGTATATAACTTAGCACAAAATAGTTAGCCAGGTTCAACTATATGTGGTGGTTAAGATCCACCAAAAATTGTATATTCTTAATAAAGAGGAATATTTTTCAGATGGTTGTTAATAGTTCTCTGATGCTAGCTTCTTGGACTCTGATATCTTGGACAGTAACAATACCCTGTTCATTCATTTAATAGCCTTGCATATTATGTAGCAACTAACTAACTAACTAACCTGACTTATTAATTGATGTAGTTCTATTGTTGAAAGTTTTCTATTTTGGGGGTTTTGTTATTGTATGATTTGAAGGTCAGAGAAGCCTTCAGACATTATTTCCAACCGAGTAGGAATCTATTATCAAAATGCCTAATATTTAAAAATGTAAGTAAACAAAAATATGCTTGAATGAGTCTGTATTAATTCTATCCTGTTTATTGGCTTTTTTTTTTTAAATCATTAAACCTGACACCCGGTTAGGTCTTGGCGTGATGTATACTGTAAGTGTTTAATCAAAGATGTTTCAGTTTTTAGGGCCAAACTGTAACTGCATCGTCTTTTCCTGGAATTGGTCCCTTCAAAATAAGTTGGATCCTTTGAAAAATAAAAGCCAGGGCACTGGATACTTAAAAACAAAATGTTTTCCCTAGAGTCCCTGATGTCAAATAGTAATAAAACCAAATAGTATTTGTTCTATGCAGCCTCTAAACTAGAAACATTCACAGGGTTGTTGGATATAAAAGAACCCAAGAGCCTTGGGTCAGGGCTCCATTTCAGTTCATCAAAGCTGACATTCTTTGGGCATTCATCATGTTTGCCTATTCTATGTATTCCATCTCCCACATCTGTACTGTTGCTCATCAGAACTTGAGTCATATTTTCGAAATTCCCCGGTGACTTAGAAGCTTGGTCTACACACAGTTTTTGTATCAGGAGAACTATTTCAGTTAGGGGTATGTTTTTATTTTATATTTTTATTTGAAGTAGTTACACTGATACCACCCCTAGCGTGGATGCAGTTATATTGGTAACAAGGTGCCTTTCACTGGTATAGATTATTTGCCTTCCCATATGGGAATGCTATACTAGTTTAAGCACTTTTATAACCGCATCCACATTAGGGTGACCAGATGCCTCGATTTTATAGGGACAGTCCTGATATTTGGGGCTTTGTCTTATATAGGCTCCTATTACCCCCAACCCCCGTCTTGCTGTCTGGTCACCCTAATCCACATTGATGGGAATTGTACCATTTTAGCTATATCAGAATAGTTAAAGTGCTACAACTTTTGTGTATAGACAAGGCCCTAAATCCACTTCAGCCCCTTTAATAATGTTAATCCTCTTCTAGTTATCCTCCTTGATAGATATCAACAGGACAGCATACCTCCAAAGGTGACTTTCCAAGCTTCATTCTGCTCCCACTGAAATGATACTTTCCATTGATTTCAGTAGAGACATGACTCAGGTCTATATTTTTTTTTTTTGTACCTGAGACTTGAGAAATATGACTCTCTAATGTAAAACCTATTGGAGACTGGAATAGTTGTTTGACATCTTTCCCCAAAGGAGAGAGGAAGTGGCTCAGGTTAAAGCTTTTTGGGCTACTGTTTTTTTCTCTCTCTTTTTTTGCTATGTGGATTAAACTACAGGGCATCTATAAATGTTGGATCCTGTGGGAAGTTGTGGGCTTATGCAGCAAAGCATGAACTTTGATATTCCTGAACTTCTGTCAGGCTTGTCAACTTTTAGGAAAACACACAGAGAAAGTAGATTTCTTATGTCTTAAAACAGCTCAGTTTTAGACCAATGGCTGCAGAGCAATATGAAATTCCATGTGGCCTGGGTTGAAAAAGCCTAGGAATGGACAAGCTAACTCCACTTTGAATTTGATCTGGGACACTATTTAAAATCTGGGTGGAAACCATTTGTGTTGGGCTAGTGTTTAGCTAGACCTTTTCCTTTTAATTGAAGGGATACTGTTACGGAGTTCCTGGGGGAGAGCAGGGAACTGTGGGAAAGGAAAGGGGAATGGATACAGCATGTGTATCAAAGTGTGGAGAAAAACGAGACCCCCTTCCACCGAAAGCCTATTATCTGAAACATAACAGCTGTATTAATCCAGTTAAATAAAACAAATGTAAAGTTGTGGGTAATACCTTCTACCAGACTAATTTACACCTGAGTACACCAAAGCTCCTGTCAGTCATGCATCTTCAACTGGGATTGAATTGCCATCACAGGAGTCTAACACAACTGTATCTGTCCAGAACTAAAAACCAGAGAGAGAGAGAGGCCCAAATCATCAGTTTTGTTAATATAGCCCCAAAGCAGCAGCAGACGCAGACTTCATCAGATTCTATCAAGTTCAACATCTATAAAAGATTCTGCGAATAGGTACTGATATTGCTGTCACTTTCATCTACATATTTGTACAGTGATGCGAACAAGAAAACAAGTCTCTCTTTAAAAAAAAAACATTTTATCTGTCCGTTTCAGTTACAAAGACAAATAAAATCCTATTGATTGATGTCAAACAGTAAAGACAAAATTCAAAAAGAAAAAAGTAACCCTGGAAAAAATATGAATAATTATTTCTCAAGTATAAATATCCAGATCACTCTGGATCCTTTATTAAGATATTCCTAAAAATAGTTCCTAAATATTCCTGATAATAGTAAGGTACTTGAAGAAATATTTTACAACGTAGGGAGACTGTACGATACATCTGTGTTAATATGCAGTGAAATACATCAGCATATCCTAACATTGTACTAGACTTTGCCATAAGATTCTCCTCTGAACCATCCATGCACACATTGTTTTGCCTTTCAGTCATGACCTAACAAAAGTTTGAGCTTTGTCAGAATCTCAAAAAGACAAACTTCTTCCTGTCTAGCATAAATCAAAGCTTGGCAGGAAAAAGTACTGATGCAATTACAGTATTATGCCAAAGAAAAGCCAGATCCTCAGCTAATGTAAATCGGCATATCTCTGTCGACTTCAGTGGAGTTGTGTCAATCTATAATGACTGAGGATCATTCCCTAACAAAAATGTTAAAGAGCTTGGCGTGCTTCAGGATGCCTAGACTTTGTCCTGTATGTTCTGTATATCTGCAGCAGGAAAAATAATTTATAAAGTGGCAAATGCTAAAATATGACACACGAAAGAAAATAATGAGTTGGCTAATGATAACAATAATTAAATATTTAGAGAAGGGTCTGAGCCAATGTCTTGGACCTGAATACACTAAGCCTTTGACAGTATCTGAGATTCAAAGCTGGATTGGGGGTCTGAATATTGCAAATGGCCCTTCTCTTTCTACTGAAACAGAACAGAAAATCCCAGATCTGAAAAACTCCAAATGTTGGGGTGTCTGAAATTTGAATACAAACCTGAATTTTGCAGCTTTAGCCCATTGCTAATAATAATGAATAAAATAACTAACAAAAGGGAAAACTGCATGGAATAAAACAGTGCCAAACACATCAGGGGACGAGGAAATAGGACCAGAACATGGGAAGCAATCAAAGTTCAGTCTGGTTGTGGTTATATCTGATTCAGCATTACAAAGGAGCCCTGTACTATATCACTTTTGTGCCACTGTGTGAAAAATAAGCACAGATATAAGTAAGCCAAGATTTTTCACTTGGACAACACCTTTGCTTAAAAACTTGACCGAGTACTGCCTGAGCTCGCCCAAGGTTATTTTCAGTGCATTACCTAAGAGTCATATACCAGTAGGGTGACCAGATGTCCTGATATTAGGGCATTTGTCTTATATATGCAGCTATACCTCTACCCCCCCCCCCCCCCCCGAAAAAAATGTGTTCTGCATGTTTCACACTTGCTATCTGGTCACCCTGTGTACCAGAGATCTTTAAACAGAACATCCCACTGGAGTCAATGGAGCACTTTGTTTGAAAATTGATGGTGTGATATGGCACATAGTATTTTATTAATTATTATGGGTGGTGGTGGTGTTTTGTGGGTGTCTGTAAAATGCACGCATCACAGAATGAACATTTCAAAAGTTTTGAGTTCAGGAAGGACACGGCCATGGGCCATGGTGGGGGTTAATTTAGGGGGCTTGGATAGCAGAGAAGGGTTCCGGACTCTGTGATGACTTTCAAATGCCTTTGTGTCTTTTGTCTTCATTGAAAAATGTATAAGTGAGGTATGGTTTATGTTATTGCATGCAATATACAGTAAAAATATGAGGTGTGGAATGGGCCCTTGACAATTAGCAGCTGGACACTGCAGAGAGATTACTACATGTACATGTTTATTAACCAGTGCTGATGCGTGTCGAGAGCGGGGCCACACTCTGCTCATGGTTACTACTGTGCAGCCTCCTAGATTTCTATACATTTGGATACATTCATTTGGTTCTACTCAGAGGGGCTGCATGGGTGTAACTGACAGCAGAATCTGTCCCACAAAGGGACTGGACCCTGATTTCCTTGCACATCCCCAATTGTTCCCTGATTTCCATGAGAGTTTGGGGTGCACTCAGGTCGGGCCATGGGTCTTCAGAGTGTATAAAAAACAACCTTCCCATCAAAGGGAAAACATGAAGAGTCCCTCCAGCTGGGTTGTGGAGACTGGTAGCATATACAAGTGTAGGGAAGTACTGGTTTCACTAAGGGCTGTCGATCCTTACTTGTTTTAACCTGAATTAGCTATAAAACAGGACGTAGGGCCTGATTCTGCTAACATGTACACCAGAGGAAAGCAGGTGTAAATCGATGGACTACACTACAATACAGTGGTGTAAGGGAGAGCAGGATTAGGTCCCATGGAAATGACCTCAACCAATATCCACCCATACCGTTTCCAGGCCTGATAGGAATGTTTTCATAGAACCGTGTGCTTCATCGTTCACACATATTGTCTGAGTGTGAAGAATGTGCTTCAGAGCAGGCTTAAGTATCACACATTATCCTGAGGTCTTGTAAGTGTTTGCATCCAGGAAAACATGGGAGGTGGATTCCTGTTGTGTATTTCTTCCCCAGGATGGCTTTTATTCTGAGTGTGGTTCAGTTCCTAGCAACTGAGCAGGATCTAGCTGAGAAGCTTTCTGTGGGTCGATGTGAAATTGACTCAAAAGTTTCATTTTAGTGGCATCTTTGAAAAATTCTAGCATTACGATCACACAGTAAATATTTAATAGTTTTCTTCTTCCTTTAATTTTACTGTCCATATTAATGTATTAACTGAATCCTTTCCACTATCCCTCATGGAAAGAATGTAGCTCTAAGGAACACTGGGTAATCAATAACATGCTATGGCAGGGAGGGCCATTTAAGTACTGGATAATGGATATTGAGTTTAATATGGTATAGACCAGGGGGCACACAAAAGGTTTGATTCTGCTCTCAGCTTCTCTTGTGTAAATCAGGAGCAACGCCAATAAAGTCAGTGAAGTTATACCAGTGTAAAGTGTAAGTTGTAGCAGCAGGAGGGCCAAGCTGTTTATTTTTTAAGAAATATAGTTGCTCCCTTGTGAAGATTCCCCTCTCCCTCCAACATGAGAGGGCAATTCAGAATCTTGCTAAGTTATCTACCCCAAATGATTTTCTTTTAGGACCATAACAACATTTATTCTATATGTACCTCCACATAGCTGTACGGTATATGTATATATATTGCAATAAGGGAATATTCTCTCAGTGAAGTCAATGGCAGTCAATGACACCAGGATCATGTCCATTATTAGAGATGGCTGGGAAATGATTTGTTTTTTCTCCTATGGAAAAATGTTGATTGGAAAAAAAAATGTTTTTGTCAACTTTTCTTTGAAATGTTATGGGTCTAAAAACCACAATCTGAAAACAAACAAAAAGGCTTATTTTGGGGTTTCAAGGTTTTTTTATGAAAGCCCATTTTGGGGGGACAAAAATGGACATTTTCCACAAAACTTTTGTTTAGTCGGAAAAGAAACATTTTTTCACACAAAAAGTTTTGATGGAAAAATTTCAAATGTTTTTATCTCTGAGGCTAGGAAAACACACTAACAATAACTCTCTCTCTCTGTGTGTATATATATTCTAGTTTGCAGACCCTTACCTCATTAGTATTCTTTACTCATGTAATTAGTTGACTGATTTTAATGGTACTGCTAACCCAAGTAAAAACTTGAACTATCATCTCCTACATTTGCTGGGTATTTCATGTTGTGTTACACTATTTACTGATTTATTTCAAAATAAGAGATAGCTTTCAATGTAAATCTAGTCCAAGTACAGTACTTCACTCCCACTGCTGTTTTGGAGGAGAAGCCCTGCATTTTAGGGATCCATATATTAATAAAACATTTATATTCCAGATTACCCATGGCAAAAACAATACGTTACTCAAGGCCATATCCTCAGATGATGCAAATCACTTGATTTCAGTGGATTCATCAAAAAAATCCTGATCAGCTTTAATCCTCACTATTAAAGCAGATGGGGGAACAAGATTCTATTTCTTTAGGCATACAGGAGCCTATTCCCTGTATACTACACATATATATAATAAAACCTCTTTTAAGTAAACACACAAGGATGGGTTGCTTAAGAGAGGTGTTCTGCAAGGCAAAGAAATGTACATATGTTTGTGGTTACTTAGGAGATCTTTTAAGACTAATAAGGTTGTTCCCTGGATAGGATTCACCATACTAACGTACATATATGGAAGAGCTTAAAATGTAGCCACAAAACTATATTGAAATATATTAAGAAGATTGTACGTCGGAGTTTGCCCTTATTCACAAGCAATAAAAAAATGTGAAAAATCTCATTGAAACCTAAAATAATAATAATAATAAGGAATAATCTAGGACATATTCTCCTGTTTTATTGCTGAGCATTTCCATTAATACTTTACAAACACACCTGTCTTTAGCCTTCCATTTGTTTTTGTTCAAAACTCCCATTTGACCTCAACACTTGCAATTTTTATTTTCTGAGGACTGAATGCTGGAATAGTTGGTATTTGAAATATTCTATAAAGCAGGAGGGTGATAGAAGGGGCTGTAGATAATTGCAGACTGATGTCCTTTTTAGTTGCTTTTCACTAGCAGATTTGTTTTAGATCACTTGATAACAGTGAAGCTTGCAGTGTTGGTGTAGCATATTAGAGAGATAAGGTAGGTGAAGTAATATCTTTTATTGGACCAACATCTGTTGGTGAGAGACACAAGTTTTGGAGTTCACACAGATCTGAAGAAGAGTAGTTTCAAACAGTTTGCCCGGTACTGAAGTTAGGCTTAGGGACCTGTAATTGCCGGGATCACCTCTGGAGCCTTTAAAAAAAAATGGTGTCACGTTAGCTATCCTCCAGTCATCTGGTACAGAACTGATTTAAATGCTAGGAGGTTTTTCGCCTTCCTCTGCAGCATGGGGCACGGGTCACTTGCTGGAGGTTTCTCTGCAGCTTGAGGTCTTCAAACCACAATTTGGGGACTTCAATAACTCAGACATAGGTTAGGGGTTTGTTACAGAAGTGGATGGGTAAGATTCTGTGGCCTGCTTTGTGCAGGAGGTCAGACTAGATGATCATAATGGTCCCTTCTGACCTTCAAGTCTATGAGTCTATGAGCTCTGTGCAAGCTCAAAAGCTTGCCTGACTCACCAAAAAGAAGTTGGTCCAGTAAAAGATATTGTCTCACCCACCTGCACTCTCGAATAGCGAATCTGGCCGTTGAGTAGTAGGAGACTGTGTTAGAACTGGAATAGTTGTTTTTGCTTTGTGGCAATACATTATAGAACAATAATAAATGATGGAAGAGGGTTTGGGGATGAGGGTGAAGAACAATTGATGGATTGTTTTATTTAGAATGACTTAGAGCTCAATTTCACTCCTACTGAAGTCAATTAAATAGGAGTTGGATCAGTGCCTCAGTGAGTCAATTTGAATCATGCTTTCATTCAGGGGCAGCTCCAGGCACCAGGGCACCAAGCGCGTGCCTGGGGCGGCAAGCCGTGGGGGGCGGCCTGCCGGTCGCTATGAGCATGCCGCCGAATCCATGTTACCAGAGGACCTCCCAAAGGCGCGCCGCTGAAAGCCACCTGACTGCCATGCTTGGGGCGGCAAAATACATAGACCCATTTTGGTGTTTGGATTAAACATCTCTTACAGTGCTTGGACCCCAAATGTTGCAGCATTTGGCTGTTGTTAAACAATGCTATAACAAGTAACATTATAACTATGTTTCTATCTATCAAAGCCTATATAGTTGAAAATCACACAAGAAGAAGCAAGTGAAGTTGACTAGAGAATAATTTAGAAAAGGCCCAACCCTGCACTTGCATGTGACTTTACTCATGTAAGGCCATTGAGTTAAAGGGACTACTCATGTGAGTAAAGTTATGTTTAAGCATTTGCAGATCAGGTTCCAGCATGATAAGGATTATATTTTGTTTCTGTTGTCTGAACTGAGTGAAGCACAAAGTACAAAAGGTACACAACATACATGATAAAAAATGAGGTAGGCTTGTAAATTCTTTCAGGTTTAATAATATAGGTTTAATTGGTTCTACCTTGAGATGGGGGAATAGACTAGATGACCTTCAAGGTTCCTTCAAACCCTACATTTCTACAGTTCTTTTAAGGAGTTATCAGCAACAAAGGTCAGGGCATTTGTTTTATAAATTATGACTTTTAATCCTGACGTTGTCTCTATTTCATGTTATGTGCCTTTAAGTAGGAGAGAGCATTCCTGATTTTTTTAAAAATCCAAAATATTGATCCTTTTTATATTCAGTCCTTCCCAAATTTTCTCCAAATACAATTATTTTCTGCAGAATTCAAAGGTATGTTCCCAAATGTGTCTATTTATAGCATTTGAATGCTGACAAGTCTAGTGTCTCCATGCTTGTGTTTGTTCTGAGGGACAGGCTGTGCTCAAGGGGTTGTGGTTCCTAGTGCTGTCTCTGTCGACCTGTCAAAAATTTTGGGCATTGTGGATCATGACTGTATAAGTGGGAACGAGTAGGGCTCATTCTTATCTATCTGAGTGGATTATATTTGTCCCCATAGACAGGAGGCCTTTTACTCTATGCCAAACATTGAAAGGAATTCTGCAGGGTTTGGTGTTGGGGCCTGTTTTATTGTCACACTTTGTAAACAGCTGTGTCAAAATGAAAGATGAAGGGCCTGATTCCCATTTTCACTAAGGTCGCTTTACATTGCTCTGGCTGTGTAAAAGGGTCTTAAAGTGGATGGAAATTCCAGACCAGTGCAAAGGAGCCTTAGTGTAAATGAGAGTCTGGTCCAGAACATTTCTAATGGTTGTATTCACCGTGTACCACTGCCCCTTAGGAGCAGGTATGAATGACAAGCATCAACTAGATTTTGATAATATTTTGCAAACATTCCCGGATATTCCCCTTCCCTTTCATAAAAAGGAACAAACCCAATGGCTAGAGGGACTAATTACGGCCTGATTTTCAGAAATACTGAGCCACTGACAACTCGTAGCAAATTTAATGTGAGCACAACACTTCTGAAGATCAGGCTGTCTAACTCTGTAGTCATTGAGCCTTTCACTCATTTAAAAATACAACTAAGGATATGAGTGGAAAATGCTGACGAAATGGATTGAGGTTCTTTTAGGACCAACTCAGGTCTTTTATTTTCTTTTTAAATGAGACTTTCCACTGAAATAAATGGGAAGCTACTTATAAATTGAGAGCCCAGTTATCACAATAGCCTTTAAGGGTACGTCTATACTACCCGCCAGATTGGCGGGTAGTGTTCGCTGTATCAGGGATCGATTTATCGCGTCTTGTCTGGACTCGATAAATTGATCTGCTAATCAACGCCCATACTCTACCTCGTCAGGAGGAGTAAGCGGAGTCGAGGGGGGCGCCGCGAGGACGGCCAGGTAAGTCGAACTAAGATACTTCGACTTCAGCTACGCGAATAGCGTAGCTGAAGTTGCGTATCTTAGTTCAATCCCTCTCCCCTCCCCCGCTAGTGTAGCCCAGGCCTTAGTTCTGCAGCATTCTTTAGCCAGGTAAATTGGCTGTATTATGGGTTTGGCTATTTAGGAAACTGCTTCATATATGATATCACATATCTTCTTCTTTTGCTCTAGCAAATTGTCGAGTTGTGATTTCATCTTTCCTTTTACACCTGCATTTTGTTTTCAGTGCAGTTCCAAAAGGGACAAGCGCACTTAAGTGGTCTCACAAGTGTTTTACAAAACACTCATTTCAATTTTATAAAAACATGCATAACAGTGCAAAAAAGACACACCCCTGTCTCCTTTTTTCAAGAAGAATGGAAGAGTTAATGCAGTGATAAGTGCTTTTCACGTTATACATTCCAACTTAAAAAATATTTTGCATTTTAATTCTCTATACGTACACTAAGTCACTACACTGAAAGCCATCTATAGCATATGATAGCCATGTGGTAAAGTGACTATGACTTTGTACCTCATGTAAGAAGACCTAGGTTCCAGTTCTGTAATAGATCTCTGTGTGTTCTTTGGCTCAGTTTTTCCCTCTGTAATGTGGCCATGGTTATACTTATCCTTGGTTTGTAAAATGCTTTGAGATCTGCTGATTAAAAGTAGCAACAGAGAGTCCTGTGGCACCTTTAAGATTAACAGATGTATTGGAGCATAAGCTTTCGTGAGTGAATACCCACTTTGTCATGCGTCTGATGAAGTGGGTATTCACCCACGAAAGCTTATGCTCCAATACATCTGTTAGTCTTAAAGGTGCCACAGGACTCTCTGTTGCTTTTTACAGATCCAGACTAACATGGCTACCCCTGTTAAACAATGTGAAGTGCTTTGAGAGCTACTGATGAAAAGTACTATAAGAAATAGGCATGATTATTTAGTTATTCTTAACCCATCACAGATCATTCACCTCTAACAACTGGTACCAAAATTGGAAACGCATGTCCATCTTATGATCATCTGAGGCCATATCTACATTCGGGGACTATACCAGCATAGCTACAGTACCTACATGGAGGGAAGGTTTTTTCCCCCCACATCAGTGAAGTAACACCATCTCCCCATGTGATGATGGTAGCTAGGCTGATGGAAGCATTCTTCCATCGACCTAGCTGCATCTACACTGGGGGTTGGGCCAGCGTAGCTACATTGCTCAGGATGCCCTGAGTGAGGCAGCTATGTAGACGTAAATCTTAAGTGCAGACCAGGCCTTAATTTGTGTGTCTAGAGAGGTACTACTCCAGTTAGAGTATTTTGTGCTTTGAGATTAGATTAAAAAGTGCATAATAACCGCTCTGTCTCCTTACTTAATCTATTTTTGCTCTACACAAGCATTCTCCATCCAAGCTTCTTGCACCTTACAACAATAAGTCAATCAAAGACTTAGCACAGATGTTTGAAGGGCCAATTTAACTCTTTGGATGCTGTAGACTGTGCACCCAAATTCTTCTTGACTCAACCCTCCCCCGCATTACTCACTGAAGTCAATGGGAGTTTTGGGTGGGTAAGGAGAGAAGGAATTGTGCCAAATATATGTATACAGAAAGATCCTGCTAAGCCGGCAGCTTGGAACATGCCGCTCTTGTGAATGGAGATAAGCGAACTTCAGAGTTTTGAGAACTATATAAGAGAGAGCTGAAGGTTTGGAGCTCTGAACTCTTTCCTCAGTTCTGCCACTGACTCAGTGTGATCTTCAGCAAATTACTTCCTTCACCATGCCTCAGTTTCCCCATCAGTATAATGAGACCAGCACTCACTCACCTTTATAAAGGATTTTGAAGTGAAGTGCTAGAGAAATACAAAGTGTTATTACTGTCTTGGTTTGCAATGTTAGTTCATGTTAATGCCACCATTTTTCTTCACAAAGGTGATTCAACTACACTAACTAATTTAATAACCAGAGAGGTGCCTGTGCCGTGTAGAAGGGATAGACCAGCCCTCTCTAGGGTGACCAGATGTCCCGATTTTATAGGGACAGTCCCAATTTTTGGGTCTTTTTCTTATATAGGCTCCTATTACCCCCACCCCTGTCCCGATTTTTCACTTTTGCTGTCTGGTCACCCTAGCCCTCTCCAAAAGTTATGCTGATACGCGTGGGAGCCCACCGACAGTATGTACACTGTATTTATTCTTTCCCTGAGTTTCTCATTCCTCTCCTCCGGTCCTTTTTTTCCTCTTAACCTTTAATTTGCTTTTCACTCTGTCCACTCTCTGCTACATAGTACAAGATATCATTTTGCTGCATTCTCTCTCTGATCCTTTTTTTTTTTCACGGTCTCTCTCCTAAGTGGAACGTTAACCTGATGACATTCGAGTTCAATTCAAACTTTCGAACCCGTGACGTCGAGTGGATTTGGAATTAGGCAAAACCAGTTTGCCCATCCCTCATTGTAAAAGGGTTAATCCTCTAAACTATTGAGAGAGAAGGGCAGGGAATTATGAAAGGAGCCCCTGTTTTATAAGCGTTTATATTACCAGTGGTTGGATACTAGTAATAAGTAGGTTGCTCCTATGATTAACGACCGCTTTTCAACATGTTGATGATGGGTGATATGGTTAATTGTTGCAGAAGCCATTTAAGGGTACAGGCTTCTTATCACAACTGTGCAGGAAATTAAATGTTAATATCACACAGAGTTATTTGTTTCCTGTGTAAATAATTTAATTAAAGGTAATCTTCTAAAGAGGAGGACATAATTGATCATGTGCCCTGTTTTCCTTCCTTGCATTGTCTTAGGACCTGCAAGAATTTATTTTTTAATGCAGGCTTGTTTTTATATTAGAAATTCAGCTTGTGTGCACCCCAGAAATCTATATGGACCACTGAAGAACTAGTTAAGATTATGACATCATAAATGCAATTTGATTTAGAAGAGAAATCATTTGTGGTCAGGCTCTTTAAAGCTTTTTGCTTGTTTTATTTTATTTTTTTGCTAACACCATTTTAGGGAAGAGCTGGAACCAAAATCACTAATATGTGATTTGTAACATTAGTAATTTCAGGGCAAGACTCTTATTTTGGATTAGGAGTGTTTTATTTTGATTTAATTTAAATTGATCTTTTGCTGACTTGAGAAATAGGACACTCAATCTGAAATAAGTGTATACACCCATAAATTTGCACTGAAATAACTGAGGGTGTGAATTAAAACTGATTTAGTTAGTTCAATTCCAATTTGGGTGTAGACAAGCTTTGAGAGACGTGGGAAGCAAGACTGCTTTTTAAGAGCTCCCAGAACACTTTTGAATCTTTGGGTAAAATCCTGCCTCATTGCATCAATGGCAAACCTTCCAGGATTTCACCCTGTCTATATTCAGTGTTGCGCCAACTTAACTAAAGATATATTTTAAAACTAGGGCTGTCGATTAATCGCAGTTAACTCACGCGCCTAATGCAAAAAAATTAATTGTGATTAAAAAAATTAATCAATATTAATTGCAGTTTTAATTGCACTGTTAAGCAATAGAATACCAATTTACATTTATTAAATAATTTTGGATTTTTTCTACATTTTCAAATATATTGAGTTCAATTATAACACCAAGTATACAGTGCTCACTTTATATTATTAATTTTGATTACAAATATTTGCATGCTAAAAATGATAAACAAACGAAATAGTATTTTTTCAATTCACCTCATACCAGTATTGTAGTGCAATGTCTTTATCGTGAAAGTGCAATTTATAAATGTAGATTTTTTTTTGTTACATCACTGCACTCAAAAACAAAACAATGTAAAAATGTAGAGCCTACAAGTCAGCTCAGTCTTCTTGTTCAGCCAATCATGAAGACAATTGTGAAGACAAACAAGTTTGATTACATTTACGGGACATAATGCTGCCTGCTTCTTATTTACAATGTTACCTGAAAGTGAAAACAGGCATTTGCGTGGCACTTTTGTAGCCAGGACTGCAGAGTATTTATATGCCAGATATGCTAAACATTCATATGCCCCTTCATGCTTCAGCCACCATTCCAGAGGACATGCTTCCATGCTGTTGACGCTCTTTAAAAAAACATTGCGTTAATTAAATTTGCAATTGAACTCCTTGGGTGAGAATTGTATGTCTCCTGCTCTGTTTTACCCACATTCTGCCATATAATTCATGTTATACAAGTCTTGAATGATGACTCAGCACATGTTGTTTGTTTTAAGAACACTTTTACTGCCGCTTTGACAAAACACAAGGAATGAATGTGAAATTTCTAAAGATAGCTACAGCACTCAACCCAAGGTTTAAGAATCTGAAGTGCCTTCCAAACTCTGAGAGGAACTAAGTGTGGAGCATGCTTTCAGAAGTCTTAAAAGAGCAACACTCTGATGTGGAAACTACAGAACTCAAACCACCAAAAAAGAAAATCAACCTTCTTCTGGTGGCATCTGTCTCAGATGATGAAAATGGACATGCGTTGGACTGCACTGCTTTGGATTGTTATCGAGCAGAACCTATCATCAGCATGGACGCATGTCCTCTGGAATGGTGGTTGAAGCATGAAGGGACATGTGAATCTTTAATGCATCTGGCATGTAAATATCTTGTGACCCTGGTTACAACAGTGCCATGTGAACACCTGTTCTCAGATGACATTGTGAACAAGAAGTGGGCAGCATTATTTCCAGCAAATGTAAATAAACTTGTTTGTCTGAGCGATTGGCTGAACAAGAAATAGGACTGAGTGGACGTGTAGGCTCTAAAGTTTTACATTGTTTTATTTTTGAATACAGTTTTTTTTTACATATTTCTACATTTGTAAATTCAAGTTTCATGATCAAGAGATTGCACTACAGTACTTGTATTAGGTGAATTGAAAAATACTATTTCTTTTGTTTTTTACAGTGCAAATATTTGTAATAAAAATATAAACTGAGCGCTGTACACTTTCTATTCTGTGTTGTGATAGAAATAAATATATTTGAACATGTAGAAAATATCCAAAAATATTTAAATAAAAGGTATTCTATTGTTGTTTAACAGTGCGATTAATTGCGATTAATTTTTTTAATTGCACGATTAATCATGATTAATTCTTTTAATCGCTTGACAGCCCTATTTTAAACTGATTTAGTTATACCAGTGGAAAAACCCTGTGTGGACACTCTTAAATCAAATGATGCAAAATGCATTTGGAAGCTCTTAAATCAGTTTGAGCCTCCACATGAGCACTTTGCACAGTTTTAACTAAACTGATTTAAAAACTGGTTTTTAGCTAAACAGGTGCATCAAACCATTAGCTTCCTGAAATCCCCTAGGAAAGATATGGCAGGAGGACTAGATATATTATGGCTGATATTTCTAGAGAGAATTAAAATGTAAGAGCCCCCAAATCAACAGCAACAAATCCACATTTCAGACCAACTTTGTGCATCACAAAGAACCCATAAAAAGGTCACAATTTACTAACTTGGTATTTTTTTCATGTGCAGGTTGACTTCCAGGACCTAATTCTCCTTTCATTTGTGCCAGTATAAATAAGAAGCAGCCCCATTAATGGAGTTACAATGATGCAAAACTGGTATAAATGAGAGGGTAATCAGCTCCTCCGTAGGCAGAACCTGCCTCTCAATGGAGCCTGATCTGAAACCCATTGAAGTCAACAGAAATAATCCCATTGACTTCAGTGGGGTCTGGATCAGGCTCTGAATGAAATGCCCGGTTATCATAAAAAAACGAGGAAAGTACTCCTCACTGTTTTTGCTGATACAGACTAACACGGCTACAATTCTGAAACCTGATTATCATAGACATGCAAAGGGCAAGCCAAGGAAACGTGGAAATTCCACATCATTTGCTGTCAAAGTGAGAGGATGTATCTAGTGGGGTTCCACAGGGATGTGTCCTGGGTCAGGTACTATTCCATATTTTCATTAATGACTTGGGTAATAGAGTGGAGGTTATGCTTCTAAAATCTGTGGATGACACTAAGGTGGGAGGGGTTGCAAGCACTTTGGAGGACAGGATTAGTATTCTAAGGGACCTTGACAAATTGGAGAATTGGTCTGAAATCAAGATGACGTTTAATAAAGACAAGTGCAAAGTATTTCACTTAGGAAAGAAAAATCAAATGCACAACTACAAAATGGAGAATAACTGTCTAGGTGGCAGTACAGCTGGAAAGGATTTCAGTCCTGGGGGTTACAGTAGATCACAAATTGAATGAGCCAACACTGCAGTGCAGTTGCAAAAATGGCTAATATAATTCTGGGGCATATTAGAAGGAAATCCAAATGTAAGACATGGGTGGTAATTGTCCTGCTCTATTTGGCACTGGTGGGGCCTCAGCTGGAGTACTGAGTCCAGTTCTGGGTGCCACACTTTAGAAAAGATGTGGATCACATTGGAGAGTCCAAAGGAGAGCAATAAAAACGATAAAAGGTTTAGAAAACCTAACCTATGAGGAAAGGTTAAAAAACTGGTCATGTTTAATCTTGAGAAAAGAAGACTGAGGGGGGAACTTGATAAGTCTTCATCTGTGTTGAGGGCTGAAATGAAGAGGATGGTGATCAGTTGTTCTATGTGTCCACTGAAATTAGAACAAGAAATAAGGGGCTTAATCTGCAGCAAGGGAGATTTAAATTAGATATTAGGAAAAACTTGCTAACTAGAAGAGTAGTTAAGCTCTAGAATAGACTTCCAAGGGAGGTTGTGGAATCCCCATCCCTAGAGATTTTTAAGAACAGGTTAAACAATCATCTGTCAAGGATGGTCTATAGATATACTTGGTCTTGCAGCAGTGCAGGGGATAGACTACATGACCTCTCGAGGTCCCTTCCAACCTTACATTTCTATGCTTCTATGATTATTGTCTAATAACATATCAGCTGTTTTCAAGATATAACAATAAACCCTGAGGAATTGTCTGACCTGGTCAGTGATTGAAATTACAGGTGGGTCATATCATCTGTTAAGCTGAATCTTTGAAAGTGTAGTAAAGGCTCTGGCAATGCAAAGGAACTCCCAATTTTCAGAGTGCAGCAGGAAGCTGCCGGAACACCAGATCTTTCAGAGTTCCATCCAGCCCTGAGAAATCTGTTTGAGAAGTGTCAAAATATTTGCATTGGATTTATGCCTTTAAAAAATGATCATGCCATAGAATATGGGAGGGGTGGTTGATGCTTGGCTAAGTATGCTGCTTTCTTTCTCAATTTGAAAATTATAGATATGCACAAAGTGTTATTTTGGTTTGAAAATTGCGCACGGCGTAAGTGCCTATTATTGGAGGTAGAATTATTATTATTCCCATAAAGCACTGTCAGTTGTGCAACAGCAGCATACACAGATTGCTTGATTATTAGCATATATATTAATGGGACACTGAGGAATTTCATAATCATATGACACAAGAGAATTCTCAATGTGGTGTTCATGCAATTTACTTATGCGGAAATGGGCTTAGCAAACTGTGGGATAAGAATATCTTCCATTAGTGGCTTCCATTTGAGGATCTCACAGGGTTTTTTACAAGCACCCTTGTGTAGTAGGTACCATCTTTATTTTACACATGGAGAATGCAGAGGCACAGGGAGGTTAAATGACTTGGTTGAAGTCACACAGGAAAAACTGGCAGAGCCAGGAATCCCATCAGGTCTCACTCTTTCCAAACTTGTATCTGAAGTACCAGACCATCCTAGTCTATCATGGGGCTTCCCAGAACCAGAGTAAACAATATAGCTACAAGCAACAAAGCATGCATCTGACAAAGTGGGTATTCATCCACGAAAGCTTATGCTCCAACCCGTCTGTTAGTCTATAAGGTGCCACAGGACTCTTTGTTGTTTTTTACAGATCCAGACTAACACGGCTACCCCTCTGATACATATAGCTATAGTAATACACTGTTTTCTATTTCTTTTTTGCTTATATGCTTTGTCATTAATATTTAGTTCTTTATAAAGCCATAAGTTTACCTACTGCTTCACAGAACAGCACAATATTAAATTCCACAGTGATTGATACCTTAGAAAAGCTTTAGAGAAGTAGATATACAGATGAAAACTAGAAATGGGCAAAAAATGGATGCTTGAATCCAAACCCCTTCAATCGTTGAGATGGGGAAGAGTCTCAAGTTTGGATCATGTCCCGGATAGATACAAAACTGCAAGGAATTTATTTTCTAGTTCCAGTATTGATGCAGATGTGACTGAAACAGATGTCCTTGCAAGACTTCAATCCGACATGGCACGAATCTAGGGAGATCAGCCCACAGTATGAGTTTGCAGGACTTCAGCACCATAGATGCCAAATTCAAACCTGAGAGCTAATTAGGACTGAAATCTACCCCAAATCTCATCTGGATCTGGATAGAGATATGAACACTATGTCCCCTTCAATTAAAATAGGGAAAAAAGTACCACATCAAAATCTAACATGAGCGGTGGGCCATATTCTCTGGAAGTCCTGGATTTCTGGCTTATACATGCCTGAATCCCTCTAACACAATGTTTCTCAACAACTGATCCGTGCACTGGTGCCAGTCCCTGATACAGTTTAGGAAGGCAGCAAGCTGGTCCCTGGCATCAAAAAGATTGAGAAACACTGCCTAACAGACCAGTGGTGTATGCAGCTATGTAACTGAAAGGAGAGGTTGTCGTAGTGTTTTCTGACTCATGCAGCATGGCATATTTCTATAGTGCTTTCCAAACATCAAAACTGACATTTTCAAAAGGGGCCACTAATTTGGGGTCTTTTAATTTCTGGGACACCTTTATGGCTGATATTTCAGAGTGGCTGAGCCACAATGGGAACTTCAGCTATTCAGCCATTTTTGAAAATATTGACCTTACAGTTATATCAAAATGAGCATAGTGCTTGTAAGAGTCTGCACCAACTTAAAAGAAAGATTCCCTAATATAACTAGTCAGGACCCCAGGGCGTCTCCTCAAAGGACAAGTGATTTTCTGCTGTTTTTTTTTTTTGCCGCCTTCTGCATCATATTTTATACCTTTTCCTTCTGCGCCCTTGAGAATGGTGATGCTCCATCTGTACTGACTTCCATTTGCAACATCTTTCCCCCAGGAGACCATTTGTCAGTGGAGAATTCCGGGCAGTGGGAGCTGAACTTGTTCCCTTTTTGGGGAAAGGAAAGCAAAACATTTTGGGCCAAATGCTACCCTTTAGGATGTACACATGGCCGTGATGTAGGAGGGACTGGGACATGTGCAACTGAGGGCAGAATCTGGCCCTTTAAGTGGGAAATCTAGACTTATGGGGAGCAAACTCGATTCTCAGTTACATCTGGAGTAACCCTTTGACTTCTGTATGGCACCAAGGTGGCTGTATCTCCTCTAACCTTGGATACATGGAGTGAATGGTAGCTCATGAGGACTCCTGCATCACACTTCTATTTCAACATAACCTCGCTGGGAATCCTCTAACCTCAGCCATGGATCAATCCCCTCTGCCTCTGAGAATGCCTTCAAACTGAAAACAAGCTCATCTCTATTGCCTAAGCCTCATTCCTTAGGGAAGAAACATGCCAGTCCTGGCCTCCAATGCTTGGAATCCTGCCATTGCCTCATTTTCACAAGAGAGACCAAAGCCATCACATGGTAACATTCTGGGAAGTATTAAGGATGTCGTCCATGTTGTTCAAATGCAGATGGCAGGAGAGCTTGTTCCATGTGAGCACTCTCAAAGTGGCCATCGCTCCTGGCATAGGACCATCTGGATATGGAGGACCTTGTTCTAATCTCCCATCAGTTTCGACACAGAAGTAACTCCATCAGCTTCAACAGAGCTGCTACCCCTAGTTTCCAAGGTGTGCAGGAGATTAGAATTAGGCCCAGAGGAAGCAAAGCCATGTCTGTTTTTTACTGTAGTAGACGTGCCTGGCCTTATTCTGCTCTCACACCAGAATAGCTGAGAAGTCATTGGGTTGAAATCAATGGATCCATCAGATCCTCAGCTGGTATAAGTCAGTGTAGTGCTGACTTCAATGGATCAACACCAGGTTCCATCAGCCAAGGCTCTGGCCCACAACGTGTTTATACCAGAGCAAAATTTGTGTAGGTGTGATCAGCCTTGGTGTGTTTTGTCTATTTATACAGTAGCTAATTATTTGGCCTATTGCTTAACCGACGTTTCCCTTCTGCAGATTAACCCTGTCACAGCTTCTTCTATTATCCTCATACCGGCATCTATCTGCCTTGTTTTGGGGATAAAGGAAATATTCAGTAGCGTGGTTTGACATACCCTCAACAGCAGGTCTGCAGAATGAATGCAGCATGTCCTTTCCTTTGCTTCTGGGCCACGGCGCAGGCCAGCGAAATGGATGTGTTGGAACAAGCAGAATGAGAAATTCTGCCTGCAGATTGCAGGTATAACAGTCCTGGGTGTCCTGCCTCATATGGGACACTCACATTTCAGTGTTAGAGTCAGGGCAGGAGGAAGGGTCAGTGATCGTGCAACATGCTAGCTAAGACCCCGATTCGGCAAAGACTTATGCACAACCCTAATTTTGTGCATTGTGAAGAGTCCCATTGAAGTCAATGGAACTACCTACACTGTGTATAAGAATGGCCAGACTGGGTATGACCAACAGTCCATCTAGCCAAGTATCCTGTCTTCCAACAGTGGCTGGTACCAGATGCTTCAGAGGAAATGAACAGAACAGGGCAATTGTCTAGTGATCCATTCCCTGTCATCCCATCCCAGCTTCTAGCAATCATACATAAGTTTTTCAGGATCAGGGCCTAAGTGTGTTGTGTGCCCTTTACTGGCTGGTCTACACAGGGGATAATAGCCTGCTACTGCCACAAACAAAGATGCCCCCTTTCACTGAAATGGTACAGGCCTGTGTTTTGGTGCTAAAATTTTCATCAGTGCTAGAAGCCATGTTACAGCAGTAGATTTTGATGAAATTGATATTAATAAATTTTAGCCATCTGAAAAATGAGATTGTTTTATATGTCTTAAGTCTATTTTGTTGGTGTATGATCAAAATGAACATGTACATGTGTGTACTACTGCTCTTATTGGATTAAATGAAAACAGCTCATCCATATGTCATAGGTCTTATACTGCTGACGGCTAGGGGAGAGTCTCTTTTCATTCAAATGGCTGAGGCCTGAGGGTTTGAAGCTTCCTGAGAAGTCATGGACTTGTTACAGTAGGCTTGAATCTATTTGTTCTGAACACATCACATAACATTTAAAGGAAACGCAAAACTGACAACATCATCATCAACAACAAATGTCAGAACTGGATGAAATCCCTGAGCTAATGGAGTCTGGCCCCAGTCTATACTCCATGTAGCTATGGATGCCAACATGCATGCTCTGGACTTCTTTGAATAACACTGCTGTTGGCAGTATGAGTATCTTTATCCCTGCTGCATGTTGTTCCTTCATTACCCAGCCATGAGGGATTTGTCTCTCTTCTAATTGACAAACACAAAGGATGGGAAGGTTGGACAAAACTTGCTCATGTATCATTTGCATCCTTCTAAATTGCATTGTGTGTGCAGCTGTTCGGTCAAATCGCCCACCGAGTTTATTTTTGTCTCAGAGAGGAAACGGAGACGGGTGTTCTCTCTATTAGGGCAGATCTGAGATCAAAGAATCATATATGCAGCTCAGGAGACACCTTTGCTAAGAGGTTTTGGGTTGGAGTGAGATTATAACAGGACAACATTTGAGATTATAACAGGCAAAGTTTTAACCAAAACTCAGCACATCTCTAGCAGATTTACACTGGCACCTGTTGAAATGCTCCTTTCATTTCATTCACAGAAAGTGGGGCTTCTTCCAAGAAAGCAAGAATTAAAAACTGGTCACTGGCCCAGGAGATAAAAGCATTTTCCACAAGGCCTGTCAAGCCAATATTAAATGGATCTCTGTTTAGCAATAATTATTTCTTCCCTTGTGTCACTCACCAATTTGGTTTATGCCTCTGAAGCAGGAAGAGGCAGTGACATTTATGGCCAGCTTTTTGTTGGCACGAAAGACAAGGGTGGGCTTGTGAAACCTGAAGAGTGCTTTTGTGTGAGCTGCTAGTCAGCTGTCCAAAGTTAGTGTTTGCTTATGGCTGTTGCGATAACAATTAACAGAACAGGAAATAAAGGACTGATTGATTTATGCACACACAGCATGATGCATGTAATCTAGACACAAACAATGCCATACAAAGTGGGAGTTGACCTGCCTTTCAAACATGTTTCTAGGGGCACTTCAGGGTGTTGCTTTTCAACCAGTAAAACCCCTACCAGGCTACTTTCCACCACACTTAGACAATGGGCCCGTGCAAGGGAGAACTCACCACAGGATGTGCTCCCCTTGCCGCTGGGCACGGCCTAGCAGTCTCTCCTCCTCTAGCACCTTCTGTTGATGGTCGAGCCTGCCCTGCTGCAGTCTGCTTCTTCTTGTGACTCAGCCCTCCAGCCTGAATCCTACCTCTCTCAGGGTAACAAAAAGTCCAGGCAAATAACTGTCCCAATCCTTATGTCCGGTCTTCAGCCCTCAACTCTGGAGTTACTGTACCTCTTCTCTCAGGACTTTCAACTGCCCTTTATCACCTTCTTAGGGCCTCCCACTACACTAGGTTCCCTATAAACCAGCAGCCCAGGCCTGCTTCATCAGACTGTGTGCGCTGCTACCACCCTACCACAGCCTGTCAGTGGGCCTTTCCCACAACCCCTTGAAGTTTCACCCTTCTTTCAGGGCCACGACTCACCGGCTCTCCCCTGAAATCCTCCAAGAAACCCCAAAACCCAAAGTATAAATTTAACCCAATGTCTGCCCTCCCCAGGTTTGACCTTTCATGCCTCTGAAGTTCCCCTTGCTCTGTTCCTCAGTTGAATGCCTCACAGGGCTCTCTCCCTAGGAGCCCAGATCCTGCCCTTTTATTAGGGATCCTCATCACTGGAGCTTGTTCTACTTCCCATGGCTGCGCCACGTCTCTCCTGGCCTCTTGCCAGATTCTGCTACTCAAGAGAGGGTCCCCGGGGCTTCTTGTATGACCCTGCTGCTCTCTCAAATGCCCAGAAAGGGACTGTAGCATCCTTTCCCTCTGTCCCTGCAGCCCCTTTCTAATCTGTGCTTCCTTTCATTACAGTCACAGCCCAGTTCCATCTTTAATTAGGCTGGGCTCACCCAGCTGGGTTAATTGGCCACTCAGGCCCACCTTAACCCTTTCAGATCTAGTATAGAAACTATTACAGGGCCATGGTTATGTCAGAATAAAAGAGCCTCACCAACTCAAGCTAAATCAAAGGGGGCGCTTTATTCCAAACTAAAAACATCTGCACACAAACTTGCACTGAAGTAACAAAAGGTGCTCATTGAAACCCTTATTATGGTGCAAGTGTGCATGTCTGTAGACCAGTCCCTGTTTTGACGGCCTCGCGCAGGTGCACTGGCAGATCCCTGAGTCTGAACAGAGCTCAGTGGAACCTGTCGCTGTTGTATATGAATGCCTCACAAGGAAGCATTATCCCCATTGTACAGAGGGACAGAAAGATTAAGTGACTTGCCCAGCATCACCCAGACAGTCTGTGGCAGAGCAGAAACCTGGGTTTCCAAAATCTTCCTCAATGTCCTGAGGTTTCTTTTCATCTGACTGTCATCTGTGTAAGACAGATGGTTGCTGTTGGCTAATCTTGCGTACACTGAGAGCTGGATCTCCTCCCTGCAATATTCCCCTCCTCACCTCCAATAAACAAGACCAGATGCTGTTTGCAAATCATTTCCTCGATTATAAGCATTTGGTTCTGTAATCTTTCGGCTAGTTTGATTTACTAAACTCAGCCCATAAAACTCTGAAAGCTAGAGCAGGATTTTATTCTTGGTAATGGAGGAAATAGTTGGCCAGAATATTTAGCATGACTTAGTCCAAGAGAATGATCTTTAAATTGAAGTTAACTTGCTGGAGCCAAAAGGCCCCTCGATTCAGACATATAGAGCCCTGCAAATCTATGGATATCCATGGACCATGTTTGCAGATTGGAGATTGGATGTGGATACAAATTTTGTATCTGTGCAGGGCTCGACGGACACAGTAAATGGACTGATGGCTTGTATCCCAGTAACTTTCCTGTGTTGTCCAAATGCTATGGTTTACAGAGATGTGCTTCCTCTGGGACTGACATACCCTGGCCTTAAAACTCCCTCAGAGTCCAAACACGAAAGGTCTGGAATAGGAACTCATACCCAGACCCTCTGCTCATTTGGAACTGGTTCCAAACGACATGGCTTCAGGCCCATTCTTCTTTCTAGGGGACATAACGGGTGACCCTCTTAGGGTTGTGAGCACCCCCACATTCTCAGTGAAGTCAATAGGATTTGAAAGTGCCATGTGCCAATTGTAAAAAAATCCCAGAAAGAGTCACTTTCTTCTAACACTGATCAAGAGACTTTATTAGAATAAAGAAAATTGTGTCACCTTTAAAACTATTCTGCTTCTCTCTCTCTCTCTCTCTCTCTCTCTCTCTCTCTCTCTGTCACTGCTTCTGCCTAGAACCTTTCCCCAGCCACCTCACCTGTGCTGCCTCATGCTACAGATTTAAAGAAACAGCACACACCTCCTCTAAGATGGTGCTCAGCACCTCTCAGGATTGGACCCATACACAGCTATGGAGTAGAGATTATCATAAAGGGGCATGTCCTTCCAAGACAGAGATTGTGGCTTGAATAGATGAAGCAGGGTAGATTAATTAGGAAAGCAGTGTGTATTTTCCTTAGAAATGGTTAGTCCAGAGTCACTTGTGCTGTGACATTTACTACACGGAATTTCTTGAGAGCCAACCTGATGGTTTTCTTAAAAGCTACTTTGAAAAAAACATCCACCTTTATTTATAAATTTCCTTCTCCAATGAGGGTAGAACAGGCTCTGGAACACTATCCAACTTGACAGGGAGCCTGGGATAGAAGATGCTATACATAACAATAACAATGCACCTATAGTGCTTTTTCTATCCTTAGACCTCAAAACACTTTAAAAAGTGTGGCTAACCACTATCATCCTCTGAGATTAGGAAACTGAGGCACAGAGTAGTTAAATGAGTTGCCCAAGGTCTATGGCAGAGGTGGGTCTTCTGACCCTCTCCACCCCCTGTTCAGTGCCCCACCCATACTGCTTCCTGAATAGCGCAGAAGTACAAAGCATTATTATTATTATAGGCAAGAGTTAGTGGCATCCTTCAGGGCTCTGCATTCAAGAACTTTATGGATTTTGGATTGTGTATATTAAAGTAGAGTTAGATGCAGGGGATGAGCTATCTAATGCAGGGTTTTATATGAGTTACCTTTGCTGCAGTCACTGAGCTGAGCTCTTGCTCTGGGAGTTTCTTAGACTTGTCCCATGTTCTGGGCTAATTAGTTAATGTCTGTGCAGCACCTTGAAGATGTAAAAAGCATGGCATAAATATTAAATGTAATTATTAGCAAGTAAGTATTAATTATCCTTCTGGTTAGATTTTGTTAAGGCCTCCAAAGGCCTTCAGGCATGGGTGCCTCAATACATTCACACTTATTAATTAGTATTATTATGTAACCATTATACAGAAACATTGAGTTAATAAGTTGCTAATGGGGATGGGCCTGAATCAAAGCCCTGGCTCTCATCAGCTCCAAACTTTGGGGAAATTTCATGTGCGGGTCGACTCCTAAATTGGGCCAAACCCGCCAGAACTTTGGGAACGTTCAGCTATGGAACTGGATCTGAATTTGTCACTAAGATCTTTGCCTAGTAGATAAATGTAAATGCAGTTGATTTTTATGGGTTTATTTATTTGCATTTTAATCTCTGTGAAGCACTTTGATGAAGAGTGCTGTTTAATTGCTAGGTATTATTATGCTAACAACAACAACAACAACAACAACAACTAATATTTACACAAATTCGGATAGTTAGACTTCTGCTTCCAATTGATTCCAGGTGCAAAGTTGTTGACACAAAATTGAAACCTACTTTTAAAAACTGTGACCTTTACCTCTTACTTAGTCAACTACTTTCAGCTCTTAGACTCTACAGTGACAGTTATTGTAGGAAGCCCTAAGATAGCTGGATACTAGTATAGCCACACTTCCCCTTCCCTGTCTCCTTCCTCAATAGCTTCAGAATATGTGGCAACTTGCAATTTATGAGAAATGAACAATAACAGCCATGAGTATTGTCAAGGCAACACATTGCAGAGCTGGGCCCTAATTCTCTTGTGTCTTGCACCATGTGTTGTCATTTACTCCAGTGCAAAGTGGATGTAAAATACCACCAATTCCAATCTGTTAGCATTTTTAGATCCTATGTTGGAGGTGTGTAAATCACTACACAAGGTGCAGGGCAATAGAGAATAGGGCTCTTGGTCAGAAAATCTCAACAACAGCTGAAAATGGGCATTTTAAAGAGAGTTTCCACAATTTTTTGTTTTCTTCCCATTTTCCTCCAGCTCAGGACACATGGGGTGAAATCCTGGCTCCATTGAAACCAATGGGGACATTGCCATTGATTTCAATGGGAATCAGGATTTTTCCCAAGGGAGAGAAACCACTGGTTACTGAGAAGCTCTTTGATACTTGATTGGATTGCATTTAGCTTTGGCAAGACTTGTCTTCGTTGTCATGCTAGTAAAGCTCAATGGACTGAAACTGAAACTGAATACGGTGCAAGCTGTACCTGTGAACTCCAATGGGGAGCTGTTGGACTGTGCACCCAGCGAGGAACCTTGATGAAAATGATTCTCTGGCACCAGCAGGAATGATCCTATGCTTTTATTTGAGCCGCCATGAGACTGATGATTCCCATGGTGCTGTGACCTTTGGCTGAGTCTTGGGGCTATTTTTGGAAACTTTCAGAATGTTCCAGGAGTGCCCTTCACCGCTGCACATGTGCAGAATCTTTGGCTTCGGTTTAGCTACAGCAGGCCTTTGTGGGCAACCAAAAAACGGAGAGCCAATTAAAAATCCTGGCTGTGAGACCTCTCTGGTCATCCAGGTGACTGTGCTCCCATGTACTGATCCCAAGGAGTATAGGAATTGCAACCAGGTGCAGGCCTGGAATAAAGTAAACTCATCTTCAGAATCCGTGCTTAATACATAATAACTAGAGACGGGCCTGAGCTGCAAAGCTGAGATCTGGTTCCAAAGTCTGGGTCAGAGGATTCGGATCCAGAGTTTCAGTTCAGTCCACTATACAGATGGGGGTCAGCTGAAAAATGCAGGTCTGGATCAAAAAATGAACTGTTCCTAAGTTCTGGGTTATTCAGATCTCAAACCTTGGTCACTCATCATTAATATTAACTGTTTCATGGCTGACTTCTTAACCAAGTAACTGTACACCCAGAAAGTGTGATTTACCCACTGTTACCCAACATGTGCCCTGTCTTCACTAGATTTTGTTTGGCCCTGTAATTCCTAACAGGTGCAGCTCCACTGGCAGAAACTGTACTGTACTCGTCATGAGACACACACAGACTCAGGTATGTTTACCATTGTATCATCTAACCCTATTAGGTGAAACAATGGTAACATCAGCTGCACCCTCTCTACACCACAGATGCAACCGCTGGAGTGAATTCATCCCTGATGTAAATCCACTCAGGCTCATGGTTTGAAATGAGGGGTAGACTTGGCTCTTTGTTTCTGTGCTGCATTGTGCACTGTCTGGGCCAGATCCTCAGCTGGTCCAATTACTTCAATGGCCCTATGCTGACTTACCCCAGCTGAGAATCTGGCCCCATATCTTCAGTTATTGTAATCTCCTGGTTCATACCGGTGAATACGTTGAGGGATCCGGTTAGCCCCAGAAAAGCTTGAGTATCTTAATTATTCCTCACGTTAGTTGGAATCTCTGTGTGTAATATTGTTGCTGTTATTAAAAAACCTGATGGGAACCCTTTAACTCTGCCTGGTTTGGGCACAAATATCTACTTGCCGAAACTAAGGGGGAAAGATATGGCATCCCGGGGAAAACTTAAAATAATTACTGAGGGGTTTTGGATGCAGCAGCAGCTGCTGCTGTCTGATCAAGCATCTGTGAGAATCTGTTCTTAACATGATAGAAACCTTACGGAAATTGTCTCTAGAAGATAGCCCATGTGGCACAGGGATAATACGTACTATCATCAGGTTTGGTCAATGGTAGTAACTGCCTGAAGGCCTGATCTTCCTCTCAGGCCATGTGTACACTGAGTTATGACAGTGTAGATATGCTGCTGTAGTGTGGCTGCTTCCTATATTGACAGAAGGAGTTTTTCCATTGCTGTAGGTAATCCACCTACCTGAGCAGCAGTAGCTATGTCGACAGAAGCATTCAGGGTCGGCTCTAGGCACCAGCGCACCAAGTGCGTGCCTGGGGCGGCAAGCCGCGGGGGACAGCCTGCCAGTCGCTGTGAGGGTGGCAGTCAGGCTGCCTTCGGCAGCATGTTTGTGGGAGGTCCACTGGTCCTGTGGCTTCAGCGGCAATTCGGCGGTAGGTACACTGAAGGTGCGGGACCAGCAGACCTCCCGCAGGCATGCCACCGAATCCGCGTTACCAGCGGACCTCCCACAGGCATGCCGCCAAATCCGTGTTACCAGTGGACCTCCTGCAGGCATGCTGCCGAAGGCTGCCTGACTGCCATGCTTGGGGCAGCAAAATACGTAGAGCCGCCCCTGGAAGCATTCTTCTGTCAGCCTAGCAGTGTCTGTACTGGGGGTTAGGTCTGTCAGGCATGTGACTTTTTCACATCCCAGAGCAACCTAGCTATTTCAATCTAAATTTTAAGTGTACACCAGGCCGGATTTACACTATTCCACGCCCTCCTCCACCCCCATGACAATTGTCTGATTCTCCCTTAGAACTGGAATGAGTGAGAGGAGAGTCACTCTTAAGTCATCACCTTAAAACATCCCCTAAAAGTTTTCTTCCAGTACAATTTTGTGCAGACTTTGGTTGCCGAGCAGGGTGACAGGTACCTTGAAAATACTTCGGTAGACACAGATAGACACATGTCACTATGGCTACGTCAGGACCAGATTCCCATCTGGGTTGCACAATGGCACATGGGTAGCTGTGCAGATCGTGGGTAGCAGCTGCCCAGAGTGGGAGGGAAGTAGCCTTCGTGGGGCTGCTCTGTTCCATCCTTGCACAACTGGGTAGGACTGGATGGGGAATGGGGAGAGTCTGGGCTCTGTTCACATAATGCACTGGCTAGAGAAGCTAGGTTGGTTTGCTGGCAGAAGTAGCTTCACCAGGTATTGGATCTGGCAGGAAGTACCTCCCCCGGGCAGGGGGTAGCCCTGATTCTTCCTTGGGGCTCTTGGCAAAGGAAGTCTTAAATCTGTCCCTGTGCTGTGCGGGGGTAGAAGAGACTGGAATCATAGAATCATAGAATCTCAGGGTTGGAAGAGACCTCAGGAGGTCATCTAGTCCAACCCCCTGCTCAAAGCAGGACCAACCACAACTAAATCATCCCAGCCTGTGCGTTGTCAAGCTGGGCCTTAAAAACCTCTAAGGATGGAGATTCCACCACCTCCAGCAAAAGCTTTGCTAAAGTCAAGGTATATCACATCCACTGCTTTCTCCATATCCACAGAGCCAGTTATCTCATCACAGAAGGCAATCAGGTTGGTCAGGCATGACTTGCCCTTGGTGAATCCATGTTGACTGTTCCTGATCACCTTCCTCCCCTCCAAGTGCTTCAAAATAGATTCCTTGAGGACCTGCTCCATGATTTTTCCAGGGACTGAGGGAAGGCTGACCAGTCTGTAGTTCCCCAGATTCTCCTTCTTCCCTTTTTTAAAGATGAGCACTATATTTGCCTTTTTCCAATCGTCTGGAACCTCCCCCGATCACCACGAGTTTTCAAAGATAATGGCCAATGGCTCTGCAATCACATCCGCCAACTCCCTTAGCACCCTCGTATGCATTGCATCCGGTCCCATGGAATCCAGTATTGCTAATCCAAAGGTTCAAAAAGCATAAACCTGGACCCCCCTCAAATAATGAAATTGGTCTTAAAAATCAAGAGATATTTTTAAAAGAAATTATACATGCTGGGTTCTTTTTTATTTGCCCTTTGAATTCTGAGACTTTCGGGTGCACTTGGGTCACTTTTTATAATTTTCCCTGCAACCATAAGAGTTCAAAACATACTTTTAAAAAAACCTGAAAGCTGAGATTCCCATGCAGTCCCACAACTCCAGGAGCTGGGGCTTTAAGTAAAACACCAAATATCCTGAGACTTGTGATAAAATTGTGTGAAGTGGCAAAACTGGGAATATCCATTGCAATGCATGGCTGTACAGGGAACCTAACAGAAGCCTGAATGGCAGGTGTTTCTTTGCTTAGCTTTATGAATCAAGAAGAGGTGCCAATCTGAGCACCTCTGACAATCACCTAAAATATACTACTCCCCAAAGAAACAGACAGTATCTCCATATCTTCGAATAACAACCAAATAACCAGCAACACAGCCATAAACCAAATCCCCCTACAGATCACCCCAACAGTATCTACTTCTTGAACAGCACTTCTAAAATGATGAGCATTCTGCCAAGCCCTGAAGATTGACAGATGCATGCTATTGCAGACCACAGTGGGGAATATGTCCCAAAGAAAAGGGATCTGACAAAGAATGCTCTCTGGCGGAAGCCCCTTCACAATTATACTGAGTGGGGGGACCCAGTTCTTGTGTCCCTGCTAATCTGTTGTGGCAGTATGGCACAGTGAGAGGTGCTGCTGCAGGTAGGAAGGTCTGAAGACATTTAAAGCTTTCTAGTTCAATATCAATGCTTACCCTCTGCCCCAAAATGTGTAGGAAACCAGTGCAGATCTTGGAGCACCAGTTGCCTATGCTCCCAGCAAGAAATTCTGCATCCTTAGCAGCCTGCTGTGTTCTGCACTAACTTTAATTTCCAAATGGATTTTCACCTCAATGCCTCCTTCTGTGATGTGAGTGCTCTGTGTCTATACATATATATGGAAATAAGTCATTAATAGACAAGGTCCTAATAGATGGTGCTCAAGAATCTGTAGCATATTTTGAGGCTAGGAACTATCAAGAGATTTTTAAAAAGTATACATAATACATTTTGAGATCTTTTTATTTGCCTTCCATTGTCAGAACATTTAGGGTACATGTTTTCAAGCTTTTCTCTGCCACCACAAGGGCTGAACAGACTCAGCATTGGCGTAATCCTGCTCCCATTGAAGCCAAGGGTAAAACTCCTATTGATTTCAGTTGGAGCAGAATTAGGCAACCTCTGAACGATTATCCAAATGATTTATCTTTCCTTATTTCTAAGCAGGGCTGGTCCAAAAAATTACCAGCAATTTTTTAACAGAAAATTGGATTTTTGATTAAACAGAAATTTTTGTGGAAAGTATTGTCTTTCTTAGAACATTTTCAATATTTTTGTCAGAAAAATGAACAATTTCAGCCAAAATTTTTGGTTGCTGAAAACTAATTTTGTTGTTGTTCTCTTTTCAGTTTTTTGATGAAAATTCCCCATTTTCTGCCCAGCTCCATATTTAAGGTTTCTTTTCTTCCTTCAGGCCGCCTGCACTTTCACCGCAGTCTGAAGCTGATGTTTCATTTGGAAAATGAACTAAACTCCTCTTTGGTTTCCTTTTGTTTTGACACTTAGGACTGTGCAGATTTATAGACTTTCCTGTGTCGTAAGTTCATTTTCTTCTTTTATTTACCTTTCGCTGCAGCGTGTTCCGAGTGAGATCTTATTCTGCCTCCGAGCTGAGCTGACCTGCCAAGGGAGCTGATCCATAAATCTTTCCTTCCTTCTTCTTTCTTTCCAAAACAGAATTAGCTGACTTTGCCCAGGAGGAGAAACTGTTCTGCCATTGCCGGCAGTCAAACAGTGCAATTAATTAGTGCTTTCCCTTTTCTCCCCTAGTTCGTATTTGTCTGTGTCAAAGGTATGCAGCATAGATTGCACAGAGCCCAGACGTGCAGGGGAGAAGAAAAAAAAAAAGATCTGTCTGAAGTATTTAATTTTCATGAAACTTTTGAAATGTGATCCGGTGGGGGTTGTGGTGGGATATATTTGTCGTGTCCAGTGGTCATAAAGAGTTTAATCAAAACCTTCCAACAGATGGTTGGAGCTGACTTCAGGTCGGTCTGATGAAAAGCAAGTGTTTTCAGTTTCTGTTAGCACATTTGGGCTCAGAAACGGCTCAGGGGAACCTGATTCTCCCTTGGCTTGCACCTTGTGTTCACATCTGTGGGAAGTGGATGTAACACGCTGCCATAGGGTTCTGAGTTATGCCTGAGAAATGAGCCTGCTTTGACTGGTAAAAATTCTTATTCTGGATTAAATTATTTTGGGGAAATGGGATGATTTTTCTGCTGTTTTCTTGGTGTTCATGATGAAAAAAAATCCTTTTGAATTCTGAGTCTTTTTGTATTTTGTTATGAATATTTTACATGCCTCTAACTAGGAACCAGGACTCCAGGGTTCTATTCCTGGCCCTGCCACGGAGGTAGTATGTGGCCTTGAGCAAGTCAGTTAACGTCACTCTGGATCATTTATTCACCAGTAAAGTGGACATAGTAATAGTCATTCATCTCACAGGGGCACTGTGAGGCTTGATTGATTTCTTTGAAAAACACTTGGAGATATTCAGACTAAAAGTGGCTATAGAAATTCAAAGTATTATTATATGACAGACCGTGGACAAATCAGCCTTAACATCTAGTCACTTCAGGGACAGATACAACCGGACAGTCCAACTGTTGCTGGTGTTGGGTACAGTGATATGAGGAAGTCTATAGTCTATATCCAACTGGAAATGTTCACTAAGACAGAGCTACTGAATGGAAAAACAGCTGTCTCAGCTCCTTTATGTTTGAAGACCGAGCAAGTCATGACAGCACTGAGCAGACGGAGCCATTTGCCAATATTTAATTTGTTGGTGATTAAGAAATTGCTTCATTTCCACAATTACTGTGTCTGTCTAGAGAAGGATCCAAACACTTTTGAACTCTGGGATGTTCAGAATCTATATTTGGATTCAAACTTAGGGGTGTCTGAAATCCAGAACTGTTTGGATTTGAATTGTTCAAATGGCATCTAGATACCATAGTGACTGAAACCTTATCAATGATATATCTAGATAGAACAGGAAGGGCTTTGCATCCAAACACCCCCAACCTCTGAGGCACCTAGATTCAGATCAGTTTGTACCCTAGCTTTTTACTTTATGATCTAGAGCCTAGATTCTTCAGCGATCAATGCTCTATAAATTTACCTAGCTAGACAGACCCATGGGGCCTCCGCAACACCTCACTTACACCTTTATGTCTGGGATTTTGGGAGTTGGATGCCCTACTCCCTTAGGCTCCTTTGAAAGTCTCAACCATGTCACTCTGCTGGCTACACTGCTGCTATTCCTGATTTAAACCAGTGAAAGAGGAGACCAAGGCTCATAGACTTTGGCCTACTTTCGTAACTGTCACCTTCCCTCAGACAGTGTCAGTAGTCTCAGATCCCAAGTATCTTTCTGAGCGCTCTCCTTGCTGTGTCTCTCAACCATCCTGCATGGCAAATTCTCCTTATTCCTTCAGAACTAGGGAGGAGAAATCTGAGAAACCTTGTCAGGTAGTGGAGTGAAGATGAGGCATCTCCACCGAAATGTAGGGCTGGAAGGGACCGCAAGAAGTCATCTAGCCCATCCCCCATGCCAAGACAGGACAGAGTATACCTAGAAAGAAGCTTAAATATGAAGCTGTCATTGGGGCAGAGACTATCTTTTTGTGCTATGTTTGTACAGCGCCTAGCACAATGGGTTCCTGGTCTATGAATAGGACCCCTAGATGCTATGGAAATACAAATAAAAATGATTATTTACTATTATTATTAATAATGGCCAATTAAAGAGATGTTGCTACAATTGTTTGGCCCAATATTTGACCTACAGTTTTTTTTTATATTCCCAAATAATAAATGAATAGAAAATAGTCAGAGCCAACAGCTCGAACAAGCTGTTTACTGCCTAGCACTCATAAGCAGCCTGACAATAGCAAATCCTTATTTGTGACCCAGCACTCATGGGAAACAGACCGGATTTTCCAAAGTAAGGAAGTGCTCCCATATAGAGACCAAAATAAATAGGCGCCGAGCTCTTTCGAAAATCTGGCTAGAGGTGTCACAACAGGATCTGCTGGGTGCTGAGCACTTTGGAAAATATGTCCCTTATTTAGGGGCTTAAATGGGAGTTAAGCGCTTTGAAATATGGTCCCATTTGAGGGGACTGAGTATTTGAAAATCCGGACCCATGCTTTTGTGAAATCTCGTCCCTTGTGCTTCCCAGCATTCATCAGGTTTTATACAATAACCAACCATTGTGTCTTACCCTGCATAATAAACATACATGTATAGGCCAGTGATCATGGTACAAGGAAGGAGATTCCCTTTTCCCCTTTACATATTCCTCTTACATAAGTAGCTTTCAGCAGTCTAAAGAACAATCCCTGACGTCTGAGTTTTTCCTAGCTCTGGGAGCTGTTCTAGCTCTCCCACTGTGCAGTCCCATGTGCCACCCCTAACCCAAGGAGGAAACTACATATCACTGATTGCTCTGCTATAAAATATCCTTTGCTAAGCTCCCTAAAGGCCAGTCCCTTGTAAAAATGCTTCCCTCTCAAGGTTTCAATCAGCTGGAGCCTTTCAGACGTTTCTGAGCTTGGGTGATTTATTGTTCTTTAACAATCTTGCGGTTTCTTCCCTGCTACACTGGAAACACACAGGGGTGTAAGGGAGAAATTAGGTGTCTGGCTGTGGCCAAAAGCCACCTATGTGCAAGAATAGGAATGGCATTTTGGGTTCTGAGAAAAGGTTTGGCGTGTGAGCCCTGCAGCAGCGCAGGGGGGTCTTGGGCTCTCTACCATGGTTGGGAAATTGTTAACCAAGACCGCCTGATATTGGACTAGGAGATAGAGTGGGCCATATCTGTTCCTGTATTGGCACAAGGGATGGTGCTTGCTGTCTCCCTATCCTGGGCCTGCTGGGGTCTGGTAGGGGCCCTATGATAGCCCAGCTGCTAAGGCCCCCATGGATCATAGCAGCAGACAAGGCATAGGACTGCCACCAGCCACTCTGCCAACACGTCTTCGGTCCCACCCAATATCATCGCCTGTGCCAGGGCTTCCTGCCAGGCAGGGCAGGGGTAGAGTTGGCCCCATGGTTCCTGCAGAGAGCCTCCTGCATTGGGGGTATTCTCCTAGTGGGGGGCCTTGCAGCTTGTTTGCTCTGGTGTAGATGGCACAAAGGAGGCTGCAGGCGGGGGGCGAGCACATCGCCATTCATAAACCACAGTGGCAGAGAAAGAAATGGCAGTGGCCAACTGGCAAGATGGTTCCAATGCAGTGGGCGATGTTCTGCCCTCAGTTACTCCCACGCAACCCAGCTGGCGCCAGTGAGGCTGCGGAAGTATCAGTGAAGGCAGAATTCAAGACACCAGGCACCGTAAAGTGAAGGGCTGAGTTCTACCGAAACTTACCATCTTTGTATAGCAATTGGTGGGCAAATCAGAGCAGAATTTGGTCCAGCAAGCTGGTGGATTTGTAAATCACCATTGTCATGAGGTGCTAAAGGATCCATAGAAACAAAACATCGCTGTTTTGTTTCCCCTATGACAACAGTTAATGGTGGTTGGTAAATTCTTGCCTTATCTTCTCTTGGATTTCAGGTTTTGTTTTTGTTTCATATTGAATAAAGTTTTGATGTGGAGGGAAAAATAGCGGCAGAGATCACAGCAATCAGCTGGGTTTTGTAGATCGCTGCAGCTACTAGAGAGGTTTGGATAGCACTGCAATCATTTTGCCAGATATGACTAAATTCAGCCATCATTCTTAGAACTGCCCTTTTTAAAGACTTCACTATGATTATGGAATTTCTGATTATCGAGCTGCTAAGTGCTGGCTTATTCTTTGGCTTGCTCACCATGGTAAGTGTGACACCCCTGTCCTCTACCTCAGAGGACAATAATAGAATCTAATCCTGGTTGCACGAACAATGAGATTCTGAAAGGATAATTTATCCAAAAAGAGAGAAACTCACAAGCTTTTAACAGCATTTGTAACGTGATTGCTCATTCTCTGAGCCAGATGGTCAAGTCCTTACTCTCAATGGTGAAAAGTTGCTCATAGAAGTAGTCCCAATGAGGTCCACAGAACTGCTTGTGTAAACAGGTGCCCATCAGTAGGTGTAAGAGGTTCACAATCTGGCCCAATGATGGTACTCAGACCTGGCCTTTCTAGAGCACCATTTGTCTAAAGCTCTCAAAGCACTTTACAAACATTAATGCATTAAACCTTAACTCCCTAGGTAAATCTTAACTCTGAGGTAAGGATTATTATTCCAGTGTTACAGATGGGGAAACTGAGGCACAGATAAGTGATGTGACTTGCCCAAGAACACACAGCAAGTCAGCTGTAAAGCAGTGAATAGAATCCAGGAGTCCTGACCCTACATTTCTTGTTCCTATCGCACCACAATGAAACATACATTCCCCACAAATTGGTCCAGTTTCACTGCACAAAGGTGTCGGAGGGTGCCTGATTTACAGGGCTTAGGAACTGGGGATGCTGCTGAAGTAGACTCACGCCTGGGTTGGGAAGCCTGGATCGGAATCAGAACTTCCACTAGAGTTTGGGCATGTTTGGATTTGATCTTCCAGAGTGGCCCCCTAGCCACAAAGATTGGTGCTTGAGCCAGAGCTGAACTTCTGCCTAGTTCTCAGGGTTAGTACAGCCCTGATGGTCCAGTCTGGGCTCATTTCTAGGGATTCATTCAGGGTCAACAGAGAAGGAGAGTTCCACTGGTTAAATGACTGACAGGCATAAAGTTTGGTTTGATTTCGTCTCTCAGTCAAACTAGATGGTAAAGTGAACCACCTCTACTGCATATATTACTCAGGACTAGAACTGAGCAAACAATTGTTTTTTCGGTTTGATGGCTGAACCTAACAATCCAAAAAAAATCATCGTTGTGGGTTGACCCAAAACCATATTTTGTTTGTTTTTGTTAAGTTTAGTTTTTGGATTTTTTTAAAACCTTTTCATTTAAATAGATCTAATTACATTTAGAAATTAAATCTTGTTTTGAAATGAAAAATCAAGATGTTTCATTTTTGAAAGTGTCTAAATGAAACATTTCAGACGTAAAAAAACCCCTTGTTGTTTTGGCCAAAACTATTTGCCCAGTTTCATCTGAATTTGCAAATAGTTTTGGGTCATCCCCAAACTGCATTTTTGGGGGCTAATAAACTCCTCATCTGGAATTACACAGCTCTACTTATGACTGAATTGATTAGTTATTAGTTGTATTACAGTAGCACCTAGAGAAGGCAACTAGGCAAACAAACAGTAGAAAACACTCCTTGCCTCAAGGATCTTACTGTGTGAATAGATAAGACAGACAAAGCAGAGGGGGGGGTGGGGGTGGGGAGGGACAAGAGGGGAAAAAGGAAATAGAAGCCCAAAGAGGGGAAGTGACTTGCTAAAAAAGGTCACACAGCAGGTTAGCAGCAGAGCCAGGAGTGAAAACCAGGTCTCCTGACTCCCAGTCCAGGGCACTATCCACTGGACAATACTGCCACTGAACTGTACTTCCCTTCTGTGCTTTCTCCCTCCTAGGGTCCCCATCTCTGAGGGCATATCCTCTCATCTCCGTCATCACCCGGCAGCCCTCTGTGGTCCCTCACCTCGGCCCTGCAGCTCCCAGTTCCCGAGCGTTGTCACCCCACTCCTCCTTGGGAGCCACCAGCGCGGAGACACAAGCCAGTGAAACCCACGCTAGCAGTGAGTCGGAAGGGGAGCAGCCCACCCCGCGGTTGAAAAAGCCTCGCCGAAGCCGGACCATCTTCACGGAACTCCAGCTGATGGGGCTGGAGAAGAAATTCCAAAAGCAGAAGTATCTGTCCACACCAGACAGGTCAGAGGAACGGGATGGGGGTGTGACTGGAAGTGAGGCTGGGAAAGTGGCTCCGGGGCCACGACCCTTAGGGTAGAATCCTGCCACTGTGAGTTGCAGACCCAGGCTCATGCTACAGCACTAAAAAAAAGGATTACACTGGTGTTCAGACTGGAGCCTGAGCTCTAGGAATGGGGGTAGGCTTCAGAACTGGAGCCCGAATGTCTACACAGCTGTTTTTTGTGCTGTAGTGTAAGCCTGAGTCTGTAAACCTCGGCTCTGAGACATGCTGCTGCGGGATCCTGCTTGCTGTGTAGGCGTTTCCTATGAGACCTAGCCATCTCCAGGGGATTCACACACGTGACTCTCAGAAAACCAGAGGACAGGTAGGTAAAACTCTGAGCTCACAGAGGAAAATATAGGGCCCAGTGCAGCCTTGAGCACTATGAGTGAAATCATAGAATCATAGAACTGGAAAGGACCCAAGAGGTCATCTAATCCAGTCCCCTGCACTCATGGCAGAACTAAGTATTATCTAGACCATTCCTGACAGATGTTTGTCCAACCTGCTCTTAAAAATGTCCAATGATGGAGATCCTCCCTAGGCAATTTATTCCAGTGCTTAACCGCCCTGCCAGTTAGGAAGTTTTTCCTAATGTCCAACCTAAACCTACTTTGCTGCAATTTAAGCCCATTGCTTCTTGTCCTATCCTCAGAGGTTAAGAAAAACAATTCTTCTCCCTCCCCCAACAACCTTTTATGTACTTGAAAACTCTTATCATATCCCTCCTCAGTCTTCTCTTTTCTGGACTAAACAAACCCAGTTTTTTCAATCTTCCTTCATAGGTCATGTTTCCTAGACCTTTAATCATTTTTGTTGCTCTTCTCTGGACTTTTTCCAATTTGTCCACATCTTTCCTGAAATGTGACGCCCGGAACTGCACACAATATTCCAGTTGAGGCCTAATCATCGCAGAGTAGAGCAGAAGAATTACTTTTCGTGCCTTGTTTACAACACTCCTGCTATTACATCCCAGAATGATGTTAGCTTTTTTTGCAACAGCTTTACACTGTTGACTCATATTAACTTTGTGGTCCACTATGACCCCCTCAGATCCCTTTCCGCAGTACTCCTTCCTAGGCAGTCATTTCCCATTTTGTATGTGTGCAACTGATTGTTCCTTCCTAAATGAAGAACTTTGCATTTGTCCTTATTGAATTTCATCCTATTTACTTCAGACCATTTCTCCAGTCTGTCCAGATCATTTTGAATTTTAATCCTATCCTCCAAAGCACTTGCAACCCCTCCCAACTTGGTATCATTCACAAACTTTATAAGTGTACTCTGCATGTCATTATCTAAATCATTGATGAAGATATTGAACAGAACCGGACCCAGAACTGATCCCTGTGGGACGCCAGTCGTTATGCCCTTCCAGCATGACTGTGAACCACTGATAACTACTCTCTGGGAATGGTTTCCCAACCAGTTTTGCACCCACCGTATAGTAGCTCCATCTAGGTTGCATTTCCCTAGTTTGTTTATGAACAAATCCCCAGACCTCTGGGCTGAACTGTCAGCAGTGATGTAAATGGTCGTGTAAGTCACACATCGGGGGCCTGATTCTCCAGGAGCTAGCACTGGGTGCTGTCATTGACCCCAGTGCAAAGTGCATTTGTGATTCCCATAAAGAAACATGATCTCCATTTACTCACTGCTTCATCAGGTACCTTTAACATTGTCTTTAAATACTAAAGACTGTCTCCGAACTACAGTTGCTTTTACAAGGCGAGGGGACAGCAGGCACGCTGGAAACTATATCTGGCTCCTCCCTAGTTTACTTCTATTCATTTCAAATGCATCAGTGCACAGTCATGCATGGCAAGGGCTGGTTGGAGGGCACTTTGGCCATGCATAGCAAGGGCTTTCTGCACTGAGGGTAGAGTCTCTGCCATGGCACTGCCTATCACTACTACTTTAAAAAGACACAGGACCAAAATGTTTCTTAAAGTGGAAAAAGCAGAAGCAGCAGAAGGGCTGCTCAGCCGTTGCGGTGCTGAGGGCCCTCCAGTTGAACTGTGATGTCTTCGGGACCGAGAAAGATGACTCTGCCATTGGTGGAGGACTTGGGCAGAAGACCAGATTCAATTTCAAGGCTAACTTTTCCCAGGATCAAAGGTGACCTGAATAGAATGAATGAATGGAAACCACATACCGCGAGTATTGTATAAAGAGAGGGCTCGATACATGTGCATAGCAGCATGCATCTATGCAGAGACATACATGCAAGGAACAGAGAGCAAAGCTTTTTCCCCTGCTACACCCTTTGAAAGGGTGCAGCATGTTTTCCCTCTCCCATACTGGCTCAGTTCCACTGGCTAGTTCAGGTATGGGTGTGGGTGTGTAGGCAGAAACCTGCCCATCACCCAGCCCCTCTAGAGAAGCTAGTTCCACTATGAACACTAGACTGGAGCAGTCTTTGCCCTTGGGGAACATAGAGGGCTGTGACTATGACTAGTCCATAAACAAGAGGTGCAATGGGGAGCTGGGTTTGTTGTGCAACAGCACCACTGCAGCCGCCAGTAGGGATGGTCACAATCTCTCCCTGAGTGTCTCTCGACCAAGACTGTTTATGTTTCTATTTAGAGCTGGTTGAGATTTTTATACCTTACAACAGGGGTCGGCAACCTTTCAGAAGTGGTGTGCCGAGTCTTTATTCAGTTACTCTAATTTAAGGTTTCACGTGCCAGTAATACATTTTAACATTCTTAGAAGGTCTCTTTCTATAAGTCTATAATATAGAACTAAACTATTGTGGTATGTAAAGTAAATAAGGTTTTTAAAATGTTTAAGAAGCTTCATTTAAAATTAAATAAAATGCAGAGCCCCCCGGACCAGTGGCCAGGACCCAGGCAGTGTGAGTGCCACTGAAAATCAGCTCATGTGCCGCCTTCGGCACCCGTGCCATAGGTTGCCTACCCCTGCCTTACAATTTTCCCTTTAGAAAATATGGTTTTGGTGAAACTGAAATTTTCCATGGGGAAATTTTAATTCAATGTTCTGATTTCTGACTGGAAAATGTAACTCCCAAATATTCATTTTGAAATCAGGGTGTTTTGTTTTCCAAAAACTAAAACAAAAATGACATAAGAATGGCCATACTGGGTCAGATCAAAGGTCCATCTAGCCCAGTATCCTGTCTTCTGATAGTGGCCAATGCCAGGTGCCCCAGAGGGAATGAACAGAACAGGGAATCGTCAAGTGATCCATCCCCTGTCGCCCATTCCCAGCTTCTGGGAAACAGAGGCTAGAGACACCATACCTGCCCTTCCTGGCTAAGAGCCATTGATGGACCTACCCTCCATGAATTTATCTAGTTCTTTTTTTAACCCTGTTGTAGTTTTGGCCTTCACAACATCCTCTGGTAAAGTGTTTTACAGGTTGTCTGTGTGTTGTGTGAAGGAACCCTTCATTTTGTTTGTTTTAAACCTGCTGCCTATTAATTTCATTTGGTGACCCCTAAAATGGTGACATTTTAAGTTGAATGAAAATGGTTGTTTCATTTTGAATCAATGTATGTCTAAATGACATTTTCATTTTCACTTAAAATGTAATTTCACTTCAAGTTTGGGAAATAAAACATTTCAGCTGTTCATTTTCAGTTTTTGGATTGGGGGAATTTCTCTTTTTTTTAAAAAGGGGGCAAAGATTAAAAAAAAGCATGTGAAAGTGAGGAAAAACCCACTTTTCACATTTTTAACTGTTTCCCAAAATTTTCATGCACTTTCTCACTATTTTCCAATTTGTTTTCAGTTGGAAAAAAGTGTGAAATTTGTTTTCATTCCAATTTCACATACTTTTTACTCCACTCCCCAATTTTCCCAGTGGAAAAAAGGTAGAAAAAGTAATAAGGGGGGGCAGAGGAAGAGAGGGGAAAGAGAGAAAGAGAGAGGAAAAGTCCTGAAAATCCAGAAACCAAAATAGAAAATTGAAAAATTTCAGTCTCCAAAAAATGAAGCAAAATGACATTTGAATGAAACAAAAATTTTCATTTTGTTTTGCCACTGGGAAATGAAATGAAAATTTTCATTTCAAAACATCATTTCAAAATGAAACTAAGTGAAGATTTTTATTTCGTTTCTTTAGAAAATTCCCACAGAAACCCAAAATATTTTGATTTGAAAAATGTTGAAGGGGAGAAGTGTCTGGGTTTCCCGATCAGCTCTAGTTATACTGAATTAGGCTTGTTTGACTGCTGTTTGTTGCCAACTCAGATTAGTTTTGCAAACCTAAAGAAAGTGTTTGAGAGGTTCACAAAATATAAAACCCCACATGTCACCAACCCCTAGTTTAAACTACTTCTGAGGCCTAAGGTTGGAAGGATTAGATTTTTATCAGTAAACATCAGTGAATGTTGTTTTCACTGTACATACACAAACTGACTAAATTCCCCCCTCCCCATAGATGATAAACAAAATTTACAGATAGGCAACGTAAGAAAATTGCTGCTTGAGAACTTTGTATCATTTGATTTCAGGACATTCACTTTGTATAATTTGATGTGATCTTGACATTTATAAAACTTTAACTTTTTGAATCTCAACGTCTACTGTCGTTAAATTATTATTGTGTGACTTCCCTCACTTTTGCCTGACCCTCCCCCGCCATAATTTCCTGCAACTGTGAAAATTTAAATTGATTAACAATACAAAAACCTTACAAATAAATGATATCTGTCAAAACTATAAAAAAAATACATATTGAATTCTGCCAAGCCTGCCTCTAACTTATATGCTTATTTTTTTATCTGATGAATCATGTCATCAATGCACAGGTCACATTGGGCCAGATTTTCAAACACTTAGCACCCACAGTCAGGGACAGGTTTTCAAATGAGTGCAACTCCCATCTAAGCACCTAAATGGGGTCAAATTTTAAGCAGCTCCCATAGTGACTCCTACGCCATGGTTTTTTGAAAGAGCTCAGTACCCAGCATGCTATCTTTTGATATCTGGCCCATTTGGCATGATTCTGTATCCCCTAAGGCTCAGGTGTTGTGCTGACTGGCTCAGCACTGCCTCATGTGACTAGTTGAGTGACCCCATCAATCAAGCAGTCTTGGCTGCTGAATTAATTAGAGGCATGAAAGTTTTTTGGCTTTGTACATGACCGTGGCTGATGAGCAATCTCTGCTCCCCTAGCTCTTCCTTTCTCTCTCTCTATTTGTTTCTTTGGTTTCCTAGGCAATGCCAGTTATGCTAATGCACACGGAGAGAGGTTGTAAAGGTTACAGGTAATCTAGGTGTGACAAGACACAGACTTCCTGGCAAGAGTTCGTCAAGCAGACATATTTCCCATGGGAGCTCATGAGCTGGGAACGCAGTGGCAAGGGCATGGATTGAGATTTACACTCACTCTTGTGTCCTTTGCCAGGGGGCTACATTGAGGAGCATGGGGAGCTACTTAATTGGATGGCTAATTAGAAGCAAAGGAGTGAAGATGGGATAATGTCTGGAACCTCTGGGCTTGATTCTGTTCTCCCAAACTCATCCATGTAGCTCCTTTGACTTCAATACCCCAGCTATTTAGTACAGTGAGTGGTATGAGGAGATGGAAAATCAGCCCCTTTAACTGCAAAGGGGACCCAAAGTGGGAAAAGCATGTGTGAGTTTGTTTGTTAGGGTGTTTGAATATAGGCATGTGTGACTGTCCTCACTATATATCCAGTTGGATCACAACTTTTGTTATGAAAAACTCAGCTTTGGAAAGTGTGTTTCCAAAGCTGTTTCAGGGACATACAACGTGTTGTTTCAGGGACTACAAAAAGGTCCACAGAAAGTTCACAGGACCTAAAACACGTTTAGATGCAACTCCATGTTTGCACCTGAACCCATCTGAGTTTTGCATGGTTTCACATTGTTGCAGAACATTTGCCCAGCTCTACTTAGAATTTCTGAATCACACAAGGCCAAATTCATCATGAATGCAGGTCCACTGCACCACTAGGTCTAGATTCATTCTCACTTAAGTGACAAATAAAGGAATTTCATCAGGGATGAATTTGGCCCAGGATCTCCAGATCTCAGGCTCTGTAAAGAAATAAATAGATTAATAGTTATAAAGGAACCTCTATAGATTTGGAGGTTTGGCCCGGATAGATTAGGATAAGCATCTGTGCTGCCTACTGTATGTCCCCAGAAGGCCCAACACACACAAATTTATTTATAGGCATTCTAGAGCTCTCATCACTGTAACATCAGCAAATTAATAAATTCAGACACACAACACCTTTGTGAGGTTAGAAAGCATCCTTATCTCCAGTCTATAGATAGAGAAAGTGAAGCACAATAAAGACATGGCCAAAATTTTCAATGGTGGCCTCTGATTTTGGGTGTCAATTCTTGGGTGCTATCTTGAGACACCTAAGGCCTGATTTTCAAAGGTGCTGAATATCAGGGCCAAGTTGTCTCCAGCTGGACGACCAAACTTTTGTCCTCATTCACTTGCCCAACAAAACACATAGGAAGAGATGGAAACAGACCAGCTATCCTATCTCCCTGTTCTGCACCATAACCACAAGACCATTCTTGCTTCCTCCATAAGGCCATATTTCATTGGATCCTAAATTTGGATCAAGACTGTTTACACTGATTTTTAATTCTCCTCTGAACTGGAGAGAAAAGACAAGTTAGGAGAAGCCAATAGCTATCGTTTTATGGAATTTACTTCCCTGTATGTGAGCCCTCCCATTGGCTCTCTGCAGGTTACAATCAGGGATTGGCTACACCAGTGCATCTGGACTCTACATTTCCTTTGTCAAGTCTCTGTATCTCTTGTCTTCTAGGCTGGACCTTGCCCAATCACTGGGGCTGACTCAGCTCCAGGTGAAGACTTGGTACCAGAACCGCAGGATGAAGTGGAAGAAAATGGTAAGAGATTAATAGGTTCCCAGCAAGGCCTCCAATCTAATGTCAAAGAGACGGATCCTGAGCTGGAGTAAATCTGGGTGTACATTTGGATGTCTTTGGCATAAATTCTGCCAATGAAGCTATGCTGATTTACACCAGCTGAGGATCTGGTCCAGAATTTTAATGTTCAGTTTGTTACTGATAACTGGTTGCCCGAAAGGCTCATATGGCTGAATGTACATTGGGTGAGACTGGCCATGAACAGCAATGTGGATTCAAAGCAAAGGGATGAAAGGGGGAGGAGCAGAAATTTCTCCCTTTTCATTTTTTCGCAACCCTGGGATTTTTATTGCTAGTGGGAGTTGGGGACACAAAGAGACTTAAACTCAATGAAGCTAAGTCCAGCTCTGATAGGCAATGTTCCTGCTTCTAACTTTTAAAGCTGTCTTTAACTCTGACCCTGCCTCCATCTCTTGCTGTACACCTGCTCCTGCTCCCTATGGTCTGCCCACATTTCTCGCCTGACCTTTCCCTTCATCTCCTTCATGCACTCCAAACTTCAAACCTTTTTACATGCAGTTTCTCAGTTAGTGTATACCAAGCCTCCTCCCTGTCCTTCAAAAAACATCTAGAATGCCCACTTGTCCAATTCATCACTCCAGCTACAATAATGACAACACTCTGTGTCTGTCCTGTATTATATTAGAGGAGAGGAAGGGCAGTCAGGTCCCATTAGTTCCATTCTGGTTCTGTCACTGACTCACTGCATGATCTTAGGCAAGTTGCCTCCTCTTTTGCCCCAGTTGCCCTGTGTGCAAAATGGAGATAATAGAGGTGACAGAGCTATTTTGCTGACTTATCCTGGTAGGAAGACCAGATGGGTCTCATTAGTTCCAAAGCTATTAATTCCATTCCATTAGTAAAAAGGATTGAGTCTCTAAGAGACAAGGGAGAGCTGACAGGAGGAGAAAAACTCACTTTGGAAACTCAGGCTGAGGTTTGATTGTTCTTCCTTAAGCTAAGAATGAAAAGAAAATCTCAGTAAGGGAGCTGAATTTTGGACAAGCCCGTGTGTGTGCTGTGTTGAGAGTTGGGTCCCTCCCCAGCCCAGTGAAAATGAGCAAATGGACCCTACATAAAGTCTGAGATATTAGTGTGTGCTGGATTTGTGCTTGTCTCCATTTAAATTAATTAAGTCCCACAAGGCCTACGCATCACTTAAGTTCCACTTGAGTCCGGAGTAGGAGGTAAGGGTGCCTAAACCGTGGGCCAGCTCTTTGAACAGGGATAGATTTCATCCTAATGTTAAAAGTACCATCAGGAACTTCGATGGCAGACACTAGTGCAGTTCAGAATGGTTCAAACACTTATTATCTTTGTTCCAGGTACTGAAAGGTGGGCAGGAAGCTCCGACAAAGCCCAAAGGCCGCCCGAAGAAAAACTCCATCCCCACCTCAGAAGAGATCGAGGCAGAGGAAAAGATGAACATCCAAGTTCAGAGGCAGATGTTGGAGACATCTCAGGCCCCAGAAGAGCCTGAATTGACAGAGGAGAAGCCTGAAGTCTCCTTGGAGACGGGAAAGTCTCCGGAGCACACATTGGAGCCCTCCCCGGAGGAGACAACGCCCTCGAGTTAAAAGAGGAAAAACAGAAGAAAAAAAAAACAGAAAAAGGAAAGAGAAAAAAACAAAACAAAACAAAAAAAACAAAACCAAAAAGACATTGTGTATAAATCAGGAGCTTGTGCACTTTGTGTCACTGGGAATCAACCAGCGTGGGCTACCGTGGAACAAAGAAACCCAATGCGTATGGTGACCGTCTTTCCCTTCCCAACAGCATGTGTAAGTCCTCCCTGCAGATAACAAGGGGGCCTGAGTACTTTAGAGCTATCTTCCAGACGAAACTGTGTGTCTAGAAACCTGAAATAGCCTGGAGAATCAGGAAAAGCCCAGGGCTCCTTTCATGCCACGGGAGGTGGTTGTGTAGTGATATGACCATCCTGGAGGGTTCGGTGTGTTCGCTTGACCTTATCTTTGCCTTTTAAGGTAGAAATGGACAGAGTACTCAATCCGGCCTCAAGGCAATGACTGCCAGGAAAAAGGGAACTTTTACAGCACAATTTCTCATTTAACCAGCACTTATTTCTGTTAGCCATGGGCCCAAGTGAAACAGTTTTTTGGAGGATGCACAGACCGAGGGTTTTGGTTCAGCCCATTATAAAGATAGGTGCAAGATTCAGACCCAGGTCAAGGTTGAGATTTCAGATCTTCCTTGGAGGTTTGAGGTGATCAGATGTGGGATGTGGAGCAATCCTTTATAAAGATAACGGCCATTGGGTAAAATCTAGATTGAGATCACGGTTTGGATTTCAAGCTGCTCCAGAACTGGGATTTTTGCTTCAGGCCCATTTCTAATTATTGTAGGGTTTGTATTTTTTTCCCCCAAGAAGCATTTAAATATTTTCAGGGTTAGGGGAGAGCAATGGAGTTAAGAAGTGGCTGAAGAAAGTTCGTGTTTGTTTTTAAGACCTGTGTGCCAAGAATAGATATGCATCATGTTTCCTAAAGTCTTGTTGAGGGTGCATTTTGCCCGAAGGCTGCAAGAGATGTATTAAAATAACCTTTATTTTTTAATTAAAAATTAAATATATAAATAAGACTCCGTGTCATTTCTCTTCCAAATCCTAGACAGAGGATTTCTTCTGTGCGTCACATTAGCACAGGCAGCGTCAGCACGGCTACGCTGTGCTGGGTATGTACACCCTGGTTTGTATTCGGCCTGGCTAAGCTGTGCTGATGCTGATGCCACCCGTGCCATGGTGCCTATGCTACTATATATACTTACACTAGCTCTCAGTGAGCTAGGGTGCGTGTGTACACGAGCTGGGAATCACACCCCCAGCTTGTAGTGGAGATACAGCCTTAGTGTTGGGGGCCCATCTATGTTAGAACAGCCTCTCCGGGTGGCCCAATACGGACACATCCTTCCTCCCCTTAGCCCTGCCTCCTATGTCAGGGGCTCACAAGCTGGTCCTCGGGGAGTGAGGGGGAAACTTTACACCTGTCTTCAAGTTCCTGTGCTGGGGGGATCCTCCACCAGGCAGATATGACACTTAGGGCCTCTTTACACCTCTCCTGCCCTTTTATATGGCAGAAAAGGATGAGGATCTTACTTTTGATTTCCTAACTGGTAACCTTGTGTCTTAATCACACATACTCTTCCTACTTTAGGGGATGTGCTCAAATTTTAAAAATTTTTTTTGAACAGGTGCCCATTCCACAGCGTCACCAAACACTCTGAGATGCAAAATAAAAGGAATGAGTATGAGGGTGGAAAGCCAGAAGTCTGGTATCTGTCCTATCAGCTAGAATGTACTTGGTCCTGCTAGTGAAGGCAGGGGGCTGGACTCAATGACCTTTCGAGGTCCCTTCCAGTTCTAGGAGATTGGTATATCTCCAATTATTTATTTATTTTAGGAACAATATGTTGTGATGGATCCCTGGAAGTTAAATCAAGACTGGGTGTTTTTCCAAACATATGCTCTAGTTCAACCACAACTAAAGACTCGTTCTGGTGTTCTTACTACATGGAAGTCCTATGACGTGTTATGCAGGAGGTCAGACTAGATCATCACACTGATCCCTTCTGGCCTTAAAAATCTGTGATTTCCTAGTAGTCATAGCATCAACATTTTCTAAATGAAATTTATTCAGATGTCTTAAATCTAATCATTTTCTGTGAGAACTAGAATTAGGAGCATAATTTGCTGTGAATAGTTTACCTGATGAATTGCACCTTTCTATTTGCAAAGTGTCTGTAAATGTCTAGCAGTTTGTCAAGTTTATTTGGATTTCAAAATCTTTTGCTTAATTATTTTTGATGTGCAAATAATTTCTGGAACTGATAAAAACAACTTCACAAAAATGTCAGTTATTTCCATTTTGCAAGGTTGGAAATAGAACAATTTTTCATTTTTTAAAAAACTTTAAAAAATTATTTTTGAAAATGCTGAGTTTCCAAAATTTTGAAATTTCATTGTCCGTCTTTTTTTTTTTTTTTTTTTTTTGCCACTGAGTGCCATGCAATGAAAAAATATTCAGGGCATTTTGTTTTTAAAATTTTCCTTTTCCCAGTCTAACTTCTCAAAGGTGAGGATGTTTTTAAATGTTCCAGTGGAAAAAGGGGAATTGAAACAAAGAAAAAATGACATCCTCAAAAAAAAAAGGGGGGGGGACAAAAATATTAAAAATCAGAAGTTTCAAAAATATTCAGTTTTCAAAATCTACAACAAAACTAAAACTTCAATTTAAAACAAAACAAAAATTGAAATTTCCTACTGAAAAATTAAAAGTGTTGAAAATGACATCCCCTGCCCCCTTTTAAATTGTTTTTGACAAAACCCCATTTTTCAGTGGGAAAATCTTAATCCAGCTCTAATCCCTGTGAATTATTTGCGTGAGTATTCAATATTCAACTGCATTGGTTATTTTTGAATGGATCCATAAGTCACTCAGAAAGTTTCTGTTCTTTTGGATGAGTATCATTCTTTGCATCTAGCTTTCCAGTGTGATTTTTATTTACGACTTCAACGTGTATTCTACAAATATTCTGATATTCACTTAAAATCAGTCACTTCCACCATCCTTCCTGCCAGCAAACTCAACCTCTAGAAAGTTCACAGAAAACAAACTCTAGTCAAAAGAAGGAGAACATTGTCAAAGCCAGTTAGTTTATAAACTTTTTTTTAAAATAAATTTTTGCCTAAATTACTTACAGTATTTGCTCAACTGGTACAAACCCCATGAAAATTGGTGGGATCCTTTTCATTGATTTCATTGATTTCAATGGGCTTTGATCTGAACCTAAATCCATGTATTTTATGTGCACCTAGAGCAGGGGTAGGCAACCTATGGCACGAGTACCGAAGGCGGCACACAAGCTCATTTTCAGTGGCACTCACACTGCCTGGGTCCTGGCCATCAGTCTGGGGGGCTCTGCATTTTAATTTAATTTTAAATGAAGCTTTTTAAAGATTTTAAAAACCTTATTTACTTTACATACAACAATAGTTTAGTTATATATTATAGACTTATAGAAAGAGACCTTCTAAAAACATTAAAATGTATTACTGGCACGCGAAACCTTAAACTAGAGTGAATAAATGAAGACTCGGCACACCACTTCTGAAATGTTGCTGACCCCTGACCTAGAGGCATAACATACAACAATTCTGATGTGATGAGGCATAGAGGTCCCATTCAGAGATTGGCAGGCCAGAAATTAACCCTTGCCTTCTGGCTAGCTCACTTAGCTGCACCCAGCCCAGATTGGCAGGGTAGCAGAGCTGGGCCAGCTGTGTGGAGATAATTGATCTTCCAGCACCTTAAAAGAACAGAGTGAGGGCAGAATATGGTAGTGGGAGTCAAGAAATGGTGGGAGGGGAGGTGGTTTGTTCGCCTTCTCTTCACTTACACTTGACTGAACTGAGCCACATGCTTCACTTTGGTTTTGAATTGGGCTGAAGAAGGCTTCAGTTTATGCCTTTACTTGGCCCGAGAGAAGCCTGTTAATGTTCAGCCCTTAAAAAGGCAGCATAACCTTTACATTCACTGGTCTGTTCTGCAAGAAAGCCCACCCCTGACTGCAGTGAGCTCTCAAACCCTCTGGAAATCAGGCCAAGCCTTTTCTTGCTGGAATGTGGAGTTAGGTGCCTAAAGTCAGGCATTGACATTTGGAAGTACTGTTCTACGGTGGGTGATATCTGCCATCTCGGTCCAGAAAGTGTTAAACTGTGCCATGCCAGGTGGGAGTAGGGGGAAGACAAGGGTCTGCCTGCCTGGGCCGGGAGGAAGACTCTCTCCAGGAATGGAAGTCTGGGCTCAGAGAAGGAGCAGGTTTAGGAGGGTGTGGATCTGTAATTCGGATAGATCTGGGTTTAGCCTCCGTTAAACCATGCCTGGATGGTCCAGAGCTGTTGGGGCAATGCAAAATGTAGAATTAAAAGTACATGCTGTCCACCCACAACAGGCACCTCTACAGCCCATCAGTCGGAGAGAGCTCCATCGTCCCCACATCCGCCTTAGTACCCGTTGCTTCCCACTTCTGCAGCTGCATTTCACCAGTTCTTTGGGGCACTGAAATGGTGCCTCCTGCTGAGCATATAGCAACTCTGCTTTTGGAGACAAATATTCAGAGATCCCACCTTCATCAAGACTCAGTATGAGAGGCAGTGTGGCCTACTGGATAGAGCATTGGACTGGCACTCAGGAGATGTGGACTCTATTCCTCATTCTGCCAGTGGCCTGCTGGGTAACAGTGGTCAAGTCATTTCACCTCTCTGCACCTCAGTATCCCCACGTGCAAAATGGGGATAAGATAGCTTCCTTGAAAAGCACTTTGAGATCTACTGATGAAAAGTGCTAGATAGGTGGTATAATTATTATTACAAACTTAACATGCTAGTTGGGCATGTCTCTCTGGCCACTGTGTTTCAGTCAACTCCTCAGCAGCTTCTCGCTCCTGTCTCCCGCATTAATGACTGCATCATACTTTGTTTTGCAGCAGCATTCAGAAAACACCTTGCGGTCGAGTCTATTCTGAAGGTGCAGGGTGCAGTACTTGGCCATGGAATATCAGTTAGTTCTGGAGAAAGCCAGGAGGCTTGTCATGTGGATGCCCCCAACAAGCCTGCACACAGATCAGTTGGATGCGTCATCTTTTATCATTAGAACGGCAACAAGAGGCTTTCCAAGCTTCTGCCTTCCCATCCCAGGTTCCCCCTGCAGACAGATCTGTCACTAGAATTCCGAAAGGCAACTTTTCCCATCACTGGGGTCCCCTCTTCTGTCACTTACAGGGGTTCAAAGAGTCTGCTGCAGGGGCGGATACATTTCGAATGGGGCTTGATCAGAGATATTTGACCAGGGAGCAGAACACTGCCAATGTTCAGGGGTGTTCAGATTTTAGTTCCAATACAAAGTACGAAGCAGGCTGTGATGCTGGCATCAGAAATCCCCACAGGGATGTAAAGTGTTCACATCTGGGGTTCTGGCTGGGATTCTCTTCTATATTTTTGGAGCCACCTATTCAAAGCCAATCCTGCAAGGCACTGAGCTATTCCTGCAAAACATTGAGTTCCCTCAGGCCCCAGGCTGGATGATCAGGCTCTAAAACTCCCCTTCACTGAAAACATATAAATACATATTTAGCTGCCAATTTAACTTTGTCAAACTGAGTTTTTTGTGTGTTTGGTTTTTTTTGTTACACCTTTCTCTCCTCTTTTCCCTCCTTCCCCCTCTTTTCTGGGGGAAAAATGGGAAAAAAAGGAAAACAAAGTTGGAATAGAAAAAAAGAGGAAAAAAAGTGAGGGGAAATATTAACTGAGCAGAATAAAATCTGAAAAAAGTCAGCTTGATTTTTAAAAAAATCAAAAGCTTTTTGTTTTTCCACTTCCTATTCTTTTTTGTCAAAAAATCCCCAAACAGTTTTTTCCCCCTAAATGTGAAAAGTCAAGAGAAAAACAAGCTCTTCTGTGAAATGGAGGATTTCGATGGCGTTACCTTATGTGCAACTATTTTCATTCAGATTTATATAGTTCTGCAGGATGGCATAGAGATCTCAGCACCAGGACTGAAATATTTTTATTTCATATATGCTTGTATTTCGTAAAGCTCTTTGCGCAGAAAGAATCATGGTAAGATTTTTAGAAGTGACTAGTGAATTTGGACATCTCAATTATTTTGGGTGCTCAGCTTGAGATATCTGAAACAGGCCTGAGACCTGCTCTACACTGACATGAGTGCCCCATTATGGTGATGCAGAAAAGACACCTCCTGATTTTTAGAAAGTGCTGAGCACCCACCCTCCAAAAATCTGGTCCCTCTAAGGTGTCTCAGGTTGGGCACCGAAACACAAGAGGCACTCCAAAAAAATCACAAGCCACTTCTGAAAATGTAGGCCTATATAAAGTAAAGTGAAGATGCTCTGATCTAGATCGGGTTTAGGTTAGAATTCAGGGTTTGGGTTCAAGGCTGAATCAAGACTATGGGTGGGTACAACACTGCCAAAAATCTCATAGAATCATAGATGTCAGAGGTAGAAGGACCCACCCCACTGTTAAAACACCCACACCATCATCCTGACACTGCAGGATCACTCCCTGCCAAACATGCTTGCTCAGTCCCCCGTCTCCCTTTGCCCAAAATATTTTCCTCCCTTTCACCTCATGCTTTCCTCTCTCTGCCACACCATGTTCCATTGCACTCCCTCAGTGTGCCTCCTACCCCTGCACATTTCCCTGCACTCTCTGCAGTCTGCCTCGTGCTGTCTACATTTCTCGGACTTCCTATACTTTTCTGTTGCATTCCCCTCCTTGCTGATCCAATAGCTCCATTCCTGGCACCTCCATATTATCCTGCCCCTTGCCTGACTCTCTCACAGGGTGTTTAAGGGGCCACTATCTTCCTTGAAGGCAACTTGGCATTAGCCCTATTGGAAGAGCTGGATGGAGGTGGTATCCATTTTTTTGCCCAGGACAGCCTCAAGTTCAAAGGGACATGGCAGCCATCTTACTAAGGGAAGAGTCCCATTGGCAGTAATGGGAAATAGCAGCCATTTTGGATAAGGGCAAAACGTGATGAGATTGAAAGGCATAAATCAGAAATTAATTAGAACACCCCAGGCTTTGAAAGAGAGTTGGCATCACTATATATTTACACCATAGTCTAGTAGAAGTGTAAGTTTGGGGTGGGGGGCAGGTTTCAATGTGGAGATTTGAAACCTACCCCAGGGTGTTTTGGGACATCTCCAGAAGACACTTCTTACTAAACTAAGGAAACCCTCTTTCCTCTCAAGCAGGTGCCTGCTATGAGCAAGAATGGTATCCCAAGCCCCCTGCCACACTCCTACTGCAACATGCTTATCTGAATCATTGGAACAATAATCCAGGAGCATAGCAGTACTTGCTACAAAGGAGGCCTCCTGCAGCCGCTGTGATCTGTCCATGCCAAGATAGAAAGGTATGCTGCTAGGTTGTTGCCAGTCGAACGAAGTGAGCTAATCCCCGTCCAGTCTGTTCCAGCACATCCATTATCTGCTGGAAACACTGATTTTTTTTTGTCAAACAACCTAGGGCAGGAGGAGGGTGAGTTGCTCCACAAATACTAGGGAGCTACTTCCAACCTCAGGTGGCCTGGGGCTGACTTAGCTTTTTGTTTTGCTTCCTGTGGTTAGCAAGAATGTTTAAAAAAATTAATTATAGAAAGGAGTTTCCAACAGAAGAAGGTTAGTGGGAATGCCAGAGTGCAGGCACTGGCAGCAGCAACCTTTGGGTGAATGCTTCCCATATGTCCATAAAGTAAAAGAAACCAACACATCAGAGACAAAATAGCATCCCCACTTCCCAGGTCTACTAAAGTCCTTCCCAAACATTAGCAACACTCATGTCCAGCAGGAAGAGTAGTGATGAGTTCATGGCCATTTATGCTCTCATAGCTGTCAACACAATGTTATATGCGCTGGGAACTTCATGGTGGCACCGACAGAACTGTCATCTTCCCATTCCAAAAGTGCAGGCCCTTGACATCTGAGCAAAAAGAGAATCTTCAAGAGCAGTCTAAGGCCTGTGACACACAGATGAGCAATTCTGAGTCAGTGGATATGCACCTGTACCTCACATGCTTTAGGCTGCAGTATTTGACTTTGTTTCTCCAGGGGAGGGGGAGAGAGACAGTGGAGAGGAAAGATGGATGTTAGCTGGATATTCTGTCTCTCTGCACATGTGCAGAGAGTAGCCTTTAGGGCAACTCGGCTGGGAGGGCCCAGCAACTTCCAGAACAGAAATAAAAGACAGGCAGCCCCATGGACTCATCAGCTGATCAACACAGGACTAAGAGATGTGCCTGCTGTGACAGCTGGATCCCACTCCCTGCCCCACTTTGGACACAGGTCAGTGTTCTTCCAGGTTTATTTACTAGGGGAGCTCTCCATTAGGATAATGTTTGGTCCACCATGGAATATTTTATGGATCAATAGGAAGAGCTGGGGAGGAAGCATTGGTCTCCTCTAGAGGCAACAGAACCTGTGGAACTCATATTGAGCTATCAGCTAAGGGCTCTACAGTGGGATTTTGCCTCAGAGAGAGTGAGCGAATGGGACAGCACTTAATGAGGGGAGGATTTGTGAATTCTTGTCTGACTTAGCTGGGTTTATGGGGAGAAGATGGTGTCTTACAGAGCGAGAGCCTTATAGAGATCCAGAAGTGGACCTTTTATATGCTCATCCCAATCCGTGTACCGCTTTGGATACAGGCACGGATTCTGTTTCACCAGCAATTGTGAGGACTAGTCAGTTATTGACCCCAGGGCTGGAATGCTGCTAGCTGTGGGGATCCCCAGCCTGTTTGTTTGCTGAGGGGGTTCTGGGGTGTGTGAAAGGACTGAGACGCTGCTTCAAGCACTGCAGGGTCCAGCCGACGCACCCTAGGTACTATGGTCTGGCCATAAACACTGAGCAGTCACCTCTGAAAGAAGATCAGAGGGAATGTGTTTGGATGTGTGTGCTGAAGCATAGAAAATGTGATGCTGAAACCTTCTATTTGAATGTCTGTAACAGAAACAAAAAGGGGAACATCTGCACGAAGAACACCAGAGATTTACTGGTTTTGCTGCTTTTGTTGAAAAGTTATTCATAGTATTCCAAACACTGTTTACAATATTTTATCCTATTCACAGTGTGTTTTGGGTGCACGACATGTTTGTTTTACTCAGGATGTACCTGGCGTCTCTCTTTGAAATTGTCTGGGGGCTCTTAACATCTGTTTGTCAAGGGTTTACATACAACAGCCCTGAGGTTTAACTCTGTGTAATGTTTTCTGAACAGGTGCAGGAGGAAGGGGAGTGGGTAGTTATACTGAATGTTGCCTGAGCACCCCCTGAACATCACACACAGAGCCAATTCATTGTAATAGTATCCTCATTAACAAATGGAGGCCTGGAGAGGTGAAGTGACTTGTCTACCATCACATAGCAAGTCAGTAGAACTAGGGATAGAACCTAGGAGCCCCAGGGCATCATTCATCCTCCAGGATTGTCCTGGAGTCTCCAGGAATAAAAGATTAATCTTTAACTAAAGATTATGTTGTGTGATGAAAGCTCGAGAAAACCTTTAGGAATATGTCCAACTAAAATTGGCAACCCTATATCATTGTTGACCTGTGACCCCTTTGTGCAGATAGGCTGAAACAAATGGGCTGGTCTACAGGCCTAGGCCCCCTGGTGCAGTGGGATCTCTATGCCCGGCAAAGAGAGGGCCTGCTCAGCTCCATCCCCCCATGCCCCAAGCAAGGAGCATTCTGGGGTACTGTGGGCTGGGGGTGGGGCAGGGTTTGGCTAGGGTAGGCCTGTGCCTTGGAGGTTCTGCACCCCTCCAAAGCCTCAGAGGGGCCTTTGCAGCAGGTGCACATGTGAGGGCAGCCCTAATGGAGCCCAGGTCCAGAACACAAAGACAGTCCCCTACTCCAAGGAACCTGCAATCTGAGTAGCCCAAGGATAAGCCTGGCTCCTTGTACCCTTCTCAATCTCCAGGACCATTCTGCCCGCTGAATGCCATATTTACTGTTCATCAGTTTGGTCTCTTTCCTTTTTGTGGGTATACTGGTGAGGTGTTCTAAGCAGCCGGGGATGGGGGGGACCCAAAAATGTTTGGTATTTGGATGCTTAGTCTATCTAAACTCAGCCAGGCCTCTATTTTCAATTCTCATAAAAGCAAGCTTTCTTGTGGGATTATCTGGTACATCCTGGTTCCACACTCAGTCAGAAAAAGACCAAGAACAAACTTTCTCATGGAATTATTGTTGTTTCTGGTTCCAAACTAAGCTAAACCCACAGAACATAAAGCAGTGCAAGAATCACAATAGAAATCAAACACTTTTCCAAACTTGGAAAAGAAAGTTTTGGTTCATATAACTGATGATGGCTCAAGTCTGTTTTTACCTTATTTCACCCAGTTAGTTAGTCCACCCCTGTTTAAATATGAAAGGAGTTGAATATTTGCATAGATGTCCATTTAATGGGAAAAAATTCTAATCTGAGCCCTTTCCCATGACAGACAGAAGTGAAGTGATGGGTCAGCTGACCCTTCCAGAAATGTGATCTACATTATTACCCATGAGATACTTTCTAACAAAGTGTAACAATGGCAATACTGTAGTGTCTCTTGCAGTAGAAAAAATCCCATCTTGACTTAAAAAATTGTCAGTGATAGAGAATCCACCATGACCCTTGGTAAATTGTTCCAATGGTTAATTACTCTTGCCGCTAAAAATCTATGCTGTATTTCCAGTCTGAATATGTCTAGCTTCAACTTTTCCAGCCATTGCATTGGGTTATATATTTCTCTGCCTGACCGAAGAGGCCATTATTAAATATTTGTTCCCCATGTAGATCATTATAAACGGCAAAAAAGTCATCCCTTAACCTTCTCTTTGTCAAGATAAATAGATTGAGTTCCTTGAGTCTATTACTAGAAGTCACGTTTTCTAATCTCTAATCATTCTCCTGGCTCTTCTTTGAACCCTCTCCAAGTTATCAACATCCTTCAAAGGCGCCTAGAGCTGTGGATGGTTTAAATATTCTTTTAGATTGAAATCTAACTAACTAACTAACTAATTCAAACCCTTGTTTTTCAAGGTAAAATTAAGATATTTTAAAAAAAATTCCTGACCAGAACTGGTTGAGAAATGAAAACCCAATCTCATACAAAAAATTCAAAATTTCAAAGATGTTATTAAGAGTTTGAAAGGAACCCATGTTTTGCTTTTTCAAAATGTATCACAAGTTAAAAAAAAATCCCCCGATTTTTATTGAAAGCAGTATGGAAAGAGTTTTCCAAGTGGGTTATTGAACATTTTTGTTTACCAAACCCCCAGCTTTTAAGGTTTTTATAATGTTTTCAACAGTGATTTTGTTTTTGAAAAAGATATTGAAAAGAGTGTTTTTATTTATTTATTTAGCAAAAATAAAAGTAAAAAGTTCCAAATGTCAACAATTTTTAACAAAAAAAAGTTCTATTCCTAACTATGGTCCCAATCCTGCAATTTGATCTGTGCAGCTGGAGTCTGGCACTCGTGCAGAGCACCATTCATATTAAGATGGCTTTTAATAAACAAAAACACCCCAATCAACCGAAAACCTCATCTGTGAGTGTGACAGGTGCTGTCTCAATGTTTAATCCTTTGTATCAAAACAAGCTTATTAGTCTAATAGAAACAATTCTCTCCCTCCTGCAAAGGAGGTGCCCTGTCGTGAGTTCTCCAAATATTTGCTTAATTTGCCTCAACATTTTAAAACTAAAACATAATATTTGCCCCTCTGGAACATATCAGGGACTCTCTGTATCCCATGCCCCACCATACCATTGCCCCACTTCTCCCACTGTGGAAGGGTGGACTCACCACTCGTGTACCCCTCGTGGCTGGACATGGTGTGGCAGCTCTTTGCTGTCTGGCGTCCCCTGCCGACGGTCGCTCCAGTCCTCTGGCAGCCTGCCCCTTCTTGCAACTCAGCCCCTCGGCCAGGTCACGTTTTAGTTCCACAAATCTTCCGGGTAACTGAGAGGCCAACAAACAAGAGTTCAGTGAATAATTCCAAGATCTTTTGTCAGGTCTATGGCTGCTGACTTGAGGCCCAGTGGTTCTTACATTATTCTCTCTGGACTCTGAATTGTGCTTGTCCTCTCAGGTCAGGGGACCTCATGCCATCTTCCCCAGTGGCTGGTTGGGAAACCCAGGCTCTCTCACATCATGGGTTCCAGTCCAGAGGCGAACTGCCAAGGTCTGTTCAGTCAGACATCTTACCGCTGCCTCCTTAAAATTAGCCTTTCTTCAGGCCTTTTTCCGAGCCCCTTCCCGGGCTCTTTTTAATGAGAAACACCACCGGGATTTCTCCCCACAGATCTGGTTCCTGCCTTTGTGTCAAGGTTAATCACAGCAGCTTGCTCCAGTTACATGTCTGCCAGGGATCTTCTCTTTCTAGTGCCCTGATAGTGACTGCAAAGTTTTTCCCCTCTCTCCCTGCAGCCCCTCCAATCTCAATCTGAACGCCCCTTTGCTTTTACCATCACTGCCTCTTGGGTTCACTGCCTCCAGCTTCCTCCCACCTGAGGACAACCAGCCTCTAGCCTCAAGGATGAATTATTTAGGTAAAAAAAAAGACAAGACATGCAGTATGGTCCTGGGCCTATAAGCTTGGACAGCTGGCTGTGTGTTCTGAGCACCTTACAGATTTCCTTGGACAGCCACCTCAGAAAAGAGATGATCCCGGGAAAGCCTGAACAGGGTCGCAACCCTACTTCAAGCTTCATTTATTTAGGTAAAAAAAAAGACAAGACATGCAGTATGGTCCTGGGCCTATAAGCTTGGACAGCTGGCTGTGTGTTCTGAGCACCTTACAGATTTCCTTGGACAGCCACCTCAGAAAAGAGATGATCCCGGGAAAGCCTGGACAGGGTCGCAACACTACTTCAAGCTTTATTGCCCCCGGCCTCCTCCTGGCTCAGAACCCTCTGGTTCTAGCTCCAGACCACCCTCAGCCCTGCTACCTCTCACAGGGGTCTCCTCACAGGCCTCCTCAAGCAGCGTTCCCCCTGCCTTGTGCTTCTTCCTTCATGAAGACCCAGCTTCACCCCAGCTGGGTTTGATCACCAATTATGCCTGACACCCCTCCAGGTGCTACCCAGTGGCCTAATTAGACTCAGGCCCCTGTTAATCATGGTTACCTAGAGTGGGGTTTATATACCCTACCACAAACCCCCATGCCAGGACTCTATGTTTCCCCATTCCTACCTTTCTCCCCATTCTCCCATATCAGGGCTCCCCATTTTCCCCATTAGGGGTTCTGAATGCCCCCCTTCCCCCATGGAAGGGGTCTGTGTGGCCTCCCATTTCACTCATGCCCTCCATTCCCCCTTTCCTTGCATGGCCAGGGCTCTGTGTGCCCCATTCCTCCACTTTCCCCAGTCCCCTAATTCCCTCTTTTCTCCATGCACCCAATTCCCCCCCAAACCAGATTCCCCCATTGTTCCTCCTGCCAAGGATTCTGAGTCACCCATTCCCTATTCCTCCCATTCCAGGGTCTTTATGTGCCTCTCCATTCCTTCTCCCATCATACCAGTTTCCTCTATTCACCCCCACCCCATGCCAGATGACCTGTATGCACCCCCATTCCACTCATGGGCCCCACTCTTCACCCTACCATTCTTATTTATTTTCTTTTCTGTCAGCCAGATAAGTCATTCATATGCCAACATTTTTCATCTGTATTGGAGGAAGAGCAGACTTGAAATGGGGGGTGGGTATTGTTATGCTTGAAACTTTTAATGGCTGCCATGCTCTCATTCTTTGATCTATAGACAGCACCGATGCCAGGGGATCCATGTGTCCCTCATTTCCCCCTCCCAGTTCCAATTTTAACCAAAATCATTATGGTTCTGTCCACTGATGCCTAGAACATTCCTTGAAATTTTGGAATTGATGGGGTGCAGCATTCAAACATTATTGCATTGCAGACAGATAGAGAAATGCCATTGAGTTGAGTGTAAAACCTCATGTCACTTGGCAAATTAGCCTGTGAAACTTAATGCCACATGATATTATTGGAGTCAAGGATTTAATAGGATTCAGCAGTGGATAAGATATTCATAAGAACAACGGGAGGATCCATGGTTACATCAGACAGGATGAAAAATGCTCTCCTGAGCATTAGGAAGAGATCTTGGTTGGCTATTGGGGCAGAGACATAAGGATCCATCATTATGTTATCCCAACAGCAAGCCAGCACAGCACAGGCTCCAACTCCGTGAATGTGGTTTTGGCAATTCAACAGGGTTGTTTGTGATTCTTCAGGACATAAGGAAGTACAAAGTATGTTATGCCCCACTTATCTCAGTAACCTTCAAAGCAGCTGCCTCTAATCCTTAATGAACAAAATATGAACTTGCAAGCATGACTGCAATCCACAAACAGATACCTTGGGCCAATTCTGAGCTCTGTTACATCACTGCAAATCAGACTCAATGGCAATGGGTACCCAGACAAGAAGCCAGCTAGAGAGAGAACTACTGGAGCAATGGAGTTACTCCAAATGTACACAAGTATAACTGACAGCAAAATTCCAAGTATCAACCCAACCCTTCCCCTTTTGAGCATCCGAAGGTCAGCCAAGAAGGGACAGGAAGTTGGAGTAATTCTGCAGAACACTATTACAATCAGTTTAAATGACAATCTCCTTGCATACCTACCAATGATTTTTTTTTTTCGCTCTCTGGCTTTGTTAATTTTTTCCCTCTTCCACTCTGTTTATTTTTGTTGCAGATTTATTAGGTGCACAGATAAGTGCCATTTAGCTTTGCAGAACTGTCATCACCAGCACTTTATGAATGGGCTCATTCACTGACAAACTATTTAAACACTAAAAGGGGGGAAAATTTACTGCCACAGGTCAACGAGGAGGCCAAGATCAGCCGAAACTCAGCTGTATTTCTCCTTGAATATAGGAATGTGAGGAGGACGCTGAGAGTTTGCTTTAATTTATCCTCACACATCAAATTTAATGTCACTTTGTCTGCAATGATATTCTGTCTAGAGTGCATGCCTTGGTTTTTAGCTGCTAGCAAGCATGGGATCTAAAAATATCAATAGACAGGGAATCATGCATCTGCTAATAAGGGCTGTGAAAAATATATGTTCAGTCATGCAACCATGCTCTCAAATAAAGTATGAGGCCTGGACCCCCATTCATCCCACTGCTCCTGCCACCAACAATCAGTTCAAGGCTGTGAGGTTGTTTGAAAATGACACAAAGTGTGGTCAGTCAGGCAATAAGCCTGCCTGGAGGAGTTCTGAGTTCAGGTCTTATGTCTGCCCCAGCCTTTATATTTGACCTTGCACAGATCATTTCATCTCTTTGTGCCCCAGTTCCTCACCTATCAAAAGGGGATAATATTATTTCCTTTCTCCCACCTATTGTCTAGTTGGATTGTGAGCTTTCTGGGGGAAGTGACTCTCTCAACTACTTTTGTACAGCGCCAAGCACAATGGGGCCCAGTGTCAGTTGGGCCTCTGGGCATTACCATCATACTTCTACTCATAATAATTTCCATAAAATGCCCTAGAAGGATGATCTGATGTGGCTGTTCTGGAGATGTGTTAACAGAAGTCATGTATATTCTCCATGGGCATAAAACACTTGCAATTTTCATTAGAGCAGAAGTTTACCGCAGTGTCTTTGGCCACCATTTCTGCACCTTGAGTGTTGTGCAAGGTGTCAGAAACATAAGAATTAAGGTCCTTGATCAATGCAGTGATCCTTCTCACCCAGTATCCAGTCTCCAATAGCGGTCAGCACCAGCAGCTTCAGAGGAAGATGCAAGAAACCCTGAAGCAGGAAGTTCTGGGGTAAATTTAGGGAAAGTTTCCTTCTAACCCCCAATATTTAGAGGTTGGTTTATGTCCTGAAACATGAGAATTTGTATGCCTTCCAAAACTCTTGGTTTTTGTTTTAATATTTACTATTATAACCTGGAATGTTCTTGTCGTCCATAGAAATGTCCAATCCTTTTTATGAATCCTGGTAAACTCTTGGCTTCAATAATACCTTGTGGTTGTGAGTTCCATAGGCTAATTAAGCATTGTATGAAATAGTATTTTCTTTTATTCATTTTAAATTTTCTCCCTTTCAACTTGTTCTTGTATTATAAGAGGAGGATGAGGAAAAGATCTTGATATACCATCCATTATTCTGTATACTTTTATCATGTCCTGTTTTATTCATCTCCCCTCTTAGGTAATCCCAATCTTTGCAATCTCTCTTCCTAGGAGAGCTTTTCCGGGCCTCGAATGATTTCTTTTGCCTATTTCTGCTATATATTGTTTGAGATGGTGTGATCAGAAGTGAACACAATATTCCAGAGAAGGTATATTGTTAATTTACATAATGGTGTTATAATTCAGCACCCGGGTACCTGAGAGGTAGCCGCATTTTAACAGTGGGATATACATACCAACTGAGATTTTCATGGGAATTGGGTGAGCAAATCTCTTAGACAGTTTTGAAACTCTCCACTATAATTTGTAAAGTACTTCGGGACCCCATAAGATGAAAACAGCTGTAGAAATGTAACATATAGTGCCGGAAGCCCATTTCAAACAGGACTTGGCAGAGCCCTCGGGAACAGTCTGTAAGGAACAACCCTGAATTGGCCAAGTGGTGAGTAAAGGAGGTGGCCTAAGATTTCCCATCTCTAACTTCTATGATGCATCTGAAGAAGTGAGCTGTAGCCCGCGAAAGCTTATGCGGAAATAAATTTGTTAGTCTCTAAGGTGCCACAAGTGCTCCTGTTCTTTCTATGATGCTATGACCCTATGAATTCCACTACTTTTTTCCCTAGTGAAAGTTTTCTCTTTACCTGATCCTGGGATATTGCCAGGCTTACAGCTCATTATACATGGGAGATCAAGTTGTATTGTAAAGTTGACAAAAATAACAATTTTATATATTTTTTCTCCCCCAGCAATTCCAAATCACCATGCAAAGCCTCTTGACTAATAAGGTCAGATTTAGAGTTGATCCTTGCCTGCTTGGTATATTTGCATGTAGGTATCTGAGAGATTTAAATGGACACCATTAGCTCCCATAGGGCCTCATTTCATAACATACCTTAGAAACACAATCTGATGGAGGAAGATAAGAGACAGCGGCTTCTCAGTAGCAATCAGCTTTAATTCTGCTCTTCTTACAGTGTGAAATCAGTGAAAACAAGGCCTCCATACCCTTGGCTCACAAAGTGCTTTATGGAAATTAAGTTGCACAGAACCCTTGCAAGGTAGGTGAAGCTGAAGAAACTGAGGCACAGAGAGATTAAGAGACTTGCCTAATATCACTGAGAAAGTCAGTGGTAGAGCTTGTCATAGAACCCAGGAGCTCTGACTCCCAGTTTCCTGCTCTGATCACTTGACAACATTCTATTAGGATAGAAGCAAATTTTTAAAAAATAGTTCAGGTGCTCATATTAAACATATTAATTTGATTGAAAATCTTTGGCATGGGAACCAGGCTAGAAATCCCACCAGCTCAGGCCTCCTCATAAGTTTTCCTGAATGTCTATGGTTTTGATGTGAGTGGAAGTATAATAACAACCTTTCTGGTAGTATTTTACCACCTGCAAATCCAGGCAAAATCAGCAGGTGCAGAGGAGAGTGAAATTTAGAGATTGGGAACAAGCTGCAGAATTCAGATCTGGATCTGGATTTTGAATCTGCAACAGTTTGGGGGTAGTTGGAGTTTGTGGTTTTGGCTCAAACCACTATAAAGGTAAGGGGTGACATTTTCAAAAGAACCTAAGTTACTTGGGCCCAGATCCTCGAAAGTATTTAGGTGCCTAACTCCCACTGACTTCTCTTTAATGAGAATTAGGCACCTAAATATCTTTGAGGATCTGGATCTTAGCAGACTAAGTGCCATTGAAAGTCTTTGTTACTTGGGCTCCTAAGTCACTTAGGTTCTTTTGAAAATGTTACCACAGGGCCATTCATGAGATTTGGATATGAATTCTGGGTTTGATTTCAAAGTCACCCGCCCTGGATGTTTGCGGGTGCTTGGGTTCAAGCACATTTCCAGGGTACCAAACTCTTTTGGGCTCAGACTTACTCACTGTTTTAACCTCAGTTATCACAGGACAGACCCTCCCACTACTGTTTTATTGGACTGGTTCACTAGCACCACAAGAGTGTGCTCCAAAGACTATTGAAGTCAATGGGTGTCTTTCTGTTGACTTCAGTGGCTTTTTCCTGTGTGAACTGGCACTGGTATCTGGTGGTCCCAGCAGAGAATGACTGTATAATCACATCAAGTACCAGAGGGGTAGCCGTGTTAGTCTGGATCTGTAAAAAGCGACAAAGAGTCCCGTGGCACCTTATAGACTAACAGATGTGATGGAGCATAAGCTTTCGTGTGTGAATACCCACTTCGTCAGATGTATAATCGCAAGTGCTCATTACTGAGTAGTACACACCGGTGTATCAATGAGCCACGCACGAACAGAGCTCTCCCTTTTGCATGGAAGCTGCACTTTGGTGCGGTCACACCAATATGAAGTTCAGGGCAAAGCCATTGTTCAAGGTCATCGTTATAAACACACTGGCAATAGAATTAGCCAATGAGCAGAACTGCAAATTGTGATTGGAGGCACTCTGTGTGTGTGTGTGTGTGTGTGTGTGTGAGAGAGAGAGAGACTAACTTATCCCTCACCAGAAACAGAGGCTGTGACCCTGGAACAAGATGACAATAGTTTTACCAGTTGAGCCAAAGGAAGGCTTTCTATTTCCTGAACCCCAGATTCATCCTTGGTGTAACTCCACTGAGACTACCCCAGGGATGAATTTGGCTCTGAGTCAGTAGAAGCCATGCTATGGTTTCTTAGCTGGAAGTTGCTACAATTTACATGCTAGCTGGCTCTATCCCCAGCATCTGCCTCCAGTTTTGGTTGCTAGATGCATCCCTTTCTCTATCTGATTTTTATTGTTTTTATGGTATGTAAAAAATGAGGCTTGCCAGAACTGACAGTTTTGCTTTAAGTGGCAAGTAAAGAAACCATGTGACCTTTATATTCCCTTAATGCATTAAGACAGACAGATTTTATCCTCATTTTGTTTGTAGATGTACACCCTTAGGCTGAGATCTCATCAGAGCTTACAAACTAGAGTTCAGATGGGTGGTGCTTGGGTGGGAGACCTCCAAAGAAAAGCCCAGAAGTGCTGCACAAGGCGGTGTCTGTGAAAGTGGGTGGCATTCTTCCTTTTGAGCCAGACTGAATCAATGTCCTGGAATGTTAAGGGGTGCTGTGCTTTTGTGTGGGATCTGAAGCCACAGTCCTGAGCGTTCACAGCAGTTAATGATCTCATGGCACTTTTAGCACAAGTAGGTATGTTTCTCTGGGCCAAATTCTAACTCCTATTCATTCTGCCTATCTAAATTCCACCTGCAGCTTAGAATGGAAGTGGTATTCTTCACTTCTTGCCCCAAAATATTGTGCAATTTAGGAAAAGAGAAATCGCCATATGTAAGAAACTCCATAGTAGGAAGATGTGGAATAAATTCCCTCCTTGAAGGCTTCAGCTTAACATCTAGTAGTTGGTTTAATTCAGAAGCATAAGGTTTTGTATTTCTTACCAAAAATAAAATAAAATATATAAAATCTTAGCATTCACTATAACAACCCTGTATATTCTTGTTATCCCTGTAAATGTCCAATTACTCTTTGGATCTTGCTAAATTTTTGGCATCCTGTGGCAATGAATTCCACAATCTATTCCTTCTACTTGGCGCAAATGTGTTGCTTCTTTGTTGCTGTGTTCTACCCTGGAGATTTCCGCATTTCAAAGATGGGTGATATGATCCTTGTATAGATAGCTTCTTGAGAGCCTTTGGATGTTATAGACGCCTCTCTTACACAGGTGCAATACCATTGTAATTCCTGATTGAGACCTCTGTAAGTGACAGCAGACTCAGACCCTAAATGCTGTCAGATTGCTGCAGTTATTATTATGAATAAGGTTCTAATTTTATCCTGGCTTTTGCAAGAGCTACAGATTGGCACAATAACAGGTTGCATATTAAAAATAGAAGAGCTTGTTAAAGAGATTGTTAATAATCCTGTTATGTTCAGTTCCATTTTTTAGAAAAATGAGAGGAAGAGGAGAGAAATCTATGTTTGCCTAATGAATTCATAATAATAAATCATTGCTACTGTTATTATTCCATTTGGCAAACACAGAAATATTCCCCCTTCCCTCACTGGGTTTCTGAATGGAGCTGAAATGAATATGGCTGTGTCTGTATAACAATTTCTATTTATAGGGCACAATCCCTTCTTGTGTCAAAATAACTTTATTTGTGCTCCAGTCGCATTCTCAATGGCGTTAATTAACTTTTGGTACAGAGACAGAAGAGGCAACAAAAAATGAATTTTGGCAAGATCTGGAGAAGTAATGGCTGGGGCTTTTTTAAAATTTAATTTAATTTTTTTAGTTCTGTGCAATGGAGGAAGAAATGAAAATATTTGTTTGAAATGATTTTAAACCCCAGATGACTTTCCCCATTGATCAGAGTGGGAGAGTGATGAGCGCATGTCTTCAGACTAGAAATAAGGTCCAGTTTTTTTTTTTAAACAGGGAGGGTAATTTAACAGTGGAACATTTTACCAAGAACTGTGATGCGTTCTCCATTACAAGCAATTTTAAAAATCAAAGATGGGATGCTTTTCTAAAAGATAGGCTGTAGTTCAAACAGGAATTAATTCAGGGAAGTTCTCTGGCGTATGATAAGCAGGAGGTCAGACTAGATGATCACAATGGTCCCTTCAGGCTTTATAATCGATGACAATCAAATAATGCTCTTGGGAACACAGTGACCCATTAATTTGAGATGCTAGGACTTTGCCTACGATCCAAATCCTTTACACTGAGTTTGGTTGGAAGGTAGGATGTCTTTAGCAGCACACAGCAAGGAGGAAATGTTTAAGTGCTTGACTAGGGTTTGCCAGTCCAGCTCTGCTCAGCATGGCCCTGGCATGCCACACGTAAATGTTCTCAGCTGGCAGCATTCGGAATTGCTGCAATGCAGTGTTAGTCTTAATCTGGCCTGGCAATATGTGCATGCAGTTACCCAGCATGCCTTGCCAACAATTTTGCTTTATAAATAGAGGTAGCAGAATGCAAAAATTAAAGCGAGGAGGATTTAAGGTCCTTTACATGGTGTCATCGTGCATGAATGTGTAGTGCATGAGACATGGATAACATTCAACTTCAGAGCGCTGTCTAATCAGAGATCCCAATACCAATCTTTCTCCTGTGTTTCAGCTCCTTCATACCCTTCTGTTTCTATTAGCAGGAGTTCAATAATAAGATGAATTTTTTGGGAAAGGAGTTGAGAGATGAAGAGAGAGAGTGAGAGCACACACACACTATTCTACTTCCATAGCATCGGTTGGAATAATAGAAAATGATGCATCAATTTATCTAGTTATCAAAACAGATCTATTCCATACAGTATGTTTTCTGATGCTTTGTCTAGTCTACTTTTAAAATGATCTATCTTTGCATCTAGTTTCTAAGCATTTCTAGTGAACGCATCATGTCACTGTTATACTGAGGCCTGGTCTACACTGGGGTGTGGGGGGGATATCGATCTAAGATACGCAACTTCAGCTACGAGAATAGCGTAGCTGAAGTCGACATATCTTAGATCAACTAGGCCCTGGTCTACACACAGCCCCTAATTCGAACTAGGGTACGCGAATTCAGCTACGTGAATAACGTAGCTGAATTCGAACTACCCTAGTTCGAATAACTTACCCATCCAGACGCCGCGGAAGCGAACTCCGCGGCTCCAAGGTCGACTCCGGCAACTCCTCCTGCCGCGGTGGAGTACCGGAGTTCGAACTAGCGCTTCCGGGGTTCGAACTATCGCGTCTAGATCAGACGCGATAGTTTGAACTCCGAGAAGTCGAACTCGCCGCGTCGACCCGGACGGTAAGTATAGACGTGGCCTTAGATTGACTTATTTCACGTCCTCATGGCGCAGGATCGACAGCCACTGCTCTCCCGTCGACTCCGCTTCCGCCTCTCACCCTGGTGGAGTTCCAGAGTTGATGGGGAGTGCGTTCGGGGATTGATGTATCGCGTCTAGACGAGACGCAATACATTGATCCCGGATAGATAGCTCACTACCCGCCTATCTGGCAGCTAGTGTAGACATACCCTGAGATGCCACATATCCAGTTAAAATACAATGAGGAGTAACGTTTTCTGGCTAATTCTCAGGTGACTTTCACTTCCTGCATTCCCCTGCCTTGTTCTCTATTAATATTATTATTTATTCTTTGTACTACTGTTGCACCTAGGAGTCCTATTCATGGATTGGGATTCTATTCTCCTAGGCACTGTAAAATGCAGACCCTTCCAAATTCTAGAGCAAATGAGGCAGTAATGCTACCAACAGTTTCATTCATCACTCAACACTGATTCATTCCTTAAACACCTGTGCACTGAATGAGGCAGGTGTCCTGTGGGAAAAAATAGTATGTATAGTTAGAAATCGGGGACCAGATTTTTAAAGGTATTTAGGTGCCTAACTCCCATTGATTTTGTTCACCCAGTGTAAAACCCCATGTGGGCATTCACACCAATTTAAACCTGATTTGTTTTGATTTAGCTGAGCTCAGTCATTTGACTACTTAAGCTTAACCAATAAAAAAACAGAATCAGAGTTCCAGGATGAAATTCTGTGGGCTGCACCATGCAGGAGGAAAGACTAGATGATCATAATGGTCCCTTCTGGCCTTAAAATCAGTTACATAGATTGAAGAATGTCCGCACAGGTGTTGCACTATTTAACAAAATCAGATATTAGTTAAACAAATGCAACTTTTGTGTGACGACAAGCTCTTAGACTGCAAGAGGCTGCTTCTAACTTACACAATGCCCGCTGTGGCTGTGAAAAGTGGGGATCTCGTTAATATACATGAGAATCAGGTCCTAAGAACCTTGGCCCAGGGACTGCCTTTATATCCACACCTTGCACAGCACACCATTGGTGCTTAACATATACATAATTATTATGGAGGTGCGAGTCACAGCTTCATAGTTAAGGTTGAGTTCCATTTTGCATTTAAAGCAAGGATTCAACCTCTTTGTTGTGTATGAAAAGTACAGCATATCCCCCCGCCCCCCGCAAATGTACAGCACTCACTCATAGAATGAACACTGAGCTTCCTTAGATCTAATGAGTAACCCCATTCATTAATTTATGAGTTAAATTGATTTAAAAGATATGCGGCATGCTCTCCAAAGGCATCACATAAAGATGACAATAACAATCGGATGCAACCTTTGTAGGATTTCTTTCATCCTGAAAGTGCTTTACAAGTAACTTAACTTTAAATATTATGTTATTTTAGTTCTTAGTTGAATAGCTATTATAGATATTTTGATTGAATTCAACCTCTTTGTGTTGATACCAACTCCAGGAATACTATCCCCAGTGCAGTGCAGTCTTGTCTTACATGTGCAGTATTATCTGCTCAGTGCAGTGTTGCTACCTGCCTAGCATGAAAAATAAGGACAAAGAGGACGGTGATACAGTGCAAACCACTCCAGGAAACACTTGTTCTGTCGAGCACCTGACAGAGATATTTTCTCACTTTAAAAAAAATAAAAATGAAAAAAATGAGGTTTTTTTGGTGGAGGTGAAAAGCAAACAGCCATCACTCTTCTCACCTGTCATACTAGATCATCTGAAATTTTCTCTCAGGTAAAACAGCTGGGTTCAAATGACAGTCACATACACAGTATTATCCACTGCAAAGTATATAGTGTTCAGCTGGTGTCAATCAGCATGGATCCATTTAAACTGGCTGAGAATCTTTCCCCAAGTGATCCAAGATTCACAGACAATATGGAGTCTTTCCCTTTTAGAACACAGGGCGAGACCTGCAGTCTTTGGAAGGCTACTTGGTGTTGGTCCAGCTCCTGTGAAGCAGCTCCTACATCTCTCCCTTTTTGGCCTCCAGAGCCAGCGGTCTGACCAGGAGAAAGGGAGGTGTTGCCAGGGAGGCCTTTATGACCATCCTGGCTGCTGGAGGCTGTGGGCAGCTGGCATAATTTACAGCCTGCTCTAAATTATGTCAGGGACCTGGCCAGCCCCAAGATCTGGATGGGGATGCACAAAGGAAGCTTATCTTGGGCACAGCTGGGGATCCATCCCACATTTTACAAATGGTTCCTGTTGCTACGGTTTCCCGCACGATTTCCCTGGCCAGAGGGCCCCAGACCTAGCTGTTTTCAATAGTATTTTTAAAAAGTTTTCCAGAGTAGGTAGGGCACTAGAGCTAATTGATTTCTGTCAGGTGCTATCAATCTTAAGGACTTACCTGGCCCCTATTACTGTTGTACCAGAGCACCTCACAATCTTTAATGCTGTGAAAAAACAGCTCTACCGCCCTGTTCCTTGAGCACTGCTACCCAAGGATTTTCTCCCTGGATGCCCCCTTTCAGAACAGTTGATCTCAGGTTCCTACTGCTTTCCTTCCCAGGGGAACAGAGAGGCTTGGAGAGCAGGACTGTCACAGTCCCAGGGAGCAGGCAGGGAGAGCCCCATGTCTACTCTCTCTGCCTCTTGCTTGACGGGCTCTTAGCCACTTCCCCTCACTGTCTCTCTCCTCTTCTCTAAACCTAGGTGCCCTGTTTTAAAGCTCTGGCTCTGCTCCCTGTTAAAGGGCCAGTGTTAGCCTGTGTCAGAAGGGTAGCTGGGGGGGTCAACATACAGTAAAAGACAGACCCTGCCTGCCATAAAGGACTTACGAACTAAATGGAGTGGTACGTCTGCCATCTTTTGATAGGGAACATTGTGTGTCTCTCTGTGCTGACTCATTGTATGGAGGTTGGGGGCAAGCAGGCCACGGTGTCTTCTTCATTTCACCTTCTTTGGGTAACACTAGTCTGGAGACGTGCAGGCACTGCAAGGGCTGCCTGCAGCTGTGGCTGGCCCCTGTTCAGAGATGTACATCTGGGTAGCAAAGGTTCCTTGCACTGGGTCATCTGCAGCCTGGCTCGCTCCCTGCTACAATTACACTGTGAGGGTACCTACAGAGAGAGGCTGACACTGGGGAGTCATGGGAGCCTTTGATTACAAGTAGACAAGTGGGAAAGCCAAACCAGACTCTTAACCACTGCAGCAACTTGTTCCATAAACTCTGGAGGGGAGAGAGGACAGAGGAATGGCTCAGCCATTACCATGGGCTGGTTCACACCAGCCCTGATCAGACCAGGCAGTCACAACCCGAGCCTTTCCCACCTGCTGTCTATATCAGGCCACACAAAAAGGGAAGAGAAAGAAAGGAAAAGTTGGAGACCACATATACAAATTAATTAATGCTCTCCAGGCTCCTTCCTCTTGGTAATGTTAAACCTTTAATCCCAGGGATTAAACACCATGGTGTTTTATTTGTCCCTGTAAAACAAGTGTGGAGAGGAGTCCAGAAAACCATTACATCCAAATCCTTACCCTCTGGGCTAGAGATGCAAGCCAAAGGCAGCCTCTAACACAAGCTGTTAGATTCTGCTGAGGTTGGATAACACTCATCCCTCGTTATAGTGTAGCACCCTGGTGCCGCATACACAGAGACATAGCTGTGGTCAGCACGGATTGAAATGGGACCCTTCAACACCAAAGCTATAAGCTCCTGCCACTTGTGCTCAGTGAGAACTCTGGCAGCTCTTGGTAGATGGCAGCTATAGTCTCCCTGGGTGTGTTTACACAGCCCATGGCAGCACGCCTCCGAGACAGACCCAGGCTGGTGATGCTCACGCTAGCAATCTGAAGTAGCTCTGTAGGCAGCACTTTGAAGTTGTGGCTCGGGCTGGAGCTTGGGCTCTGAAACCCACTCCCCTCTCTAGGCTTCAGAGCCCGAGTTCAAGCCTGAGATGTGACTTCAAAGCCCTATCGTTAGAGCACTAGTGCACTGTTAATCCAAGTCTGTTGACCCAGGCTGCCACGGGCTGTGTGAATATTGTAGACACTGAGGCCAGCCACTAGTAGAAGAAATGCTTACAATCACCAAGACAGTGTATTACAACATTACCCTAGAGCCAGGATTCTCCTAATGTATAGGCCACCTCTTTGTGCACCCACCTGATTTCAGTGGGAGATTGAGTCAAGAAATGCAAAACTGGACCCTGTGAATGCTCAGGTGCAGTATTATCTCGTGGATAGAGCAGACGACAGAAATGACTGTGCTCTGGAGACAGGTCACCCTGCAACCTTGGGCAGGTCACTTCTCTTCTGTTCATAGAGTCATAGAAATGTAGGGCTGGAAGGGACCATGAGAGGTCATCAAATCTAGCCCCCTGCACTGAAGCAGGACCACCTAAACCTAGACTATCCCTGACAGCCAGTGATAGGGGTTCACAACCTCCTTTGGAAACCAGTTCCAGAGCTGAATTATCTTTATAGTTGGAAAGTTTTTCCTAATATCTAACCTAAATCCCCCTCGGTGCAGCTGCCATTACTTCTTGCCCTAATTTCAGTGGATCACTATTGATCACCGTCCTCTTGATAGCAGCCCTTAACATATTTGAAGACTATTATCAGGTCCTCCCTCAGTCTTCTTTTTTCTCAAGACCAAACATGCCTATTTTTTCAACCTTTCCTCGTAAGTCAGGTTTTCTAAATCTTTTATCATTTTTGTTTCTCTCCTCTGCACTTGCTACAATTTATCCACATCTTTCCTAAAGTGTGGTGCCCAGAATTGGACGCAGTACTCCTGCTGAGGCCTCACCACAGCGGAGTGGAGAGGGACAATGACTTCCCACATCTTACATTCAACTCTCTTGTTAATATGCCCCAGAACGATATCAGCCTTTTTCTCAACTGCATCACATTATTGGCTCATATTCAGTTTGTGATCCCCTCTAACCCCTACATCCTTTTCTGCGGTATGACTAGCCAGTTATTTGTGCCATTGAAGTCAATGAAGCGATGCCGATTTACACAGAGGATGTGGCTCATGCAGTTTCATTTCCAACAAATATACAATTTTCCAAATATATTTTCCAAGTCTACAGCCCCAAACAGGGATTTAACCCCCCGTTATCCTCCACACACACCAGGTTCCAGTGATATCCTGCTCTGTTATGATGCACTGATAGCTGTCTATACAAGCAGGTGAGTGAGCACTCGCAGCATTCGATACCCAGACATTGACCAGTACATATTACTGCTTCTTGGTTGCCTATGAGTTTGGAAAACCATGATGAAGGGAAGGATATGGGATTTCTCCATCTAACCTACTTCCTCTGCTCAAGGAGCTCATCAGAGGAGGAGAAGAGAAAGAGGCCAGAGAAAGGAGGTTGTTTTTGGATACTGGGATAGAGCATAATGGGGAGACAGTAGATGGCTGCAGCGAGAAGGATGGAAGGTAAGGAGAGAGGTGGGGAGGAGAGGAGAAAGGTGGTGAAGGTCTGGAAAGGCACAGCTGGGAAGTGGTGGAGGGAAAAAACCCAAAATAAGGACAGTGGTGGTCGTTGAAGGAGGGGAGAGAAACGAATGCCTGTGTGTAGACGTGCCCTTGCCTGCCATTCAGAGCCAGAAAAAGCAATGATGTCTCCCCAATTATGGGTCTGGCTTACACCTGGCAACATTGTTATAAAACGCTACCATTCCTTTAGTCCCAATTCTGCTCCCCTGCCACCACTGCCTACGGCTTCCAACTCTTACATTCCCTGCACTGGAATTCATGTAAAATTAGGCCACAATTGCAGGGTGTAGAGGTTCCCTCCTTAACGTGTCAGCTGCTAATCAGAGGGGCTGCAAAGCTACTTACTCTTCTCATCCAACCTTCCACACGGAGGACTGAAATTTGTTTCCTTTGCAGAGATTATTGCTGCTACCTGCCCGGGGAGAACACTCTCTTCCTTGAACTCTCAGGTTAGGCCACATTGTGCCTGAGGGGGTTTCCTTGCAGAGAGGTTCTGTCAAAGAGATGACACAAGAATTTGTTAAGAAACAAATGTGTTCCCTCCCTCTCCCCCATTACTTCTCCACGGCCAGGGTTCAAAGGCACCCAGGCTCGGGAAGCTCTAGTGAAATCGGAGGAACTCTTTGTGCTAGGGTGCGTCTACATGGCAAATAAAGGTGTGATTGTTGTAGGTAGGTTCCAGCTAGGCCTCCCAGGCCTGCTGCCACAGAGCTTGGGGTCTAGCAACACCCAGAGCCTCGTAAGCAGCCTGAATAAATCTGCCTGAGTTTCAACAAACATTTGGCTTGAGTGCAATCCATTTGGCTTGAGTTAATCAGCATTTTTCAGTGAAAATAAGTGTTGGAAAATTTCCAACCAGCCTTAGTCCCACTGACCTTAAATGAAACTTAAGCGCCTAAAGCCCAGATCCTCAAAGGTATTTAGATACCTAACGTCCACTGATTCCCCTTTTGATCCAACTGACAAGTCAAAAATTTGGGGACTTGTAGGCGAAATTGGTGACAGTCAGGTATTTCTTTGATGCAGTTTTCTTTATTTACAAAGAATGTACAAAGTCCTGTTTCCCTGAACACAAGAGGACTCAAACAGCAGAAGAGTTTATTCATTTGCTGTCCTGAGCCTGCCTTTCCAAGCAGCTCTCTGTACCCAAAAAGCTTTTTCTCTTATCTTTCTCTAAGGGTTACATTGCAGCTTTCTGTTACTGTCTGCTTGGCTTTCTCTTTCTGCTTCAGCTTATGCTGGGTGTCTCTCTCCCTTGCACACACACATAGACCAAGACAATTCCACCAGTTGAAGCCCAAACGCCTGCATCTGAAACCCCTTGGGCCACATGGTTCAGCTGTTACATGTGCCTACATTTTGGGTGCTAATACTATTGTTTGAGCCACCTGATTACAATAGGCCTAAATCCCTATTAAAAATGGCACTTGGGCTTCTAAGTCCTTTGGATGCTTTTGAAGATTTTACTGTAAGTGATGTGGCCAAGGGTATATAGGAAATCTGTGCCAGAGTGGCGAGTTGCCCCTAGATTTCCTGCATACTAAGTTAATGCCCTAACCACTGGACCATACTCACTCATCTAGAGGAAGGATAAGAGCTCTGCCTGTGAGAATAAGCCCCCTTCCAAGAGTCTGCTCCTTCTGATAGTGTCTCTCTGACATGTATGGAGCAAACCTTTCATTTTTCTCTGGCAGCTAATGATACATTAGGGTGACGATTTATGGCTCGGCCTTTAGTGTTTTGCTGGTATATGTGCAAGGCTCTTTAAATATTGCCCAGGGTAGAAATCCATAAAGATGAGGGAGGAGTCTCTGTGCAGGTAGCACAAAAGGTGTTTTGTTTTTCTGAACAGAAACATCAGCTTATGAAGCTGCCTGTTTTTTCTCTCTGTCTCCCTCTCCCCCTTTCTTTGGCATAGGATGTGCAAATAACTAGACACATTACTAAACAAATGCGTCTCTCCTCCAGGTTTACACATAAGCAGCAGCTGCTGCCTGCAGTAGCCTCAAGCCATCGATGCCATAGAGTGACTGCAGATACTCAAGTGAAGGATGGCGGAACTGAGGGCAGAAGTAGATTTCCCAGAGTGCTCTGGGGAGAAATGTGTCAAGTACTTGCAACATGCTGGCAAAGCAAGTGACATGTCCCCTCTGAATGGTTGGTCCGCCTGGAGGATAGTAGTCTACTACTTCTGGCTGCTAATGGAGTTGCTCCAGTGGTAGCAGTATGTGTTGCTGATACTGGAAGTCCCAAGCCAAAACCCTCCTGATGTCCTATGCAGTTGAGGGTGTTACAGGTGCAGGGTTCAGAAGTACATTTCAGGGCCTCTCTAGAGAATTTCAAACCATTGCCTCTCTTCTTTCATCTCTGCTTTCAACTCTACTTTCTGCCTGTCCCTACACTTTTCATCCCTTCTTCTCCCCCAGTCTCTCTCCAGGACTCAACCCCCCAGGTCCATACAGTTCTGCTAATGCCCTCCATATCACCCCTCCTCAAATCCCTTCACAAGCTCCACATATTGTGGGCAACCTCCTTGTCTTTACATTTAAGCTCTGCTCAGCTCCACACCTGCCGCATCTCTGCTCTCAGGTCATTCTACAAACCGCTTCTCACTATCTTGTCTCCTCTCTGATCCCTTTGTCTCTTTCTCCCACTCTTGGCTTTCTGCCTTTTTCCATGATATCCTTAAATGAACGCCGAGCGCCCTGCCTTTATTATTAGTTATATCGTGTAAGTGTCCAGCATGTGCTCAGCCCTTTCCAAACTCAGAGGAAGCCACCACAAAGAGCTGCAAGCCCATTGCCTTCCCAGCATCTTTCCCCACCCTTTCTTCTGCAGCTTCTCCCTGCACCTGTCTCTCTTGCCCATCATGAACAAATGCCTGTATTTATTTAGATTAAGAACAATGGTGAAGAGGGAACCTATCCATAGGCCCTGGGTGCCCTTGACATAACTTAAAAATGAATCACAAAAATGAGCTGGTTGGAAAATATTTCCTCCTTCCCTCCTCCCACATAGAGTTAAACTTTTTATCAAAAATCCAAAAAGTTTGCAGCCAAAAACACAGAAGAACCTACCAAGGGAAGCAGAGTCTTCCCGTGAAAACGTTTACTGACTTCAAAAACCCAATTTTCGGGCAAAGCAGTTTCAATGGAAAATTTTCCACCAGCCCTAGTCACAGATAATTCGCTAAGTGCAGGAGAACAGTTTAATATAACCCCCATTGATTAGCTAAGCAAACTTACAAACTCATCTCCTCCCCCACCCCCACCCCGTGCATACCCCGCTTTAAAATGCCTGGGGGAAAAGGATGAATTTTGCAATAAACATAAACTATCCAGCTCAGAAAGAAGTATCACGTGAGAGCCCTGATAATCATTCTGTTTTGGAAAAACACTTGAACACAACTGCTTAGAAGCACTTAGCAGAGTGGTTCTGTGCTGATGTCTGACACACACAAGCATTGGGAAGGCTGGGAGGGGGGCGAGGTGTAGCCTGGGGTATTGACTGGAGTCCTGTCCCTGCATGCCAGTGGGAAATCTCTGTCGCTATCTTTTGCCAAGGAAAGGAAATGCTGGATTCTCAAGGCCTCATCTCCTGAGAGATTGGCAGCAGCTGGGAAAGAGACTCACACATTAAACCGGTCCTGTGGGAGAAGTGAGCAACCCTGGTTAATTTATTCTGCTTTCCTATTGGCGATGCCAATACAGCACCCTAGTGAGGGTCTCAGCTAAGAATATATGCCAAGCAGACTGCTCTTTCTGGGGCTGGGATTCAGGCTGTGAGGCCAGTTTGAGTAAAGTCTGCAAGTATTCACCCTAGGCCGCCACTTTCCCTGTTTCATTTTGCTCCTGGTCAGGTTCTCTTGGTTGCACTTTGCAATATGCTCCCGTAGCTGCCACATACGATCCTAGCAGACCTCAATCACCTAGGCTGTAGCTCAGTCAGAAGATACAATCTTGATGTAGGAGTTATTGGGAAAAATTCTGTGGCCCATGTTATGCAGGAGGTCAAACTACATGATCATAATGGCCCCTTCTGGTCTTAAAATCTAAGGGTGAAATCCTGGCCCTATTGAAGTCAGTGGGTGTTTTGCCATTGACTTCAATAGGGCCAGGATTTCACACTGTGAAAGTATGAAACCCTGCAGGCTATAGTGGAGCTCCATCAAAGGCCTGGTCTACACTACAAAGTTATGTCGATGTAAGCCACCTTGAGTCAACATAGCTGTGCATGTGTCTACACTTAAATTTGTCTCTCACCAATGACACAGTAACACCACCTCCCACAGGCGGCGTTGAGTCATGGTCAATCTACTGAGGTCGACACAGCACAAATGTAGTCGCTGCATTATCTATGTCACTCTAACAGTCCTCCAGAGGCTTTCCCACAATCCCTGACACTGACCATTCTGGTCATGATTGTGAATCCCACCACCCAGGAGTCACAGGGACTGGGCAGGCTGCACCTCTTTAAAGCCCTGCAAATTTTTTAAATGCCTTTTACTGGTTGTCCAGCTTGGCGCGCACGCCTAGCAGCTCTCCACTGTTGGATGCAACTGCCCAGCTGACCATGCCAGCTACACACTCCAGACATGCTCCGGCTTGGAGTAGACAGGAGATACTGGATTTCCTGGGCTTTTGACAAAAATGTTTTTTTAATTTTTTATTTTTAATTTTTTTAAAATTTTGCCTGAAACCAAAATATTTCAATTCAAAATGGTGCTGCTGTTCCACCTCCTGAGAGTTGTATTTTGGGTACCTTATGCTCCCATTCTCCTGCATGGGCTGGGGTCTCTGCCCTTCATGTCGAACTAATCTCCCATGATTCACCACTTTCTCCTTTCTTGAGGAGGTGAGAGGGTGTGTCATAGAAGTCCCAGGCCATGGTGAATTCTGGGAGATGTAGTCCAGTCAGAGAGTCTGGCCCATAGAGGAGAATGGACGCATAAGGTGCCAGAAATACAACTTCTGTGAGGCACTGCAGAGCAATATTGAACAAAAATATTTTGGATTTTGGATTAGATATTCTGAGCTTTGAAGTAATGAAAGTTTCCCCCAACATAGGCACTTCTATGAAATTTTTTTTAGTCAAAACCCACTTTTCCACAGAACAGTAGTTTTGACAGAAAATTTTCAACCTGGCCCTAGCATTGCTCTTCTCTATAAAAACATGGCAGTATGGTATAGTAGTGTTCAAATCTCACAGTTTGCAATCCTATTACCACACTTTTTAGGTCCATTTCTGTAGAACACTGTTTTATTATTATTAATTAGTTGTATCATGGTAGCACCTAGATACCCCAACGAAGATTAATCGATTTTTTTATGGCCAGAAGAGACCACTATGACCATAATCCAAAGTCTCACATAGAATTTCATCCAGTGATTTCTATGTCAAAAGATCAGAGCCCCACTGTGCTAGCTGCTAGGTACTGTACAAACACATACTGTCCCAAAGAGTTTCCAGTTTAAATAGATGAGATAAAGGATGGGAGAAGAAACAGAAGCACCAGAAGGGAAATTCGCTGATCTAAGGTCACACTGCAGGACAAGGAATATCACTGGGCTCTCTTGAATCCCAAGCTAGTGGGCTACCCACTAGATCATGCTGTCTCGTTTAATTTATTATTATTTTTTTAAGTGCAAGGCCAGCTTGTGCCTCAAAGGAAATGCGTGTCTGTAGCAACATACACATCAATTTCATCTCTAGATTTTCCCATATCAAGCCCCACATTCCAAGCCTGTGTTCATCAGAGGCCGGACCTGAGCCAAAAAAAAAGGGCTGCTTTCCCTTAGGCATGGAAAGCTTGATCAGAACTCTGGCCCTGCCCATACTTGGATGCTTTATTATAATAATAATAATATTTTAATAAAAGAGCTGTCACTCAAATATTTCAGGATTTTTTTTTAAAAGGAGTAATTAGAACTCCTGAGCCAAAAGGAATAATGTGAAAAAAATGGAGTGGGTGAGAGACCCCAAACTTTAGCTGAGAGTCAGAATCCTTCTGGGAATTTGTTGATTTCCTTGACAGAATTCAAGAAGGCTTTTTGCTTCATACATTAACTACATCCTGCAGTGGCAATTGCAGAGTGAATGAGGCACACATGGATTTTCAGTTGAGATGTTAAACCTCTCTCTCGCCTCACCCTGCCCCCCCCACACACACACACCAGGACCAGCACAAGACACTTCAGCATGAGGTTTGAACACTGGGAGGGGTTCCAGGAATGAGTAAAACAACTTGAAATGGAGCTGATGATTATATATAGCCAAGCCTTACTTGGGCAAGGCTTTCATTGACTGCAATGGGAAATTCAGTGCTGCCAGCTCTTGAGATTTTTATTTGGGCCTCATGCTATTTTTCATAAAGCCTCAGCTCCTGGAATCATGTGATTATATATTCATGTAACAATAAAAAATAAGCAGCTTCTAGTCCTTGAAGTGACAGGGAAAAGGTTGAAAATGTGACCCCCTAAAGGCTCAGAAAATCAGAAGGAAATCAAAAGAACCCAACATGTATTATTTTTAAATATCTCATGATTTTTCAGCCAATCTCATTATTTGCATCAGTGAAACATGATTTTTTTACTGCTTGGGGCTGACAGTACTAGAAGTTTCATGCCAGTAAGGATGGCGGGATTTATAACCCGGTCCTTACGTTGGTCACTTTCTCTTATCCTCCCAAAAGAGATGTTGTCACCTTGAGTTAGTAGAAATTTACTAATTTTTTTAAATCAATTTTCTGATAGTGCTCCCTCTGCAGAGTATGTCCTGGCTTAATATTTTAAAATTCCTTAAAAAAAGTAACCTTAATAGAACATTTTCCTGGTGATATTTACAAGTATCTTTTCAGCACAGGGGAAACTAGCAACTCAGCGTATCATTCTCCTCTCTTGGCTGGAACTAGTATGGTACAAACAGTAGACAAAGATCATTTTATATGTAGCTACATCTATAACCCAGAAATTAATCAACATATAAAACTCCACATTGTTGGGTATTACTGTGCCATGAGCATATTTCACAGTCACTCAATAACGTACTCTGTATGGTATCCAAACTAAATACAAAGTTGGGTGGGGCTTCCTTTTTCACCCCTTTGATTGTTCCTTTGGCATCCCAAGAGCTTGGAAATGAAAAATGCATTGGCTTGAGCAATGTTCTCCACATAAGTAATAGGACACTGGGATGGTCCCGAGGGCAGTTTTCCATCAGGTGGGGAAGAGGGTTGTATCTCGGCCAAGCTAGCCATCCCTCAGACAAGCACACGGGACATGATGCTTTAGTCATTTATTTATTTTTTATTCTTGCGATTTAAAACAATAAATCACTGATGTGGTTGCCAGTCTCTCATGCTTTGTATTCCATCCCTCCCTCCAATTAAAATGCCACTGCTGACTTGGGACTTTGATTTTCTGTTGCTCTGGCCCTTGTGCAGACTTTTACAGTGGTGCAAACTGAGTGTGAAACACGATGGGTTTGAATCTCATTCACAAATTAATGCAGTAAAAGGAGGCCTTAACATGAGAGTTAATTAAAGCTACACTCATATTAAGGCCCCTTTATGCCATTAGAGTGGTGTAAAGGGGCCGTAGCATAAATGAGAATTAAGCCTGCGTGTCCTCATTTATATAATGCAAAGAGGATATAAAATGGTTGTACTTCACACTTATTTTGCACAGGTTTAAGTGACAATACACTGTGCCAGGCAGGGAAGAATTAGCCCCATGTTGCAGAGCAACAGTCAATCCAGTTTATAGTATATGAAAGCAGAATTGTGTCCTAATTAATTAGAATTTTTATGGCAAAGACAGCATTTCTCATGGATTATTCTGAAAAGCAGAAGCATGAAAATGTAATTAACAAGTAACATGCTTTTTTGAGCTGGTAAGAAACAGAAAAATAATTTTGTGAAATATTTTGAAATTTCCACGTTTTTTCCATTTTACTGGGTTTGAAATAGAATTTTTTTCAAAAAAAAATTCTGACTTTTTCCATTTAAAATTTTTGAAATGTTAACATTTAATCCCACCCCCCAATACAATAACAGGAATACTGTCCAGGATTATTTTAAATCCTTTTTTCCCTACACTGTAACTTTTCAAAACTTACTCAACTTTTGAAAAGTGAGTGAGTGGAAAAAGGGAAAAAGGAAGAAATGTACATCTCACCCCATCCCTCTGCAGGGAGACATCTTTAATTTTATTTCATTCTAAAAGGGAAATGGGGAACAAACAAAAATTTGAAATTCCTAAAATTGTTCATTTTTTCAAAATCAAACCAAAATGAAAATTTCAAAGCAAAAATTCTCTTTAGTTTCTTTTTAAAAATTCCCACTGAAAAATGGAACTATCTCATCAAAGACATTTTCCTGTGAAAAAACTGGCTTTTATTGAAACCCCATTTTTGGTGGGAAAAGTTTGGGTTGCAAATATTACTGATGTTGAACCTCTTGAATGATTTGTGGTTCAAGTTGTTTTCTATTTGATTGTAACCATTATTATTATTTAACATTTATATTGCAGTAGCTCCTAACAACCACAACCAGACTGGTGTCCATTGTGCTCAGCAGTGCAGAGATAATAATAAAAAAATAAATAACCAACCCCATACCTAGAAAGAACTCCCTGAGATAATGGGGAACTGCATAGATTCCACCCCCTTGAAAAAAAACAAAATACCCTCAGAACCTCCTGCCAAAATGTAAGGCTTGTCTACACTTAGAAGTTTACCAATAAAAATTCCAGAATAATTATTCTCAAATAGTTAGTTTGCTATAATCCCCCATGTGGAGTCACTTATTTTGGGATAGCTATCTCAGTAAATTTCCAAGTGTAGACAAGCCCAGGTGGCGCCACACACACACACACACACACACACACACACATTCTTTCTTCTTCTACAGTATCTTCCATTTGAATATCTCTAATTACTTTACAAACACTTCACAACTCCCTCTAAGAGGTAAATAAATGTTATTTATCTCCATTTTACTGATAAATAAACTGAGGCACAAGGAGGTAAAGTAGCTCAAGGTTACACGCAAGTCAGGCTGGGAGAAGAAGAACCCAGGAGTCCCAAGGGGAACGAGGTAATATATTTTATAGGACCAACTTCTTTTTGGCGAGAGCCACTGGCTTGAAAGCTTGTCTCTCTCGCCAACAGAAGCTTGTCCCTATAAAAGATATTACCTGGCCCACCTTGTCTCTCCAATATCCTGGGACCAACATGGCTATAACTACACTGCATACAAACCAGGAGCCCCAGTCATGTTTTCCAGTCTCAGCTTTGATCTTCCTGTCTCTTTCTCTCTCTTGCACAGCACATCCAGCTCCTCCTCAGGAGAAAGCTGTAGTCAATGCTACTGATCTGATCTCAGGCTGTACAAACTTCATTGACATTGAATTGCACATCCCTTTGGAGTGTCTATACCTCTCTCTCACACACACACATACACACACACACTCTCTCTCTCTCTTGCTTGATCCTCCTGGCTTGCTTTGCCTAATTGAAACCTCAGAGTTTTGTTGTAGAGCCTGTTGCTATAAACACTCTGTCAATTTGCATAAGTATGTGACATTGTAAAAGTTCCTGAAAGATTTTATCTAGTTGATTTTGGCTCCAAGCCCCATATTCATATAGAAATGCCAGGTAGAAAGACAATGTGTGTGTATCTTTTCAACTTCCTAAAGTCCATCAAAGTGGAAAGGGAGTGAGTTTCTTAATCCAAACAGTTAGAGACAAAGTAACGCAGAACAAACCTTTTCTCGTCTTTTCTGAATGTTTTTTGGTTGTGCTCACTGTATGGCAGTCAGGGAAATATTAAACAAACCCTTATATCTTTGGGTTATTTGGACAATTTTTTAAATATTAATTCATCTATAAAAACTCTTAAACTGTCAAAGCTAAAGAATTGTGCAACATAACATTACAGTTATATAAACACAGTTGCTTTGGAAATATTTTTGTTCAACATGCACATTTGTCATCTTAGTTGTAAAAGCCTTTTTTTTTTTTTTTTTTTAAGAAACAAGGAGCGAAAAATATCACATGAACTCTTGGCTCCATTGAAGTCAATGGGAGTTTTGTGCGCTGAGCATTTAAGTTTTCTAAATAAAGCCTACATGGGATGTAATGGTGCCTGGTCTTTGTGCTGGTGCCTCTATACAGGGGTGAATATCACTGTAAAATCAGTGGGGAAATAGAGAACTGGGTGGTTTAGCTGATTAATAAAAGAATCTAAAGTCTTTTCTCTCTAGGCAAGTATCAGAGGGGTAGCCGTGTTAGTCTGGTTCTGTAGAAGCAGCAAAGAATCCTGTGGCACCTTACAGACTAACAGACGTTTTGCAGCATGAGCTTTCGTGGGTGAATATACTAGGCAGACATTTTGAAAGGAATTCCCTCTTCCAGTGTCTTTTGTGGATAGACACCTATTCCCTCCATCATGTTTGGGGTTGTTTGAATATCAGTTCAGTTTCCTAGATTCTTGCAAGAGGTGTGTTTTTTACAAAAGTGCCAATTCAACAAAGCACTGAAGTATGTGCCTAACTTTAAGCATGTGAGCAGTCCACTGAAGTTCTGGATTGCTCCTATAATTAAAATTTCATGTGGTTTAGTGTCCCGTCAGTTAAGGGCCTAACTAACTAATTCATTAAATTTTCATCAAAAAAAGCACAAGGTTCATTAATAAAGAACACTCTATAAACAGTTGTTGCATTACACTTTACCCCATATCGGATCAGAGTATTATCTTCTTTAGATTTACATGCCAGAAATGGTCAGTTTATTTCCTGCTAACCACACCCATCAGAGGTACCAAGGCCACAGCATATTAATTGATTTAAAAACAGTTAGCACCTACCAGGCAGAGGTGATAAATCAGGATTGCAAAGTAATTAATTGGAATTTATAAATCATATGTGAACTAAGCATTTTAATTAATGCTTTTAATTATGGGTATAAAATATTTCAGGTTTAGATCAAATGTACAAGTTGGATGATATATATTGTAGCTAATAAAATATCAACAGCAGATACAACTCTAGCAACCAGTAACCATTGAGGTCTAAACATTTTTGTTGCACACCAACAGATGGCTATTTTTGAAATACGGTACATAATGTTATTGCCAGGGGATTAAGACTTGTCATTATATCTCCATCTTCATTGCTCTTGTAATAGTGGAATAATTAACTGGCTAGCAAGGTTATCTCCCATGAATTCATCACGTGCTCAAATGTGCAGATGGATAATGATGGATTTGACTCAATAGGCCCAATTCTCTGCTCCTCTGGTGTCATTTACACCAGAGTGTGAGGTAGGTGTGAAATGTTCACATCAGAATGGCTGTGTTTAACATCCACTTTGCCAGCTCTTTGCACTGGTGCAAATGACACAAGCTGCAGGGCACTGAAGAATCAGACCCAAAATGTGTGTTTTGCAAAGATATGAACAAAGCACCATGTTTTTAAAGGTGTTCAGTTACCTAAAGATGCAGATAGGGACGTAGTGGGGTTTTCAAAAATGCCTAGGCACTTAACTCCCAAATCCTTATCTGGAGCACAAATTTTGCTACCTATCCTGAAGGTAGCAGGTAAATGTTGTTTGTTTGAGATATTTATCTTTTGAGGCATTTCCATTGCAGGCATGGAAAAGTATGAGGTGTGCCTGGTATTCCCACCCCCACGCAGGTGGGCAGGAAGTGGATGGAAAGAGGAAAGGAGTGGGTGGAGTGATGGCTCCATCTCCCCAAAGTGCCAGACGGCACAACTGACCCAGAATGAGGAGCAGTAACCTACTACTGCGAAAGGTCCTTACGTGGGTCAAGTTGTTGAAGACACTCTAGCCCTTTAAGTCTCAGGTCTGGTCTACACATAAATGTTAGGTTACCCTAGCTATGGCACTCAGGGGTGTGAAAAATCCACATCTCTGAGCGTCGTAGCTAGGCTGATCTAATCCCCAGTGTAGGTGCAGCTAAATCAATGGAAGAATGCTGCTGTCGGCCTACCTACTGTTGCTTGGGGCGGTGAAGTTCCTACAGTGATGGAAAAGCCCCTTTTGTTGAAGCATCTACTCTATGGCAATACAGTGGCGTAGCTATGGGGCCATAGCTGTGCCACTGTAGTGCCCGTAGTGTAGACGTGGCCTGTGACACACCAGAACGCTGCGGCACTGGGCTAGCTTTCCACATACCACTTTGTCAATGCACATCAATGCTGAGCCCGAGAACTCTGCTATTTTACACGGGGCCATTCTCTTGAGCAGAGCCTTTCTCCCTCTCTCCAAAGAGCCCTAGAAACCAGTTGTTAGCTGTGACAGACTGACAGTTTCCTGAATGAATATTATTCAGTTAAGCTGAACCTTACTGAACTAGGTTTAATACTTTTAGGGGCTTATTGCATTAAAAATGCAATTGTGTATCTGTTACTGTAGAATGATATGTACCTTCTCTAGGAGGAGGGAGATGCTAATGTAATTCCTCTGTTATCAACCCTTTGAAGCCACCCCCAGAGACCTGCACATGTAACTAGTTCAAACTGGAATCTCCAGGGACCAGAAGACAAAGAAAGGAGTTTTCAGTTAAGTAACCTGGTTTTAAACTGGTTCAAGGCCTTCTTCCTATTCCAGCAACCAGACAGAATCCCTGGTCCATGGGGGACCCCAGTCCTTCAGGTAGGGTTGGAAGAACTGGGCCTCTGAGGTTCAGTAATACTGGATGCTTGTTCGGAGCTGAAGATGTGATGAATTTGTGACGACAAAGGAAATCCCTTGGGTGGGGATTGAAGGGCTGCTCCTGCCAGAACCCATATTGGAGTTGGAGTGAACCCTGGTGAGCTTATTAGCATGTATGCATGTTTTTAATTGTTTTTAATATGTTTTCTCTGTAGTGCTTTTACTTTAAGAATAAAATAGTCTGGCATAAAAAAGAGTGGTATGGTACTTTATAACTGTACCGATTACGTCGGTTAACTGTCTCTGAAGAGAAAGCAAGCAGGTATTCTTGGGCAGCCTGTCTCTGCCGGGAATAACACAGTGAAGGCAGGGAATTGGGCAGCCTAGAAATATCCCACTCAGAAGGGAGTGAGAAGCCAAGAAAGGCTATGGCTGGTGAGCCAGAAGCCTGTAAGTGGATGAACTTGCGGGATCACTGATGGGAAATATAGGTTCCTTAACCACATGGAAACAGGCAAGTTTCCCAAGAATTAAAATGGTCTAGGAACCGGTTTATAATCTCCTAACATCAAGCTCCCATTCAGCCAGTGTCACAAGTGATAGAACTTTTCATCAGGATGGCTGCCACCAGCATGAGTTTCATAAATGTCCATGAATTTTAGTCAAGAGCTTACATTAGAAATGCAACTAAAAATTTGGTTGGGTCTTAAGTGTTGCTCACTTCAGCTGAAACTCTACCCAGTGCAGAGGGTCCAGCACAAGGTCCATGGATTTCTTTAATCCCATTTAAGCCTTCAAAACAGGGCTTAATTGGTGGCTAGGCCTTATTGGACTTAAATGGCACCTAGATGTTTTGCTGTCCCTCTGCCTGGAGGTGTTTTCACTTCCTGTGAACACCCAGGATGCTACACTGAGAAATATGTGCTGATTTAAACCAGACTCCTTAGTTCAAGATGGCCAAGATGATGAGATGTACGTTTGATTTTCCATCTTTGAGTGATACATCCCAAATCCTGAACCCCCTTCTCAGGCTTCTGCCTGGCATCAGTAAATTGCCCCTCTCCTCTGAAAGAGAGCCTCTGGGGTGGATTAATGAATGCAAAACGCTCCCTTAGCAAGTGGGTGTTCAGGGAGACAAACAGCCACAACTATCTAACCTCATTTGTTTTCTGATTGCTGCACCGAGTATTGAGAAAGGAATATGTTCCAGACTCCACAAAGGGATGAACAGAAGAAGGAGCTCTTATTCTATCTGGGATTTTTAGAATTGGTTGATATTTTTTCAAGGAAAAATTCTCATAAAAAATGGCCTTTTTAAACAACAACCACCACTACTCTTTGTAACCAATTGTCAAACATTTTAGGTTTGCACAAAAAAATGTGCCTTTCTTTCCACCTCAAACTCCCCAAAATGTTTGATAACATGGTTGAAATTTTTCATTGACAGAAAACATGGGTGTTGGTAAACATAATACGCTGATACCATCATTTATAATCCTTTGTAATGCGCTTTGCAAACTATGAATAAAAAGCTATTTGACTCCTATGTACCATTATTACAAAAAGCTGGTCAAACATTTTCTGACAGAACAGGGTTCCATCAGAAAATGCTGATTCAATACATTTTGTGGGAACATGTTGATTCCATGTGATCTGTCAATGGAAAACAGGCAGGCCAGTTGCACAGCTTCCTGGCCACATGGCTGCTTGGCCAGCTGCCCAACTCCCTGACTCCCCAACTGGCCAGTGGGTGGGCAGGCAGCTTGTTAGCTGTATATTATATTTTATTATAGTAAAGATGAAATGTTTTGATTTTATCAAAACAAAACAATAGGGGCAAAACAAAATGTCGCCTGGATGTTTTCCAAGAAAATTTTTGGTATATACCCTTCTGACCAGCTCTCTGGTTATGACTCAGCATGACTATGGCCAATTTTTGTCTCTTAGGTAAGTGTCTAATTCAGGAAAGCAATTAATCACATTTAAATCCATCCCAGTTCAGGACAGCACTTAAGTACACGCTTAAGTGTTCTTGGCTTTTACAGGAACTAAGTACATGCTTACAGTTAAGCATGTGCTTAAACACTGTCCTGAAGAGAGCTGCTTTCTTGTCCCAAGGCTTTTAAGACAGGAATGAAAGCTCCTAAGTTGGCTGTCAGTTATTATGTATCCAGACACTTATTATATGCTATTTAAATACAAATGAACTGTAATTTATTAAAGATTAAACCGTCCCTAAAAGGCATCTCTTTACTCACATATCTATTACACCACTGTTAAGCCATTGTAAATACATTTCCAGCTAGCACAGCTCCCAGTTGGAGGAAGCTTAACTTCATACTGAATTTTCTCCTTGCAAATTTAATTCTTTAAATTCTTACAAATGTATGTATGTATCTGAGTGGAGGGCAAGTTGTACTGACCAAAAAGCCTTAAATGGCTCAGGATCTTCCTACTGGAGATAACACCTGTCTCCTCATGCCACCCCCTTGAAACTGAGCTCAAGAGAAGTATCATCGGCAAATTTTGCCACCTCACTGTTTATCTCTTTTTTAAGATCATTTCTGAATATGTTGAATAGGACTGGTCCCAGTACAGAGCCCTGAGGGACACCACTATTTACCTCTCTCCCTTCTGAGAACTGACCATTTATTCCTACCCTTTGTTTCCTATCTTTCAACCAGTGACTGATCTATGAGAGGACCTTCCCTCTTATCCCAAGACAGCTTACTATGCTTAAGAGCCTTTGGTGAGGGACCTTGTCAAAAGCTTTCTGAAAACCTAAGTACACTATATCCACTGGATCCCCCTTATCCACATGCTTGTTGACCTCCTCAAAGAATTATAGTAGATTGGTGAAGCATGCTGACTCTTCCCCAAAAAATCATGTTCATCTGTATGTCTGATAATTCTGTTCTTTACTATAGTTTCAACCAATTTGCCTGGTACTGAAGTTACACTTACCAGCCTGTAATTGCCAGGATCGCCTCTAGAGACATTTTTAAATATTGGCGTCATATTAGCTATCTTCCAGTCATCTAGTAAAGAAGCTGATTTAAATGATAGGTTACATACCACAGTTAGTAGTTTTGAAATTTCACATTTGAATTCCTTCAGAACTTGGTGAATACCATCTGGTCCTGGTGACTTATTACTGTTTAATTTGTCAATTTGTTCCAAAACCTCTTCTAATGACACCTCAATCTGGGACAGCTCAGGTTTGGGAATCTCTCCAACATCCTCAACTGTGAAGGATTAATTTAATTTATTATATATAACAAATTAAATTTAATTAATTAAATGCAAAGAATTAATTTAGTTTCTCCGCAATAGCCTTGAGTTCTCCTTTAGTATCTCAATCGTCCAGTGGCCCCGCGGGCTTCCTGCTTCTGATGTACTTAAAACATTTTTTCCTGTTACTTTTTGAGTCTTTGGTTAGCTGTTCTTCAAATTCTTTTTTGGCCTTCCTAATTATATTTTTACATGTCACTTGCCAGAGTTTATGCTCCTTTCTATATTCCTCAATAGGATTTAACTTCCACTTTTTAAAGGATGCCTTTTTTTTGCTTCTGACTGCTTCTTTTACTTTGCTGTTTAGCCATGGTGGCACTTTTTTGCTCCTCTTACTATGTTTTTTAATTTGGGATATACATTTAAATTGAGCCTCTATTATGGTGTCTTAAAAAGGATTCCATGCAGCTTGCAGGGATTTGATTTTTGGCACTGTACCTTTTAATTTCTGTTTAGCTAACTTCCTCATTTTTCTGTAGTTTCCCTTTCTAAAATTAAATCTGAATGAAATGGGTCAACGCACAGTCTAAATTATGTCCTGCTACTTGATATGTAGGTTATATAATTATGCCAACTCTGTTGCATGGCAGTGAAGCATGGGTACTGAGGAAGGCTGGAGAACACTGGATTGATGTCTTCAGTTCTCTTTGTCTTGGTCAGCTGCTCCAGATTCAGTGGCAGGACAAGGTCAGGAGTGAGGAGGATGTTTGTGGCTGACCCCAACAATTGCCTTCATCAGCACTGGTTTGGTTTCGGCAGCTTTCATGGCACAGACATGTATTAGCATGGAAGACCAGCATATTACAAAGAGCATTTACCAAGGAATTCTGTTATGCAGCTGGCAGTCATGTTGTTGCCGAAAGCTTTGGTAGCGTGATAAAATTACCAGTGATGGACACAGACTGAATATCCAGACAGATCACCTAAAGACCTGGCTAGAAATTGATCAGCAAGGGATTTGCCATGATGATAACGATGATGATTATGATGATTTGACATGCAGGATGAAATCCTGGCCTCATTAAAGTTAATGGCAAAGCTCTCAGCGAATTCTGTAGAACAAGAATTTCAAATGTGGAGCTAAACTCAACCCTGTGGTAGCTCCATTGGCTTCACAGGCTCATTCAGTGCAGAATGATTTCTTTGCAACAATCTTCACCACAGAAGATGTTGGGAAGATACTTATACCCTTTTGATGAGGTGTTAGGAACTGAGATCTCAAAGGAGGAAATGCTGGGATGGTGATTGTGAAATGCTCAGGTAGATTAAAGAGGCTACAAAAATGGAAAATCCAATAACAATGGGGGATTTCCAATATCCCCATATTGACTGGGAACCTGTCACCACAAGCCTGAATGCAGAGATAAAATTTCTAGGCAATGACTGCTTCTTGGAGCAGCTAGTCCTGGAACCCACAAGGTGGGAGGTAATTCTTGATTTAATCCTAAGTGGCACACAGGATCTGGTCCAAGAGGTGAATATAGCTGAACCAACTTGTAACAGCGACCATAATGTAATTAAATTTTACATCCTTGTAGGTGGAAAAATACCAAATGAACTCACCACAGTAGCATTTAACTTCAAAAAGGGGAACTACACAAAAATGAGGAGACTGGTTAAATGAAAATTAAAAGGAACAGCCACAAGAATGAAATGCCTGTAAGCTGCATGGAAAGTTTTTAAAAACATCATAATACAGGCTCAAACTATATGCATACCCCAAATAATAATAAAAAAAAAACACAGTAAGAGGCTGGCTAAATGGACGAAAGGAGGTGGTTAGAAACAAAAATACATCCTTTAAAAATTGGAAGTCAAATCCCACTGAGAAAAATAGGAACAGAAACTCTGTTTAGTCAAGCGTAAAGGTATAGTTAGGCAGGTCAAAAAAGAATTTAAAGAGCAGCTGGCAAAAGACACACAACTAACAGCAAACATTTTTAAGTACCTCAGAAGCAGAAAACCTGCCAAACAAACAGTGGGGCCACCGGATGATCATGGTGCTAAAGGAGCACTCAAGGAAGACAAGGCCGTTGTGGAGATGCTAAATGAATTCCTTGCGTCTTTCTTCACTGCAGATGATGTGAGGGAGATTCCCAAACCTGAGCCATTCTTTTTAGGTGACAAATATGAGGAATGTCACAGATCGAGGTGTCAGTAGAGGAGGTTTTGGAACAAATTGATAAATTAAGAAGTAATAAGTCACCTCAGGTTACCAGAACTCATATATGGTATTCACCCAAGAGTTCTGAAGGAACTCAGATATGAATTGCAGAACTACTAACTGTGTTATCTACCCTATTGCTTAAATCCACCTCTGTACCAGATGACTGGAGTATAGCTAACATAACACCGTTTTAAAAAAAGGTGCCAGTGGCAATTGTGGCAATTACAGGCCGGTAAGCCTAATTCAGCACCAGGCAAATTGGTTGACACTATAGTAAAGAACAGAATTATCAGACACACAGGCGAGCACAATATGTTGGGGAAGAGTCAACACAGCTCTTGTAAAGAGAAATCATGCCTCACCAATCTATTAGAATTCTTCGAGGGGGTCAACAAACATGTGGACATGGGTGAACCAGTGGATATAGTGTACTTAGATTGACAAAGTTCCTCACCAAGGCTCTTAAGCAAAGTAAGCTCTCATGGGATAAGAGGGAAGGTCCTCTCATGCATTAGTAACTATTTAAAAGATAGGAATAAAGGTTAGGAATAAATGGTCAGTTTTCACAGTGGAGAGCGGTAAATGGTGGAGTTCCCCAAAGATCTGTATTGGGATCTATTCTGTTCCACATAATCTTAAATCATATGGAAAAGGGATAAACCGTGAGGTGACAAAGTTTGCAGACAGTACAAAATTGCTAAAGATAATTAAGTCCAAAGCAGACTGCAAAGAGTTACAAAGGGATCTCACAAAACTGTGTGACTGGGAAAGAAAATGGGCAGATGAAATGCAATGTTGATATATGCACACTGGAAAACATAATCTCACTTATACTAAATTAGCTGTTATCATTTAAGAAAGAGATCTTGGAGTCATTGTGGATAATTCTCTGAAAACATCCACTCAGTGTGCAGCGGCAACGAAGAAGCCAACAGAATGTTAGGAACCATTAGGAAAAGGAAAGATAAGAAGACAGAAAATATCATAATGGCACTATATAAATCCATGGTACGCCCACACTTGAATATTGCATGCAGTTCAGGTAGCCCCATCTCAAAAAAGATATAGTAGAATAGGAAAAAGTACAGAAAAGGGCAACAAAAAATATTAGGGGTATGGAACAGCTTCCATATGTCGAGAGATTAAAATGATTGTGACTGTTTAGCTTGGAAAAAAGACGACTGAGGGGGGATATGATTGTGGTCTATAAAATCATGAATGGTGTAAAGAAAGTGCATAAGGAAGTATTATTTACCCCTTCCCATAACACAAAAACATGGGCTCACTCAATGAAATTAATAGGCCACAGGTTTAAAACAAACATAAGGAAGTTCTTCCTCATACATAGAATCATAGAATCATAGAAATTATGATGGCTTGAAATTAGATGAAGGTTTCTAACCATCAGGGGAGTGAAATTCTGGAACAGCCTACCGAGGGAAACAGTGGGGGCGAAGGACCTCTCTGGCTTTAAGATTAAGCTTGATAAATTTATGGAGGGAATGGTTTGATAGGATAACGTGATTTAGTCAATAGGTCAATAACGTGCCACCACTGGTAATTAGTACCGAGGGTCAATGTTGGGATATTGAAAGTCTTTTTCCTGAGTGTCTGGCTCGAGAGTCTTGCCCACATGCTCGGGGTTCAGCCGATCGCCATATTTGGGGTCGGGAAGGAATTTTCCTCCAGGGTAGATTGGCAGTGGCCCTGGAGGTTTTTCGCCTTCCTCCGCAGCATGGGGCAGGGGTCGCTTGCTGGAGGATTATCTGCTACTTGAAGTCTTTAAATCAGGATTTGGGGACTTCAACATCTGAGTCAAGGGGGAGAATTATTTCAGGAGTGGGTGGGTCAGCTTTTGTGGCCTGCATCTTGCGGGAGGTCAGACTAGATGATCATAATGGTCCCTTCTGATCTCAAGTTCTATGATTCTATGATTCTTAATAGGCCACAGGTTTAAAACAAACATAAGGAAGTTCTTCCTCATACAACTCAGTCAACCTGTGGAACTCATTGCCAAGAGGATGTTGTGAAGGCCAAAAGTTTAAATGGGTTAAAAAAAGAACTAGATAAATTAATGGAAGATAGATATTTGCCAAGATAGCCAGGGAAGTGGCCCCATGCTCTGGGTGTTCCTAAACCTTTGACTTCTAGATGCTGGGACTGCAAGACAGGGGAAGGATCACTCAATAATTGACCTGTTTTGTTCATTCCCTCTGAAGCATCTGTTGGAAAACAGGATGCTGGGCTAGATGGACCATTGCTGACCCACTGACCATTGGTCATTCTTATGTTCTTATGTCATGTTGGAACAGATTGAGAAACAAAATATAACAAATCAGCAGAAACTGATAGCATACACCTGTCATGAACTGGGACATGGGCAGTCCTGCCTAATGGTTGGAGTAGAAGCCAGGCTTAGTGGTCAGAACAGGTGTCAGTTAGCCAGAGCCAGGAACTGAAGCCAGGGGTCAGAGCTGGACTGGACTGGAGTGAGGTTGGGAGAGAGGCAGGCACAGGAGTGACTGCAGCTGTGGGCATGTGTGTGTTGAACAGTCAGAGCTCAGCTGTTGCTGTTGGGCTTAAGAGCTGGCTTGCTGCTTCCTCATTCAATCAGGTGAAGTGTCAATCAGGCAGCCCTGCTGTGCCTCAGCTATGCTCATAGGCTCCCAGAGACAGGGCAGGCGCAGCTACAAGTCCTCCTTCCTGACAACCCGCAAGAGTTGGGAAGGCACTTAAGAATGAGGTGGCGGAGCTACTGACAAAAATATGTAGCCTGTCATTAATGTCCACTACCATACCAGGACTGCTTAGGTTGCACCCATCTTTAGACAGGGCACTGCTCTCCTCTGCAGCGTGGGGCACGAGTCACTTGCTGGAGGATTCTCTGCACCTTGAGGTTTTTAAACCACGATTTGAGGACTTCAATAACTCAGACATAGGTTAGGGGTTTGTTACAGGAGTGGGTGGGTGAGATTCTGTGGCCTGCGTTGGGCAGGAGGTCAGACTGGATGATCATAATGGTCCCTTCTGCCCTTAAAGTCTATGAGTCTATGAGTATGGCAATTAGCATTATTTGTATTAGAGTGCTACTTAGGCTCTTCAGCCAAGACCAGGGACAGATTGTGCTATGCACAGTGCACACATATAATTGCACAACACAGTGCACAACATATAATGACTTGCATCTGAAGAAGTGGGTATTCACCCACGAAAGCTCATGCTGCAGAACGTCTGTTAGTCTATAAGGTGCCACAGGATTCTTTGTTGCTTTTACAGATCCAGACTAACACGGCTACCCCTCTGATACTGCACACATATAGTAAGAGACAGTCCCTGCCCTGAGGAGCTTACAATCTAAACAGACAAGATGTTATTATTGTCCCTAGTTTACAAATGGAGAACTAAGAACATAAGAACGGCCATACTGGGTCAGACCAAAGGTCCATCTAGCCCAGTATCCTGTCTTCTGATGGTGGCCAATGCCAGGTGCTTCAGAGGGAATGAACAGAACACGTAATCATCAAGTGATCCATCACCTGTTGCCAGGGGCGGCTCCAGGCCCCAGCATGCCAAGCGCGTGCTTGGGGCGGCATGCTGCGGGGGGCGGCAGGCAGGCCACTTTTGGCGGCTCGCCTGCGGAGGGTCCACTGGTCCCGCAGCTCCAGTAGGTCCACCGAAGCCACGGGACCAACGGACCCTCCGCCGGCATGCCTGCAGGAGGTCTACCGGAGCCGCGGGACCGGCGACTGGCAGAGCGCCCCCCGCGGCATGCTGCCATGCTTGGGATGGTGAAATGTCTAGAGCCGCCCCTGCCTGTTGCCCATTCCCTGCTTCTGGCAAACAGAGGCTAGGGACACCATCCCTGCCCATCCTGGCTAAAAGCCATTGATGGACCTGTCCTCCATGAACTTATCTAGTTCTTTTTTGAACCCTGTTGTAATTTTGGCCTTCACAACATCCTCTGGCAAAGAGTTCTACAGGTTGACTGCGTTATGTGAAGAAATACTTCCTTTTGTTTGTTTTAACTTTGCTGTCTATTGGTTTCATTTGGTGACCCCTAGTTCTTGTGCTATGAGAAGAAGTAAATAATACTTCCTTATTTACTTTCTTCACATCGGTCATGATTTTATAGACCTCTATCATATCCCCCCCCTTCGTCGTCTCTTTTCCAAGCTGAACAGTCCCAGTCTTAATCTTTCCTCGGAAGGCATAGAGACATTATGTCACATGCCCAAGGACACAGAGTGAGTCTATGGGGTATGTTGCAATCACACCTCCGATGCAATATAGCTATTAATCCAGCTCTCCTGAATCTCAGTTAAATGCTTTAACCACTTTGGTTAGGCCAGTCAGAGTTGGGAGCCGGACTCCCATTTGTGCTTCTGAAATTCTCCCCTTTCCTCTCTGTAATCCATAGGAAGTTCCTAGGAGATTGGCCCACTCTGCCCTGCTCCACCTCGACAATACACTTACATGAGAACCTGAAAGTGTTGCCAGGAAAGGTGAATTCTTTACAATCGCCTTTTGCAACCACAAAGCTGCCCTGTGTGAGATTCGCTGGATAGACGGAAACCTCCTGAAGAAGGGAAGGTTAAATCATTTTTTATCAAAGAGCTGTTTTGTCAGTCAGTCTAGAGCAGCCTAACCACCGTGGAGATTGTTTTGACAGCACGGACAGATTGGACTCATAGAAATACCAACATCAATATATTTCCCCGTACTCCCTTTTGATTTATTTATTTATTTTCTCATTCTGGTTCTTCATAGCTGCTTCACTGTTCCTCTTGCTTCGGGGCAGATAGGAACACTTAAGCATTGTGTGGTTTCCAAGATGACTGTCAGGGCCCCATTGGGATTAATGTTATTTGGCTGGAAGGGAAAATGGCTTCGAAAAAAGCAAATAAATATTTTCTCCCTCACCTGTTATAACTTTGTTTTGTTTCTTAATAGGTTGTTCGGAGCGAAGGCTGTTGCTTGCTTACTGCTCGTCTTTCCTGGGGCAGTTTAAACATTGGCCTCATTTTGTGGTTCTTCTTTCAGCCTCGACTGCAGGCGCTGGGTGAGGAAAAGGTGAACATTCCACTGGGCTTTGATAAGGCTTTGGGGGGAGAGGGAGGATATGTGTATTCCTGTATCTGAATGGAGCTTGTCTTCTGGGTTCATTACCCACCTTGATTTATGACTCTGGAGTATGATGCTATCATTAGGGTAGGTCAGTCCATTGACATTTTGGATACAGTATGAGAGTTGGGGCAGTGGGTAAGAGTTAATGTACTTACAGCCCGTCCACTCACTAAGGTGGCATTCAAAAATCATGAGTTTGGCTTAAAAATAATGCAATTTTAAAAATAAATTTGGGCTCTTTTTGTTTGCCCCCTGGTGCTTGAGTCTTTAGGTGTCACATTCTCAGACTTTTATCTGCACTCATGAGGGCTAGAAACTCTTTAAAAAATGAAAGCTGAGATTCTCACATTTTCATTGTTTCCTTGTGCTCCTCCATCTCTCTCTCTCTTGTTTTATATGTCAATTGTAAGCTATTTGGAGCAGGAACCCATCTTTTTGTTCTGTCTTTGTACAGTGCCTAGCACAATAGGGTCCTGGTCCATGACTGAGGCTTTTAGGTACTACTGCAATATAAACAACAATAATCACATGACTCCAGGAGCTGGGACTTTAAGGAAAATACTAAATATCACAAGACTTGTGATAAAATCATGAGAGTTGAAAACACTGCTCCAGGAAATGTGGTCGGGTGACTATGAGTCTCCTTGATTGTGCATTCCAGAGCCTCATGCTGAGTTCTCATCTCTCTTGTTTTGTATTTGCATCTCTTTCATCTCCCCTCTTTTTTTCCCCTGGTCACTTCCTTTCTTTCTTACTCATCTGCTCTATTTCCTTTACTTCCACTGCTCCTTTGCTTCTATGTGCAGATGGAGCCACACAATGAAATAGAGGAAAACTAGCCAGTTTTACTCTGCTCCATGGGTACAGCAGGGATGGCAAACCTACTGCAACTTGTAAGTTTCACTTTGCTGCTCCAGTGGGAGAGGTAAGGAGCCAGAGGCTCTTTAGGTGTCAGGACAGAAGGGTTTGTACCTAGGATGTTTGTTGGCGGTTACCAACCCCTGCCTCAAATACTCAGCCACTGTCTTGGATATATAATGACCTCCAGCATAGGTCATCAGCAGGGTTTGAATGGTCAGCACTGCAGTACAGACTACTCCCACTTGAACCAAAAGAATAACTACCTGACTAGTAGTAATAGTAGACTGTTATCCTCAAGTAGATCAGCCATCAGAGGGGGACACAAGTCACACTTTGCCAGCATGTTACACCTAGTTTGCACTTTTTGACTTATTCACTCTGCTACAGGGCGGCACAAGGCATCTCACACTATTAAATTGCTCTTCTCCAGAACTATGTAATTTACACCCCATGGTTAAATTATGCTACTGCACGGTTACAAAAATCACTACTCCACACTGTGCTGTGGAATTTTGTGCACTGCCAGTGAAAAAAAGAAAAGCTGGGACAAATCCAACCTTGGTACAACACCACTGAGTACTACTCACTTATTCCTGCTGCCCAATCCCACTTCCCTCCAGGCAGATGTGCTGAGACATCACCTGCAGCATGGAAAGTTCTGAAAGGCCTAAACTAAAAGCTGGCAGAATAGCAGCTTTAATCTTAATTACCTTCCTTCTCATCCATTTGAATGGGATCCTTATCACTGTTCACATAGCACTCCGTATTTAACTATATTTGGAGAAAATCCTTCATGCACCAAGTGCATTATTAAGTAACTTCTGAGATAAATAGTTACTGGAGTTCCCATTATGATTAGATGGTGACAACCAAGCTCTTTCTCTCTATCCCTTCCCTGGGTAATCCATGCCAAATGCAGAGAAATCAAGTAGGTGAGTCACAGGGCCAATGTGGGATGCTGCCTTCGAAGGCAAAGTTAAATATAAAAGTGAGAGTTTATGGTGAAAGCTATAGATGGCAATTAAGATTGTCGCAAGGTGAGTGCTGTCAATCCCAGGGGATTGCTGTGTGTTTACTGGTGAACAGCACAAATGGATGCACTGGGCTTGATTGGATGGAAATTTGTTTAACCCACTAGTGAGTGTGTGTCACATGGTCCCCTCTGTGCCAAATTCACAGAGGATCCAAGTCTGTTAGAGCTCCTCCTACAGAGCTTGAGCAGCTCATGTGCTTCGTTCTGGTTTAATCCCTGGTGTGTTGACCAAAACAGTGGCTTTCACATTTGCAACCATCGCACATTGGGATGTGGTGATGTAACATCCCTGAGCTGTGTGGTCCCACCATCTGTTAGCCCAATTTGGGAGCTGAGGGGAGGACACATTGGTTCTCTGTGATTGTCCTGGAGGAACCTGTGTTCTGTAAGCACGTCTCCAGCATGCACAGGAGAGGAAGGGGGCATGGCTGCTTGCCTCCTGGTGGCAGAGAAGGGTCTGGGCTTTGATCACATGGCTATAGAGCTCCAAGGCTCAGAGTCAAGTGTTCCAAAAGAAATGTATCTGCAGCTTATCTGGGGAATGGTAGAGATTCAGCCCCCACCTGTTCTTCTCTGTTCTAGAGAAAGAATCAATTCTGCTATGACTGTTGGCAGTTGGGGCCTGATTTAGGAAGGGATTTAGGAGAGGGTTTTTTTCAAGAGCACCTGCTCAAATTAGGTGCCAATCTCTGTTAAAACAGAGTTAGGTGCCTGTGTGATTTTGAAAATCCCACTGGGGTCTGATCCGCATCTTTAGGCACCTAAATACCTTTAAAAATCTGGCTCTTGATGCCTGGAGCGGAAGAAACAGATGGGGGAAGAGAGTAGAAGGAACTGCTGCCAAGTGCAGCTCTAAGATTCCTCTCTTCACTCAGTCCTTAGTAGTACAATGGAGACCTGGGCCCAGCATTTCTGGAACAACAAGGCTTTTATACCTGGCTAAACTGAGAATCTACCATGAGGATAAAGAATATGGGCCCACTCACATGAGTAGTTTCACTTGTGTGAAAAGGGGCCTGATTCTCTGTGATGCTGCATTTACACCAATGGAAATGTTACTAGATAAAAATTGCACGTGACACCTACATTGCACTCATTTTGCACAGGTGTCAATGACTAACCAGGTGCAGGGCAATGGAGAGTCATGCCCAAGGAGTTTTGTCAAAGTGAGGTGTGCAGAATTAGGGTCTTACCTTGTAATTACAAAGCAGTTTACTCAGAGTATTTAATAGGAGTGCCACCTCTCTCTGGTTTAAACTGCTCGCTGAAATGCCTTGTATATGTTTAAATTTGCAATGTTTAGTTTGTGTGGGATTATCGGTGTGTCAGAGGAAAGTTGTTGTATATACAGATGCACTGCCATTAATTTTACTTGGGATTATTTATTTGTTCACAAGTTTCTTGATTTGTAAGGTTTACTCTAGGCTTTTGGGATCATTTGTAAGTGTTAAAAAAGTGTCAAATTAATCCACAGTGTAACTCCATTGATTTAAGGGAGTTATACGAGGAATGAATTGGACCCAGTATATCTTGGATATTGTGCTGTACATTTCTTGTTTACAATTTAAGCTATGAAAAAAATGCAGGTTGAGATTTTCAAAGAGGATTTTTAGACACAACTCCTGTCAATCAAGATTGAAGAAGTGCCTAAATCCCTTGAACTGCTTTAAAAAGCTATGTTTCTATGTTGATAAACAGCTATTCCCAGATGTTCTGGATCTTTTGAAGAGTTCAGATTGGACTATTGCCTTCAGAGCTGGCAGGATAATATGTGTAAAAAGTTTATTTGCCAAATATTTTCTCTCAGTGCTCCAGCAAATTATTGACAAATAATTTTCTACTTTGACTTACTCCATCAATGAGCAAACTGTATTGGTCATATTTATATGTTTTTTGTGCCTGTTTCTATCATTGGATGAATAATCTACTTGTCAGTAATCTCCCCCATTATTCAGTCAGCTGCTATGAAACAGCGGTGAGCTGGAATCTCCATGTCAATGGGAGTTGGGTGCCTATCTCCTTTAGGCTTTTTTTTTTTTTTTAAATCCCAGCTGCAAACTCTGGAAGTCACTGGAAAAGAAGCAGTGTTTGGATCACTTGGTGAAGATGCAATGAGCTGGGTATTTCGCATGCATCAGAATGAAAATCAAAAACAAATGAGCACCAAAGGCTGAAACATACTGAGCAGGGATGAGGTGGGTGTGGGAGTGATTAAGAGTAAGGCATGGGTCTTTCCCAATCAATATTCCCTCTTCATTTCCTACATTTGAACAATATACACAGAGGCCACTAACGTGCTTTGTGAAAGCTCTTCTGGTCCAGTATATTTCAATTTACTGAAGTGTGTCCCTATTTTCTACTGAGGTGTCCATGTTTATTGCTGTCAAAGACTGACAGGCTTTCCCAGTAAGAATTGAGGTAGACAGAATGTGATTACCCACACTGGCATTTGGACAGAATACCCCTATTCTCCCCATTCACCACAAATAGCCAGGCTATGAACAGGAACCCCATGGGAAAGAGGATACCTTTTGCAGCATAGCATGCTAGGACTGATGGCTCAAGACTGACTCAGAGGGAAGAGCACCACCCACACCACTTCCTGTAGTACCTTGTATTTTCCTTGGAGGCTTCCCACCTGAGTACTAGCCCAGCCCAACCTTGCTTCGTGTATGAGAGCTGACAAGATCACAGCCTGAGGAGGTTTGGCTACACATTGTATCATTGCTACAATATAATGGGGCAAGGGATTATGGGGATTATTCCTAATGCTGCACAGGCAAATGCTGTTGGTAAATGTAATTGAGAGGGTGGCTTTAGAGTCAATAAAAATGTATTAACCAATAGATGGGTCATATTTCACCTCTTTCAAAACATTCTTTAAGCACTTATCAGAAAAACAAATTTCATTGTGCAATCTGAATTACCTTGCATGTGATTTGCTGTCTCAATTCTTTTCCTTGAGATACGTGAAAACAGATTTCTTTTTCTTTTGACACACTGAAAAGATTACAATTACCTCCCCACTAGTGTGTGTGTGTGTGTGTGTGTGTGTAAAGTGATAGCCTACAACACCAAGTGTGTAATTGCTAATAGATCTCACAAGGAACTCTTTCATCCACCACCCAAGCTTTCCTGGCTAAAGAAATCTTTAGTCAGAGTTGGTTACAGGAACTCTTAACCTTAACCTTGCAATATACATTATCAAGTTAATTACTTAGGGACAGATCCTTAGCTGGTATAAATGAGTGTATCTCCATTGAAATCAACGGAGCTATACCGATATACACCAGCTGAGGATCAGGCCCTGAAGAGTTGTAGGGCCAGATATTCAGCAGAGCATTAATTAAGTCCTTGTTTTTGTACTTGAAAATAGAACATGTAGGGGCCCCTTGTGAGTCAGAGTTGTGCTGCACAGGTTCAGTGCTCAGTGTTTGCAGATCCCAGGACCAAGATCTTAACCACTGACTATCTGATTTGGGGGTGAAATCAGGTACTTAGAGATGGACATGACAAAACTGCAGCGTAAAATAAATGCATGTGCAAACTGCAAGCACAAACCTCCAAGAGGCGTAAACAGCACCTTTAATCTTAACTCTGAAAACCGCTGCTACCCCAAGGAGGATGCAGCCGGGGTCTGAGGATGGTGCTGTTGGCATGTGCCAAGGGCCCTGGATTGCCTTGATCTCTAGATTGTGGGTGTGTGTGAGCACGTTATGTATAATTGGCTTTTGGAGGTGCCACAGTAGGGAACATTCTTTTAGACTCTGATTATTTTAGTAAGCTTCCTTTCCATCTCTCCATTTCATTTTGCCAGCTGCCACACATAACAGATCTACCTGTAAGGAGAGATCTTCCTCTCTATCTAAGCAGAGCTTTCTAGGGAGGTACCCTGCACACAGGCAACACTCTCACCTGTCAGTGGTTTCTGAGAGCTCAGTCATCACCCCCTGCTAATGAAAGAACTGTGAGTTGGAGGAGCATTCTGGGTATTACTGGCATGCAAATCAGCATGCTAAGCACCTCTCTTTGCTTCAGACGGAACAACAATAGCACGGTTGTGAAAGAGCATGCTGGGTAATGAGCTGTAAAGCGAAGATAGTCGGCGTGTTCATTTGGGTGCCAATAATAACTTATATTTAATAATACCTTGCACTTCGATGGTGACTCTCAAAGTGCTTTGCAAACATTAATTAATCAAAGTCTCAGAGCATCCCTGTGATTTAGGGAGGTGAATATTTTTATGGAGAGCCTTACATCCCCGAAGTCTGACAATGTCATGTTTGTTAAGCACGATGAAAATGAAAAGCTCACTGTAAACAGACAGTATTAGGATATGCCCAGAAAGGTGTTTAGTTAGTATGAAAATGAAGGACATTCATTGAGTAACTCACATTTAGATTTGATTCCAGACTCCTCCACGGACTTCCTATATCACCTTGGGGAAATCACATAATCTCTCTGTGTCTCTGTTTCCCATCTGTAAAGTGAGCACAGTAATAAGAACATTTCTTTTCTCCCATTCTATATTGTCCATTTAGACTGTAAATTCATCAGGGCAGGGATCATCCCTTACTATGTATATGTTCAGAGCCTAGCACAATGAGGCCCTGATCGCCTAGGTGCTGCTGCATATAAATATTAGTAACAATTTAGCATAGGACATGACAATATTATACAGAAGCTGCAGGTAGGGGAAAATTAGGTAGGCAAGATTTAATTACCCAGACTGGAATTTGGTGAGGACATCAGGGTGGGGCTTGTCCTCCTACTCTTGCAAAAAAAACCAAGGTCATGGTGTTTTGATATATTGCCTAGTGGATAGCATCTCCAACAGCAGATTGCTCTCTAACACCTAATTGGGAAACTACATCTTTTTGACTTGGGGAGAAAATTGCCATCTGCTCTCTGCCCAGCCCCATGACCTGCAGCATGTAGGTTTTCCTTGGAGGATTCTCATCCAAGTACTGACCTAGGACAGCATTGTTTATTAAGACTTTGGGATGGAGTGTTGTCTAGTGGTTAGAGGAGGGGAGTCGGAATCGGGACTCCTGAGTTCCATTACTAGCTCTTCCACTGAGTCAGTGTGTGGTCTTGATCAACACACTTGTCTTCTCTCTGCCTCAATTTCCCCATCATCAAGAGGGGAGGATGATCTTGATCCACCATCGTGAGGCACCTGGACGTCTTCTGCTGAAAGTATTCTCTGTATCTGCACACCCTTCACTGCTATGTCTGAGCACAAATCTGACCTGGTCAGAGCAGAAGATATGGCTGCAGCCTTCCATTCCCCAGCTACAGCAGGGATGTTAGTGTCTGGGATATAAGGGAGTTTATGTGGCTTCACTCAATCCTTTTTGCATGCCAGTTAAAATATCTGTAGAGCTGCAGTCTATCTTATGGCCCCAGTGGAATCTAGGGATGCAGACAGCACCCATGGTCTATTCAGGTTTTCCTCTATCGATAAATGCTGGATTGTGCACGCTATGTTAGGAAGAATCAATGTTTTGCTTTTGATCTGGAATCATCCTCAGGGAAAATACAGCCCAAACCAGTGGTGTGCCTGGCAGCTCCCCTGTTCCTACAGTTTTGCAGCATCAAAGAGCGTTAGGAGTTCATGCATCCCCAAAGCTGTCAAGTGAACAATTGGTGGAAAAAACAAACCTCGCATCATCACTTTTCTGAGACCATCCCAGGTCTGACAGGTCTGACTTGGAGGCTTTAACGAGGCAACGAAGCAAAATAGACCCTCGTATGTGAGGTTTAGTGGGCCATAGAACATAGCATGAAAGCTCTTCCAGTGCTTTTCCTGGAACATCTTTGCTTTGAGCCTTGGAATTCACTTTGGCCTGGCTCCTCCACAGTATTTAGACACCTAACTCCTATTGATTTCAATGGGACTTAGGTGCCTAAATATATTTGAGGGTCTGGGCCTTTGTGGCAAACAATACACCATGCCAGTCGTTCTTTAATTATTTTATTAGGAAAAATGGTTTGGAAGGAAAATTGCAAAGGAACCAAAACCAGTTTCTTACCCGTGGATCTAACATACATCCTGGGGAAAGGTAACATTTTTGAAAGCACCTAACCCACTTGGGGGCCCAAGTCCCATTTTCAAAAGTGCCTTCAGGAGCCCAAGACCCATTGAAAGTTGATGGGACTTAGGCACTTTTGAAAAAGTTACCCTAAATAACTATTCCTTTCAACATGGTTTGAAGAAATCAAACTGCGTGTGGCTGGAGTGATGACAGCTGAGTGCAAACAAACAGAAAATCACTCACCATGCTAGAAGGGTAAAGAGTGCTATGTGCATAAACAATGCAGCACAATAGACCAGGGGCCGGTTCACCATTGCTCACAGCCTCTTATGCTGGCAGTAAAAAAGGGCTACTGAAGAAACCCCTTTGGTGTAGGGAGATTTTCTAGGTGTCATAGAGCCAGTGTAAGGACCCTAGCAGCCCTGGCATAATGTTGGGCTAAAGGGACACAGCCAGACGGCTGCTGTGCTCTGGGTATTCGTGGCTGCAGGAATGGCCCTTTGGGGTTTGTTGCCCTGAGTGTATATTAGAGTAGCCACAATTCTGATACTACTTTTTAAAATTTGCTTAGCTTTTTCTTTGCTCTCTAGCTGCTCCAGGGTGCACGTCTGAGAAATAATAGATTGCAATAATACACTGGACTTACCTAGCAGTTTTCATCCAAGGTTTTACAGAAGCGTCTTTGCACAACATTTAATTAAATTGGCCACACACCATCCATCAAAAGTAGGAAGTCGTAACAAACTGATTTTGCGGTCGAGCCTGCTAAGGTGAAGCAGCTCACACTGTGAATCAGTGAAGGAACTGGGAGTGGGGCCCAGAAGCCTTGGGGCCCTGTCATCCACTCTGACCTTGAAACACAATTCTTCCTTCACACTGGTTGTTGGCTTTTTGACCCTCAGAGTGGAAAGATGCTAAAGAAGTTATTATGGATCCATACAAGATAAGTTAACTCCCAAGAAAGCTTCTAGCACTGAGAACCACCAGTCTGGCTTGGATAATCTGATCAAATTTACGACAGACTTCCAAGTGTTTTTTTTTTCTTTTAAATGCTCTCATTTAGAAGGAATTGCTCATCATAAATTACATCTGAAAAAAAATTAGGCCGGTGTTTCGTATTGTTTACAACAAGCACTTCAGGCTTATGGATGTTCCCTGTTGATTTACAATGTTTAATATTCTCCCCGATTCAAGCTTTCCATAAATCAAGCAGAGATGTCAACTTTGTGTCAACATTTCACTCCGTCCGCAAGCCACAGACAAGTTGGAACAATGGATATTATGGAGGAGGTTGATATTTTTTTCCCCTTCCCTTGCCTTCTTTCCCATTTTGATGAAACAATATGAAGGTGAAGTTGGCACTTGTCAGTTATTTCTGAGTCACATTTCATTAGGTCTTTTTCACACACTCTGAAGAACAGGGTTCGAGGCAACACTGTCCAAACAACGCATGTTCCCGCATGTGCACTTCTGGGTTAGAGCAACAGCTGCCATGGAATTGCACTTGGAGGCTGAGCAGGTGTCTGAAGTTATTGGGCCAAGACGTGATGCAGTTTCTCATCAGATCTTATTCTGGCAAAATTTTCATCTTCTTCATTGCGCCTGAGTAAGAACATAGGATAAATGTTCAAAAGCACCAAGGGGTGGCTTTTCTAAAGTATTTAAGTGCCTAACTCGTTGATTTCAATGGAAGTTAGGTGCCTAAAAACTTTTGATGACGTGGGCCTTCAGACTCTAAGTCCCATAGACTTTCAATGACATTTAGTCTGCTACGTGCCTATGGCACTTTTGAAAATCCTACCCATAGTAAAAACTGAGAGTAGATTTTGCACAGTAATATTGGAGTTGGTGCTTCACAGACATATCTAGGAAGGTAAGTTCTCTGCCCCAAAGACCTAACAATATAGATACCGTAGGATTTAAAACGAAAATGCAAAGAGTTTGGAAGGGCTATAAACCTTCTTGCATCAAGGGAAAAGCCAACCTCTTGCACTCTTTATTGAGACCAATCTGCCATTCCGAGCTGGGAGTTCTCTGCATTGCGTACGGGTTACTAGCATGTGTCTTCCTCTGACCCAAAGGACCTGACCCATGACCAAAAGTCACAAGCTCTATGCTGAATCCAAAACAAAGTATGAAAATTCATCCTGAAAAGTCTCAGTCTTCCCTGGGATTTTTGCTTTTGAAGAAGGGCTGCAGAATCAGAGCCCCAGCTTTAACCCAGCTTTGACACTAGGGTGGGGCAGACTGAGCTCAAATCCTAGACCAAGCCCCATATGAAAATGAGTTTGTTAGTTTCTGCCATGTCCCTAGGGATATTTATCCCTATAGCCCAACTCATTTTCCTTCCTGCTACCCTCCAAACATGCACACACTAATCAGGACTAGAATAGCAAGACGGCTGCATGCTAAAACTAAAGGGCACTGGCAGACATAGGTGTGTGTCTGTGGGGAGGATATCTTGCATAATGACTGCCTACAGGATGCCCGACTCTAGGTAGCCTGGCACTTTCATAAGCTTACCCAATTTTAATAACAAAACTCAGTAAATATATTTCTAATGACCAGATGCCTCTAATTAACAATGCTGAAAAAGAGATGTCTCTCTTACGAGCTAATACAGCAGGCCATTGCATAACCTCACTCATTACACAGCTTCCAGTTGATTATTAAAAGAAAACATTTAACAAATGCAGACTCAGATATGCATCTGCTGTTACATAATGGTAATAAGCAATTGACATTCAAGCAGCTATAAGGTATTTATGGCCTCCATGTAAAATAGTCCCCCTGTTTTCCAAGGCAAAAGGAGATCTTGCAAAAGGTAATAAATAAAATAGACTCTGGGTACTTTAACAAGAAGCCTGATGAGTCCTCTGGATTAGCTGTGATTAGTCTGTTGCTAGTGGCAGGGAAGTTTGGCGTCTGGCCATTTATTCAGCTAGAAAACGTAGAGCTAATTGGAAAAGCACCTGTGAGGAGGTGTAGCTCACCACCTGCATTTTAATGAAATAAAATAAGCCTACATAACTGACAACATTACATACTGATGTTATGAAATCACCTCCAGGCATTTTTATTATTTTTGTGTGTGTGCAAAGTTTTATGAATCAAACTTTTGTCTCTCTCTCCTTCCTTGGAAACCTCAGGATTGTGCCTCGGTGTCAAAGGCCACGCATTTCTCTGCAGGGGAGACTCTGGAAACCTAGTCCTGCCCCAGATGGGAGGCGGGGAGAAGAGATTGATGCCCATCTGCCTGTTCTCACCAGCCAGCAAGCTTCTTGAGGGTTGCCTGCATGCTTCAGGGGCCTAATTCAGTGCCCCTGTTATTCGATGGAAGCCTTTCCATTGACTTCACTGGGCTTTGGATCAGTCCAGGGGTGAGCAAGCAGTCGTGGTTGCAAAGTTATTTGGTAGGCCAAGCAAACTGGAGCACCAAAAACTTCAGTGGCCTTCACTTGGAATTGTGGCTGCTCTGTGCCTCTCGCTTAGTAGCCACATCTGAAAATATGGGCCATCCAGTCTCTGCCCCGAGGAGTTCCCGATCTAATCTGGAAGGGGATGCAGCAAGCGGAGTGAGACAAACAATAGCAGGAAGGGGAGGGGAGATAAGATTATGCGGAGCTGCGCTTTGATTTACACCAGTTGAGGATCTGATTGAATTGTTTGCTATATCGCTTTCTCTCCCAGTAAGCCACCTGCCCCCCACATCAATATGAGTCCCCTTCCTCTACCTCTAGCTGCCTCTTGTGCACTCCACTCTGGCAGCCCCACTGCCCCTGCACTGCTCTCTCCTTGCTATAGCTGTCTCAGTTTTTCCACTTGAAAATCTGGTCACCCCATGCAGGCGACAATCAATGAACCCAGTCAAACTGCTTACCTTGCCCTGTGGCCTTTGTACCTTGCCCTGTGGCCTTTGGCTTCAGGGGCAAAGACAGAGAGCAACATGTTTCTGAGGCAGAAATGTATATAACCATGCATGATTTCTTATGCCATTGCAAAGGCACAGAAAACCTGTAAACCATTGCAAGCAAAGTGCACAGCAGTTACTTCAGCCATTCTTCCCACAACCCCTCTGAGCTGCCTGGAGATGTGGAATCCCAGCACTCAAACCTCTATGCTAACCTAGACAAAATGGTTTATAAGCTCCTGGGAAGGAGGTAACCTAGATTCCCAATTTTACAGATGGGGAAACTGAGGCACAGAGAGATTAAATTATCTGCCCAGAGTCATGGAGTGAGTGAGCAGCAGCATTGGGAATAAAATCAAGGGGCCAAATTCATCCCTGGTATAACATTAATTACTTGAATTTTGTCCACATTGCAAAACACGTCATTTTTAGCCTCTATTTTTTGTGCAGAAAAATATAAGACCGTTTTAAAAGGTGAAAAAAAATAGTATTTGCAGTTTAAATAAGAGGGCGAAAGATGCATGGTTATTTGTAATATGTATTGTTTATTAATTATTATTATTTTCTGAAAGGTGCTGTTGGCTGCCCTCAAGGAGGTCTTGGATCCAAAGACTTTGTTACGGCCAATGGCTAGGCCAAGCCCTCTCTTTCAGACTCAATGGAAGGTGCAAGTTTCTTTATGCAGTAGAACAGCTGCAGACGGAGGCTATTGCCAAAGGCACTGGACGGCATGGAAGAATAGTAAGAGGCCAATATTGGTCCAGCAGAAGCTCTTTAATGACCTGAAAATCAAAAAAGAATCCTACAAAAAGTGGAGACATGGATAAATTGCTAAGGAGGAGTGCAAAAGAACAGCACAAGCGTGTAGGGACAAAATCAGAAAGGCTATGGCACATCATGAGTTACAGCTAGCAAAGGGCACAAAAATCAGTAAGAGGTTCTTCAAATACATTAAGAGCAAGAGAAAGAAGGAGGAAAGTGTAGGTCCTCTACTTGGCAGGGAAAGAGAGCTAGTAACTGATGACATCAAGAAGGCTGAGATGTTTAATGCTTATTTTGCTTGTCTTCACTAAAAAGGTTAATGGTGACCAGATAACACAATTAATATTAACAACAAGGGGGGAAAGAACACAAGCCAAAATAGGGAAAGAACAGGATATTCAGAATATTTAGATAATTTAGATGTATTCAAGTTGGCAAGAAATTCATCCTCTGGTTCTTAAGGAACTAGCTGAAGCAATCTTGGAACCGGAACCATTAGCGATGACCTTTGAGAACTCATGGAGGATCGGTGAGGTCCCAAAAGACTACAGAAGGGCAACCGTAGTACCTATTTTTAAAAAGGGGAACAAAGAGAACCCTGGGAATTATAGACCACTCAGACTAACTTTGATACCTGGAAAGTTACCAGAACAAATTAGTAAACAATCAAATTTTAAGCACCTAGATGATAATAAGGTTATCAGGAACAGCCAGCATGGATTTGTCAACAACAAATCATACCAAACCAACTTAATTTCCTTCTTTGATTGGGTTACTGGCCTGGTGGATGGGGGGAATGGGGGAAGCAGTAGATGTGATATATCTTGATTTCAGTAAGGCTTTTGCTGCATTCCCACATGACGTTCTCATATGCAAACTAGGGATATGTGGTTTACTATAGTATAAGATGGGTCCATAATTGGTTGTAAGACTATACTCAAAGATTAGTTATTAATAGGGTCACTGTCAAACTGAGAGGATGTATCCAATGGCAACCCTCAGGGATCAGTCCTGGGTCCAGTACTATTCAATATTTTCATTAATGACATGAATGATGGAGTGGAGATGATGCTTATTGAATCTGCGGATGACAGCAAGCTGGGAGGGGTTATGAGCACTTTGGAGGACAAGATTAGAATTCAAATCAGCCTTGACAATGGAGAGAGTTGGTCTGAAATCAACAAGATGAAATTCAATAAAAAGTGCAAAGTACTACACTTAGGAAGGAAAGATCAAATGCACAAACATTTAATGGACTAGATCGTAGTACTGCTGAAAAGAATCTGGGGGTTAGAGTCAATCACAAATGGGATATGAGTCAACAATATGATGCAGCTGGGAAAAGGGGCTAATATCATTCCGGGGTGTTTAACAGGAATTTCATAGGTAAGACATAGGAGGTCATTGTCCTGCTCTACTCAGCACTGGCACGGTCTCAGCTGGAGTCCTGTGTCCAGCTATGGGCACCACACTTTAGGAAAGATATGGATAAATTGGAGAGCGTCCAGAGGAGAGCAACAAAAATGACAAAAAATTTAGAATTCCTGATCTCTGAGGAAAGGCTAAAAAAATCTGGGGATGTTTAACAGTGAGAAAAGAAGACTGGGGGGAGGGGGGAATCTGACAACAGTCTTCAAATATGCATGGGCGGCTCTAGGCATTTTGCCACCCCAAGCACGGCAGGCAGGCTGCCTTCGGCGGCGTGCCTGCGGGAGGTCCCCGGTCCCACAAATTCAGCGGCACGCCTGCGGGAGGTCTGCCAAAGCCGCGGGACCAGCGGACCCTCCACAGGCATGCCACCAAAGCAACCTGCCTGCCCCACTCGTGGCGACCGGCAGAGCGCCCCCTGCGGCTTGCCGCCCCAAGCACGCGCTTGGGGTGCTGGTGCCTGGAGCTGCCCCTGCAAATATGTTAAGGGCTGTTATAAAGAGGACAGTGATCAATTGTTCTCCATGCCCACTGAAGGTAGGACAAGAAGTAATGGGCTTAATCTGTAGTAAGGGAGATTTAAGTTAGATATTAGGAAAAACTTTCTAACCATAAGGGTAGTTAAGCTCTGGAATAGGATTCTAAGGGAGGTTGTGGAATTCCCATCATTGGATGTTTTAAAGATCAGGTTGGACAAACACCTGTAAGGAATGGTCTACCTTTATTTGGTCCTGTCTCAGCGCAGGGGGCTGGACTTGTTGACTTCTTGAGGTCCTTTCCAGCCCTACATTTCTATAATCAGTGTTAAAATTGCTTTAGAGACATTGTCTAAAGATAATTAATCCTCACAACCACTTGGGAAGTAGGCAAGAAATCATCATTATCCCATTTGCCGATGTTGAAATTGAGACCAGTTTTCTGCCTCCCTGTGTTGAGGACTTGAAAACCGGTCAGACCAAAGATGTGAAGATAGCCTGGTAGGAGGAAGAGCCATCCCCCACATCCACATGGACATCCCATCTGGAGGTCATGCAGTCACAAGCAGTGTCTGGACATGTCCTGCTGCTTCTCTGCATAGTCACTGAGAAATCCTCCCACTGGAGCCATGCTGCCAGGAGGCGGGAGAGAGGGGAACTGGAGCAGCAGCACAGAGGGCCACTCAAATCTCTGTTTATCTGGGGCTTTTCCTTCAGGAAAAAAAACCTATGTGAAAGCATGATTTGGACTCAAGAGAACTGCTCAGAGCTACAGGGGGAGGTGGCTCCGAGCTGATGTGAGAACCCAAGGCTGCCTCTCAAACATGTGTGCAACTCACCATGCCACACCTCTCTCCTGGTGGTGATGTTTCCCTGTTTACTGGGAGCGTCTTGCAGGAAAGCCCAAGTCTTGATGATCAAGAAAGTCGCTTTCCACTTAATGGAACGTGCCTGCTTTCCATCAGAGATGGGGCCAAGCTGCAAAATCCAGTTCCAAACCTAAACTCCCCCAAAGTGCAGCTGCTCCCAGGGCCAGCTCTACACAGAATTCATTAAAATTCCCAACAACCTGTGCCAACAAGGGCTGGGGCCACTGAATAGCTTGAGATGGACTTTTGGGATACAGACTCTTTAGACATTCAAAAGTCCTGGCTAAAGATTAGAGATGAAACCAAACCAAAACTCCAGACCCCAGAATCTTGGATCAGGCTCACAGATGGCCCTGTTTCTGTGTTGAACCTGAACTGGAAACCCAGATCCAAACCACACCCTGAGCTTAGGGAAGCTGGGGTTCAGATCAGAATCTGGATCCAAATCTCAGAACTCAGGCCCCTTTCTAGTCAAGCTACCAATTTCCAACCTCTCCAGGCCCCTCTCAACCCAGGCAAGATTAACAGTTGTGCCATTTTCAGGCAAAACTGGGTGAAAATCAGCTGTTTTGACTGAGTTTCCCTTTAAGATATTAGGTTTCATCCCAAACTCACAGCAAAATTTGTGGAACGGAGGGCAAAGGGCCATGAAGCCCATGAAAACTGAAATCAGAGGAAAGGTTCATGCATGCAACTCGCTGGTGCTCCTTGTCCTGCAATAATCAGGACACCCAATAGTTCCTGTCTCCTCTTTGGTGTGCATCAGTGTGGGCCAGAATCTGCTACACCAATGTTAAGAGTGTGACCCAAGAAACAGCTTGCAAAAGCACACAGAAAGGGTGCATAGAGGTTATAGGTTATAGGTATCTTCTCAGTCTGGCATGTGCATTGGCTATGATAGAGGTATATAAAATCATGAGTGGTGTGGAGAAAGTGAATAAGGAAACGTTATTTACTTGTTCCCATACTATAAGAACTAGGGGTCACCAAATGAAATTAATGGGCAGCAGGTTTAAAACAAATAAAAGGAAGTTTTTCTACGGTCACTCCCAACCTGTGGAACTCCTTGCCTGAGGAGGTTGTGAAGGCTAGGACTATAACAGGGTTTAAAAGAGAACTAGATGTATGTTCAAATGGTTTTTAAGGGGCTGTGTATAAATACTGAAAATATGTTTATAGTCTGACACCCACCAAAGAGGAAAACAGGTTTTCTTCCAGACAGGAAGTAAGATGTGTATCTTTCTGACAAAACATAAACTGAGCTTTGTAAGCCAACACAGGAAAGGAGCACACAGTAAAAAACAAGCCATGGGGGTTAGCCTGGCTTATACAAAGACAATGAACTTTGGGGGAGTATGTATACAGGAGGCAAAGGCGACACCCTCTTATCCAGCTCCTAGGAAGTAAACATTCATGAAAACGGCAGCTCAATAAGGCTTGGTTGAAATCCTGCAAAGGGTATTTGGGGTAAGTTAAACTTTAGACAGAAGTTTAACCTGTTAAGTGCAGTCTCTAAAAATCGTGTTATAATTTTTGTTTTATATGTAACCCTTTTGTGTCCATTATCCTTTCTCGCTATCTCTTGAATCGCGAAACTTTGTTAATAAACATATTGTTTGCGTTATAAAGATAACTCAGTGCTGTGGTGTTCTACAAAGAGCCAATCCTGAGTCGAATCGTTCGATCTGGTGTGTAGGCCGTTCCCTTGGGGACAGCAGACCTGGTATTTCTGTGAGCATTCAGTGAATAAGTGGCTAGACACCACTGGGGGAATGCTTCAAAGAGGCTTGGCTGTTGTTAATCTTCAAGGCAAAGGAAGGGCTGGCAAAGCCCAAAGGAGTTTGTTTGGGCGGCTAAGAGGCTGGTGGGGGCAGGGAGCTGACACCCAGTTCAGCATCAGCAAGTCTCTCTGTCAGTGGAGTAACAAGGTGACTCACAGTCCTGAGCCCCCCAAGAACTGTTAAAAATGGCCTGACCCCAACTCCCCAGAAGTCATTGGGAGTATCTCAATGGGCAGTGGTTTAGATGCTAAGAGTTGGATTTGCGAAATCACATAGGGTAGGCACTCCTGATGGGAGTTAGGTGCCAAAACCCCACTCTAAAACTCTACAGTGACTCCACTGCTCTTCCTTGAGATTTCTGCTCAGACCTTCGGATGATGTAAATCAGCAGAGCTCATTTGGCTTTCATGGGGTTACAATGATTTACAGCCCTTACTGCAGTTGTGCCTGAGATCAGAATCTGGCCCTGTGGCTCAGACTCTAAACCGAATCCACAACTTTACAGAGACTGATTTGTTTTTCCTGCCACCCCTGCGTACTCTTTACATTTCCTCTGGTTATATTTTAATGAACCTCTGCACAAGGAACACTAGCAAAGCTGGAGCTCGGATTACCAGAGTTAGTATCCCACTGCGTACTGAGTGATATGTACTTTCTCTCCCACTTTTTGCAGAGGCAGCAGTTCAATAAATAATTAATGTTTCTTAATACTTTGGCTATTTCTCTTGTTGTAAAAAATTAATTGGTTTTTCCATCATCCATTTCACTGTAACCTGAAGGTATTTGGCCCAACATTCTTGCCCCTGCTTAAACATGCTTTTTCTAATCTTTCTCATGCCCATGGTGCAAAACCTGGGGTATGAACAAATCCAAGACCTTGCAGGCACCTCCAGGAAGATTTAGTAATAATAACATTTTGTTCTTATATAGCACACATCCGTCTGGGTATAATTAAGCCTCCCCACTCCCTGGTGAGGTAAATATTATCATCGTTAGTATGCAGACTGGTAAACAGAGTCACCGCAAGGTTAAATGACTTGCCCAAAAGACCACACAGCAAGTCAGTAGCAGAGCTGGAAAGGTAAGGCGACCGGTCAGCTGGGCCACACTGCCTCTCGCCTTTGAACATAAGCCAGAGGATTCAAGTGACAAACAGGAAGGGTTGGTGTGTTGAACTCCACCCTCAGGGAGGTACCTCATGGTTAATTAACTGTGATTTATCTATTGTCCCCAGACTATTCTTGGAAGACTCTCAGTTATTGACACATTCGTCGCTAGAATGTCAGCCCTTATGTAACACCAAGCATGACTGCAGATTTAACCATGGAAGAAAGGATCGAGACAATCTAAAGTCATTCATGCAACCCCAGATGAACCTTTCAGTTTGAAGCTCTCTTTTGGTTCACTGGCAAGGGTATGTTTCAAGCAAAAGCTGTTCCAGAAATTGAATTACCTGTCTACGGTCACTCCCATTCCTACGCTGACTCTGTTCAACACAGCCATGAACCTTTCAGGCCAGTCAGCAATGCCAAAGACCATTCTGCTGTGTGAGTTCAACTGGAAATGGGAATATGTCAAAGCCCCCCACGGAAATTTGAGTTCACTGCAGCAGGGTTCTGGCATCGAAAGGTAGTGTCACATCCTGGCTTGCTGCACATTAATGTCTTGAGTAGACAAGCCCCAAGGTGGTAAGTTAGATGTCAGTACCAGATACAGGAGCTGCATCTGCTATCTTTGTGGTTCCTTTCTCTCCCGTGTTGTGTGTTTGTCTGGTTTTGTCTTCAGGGAAAAGGGTTTGGACTTGAACAACACCAGATCCAGCCCACTCACTCACTTTTTCCTCTTTGTCCTCACAAAAAGGACAGTTAATATCATCTTTAATACCATCTGAATGGTGTCACACAGAGGATTTTCCTTATAAAAACTCCCTAAAGGGAAAGGGAACAAGGGCTATTGTTAAAATAAAAGCCTTGCTTAAGAATTTATATTTCAAATGGCTGGAAGGCGAAGCTAAACATTTTTTAACAGTGAGGGCAATTTAACCATTTGAACAACTTAGCAAGTGTTGTGGTGGATTCTCCATCACTGGCAACTTTTAAATCAAGACTGGATGCTTCTATAAGCTCTGTTTTAGTTCAAAAGGAATTATTTGGGGGAAGTTCTCCGGCCTGTGTTAAACAGGAGATCAGACTAGATGATCACAATGGTCCCTTCTGGCCTTGAAATCTATGAAATGCTTTAACTGTTTTTCCTTTTCTTTTAATGGCATGTTTGCCATGTGGCTCATCAGGCTGAGATCTCTATACTCAAAACTCTGAACCATGTTGAATTGTTCAGTGTTATACAGGGGTCATTGCAGAAGAGTTGACTCACCATTGCTGGTGCGCCCCCTTGTGGCTGGATGTGGCATAGCTACTCCTTTATTTCTAGTGCCCGTTCCTGATGGCAAAAAAAATGAGGAGTCCTTGTGGCACCTTAGAGACTAACAAATGTATTTGGGCATAAGCTTTCATGGGCTAGAACCCACTTTATCAGATGTATGAAGTAAAAAAATACACCACCTATAACTATCAACCTCAGTTTGCTCTGTCAAACTCCCTGCAGCTGCCTCCCGGACCCTGGACTTCTTGCTACTGTCAGCAGGCTGCTCCAACAGTCTCTCTAAGCTCACCCTTTCTGAGGTCGAGGACCCTCTCCCCTAGAATCCCTCAATAAAACCCAAACCAAAAGTATAAACTTAACCCAACTTCTTCCCTTCTTGGGATTGTCCTCTCATCCCTCTTGAGGTTCTGTTACACCAGGGGTCGGCAACCTTTCAGAAGCAGTGTGCCGAGTCTTCATTTATTCACTCTAATTTAAGGTTTTGCGTGCCAGTAACGCATTTTAACGTTTTTAGAAGGTCTCTTTCCATATGTCTATAATATATAACTAAACTATTGTATGTAAAGTAAATAAGGTTTTTAAAGTGTTTAAGAAACTTCATTTAAAATTAAATTAAAATGCAGAGCCCCCCAGAGCGGTGGCCAGGACCTGGGCAGTGAAAATCAGCTTGCATGCCGCCTTTGGCACCTATGCCATAGGTTGCCTACCCCTTTGTTACACAGTTCCTCCGTTAAACACCTCCTAGGGCTCTGCTCCTGGAAGCCCAGATCCTGCCTTTTTATCAGGACTCCTCACCACCAGAGTTCACTCCACCCCAGTGGCTGCTCCAGATCTCTCCAGGCCTTTTCCCAGACTTCTCTATTCAAGGGAGGATCCCAAGGCCAACTTCCCGCCTCCCACCCAGGTTCCTCCTCAACCCTGCCAGTCTCTCCACTCCCTAGTACCCACAGAGTAACTGCAGAGTTGGTCTAATCTCTACTTCCCTCAATAATCACCACCCATCTCCTTCCCCAGCCGGGCTTCATTTTTAATTAAGCCTGGTCCATCATCCAGATGCAGCCAGATAGCATAATCAGCCTCTCAGGCCCACTTTAACCCTTTCATGGCTTGTTTGGGGGTACGCACCCTATTGTAGTCATGTTAACATCTTTGATTCTCTGGGCACATTAATTCCATTAAATTTCACACAGCAGCACCACGGGCACAATCTTTTTCTTCCTTGTTTCTTCTCTTTAGGCCACACCACCTTGTAGTCAGTAATAGGACCAGGAGCTGGTCCTACTAAAAGATGCTTCCGTCTTGCATTCCAGAATCTCTTCATTCTGTTGCCAGGCTCCACTCTGTGGGATGATGTCCCAGCTGATCTTCTTCGCTTCTCCTTGTAGCTCACCCCAATGGCCTCAAGACAGGAGGTCCTGATACCCCCCACTAGCCAATAAATCATCCTTCCTCAATCCCTTTCCATGTGCAAAGCTTGGAGGGAGAGCTTGCTACCCATGCTCTCCTTTCTAAATAAAACACGCTGGGCATGTTGTCGACGGCATTGACATTGCATTGCTGCTTGTAGTAGAGTCAATAGCTGTGCATTCACATACATACTGTGCATGAAAGAGTTAACCCAGGGAGAGTTATGAGCCAGATCAGCCTACAGTAGCCAGCAAGTACAAGCATTTTCTTAATGTGCGGCTTTGTTTAATTACTTCTGATGAAGGCTTCAGCATGAGCCATCCCTGCAGATCAAACTTCTGGAGAAAATTCCTTTCCTTTGATTTGTAATCTGCTACCACCCCTACCAGGCACTCCTGTACAAACAGCCCTACAAGCTATACATTCAAATGGAAAGCATGGGCTCGCATGGCCCAGCTAGATTCTGAGCCGAAGGGCTGTGATGGGGGAGGCTGGGAGGTTAGAGTGTAAAGTATCATATTCTAAATTACCCTCTGCACATGTCAGGGCCAAACTCCCATTGACATTGACGGAAACAGGATCACGTCCCTAAAAAAGTCACATTTTTTTCTAACTTACGATCTCTCCTTACTTGGGTAATCACATATTCAGATGGATTCTCCCACTGTTTCCCTGCCAGGGAGCTTCATCTTCAAGGTATTTATACTGTGTCTATCACCATGGTATCTGAACGTGAGCTTACCTGCTGTGCCACTCGATGCATCACTAAGGCAGAAGTTCCTCCTCTGCTTAAATGGAGGTTTGAGCTGTCTCTGCCTCTGAAGTGACTGCAGTGGTCCCGCATCAGGACCCTAACTGCCCCCTAGATTTTCCAGAGCCCTATCTCACTTGGTATGCATGCCAAGACCAATTCAGCTTCCTCCTTAACTAGCACCTGGCTCCCCTATCGCCCATCATGCATATTGAACACTTAATGCATGATTATGGACACTGTCTCCCAGGCTGTGCCATCCCCTGTTCTGCTTGCTCTGCTTCCTTCTGTGAATGTTTTAGGTGCTGCCAGCTGGGTAATAACATGGCCCTGCCTCAGCTCAGGGGGCTGGACTTGATGACCTCTTGAGATCCCTTCCAGTTTTAAATTTCTTTGAGTCTATGAAAGGACTCCACGGCTGTAAAACTAAATGGGCTCTTTATTAAGAGAATTACAAGATGCCGCCACTGCAGCCAGCATTCTAGCCATGTACACACAGACTGACTTTTTGGTGACGCCTCCAAATGTCCCCCTCCTGCAACTTGTGCTCCTCCCCGCAAGTTCCGTGCAGGTTGTTACAATGAAACCCCTGCATTATTAGTAGTAATTTTTATTTTATGTATATGGTGCCAGAGGTGTGCTGGGCACTGCAGAGAGAGATCAGACATGGTCCCTGTCCTACATCATGAATCTGCTAGGGAGAGCTGGAGTTTCCCCTCTCCATTCCGATGAGGCACAAAGCAGGTAGGGCCAGACAGCATCTAACATTGCAAAGCAGCCCCAAACGCAGACAAAACCATGTGCTAGGAAGAGAGGATAGCACTGTGACTGGTGAGTTGTCAGTGATGTGAGAGTTCTGGTAGGGTCTTATTGAGTAGCAAAGGTTATGTAGGTTTACAGCCTCTAGAACAACAAAATATAGACCTAAAAGAGAGCAACAAAACCCATGAATGTGAAGACAACCCTTTAATTCAGGGTTTATTAATAGACTAATATTTACATTCATATATTCATGGAGTTTAAGGCCAGAAGGGACCGTTCTGATCATCTAGTCTGACCTCCATAACACAGGCCAGAGAATTTCACCCTGTGATTTCTGCATTAAGCTCCTGATTGAATAAGAGCATGTCCAGTCTGGATGTAAAGACTTCAAGTGATGGAGAATGCACCACATCCCTCAGTAAGGTGTTGCAATAGTTAATCACTTTCTCTGTTAAAAATGTGCACCTGATTTCTAGTCTGAATTTGTGTAGCTTCAGCTTGCAGACATTGGATATTAAGGTGCTAGGAGCTCAATCCTATATTGTTAATTAAAGCCAACAGGACTCTACATTGATGCAACCAATGCTAGCATTACCCAGTGTAGAGTAGGGCCCTATAACATTATCCCACTGGCCTTTAGAGCCTCGTTGCAATGCAAACTTCATAGTGGTATCCTGGTAATTGTCTATTGCAAATGAATATGCAGCAGAAGTGACAGTGGACAGTGCAAAACATTGCATTACTCATTGGACTTCGCTTTGTGAATTTTTCTTCAATTATTAATTAATTGTTATTATTATTATTATTGAAGATCATCCATTTAATTAAAATTCCATTAATGAACCCCCCCTCCCCTTTTTCCATGAGGGCTCTGGACATCACAGTCATTCATAGAATCATAGAATATCACTGTTGGAAGGGACCTCAGGAAGTCATCTAGTCCAACCCCCTGCTCAAAGCAGGACCAATTCCCAACTAAATCATCCCAGCCAGGGCTTTGTCAAGCCTGAACTTAAAAACCTCTAAGGAAGGAGATTCCACCACCTCCCTCGGTAACCCATTCCAGTGCTTCACCACCCTCCTAGTGAAAAAGTTTTTCCTAATATCCAACCTAAACCTTCCCCACTGCAACTTGAGACCATTACTCCTTGTTCTGTCATTTGCTACCACTGAGAACAGTCTAGACCCATCCTCTTTGGAACCCGCTTTCAGGTAGTTGAAAGCAGCTGTCAAATCCGCCCTCATTCTTCTCTTCTGCAGACTAAAAGGATTGAAGAGGATGAACCGATTTGAGAACTACCATTTGTTTTTCTCATGAATAAAGAGCCATCCATGGAAAGAAACCCTAAGTACCATCAAAATCTCCCTTTCTTCTCTTTACTCAAAATAAAATGGATTGTGAAACACCCTTTGGAATGGCACACACAAATGACACAGCCACAAGGCAGCCAGCTTGGTGGAAGAGTGCCAAATGACATTATGTCATGGATTTTTTTTTTCTCTCCCAAATTCGCCCCGGCTCTTTTCTAGCAATTATCAAAAGTCACTTTTATCGAGAGAATGTCTGTAGAGCAGGCAAACAGCACAATTCCCAGATCTACTTCAGTTGGCTCAGCTCCTCTTTTGAATGCAGAGCTTTCATTTTATTTATTTATTTTCCATTAAGGTGGAACAGTTCTATACATGGGCGCCCAGAGACACCCTTTTACACACTCCAGTGTAAATCAGGAGTAATGCCATAGAATACAAGGGGTCTGATACTCCTCTCACTCTGGTTTAAATCAGGAGTGACTCCACTGAAGTCAGTGAGGTTCCCAGGAGCGGCCCTTTTTTGTCCCCCCACCCCCCCAAAAAACAAAACAACGCCCCCCCCAAAAAAACAGCCAGCCAATCAGTGGACCAAAACCAGCCAGCCAATCAGAGCAGAGAAAGGGGGGAGGAGCAGTGCAGTGATATGGTGGCCCCTGGTAGATGATGCCCAGGGCAACCACCCTGCTTGCCTGCCTCAAGAAGGTCCACCAGTGCAAACTGCTCTAAAGGAGAGGAGAATAGAGCCTTGGGTTTGTTCGATTTGTATTGGTTTTGGCTTTAGTGTTGTCTCTGTCATTTGTTTTCTGACTTGTTTTCTATTGACATTATGCAAGCTGAATAGTAAGAGGGATGAACCTTTTATTTTTTTAATTAAATAATTACATTGATAATAATATAATATATGTCTATCTCATAGAAGTGGAAGGGACCTTGAAAGGTCATTGAATCCAGCCCCCTGCCTTCACTAGCAGGACCAAGTACTGATTTTTGCCCCAGATCCCTAAGTGGCTTCCTAAAGGATGGAACTCACAAGCCTGAGCTTAGTAAACCAATGCTCAAACCACTGAGCTATCCCTCCCCGAATTGCATTAAAAGCAAGTGCCCAATAAACAGTAATGGCAGCAAAATATCTGTGTGTAACTAACAATACATCCTGGAAACGTACATAGTGCATTACACATAAGGGGCGACATTCTGCTCTCTTTTATGCCAGTGCACATTCAGGGTAATGCCACTGACTTCAGTGGAGGTACTCCACATTTAACACGGCACTATTTGGCCCAATAACTAACCTTCTAGGGAGGTAGAATTTCTGCTTCATTTTCCCCATCTGTAAACAAGGAGAGAGAGGTGAAGTCAGGAACGGAACCACAGAGTGTTCGGTATGCTGCTCTAACCTTTGAACAACACTGCACAAAACAACACAGTATGTCACCTTGTAGGAACATAGATACTATAATCTCGTCTCAGTCTGTGGGAGCTGTTTAGGCCAGGGACCTCACCATAGGTGCTGGAACTAGGGGTGCTGGGGGTGCAGCAGCATCACCCCCTGGCTTGAAGTGGTTTCCATTATATACAGGGTTTACAGTTTGGTTCAATGGCTCTCAGCAGCCCCACTATACAAATTGTTCCAGCACCCCTGGACCTCATCTTCTTCCTGTCTGTCAAGTGTCCCCACACAATTGGCACTGTGTAAATAACAATAAGGTGTCCCTTTACGTGAAACTCATTTGCTTTGTGTCTGTTATTTAGGTCATTAGATTTCAAATCTTTGTCCAAATTCAAGTAAAGTGTTACCGGCAGAATAAGGATAGACAGAACCCAGGCTTCCTGGCTCTGAATCCCTGCTCTGGCCACTAGGCAGCATTCCTGAAAGATCCTGGAAGTTCTCTAACTACTAAGCAACTCTCCTTTAAGGATTAATATATGGAAAACAGAGATGCTTATTCATTAGGAGCTTGATCTTACTGGCATTGAAGTCAATGGGGCAGCTGCAACTGACATCAGTGCTGTAGGATCACTCATTTAGACCCTGACATAGCAAATTACTTAGGGTTTAACTACACTTGAAAGCTGATTTGGATTAAGGGAAGGTGTGAATTAAATGCGCAAGAATTATTCTGGAATAACTCCCTGAGTGGACACACTTACTCTGGAATGAGTACGTCCACACATGGAGTTGTTCAGAATAGTTGTTTTGGAATAGCTATTCCAGAAGAACTCCATATGTAGACAAGCCCTTAGGCACATGCCTAACCCTCACTGAAGTCAATGGGACTTAATGTGCTTACGTGCTTTGCTGAATTGGCCTTAGCTTGTCTTATTGAAGAAGCAAACAGAAATCTAAAACTGAGTACTGGTGATATTGACAGAGGCAAAGAACAATAGAGGTTAGTAAAGCAAAAGGATTATAATACGTAAATGATCTTGAAACACTTTCATTAGAATTCTCTGCAACCTGCCACAGGAAAAATAGCCAGCAGTTTAAACTGTGCAGTGTTCTCTGCTTAGTGTTCTCTGTATCTAAATTCCATTAAGGGTAGCAGCCATTATACAAAACAAAGAGACGTATACCTACTCCTAAGTGTCCTCAATTCACAAAATCCTCTCATTTAAATTTAAATAATATAATTATTGCTTGTTGGATAATATCACAGGAGTATCTCACCCATTAACTATACATACATATCTTATTACTAAGATACTGTCTCTCTCTGGTGACCAGATTTCATTCTGGCCTTCCAATATTTCACACGCAGATCATTTGCACATGTAATATTTGCTCATTATCATTTGTACATAAGCTGTTGTGTGATCCTCATCTTGCCCAATATAGGAAAATGAACCAAGAACTAGAAGCATAAGCCTTTACAGTAAAGACCAAATCTCTGTAGCAGGAGGCTGTAATACTCACATCCTCTATGGTTTGATACATACACACTGACTAGTGGGTTACATACCATGTTGTATACATATAGAGGCCATGCTAACCATTGACCAATGGCATCATATAAGGGAGAGCCCTGTATATATTAGCTAAGAGCAATCACTCCAGAGATTTGATTTGCTGAGAGATTGTGGGATTTTTTTTTATGCATTGGCAAGATTTTTAAGTTCTTTAGAGTTTCATCATCTGCTGCTTGTGGAGCTATTTTCAGGTATTTGGGCTTCCTGGGCCCAATCCTGCCAATCAGACGTTAAGCCCTCCCCATCCCAGAAGAACCAGAACAGGAAGTTGCATGGCAGCTAATCCCAAGTGAGCGTGTTTTACCAAGGTTCTGAATGCTGTTTTATAAGGTGCCTGCACCATCAAAGCCCCGAGAGCAGGTTATCTTAATAACAGTTCCCACAAAGAAGAGGCCATTGATTTGCCAAGTCCAGGTAAGGTGGCTTTATAGACTTTCAGGATGTTGACTCTGATTTAGCGATTCTAAGTAAATAGCTTACAAAGCTTAGGGTAATAAATAAGAAGGCTCAGATGAGCCAGGCTCGGAGGCTTGAAGAGCATGGAAAAGCTCTCCGTCAGAGATCAGACACATGATTCAGAGGAGTATTACATTACCAAATCATGCATAGAAGCTCAGGAGGGTAATGATCTCACATTTATGTAAGTTCTCAAAGCCCTCAACAAGCTTTATGCCCAGGAATCACTTTATCCATCACTGAAGGGTAGCCACCTCTGGGGTGAAATGCATCAACAGCCCAACAGTTCACAGCAATACTACACAAAAGGATTGCACAGAGAGTGTAGACTCTTGCCTAATTTAAAGTACAAGAGGATTTTAGGTAGACAAAATATAGCCTATGTTTACACTTGGAGCTGGGGGTGTGATTCTCAGCTTATCTACGCATACTTGTGCAAGCACTCATCAAACTAGAGCTCTAAAGAGAATAGTTGCTGGGGTCGCATAGGCAGCAGTGAGCATGAGCAGCAGCATGGATTAGCCACTCTGAGTACATGCCCACAAGGTCTGGGTGGTTTGTGCTCACACCCTGGCTAGTCCATGCCTCCACTCCCCAGGACCGCTACGATTTTTAGCACACTGGTTCAATGAGAGCTAGCATGAGTATGTCTATGCAAGCTGGGAATCACACCCTGAGCGCCAAGTGTAGACCTGTCTGTAAATTGCTTGAGAAGTGCAAAAGAGTTTTCATTATAATGATCAATTTTCTGATCAAAACACACAATATCATCAATTTTTGCATCTTTTGATGCCAAAGTGAGGCCCATTCACAACATTTTGTGGACAAAGATTTGCACAAAATGAAACTGAAAAAAAAATCAATGAGAGAATAGCCACAATTTTAACAGTCCTGTTGTGCACTTTGAAGCCACTGGTTGATTCATTTTACTCTAGTCCAGTCAGCTTCAATGCTTCAATTTGATCTTTAGACTTTATTTTTTAAATTTCCTCCCTGCTATTGATTTCAATGGGAATTAGGCACCTATCTCACTTAGACACTTTGAAAATCCCACTAGGTGCCTATATGCGTCTTTAGGCAGTTAGGCCCAGATTTTCAAAGTTATTTGGTTGCCTAGTTCCCATTGATTGTGAATTGATGGCAATTAGTCACCTAAATGTTTTGAAAATCTGGTCCCAATTCCTTTTGACTTTCAAAGAAAGTTAGGCTCTTAAGGCCCTAAATCACATTTGAAAATGGAACTTAAACTCCTAAATCCCTTAGATTCTTTTGAAAATTTTACCCTATGGGGCTTGCCTATGATCATATAAGAAGTCAGTAGCAGGGCCAGGAATTGAGCCCAAATCTCCCCAGTCTGAGTCTACTATTCTAGGAAGGGATTTTCAAATAGGCCTAAGTGAGTTAGGTGCCCGATGGCCATTGACTTTAACCATGCCTAAATCCCACTGAGATTCCTATGAAAATCCTAGTTATAACCACAAAACCCCATTGGTTTCAGTGCTATTAAATTCTAGGGACTTTTCCATAAGGGATTGGCTGCATGCTTTGACATTTGAAACTAGTAGCTCCTAAGAAACACTGTGAAATGGGAAAGTGGGACTACCTTAAATTGCAGAGACCAGCATGTGTATGTGGGGAAACCTTTGGGCTCTGACTGCTAATCAAATAGTCTGGAATCTGAATGATACCATAACACAGAATTAAAAAAAAATTAACACACAAAATATTAAGTCATCCATATTCTCCGCAATTAATTCATCTGTCATCAATAGACTCATAAACTATTTGACTCAGTGACAGCTTGAAAGGAGAGCATGCCAACTTTTCCTGCAGGTGTGCATCTGGGTGGAAGAGAGGAGCATTTGTACGTGCAGCAAGGGAGGTAAAAGAGAGACTCACAGAGGTTGTGAAATTGGAGATGGGAGTGAGAGGTTTGGCCAGGGGGGCGGGAATAATTTTTATAGTGGGGGAGCTGATAATGGAAACTATGTATTTGTTGTTTGTTATTACTGCTTCAAGCCAGAGGGTGCGTGGCAGCACCCCCAGCACCCATAGTTCCAGCACCACTAGGTTTGGCAAAGAAAGACTAGCCGGTGTTTGTAATTCTTCAAGATGGGAGGAAATGTTCCAGAAGATCTGGGCTGTCACAAATGCCTGCTATGCCAGGTAGCCTTCCCAGTCCTATGCTGATAAATGGCTCCAATTCAGCACACCATCCCTATTCAGCAGAGCATATCCTTAATTTTAAACATGCACTTCTTACGGCCCATTGAGCTCAAGTGCTTAAGTGCTGTGCTGAAAGTCCTGGAGTCGGACAGTCCACTGACACTCACAATTACGACCCCAGACCGAGTCCATCTAATGGCCATGAGCCACTGGGCCTTGGAGCTCAGAATATTTGGAAACTGACCTGGGTAAAGACAGATCTGTTAAGTCCTTTTAAAGGTCAAAGGGGGTTATAAAAACCAGACTGAATTACAAGCAAACTCCTTGTCTCCTATTATGTCAGCCTGGCCAGGTATCAGAATAATCCAAGAATGTTAGAAGTCTTATTAAATATCAGCTGTTTCCTTTGTTCTTTCCTCTCGGCCCACGCTGTGCAGCCTCAGATTGGGTATCATATGCTCTTCTGAAGGGGAATAGGAGGAGTGCTGCCTGGAGAAGCAGATGCTAGGATTTGGATTGGACTTTCATGGGAGCGAATCAAGCAGAGCAAACAAACTGGGTGTGAGGCAGTTCCACTAAGTGCAGGGGACCAAGTTCATTCCTGATGTAACTTCACTGGAATCAATGGATTTACAGCAGGAATGAATTTAGGCCAGCAAGTAGCATTTTGGGCCTAATTCATAGATGACCTGTGGCCCATTTGCACTTGTGTATCCCAGAATTGCCCAGTAGTTAGGATGCTACTGAGTTCATTCCCTGTTTTGCCACAGACTTCCTATGTGTCCTTGGACAAGTAATTTAGTTTCTCTGTGCCTCAGTTCCCCATCTGTACAATAGGGACTACAGCACTTACCTACCTCATAGGGGTGCTGTCAGGGTAAACGAAGTAGAGATTGTGATGGAATCCATAAAATAAAAACATGGAACTCTTATTAAACGAGGAGGTTAGCATGATTATCCCCATTTCACAGATGGGGAAAACTGAGACACTGGGAGGGAAATGACTTGCCCAAGGTCACCCAGCACCAGAGCCAGGAACAGAATCCAGCTTTACTGAGTGCTAGGCCAGTGCCCTGAACCACTAGCTATACTACCTCACTCTAAGTACTATGCATAGTAGCTGGTGCAAAGGGACTGTGTGATAGTGACATGGTCCCCTCTCTCCCACCCCCCAGAAGGAGGCCTTCCCCAAAGGTGCAGAGCCAGCTGTGCACCCCAGCAAGAGCCCTTGGAGCAGGGGTCATCAGAGGGTATGCTGGGATGTAGAAGGTTTGGTTAGTTTGGTCGTAATCCTGGACTCTTTCACAGCTGTCACAAGGCCCATGAGGAGTTTGGGCAGCTAGGGTAGCCCTCAGGGGCAGAGTCTGATGTAAGGACTGAAGAGAGGTGAGTGGAAGTGCTTGCTTTTTGCCTTCTGAGGGTCCCTGCCCCTGACCTCTTTCCCTTGAGATCCTTGGAGCTGACAACACCTTTGATCTTCCCTATCTGCACTGGAGAACCTCCCTCCTCTTCCCCTGGTCAGGGTGTTTTCCATGAAGTGTTGGCAAGAAAAATTGCCCACTCTTCCCCTGTTGATTTAAGAAAGCCTCCTCTTAAAGCCTGGGAGCCCATTCTGGCCGCAAGGCTCAAATGCTTTGACTCTTTTGGGCTCATTAAGGAAACAGACAAAACTCTGGCTGGGTTGCTTACCCTAGACAGAATTTAGTTTGACAAAGCATATTACCAGGGAAATATTTCAAAGCAGGGCTCACTAGTGCTTTAAATGAAAAAAAAGAATTTTTTTTTTGGCTCACATAATCCAGCTGTTTCCATTAGGGAGTGAGACAAAAGTACGTCAACTTGGCAGGGGGAATCAAGTGGGTCTTTCTGAGCCTGAAATTCACATGTTATGGGCTACAATTTCCAGCTTAAAAGAACCTGGCTCATTGTTCAGCATTATCCCTCTCATATAATCCCTCCAGGGCTTGTGGGCCTGCAACGTCTTTGGAGGTATTTGGATTTCACTCCAAAGGATGCTTTCCTGCAGACGAGGGAAAACTGATAGGGCAAACTTTTCAATAGCAGCCGCTTCATCTTGGTGTTTCAGTGTTCATGCTACCAACTTGCATCATCTTGGAGATGGTTTTCAAACATACTAAGCACTCACCCAGATGAAGAGCGTGGGAGCTGTGGGTAGTTATGAAGCCCACCGAATAGAAGGAATAAAAAGGTTGCGTCAGGCTACCTTCCCTTCCCCACAGCTCTATTTTTGATCCAAATGCAGGGATGGAAGCACTGAGACTCAGGCCCAGAGTATCTAGGAGATTAGAAGAAATTCATTTGCTATGTCACTTGTTAGGACATTTGATTTCAAGGGACTGAGTCTCCTCTCACTTACTTCAGTGTTAGTTAGAAGTAATTCAACTGAAATCAGGGAGAGGAAAACCAGATCCCCAAAATGCAGGCAGGTTCTAGAACAAGCATGTAACCCAGGGGTAGGCAACTTATGGCACGTGTGCCGAAGGTGGCACACAAGTTGATTTTCAGTGGTCCTGGCCACCGGTCCAGGGGGCTCTGCATTTTAATTTAATTTTAAATGAAACTGCTTAAACATTTTAAAAACCTTATTTACTTTAATTACTATAATAGTTTAGTTATATATTATAGACTTATAGAAAGAGACCTTCTAAAAATGTTAAAATGTATTACCAGCACGCGAAACCTTAAATTAGAGTGAATAAATGAAGACTTGGCACACCGCTTCTGAAAGGTTGCCGACCCCTGATCTAACCCAACAGGCCAAAGCTGTCTCTGCTGTAATTCTATTTAAATAGATCCCAGCCTGGAAGTGCTGCAAGGGCAAACCCCCGTTGCATGGGATTCCATGTCCAGGACAGATCTCAGTACAGCGACACTGACTGCCACTGTATACACACTGCACACATCACACTAGTGCAGATTGAGGTGGGACAAATCCCCGTCTAATTTCATTACAGCACCAGAGGAGACTCCAAAATTACTACTGCAGTGCAGCCTAGTGGTACTGCAGCAGTACACACTAAAATGGTGTCGAGCTGTTGCAGTGGTACAGATCCCGGTGTATTGCGAGGGTAAAGGTCCAAGAGCAATATTTATGCACCGATACACATCTCAGTATAATTCACCCAAGGAGATAAAAGGGTCAGGGATTGTAGTGGTCAGGTCTCAGGCCTTATCTTCAAAGTGCTCACTAGCTTGGCCCCGGGATATGTAAAAGATATTCTAAATCTCCAGGACAAGGACCGTGGACAACAGCTACATGGTCAGATGAACTAAGGACCATCACAAACCTCACTATTTCCAAGCCAAGTGCAAGGTGCATTTCTTTGACCTTGCCTTCTCTAACAACACATAACAGATATATTTGTATTTATTAAAAAACCCAAAGGCACACGTTACCGAAACAAGACACACCTCTGCATATGCTTCTCCCTCTGGGGCAAGATGACAGAACAAATGACACATGACAGAGGTATAGTCACGCTGCCTTATGCACAACTGGCAGGTGCTCCGATACTCTGCTGATGAGAGCAGTTCAAAAGCCTCTATAGAACAGAATAAAATACAGTGGTCAGGAGGCGTGGGTGCCACTCTGTTTGAAGTGAAGCACATTTCTCTCAACCCCTTTGGCCCAGTCTTTTCCCCGAGTTCTCCCCCAGCACAGCAAGAAGGGAATAGAGGGCCTGGAGACAGAAATATTTCAGAGACCTTGAGCCACTAGGTGTGCGGGGTCAGTGCTTCCTATCCAAGGGATTCACACCCTGGTTGGTGCATTCCAGGAATGAGAGGCAGGCTGGCATGTGTCTCAAAGTCAATGCGTATAAGGTCTTGGCCCAGGGCTGGGACACTTGAGACGACATGGAAGTTCAATGGAGCAAGAAGACATAGCACCAGGAACCCTAAGGGAGAGCATTAATATATGGCAGCAGCTCACACAATGTTTTAGGTAACTCTATCCCCCGCCCAGACCCTTGTGCATACACAGCTCAGGAGTCTCTGTTTTGTTCCTATTGCCCACAGGGTTCGGCAGATCCCAAAGGGCAGAAAGTAAAGGGCTGGACCATCATGCTATCATTGGGTTGTAATATTCAAAACCTGCACCTTTCCCATAACAAGCTGACTCATGGAAACGAGCTCTGAGGAATGTCTGCTAAGTCATCTAGCCCTTTCTGTGCCAGCTCAGCATTGTTCCCTATGGGTCAGTCTACACTGCAGCTAGGTGCAAGCCTCCCAGCCTGGGTAGTGCACTAAAAATATTCACGGGGATGTTGCGGCTTGGGCTGGAGTTCAAGCTGTCAAGCCTACCCAACCCCTAGGCTTGAGACCTCCAACCTCCACCCTGAGCCGCAATGTCCACCCTGCTATTTTTAGTGTGTTATCTTGAGCTCTGCTAGTGCTAGTCTGTCTCCTCGGGGCTGCTGTTCTGAGATCAGGGGTGCTGTGATGAAGATCATTGAAACCACTAGCAAAAGGGTTGTAGGCACTGTTAGATCAAAGCAGTGAAAGGCAGGTTCTCTGCACAGAAAGGTGAGCAAAGCAATCACAGGCACAGAGGCAGAAAGAAACAGAGAAGTGAGCCAAGATTCAAGGGCACTGCCAGTGGGGCAAGAGCAGATAAGCAGGTCTTATTCTCAAAGTCTCACGATAATGAAAACCAAAAACTGTGGCCTGGCTCCATTCCCATCCCCTTTTGGAAAGCGGATAAAGTGTAGAGGGGAAAGCAGCAAACATAGCTAAGGCTTGGGTGCCAGAACCAGGAGAGAAAGGGAAGCAAAAGATACAAACAAACAAAGTGTAAGACCTGTACCTGTGAGGCATGCTCAACTCCCACTGAAGCTAAGTGAAAGTGGAGGGCACTCTGCAATATATATGTGTAGGCTTTTGATGATCTGCCTTAGTCCATGCAGGGAGTTATCACTCCAACATGTATTTAGTTATGGATGCATTTGTTTATTGTAGGGCTGTTACATGCATCATTTGCCCCCCTAATTTGGGTTTTTTTAGTTAATTTGTTATAGGTGAAAAGTGCCAACTTGACAGTCCTAGATATTGAATTCCTCTATAAACAGATATAGTAGGGGCAGGGCAGGGCAGACCTCCTGCATATCATGATATATAGGATCACAGTCCTCTTTAAACAGAAAACAGTGATAACTATGGACAGCCAGCAGGCTTCCACACAGCTTGAGTTCCATCTTTGTCTCCCTTGTTTACCAGGGACAGCATTCTGTCTGGAATGCTGTACAGCACACAGAGACATCTAATGGCTGAATAACATACTGCAAGTAAAATATATTACACTGCATATCATCCTGTCAATGTACCTTAATGATGACTTGGATCAACCACTTTTATAGGAGAGAATGGCAATCAGTCTCTTTGGCCAGTTTAATTCTTGGCCTCTTGACTGAAAGTGCCAGTAAGGTGAGAGCCACTTAGTACCAGTGGAGATGATGCATTTTATGACTAATTAACTTTTTCATCGGTCACAGATGAATTTGAACCACACACTTGGAGATGCTTCTAAACTTTGCAGCGAGTTCAGACCAAATCTCTGATGCAAAGAGCTTACATTTTAACTGTGACCTTAATGTCTGTCTACAGGGAACCACCAATTCATTTGGTCGTGGGTCTGGCCCAGCAGCATGTCCCATGCAGGTTGGGAGGTGAATTCTATTTTTTTCAAGTCCTGTGTGGTTCCCCGTGCAAAGCCCATTTGCTGTGTCTTTGTGCTGGGGTATCTATGTGTGTGTGTTCCACACACTGACTGCACAAATGCTCAAGCAAAGGGCAGTGCTCTTCTGTATTCAACTGTAATGTTTCATTTTGTGCCTAAAATTGAATAAATGAAAGCTAGAAGGGGCGGGGTGTGTGGGGGAAAACGAGCACGGGACAGATAAAAGGAATTTCACTTTACAAATATGTAAATGTCTCAAACGTGCCTTTGGCATGTTGCAGCAGACAGCTTAAGCCGAGAGAAAATTCTTTGGCAGTGACATCAATTCAACAGTAAGTAATGCATTTTCTAGCACTGAGATTCGATTTAAGGTCTCTCTCCACTGAGTGGAATGATTGAACGGTATATTAAAACATCAGCAAATTAAGCTCCTTTTGCTAAGGTCCTGTCTGTTCATAATTTGAAAGTTTCTTTTATTTTGCGTTTAAACGCTGGTTCCTTCCCAAATCCACAAGTCTGATAGAACCCACTGGTTTAAAGTTTAATCTCGGGCTCTCATTGGAAATAGCTACCACTTGTGCTTTAGAAAGTGAGTTAAGGCTCAGTCCTATTAGGGTATTTAGGCCCAGATCCTCAAAAGGTATTAAAGTGACTAACTTTCACTGATTTCAATGGGAGTTAGACAGCTACCTTTGAGGATCTAGGCCTAAATGACTCCTGGAAAGCGCTGAGCTTCCATATTGGGAGGTAATCGGCACCTTACAGGATCGGGGTCTTATATTTGGATTAAGCAGAAGTCTCATACGGACTGGATTCCAGAGCATTAAATTAAGAAAAGGACAGTTTAGTCTAAGTATCTCTGTGAACTTCCTACAATGAGAGATATTAGGAAGAGGAGTGGAGGCAGCCCCATCACGCGACACATTTAAAACTAGCCCGGACATTAGGGCACAATCCTAGACTAGCTGGGGTAGAGGCTAAAAGATTTTTCTCAACAAGGAAGCTGGGAATGACTGAGTCAGGTAGAACAGTGCCGGATGGGCTCAACTTTGGTGATGCCCCAATCTGTGCCCACGCAGAGGACTAGTTGTCTAAAAGTAGAGTAAATGAGATAATTAACTCTGTCTCTCCAAATCGAAATAAGGGGGCCAGATTATCAGCTGGTGTAAATTTTCATAGCTCCATTGAACACAGTGCAGCTATGATAATTTATGTCACATGAAGATCTGCCCCATGATAGCTAAGTGCCACAAGAAATTGGAAGACTCCAAAATAAGAATCCTGAAGAAGAGCTCTGCATAGCTAGAAAATGTCTCTCTCTCACCAACAGAAGATGGTCCAATAAAAGATATTCCCTCCCCCACCTTGTGTGTCTAATGCCTGTGGGTCTCAAGGCTACACCACCACTGCAGATCTAAAATAAATAGCATCTCCCCAGGTTACATGGGTGGATGAAGGTGCCAGGGTTTTACTTTTTGGGTGTTGTTCCTGGAATTACATCTCAATCTGAACACCACTAATCAGATCTCTTTCAGCAAGAATTTCCACACCCTGGGTCCCACTTCTGAGAACACTCTGCCCCAGCACCTAATAGTCTGTGAAGTACAGCTGACTTGGAGGATAGTTCAGGGTGATGAGGACCCAGAGACAGCCCAGTCCTGTAAATATTTTGTAGATTAGGACCAAGACTCTGAATTTCATTCAAAAGTGAATAGGGAGGCAGCAGAGTTCACAACCTGCGGGTGTGACATGTTTACATTGACCTTTACATTGACCTTTGCTCTGCTGCAGGCTGCACCAGCTTCAACCATCCCATGGCAAATGAAGTCAGTCCCAGACAGAGTGAGTTGCAATGTCTCACCTGGAGAAGGCTAACACATAGATCACCATGGCCAGGCCTCATCCTGGAAGAAAGGGCTGAGATTCCTAGCCAGATGAAGATGGAAGAAGGCAATCCACTAACTTAATCCTGCATTATGAGGGGCAAGGTGTGTGGGGTTTGGATCAGATGACCATTGGAGTCCTTTCCAGCCCGACATTTCTGTGATTACACATCTCTGTGGCAATCTGCCTGTCCATTAGTGTTTTAACTAACTGACAGAAATCAGACATGGTTTCTGAAGGTCAGAAGCACATTAGCTTGAGCTGGGTGATCCCATTCAGTTGAAATAAGGATGGGAGGAACGGACCCAAACTTTTCTGCAAATCTTAAAGCAAACAGAATGTTTTATTTAAAGACGGATAAATGTTTGGATTCCAAATGTTTGTGAAGAGTGAAGGAGACACAGTTTAAGCCGGATGGAAAGTAAATTGTGGTTTGCTTCTCTGTGCATGTTTTTAACCTTGACAGATGGGCTGAAGTGTATTTTTCATGTGAGTTCCAGAAGGGAGAAGTTATAGAAGCTGCTGGAGAATTTATCGCTCCCAGTCTTCAACTCCTCGCTGTGAAGTGTAGTTATAAATAAAGTTTAAGTTGGCATTTCTGAACCACTTCCTGCTGCTCGAGGGTGCAGATTTGGTGGAAAGCGGTGTCAGAAAATCTCATCCCCTGCCCAGAGCTGATAGGCTTTGGGAGACAGGTCTGGGTGGGAGCTGAAGGGATGGAGTCATCCCCCACCATGGATCCAAGCTGCAAAGCAGTTGATTAGCTGCTAGAGAAGTTTCCAGGCAGTAGTGGAGGCTAAAGCCTGCCATGTGTCTCCCCTAAATTGTGATTTTGGCTGGCAGACTCCTTAGCCATGCACCTCCCCTGAGCAGCCATTAAAATGCCCTCCTATGCTGCCATGAGTCACCACAATACACTGTAGCACGTGGTCTTCCCGTGGCCTTCCTAAACCATTGTCAATTGGTACCACAGTGGTTCTCCTGCTGCTTCTGGGGTCTTGTGTGTCCTGGCACGCTAAGACTAGAGATGCAAGGTTTCAGACCAAGTGAAAGCTTCGTAGCAAATTACAAACAGATGAAATGTAGGGGTTCTTTAGAGACACTGGATTATTCCAGGGGGTTGATAACAGCAATATAGGTCCTCTAGTTCTTTGATTCTATTCCAGGCTCTTATAGCACAGGGATTATGAGCAATTCCTAATTTAAGGGGGGTCCAATGGCTTAGTGGTCTCAGCCCATTTCCCAGTGGTTCAGTGTACTCGTCACAAAACCCAACCCTAAAACTGGCACCATGGTGGTCCATCTCAGTGGAGAGGTCAAGAACTGACATGACTCTTCTAGACATGGTCCCTCCCATTCAGGCTTGAGTCATCAATAGGGCAGTGTGTAGAGAAAACTTCCATTGCTGCTACCCAAACTGTCACCTGTTCTATAGATAAACAGAGGATTCCAATCTTCAGAGATATCTACCCAGCATCTTTAATCAGCACTACATCTACTGACACACAACAGAATTTAGGAGGGTTGGTTCTATCTCTGGATTCTCATTTCTCAGTCTCACACACAGCATCCCTGCAAGGAACTGGTCTAGGAGTGTAAGTGTCTTAGCTATGGTTGTTTATGCTCTTTTGCCAACAGGAAAAGAAAGCTTTTGGTGATTGTAATGTCAAAGATGTCACATTTGCATGCTGTGCCAGATCCTCGCTTGACAAACGGGGAAACCAAGGAACAGAGAAACAGCATTCACCAAGTTTGCACAGGTAACCCAGGAATAAAACCCAGGCCTCTGGACTCCAAGCCCAATGCCTTATTCACTAAAACCAGGCCACCTCCCAGAAAATCAAAGCCCAAGAAATGGAATTGCCAAAAAATTGTACAATAATACTGCTTGGATTAGATCAAATTCAAATAAGCTACAGAAGAAAACTCCTTTTAGAAATCAACTACCTCTAAATAATTCAGCTCCCCTAATGCAAACCATTTTTCTGCCTTATTCCTGAACTAGTTAAAATTCTTATCAGTGTTTTATACAATCATTTCAAAAGGAGAGGGAAAAAAGTTACTTAAAAAGAAATTCAAAGGCTCCAACATATGTTCTTGGCTGGTAGAATTCAAGATGAGGGTTTTAAAACTCCCGTGAGAGTTCCCTTTCACAGCTCTCCCCTAATCCTCTGGAAATCGCCTGTTCTCTACAGCTGTTGGTTATCCAGATAAACTATTTGTTCAATTATTCTTGGCCTAGATGACGCGGCCTACCTCAAAGGCTCTCGGCTTCATAGCTCGCCTACTTCAATAGCCCCAGCCCCTCACAGAACAGCCTAGAGGAGACTGGGGCCTGTTTGAAGCCCACTATGTTCCTTACAAGACTCCCCCTCCCATCACCCCCAAGGCTTTTAATCTCCACAAGGATAGCACTGAGGTGTCTGAAGCTCCCTCATGGTGGAGGGCTGGGGCGGGAGGGAACCGTTGTGGTGTTGGAGTGCCTGGGTGATAAAATAATTACAAATGAAAGAGAGATTAGCAGAAGCTGTTAGGACAAATGCTTCCAAAATGGTTTCTGAAGTGCTGGCGGTTCCTTCTAACAGGAGAAGTCAGCTGCAGCTGCTGTCTCCATAGCAATCCAAAGAAATACAGGCCCCACTGGGAGCCTGTTATGAAAATGTGAGACCCGACAAACAGCTACTCAGGGGGAAGAGATGACAGACCGGGTCAGCTTTGCATCATATAAATGGACTGGTAATTAACACAATTTTTTTTCACATTTGTCTTTCCCCCACAACTTGGCTTTTGCAGAAACATTAAAACCTGACTAATAAATGGCTTACAGCTGTTGAAAGATGAATCCTGCCTGGCTCCGGCTCCAGGGATCACTGGGTTGATCTTCCAAGGGTCCCAGTGTCAAGCTCTTCTCAGACAGACACCACCTTTCCCTAGCTACAATTTCCCTGATGGGCTGCCATCATTTCTCCCCAGTTAGGCCTCACCGTGATTTCCAAAGGCCCCCCATTCTGAAAAAGTGCAAGGATAATGCCTGGACGATAGAGATGTCAGGACTGTACATAGAACATGCAAAAGTGTCCTTGATTATGCATAGTCCTTGCATAAAACCCTGAATGAGTTGATCCTTGCATCCCATATGCATGTTCCTTTCATTTTTGCCAGTATGAGTCTCAAGTCTTTGCATTAAGTTCAGGCTTGTGGCACCGTACTGACGGCGAGGAGTCTGTCTTGGTGCATGACTTTAAAAAGCTCGAACTGAAATGTTACAAGCAAATGAAAAAAATGCCTCCTCTGTTTATTTATAGCTATGAGGTAAACAATTACTGGGTGTTGTGAAAGGTGACAATCCCCAGCTCCGGTCAGGCTGTCCAGGGCAACATATTTTATTGAGGTTGAGCGTTAAATATAGTGCCTAATGTTTTTTGGATTACTCTGAGGCATAAGAAATGCATGGACGAGTGGCTGGTCTCCTGTGCTGGTTGAATTAGGGGCTAGTCCGCAGAGATGGGTTACATTTGGGATGTGGGTACAAAGCTGCCAGGCTGGCAGGGGTATGCTGCTGGCAATAGGTGGGAGGCTAAACAGATGCAGTATTGGAACAACTGCAGCCTAGGTGTGAAGTGGTGGCTCAGAGAGAAAATGTGAACAATGGAATCATAAAGATGCAGGATTGGAAGGGACCTCAAGAGGTTATCTCGTCCATCCTGCCCATTCTGAGGCAGCACCAAGTATGCCTAGAGCATCCCTGACAGGTGTTTGTCTAACCAGTTCCTAAAAACTTCCAAGGATGGGGATTCCACAAACTCCCTAGCTAACATGTTCCAGTTGAAAGATTTTCCTAATATCCAATCTAAATCTCCCTTGCTGCAATGAATGAACCTCACTCAGACGGTTCAGCAAATGAGCCCAGAAAAGTACCCAACATTTCAGATCTCTTTGTTGTTGTTATTTATTTTGTATTATGGTAGCCCACAGGGCCCCATGTCTTGGCTCAGGGCCCCATTGTGCTAGGTGCTGAGCAAACACAGAACTAAAAGATGGTCCCTGCCCCAAAGAGATCTGTCCTGGGGTCTATATACCCCTTGCTGGCTCGGCAGCCAAAGGACTAACAAAGCAGATGCCTGGATGCTCAGCCAGAGTCGATTGGCAACCCCACAGCAGTGGTGAGGATAAAAGAGGTGCAAGGCAGGAGAGCAGGGCAGCTGCCAGAGAATCTGAGGATTTCAGGTTGAGGATCCCTCCAGCAGGCTGGTGAAAAGCTGCCAAGGCAGCCAACCCAGCAAAGGAAGGGGAAAGGAGAAGAAGCTGGGGAGACTACAGAGAGGTAGGAAGTAGCTCAAGGAACAGCAAGGGATGGAGAAACACTGGTTCTGGCTGCCCAAACAAGAGCCCTGAGCTGGAACCCAGTCTCATGGGTGGACCTGAGTTCCCCTACATACTCCAGACAGTGGGCTCTTAGAGAGGACTCTCATTAACCCTGGAGAACTCGGGCTGATTAGCCCCTAAAGCTTCCTCATTACCCTAGAAGAGACAGACTATTGAGGACCAGGCCAACAGGGAGCCCGGGGCGGGGGGTCTGTCCTTGACATGGACTTGGCAAAGCAGAGTTGGGTATGATGGCATAAGGGAGGACAAAAGCAGACTGGTGTAGCTCCCTGCCCCTCCACAAGAGGGTGCTAAAAGATAAGGAGCCTTTATTACAAGATCACAGTCCACGACAAGAGACAACAGGTTCATACAACAGACAGAGATAGCACAAGAATATGACACAGCACTGGTCTCACTGTCTAACCCATAAAGTGCTCAGTCAGCTTGCTACCCAAGTGATAATTCATGCCTGGCCTAACCCTCACTGGAACTGTCAAAAGAACAGGCTCTCTCATGAGATTTCCTTCCAGTATGTCCTGCTCTCTGTTGAGACAGATGCAGCACAAACAGCCTCTCCTGATCTTCTGAGTCTGATGCCCAAGAGCAGCTGTTGGTGCAGAGGCAAGCAGAGGAAAAACCCAGACCTTTTCAAATTTGGGGCAGGGGAGAAGAAGGTTGCAAAATATGTGAGGTGGGGGGAGCTGGAGGAGGGGTTTTGGCTTGAATTTTGGATGATCTTTGGGTTATTCTTAACTGGTCTGATTTGGTTAATCTTTTTTCTAATTGCCAGCTGAAAAGAAGAAATTTTCAGAAGGCAGGTCAGCAGATGCAACATGAAGATACAAAGTATCGGATACCCAAACTATGGGCTAAAGTCCAGATCCAACCCCTCCCATCCAAATGTCTGGGAGCATTTCAGATCTGGATCTGAACTTTGAGACACTCGCCGGCAGTTCTGCCCCTGCTTTGTGTGAGAAGAAGACGACATCTCCTGTAGAGACAGAGTCCCATGCTGCAATAACACATGCGAGTTGGGGTTGTCCTGTGTGCACGCCCTTTCTGACTGCAGAACTGTTAAGGTTACTTTTCACAGCAAGACAATGGGAAAAAGGCCCTTACTCCAGTCCCTTAACCCTGCCCCTAAGAGAGACCCTGATCCCTGACTGATTCCAAGTCTCCATGCAGCATTTTCAAAATACCCCTGGACACGGTTTGTGGAGCCAGGTGAACAAAGTCCATAGATGGTACAATAGCCACGCTGCAGATCCCATTTCACTGCCCCCCGCAGGGCCTGATAGCACCACGGCCTATTTGAAACATCCCCCAACACCTCCTCTCCTATCCCACTTTCCAACACGTCCTGCTCCTCTGTGTGCAATTAAAATAAAGCAAAACTCACTCATGCCAAGTTTGTGGCATTTGCTGATGGGAGAGCAGGAATCAGATCAGACAGAGTCAGCTGACGCCACTCTGTCGCATGCTGGGGATAGCTCCCAGGCTTGCTGTGCAGGGCTCCACCTGGCAAGCTGAGTTACTGAGTACTCAACTCTCTGTGACCTCTGCAAAGCACAAAAATATTCAGAGAACCTCTCACTTGTAAGTAATTGGAAGATCACTTTGTCTTTAGCAGGCATGTATATCCCCACCTTCCACTCCAAACACACACACATATTCCAAAGCTCCTGGTGACCACCTCCTAGTCTAGTACCCTGCCTTGGGCTTTGCTTACTTTCTGTTCCCCAAGCGGGATCCAGTGATACTTAAAATCGGAGGAAAAGCCTTGAAAAGGGAAGGAGGGAGGGGAAGGAATACCAATGCGTTTCTCTTTAGGCAAAAGACTGAAGGAATTATAGCTGAGATTATCAGGGATGCCTAAAGGATTTTGAGGCCCACTCAAATGAATGGGAGTCAGGCCTTTAAATTGCCCATAAGGCTTTGACAATATCAGCCTACAGACGTAAAGGGGTTTTTTATTTATAGTATACGCCATGTTCCTGGAAAGATGCATAACCGTGAAAGACAAGGGCTCATATTCCCATCTCACTTCCACCAGGGTAACTCTACTAGATAACATTTTCAAAGGTGCTTAAATGACTTACATGCTTTTGAAAATTTTACTCACTGACTTCACTAGTGGTGCTCTGGATTCACACCAGGTGTAGAGAGAGCAGAATCTGGCCCATTGTTATTAAAAACCATTGCTAAAATTGATTTGAAGATGCCCCCATTTCAGGCAACAATCTACACGTGCTCATCCCCCTTTCAGCCCTCTCTGAGTTGTGTCCGTGTGAATCCAGAGTAAACCCCACTGACTGGTAAAGTTTTCAAAAGTGCCTGTGTGACTGAAGGCTTGTCTACATGGGACATTACTATGCAACAAGCTGGTGTGTTGTAGATTCACACGCAGGCTTGCCATGCACTAACATCCCATATAGACAAGCCTTTAGAAGCCAAGTCCCATTTTCCAGAAGTGACTGAGGCACTTGCGTCTAATTCGCATTGCAAGTCAGTCTTTGCGTGCAGCTGCACAAATACCTGACTAGGGTTGTGCAGTAACAGACTGTGCTAGGATCAAGGAAGATGACCAGCCCAGCTATAGAAATGTTGCTCATGGCCATTCCTGAAGAGAAGGCCATGGCTGCTTGGGGAGGAGGAAGAGTTAAACCATGGGTATTTTCTGAAGGGAGAGACAGAGCTGCTGGCTCTCTGTGGCCCTGAAGTACCCTCACTGCTCTGTCTAGGCTCAGCCAGGGAAGTCATAGAACCAGTCAGATTTTTTAAGGTCAGAAGGCACCATTAGCTCATCCACTCTGTCCTTCTGTATAACACAGGCCAGAGAATTTCCTCTCTTTATTGAGCCCAATAACTTGTGTTCGGCTAAAGCATCTTCCAGAAAGGCCTCCACTCTTAATTTAAAGTTATCTGGTCCTAGGTAGAACTGGTCAAAAAATGGTAAGTATGTGTCATGAAGAATTCATTAGTTTCATTAATTCTTGGATGTTAGAGACCACCTAGTAGATCCCTGGCCAATACAGGACTTTTCCTCCCCTCTCACATCTGCTTCACCTCCAAATCTGACCGTCATGATGCAGCAAAATGGTGGCTTGAGGCAATGTGCTGCTAACTTGATAAAGGGCCTTTGGTCTTTCTCTCCAATTACACTCTTACCTTGAAAGCTAGTGAAGTGAAACTGTGGGTTCACTTTCTCTTTCCTCTTACGTGTCCAGGGTATCTTGACAGGAGGAGGAGGAGGTCAGAGCCCAAGTGAATATGTCTGTAGGGAGCTTCCATGGGCTGAGGGAGACTTTCCTAAGGATGTCTCCTTCCAATGATGTCCTGTCCCCTTACAATAAGTCTTTCCCCTACCTACATTCACACTACAGTGTGGGGTCTTCACTGCTTTGAGCTACCCTATTTTAAACAGGGGCTCCCAGGCATGCAGTGTTGTCTAGTGGATGGATCACTGTTCAGGAAGCCTAGGTTCTATTCCCAGCTCTGACACTGACTTGCTGGATGAATTTGGGAAGGTCATTTCATCTCTTTGTCTATTTAGAGTGGAAGCTCTTTGGGATAGGGGCTCTCTTTTCCTATCTGTACAATGCCTAGCACCATGGGGCCCTGATCTGAGTTGGCACTATTGTTATACAAATAATTAATTAATTACAATAATAATAATCAGATCCCTTGGGGGACTATACCACTGCCTAACAGATCTCCTCATTAAGAAACCTGCTCTGATGACTGGCCTACAATTCCCTGTGCATAACTTCATCCCATTACTCCTCATTAACCCTGGCTCCTTCCTTGGTGTTTATATACTCCAAATAGTTGCAGATGGTTTTGATACTCTATCTCCCTTACAGACATTGTTTAGCTAAATTCATCCCCCTGTGTTAATCCACTGAAGTCAATGGAGTTACTCCAGTGATTAATTTGTCCCAGTAGGGCCAAAGCCTGCTCTTACATTCTGTGCAATTCCATTGATGTCAAATCAGCCAATTTCTCAGTTACACACTTGAATCTGGAACTAGGGCAGTTGCTTTGGACTTAAACCAGAGTCACTGAGAATAGAATTTGTCCATATTGAATTAAACAATGTTGCAGCTTGACTTCTGTGTTGTGTGTGTCTCTTTAAATTTTCAAGTATCAGAGGGGTAGCCGTGTTAGTCTGGATCTGTAAAAGCAACAAAGAATCCTGTGGCACCTTATAGACTAACAGACGTTTTGCAGCATGAGCTTTCGTGGGTGAATACCCACTTCTTCGGATGCAAGATTTTGAGCAGGAAGTTAATGGACACTTTCTCTCTACAGCTGATGACTCATTCACTGCTTTCTTTCATTTTTGCTATGGAATTATTGCTTTCTATCAGCCAGCTTCTGTAGCAATGGAAACATTCTAGTTCCTTCTTGCATAGTTCCACGCTTCCGTATCAAAGCAGTCTCTCTGCACTAGGTTCTCGCTTGCTCCAAGGGTATCTCACCAGGTTACTTGTTCTGCCTTGTACTCTCAATGATCTACTTTTTCTCTTGGTTACCTGACTTCTACCTTCACGTCTATCTGCCACTCAGACAGAGATGATCCATTGCATTGTAGTTTGGAAACCTTTAATAACTCCTCTGTGGCCGTCTTCTCTGCTAGTCTTGATCAAAGAAGTTTGTGGCTTCATTTCAACTTCCTTCAGTTAAATGTCTTTAAGAGAGTGTATAGGGCAAAAGGACTCTGATCAAGAACAATTGTCTCCTTCCTTACCACTGACTTTTCTTCTGCTTTCTGTAGTTGAGAGTCATCCTTGGCTCTCAACTTTCCTTCCCCTCTCATATCTACTTCACCTGCAAATCTGCCCATAGTAATGCAGCAAATTGGTAGCTTGAGGCAATGTGCTGCTAACTTGATAAAGGCCCTTAGGTCTTTCTCTCCAGTTAAACTCTTACCATGAAGCTAGTGAAGTGAAACTCTGTGGGTTCACTTTCTCTTTCCTCTTACATGTCCAGGTCATCTTGACAGGAGGAGGTGATCAGAGCCCAAGAGAACATGTCTGTTGTGGGCTTCCATGGGCTGAGTGAGACTTTCCTAAGGATGTCTCCTTCCAGTGGTGTCCTGTCCCCTTCCAATGAGTCCCTCCCCTACCTATATTCACTTCTGATGCTCTGCTGCCAGCCTGTAGAGCTCAGACCCACGGTAGTAACGCTTAGCTGCCGGATACAATTCAAGTTCACTGCACTAGTGGCCTGGATGGGTCTACTCTAGCAAAGGAGGGTGAGATCTTTGAAAGTCCATCCAGAAGGTGGAAAAGACATTGTCTAAAAAGATATACAGCTTGCTGGACTTTCAGCAAATGACAGCCACATGTGGAAACTGCAGGGAAGTGTGAATGGGCTCAGTAAAGCCATTGAACCACAGTGGAAAAATTAATACTGCTACTAAGTATTGTTACTACAATCACAGGTGATCACACTGGATTAATATTGGAGAGGACAATAAGAATTTGGAAAAGACTAAATTTAACAAAACTAAGAATTTGATAAAAAGCGACAGAGTCCTGCGGCACCTTATAGACGAACAGACGTATTGGAGCATAAGCTTTCGTGGGTGAATACCCACAGAAATGAGAATTTGATGGTTCCCTGAACATAAGGGGCCAGATACTTCTAGACTGGGTACTCAATTTGTCTTCCAGAAATGTTCCTCCTTTAACACAAGCATTTTTGGGGGGTGAGGGGAAGGGATATTTCCCCTTGGGGGCAGCCAGCTGGTGCTCCGGGACTGGTAGCAGCCACCCGGCACATAAGGTCTGGAGGCACTGCGGCCTCCCCCTGCAGCTGGGTCACTGGCCACCTATGATTTTGAAATGTTCTTCACAGGGAAAGTTCCTCATACGGAGCCCCTACTTTCTTCCTGTGCACTTCCCATGTCCTCGCTTAGCCTTTTAATCCCAACAAGAGTTTCTTTCTCTTGCTTATTTGCGGTGCTCCTGTGAGCCTGACCCAGTCAAGCTGTCACTTCTCACCAACGGGTCATCGCCTACCATCATGACTGCAGAATCTGCAACTGGTTGGCTGAGATCTGGCTGTCGATTGGTGCTAATGAATGAGAAGCACACAGGGTGCCTTTGAGCAACTAGGGATGAGTTGATGAGGAGAAAAAGGGTCTTCAGCAGTAAACCAGGGTATGTGGCACTTAAAAGTGACATCAGGGGGCTTTAACCAGCTGGTGGGCAAACCTCAGAGAGTTGGCTAAACATCCAAAACAGGCTTTGGGGGGGGGGGGGCACACTTCTGCTAAGTCCTTGTTCGAGCCAGGATGCAAATGTAGCCAGATCAGCCTATGCTTGTGGTATTTGTTTACAGCCCTGGTGAAAACCCGTTTGCGCGAGAAGGAAAACATGCATGGCAAAGCCCTTGGAAAGCAAAGGTTTGAGTTCAGTTTGTTTTTACAGCGCTTCGGCTTGGCTTTTGTTTTATCCAAAGCGGTTTGCAAATTCCCTACAAGAAGGATGGCCATGTGGTAGGCTAGCCCGGAAGGAGCGCTCTAAAACCAGAGACATAACACAGTGCACGGCTAACTTGCTTCTCCATTCTGCTCCAGAAGTGGCCGCTTTTCAGTGGTGGGTGTGGAGTGAGAAGGATGCTTCCTGTATGCATAATTGATGGAGCGCTCTGGAATCCGTTCAGCCCGAGGGGGGCTGTTGTAGTACGATGAGATGCCCAATTCCAGCTGTTCTCAGTGTGTATATTAGTGAAGGAAGCCAGAAATGCTTCTTATTTCTACTGCTTGTCCTCTACCTGGTTATGGTACCATCAAGTGCCAACTGAAAGGTCACGCTCCCTCTTCCCCCCGCCCCCCAGGGCAAATGGGGTTTAGACACGCACATGGAAGGAAAGGAATGCAGGAACAAGTTCAAAAAGCTACAGCCATCATCCTGGCTGCTATTAGGGATCAGCCCCTCAGTCTGCGGCCCAAGGAGCAGCTGTCAGCTTTTTGCTGGTGAAGATTAACACCCTCCTTTATTGAGATTTCACCCTGGGAGGAGTTTTTGGTCACTGCAGTACAGAGCGACTTGTGTTCCCTCAGTCGCCAAAGGGATGATCTTACTGGGAAAGATCAAATGCACCAGCTAGCTGGAGCTAAAGGCCAGGAAGCGCTGTCCTGGCAAGGGGTCCAGGAGATACAGAGCAGGTAGAGGCAGCAGGTGTCTGTCCTGAAAACTCACCAGCTTCAAGTCTTGGTGGATCTCATCACTGGGCTCAGAATTAGATTTTAATCCATAAAGGAAAAAATCCAGCTTTTCTCTCCATGGCTGCAGAAGGTCCCTATACAGAGGAACCGCTGCTGTTCTGCTGCTTGAGGAGCCAGGGAGGGCTAGCCGGAGCCACATGGGAAGTGTAAAGCTGACCTCTGCAGGGCACAGGAGTGCCGGGTGTGAATTTGCATCCTAAGGAGGAAGGATTCCTCTCCTAAGTACCCAGACCAGCTCCTCAGGCCGGGCAGAAGGGACTGGATTGGCCCTTGAACATAGGTAATGGTTGAGTTCTCCGTCCCAGTAGGATCGAGGAAACACTGACGCTGTTTAAGGATCAGATCTTACAGAGAAGGAAGCATTTTAAAAAATCACCTCTTAATAGCTAATAGTCTGTACCAGCAGCTCTAGCAGAGACATGATTGTGCTATCACTGTGCTTGCTAAGTCTCAGAAATGAGACATTAAACATTATGATTATTACGGGTGAACTGAGCCTACCGAACTTTTCTCTTCTCCTTCCAATCAAAGCTAAGACTCAGGGCCTGATCCTGCCCTGCATCCCTCTGCAAAGTGAAGTAAAGTGCTGCCAGGCTGACATTCAACGTCCTCTTTGCACAGAGGTGACAGCAACCACATGATGTGCCCATCTATGGAGATGCATGCAGGCCTCCAGTGACCTCTCTTCAGCCTGACCCAGGAGAGAATAATGCTCATGGATGCATGAGGAAAGGTTGGTGAAACACAACTACTGCCTGTCACGAGGCACACGAGGCACACTCACCACTTGCAGCAACTCCTGCTAGCCATCTTGGGAAGTAGTTCTGCTTGACTGGGTGTCTTCCCCCATCTTGTCTCGCTTTGCTGTCCTGCTCAGTCCTGGAGCTGCAGTTTTCTCTTCATGGCCTGGCCTTCTGGCCAGGTCACTAAGTCCTCCCCGTCTGGGGAATTTACTGTCTTTCCAGACCTGCTGTCCACTCCAGTGCCTTTGCTACTCCCCAGTGGTTGGTAGGGGAACCCAGGCCCATCCTCTATACTGGGTTCCAGCCCAGGGACCCTATAACAAGCAGCCACAGTCCTACCCCTTGCTGCTGGCTCCCTGAGCTTCTTCCTACATCGCTGGTGGCTCCTAGCCTCTCTGGGTTTGCCAACCTCCAACTCCCTCCACTAGGGTGACCAGACAGCAAGTGTGAAAGATCGGGACGGGGGTGGGAGATAATAGGAGCCTATATAAGAAAAAGCGCCAAATATCGGCTTGGGTCCCTATAAAATGGGGACATCTGGTCACCCACCCAGGGAGCCACTGCAGCCTACTTCCCTGTAGTCTTTCCCGGCAACAGCCCCTGCCTGTTCCTGCACAGGTGAGCCTGTTTCCAATCAGTGGCTTCCTTGTAGCCTCAGGCTCCCCTGCTTGCAGCCTAATTAGCTGATTGGGCCCACCTGGCCTAACTCAGCTGTGGCAGGGCTAGTGTGCGGAACACACCCCATCACACCGCTCTGGAATTTATTGACCTGAAGTAAAATCCTGGCCCCACTGAAGTCAGTGGAAGCTTTGTCATTGACTTCAATGGGACCAGGATTTCACTCTGCCTCCAATGTACAATTAACTAGGGGCATTAGCGTTATTTTTTCCCCTTCTTCTGACGCAGCAGGTGTTGGCCACTGTTGGGTCGGAATGAGGGACAAGAGGAAGCAGTTCTCTCATGCTGTACATGGCAGGTCCACAGGAAAAGACGTGATAGTCCCAAAGGCTCAAATGAAGGAATTGGTCCCACATACTCTCAACTGGCCAGATAAGAAGACGTCACACACCCAGCACTGGTCAATTCACTCTCTGACCTGTCACACTCCTTCTCAGACATACAAGGGAGCCTGAAATGTCAGGAAAAAACCAAGTTAAGCTAGTGGAAAATTTTTGAATGTTAAATATTTTTCAACATTTTTTATTCTTCAAGATGATTTTAGTGACAACTTTACTGAGCTTTTCGCCCCCAAATCAATGTCAACAATTTTTTTACTGGGTTTTCAGTAAACAAAAAAATCCAGGATTTTTATTCCCAAAGCAAAGGGTCCATTTCAGTGTATGTTTAGAATCTGCTGTAAGTTTAATAAATTACTTGGGGTCAAATTCTACTCTTAGATCCTTACAACTCCATTGTCTTTGTTGGGGTTGCATGAGTCTAATTGAGAGTACAGCTGGTTTTATCACATGTAGCTAGCACCTTGCAACCCAAGGATACCAAGTCACTTTACAGCTCTGGCCCTATCTTATAACATATAACCTGTAAACAGAGTGCTATGTCCTTGCAGGAACAGTGGTCTGCCCACTTGCTAAATGTTTCAAGACCAGGGTACAAAACTGCTTGCTCATCCACCAGTGAAATGCAGCCAAGCAGGGGCCAGGTAATGGCTACTCAAGGCCAACCTTACAACAAGGTTTTTAAGAGGCAATTAAGAATAACACATCCCATTGAAATGCAGGCTCCGGGCAGTAGGAGAGAAGAGCAGAATAAAGCTGAGTGATGTGCCCCGTAACCTGGCTGGGGTGAGAGCTGTGCATCAGGGAAGGCACTTCCCTGCCTTCTCAGCCTGGCTGCTCCCACTTCTCCAGCTGCCGGCTCCTCAGCTTTTGGGGACTGTGATGCTCTCTGTCAGGACCCTTTACAGACACACTGAATCTCGTCCCATGCTCTTCATGGCTTGCTCCCCCTGGCCTGCCTCCCCTCGCTTGCCTGGCTTGGGGCACCTCCACCCCTTGCTCTGTGCGTCCACTTCCACCTTCTCCACCTTCAAAGCAGCTCAGCTGACAGCAGCATGTCTGCCCTTCTATTAAACAATTTAAGGGGTGGGAGACTATCATGTGATAAGACATTAGCCCTCCTGTTAATCGTCAGCCCCCCGCCTTCTCCTCCATCATCCTCCAGCGGGTTCCTAACAGCTGCTTCCTAACTCTCCCGAGCCCCAGGAATTGTTCTTGAAACAATACGTCAAAACACCATTAGCGTGTAGGCTCCCTCTCCCCACCACCCCCGCGCTGCCCCCTCCTCCCAGCGCTCCTGGCCAGGACAGGCTGGCGCTGAGGCACTTTGAAGCCTCCATTTGCGTCGGGCTCGGACAGCTGGGCCTGGCTTGAATCCCTTTGGCCCTTCGGGCTAAGCCAGCGTTTTAAAATAGTCCCCCTTTGCAGCGGTGACAACTGCGCAATTATTTTAAACACTGTTTACGGACCCGCTGGGTAATCCGAGCTCTCGGACAATGCAATGGCATGGCAGGCAGGGTCAGTAGTGAGGACGGGTTACTGTTTCTCAGCCTAATCAGCAAGCCCCTTATTTCTTAGAGGGGCAGCGATGGATGCTGTGGAAATAGAGTCATTATCGCCCTTAAGAAGCCACTAAATCTAAAGAATATAAAGGCACAGTGCTCTGTTTGCCCACCACCTTCATTTAAAAGGCCTAGTGCTCCCCACCCTGACACACAGCATCTTTCTTTATGCAACTTAAAAAACACGTATTTCACTGTGTACTTTAAATTCCACCAATGTGCAAAGCTCAGGCAGTGCCCAGAGACATGTGTGCTGACTGGAAAATAAACAAATAATATAAATTTTGGGCCCAGTCGAGTAGACAAAACTCCCATTGACTTGGTGGTGGATTGGATCTGGGTTTTGTTAAGTTGCTGCATCCTGGCTCTTTGGAGCCTGTGCAGAGGCTGAAGCTGAAAAGTTTGCATCTGAATCATAATTTCCATCAGAGGACAGTCTGGTTGAGTCCTTTACAGAGCCCACGCTGCTAAATCTGGCCGTACCATCAATTTCTCCAAAGGAAAGTTTGGATCTGATGTTCTGGTTCTGACTTATCCGTATCAGGCACCTGAATATCCCAGCATTCAAGGAAATGCACATGATGTTCAGGTGTATTTATACCATGGGCATTTTCATTCTTACACATATAGAAGAATTAGAACTTCATGTAGAAGCCCTTCTTTAAAAAAATAGCATTGTATGTGAGAAATCGGAAGAAGGGAGCATACATAATAAGCCATATAGCTGTGGGGAGTGATCTGGTATTTGTTTAAGAAGAGGTTTCTTAGTAGCAGCCGTGTTAGTCTGTATCCACAAAAAGAACAAGAGCACTTGTGGCACCTTAGAGACTAATACATTTATTTGAGCATAAGCTTTCATGGGCTACAGTATCACAGAAGCAGGTGGTCAGAGATGTAGCTCCCTACTAGAAGCCAAAGGCCTAAATTGGATAGAACTCTGCTACATCTTACTTTGTGAATAGATGTCATTGTTCATCTAGCCAGTCCCTGACTGGATATAGATATGCTGATGTCCAGCAAACGGCAACTCCTCTCTCTGTGCCACCAGTAATGCAGCATATGTGATCCTGCATTACAGCAGGTTAAAAGCTGTTAATATTTCCAAAGGCCCTGCTGCTGCAAGCACTAATGTGGTGTGTGGCACAAAGTGTAACCGTGTTGCCTTCAACACAAGTGTGAGCAGAATCGATGTGTAGGCACGGTGAAGGTTAAGTGGTATGTGAATGCCCTCGGCACTGAGGAGTCATAAGTCTCAAGCAGAGCTGGTGGGAACATTTTCAACCAAATTACTTGATGTTGAAGCTGGCATATTTTGCGGAGATATATCAGCTTTGATGAACTTTTCCCCGGGAAGGTTTCTGGTGGAGAGACATTCTCTCACACTCTATAGCCCACTGGACAGGGATGTGGGGAATCCAGCTGCAAGTCTCTGCCCTGTTGGGCTCAGTGATCTTGGATGAAAAACACTGCTCTGAATCAGGCACAGATTTGCAGCTGCGTCCCCCACATCCCTTGCCAGCGGTAGGAAAAATTATCTGAAAGGGGCTTTTCATTGGAATAACTGGCCAGATTCTGATCTCAGACCAGTGGTAAACCCAGAGTAGCTAAGATCAGGCTGTAGCCCCAATATCTGTCTTTTCCCCAGCCCCAGTATTCACATCACCAGCACCAGCCCATTATGATGTTGGTAGCCTGCTTTGATGTCACAGACGGCTAGGGTATTTTTGTAACCCCACAGCACCATCTAGTGTTCGTAACTTGGCACTAACATAGCTAAATTCACTTTCAATCCCACCAATCCACACATGCTCTCCTCCAAACACAGACTGCAAATACACCCTCAGCTCAAATCGGTGTGTTAAACGCTGACTAGACGGCTGGCTTTGGGAGCAGCAGCCCAAGGCAGATGAAATAAACTGCTTTTTCTTACCCCTTCTAGGAGGGTGGTGAAGGCGGTTAGCCAATTGTGCCACCCCAGCAGGGCGGCGCGGCGGGCGGGGGCGGCTCGGCGTGCTAGTCCTCAGTCCTTCGATGCGTGCCTGTGCCTGTGGAGAGGGTGCGGTTCCATGGTTCCATGGTGGAGCACAGCATCCACAGGCTTGCCTGCGGAGGTCCACCCCCGAGACGCAGGACCAGTGGACCCTCGCAGGCACGGCACGCCCCCGTCCCCCGAGACCGACGGGACGGACCTCCACAGAGAGCCTGCGGGAGAGGTCCAGCGAGCCGCCGCCCACCCTCCCGCGCGCGCCCGCCGCCGCGCTGGCGTGCTGGGGTCTAGAGCCGGCCCTGGCACTGGAAAGGGTTACCTAGGGAGGTGGTGGAATCTCCTTCCTTAGAGGTTTTTAAGGTCAGGCTTGACAAAGCCCTGGCTGGGATGATTTAGTTGGGGATTGGTCCTGCTTTGGGCAGGGGGTAGGACTAGATGACCTCCTGAGGTCCCTTCCAACCCTGAGATTCTATGATTCTATAGAGATCTGCTGTGCTCCATCCCTAGAATAGCATGTTCATTTATTTGCTTCACATGATAAGAAGGGGAGGGAGTTCAGATTAGATTCCACCAAGAGGGAATGAAGATACCAACTGGCAGTAGGAAGCTAGGAAGACAGGGAAAGCATCTGAAAGCAAGAGAGAGAGAGAGAGAGAGAAAAAATCCACATCCACATCACCCCCCAAAGTAACTAAAGAGGGGCACATGAAAAACTCACAACTTTCCCTTCTCACAGCCACTTTCATTCCAGGAAGGGTTAGGAACTAAATTTGTAATACAGGTTGTTTATGAAGGGCCACATCCTTTGGGATCAGCAAACTTCCAGACAAACTTTGCCTTCTTTGTAAGCCAAGGTCCTGCCAAACCGCAAGAACCGGAACGCATAATGGGATTATGAAATGGACATTCCTCTTCCTTGCCACAGAGCTGTGCCCTGGCTCCACTCATTGCTTTGCCGAGAACCAGGACCAGCTCTAGGCACCAGCAAACCAAGCACGTGCTTGGGGCGGCACAATTCCAGGGGCAGCATTGCGGGTGGTTTTCTTTTTTCTTCGGCATTTGTGCTTTTTTGTTCTTGCTTGGGGTGGCAAAAAACCTAGAGCCGGCCCTGCCGAGAACCACTGCTGAGAGTGTAGGGGTGGGAATGCCTGCCTGTAGGAAAGTGCAGGGAGATCAAAAACCACAACCCAGAGGGGTTTGTCCTTCCTAGCTTTCAAACCCAAGCTCATTTATCCAGCAAAAGGATTGGAGCTTTTCCATTTGGTACCCAGTAATAAATAAATAAATACAATTAAAACAAAGCACTTTGCCCTACGGTAGAACCTTATAGCTGGGAGTATTTAGCTACCTCTTAGGGGCTGTGAAGTTTGACTGATGTTTAGGGACTGAGTTACTCAGCTGGAAAGTGCAACAATCTTACAAAGTAGTATCTCATTAGCATAGTCACACCTATGCAAGTAACATACCATCTACCACTTCTCTGTACCCAGCAAGATTACTTCTTCCCATGAGGCCTCAGTCTTACTGGGGACTCAGGTGCGAGGGCAATACAAATACCCACTAATCAGACTCACCGAAGAATCTCATTGCTTAACATGCATATTTATAGCAAGTGACTAGGTAAACTCACAACTCTTATTTGAGCTGTGCAAAGGAAAAAATCACCAGCAAAACCCAATTTGCAAAAAAGCAAATGACTGAGTGTTTTCATGTTTAAATGTTCACTTGGGCACAAGGCTGTTTTCCTCCCCCCTCTCTCCTCCTTAGCAGAAAGATGATGCAAGGCCCAGATCATAAAGAAACACACTCCTCTTTCTTTTGCGGGGGACTAATATAGACCCCAGAAGGGCAAGCATTGAGCCCAGCACTGGCAGCCAAGAGGGATCCTCAACCCTGCTCCAGCCTTTCTACACAATGTAAAAGGGGCAGAGTGACATAAAGAGACTTTAGAAGCCCTGTATCCAGCCAGGATAGGATTCTCCCAGTCCAGGCACCCTGCAGGACAGCCATAAGGCTGGCTCCCAAGGGCCTCTCACTAGGGGCCGCTACAGGGGGTGTACATTGCAAAGATTCCAGGCAGTGCTAAAGCCCATAGGGCAGGCCAAGGAGGCTTGTGTAATTTAAGACTGAGCTGTCTAAATAAGCTATACAGGTGGCTTAAAGCCATCTTATGCCGCCCTGGGCTCGGTGTTCTGGGCGTAACCTCTTAGGGTATGTCTACACTGCCATTTAAAACCCAGTTTTGCAGACTCAGGCTCATGCAACAGTGCTAGAATCAGCAGTGTAGATGCTGGGGCTTGAGCTGCCACATAGGCTCTGAAACTCACTCCCCAGGCTTCAGCGCCCAGTGTCTACATTACTGTTTTAGTGCCATAGCATGACCCCAAGTCTGTAGACCCAGGCTCTGAGACTCTTTGCTGTGGATTTTAAATCACAGTTGTCGACATACGGTCAGAGGCCCAGCACAGAATCTCACTTCTGGTTTCTATCAGGTCCAAGTAGCATTGCCTTCTCCCAGCATCCAAACATCCTGGGTCAGGCTCCCCACTCCTGGATTCATGGGATTGGCTTAAAAATCTTGAGATTTTAAAAGGAATTCACATTTGGAGTGCTCTTTATTTGCCTGCTGTGGTTACGAGGCGTTAGGTTTGCATGTTTTCAAAGCTTTTCTCTGCAACAGCTAGAAGCTTGGGGGGGGGGGGGGTTAAAAGAAAGAAAGAAAGAAGAGATTCTGCAGTCACCTGACTCCAGGAACTGGGATTTTTTAAAAAGGCACCAAATAATGGAAGACTCAGTCTAAGACAGTCGGAACTGGCACCACCACCCGACTCTGAAGAAAATTGTTTTCCTTTCCTATTTAGCTTGCGTGATTTTCCCATGAGACAAATACAAAGCTTCAGACGAAGTATCTAGACTGCAAGATCTTTGTGCATGAGACCATCTTTTTGTTCTGTATTTGTACAGCACCTAGCACAATGGGGTCCTGAGCCCTGAGTGGGGATTGTAGGCGCTACCACAATACAAATAATAGCAAAACTGGAACTCTTCAATGAGAATTCTAAGCCTCATATCCCTGATACTTAGTATAAGTTTCTAACATCAGTAGACAGGAGCCATGAGCAGCTGTGAACAGAGAAATCCAGACACAACCCACTGAGCAGGTTTAATTTAACTTTCTGTTGGACATAAGAGCCCTGGATGAGACAGTGACTTTGATATGCCCTCTCGCTTTGGATTTTTAATTGGACTATCAAAAATATTAATGGACCATCTGGAAACATTATAAACACTTTTACAGATTAATGATACAGAGAAGAGTATGCTTAAAATGAATTCTCCACCCAACTGATCTTCAACAAAACTCGGCTTTGCAGACCTCACAAAGATGCTTGAGGATTTTCAGGCCACCCCATCAATCACTTAAGGTTCTTAGCCTCATCCATAGAGACCTCGGGAGGCCCGAGATCTTGGGAACTGTCTTGTAGAGTCAGAATGTCATTTTTCAGCTGTACTCATCCTAAAGGAAAGGACAAGGTTTCCACAGCAGTGGGAGAAAATGGATGTCATTTTGGTTCCCACTGGTTAAAATATGGTAAAGAATTTTTGTGGAAAGTTTTGAAGTTGGTTCTGTTCCATGGGGAGCAGGGGCATTTGTTTATTTAAAACATTTCAAGACATTTCAATAAAATGTTTGACATTTGGGGTTTAATTCCCCCCTTATTTTTTGTTCCCTTCTCCCTCTTTTTCCATTTTTACCACTAACAAAGGTGAAAAGCTGCAAACAAAAATGTTTCCTTTTTTCATTTTGTTGAAGGATAGAAAAATTCGGAAGAAGAGAGAAAATTATTTTTAAAAAGGCCTTTTTTAACCAACTGGCACCCTTCCCCCATATATATACCTTCATTTGAGAATTTCAGTCAGCTCTAATTTTGATTTATCTACCCGAAATCTGGGTCTTGTCTAAACCTGACTTTTACACAGCATCTAAAGCCTCTTGGGGAAAACTGGAGACAATCCTGCTATTCTGTTTCTCTGATTACCATGTTGTTTAGTACTAAGGACATGTTTGAAACTGGAATTTTTATCCTTCAAGAGTTCATCTGCTTGGCTGCCCTCAGATATCACTGTAGTCGTATCACCCCTGCTTGCTAAGCAAAGGAATTTTTATGTCACAGAAATCTAACTTTGGAACAGGCAGATTGTAACAAAAATAAACGTGATGTAGAGTTACATAAAAACAGGATTAAAGAAGTGACTGGAAATAGAGAATCAAGTGTGTCTGGTTCAAAGTTTCCCGATGGCATGACAACTACACTTTAAAATATGTTTGCAGTCGAGAATACAATAGATACTTTCTTGCTCGACAGAACTGCTCATTGTATCTATCAACTTCACTGCACAAAACAATGCCTGTTAGCACTGCAGTTCCAAAGCAGCCATGGGTGGGCGAGTTGCATTCTATTCTGCCTCCATCCTCAACACTAATATCTTCTAAGTCCTACTTGCAGAATCCTTATTGCTGCTGGTGAAGTAAGTTCTTTCCCTAGAGTGTGTCAAATTCAAGCCCTTTCTTCCTATCTTCAAGACATTCAATAGTCTGGACCCAGGACACCTGGAAAGTCATGTAAAACTCTGGAAATGGTCAAGAACTCAGCTCCTCTGGTTCAATAGAACTATTTATTGAAAAGGAGATTTTTTTGTGGAGGAGGCAAAGGCATTTTGGAAACCAATTCCAGACAGCAGGAACAAAGAACTACCTCAGACCTCACCATCTTCCATTCCAAGGGTAATGGGAACATCTTTGGCTAAGTCTTCACTGATAAAAACACACAGCACACAGAAGTGTATATATTCCTGTCAGATACACACACAATTTTCTTCTTGAGGAGAGGAAGAGACAGGAAAACCACTACACAACAGCTGTTATGTCACATTATTTAGTGCACTATTGAAGGCAATCACATACCATGATGATGAACACAGTTAGATGAACCAGAACAGAACTGGAGAACAGTCGGCCTGACTTTCATAAGGCAGGCTGAGTTTGCTATAATGGCTGTAGCTACCAGCTTTTGACTTATAGATTGCAGCTTTGTCTGAAAAGTAATTAAGAGACAGAATGGGGAACTTCCACAGTATTTGACAATTTTTGTCTTGAACTCCATTAATAGTGACAGGACTTTCCAAAAGGGCAGTGCGAGGATTCTAACTGTTTCAGCATTAGCACATTCTTCCTTCACATTACTTATTATATTAAATAAAAGTTTGGACTTTTCAATTTGCTTCAGCTGTGATCACCACCACTTCATGTCTGCTTTCTGCAAATATTTTAGTTTCCCAGCAGCCATGTTTGTGGAAACAGGAGATTTTAAATACACAAAGCAGAATATTCACCAAACGTAAATTATAAATTCACCATCACAAGGATTTGCACCAGAAACTTGACTCTATAAAGTCAGGGAACAGAAACATACCATAAGACCTATATGTCCAATCAAAAGAGCCTGAATTTTAAACACCCACAGTGAACTGTTAGCAAATAAGCTACAGAACTCAAGTTATTTACAGAAGTGCTTTGATGCATAATTTGGAACATATTTAGGAGAATCTAGATTTGTTCATGCACAATTTGCAAATAGAGGCAACCAGTTCAACTAAATTATTTTGTTTTGTATTTCTTTTCTGTGTCCTCTCTCACCATTAGTTTTAAACTCACTTGTGTCTTTTCTTCAACTTAGATTTTAAGTTCTACTGTCTCTCACTGTGTGTTTATATAGGGATTTACATAAAGGGACTCTGATCCTGATCAAAACTTCTGTGCATTACTGTAGTGCAACTAACAAATGACCTATTCTGAATTGTTCACCCAGCTCTTGCAAGGACTCAAGTGAAGACATCAGGAGACTACTGGGACATTACAGGTCACTTAACAGGAGAAACTGCATGTATGTGAGCAACAATTAAGAGAGAAGATGTTCCTGCCACTTAGTCTTTCTTTAAGTAAAATTTGTATTGCCCCACCTGGATAAAGCCTGCTTGTTTTGCCCACAAAACCACTCAACATCATGGCAGCTGTCTAAACGAGACATTTGTATTCACTGATACAATATGCATGAGACTCATGCAGAAAGCTTCCCCTACTGGTTTGAATGGTACCTATGTGTCAGAGTAGAAACAGCCAATGGGCTCGCATCTCACATTTTACAACATCACCTGTGTCAACAGTGTAAGATACCAAAAAGGAAGCTATTACATTTTAATAAACCCCTCCCTTCTTCTTGAAAAAGACGTGTGCGTGGGAAGGTGCCAGGCCTGTATTGAACTGAAAGTTCATTTATGGAATGACGCAGAAATATTTAAATTCCCTTACTGCATCTAAATGATAACGTCTACTTCCTTGCTACAAATTCCCTGAGGCAGGTAGTTTTTCTAGCAGTGATGCAGTATTTGCGTACTGATATTTGAAAGCAAATTACAGCTATGTCTGCCAGCACAAGGGTTTTCAAGTACCACTGTTACAAATAAGGATACTACTACTTACCTTTCTACCAAGGGTGTTGTGAGGGTTAATTATTTAACCTCTGTAAAGCATCTTGAGAGCCTGGAATGAAAGACTTTGTAAGTACACAGCATTATTATGAATGAACTCTGTTTTCTAGGATAGCTGGCCATTTATCTTTAACATAGTCTATAAGATCTTTTCAAAGTAACTTAGTGTCAAATATTACCCACTAGGAATTTAAACCCTTTTAGCTATATCTGTTTGTTCTCCACACAGATACAGTTTGCACTCCTTTGTAGCTTTCCTTTCAGTAAAGATCAGTCTTTGGTTTTAGCAATGGAGAACTTGAAACCCGAGGCATTTCCACAGTTTGAAGTCTCCAGTAATGCTTTGTTTATTCTCTTTTATGTCACCTCAATATTCCTGCTCCTAATCCATAAAGCACAATCATCTGCAAATAGAGTGACACCTACGCCAGGATTTATTCATTTTGGAAAATAATTTATCATAATGTTAAATAAGGTCAGGCTGTTAACACTTTCCTGTGGTGTACCATTTTTAATATTACTTTAATATAACTTTCCCAACTCTGATACCTTTTACTCAAAAATTCTCTAATCCAGCTATCCATCCTTCCTTTTATCCCTATTGTACCTATGCTTTCTTTATTGCACACCAAAGTGTTCACTGCTGTTCTGTACTCAGAATGATAGTGGTTTACATTCACTTTTGACTGGTGTAGATTTTTACACAAAGTACTGGGCAATTGTGAATCTGATCCAGTTCTCAAAGCTAAGGACCTCAAGGTAACCCATGTGGGAGCCTGATAATTCAGTCATTTGAATTATAAGAAAAGAAAATAGAGATTTAGGGTGAAATCCTGGTCCCATTGAAGTTAATAGCAAAACTCTCATTGAATTCAACTGTCCCAAGATTTCACCCTTATTTGTTTAGAAAAAATGCCATTTTTTAGTTAAAGAACGTGTGTCACAAAACCACAGACTCATGCGATAACTGAAAAGTAACAAAGCCTTTGAAGAAAATTAGATAGAAAATTAGAATGTCCAAGATATTAATGATTTAAAATACATGGCTGAAGTTTCAGAAGTTCAGGACCTCCCACTCTTCTTGCAATGGGATGCCTTGGAGCTCAGAATCACTGAGCATCGGGATTTGTACAGTGCTTTATAATGTAATAAAGCCAGGGTTTATTTCCACCGTCTCTTCTGTATTTTATTTTAAGTAAAAGGAATGTGACAGAAACTATATGACCATCACACAAAACTTGTGACCAGCGACTGGCCAGGCTGCATCCAGGCATAGAAAACAAAGCGCAAATCAGCATCACAGGAAGAGGCAATGCACAGGGGAGAATGTTAGAAGTGTAAATATTAGGAAATTGGGGGTAAAGGAAAATTCTCCCAGAATGTGAAATTAACCAGAAAGACTCCAACCATAGCACTAATTAAAAGCCGGGGCAGCCATTGATTAGAAGGTGTTTCTTTTTTTTCCTCCCCAGAGGTTTGGGCTAGAGAGAACGGGGCGGAGCCTTCCCTCCCTCACCTGTGCCCGCTTGCTCTGCGTCAGCCGCTCACCTGTATCCAGAGAGCGACAGGTGCGCTCGGGGCTGGCCGGAGCAGCAGTAAGTGGTCAGCAGGTAAAGTTCTTCTGCGGGTGAGCGGACTGAGAAGGGGAGCGCTAGGTGCTTGCAGGTTTTATGCTTCGTGTCTCGAGGCCACCCCCTGGATCAGGCTACCGGGGGCTGCAGAATGAAGACAGGGGGTCCCCTGGGCTGGGAGTTTTCTCCACGTTTAGAGGAGCGGAGCCGACCTCCTCTCTCTTATTCACCCACCCATGAGGGCCGCTCTCCGCTCTCTAAGCAGCCTGGGGTGGGTAGAAGCTACGGGTTACAGTTCCGTGAGCAGGAGGCTGTGTATCGCGGTGATGTGGGAAGCCTTTGCTAAGGTGAGTCTTATGCCACTGCCCTGCTCTTTCTACCCCCCGCCCCCAAGCCATAGCTTTCCCTCTGCAGGGCAGGGGATTCCCTCCCCTTGAATCCACCTCAGTGCCCCAGTCTCCAGCACAAGCCCCCTCCATCCTCCTCCTGGGGTTTCAGAAAGCAGCAAATAAAAGTTCAGGCACGATAATGCAGAGCCCTGGGGTGTGGTTCCTCTGATAGTGACTCTGCCTGTGTGCGTGGAGCCCTGCACTTCCTTCCTTCTCTACACACCGATGTCACGGAGGGGTCCCTGTTTCTGGGGAGTGTTTGGTTTGCTTTTGCTCTCGCCAACCTGGGGAGGTGGAAAGGTGACCACGCCGTGTATGTAGTGGTAACAAACTGACCAGGGAGCCTAGTGGTTAAAGATCCTGGAGCCTAGCAGCCAGGAGGGGCTTCAATTACTTACAAGAAGGAAACCTCTAAACAATGTTAGTCGGCTGCACTAAGGTACATCAGGCGAATGGCAATTGAAAGCAGGAGAGGAAAAGACCAACTCTCAATGATATTACAAGTAAAATGGTACTTTCTGTCCTTGGACTTGCAGAGGATCTTGCTCTGTCACTGAGCTAATGTAGCTTTATGAGTCACTTTCTTTAATTCTGATTCTTCTGCTCTGACTTCAACCAAACTAATGAGACAGAGCCCTTTCTTCTAAAACCTAGAAGAAAGTCTAGATGAGATCCATATGTTGTTGAGCTGCTGGCCTGAAATGCGTTAGCCTTCAGGCGTGCTCTCTGTAGCGTTGTCCAGAAATGTGCTTTATTTTTTTACGGTGAGTGAAAAATAAACAAATACTTCTGGAGTAAAGAACAGCAGCAAGATCAGAGTCCAGAAATAACTCTTATCAAAACTTGATACTAGTGACAGACTAAAGTCTAACAGGAACAATAAGGAAAGGAAAAAGTCATCCCTGTCATCTATTAAAATTGATAACAGATCTCATTTCTAGCACAAGGTACAACGTCTGATACAGAGTACAACCCTAACTATGCACTGATCTCAAATGCTTATGGAAGAAAATTGCTAACAGCCTAAATTTTTAGGGTAGCATCTATGAGCAGGCTGCATGAGTGCATCCCCTTCTTCCCTCCCCCCCGCCCCCAAAGTGACTTTCAGGCATTTTAAGTGCCAATTATATAATTAAATTTTGATTCATTAGGTCTTTTTGTAACCGAAGACTGGAAATTTTAGGAAGCAACTGTAGAATGAAGGAAAGTTGCTCCACCAGTCTTGCAGATTTTTTTATCAGCCTAATTTGTTTAAGTAATAACATAACTGTTCAAAACCATCACAATTCTCCCTAGGTGCAGCTGGAGGAAAGGGATATAAGAGAACCTGTGATTTAATAGCATGAAATTCTGCAAAGGGGAATTTTAGCCTGAATAGAGATCACTAACAAACAAGCAAATAGATTCCCAAGGAGAGAGGTTGAAGTGCTTATGATTATAGGTGCATGTGAGGCTTTGCAGACAAATAGGGCATCGTCCTGACAATCTAAATTTGATGTTGCGCAAGGAGGATTTGAAGACCGGTAATGGGTGAATGGGACAAGAGAAGGAAACAAGTTTAGGAACAACTTAAGTTTGTGTGAATAGTTTTCTCCACACATTTCTTGTTGGTTCCTTTTATCATCTTTTTGTTCTCTTTATAAGAGTTTGGGGGAGCTATTGTCACCATTTGCCTCTGTCTTCTCCCCCACATGTTGTTCCACTGCATGAAGGTCCGTTGGAAGCACCTTTCCCGCCTCCCCTCTAGAGCATCCAGGGATTTCCCTACACACACCCCCCCAGTGGTGATGTAAACCCCCCCCCCCGAATTTCCCCAACTCCCCACCCCCACCGGTCAACTAGTTACGTGCAGTGTTGCCAATTTAGTCATTGGTTGTGAATTTAAATTGGAATTGAAACATTAATACACACTTTTAAAAGCAGATACAGTGTATGATAAAATACTTGTACCTGAAAAAGTACAATAGGTTTGAAAAGTATGAATAAAGACTAGCTTCTTCACACAGCTATTGTTTTTTCTGACAAAGTTGGCACATTTGTTTTGGCAATGTTGGCCAGCCTTATAATTTCAAATAATTGTTTGTGAGGACTGAATGAGCTCTCCCCTGACAGCTAGTGATATTCCAGGGGAGGGTGGGGGAGGCTTCAGGACCAGACTGTATTTACATGAACACACCTACTCTGCCTAGGTATCCACTTCGGCAGCACAGCTCTGTCTGCTGATCAATTTTTGGCTGGTGTTGGGTTACAAATCACTTTAGTATTGAATGTGGGGGTCATGAAATGTTGTTATCCTTATTGTATGAGTGAAGGGCAGCAGAACTGTACTTAGCCTGCCCTGATTGAAGGGGTCACTCACGCTGCTTAATTTTTGCCAGGGCTCAGCCCTGGTACCTCTAGGCTTGGCAGTTCTTGCCACATCAGTTAGGAAAGTAAAAACCATGACTGAGCCCTGGCACCTCTTTCATTACAAATTAAGCACTGGTCACCCTCAAGTGAACTGCACTCGCAAAGCAAGGGGTTTGGATGGCAGGGGGAGGGGGTGAAGTACAAACTTTGCTCAGAGGAAAGTGTAACTCTAAACTCCTGTACAAACTGTAGAGGCCATCTACTCCAAATGGCACTAGTATGGGCTACAGAATCTTCCAAAGACATTTCAAAAGCTATACATTATAATGTATGTATTATATTCTGGATGAAAGAGTCCAAAAGGACTGAATGTCTTGGAAAATATAGAAGATACACTGGGACTGAAGTTCAAATTAGTCCAACCTGGGAAAACCCATTGGCTTTCTCATGAGCAATCCTTGGCTGTTGTCTTAAAATTACTGCAACTGTTGTTATTGGCTTTGGAAAGTATCTACCAAGATGGGACGCATCTAAGTAGTGAGGCTGGTGGACTACTTTTGCTACTAGGTTCAGAGAAGACCGTCGCCATTTTCTCTCTTGCAAGTCAACTGTTGAAACCACTTGGGTCATTAAACAATGCCATCCAGGCATCTGCTACAATATTAGTAGATCTCTGTCCAGCAATGGAAACTACACTTGAATCAATCAGAGAGAGATCCATTGAAAACATACTGGAAGAAGCAGAGACTTCAATTCAGAAGTTGACTAATTAGGGCACTTGTCTTCTTCATTTAAGGAGTCAGTATAAGAAGTGTTTAAGTCAGCTGAAAAAATAAAGTACACAGACTTGATTCTTACATCTCTACAACACCAACTTCTGGATTCTATCAACCTCTACGTAGCTTTTACAGATGCCTGTCTTATAAAACTCTCTGCCAGTTGAGTGGAGTGAGGCACTACCTGCAAGGGGCTGCCATGTGATCAGGACAGAATAGAGAATTTAAACACAGACTGGAATATCATGCAATGAACAAATGAAGATTTAACTTCAACTTCTTCTTTATCATCACTAGTGGTTCAACCAAATATTTGTGCTATTTTTTCTGGGATGAAAGAAGTAGGAATTCATCTTTTTTCTCCCACTCACAACAGCTACAGTTGTGTTCTTTTTCCTCATTGAATAGAATTTAGTGTTCTGAAAGAAGTTGCCTTCTGCGTAATCATGACCATATCATGAAGGACTGGAAGTACCGGAGCCATGAGAAGCCCCTAAAAACGAATGCACTGCATTCAAGAAGTTCATTAACAGAGTTGTGCAAAATTACAACAAGAAACTAAGAAATGTAGATATAGTGCTTCATAGTAGGCTTGTGTATACAACTTTAATTTGTGTGATGGTTTTAAAAACATGACTTAAATCTAATAAAATGGTCATGAACCATTTTTCAGTTTTTACTATGGTGCCATACAGCCCACCTGCACCCTAATGGTCTCACACCTCATCAGTTCTCACTCCTCCCCTGTATTTTTAAACACTTCCCCCTAATTTCAATTCCTGGGGGAAACACTGAGCACATCCCAGCCTATGAGGTTGCACTGTACTCTGGCAAAGAGAAACCAGATACTCGGTGAGAACATCTGGAGTATAGAAACCACATGGGGAAGGAAGGCTTCTTCTACCTCAGCTGCCCTAGTGTTGCCACTCCCTGATGGCTGTGGGAAGAGAAGCAGTATTCTTCAGGGGCTGAAAGTAGGGAATAATACTGCACTGGTCACTAGGAGCTTGCAAAAAATGAACCACGTGAGCCTGCCATGTGTAGCTGCCTCTTATAAAGCAGAGGCCAAACTGAACTGGTTTGTGAGCTAGGTCCTTTTGCTGGAAGCTGCTATCTTTGCTCAAGAATGTTAGCTTTCATCTAACTTTTCAAATGCCATCTAGGAGTAACCCTTACAGTAATGTCTTCCAGAGCCTGCAACCAGCCTGGACCAACAGCCTCAAGAAGTGTGAAATGCTTCCACCCATCCCAATGGGTTATTAGCTCTGAGGACTGATGAGAATGTCCATGTCAGCATTAATTACTTCACTGTAGCTCAAAGTGTGTAAAAAAATCAGTAGGATGATCCCATTACCAAGCTCTGTGGTGTGTGGTATGTTACCTCTCCCGTGGGTGCAACTTGGTTTATGAATGGAGCTTGGGGGGGAAGTGACACTACTCTTTTCCAGTTGACTAGTCATCCAGTGAGTTGTTCATAAACACATGAACAAAAAATAACTCCTTCAACCGGCACAGGTTATTGACCATTAGTCCTATAGAATGTCTGACTCATCATAGAGTTTAAGGCCAAAAGGGACCACCAGTTCATCTAGGCCTCCTGTACATCACAGGCCACCAACATCAACCAGCACCTGCACATTAAACTCAACCACTGAAACTAGGCCGAAGTATTACAGCCCACCGAAGCCTAAACTATTACGTGCAACAGGCAGAGAGTAGGAGGGACCGAGGCGCACCAGTGCCCAACGTCATTAAGTGAGATGTACCCAGATGATTCTGGCAAGTGACCTGCTGCAGAGGAAGGTGGGTTTTTTGTTTTTGTTTTAAAAGTTCACTGCCAGTATGACTTGGGGGAAAAATTCCTTCCCAACCCCACATATGGTGATCAGTTAGACCCCAAGTATGTAAGCAAGAACAAACCAGCCAATCACCTGAGAGGGAGAGCTCTGTCTCCTCTCCAGCTGTTGCTATTCCTAATGCTTTAGAGAAAGGAGGTTGGTGGGTTTTTGTTTTTGTTTTTTTGTTAAATCCCAGAATACAGTGGAGAGAGGGAATCTCTTCCTGACCTCTGCCTCTGGCTGGCTGAAACCATGAGCTCTTAGGAACATAAGACAAAAATGGGAAGTGAACCCCAGGGCTGTTGAGCCCTGCCCCCTATCATCACATGCAACCCTGTCATGCAATTGCACTCAAATTTTTCCAGCATGTAAATAATAAAAGTGTACTCACTGCTGGGGGCAGAAAAAAGGCAAGCAGCTCTCATATAAAAGGGATTTCGTTCTTTTTCTGTTTAAGCTGCTGACAATTAATCACCGGTAATAGAGGTCACTGCCATCTGCATGGCTTCAAATGATGCACCTACAGAAATCCAAACTTTTTCCTTTTTATTTCTCATCTTTCCCACCCACCTTTTGAACAAGTTTGTAGGTAAAGAAGGGTTTTGGAAATCATACCCTTGCTCCTAATAAAGCACTTGCCTGAGGGGAATGAAATTGTGAGAGAATGGGAAACTTTGTTGAGCTTTGAGCACTCCTAATAGATTAAAGGCTCTTTAGTTAAACATTCCAGATGTATTTCAGAACTAGAACCAGGAGTGAATAGTGTAATGCCCCCCTGAATCAATTCTATAAAGACTGAACAAGATCTAAATATAAATAGAGAAACCTTGAGGACCCCACACTATCTGACCAGATAAGTGAACTGGCTCATTTGTCCAATTACATGGCCGGATCCGTTAGTAACAAGTCTAATTACTGTATGTTTGGAACAGATGTGAACAGCGCAGTATCGCTATACACATTCAGGTGAGCAGTAGGTGAAATAGTCCATTAACACCTAGGGTTGGCTGGCTTTACTTTAGAAGCTGAATCAAACTGGGTGTTTGTTGCCAAGAGACGCACTTGCACCAAGAGTGGCAGGACTGACACAAATCCTGTCTGAGACTTTCCTGCAGCTTTTGCTAGTGAAATGTATGAGTGAGCTAAATTCATGTTGAGATTAGAAGACTCCCTGTAATTCACTTGAATTAAGGGCCCAGCAGTCCCTTTAAGACTGTTACAATGATCCTTCTAACACCATGTACGCACGCAAGAGCCATAGGCACTGTTCTCAAACCCCACATGGTATCATCACCACCAGTGTAGTTCTTATGTAGTGCATGGTCAGTGTGTGAACCTACGTGCATCATCTGAGTGAGATGGGAGGGTGCAGAATGGGTGTCTGAGCAGTTTGCTATAGTGGCGTACTGGACTTTGGACTTTCACTGCACACCACCAGGAACCAGACAGATTGTGCAAGATGAAGTGTTATTGACAGGGTAAAAGAAACCGATTCAGGGAGGATAGGTGCATTGGGCCAGTAAAGCAGATGAGACCCTTGGAAAGCTCCAGAGGCTCCAAACTTGGCCATGAAGAGGTCCTCTGAGGCAGTTCTGGTGAAGCGGAAGAAGCAGAGAGAAGCCTAATGACCCTGGGGAAAGCTGAAGCTGCTGCATGACAGCAGCAGCAGAGGCAGCGCTGGGCGGGAGAAGGGTCTGCATTTCACTAAATGGCAGGAGAAGGGTGGGGGAGACAAAAGATGAGATGTTTGCCTGGGTGATCCATCTTGAGATGGGAGGAGTGTTCCAAAGTGAGCAGGAATGTGGATTGAAATGGAAGGTGGAGGGGGCCAGAGGGATCAAGGTGTCAGGAGAGGGGAGGTAAAGCAGATGGGCAGAATTGGGGCAATTGGCTCTGGTGGTGGCGGGGGGGGGCGGGGTGGAATGTAGGACTGAGTAGCAGGGCAATGAGATGGGGAAGGGCAGAAAAGGTGGAACTAAGGTAACTGGACAGCAAGTGTGAAAAATCAGGACAGAGGGTGAGGCGCTAATAGGAGCCTATATAAGAGAGAGACCCCAAAATTGGGACAGTCCCTATAAAATTGGGACATCTGGTCACCCTAAGTGGAACTGGTGGTGGGAATAAGAAAGAGGGAGGGGGAAGTGCAGGGAGCAGGAAGAGACTCCACCAGAAGAGGTGCATTCAGAAGTAGGGGTGAGCAGCTGCTGGCTATGTCCAGACACTGCTAATTCTTGGGAGAACAGGGAACTGGCAACAGCCCAAGAAACAAACTGAGCTGTGAAAGTGATCAGAATAGAAGCCCCAGGTCAATGATTAAGGCAACTAATAGAGTGATACTGTAATAAACAGGCAATAGTGCAAAGTACGGTAATTAAAGTGAGTGGAGAATCGGGTATGCTATGGAACAAGCAGGTGAACTGAGTAATGGAGTAAGCAGGAAGTCAGGTAAGGGCAAGGCAATTTCTGAAAAAGCAGCCTCTAACTGTGGGTGCCCAGGTTGAGATGCCTTGGGCCTGTTTCTCAGAAGATACTGAGCACCCACAACTCCATCTGAAGTCGTTGGGCTCTTTTCGCTAATGTCTAATGTGGTAGCGCCAAGGACCCCAGACAAGGACTGGGGCTCTGAACTTGGGACTTTACAAACAAACAACTCAGACCATGGAGCACTAGGATTTAGACAATAGGCAAACGGTGAATGACGAGAAAAAGGACAAGGTACCAGCAGAGACAAGTGCATTCAGGCATTCCCAGTGGTTACATATTCCAGACAGGTTACTGTGCCCTATTCCCTGCTCCAAAGTAATCAGAGCAAAGGCACTGCCCAGAAATGCTTGAGACAGCCTATTGCTCTTTTGTGCTCACCTGAGTCTCTATTGACATTGGCACACAAACATTGCAAGCAGTTCTGCGCTGTGCAGGATGGGTCAGGGCACATGATCATTCTATTAGTCTCAGGGTGGGTCAGTCACATGGGGAAACATTAGTCCTCTCTTAGTGTGCTTAAAAATACATTGAAGATAATTTTCTACTCTCCTACAAATGCATTTTGATTGTGAAATGGGTTGTGCACAGTATGTCCAACAGGGCAAAAGGTATGGCCTTAATTTACCATGCCCTGATGAGTCTGTGCATCTATTAATTATGATGAATATTCTGGCAGCTCCTATTTTATGGGGCACACCTTTAATTGCCATTTAAATGTCTTTTTTAATAGTACAGCTGCTAGAGCTCTCATACAGGCTTACTGTGTGGCCCGCTATTCACCCAGAAATCTTATCTTTTCAGCCATCTCCATAGTGTATATGAATGTGGCCTCTTTATAGCAATTTGGGTAGGTGGTTGGTGTGTCTCCAAGGAAATAAGGTGTCTATTACATAAAACTGTTGGATTGTACCAATACTGCTGGTTAAGGACTCTCTGTTTGGCTCATTAAACACAGAAGGCAAATGTGCTCATTTGACAATAATCTCTCCCGTTCAGCCATGGAGTGAGGCAGAGGCTTTTGTTACTTGTAACAGCTGGCCACAACATTGCTGTCAAATATGCTAGAAAATAGTATTTTATTGTATGGGCTAGTTCCATTCTAGGAGTAAATATCCTCTCATAAGAGCTACTTGCAGGGATAGTAATATATCTTTACTGGTAGCTCCTATCTCATGGTTTTGTAGGAAAGGAGCCCAGGACCTCAGCAATGGAAGCAAAGTCCTCTACCTCTTCAGTTGAAGAAGTAACTGTACAAGTAACAGTCAGAAAACTAGAGGAAGCACTGAACAATGCTCATAACACTCAAGGCTTGTCTACATGAGAAAGTGACACTGGTTTAACTGAAGGTGATAATTTAAACCAGTGCAAGGCTCTATGTCAATGCTTTTAGTTTGGTTTAAGGGTGGCTTATTTTGCTTTATCTTAAGTTGATTGGAGACACGTTTAAGTTCAACTGAAAGAAGCGTCAACATAGGGATTTGCACTAGTTTTGTGGTATTAAGGGCTGGGCCTTTAAGGGCTGAGCTTTCCAGAAAGATAATCTAGACAGGGTGCTGTGAAGCTCTTGGTCACCTCAGTTGGAGTACTGTGTCCAATTCTGGGTGCACACTTTAGAAAAGATGTGAACAAATTGGAGAGAGTCCAGAAAAGAGCAATGAAAATGATAAAAGGTTTAGAAAACCTGACCTAGGAGGAAAGATTTTAAAAACCTAGGATCCTCAGTCATGAACCAGGACCCCATTGTGCCAGGTGCTGTACAAACATGGAACAAAAAGATGGCCCCTGCCCCTGTTGAGTAGTGGAGTGGGAAGGGCCCTAAAATGTGAGGACCTTGAGTCCTCTGCTGGTGCTTAGAGCTCTCTGCACAGAGGGTCTGTTTCTCTGCACTGCCTCCTAGGCCCCACTATCCAGCTCCGTAGCACCACAGCTCTGATGGAGCCAAGCTCCTGGGAACTTTCCAGTCAGTGCCTTGGTGAGCACCAACCTAATACTGACGGTATTTTGTGTGAAATCTCTGTGGAGTTGGTAAGCTGAGGGGATGGGGATGGGGATGGCAAGTTGTAAGGTCAGATCCAGCTCTGCAGTTCAGCCCCATCTCATCATCACCTGCTATTTAAATAAACTAATTCAAAGTAGCAAGAGATATGGCTGCTGCTTACTATTAAATGTACGTCTGTTTTACAGAGCGAGAGAGACTAATAAACAGACGAGAAACATTTTGGTGCACTGAGTTTCAGCTTCAGCTATTAATTAAAAAAGCCTAATTGATCATCCTGGCACAACTGACCAGTAATTATGCCAGATGGTCTTCCTGACATATGCTCAAGGCTACATCAAATAGCTAACAGTTTCTTCACCTTGTTAAGCAAACTAGCAAAAGGCAAACAGGAACAATCTGTGTTTAATTGCTACAATTCTCCTAGGAAACCAATCCCCTGACTCACCTAAGTAACTAGATGTGCGTGTGCTCTGTGACTAAGTGACACACTGGGACTCTCAACCTGCTGTTCTCTGTGTTAACAGGTGAAAAGTTCATTCTGTGATATCGAAACTCTGGTGCTATATAACACAGCATACAACATGGTCATACATTAGAGTAAAAAGAACAGGAGTACTTGTGGCACCTTAGAGACTAACAAATTTGTTAGTCTCTAAGGTGCCACAAGTACTCCTGTTCTTTTTGTGGATACAGACTAACACGGCTGCTACTCTGAAACCATACATTAGAGCAGGGGTAGGCAACCTATGGCATGCGTGCCGAAGGCAGCACGCGAGCTGATTTTCAGTGGCACTCACTCTGCCCGGGTCCTGGCCACCGGTCCGGGGGGCTCTGCATTTTAATTTAATTTTAAATGAAGCTTCTTAAACATTTTGAAACCCTATTAACTTTCCATACAACAATAGTTTAGTTATATATTATAGACTTCTAGAAAGAGACCTTCTAAAAATGTATTACTGGCATGAGAAACCTTAAATTAGAGTGAATAAATGAAGACTCGGTACAGCGCTTCTGAAAGGTTGCTGACCCCTGCATTAGAGTGTCACCCAAGATCTGTAACTGTATTATCCTTCCTGTCACTCTGTATAAACTGAGGGATCTGTTTTACACCTCTCTTTTCTTCATCCCTAAGGCCTACTGTACTTCATCCTGTCTTCTGAAATCCTCTTTCCCGCCCCCCTCTGTTTTTATAACCCCAACCCTTGTCCATCTCTTGCTTTGACTGCTGCAACTGCCTCTTCTCTGGACTCTCCACATCTCATCTTGTGCCCACTCGAGTCTATCCAAAATGCTGCTGTCAAAATCATCTCTCTCCCCACTCCATGTCGCCTTCTCCCCCCAGATGCTCAGACTGCTGGTCTCTCTTTGCATCTCTTCGCTGTCTTCCACTCATGCAGCAAGTTCAGACTTGCCTTTATCTTAAAGAACAGTCACCTTCCTATTCACAACTTTGCTCTCATTCTTCTTCTGTTCCTAACCAATCTCTTATAAAAGTGCTTGCTTAGATGGAACTGTAACTGCGGGTTATATACTGGTCATAGCATTTGGAGAAAAAGAAAAGAGCAGATGCTGGCCTGGTTTGGCAGTCTGGCTTGCTGGGGATATCACAGTGCCAATCCAGGGAGCTGTGCAGTCTTAAAATGTTTTGTCAGGAGTCAGTGAGACTCGGGTCTCTGCCCCAGAGAGATGATGGCTGGGAGCGGGAAACTTTAAGCGGGAAGCCTCACGGGACAGTGGAGGGGGAATGCTGATGCATTTGCCCTGAAACTGTGACAGAAGAGAGATACTAATTTTCCCCCTCCTTGTAACAGGTTTGGGATTATAAGTGACAGATGGGCTTCGTGAGCTGGTCTGGGTTGTGTGGAGGACCCAGGGTGACAGTTTTTGAAATACAGTAACCAGGCCAAATAAGAACTGATCTGTACCTTTTGGAAGATTTAATTTAAATGTGTAACTTCACCTCTGGGCTTCCTAGTTCCACTCATCAAGGACTAAGAGCCAATGAGGCCATTCTTGCAAGGGATCAGTCCAGCCTTGTTAATTCCCTTGGGTCTGCTGAGGCTCTGGACCATTTTGAAGTTCACCCATCAGCAGGAGGAGTTGGTGGCCACTGCTGCTTTTTTTTTTTTTTATACAAAGGGACCCATCTCTGTATCTTCCCCATAGGCTCTTTCTACTCAGGCTGCTTTCAGCCAGCATCTGCCAGCCCTGTACTCCCACTGGCATCTGGCAGATCTTCATGTCTCTTTGTGGCCACTGATTATTCCAGGGAGCCAATAAAAGCAGGTATGTCAGGATGGCCTCGTTGCCGTGCTGAGGTCAATGTCAAACGCCTCCAGGGCAGGCTGTGGGCAGTTTGTGAAATGAGCCACTCCCATGTAGTATTCACCTTTGTGCTCCCACCCTGGATGGAGGCAGAGGGAAGGAACAGTGGATTAATCTCATACCCTGCTTGCACCATAGGTGGCATTTCTCAGAGCTCCATCATTGTCACATCTGTCTGCCGTTGTGTAACATCTGTTCCTTCCTTCCATGTAAAGACCCGCGCTGTCCCCTCAGTTTAGATAATTTACTTAACAGAAGTCCTAGGTGGTTTATTTCCAGTAGTAAATCGTTGCGGTCAATCTGCAGCTTGTACATTACAAGACCCAAGGAAACCGATGAGTCTTGCAATGTACCTTGAAGGATGCAAGATTCAGGCTCAGCTTGCTCTCTGGTGTCAGCAGCTTCAACAGTTTTGGGGCCTTTGCTGAGAAAGTTAGTTAGTTGGAGCCCAGGCTCCATCAGCTGTATTACTGCATTGAACTAAGTGGCCATGGTGGGGTGTGACTAGACAGAGATACTCCCTGACACAACCAGGTCTTTCTAGCCAATTTAGAGCTCTACAGATAAGGGCAAAAGCTTGAAATGGACCTGGAATTGGATCAGCAGCCAACACAAAGCATGGAGCACTGAAGACATGAACTCAGGTCTCTGTTTAGATTGCTGGTGGACTGCTTCCTTGCAACCTTTCCAGAAATTGCTCACCAGTTCCAGAGTATGTGTAAGGTCATTTGTGCAGCATGGGGCTAGCCTTGTCTGTCAGCCACCCACCCAGTGAGTCATTCCCCAATGTTCCTTCCTTCTCCCACCCTCCTAGCTAGGTCTGTGCCACTCCACCCAAAGGGCAGGGGGAGCACAACGCTGGCTGGCGAAGGTGGGTCAGATTTCAGCATGAAGCAGATATTTGGCCAGCATTCATGCCATTGGCTAGAGTTACAGTGATATGTATGTATTGTTATTTGCAAAAGCCACAAACTGGATCAGAGGCAGTGGGTTTGGAGGAATATGTTTTCCGGAAGGGTTTATTGCCAATGAATGCATTGTCATGCTTTTCTTACCCCAGCGCATTTCCTTTTTGAAGCTTTTGCAGATCTGCCACAGTACCCTACTAATTTGGCCGCTCCATCCTAGAGCTTCGTCCTTGCCTGCAACCATCCTTCAAAATAGACTTCAAGAACTAATGTCAAGTTCAAACACAGACCAGCGAAATGATGAAATGCTTCTCTTGTCCTTAGGGCACAATACAGTGGGGAGTGACATCATTGCCTGCCAGGCAGTTTGGATGTGCTGTGGATTCCCATGACTACCAGCAAGATAGCTGGTTTCAACTTCTTGCATGCTTTGTCTTCTTGCAGTGATGCACTTGCTCCATCACCCGCACCACAAAGATTAGAAGCTTGTCTGGATCTGTACAGTGCTTTGCAGTCCACACTTATTCAGAGCTCATTGGTCTGATATACCTGGTGGAACCTCTAGATAGCTTCATGCTAATCTCTGCCCATGCTACATGTATAGAAGGTTCATTCTAACTGTTTTGTTTTGTTTTTAATGCTTCCTCTGAAGGGATATTACTCAGTTTCAAAGGGGATTCTTTTCATCTGGGTTCCAGAGTCACAGGGTCAGAAATCACTCTGCAAATGGTTCTGCGTCACTGACCATGATATACAGTGTGCGACTGGTATCTTGGTAAAGATTAGCCTAGTTCTGGTAGCTGAGCCAGAGGGAGGCACTCTTTTCTTCTTCGGGAGGGGCACTGCTGGCAGGGCATGGGGTTACTGTTTAGTGACTATGCTTGGTTGGGGAATCTGCTTAACGTATCTGCCATGCCACTGCCTCTTAAAATGACAATGTGAAAAGCAAATATTTGGGTTGTAAAATGATCTTGAAATAAATGTGAAAAAACTTTGTTTTTGTACTCTTCGCAGAGCTCTCTTCCTGAGCTAACCGTGGTCATGCCCCATGGGCAAGGCTTATTTGCATTGTTAGGGAGATTGTAAAAGCCCTTCTTTCAATGGCCTTTTATTTCCTTGCCTTTTAGCGCCAGCAGGTAGAACAAGATGGCAAATTTCAAAGGTCATGCTCTCCCAGGCAGCTTCTTCCTGCTCTTTGGCCTCTGGTGGTCTGTGAAATACCCCCTGAGGTACTTCAACGAGAAGGTGGATAAAAAGTCCCGTAGAAACCACAGTTACCAACGCTTGGATGTCATTGAAGGAGCAGCCAAAATCATCTTTGCCCTGATAGGTAAGGATTAGAACACTGAGCATCCCCAACCACCCAAGACTATTCACCATGCTATCATTATTGTCTTAGTGTAGAAACTTTGACCTTTTCACCCACCCTACAGCCCCTTAATTTTTACCCTTACTTTTGATGAAATTATCCTACATGTACAATATTATAAACATGGTCCAATGAACTGCACACCACCAAGTGTCTCCAATGGGTGACATGAAGCATAAGAACATAAGCACGGCCATGCTGGGTCACAACAAAGATCCATCTAGCCCGGTATCCTGTCTTCTGACAGTGGCCAATGCCAGGTGCCCAAGAACAGGTAATCATCAAGTGATCCATCTCCTCTTGCCCACTCCCAGCTTCTGGCAAACAGAGACAAACTCTACCAGGGCTTTTTCATTCTCTCCAGCCTGGAGAATGTTTTGTCTTCAAATCTGTTCCTCATAGACATTGCCAGACTGGATCAGACTGTGGGTCCATCTTGTCCAGTGTCCTGTCTCTAACAATAGCCAGAACCAGATGCGCCACAGAATAGTGCAAGAACTCTGCAGTAGGCAGATGTGGAATAATATGACCCCAAGATAGGTCTCACCTTGGTCTCTAATAGAGGTTAGTTTAAGCTGTAAAGCACAAACTTGAATCTCCCTTCCAAAAATTTTATTGTCACTAATTATGACAACTGGATGTTCATATAAATATCCATTTCCTTTTTTAATTTTGTTACATTCTTGTTCTTAGTGATTTCCTCTGGCAATGAGTTCCACAGTCTAATCACTCATGTGAAAAAGTATTTCCTTTTCTTGGTTTTGGATTTCCCTCTTTTTTTTAATTTCCTCCTTTTAAAAAAAAATAGGACATGTAACCCTCTATTTGTCTCTGTCCAGGGATGCTCGCTGAGCAGTTTGTCCCCGATGGCCCCCACTTGTATCTCTACAGTGGTGAGAAACGCAGCTGGGTGAAGTTGATGAACTGGCAGCACACGACCATGTACCTGTTCTATGGACTCTCGGGGGTGGTGGATGTGCTCACTTACTCCCCGCTCAAGTTGCCCCTGGGACTGGATCGCCTCATGCTGTCTGTGGCTGTGTTTGTTGAAGGTTAGTAGCCTGGTGGCAAATGGCTAGGGCTGAGATTCCCAAAGCTGCTCAGAGGATTTCGACAGATACCCATTGAACCTAATGGGAGTTGGGGATATAGATATACTAGACAGCTTTGAAAGTCTACCACTAGGATGATAACTAGATTGTAAAACCTGCTAATGTGCTGAGGAAAAAACAGTTAAGAGACTGGAGAAACTACACAAAAAATCACTGGAATAAACTCTGTTAATTGGGTTCTGAAATGGCTGGAAACATCTCAAGATGTTGCTGGAAGCAGCTGGGTTCAGGAAGAAAGTTTGGGGATATCATAGATACGAAACACAGGAAGTATCATGAAAGAAGGATTAATGAGTTGCCAAGAGACACAGGATCTTGCCAAGTTCTGAACCTCAGCAAAATTGGGGTGCACTGGGGCATGGGATGTTACTTAAAGTCCACCTCTAATGAGACGTGAAGGGCAGCCACCACATCTAAATCAGAGGAGGCCTCAATCTGGCTTTACTGTACCAGAACTTTTTTCTGCAGTGAAAGGGAATTTCTTTGTGTCTCTGACTATGAGGAGGTTTGAAGACCACAGGAGATTTCAGGTTTCCTAGCTGAATTCACATCAGATGGAAGTAGATAGATAGAGTTGAATACTGAAACCGTTAAGTGGCTATAGAGCTGGGATCAGGATGTGTCACACTATTATCACAACAGGGAGCGGGCCAGTCACTTCTTGCACTGTCACGAGAGCGAGGGCCTGTCTGATGCCCAGCAATGAACATCAGGCAGGTGAGCTCTTTGTGTGGAGATAAGGGAGTATAATGTAACTGACACAGATAAAGCTAAAGATCCTGCCATTATTTCAAGAGCAACTGCCTCATGATTACTAACAGGCTTTAAAATCATACAATACTTGCCATAGGCTGGCATGGATTCCTCAGATGACAATGGCTTTGTGGTATGAAGCAGCAGGCTGAAGTCCCTTGTTACCGTAAACATCTGGTAGATGCTACTCTTGCCTCACATCTATAGAGCTTTGTCCTTGTGTCATGCGTACCCCTAGAGAGCAATTAATTCCACTGTAGGCAGCATAGCTCTTGCCTGCTTTCATTTCACCTGTCAAATCTAAGTGGCCAATGCACTGGCTTCAAATCAACACATCGTGAATACCATTCTCTGTTCTTGGCTCAGTTAATATGTTAAGATTTCTTTTTACCTGCCAGTGCCATAAACTCACATGTGTGCCCATGCACATGTGTGCAGTGGGAGTGGGGGGGACAGCGGGCTTTGCTGCAGAGATCTGCAGCTGAAACCTATTAGGATCTGGCTCACACATCACCAGCAAGACTATCACAGGATGGGGACCTGGATTCTATTTCCAGTCTGCCACTGCTCTCCTGGGTGACCATGGGCAAATTGCTTCACTTCCATGTGCTTCAGTTTCCCCATCTGTAAAATGGAGATAATGGAATGGTGCTGGCCTCCTTTTGCCAAGCACTTTGAGATTGATTGATTGATTTATTGTATGAAAACTGCAATGCAAAATCTATATGTTCCTTACTAACAATGCCGCTCTGAATTTGGTATGAATTTCGACAGGTTTTCTCTTTTATTATCACGTCCTTCACCGCCCCATGCTAGATATGCACATCCACTCCCTGCTGCTCATCGCCGTGTTCGGCGGGGCCTTCAGCATCCTGCTGGAAGTCTTCCTCCGTGACAACATTGTCTTGGAGCTCTTCAGGACTAGCCTTGCCATCCTGCAGGGAACCTGGTTCTGGCAGGTCAGTTCTGGTTCAACACCTTCAGCTTTGTTCTAGAACTAGGCGTTGGGGGTGGGGAAATGGGGTGTGGGGGAGGGATGTACATCACTGTACATACAAATCAGTTGTCATTAAAGGATTATCTTTCCGGGTTTACTTGGTAAATGCTTCAAAACCCATCTATGAACAATTGTCCTGGAAACCTACTAGTCCCAGGTCCTTTACTATGTCCACTGATCATAAAATAACTGATTTTCTTTGTTCACTTGTTCTTTTTAAATAAAAAGAGAGAGAAAAATTACTTGCTGTGATCAAGACTTTTTGCCATGCTCTCCTAGGAGCGTGACCAGTTGTCCTGATTTTATAAGGACAGTCCCGATTTTGGGGTCTCTTTCTTATATAGGCTCCTATTATCCTCCACCCTCTCTCCCGATTTTTTCACACTTGCTGTCTGGTCACCCTATCTCCTAGCCATATACTATAGCTATTGTTCCTTCATGTTTTTTGCACATCATGAGCCCCCCCCCCTTTTAGTTTAGTGGGAAGAAATAGCCGTTCTAGAACTGTATGTGGATTAAGTAACTGCCGTGTGGTATGCTAATGAATTTCAGATGCATGTTATGGAAACTCCCCTAAGGATGGTTCAGCATCAACAGTACCAAAGGATTGAATATGTATCTTTAGAACTAAATAGAACACAAGATAATTGGTCATGTTCTCTTTCTTCATGTGTAACTGCTCCCTTCACTTTGATTCAAGATAGGGAACCTCCTTTCTAATAGAATCAAATGTAAAACAAAAGTTTGCCAAGCAGTTCTAGTAAGCTGGTTAATTGATAAGGATGGTGATTTGATAGTGAGCCCAGAGCTTTCTGCTTCCCAATGTGGCATTTATTGCTATACACGCTTTTCTTTGGTGATCTTCACCATAGTGTCTGAGCACCTTGGGCACCTTAACTTATCTTCACAATGCTCCTCAGAAATCAGGGAGTATTATCATCCCCCATTTTACCGATGGGGAAACCGAGGAACAAATATTTTGAGTGAGTTGCCCAAGGCCACATAGCAAGTTTGTGGCAAAGATGAGACTTGAACTCAGGTGTTCTGAGCTTGAACCACAAGTCCAGCCTTGTGCATGAGTGGGGGTCAGGCCACTCCATTAGTGAGTGAAGCATTATAATAATGAGGGTGAAGTAAAGCGATGTTAGAGGTTGGACAGTCAGGCATCCACTTTTTTTCCCCTCAAAGGTAACAAATCATTTTATTCTAACCAGATTGGGTTTGTGCTGTTCCCACCCCTGGGAGGCCCAGCCTGGGTTGAGGATGACCATGACAACATCATGTTTGTCACCATGTGCTTCTTCTGGCACTACGCAGCTGCTCTTCTCATCATGATTGCCAACTACGCTCTCACTTACTGGTATGTTAGCAGTGGGAGGGCAGGGGAAACGATAGGAGCATGATGCAGAATGGCTCATATCATGACCTGCAGTACAAAGCCATGGCTGAGTTACAGGCATCAAACGGCTTTAAATTTCAGGGCATGCCAAGAGGCGTATCCTTCACTTGCCAAATGCACAGATTCAAAGCAATGTCAGCAAGCCTCTAAGTTGCTTCTTGAAGTCCTAACCTTTTTTATTTCTTTGCACTTGGGTGCTGGCTGGCAATTGAAAGTGAAAGTTTAATTTTTAAAAAATGTATAAAAGAATCAACAGTCAAAATATTGCTGGAAATATGTAGCACTTGGCATTGCAATGTCGATTTCATTCTGAGGATTTCAAAGCACTTTAAAACAGCAATGAATTTAGATTCACAGCACCTTTGTCTAGAAGGCAGACCAAAATAGTGCCAACCCCAAATATCAAGAAATATAAAAAGTACTTAGACTCCTGAAAATGAGATTAACTTCAAAAATTCTCATTATTTAAACAAAAAAAAAGGCGGGGCGGTTCTTTTTAAGGCTTTCTGACTTCTGAGCTTTACTGGTACAACAGGGTGAGCTTTCCATGCTACCAGGAGGGCTATCCATCTGTCTTAAATATTTGTCAGGCCCCAGCACTGTAATACATGAGTGCCACACAGTCTGTCTTTAACCGGACAATGCTCCGGTGAGATAGGGAAGTACTTTCATCTCCATTTTTACAGATGGGGAACTGATGCACAGAGAAACTTGAGTTGTCCAAAGTGTCACAGTCTAGAAACTTTTTTTTTTTAAATAAAAGATGGGAATCTCATATATTAACTCCAGCAGCTGGGATTTAAAGAAAAACATGAATTATCACAAGACCTGTGATAAAATCATGAGAGTTGACAACACTGCGAAACAGCCACAAGAGATTAAGGGGTATATATTTTTTTCCAGCCTAGTTGACACCTGTCTTCCCTTTTTGCAGCTGCTATTTGGAGCTATATTTTTATTCCTACAAAATGGGGCTAGATTTGTAACGGTATATTGGTGCCTAAAGTTGCAGATAGGTGTCTAAGTGTCTTTAAAAATCCTGTTAGGTGCCTATCAGCATCTGTAGGTCCCTAAATATCTTTAAAATATGCCCAAGTGAACTATCTAAACCTCAGATTTGTGCCTGCACTCGAATACTTAAAGATCCGGAATACTCCAATTTGGGTCCGCAGCTCAATACTGGGAGCACAAAAGTGAGTTTAAACTTGTGCCTGCGACAGAAGGAACATCTTCCTGAAAACTTACCCCTAAATGAGGTGTCCGCTGTCGCACTCAACATCTGTGGCTGAGCTCTGTAATAGAAACACGATCTCCTGACTTCCAGCCCGGGAGCATTCTTCCTCCCGTGTCTCACCATACACACAGAGAAATATTTCACTGTATCACAGATGACGTGACCATATCCCATCTGTACTTATGTATAGAATATGGTATCCCGCTAATGGCTGCACCAAGCTAACGCAGCCACACTGGACAAGCCCATTTGTCTGAGCATCTTGCACTTGCACAGCCCACCTTGCAATGGCTACATTAAATGCAGCGTTTGGAATGTGCAACTGTGATGCTCCCCGGGGATATCCAGGGCTGTGTGGCACCTTGCCACCACCTGCCCTTAGCACGAGGCAGCCTTGTCAGTTCCCTGAAACCATCAGCCTCTGACAGCACAAGCACTGCCACTCAGATGTCGCTTTCTCTGTACAGGTTAGCGATAGGCACACATGCCAACCCCTTTGCAGGGAATGACCCAAGGATCTGCTACAGAATTACCAGGCCTGCTATTCCAGCCCCATGCAATGCCTGTAATTCCACTGCAGCCCCTGGATAGTTGGCATTAGGAGACTGATCGATTTCAAGGCAAGAATGGACCATTGTGATCATCTGGTCTGCCCCACCTGTATAACACAGGCCACAGAACTACCTAAAATAACGCCTAGGGCACTCTGGGGCGGGAGGGAGTCTTCCTTTGGAGGCCACTCTCCAGGAGCATCAAACAAGGAGCTCGCTAGGGTGAGAGGTGAAATCTGCCTATACAGCACTTGGTGGGGGGTGTCATTCCAGGATAGATGGGGGGTGGGGGATCTCTTCCTCCTGGGCACAGGGTAAGGTGCTTCTTATAGAGAGGTGACACACCTTATACAGCCTCCATCTCCCTATATGGGGCCTCATATTATAGTCCATCACACAGGGGGCTGGGGTCTTTCTGGAGGTTGAGGCTCAGTGCCAGAAAGTCTCTTCTGGCTGGTGGGGTCCCTTTCGACAGGGAATGGATTCGGGAAAGGGGGGTTGCTGCTCACCGGTGTTCATGCAGCTCAGCCAGGCTTCGCCTTCATTCCTCCTCAGTGCCTGTTTTGTGGGTCACAGCATGTGGAAAACCTGATGCAGGGGAGAGTAGAGAAATGATTCAACATCACAGAATAATACAAACCACTGCAACCCATGCAAGCAAATTCTTACCCATGTGTGTAATCCTGCCACCCTAAGATTAGTGGCCTTCAGGGCAGCACTGGTGGGCGGGGGTTTCAGTAACCATAACTATTATTGTTTGTGTGTTACAGCTGCATCCGAAGATGTAAGAGAGACACTGGAGAAATAGATATTGGACTTGGGGTTCGGAAGCAGAAAAGTGACACAAGCTCTCGTGTTTCCCTCTTAAATGGATCGGATGAGGAATGACGACAGTGCACCTTGGCTGATATCTCTTATTTCCTAAAGATTATGAGAATCAATGTTTTTTAATCCTAGTAATATTTATATTGGAATATCAAGAAGGAAAATCCTGCAATTTTACTGCTGAACAGTATGGACAGACTCAAGATGTGATCTCTGCTCTCCTTCGGTAAATTCCCTGAAGCCCTTTGGATCTGAAATGGGTGCATAATGTTCTACTTCTGAGCAATTTTATTTAATGGCAAAATCAAATGCAGAAATTCAAATGTCAGGACAGTTTGGCTTTTGGGATCTCAGGTCTATGTTGTCTCCATAGTGATGGACCAGAGCCTGCCAGTCATATTTTCTGAGTGAATTGAGGGCTGACCTGTGATAGTCGAAGTTGGAGAAACCTGCAGACTGGGCTTCAATAACTCTAGTGATACCTTGTGGAGTGAAGGATTCGGAAGGGTCACCCCAAGCAGGAAGAGCACAGGCCAATGCCAAAGAATGTGCAGTGTCATTGTTCAATTGTACGCTATTGAAATTTTGTACTACGTCTATCAACTTAAGTCTTTTTATACCTTTGAGGCAAGCCTTACAGAGACTGAAAATGATAAGAAATAAAAATACTACTTGACCAGGTGTCCATAATTCATCAGTTTATAACCTGAGTACTGCACAGCAGGTACTAAACATTACCTTCCTACTCTTTGGCCTGTCTATCTTCAGATTTTGTACTGCCGCCTATCACCAAAGTATAGAAAAGCCTCCCAGGTAAAGTAGATTGGAATAACAAAAGGTCACTAATGGATATCCCAGAGTCTGAGGCAATCTTAATGCAACTTCAGGTTTTTGACAGATGTAAACCATACTCCTAAAGGTTGGATAGGACAAATATGTGTGTCCCATCTCAGTGCTGCACAGGCTGATTTAGAGTCTAGCTGTCGTGCCCAATGAAGGTTGCTTTTGGGGACACGTTCCTCCTTCTCCTGCTTCTTAAATCCCATTCCTGATCTCAAGCAATGATTGATTGTGCAGGTTTTTTGTTTTGTTTTTTAAGATGCCATATAATCCCCTGAAAGGGCTTCTGAGCCAGGTCCCACTGCAGATATGGAGATATCCGGTCCAGTGCTGTAATGTCCACTCTGCTTGTGCCAGCCTGGTGGGTGGGGGTGCTGTGAAATCAGCTGTCTTCTGGGTTGCTGAGCAGTGAGTCCCTGTGGGTCTGTTCAGGCACTGCTGGGAAATCAGCTCTGTGATGCTGCTGGTCGGCTCTGACCCAGTTCAGTAAATTTACAGGTCACAGAATCTCCAGGTAGGGAATCCAGAGTAAAACTGAACCCTTGGACAGAGTCCCTGCTTGCTGAGATAGTGATCCTAGTCTCCAGGAAAAGGGTTCTGCCACCCTTCCTTCTTGAACTTGAGTTTTGTTGCCAAAACCAAAGTCCACTACTCATAAGGTCAGGGTGACCTGCTCCTGCCGAGGGATATACTGCACAATGCTTGTGTCCTTTAATGAATGCAGCAATAACCTTTTATTTATAAAATCAAAGCATAAGTTCCAACCACAGAAACAAAACTCACATGGAATTATGGGTAAGCAACATTATAATTAATGTAAATAATGATGTCAAGTATCAGAGGGGTAGCCGTGTTAGTCTGGATCTGTAAAAGCAGCAAAGAATCCTGTGGCACCTTATAGACTAACAGATGTTTTGCAGCATGAGCTTTCGTGGGTGAAAAGATTCTTTGCTGTAAATAATGATGGCTTTTCCCCTTCTCTAGAGGGAGCAGAGTTTCATCCCTCTGAATCTTCAGGCCCTGAGGCTTGCACTATTTTATTATTGGGGCATTTGTCTCTTATAATCTGACTTTTCTCTCACCTACCTGTGTGCCTCCCTCTAGCTCTGAGAGAATGAGGCGTCCCTTTCTGGGCTGCCATAGGGATAGGCAGAGAGTCATTTTCCCTGTGAGTAGGATACTGTAATGAACTTTCAGTTGTTGCCTATACCAGCAGCTGCTATGTGTCTGGTCCCTTCTGACACAACAAAGAGAAACGTCTGCCAAGGGCATTAAGAGAACTTGCTGACCAAGCTCTCTTCTTTCTTCAACCTGCCTTTGCCAGATAATTAGATCCAGAGAGACACTGGAAATGCCGCTTCCTAGTTCAGATCGGAAAGGTCTGACGCTGGTTGTGGGGATGCTAAGGGAGAATTAAAAATATATATATATTTGCATTGCAAACATCCAAAGTTCAAATCCTTACATCCTTGAATATGAATGATGCTCTGCTGTCACAGACTACAGTGTGTTTTAATAACTGCTAGGAGTAGAATGGGAATTGATTTTGTTTTTGTCCTGGCTTAACTGAACACCTGTTCATTTTACAATAGGTTCAAATTATAGCTATCTGTGGGTGTATGTTTATGCACCCAGGGAAGGCATGGTTTGCATGTTAATGCCCTATTGAACTTGTGTGTGCATGATGAGAAGACTTTTTAATGCTGTCTAAAGAGTCTAGAATCGGAATCTTATTGCTAATTAACAATGTTGCAAAAACTAACAGCATACCTTTACCTGAATGCTTGCTTTCCTACTCTCTTATTTTTTCTTCCTTCCACTGAGCAGCTTTATTTTGCATTCCTGAATACTAGGAGAAGCATGAATGAATTGATGTGTAAAGAATCAAGAAACAGCATCTCCTCCCAATTAATCCAGTTGACAAGAGCCTGAACTGTAAACTGCAAGGATTTGAACTATTTTATACAATAGGCATTTTTCAGAAACCATTTTTCCCCCCAATAATGTGTTTGGAATGTTTTACCTAAATAAGCTGCATCATTCCTTCCCCCTTACAATGACACAAAACTTGCTGTGAGCATCTTTCAGAATTTTGTTTCTTCTCTGATCATAAGTAAGCCAATATCCAAATTGGGGACAAGCTGAATTACCTAAATTGCAAAGGAGTGAAAATAATCTTAATTGAACAATAAGTAGAACTGAGGTGACACTGCAGAGGGTTTCTGCTTATTTAAAAAATGTAAAAATTAAATGACCAGATGGTGGCAGCAGAAGTTAGAAGAGGAGGTGGTGGTGTATACTGCACAAATGACTCAAGATTTTAGATGATAGTCACCTTGCATCTCTCCTCCCCCTACCTCTCCCAAAAGAAATGATTGAAATCTATTTTCATAAGATAGGATCAACATCAAAATTGATCTTGGTTTTTGAAACATTCATTGGATTTGCTCCGCTCTTTGTGAGAGCTCCTTAAAGTGAGAATGGTCTTTCTCCATTTCTTCAGGGCCATACATGCTGCTGTCGATCAAATAAATTGCTTTTTCTGTCACTCCCTATTCTCATCTAGCATCTTTTTTTATCTCTCATCACATTCTGGTCACAATTGTAGCAAAGCGCTTCTTTTTCCTCGGCTGTTCCTACCATCTGGAATAACTTTTCTCTTCTGCCTCATTGACTCTCCAGTTCTAAAAATGTCTTAAAATTCATCAGTATAATGCTTGTTAATTTGTTTTCTCTCTGTGAAGCATATTTCTTCCAAAGTATCATCATATCTAGTGACTGGGAAAGGGGGAAGAGAGAAAATATGCAATCCCATCTATTGCCTGTTACACAGCCTCTCAAAAGGGAATTCTAATTTTCCCAGGGGAGTGGGAAATTTTATTTCAACTATGGTCCCACTTTGAAATAATCTAGTATATTGAAAAGACCCTCTCAACGTCTGCTCCGCACAAAAAGCCAAAACAATGACCAACGGTGCTTTTTCTTCCCCCCCTTTCCCCCCGCTTCTCTGGACACCCAGAAGCAGCTAACTGATTCAGCCAGACCCCTGTGGTTGCAAAATGCCTTCAATAGTGGGGTGTTTTTTTTTTGTTTGTTTGTTTGTTTTTAAGATTTAGCTCCCTGCCCCCACCCCATCTCAATTAAAGGGGCTAATATTTTCTCTCTCTTTTTAACTGCTATTTCCATGCCTGTTGAAATCACCTTTGTCTTATCTGGACAGATCGCTTTCTTCCAAGCCCCATCCTCTACACAATTATTGACAAAGCTGAGTGACCCTCACACTGCATGAATCCAATGACCTGGAGAGACAGAGATGAATGTCATAGCATACAATAATGTACCTCACTGGTAATCATGTTACAGATCCCACTCTGTGCCCAGCCTGCAGAAAGGGAGAGCCTTGGCTCTTTAGCTCAAGTTGTAGCAGTTCATGTTTTTAGCTCTGGTTCAATCCCTGGTGTTTGGGCCAAGTTGGCAGCAAACACAATAGCACTCAAGCCCAAACCATCTGTCTCACAATTTTCCCTAGTCTTCGTATAAACTGGAAATGGGGGGTGGAGAGGTAGCACTTTCCTCTTGATGGGAAGTTTTAGGAAAAAACAAAACCACTCAGTGGACTCCATCTAGCCTAGCCTGCGGAGACTCCACTTGTCCCTGAAGACATGTTGTCATTGTGAAAGGTAGCTAATGGGCCTCAAGAAAACAGCACAGATGTTTTGTTCTGTCAGAAGATAATCAACCACTGACTAGTGCAGGTCCAATTCTGGGCTGTACTACACACAGGTCCAATTCTGGACTGTAGAGGATCAAGGAAATCTGAGGACTCCAAAATGAAGCAGAGCTGATATCACTACAGCCTTCTCAGTCTTCTCCAAAAAAGGTAAGATTAAAGACAAGGAGATGCCTGGCAAAAATGTCCACATCAAGAGATGTTTCCCGGAGCATGAGTCTGTTCATGCTGTTACATTACCTTATCAAAGGGGAGGTTTTGATGGTCTCTCTTCATGATAAACCTCACCAAAACATGGGTCCAAATCGCAATCCAGAACCTCAGGCGCTGACATTGGTCAAAAGCCAAGGGGAGACATTCCTACAGGTGTTTCCCCTGCCACGGGTCTGCTATTGCAGAAAGGAACTAATATTGTCCAAATCAAAACAACTTTATCCGGCCTGCTTTGTTTATACCCTTCCCAAAACATGACTAAAGTAAATAGTGAACTAACTGGTTTCCACAGCTTAAATGCTAACATCAGCCACTTACTTTGAAATCTTATGCTCGACTATTTTGTTTACAATTGATTTAAAATATATAAGACACAAACCCACATTTTTAATTATACTTTCAAGCATTTCAATTAGCCACATTTTATGTCTGCTTTCTTATTCCTGAGGCCTGTTCTACACTGCATGGTTAAGCTGATGTGAGCTGCCTTGTGTCCATCTAGCTGTGAAAGTGTCTTCATTTAAATTTGGCTCCTGCAGATGTAAGTGCCTCTCTACACTGATTTAGTGACCCCACCTTCCCGAGCAGAGAGTCACAATCAAAGTTATTAGGTTGATGTAGTGTCAGTGTAAACACTGTGTTATTTACATTGACTGTTACTGGCTTTCAGGAGCTGCCCCAGAATGCCCCCACACTGACAATACAATCGATACAAGAGTTCCTGGTGAGGACACGCATGGCCAGCACAAGGAACCAAGTGTGTGTACGCACAAGCGATTTAATAATAGAGGCAGCTGTATGCAGATGTAAGTCAAGTCGGCATAATTTTGTAGTGTAGACATGGCCTGATTTTCCTTCTCTGATGGGAATATCTATGTAGCGAATTTATCCTTCCATAGAAGGCAGACACAGACTTTAATACATGTGATAATATCCTTTCTCCGCTCCCCCCTTTTTAGACTCCTGTAGACTTACTTTGGGGTTGCTGCAAGATCACATTCCAGAGCGGTGGCTGGTGTTGCTACTACGAGTGCCTGTTGCAGACGTGAGTAATCTGATAATATGGAGCTGGAGGATGTTGTTGATCATTCTTAAGATAATATCAGTAACATTAAGTCTGACTCACTTTTTCAATCTTAACAGTATTAACCTAAAAAAAAAAAAAGTGGGGGGGGGAATTAAGTTAGAAACCTGCTGTTGCTCCATACTGCAACAAGTCTAATATTACTACAGAAAGTCCATGCAGGACTCATTTCATGTCCTCAACTAAAGATAGGATCCACCAACGCCTGCCTCCACTGCCTCTTTTACGCAAGATTGAAATCAAAGCGTAGGAAGCAGAACAAGTCCTGCCCACACTTATACCACTTGTTTCACCGATTATATTGCTGGTTTGAGAGGCAATAATAATACTTCACACCTCCCTAGCATCCATCCATCTCCAGAACTCAAGCCATTTAATTAACCTTTAATTAAGCCTTTAATTAAATCAGCCTCCCAATTCCCCTGTGAAGTAGGCAAACATTATCACCATTTTTTTTCATTAACTTCAAGTATGGTCATCTCACAAGGGTAGGATGGGGAGGAGAATTGAGCTCAGCATAAAACTTCAGTGGATTTGTGCCCACTCACACCACTGGTGAATTCAGCTTCTGGCTTCTCTATTCCCAGTTCTGTTACTGACCAGTCTAAAACCAGGGACATGTGCATTAATATCTCCAGGCACAATATAATGGCGGTATTGTCCACCTCATGTTACCAAGCTGTTGTCAAAACTTCACTCTGATTTTTATAATAACATCCTTTTTTTGTTTTTTAAAAAAATGGAGCCATTTCATACACCTTGCCTCAGCCTGGGTAAGTCCTTCAGTCAGGTCCCTTTCCCACAAAGGAAAGTAGAAACGTGGCCACTTCTGTCTTTACAGCTGATTGAAACACACCATTGTAGAGTCACCCTTTTATGGAAACCTATCCCAGCAGGCTTTGCTCATCACTGGCCCTTTACATTTGGCAATGAAAAGCACCTTATGCCTGAAAGTGTCAATTTGGCAGCTGGCTGCTGCTTATTGCATCTTCTTTCCTTCCAGCTGTTAGGTCTTCCACTTACATTTCCCTAGTAGTGGCTAAACATCAATTTTACCACCTGTGAAATGGGGTTAGGTCCCACCTGCTTTCCAGGGAGGGGAGGTTGAGGCTTAATTAATTTAATGTTTTTTTTTTAAAATGGGCTTGAGATTGACAGCTGGAAAGCACTAAGGAAGTGAGAGACAGGACCGGGACTCTTCAATTTAGCAGAGAAATGTATATCACAGTCCAATGGCTGGAAGCTGAAGCTAGACACATTCAGGTCGGAAATAAGGTGTAAATTTTTTAACAGTGAGGGCAATTCAACCCTGGGGCAACCCATCAAGGACCATAGGGGATTCGCTCACTGGCAATTTTTTAGTCAAAATTGGTTTGTTGTTTAAGGCGTGGGCAGGAATAGAGCTCTCCCCAGGCAGCCTCGCTGCCACCACCAGTAGTACCGTACCTGGCACAGCCCGGGCCCCCTGAATCGGGCCCCGCCTTCCCCCTCCCAGCCCCAGCGCCTTTCCTGGCCCCTGGCTAGTTTTTTTTTTTTTTTTGGGCCAGCTTTTTGCATTTCACTGGCACTGCGGTGGCTTCGCTCTGGTCCTTCGCTTCCTGGGGTTCTCGGCTGCCTTGGCCTTCGGTGCGGGCGCAGGGCTCTTCGCAGGTCCTTCAGCAGGTCCTTCAGTGCTGAGTGAGGAGACTGAGTGTGAAGGACCCGCCCTAAAAAAGACCCCGACCACCGCGTGAGAGCCCGTGCCAAGTGTTTTTTTTGTTTTTTTTTTTTTATTTTTTTTTTTTTTCTGCCTGCCGGGCCTGAAACTGTCGTTCAATTGGGCCCCGCATTTCCTAAAGCCGGCCCTGGGCACGGTGTCACTGACAGAGACGTTGATCGGTGATGAGTGAGCAGCTGCCCTGTTTGTGGTGTTCAGATCCCTAGGCAGGGTGAGGCACCTCTGAGGGGAAACTGGCAGGCCCTTCATGCCAAATAGCAGGGCTGGGAGAGGATCCCTTTCCACATGAGCCTCTCCACACCCGAGTCTCCAAGTTGTATGTTCTCTATGCTGGGGATGCCAGGCCAGCTCTCTCTCAGGGTCTTAAAGGCTAAGCCTGGGTGAAACCATGTGCAGGAGTGAGGGTTGGGTTATTTGTTTTTGTTTTTTTCTTCAGGTTTCTTGTTAAATTCCACCACCCCCCCTTGCTTTCACCTGCCTCACTCTGCCATGCTGGGTTTCTCTCCAGTTCAGGCTAAAAGAGCTGGCCGGCCTCCCTTGTACAGAGAATTCATCGTGGCCTGAACTGTTGTCCTCGCATCTTTTTTTTCCTCACAGCTAGGAATAGAGAGAGACTGGAAGGTGTGGAGCTCCCCTCCATGCGAGGCAGGGACCTTCTTCCACTGCTGCTGTTTGCCTGAGACACCTGCCACTGCTTCTGCCTTTCCTCTTGGGTAGGATAATTGCCTCAGCGGTGTTTGAGCTGTCGAGCTGGGTGGAGAGGACAGCAAAGTCTCTCCTTCCCAGCCCTCCTTCCGGCCTCACCAACTGGGTTTCCTTGACTAGTCCCAGATGGCCTCTGCTGATGCTAGTCCCTGTCAACGGTCATGAAAGCAGAGGTGAATGCTTTCCATCTCCCAGCTGTGTTGCTTAGCAACTGGGGTGCTGACTGTACTAGTGTCCCTGTATGCTGGTGCGGCGATGAAGTGACAGAGGCTACCTCTTCCTTGGCTGTCCTCACCAGTGTTTGCAGTGGTGGTGTAGCCGTGTGAGACCCAGGATATTAGAGACACAAGGTGGGTGAGGTAACAACTTCTACTGGACCAACTTCTGTGAAGTCACTTTATCCTCACCTTTCTCTGCCACCACCAACCCCATCTTCCCCCCGCTCCCTCTTCCCGAGAATAGGCACCTGTGGTAAACACAGACCACTAATAATTGAATAAGCACTTGTGTGAGAAAGGTGCTTCCTCAGAACCTGACACTTACTGATATCATTCCAAAGCTATCTGAGGTAATAGCCATTGGTACGAGGTAGCCTAGTGTTAGTAGTGAAGTATTGCTTTGGGTATTTTACGTTGGGTGGGAGGCTTTCCTGGCTGTCCGTACTTGGATTGCACTGAAAAATGCACTAATGCATGGCATGTAGGTGCAGTGCACTTCATCAACCAACTCATTTGTAAGCCTCCTGGTCTCTGGTTAGATCTTACTTATGGTCCTAAACAAAAGCATGAGATGCATATCACCATGCTGGTTTGTATTAAAACACCATAGAGGGTGTGATGCTCTGTAAATAGACTATAAGACAAGGTTTTTGCCCTGAGGTGCTTACAACCTTTCTATATGCAGCCCATAAAGACTTCAAGGGGTTGGAAAAGAGCTTAAAGGAGCAGTTTGTATTTACTTGTGATGTTACACTCATGAGACCTTTGCAATTGTTTAAGTAGCTATATTAACTTGTCGTCTTTTATTTAATGTGGGTATGATGATACTGAGCAGCTGCTCAGTGGAGGGTTAGTGGCGGAATGTTAGATGAAAGAAGTGAGTGCTTATAGATAAAGAGGTCTTTATAATTGAATCTTCATAGAAATGAATGAGTGTTTTGTTTATGATGGAAGGAAATTTCACAAGTCCTCTGCTTCAACTTATGAAACCCATGGCCTGAATTCTCAATTATATTAACTCCTACCCCCACACCCTTGAGCCCCTTGGCAGTTACAGCTGCTTCACACTGTCAAAGCCATGTGGTGTGGCATTAATGTAACTGAGAATTCAGGCCTGAAAGGTTTTACGAACTTCCAGCTTGTAACTCTACTGAGTTCTCCCATCCTATTGAACTGAAACAAACGTGACTAGTCAGGATACTGACCAGGCTCTCTTCAGTCATAAAAACCTGAACATGATGTAACCTGAGTAAGCCTGGTTATCACAAGAATAAAAATTATTGTTGGGGTTATTTGTTTAATTTCATGGTGAAATCCACAGCAGCAAACAGGTGTCAATCACTGTGAAAACTGGTTAACTCAGACCTTTTCTGATCTGTTTGAAGACGTTTAGGGTGTAGCATCCGGATTAAGAGTCACCTCCCTGCTCTACTCCTCCCCTTATCTGGGACTTCCATCTCACTTCTCCTTACTGCTGCTGCTCACATCTGGAGTGCGAGTGGGAACAGGTGCACCTCACCTCTGCAGCAGGAAGGAAACAGGCAGTGCAGCCAGCACAGGTAAATTCCTCCTCCCTCCCATGGGGAGATGCTGAATGGTCTGTGTGTGAACCTGGCTTTCTGAGCTTTCTAAGCTCTAAGGAGCTGGAAGGAAGGGTTACCTAGATGCAAGGGGGAACACTGGGAATATGCTTCATGCTGTTGGAAGGGACCTGGATGAAGAGATGCTGGGGAGGTGTGTTTGAGTACCCATGGTTAACCCCTCTTCCCCCAAAAAAGAGTCGCTTTTTGAGGACTGCCTGGCTTTTAAGCTTTGTGATCTTTAGTGAAAAGGATCTTCCAGCGATTGGTGATTTGGAGGATGTTGGAGGGCTATGCTGAGCTGAAGGTCCCTCCTTCCTCAGGGATCCCCTCCACCATCCTAACCACTGGGCAAAGTCAGCTAGCAAGCAGCCAGAAAGCAGATGCTTCCAGGTGTGCGTGCATGGCAGCCAGCTGACAAGCTCTTTTCTCCTCTTGGCAGATTACCTGCAAGCAGGCTCTGATTGTTTGTTTTTTATGAATGTATGTGAATTATTTACCACAAGTGCTGTGATTGGTCACCAGAAATCACATGGTATTGCTGTGTCTCCTGATTGGCTGACTGGACTACTCCTAAGCAGAGAGAAGGCACTTGTGGCACAACTAGTCATGGGTACGTGCACATTCAGCTATTCGCAGGGATAACAGCCATGTCCCCTTCTCCCATGCAAATTAAACCCTGTTCTTGGGAAAGGGGATGTCAACCTTGCCAAACTGAAAAGGGATTTGCAATGCCCTGTGAATGTTCATGTCTAAATGGGCCCACTTTGTCGAGCTCTAGTGCCTGGCCAAAGGGCTTTGTGGCTTAGGCTGGTATTTATCAACACAGCTGGGCACGTTCCCACACGCTGTTGGTATTTCAGGCCCCTTCCTCAGATGAAGTCCAGGGCTGCTTGGATCTTAGGGCATTGATTCAAATTCCTCTCTAGAAATAACTGTTATTCATATTGCTTCTTCTATTGCTTCTCCTCCTGGACAGGCACCTGTCTTCCCTGTTGGGGGAAGAGGTTGTAAAGCCCTGATTTATTTAAAATGCAACAAAGCACATTTCTGTGCACAGACTGTTGTACCAGTGTTCTGTTATGGAGTAAGCAGTAAGCTGAACCCATCTCTGTTAGGTAAAAAGGTCCTGGGGTATTTGAGATAGGGGAGAAGGCATATAAAAGAGAGCAGGTATTAGAGCTGAACAGCTAAAAAACAGAACGTGGGGAATCAGGGGAGACTGAACACAGTAGTCAATGCAACTATGAAATGTTCTTTAGGGCGATAATGCAGGTGCCTCATCTGACTATCAGGCAAGTGACATCAAAATCTCAAAAGCATTGCAGCCTGCCAGAACAGAGAGAAGGGAAACTCAGGTAATGATACCCTCTGACCACAGCCATATTCCCAGCCTATTGGACTGCAGATGAGTTCTCTGTAAAATACCACCTGAGTTTTTGATTCTTTGTAACTGCTCTGCGTTTGTTTCTAAACTGCAACTTGCTTAGAATTTAGGCCATCATTTTCCCCATGGATTTATATCTAAATTATACAGCTGATAAAGCGGGAGATGTGATGAAGTAGGTTTCACAGATAGCGCCATGAGGCTGGTTGAAAGAGTGTGTTTATTTGTTTTTGTAATTTGAAAGTGTCTGACCTCTGTGCTAACAGTAATTCTTTTAAAAAAATAAATAAATAAATAAAAAACTGTCTTTCCAACTGGTGTGCCTCTAAACTATTATCTGTCAAAATGGTGAGTTCAGAGTCCAGAAAAGGTTGTTTTTATTATCGGTACAGTGCCCAAAATTATGCCAAGTATGTTAATCAGCAAATAAAACCTAGTTCCTGCCCCCAAAGAGCGTACAGTATAATTTTATGTATGACACACAATGTATTTAATAGACTCTCTGCTTTCAGATTCCCTCCCTAAAAGTCACTTCCTTTGTCTTAGCTTCTGCCACTTATCTCCCCTCTGGTGCAATCCATTTCCTCTCTGACCCCTAATTATATTTGGGGAAACAACAAAAGCAAAACAAACACCTACAGTGTACATGTCCTGCAAGAAGGAAAATACAGTCTTCCCTTGGCACCAATTGACCTTTTTCTCCTTCCTTCTCTGGATGTTTTCCCCTTTCCTGTCTAATTTGGAATGTAAGATCTTTGAGATGGAGACATTGTCTTCCTATTTCTCTGCAAAACATCTTGTTCACTTATGGCAATACATAGATTGTTCAGTGCACAGAGTTATTAAGACATGGCATTCTTCAATAACACCCCAATCCTCTGCATGCAAGATAATCTAATTCAGACCGACTACTCTGAGTGGCTTACAATGTTCCTTTCGGTGTTCATTAATTCACACTTACTATTTTAAATTTGATTTTGCCATTCTGGCTGCCCGTTAAGATTTTTAAATTCATTTTGTCATTCTTCACAATCCTTCGCCAACCTAAATATTTCACAGCAGCTTTTGCTCCCTCCCCATTCACTCCGTATGCCAGGTTACTGATAAATATGTCTACTGGGCTAGATCATCAGCTGGCGTAAATTAACACAGCTCCATTTGGGTTAATGGAGCTATGACGATTTATGCCAGCTGGACCACAGAATACAATTAGTTCTAGTATTGATTTCCAAGAAACCCTACTATTAACGTCTGTCCATGGTAAGAAATATATGGGTATTCCTGTGTCATGTCAATGGGGATTTTTTTGGGAGTTACTTTAAGCTGAGACCCATCATAACTCGTACATAGGCATCCTAAGTAAGAATGAAAGGTAGGCCCTGGTGGTATAAAGGATAATGCTTTTATCTGAGCAAATAGGAGTAAAGATGAGCCAAAACCAGAACACTTATTTGAACCAACTCCACTTGGAGAAAATGAGGCCAGAGCCAATCTATCCTGACTTGGGTTTTGCAAAACACAAACCCAACCTTTTGAGGTTTTGTAAAGACATCCTGATCCCTAATCTCCAGTACCTGTCTATACCACACCCTATCCTAATTTTGAATTGCACACCTAACTACTCCCTAGCATGGGAGGACTTAAAAAATGTGTCAAGGTTTTGTCTATCTAGATTCTGACAGCCCATGTGCAAACATTCCATAATGATGATCACTGCCCCCAGGGGTTCACAGTATAAACTGGACACTAACATATGATATACACAGGAAAAGTTCAATATCATTAGAGTACCATGTTTGTCTCTCTCTTTGGTGGATTATTATTAATCTTAGTGGAAGGAGAGTGTTGAGGATCTGACGAAAGAGAGGCAGGTTTGTGTGGCACAAAAGGGGTTGTGTTTCCCAGTGCAAGAATGACACAGAAGAATGCATGAAGAAGAATGGAAGGGTACAAAAAGGCAAAAGGAAGGTTTTAAGTATCAGGAGGGTACTAAGAGGAAATGAGGCTGTCTCCAGAGAATATTTATTTAAAGCCCAGCGTGCGAATTGTAGCAAGCATTTGAATGATAACTCTTTGTGCATTCCTGTGCTTGCTGCACTTGCTTCTTGGACCTCTTGCTAGATCTTGAGTGCCAGTTAATATTCCTCAAAGTGTACAGTTTCCCAGAGCATGGCCAGAAATGCTCATTGGATCTCAATGTCTTCTGTTTTCATTTTTTTTTTTTTAATTTCAACCGGTTCCAGCCTCCTGGCCTTGCTCTCTGATTCCAACACAGAAAACAATGCCCTCAGACATTAGCTGTCTCCTTGTCTCTGAAGATTCAATCTCTAACTATGGTGTCAATGCATCTCACATGTATGATGTGAGAATCATGCATGAACATGCCAATGTAGTCATTGTTACATTTGCCATACGTGCTCTGTGATCCTTGCATTTTTGTACCTGGGACGCTAGGCTGTTCCCCAAAACCTGGGATGTCTGGTCACCTTAACTTTATAGGAATCTCATTTGTTTATCTTGGTTGTTCAGTATTCAAGTTTTAAAGAAGCCAGAGTCCTCTGGAGCAATTAAGAAATCACATCCAACCTGGCTGGCTGGACTCACACCCTATTAATTACTTTGCTTGAAGGGAGTTAATGTTCCTAAAAATCTTACCTACTTGCTTTTTGCCAGCAATAACTTTGCTACCTTCCCATTAAAAAGCATCCAGCTGCCATGCTCTTCTGTAAGATAATAGCAATGGAATGGTCTAGATAATTAGTCCTGCCACAAGTGCAGAGGACTGGACTAGATGACCTCTCAAAGTCTCTTCCAGTTCTATGATTCCCATAGCATTAAAAAGCCCCTGCCATGGGCAATCCAGTTATTATGCAAATCCTTCCCCCTTCTCCTCCAGTGGTACCATGGCTCCTTCTATATTTCTTTTCCAATTGCCGTTGATTACCACTCTGTTGTTATAAGGACAGAGACGTGCATTGGGATTTCACTGGAAGTCAAGTGCCTTGGTGTGACAACATTGTAAACTCTAGGGCACTGCGTTTAGAGAGGCAAGGCTCCTCTGAGTCATCCTGTTGTCAGGGTGATCAATGACAGGGCGACTTCGAACATTGTTTTTTATCCTTTCAGGTCCAGGTACCCAGCAAGTTGGATCAGTGATGTCAAGCTTCAAAGGCAATGCCCTTAGAGGCACTTTCTTCCTGGTCTTCGGGCTTGGGTGGTCTGTGAAATACCCATTGAAATACCTGAGCCGGACGCTGAATGCAGACAATCAGGCAAGCCGCTGGATCCAGAAACTGGATATCCTCGAAGGGGCAGCCAAAGCTTTCCTGGCTGTAGCAGGTAAGGACGGACTATTAGTCACTACTTTCTTCAGCAGCCCAATGGCCCATGAAAAACCTGACATTATTATGCTGCGAGTATTCTCTCATCAGAGACTCTGTGGACTTACCCCGTGGCAGAAAATGGATGGTTCTGTTTTCGGACGCCTTAGTGGCGTTCATTTTAGCATTTTATATAGAAGTCTTACAACATCCTCAAAAACAACCAGGCAAACCCTACACCACCCTACAAGCATGCTTTATGAATTGCATACCAAGAAGTGTCTCCAATGGATGATCCTAAACAAACTCCATTGGGACTTCTCATTCTCTCCAGCCTGGAGGATATTCTGATTCCTATCCTCATTTAGAAGGAAAAAACATGATCTGTATTTGCCTCTACTGTCTAGGGATGCTGGCTGAGCAATTCATCCCCGATGGCCCCCACATGGGTCTCTACAGTGGAGATACTTACAGCTGGGAGAAGCTGATTAACTGGCAGTACACGACCATGTACCTCTTTTATGGCCTCTCGGGCATTGTGGATGTTCTCGCCTATTCCCCGCTCAAGCTGTCTCTGGGACTGGATCGCCTCTTGCTGTCTGTGGCTATGTTCACTGAAGGTGAGTAGTAAGTAATGATAAAAGGGCTGAACAATTTGGCTGACAGAACTTTCAGATGACAGAAGGTTGGTTGAGAGAACATAGCTAGACATCTAATAAACTGCTTCACCAGTCACTGGGTCACATTTTGATAGGGTTGAATATGAAACTGTGACTGGTCCCCAGGTTCATGTGAAAAGTCTCAGAGCCTCAATTGAAGCTCTCAATGCACGTGGCCCAAGGTTTGAACCTGCAATTAAACCTGGCCAGTTTGGTGAGGTTTTGTGTTCTTGTTGTGAGCATCTTGCCCAGTTCTAATTACACACATCCAGCAGGGCAATGAAACAGTCCCAAGGCCTTTTGTTTTTGGTGGTGCAACATCTCAACTCGGCCATATTGTGTGGCAACAAAGGCAGCAATAGTGTATGTCCACTACGGGACAGCTAAAGAGGGGAACCAAACTTGCATAATTTACAGCCACTAGATGGCAGTGGTGGTTTAGGGAGAGGAAGCTCCTTCCCCTCTCCCATCCTCCTGTGTGATTATGGGGAAGGAGGTTGGTTGTGTTTTTAGGATCTGTTCTAGGGTGACCAGATGTCCCAATTTTATAGGGACAGTCCTGATTTTGGGGTCTTTTTCTTATATAGGCTCCTATTACCCCCCCAGTCCCTGTCCTGATTTTTCACACTTGCTGTCTGGTCACCCTAACCTGATCCTTCTTGTGGGGTGACTTATGGTGGACCAAAACGGAGCTTCTTTTTCTTGGCTTGATCCTTGGCAGGGAAGAAATTTCAGTATAAAGCTCATTGTTATGCTCCGAGATGGGGACTGACTCTTATTGCTGCTGCTTGTTTTGGAGTGGGACTGGGTACTGCAGGCACACCTGTCTGATGTCCTATGGGGCAGACATTATAATCTAGGGGAAAAGAAGCTTTAAGCTCTGCCTTGCTAGAGGAAGCAGATAGTCTTGGGTGCCATTTTTTTTAAGCTTGCTACTATGGGGTATAATGTGTTATCCTCCTTGCCGCTCCCCATGACTGAAGATTATTAGAGTGGGGAGCACTCACCTGATTTGTCCCATAAAATTCTAATATCCATCTTTGCCTAATGGGCAGGTAGTTGCACATGCACAAAGCAGAAAAAAAAAGTATCTATCTATTCCATTAAATGCAACCCACGCTTCCTATGGTCACTGATGAATTTAATTATGTAATGTGGTTTGATTTTTTTGGCAGGTTTCCTGTTCTGTTTCCATGACTACAATAATACTGCTCTGGATCAGCACCTCCACTCCTTGCTGCTCATCGCTATATTTGGTGGAGCCCTTTGTGCCCTGATGGAAGTGTTCCTGCGGGATCACACCATCCTGGAGTTCTTCAGAACCAGTTTCTTCATCCTCCAGGGATCTTGGTTCTGGCAGGTCAGTTGTTCTGATCTGATACTTTCAGCTGAACTATAGGTTTGATGGGGACAGGGGAAGAAGAGAAGGCAGTGCTGTTATTGTTTGTATTGTGATGGCACCTAGGAGCCCCAATCATGGAGCAGGACTCCATTCTGTTAAGTGCTGTACCAACGCAGAACAAAAAGACAGCCCCTGCCCCACAGAGCTAACATTACTCATTATAGACCAATGGTTAGTATCCTTTAATTATTGGTGATCTTGCCAGGTATTTCTTAGTAAATACCATGTAACTATATAGCTGTTCATTCTTCCAGATAATCTGGTAATGACACATTGGGCCAAATTTTCTATTACCTTCAGTGGCTTTACACCATGGGTGAATTTTTCCCATTGGATCCTTAAATCATTTAGCTCCTACTTTGGGAAGGAACATCCATCTGTGTTTGTACTGCTACGCAGCTGTTGTAGCATAATGGTATGTTGCTCACCCAGTTTCACTTTATGGGGAAAGGATGTGGTAAGACCAATAAAAACTTCTTTAAGGTATTTAAGTCACTGTCAAAAAGGATTTAATCTCTGGATTCTGTAAATTGGCCTGAATATTTCACCATATAACCATAGGTTTCATGCTCTTGTCTTGCACTGCAGCTACTATATGGAGACTTGACTATATATGCAATATTGACCACTCCAAATATTACAAAATCTTGAATTGGGCCCCCCCAAAATCAGGAGTAGAAAACTCACCAAATACTGTGAGACTTGCAATATAATTGTGAAAGTTGGCAATGCAGTACAGTATATGTACCTCAGGCCATGTCAAAAACCCATGAGCTGTAAGACCTGCATTAATTTTTCCAGTGGATAGGCCACCAGACGGAAGGTCAGGAGCCCAGGGTTCCTCACCAGCTCTGCCTGGGATGCACTGTACTAGCTCAGGAAAGTCACTTTGCTGCTCATTGCCTCAGTTTCTCTACCTGTCAAATAGGCGTAGCATTCACCTGCCTTTAAAGGCTTTGTTTGTTAATGTGAGTGTTTGTTAATGAGTCAGAGACAGAATCATGTTGCCTGACTCCAGAGTCTTTGTTTTAACCACTCTATATAATATTTCTTGTCTAGGAAATCTCTCTAATCTCCTTGTGTCCAGCACCTTGGACTAGACAAATTCTAGTGCTAGGGAGAAGGGTTTGGGGAAGGGGAGAGCAGAAGGAATAGGCTAGGTCGAGGTTTGCCCCATGTTAGTCCTTCTGTTCAGAATTGTAAAAGTGAGCCTATTCATTCTTGGCGTCCGAAGAGTTAAGAGACCCATGTATCATTAACAAATCCCCCTGTTTTAAAAAGTTTGTCAAGCCAAGAGGTTATTGCAAGCAGGGGGAATTGGTGAGGGCAGTGGTTAGTGAGCCAAGAGCGTTCTGCTTCTAGTCCATGGGTGGATTTGTCCATATCTCAACTAAAAGCTAAGGCTGCTATAATAATTAAAAAGTGCAGAGATGTGCTAGAGGGGCTGATACCCATCTTTTGCTGTAAAATGGTTAATCTTTTCTTCTTCTAACCAGATTGGGTTTGTGCTGTCCCCACCATGGGGAGGGCCAGGTTGGGACCAGACTGACCGTGGAAACTTCAATTTCCTCACCATGTGTTTCTTCTGGCATTACGCAGCGGCTCTTCTCGTCACAGCAGCCAACTCTGTTTTTTCTTATTGGTATGTGGTGGGGCGGGGCAGTGGCATGCCAGGACTAGACAACAATTTGTGTCTACTTTACAGTCATCATTTGTCAGTGGCAGATAGTTTGTGCAATAATTAGAGCTACTTCAACAGCACTGCAGTGCTATGCTAAGCAACCTGTTCACATTTTGCTGTGTGCACAGAATTCAGATTAGTACCAATGGGAGTGACGTTTATGTATCAAGTATAGGAGAGAATCAAAACAAATGAGCACCTAAAGCTGCTGCTGTTCTATGGGTAACAACCTGTTTTTATGACGGGTGCTTCCATAATAACTTAATTACTGTTGTTGCTTGAAAATATTTAATTGATTCTCTCATTGTTGATACAGGTAGCAGTGGACTTTTAGGGAACAAACAGTCTGACTAGTTGAATATACCAGGTTAACATAACCAGACTAAAAGCATATGCCTAAATTAAATGTTCTTCTGTGACAAATGACAGTGAAGGATCCCATGTTATATAGAGTTGAACAGTTTTTGGTGTAACAAAGATAGCAGGGTTCCCAGACCATGTGAATTTGTGTAAAGCCACTAGGAGACAGGCTTGTTGCCATAATCATACTAAGTTAGATCAGTGTTTTATCATCAGGCCAGTGTGCACATTCATATTTTTCTTTTCCTTTTTTTATGCAGGTACAGAAAGGCATGTCAGGCAAACTTTGGAAATATTGATGTTGAACTCGACTGTGGGTTTTGTTTACGGAAAACCAGCCAAAGCCCTGAACCTGTCCTCCTCCCAGAAGATGGGATGGATGAAAAGTGAGGACTTGACTGATTTCTCTGCTTTCCTGATGATTGTCCCCTTAAGATGAGATTTTTATTTGCCATTTTAAATAAAGTTGAGACTTTATAATGGAGACTTTATAATGGAGTCTAAGGTGGGAGGAAAGTGTGCACAATGTCCCATTATGCAATATGTACAGAATTAAGGTGTAAGAATTTTCTTTTCCCAGCCCCCCATCGCTGCAGATTCCCTTATACTCTTTAGAGCTGAAAAGTGTGCTGATTTTTTTTCCTTTTTAAGTTATTTTTTTTAAAGTAATACTGTACATATTGGGTGTAGACATTCAAATGTTACGACTACACTACATGAGCAAGTTGGCATTTGGAGTCTCATATCTATGCGGTTGGCTAAGCTATTTGCAGCTCCTTCAGCTAATCTAGTTTCCAAATTTAATTGAGATTTAGCATTGAACTGTAGAGTTGGAAACCCTAGACTGGCATTTCATGAACTACCCTGAAATGGGTTTGAGCAAAACCCCTGGGTTACAGGTAGAGTACTGAGAGATATACAGGAAGGTCATCATTCTCTTTCATGTGTTAATACGATATATTTCATTATTTTTGTGTACAGTATAATTTAATTTATATAATTTTCAAGTACATATGTCTACAAATAAAAATAGCATTTTAAAAAGGCATGTTTACACACATCTCTTGAGCTAATGCACCAAGAAGGAAAAAAACTTGTGTACAAAATTATTTTTTCCATTCTAAACATTTCTGAAATTTAGCTCACCACTTGTCCCCACCCTCTGCCACTCTAAATATCAGCAGAAATTTCCAGGCTGGAAGCTCTTGCTATGGAATAGTCTCCTAAAGGAAGTGATGGAGGTTTCATCCAAAAAAGAAGTGCAACTCATGCTGGAGGAATCACTGAAAATTGTTCTATAGGGCTCATTCTTGCACAAGCTCGGGCACATGAACTAGATGTGCTGGGGCTAGGTAGGCCTTTTCTACCTCTGCTTTCCATGATTCTGTATGCTTTCGAGTGGGAACAGAGAGAAGAGAAAATGAACCAAGAAAGAAGGTAAAATGGCCATTGTGCCCGAGCATTACACAAGCAGAGATTCATTTAGGAGGTGCTTATCCACCAGCCTATCCAGACTGCTAATTAATGTATTGGGGGTGGGGAGATTTGTTAGAGGCATGCGTCCCTCCTTGTGGCTATGGATACAGGCAGTATCTCCATGTTCCTACTACTAGACCTTTCTGCAGCTTTCAACACAGTAGATCACAAAGAGCTGCTGACCTGCTTACCATGCATGGCACAAGCCTCTTGAAGTCATAGCACAGAAAAGAGTGAAACTCGGCAATGCAAGCTGCATATGTTCTACTCCCCTTCCCTGAAGGCATGCCTCTCCACCCACCACAATTGGACAAAGTGATGCAAAGCCCCAGGGTCTCGCTCAACACATGAGTTTGTTAGATGAGTTGACCTGCTTCCCTCTCTGGAAGATATCACTTCGTTCTAGCCAAATTGGGTTTCTGCTGTACCAACCTTGGGGAAGGCCAGCCTGGTACCGAACTGACCATGGAAACATGGTGTTCATTACCATGTGCTTCAGCTGGCACTATGTGGGTACTCTCCTCCTCATTGCCACAAATTACACCATTGTTTACTGGTATGTGATGAGGCTAGGCCGGGGGAGAATAGTTGGATGTGCGTATATTACAGAAACTAGCCAGGATTTGTCAGTGAGCCACAATAGGTACAAAGCTCTCTAAATTCCATTAGACTGATACAGTGAGAGGTTTAACTTTGATGTGTCGACAAAACTCCTATTGGTGCCAATAGCTTTAAGATGCACAGGACAGCAGACCCCTGCAGTTCCATATCTTTGCTTGATGCAAGGCAATAAAATATGTTGACTTGGACATTATTTGACTGGTAGCTTCTTATTGAAAGTTTGAGGGCAATCTGAAAAAGCAAGCCAGAAGATACAAAACTTGCAAGAAGAGCAGGGAATAGCGTTGAAATACTTAACGGATGTACGCTTTTGGCAGCAGTAAATTGCAGTTGTTGTCTTCTCTGGGTCATCCAGTCAAACCAATGAAATGCTGGGTACATGCCAGGTTGGTCTCAACGGCATGACTATCTGCATACAAGCATAACTACCGGGCAAGACATTCTTCACTGAAGTGGTTTAACTAAAAGTCAAAGCTCTTATACTATGTTAATTTGGGGGAAAATGGAGGCCAAGAGCCCCATTTTTGGTATCCTCTAACAAATATGCTGGGCCTTCAAAAACTACTTATGCATGCAGGAGGTAAACATATCAGAGTTGTTAGGTTCTTTTCAATTGCATCTGTATCGGTGCATGTCTATTGCAGCTGCCTTAAGAAGTGGAAGAGAAACATTGGAGACAAAGAGATTGAATCTGAAAAAATTAAGTCAGACATGCATTTACTGGATCAGATGAAAAGGGAGGATGATGGGTCCCAGCTGGTGGTTCTTTCCTAAAGATCCTGAGGAATTTTAAAAGGAAATTTTGTGTGTGTGTGTGTTGTTTTTTTTCCCCAGTAAACACTTAATACTAATGCTTCAGTGGGTGTAACCTGGTAGATAAAGCACTGGAGTAGAATTGAGACCTGGATTCTATTCCTAGCTCAGCCATGGTTCTGAGCTTGGGCAAGTCGCTTCACCTTTGTGTGCCTCAGTTTCCCAATCTGTAAAATAAGGATAATGATACTGAACTACTTTATAAAGTGCTTTGAGATCTTCAGGTAAAAAATGCAATATAAGAGCTGGCAAATATTTATTTTTATTTTATTATATAAGAGGTGAGTGATATTATTTTTTCTAGCATAAACATAGTCTCAAGATGTGGAAACACCTTCTCTCCCCTATTAGTTCTATTAAAACCCTTTAGAACATGCATGCATCCATGCTTTTTTTTCCCCACTGATGTTTAAAAAATTGATTGTAGATGGCATATTCTTTACATTCATACTGAACCATAGAGCTGAGAGGACAAGGGTCCGCAGACCAATGCTGCCCCTTTGCCAAGTAGTAGAAAACTTGGGGACTTTGATGTGGGTAGCTTCCCCTTGAAAGAAAAACTAGTGAGACAGACTCAGGTGTGTCTTCTAGTGTGATTTTATTTGTACAAATTGTACAAAAAGTCCTGTTAACGTTGAACAGAGATGGACAAATCTGCACTCTGGCAGTTCCACATATAGAAACCACTGATTCTAATGTTATGGTCAATAAACAGTTCCCTCCTCTCTTAGCCTTGCTCTCTGTATTTAGTCATTGCTCAAGCCTGTCTCAGAAGATTCCCCCATCCCTATTTCAGACCCCTTTGGCCTACATTTACTGCTGCAAGGTAGCTTTGATGTCTACAAGCACCTCAGCTTCTTTTCCCATCTTTTTCAGTAGAAATACCAATGCACTTTCTGTCATTGAAAATCTTCTCCTTACTCCCAACTAAGATGAGTGGAAAAATTGATTATTTTTTTTGTTCAGTTGCTGAGCTGAAAAAAGTACTGTTTAGTTTCTAACTGAAAGTGAAGGTTTTTAGTTTTCTTGCCAAATGGAGAAAACACAAACAAAAATTGTTTGGTCAAATGAAATGTTTTGAATGTAAATTCAAAATGCCATTTCATTTAAAAGTCATTTTAAAAACTGGAGACCCTTTTTCTTTTTTCCAGGTTTTTTTTCCAACCAAAACTATTTGCCAAATTTGACCTAAATTCACAGATAATTTTGGTGCCCTGAAAAATGCATTTTGGCAAATTAAGTACGCACTGAATTTTATTTATTTATTTTGGCCTTTCTCTACTCCTGATATTGGTGCTGCTGTTTAAGAGGTAGCTCATTTGGGGGCTTTCAGATGCATCTGTAGCATCTCTTGCTGCATCTTGACATATTAGGCCACTTGGGTGCTTAAATATGCAATTCAGTGTCTAACTTGAAGCATCTATGTATGGAAAATTTTGTCCAGTATTCAGCATGAATTTAAGCCCCTCTTTTGAGTCTCTCAGTACCGCAAGGTGCTGAGCTCAGTGGCTTGCACCAGTACAACATTTAAGCACGTGCTCAACTTTAAGCACATGAGAGTAATCCGATTAAAGTCAATGGAATATTCATGGTCTGAAAGTTGGTCACATGCCTAAATGTTTCATTGGATGCAGCCAGAGTACTCAGCACTTGGCAGGATCCAATCCCTGGTTAATGAATAATTCATAAACTAGGTGTGGTATATTGAGGACTGTGCTGGAATTGCAAGCTATCACTGTAAGAGGATCAGCAGTGAGGGGTGTTTTAGGTCCTGCTTGCAGGGTAGAAGATTCTATAGCGAAGCATAACAGAAGAGTCAGTTTGAAAAGAGCTCACTTAAAGCAAGGTGGGGTGAGTTGTGCCTCCCTGCAGTAGGGAGCAGCCTGTTTTTCTTTCCCTCTGTTTTTAGATTCTTGCATGTTGTTCTGAATTCTAGAAAATAAAGTAGTGTTATGTTGCAACCTTCCAGGAAGAGTATGATTGGGTTTTTTTAATCGAATTCTCTGTGTGTATGCCAAAACATAACACTGAGCTCTCCTGTCTGAAAATATTTAGACTTGGAAGGATTAGATATTCATCAGTAAAAGTTGATTTCGTGCCCTCCCCACCACACAAACAGAATTGCTTTTTCCCATCAATCAATAATGATTGAAATTTACAGAGGCAAACTAAGAAAAATACTGCTTGAAAACTGATTAGAGTTTGATTTAAGGGCATTTATTTTATATATTTTTGACAATGTGATGTTAATAGCTTGTGTTTTAATGGTTACAAAGCTTTAACATTTTGAATCTCAACATCTACTGTTAAATTGTCTGACCTCCCCACCCATTGTCTGGCATAATATTTCTCACAACTGTGAAAATTTAACTGCTAAAAAATTTTTTAAAAGCTTAAAACACAAAATTTTGTCAACATTTAAATAAAAATGCTTAAAATAAACATTGAAATTATCTGTCAATTATTTTTTAAAATCAAATTGGTTTTTCATAAGTGTTCACTGAGTAGTTTGGAAGATTAATTTTCAGGCTGTGATTTGTTTTGGCTATTTGCTATTGTGTGGTTGGTTGTCTAGGTCATATGGTTTTGTTTCTGCTCCCTGACTTGATGACTGAAGCTTTTTAAACAAGAGAATAATCAATAACAATTAGTTGAAAGTAAATAATACATTTAAGGGGATGAATTTTGCGGACAAATACTCATTCCTGTTAAAATTTATGAAACTTGGGAGTTTGTGAACGCATCACAAATACACAGTGGTTTCCTGAATACTTCACATTGAATAATATGATTCAACACAAATCACAATTTTTGGTGACAGTATTCATGAATCAGGGGGGTTTGTTTTATGACTGGCACTACTGAACTGTAACTGTTAAAAATCTACAAAGGTGAATATTAGCCATAGAGCCAGTCCCTTTTAGCATTTCCTTATGTTGCCCTCAATTCAGTCCTGAAGAATGGACAGGTATTTGAAATTTTGACACAGCTTCTTTTTTGCTATTGCTATTGCCATTGCTCAGCAAGCAAAAGGGCACAGCTGGCATTTTACGTTATTGCACTCTAAACGAATAGGTGTTAGACAAACAAATGCACTGAAATGCTTAACAATGCAAATTGTTCTCATTGGGAGCAGACCTGTCACTCAGGCACGAGGGAATGCTAGATTCATGGGTGTTCAAGGAATCAGTGTTGTACAAATCACTGTTGTTTAATGCAGTGGCTCTCAACCTTTCCAGACTATTGTACCCCGTTCAGGAATCTGATTTGTCTTGCATACCCCAAGTTTCACTTCACTTAAAATCTACTTGCTTACAAAATCAAACATAAAAATACAGACATGACACAGCACATTATTAATGAAAAATTGCTGACTTCCTCATTTTTACCATATAATTATAAAATAAATCAATTGGAATGCGTGGATGAGACGATGGTGTAGAGAGGAGGGGTTCACGTTCATTAGGAACTGGGGAAACTTTTGGGATGGGAGGAGCCTATACAGGAGAGATGGGCTCCACCTAAACCAAAGTGGAACCAGATTGCTGGCACTAAACATTAAAAAGGTTGTAGAGCAGTTTTTAAACTAGGAGATGGGGGAAAGCCGACTGCTGCAGAGGAGCGTGTGGATCGGACACAGACTTCTCCTAGGGGAGAGTCTGATGATAAAGAATCTCCAGGTTATAGTCAGGAGCAGAGGACTGAAAAGTATAATGTAAGTATAATGATCAGATGATAAACAGTCACATAAAAAAGAATCTGGCACATCAGAAAAAGGCAGGCTAATAAACAGGGACAAGTTTTTAAAGTGCTTGTACACAAATGCCAGAAGTCTAAATAATAAGATGGGTGAACTAGAGTGCCTTGTGATAAAGGAGGATATAGATATAATAGGCATCACAGAAACCTGGTGGACTGAGAGCAACCAATGGGACACAATCATTCCGGGGTACAAAATATATCGGAAGGACAGAACAGGTTGTGCAGGGGGAGGAGTGGCACTATATGTGAAAGAAGGTGTAGATTCAAATGAAGTAAAAATCGTAAGCGAATCCACATGTTCCATAGAGTATCTATGGATAGAAATTTAATGCTCTAGTAAAAATATAACATCGGGGATCTATTATCGACCACCTGACCAGGACAGTAATAGTGATGATGAAATGCTAAGGGAAATTAGAGAGGCTATCAAAATTAAGAACACAATAATAGTGGGGGATTTCAATTATCCCCATATTGACTGGGAACATTTCACTTCAGGACGAAATGCAGAGATAAAATTTCTCGATACTTTAAATGACTGCTTCATGGAGCAGCTGGTACGGGAACCCACAAGGGGAGAGGCAACTCTAGATTTAATCCTGAGTGGAGCGCAGGAGCTGGTCCAAGAGGTAACTATAGCAGGACCGCTTGGAAATAGTGACCATAATACAATAGCATTCAACATCCCTGTGGTGGGAAGAACACAACTGCCCAACACTGTGGCATTTAATTTCAAAAGGGGGAACTATACAAAAATGAGGGGGTTAATTAGACAAAAGTTAAAAGGTACAGTGACTAAAGTGAAATCCCTGCAAGTTGCATGGGCCCTTTTTAAAGACACCATAATAGAGGCCCAACTACAATGTTTACCCCAAATTAAGAAAAACAGTAAAAGAACTAAAAAAGAGCCACCGTGGCTTAACAACCATGTAAAAGAAGCAGTGAGAGATAAAAAGACTTCCTTTAAAAAGTGGAAGTCAAATCCTAGTGAGGCAAATAGAAAGGAGCACAAACACTGCCAACTTAAGTGCAAGAGTGTAATAAGAAAAGCCAAAGAGGAGTTTGAAGAACGGCTAGCCAAAAACTCCAAAGGTAGTAACAAAATGTTTTTTAAGTACATCAGAAGCAGGAAGCCTGCTAAACAACCAGTGGGGCCCCTTGATGATGAAAATACAAAAGGAGCGCTTAAAGACGATAAAGTCATTGCGGAGAAACTAAATGGATTCTTTGCTTCAGTCTTCACGGCTGAGGATGTTAGGGAGATTCCCAAACCTGAGCTGGCTTTTGTAGGTGACAAATCTGAGGAACTGTCACAGATTGAAGTGTCACTAGAGGAGGTTTTGGAATTAATTGATAAACTCAACATTAACAAGTCACCGGGACCAGATGGCATTCACCCAAGAGTTCTGAAAGAACTCAAATGTGAAGTTGCGGAACTATTAACTAAGGTTTGTAACCTGTCCTTTAAATCGGCCGTACCCAATGACTGGAAGTTAGCTAATGTGACGCCAATATTTAAAAAGGGCTCTAGGGGTGATCCCGGCAATTACAGACTGGTAAGTCTAACATCGGTACCGGGCAAATTAGTTGAAACAATAGTAAAGAATAAAATTGTCAGACACATAGAAAAACATAAACTCTTGAGCAATAGTCAACATGGTTTCTGTAAAGGGAAATCGTGTCTTACTAATCTATTAGAATTCTTTGAAGGGGTCAACAAACATGTGGACAAGGGGGATCCGTGGACATAGTGTACTTGGATTTCCAGAAAGCCTTTGACAAGGTCCCTCACCAAAGGCTCTTACGTAAATTAAGCTGTCATGGGATAAAAGGGAAGGTCCTTTCATGGATTGAGAACTGGTTAAAGGACAGGGAACAAAGGGTAGGAATTAATGGTAAATTCTCAGAATGGAGAGGGGTAACTAGTGGTGTTCCCCAAGGGTCAGTCCTCGGACCAATCCTATTCAATTTATTCATAAATGATCTGGAGAAAGGGGTAAACAGTGAGGTGGCCAAGTTTGCAGATGATACTAAACTTCTCAAGATAGTTAAGACCAAAGCAGATTGTGAAGAACTTCAAAAAGATCTCACAAAACTAAGTGATTGGGCAACAAAATGGCAAATGAAATTTAATGTGGATAAATGTAAAGTAATGCACATTGGAAAAAATAACCCCAACTATACATACAACATGATGGGAGCTAATTTAGCTACGAGTCAGGAAAAAGATCTTGGCGTCATCGTGGATAGTTCTCTAAAGATGTCCACGCAGTGTGCAGAGGCGGTCAAAAAAGCAAACAGGATGTTAGGAATCATTAAAAAAGGGATAGAGAATAAGACTGAGAATATATTATTGCCCTTATATAAATCCATGGTACGCCCACATCTCGAATACTGTGTACAGATGTGGTCTCCTCACCTCAAAAAAGATTTTCTAGCACTAGAAAAGGTTCAGAAAAAGGCAACTAAAATGATTAGGGGTTTAGAGAGGGTCCCATACGAGGAAAGATTAAAGAGGTTAGGACTCTTCAGCTTGGAAAAGAGAAGACTAAGGGGGGACATGATAGAGGTATATAAAATCATGAGTGATGTTGAGAAAGTGGATAAGGAAAAGTTATTTACTTATTCCCATAATACAAGAACTAGGGGTCACCAAATGAAATTAATAGGCAGCAGGTTTAAAACAAATAAAAGGAAGTTCTTCTTCACGCAGCGCACAGTCAACTTGTGGAACTCCTTACCTGAGGAGGCTGTGAAGGCTAGGACTATAACAATGTTTAAAAGGGGACTGGATAAATTCATGGTGGCTAAGTCCATAAATGGCTATTAGCCAGAATGGGTAAGAATGGTGTCCCTAGCCTCTGTTCGTCAGAGGATGGAGATGGATGGCAGGAGAGAGATCACTTGATCATTGCCTGTTAGATTCACTCCCCCTGGGGCACCTGGCATTGGCCACTGTCGGTAGACAGATACTGGGCTAGATGGACCTTTGGTCTGACCCGGTACGGCCTTTCTTATGTTCTTATGGAATATAAAGTACATACAATTCACTATATAGAGCAATATAAACAAATCATTATAGTACATTTTAGTTTGTACTGACTTCACTAGTGCTTTTTATGTAGCCTTTTGTAAAACTAGGCAAATATCTAGATGAGTTGGTGTACCCAGTGATGAGCTGCCAAAATCTTAACAACTAGTTCCCTACCGGGTCTTTGGCGGCACTTCGGCAGCGGGTCCTTCACTCACTCCGGGTCTTCGGCGGCACTTCAGCGGTGGGTTCTTCAGTGCCGCCGAAGACCCAGAGCAAGTGAAGGACCCGCCACCGAAGTGCCACCCAAGACTTGGAGCCCCACGTGTTTTTTTACGTTTTATTAGTCGTTCCTGCCGGGGCCCCATTGAAATCGGGCCCCACACTTCCTAAAGCCAGCCCTGCACATCGGGGTTGCAAAATTATATTGGGGGCTGGGTAGGGAAGGCTGTGCCTCCCCATCCAACCCCCACCACATCCTGCCCCCGACTGCCCCCCTCAGAACCCGCAATCCATCAACCTCCCCACTCCTTGTCCCCGACCACCCCTCCTGAGACCCCACCCTAACTGCCCCCCTACCCAGCTCGCCCAGCTCCCTGGCCCCTGACTGCCCCGACCCCATTCCTCACCACCACCCCGACAGACCCCCAGAACTCCCACGCCTACCCACCCCCCCCGTTCCCCATGGCCTGACGGCCCCCAGAACCTCCGCCCCCTCCAACTGCTCCCTGCCCCTTATCCATCCCCTCCTCCTGGCCCCAGTGTGTAAGAATGCTGTGTAGCCCGCTGGAGCGCTCAGCCCCCGCCCCTTACCTTGCCATAAATGGGGTCTGAGGAACATTCTTCAGGCAAATAGCTGGGTCTATCCCTTTTTGTCCCTAATAGGGATGTAGAGATGGAAATGTGATGAGTGTAACTTATGGATGGTTTCATAACATAACCTTGAGTGTTTTATAATAAAAATTATTACAAAAAAAGAAAAGAGTAAAAAGGTGTGAGCATGTCTCATGGTAACTGGCAAAATGGCTGCCTCCCTGTTGGATGTCCTTACTCCTCACCCACAAGTTTATTTTAAATTACAATCTTTTGGACAAATTGACAAAAAGTTTCTCTCATAAAAGCTAAATCTTAACTGATTGGATAAAATATGGGTAATTAAAGATAGATTTGTGAGTTTAAAAGGGGCAACAAATGATATTCTGGCTCACTGACCTAAGCAAGTCATTGAAAATGGAAGGAGCTGCAACTCCGCAGAGTCTAACTTACGACATAGCAGCACTGAAAATATGACAGAGAGATTGGAAATGATGTCAAAGATTATTTTTGTCCCTTTCTAGAGAGGTCTTCAGTATTAAATCTCATCTGGCTTATATAGAACATGACTAACAAACTGCTGTGTAAACTAATGAGCTTAGGGGTAAAATTTATCTCACTGAAAAACAAAATGGACAAATATGAAGAGAAGCATAATGACCTAGAAAATAGATCTCATACCAGGCACCACTGAAGGGGAAAATATTATTTGTTTGCTTCAGAAATTCCTCCCTGAAGTGCTTAAATTGGGCCTTCAGCCACCTCACACAGTCTGTCAGATCTGGCTGAAAAAGGCGGGAAAATGATAAACCTATGCCCATCATGTCTAAATTGCTAACTGTGAGTGATAATGAGATACTGAATATTTCTAGGAAAGCCCAGGAAATATGACAAAATTGCCTATACATTTTATAACTTTATTTGGATGGTTAGTTGGATTTATTTATTTAGTATGAACTGATGTGAAAAGGGCTGCCTTTAATGGAACAAAACAGCTTGTAAGAGGGACTAACATTAGATATGAAATCATTACCCAGATATGTTAATATGAACCTGGTGGGTCTCTGCAGGATTTTACAAAACATCAGCAGAGATGTGGCAGTATAAAACCAGAGAAGATCAACATAACATAATTTTTTTACTTAAAAGCTATTCCAACAATTACACTTAATTCTTGTCCACTGCACTCTATTCCTAGATGAATGCATTCTTGTTAAACTTCAGGTTTATCAGAGCTTGAGCAAATAATTTTATTCTCAATATACTTTCAGAATATGTGAAATTGAATATTATTTGAAAATGCATAAATTTACCACTGTATCTGCCATTATAAACAAAATATTTTGTACCAAGGCAAAGTATTAACACAATATTTTATTGATTAAATGGCTCCTTTAAACATTGATTTTTACTAATAAAAGATAAAATGTATTTATACTGATTAAATAATTGTTTCATATATTATACCTATTTTTTAAATTGTATCTAAAATTTGGTTGGCTCACAATTAATGCTATTATACATTACTTTAGAAGGTAAATCTATGCTGCTATGTATTAAAATGCAGTTTAATAATTACAATATTTCTATGACAGTAGCATCTAGGAGCCTCAGTCATGCACCAGGGCCCGTTGTGCTAGGTCCTGTTTGATGGGGGCATGTTCTGATCCTGCCTGCAATAGGGAGTGGCCTGACCAGCACATGTGAGCAGTTTTGGTATTTAAAATCCGTAGGATATCAGTAGGATATGTCCAATTGTATGCACAGGCCCAGAGATTACTTGTGAGAAAGGCGGGCAGAGAGGTTGGATGGGAAATATTGTGAGGTTCCATGTGAAGCATCATCTGTGTTGGTGCTGAAGTAGGTCAACAAGTCTTGTAAACTTCATTCTCCTGATAGATAGGAGAGGGATAGCTCAGTGGTTTGAGCATTGGCCTGCTAAACCCAGGGTTGTGAGCTCAATCCTTGAGGAGGCCACTTAGGGATCTGGGGCAAAAATTGGTCCTGCTAGTGAAGGCAGGGGGCTGGACTCTGTGACCTTTCGAGGTCCCTTCCAGTTCTAGGATATTGGTATATCTCCAATTATTACCTTTAGATAACATCTTGATTGGCTCTTCGGGGCAGCCTTTACTGTCTGAGGGGGCTAAAGATCAGCTGGTTGACCATGCTTAATTAGTCCTTGGTCTCACAAGTTACATGGATGCACTGAAAGGACTTTGCATCGGTAGAACCTTTCCTGTATTAGAGCTATTCCAGAGGGGAATAGACAACCACTGAATTCTTCAGTGGTGTATAAAGTAGCTTGAGGGAACAGAGTGAACTTGCACTGGGCCTTAATGTCAATCAGCCAAGTTTCTGTCATGGAGGCTAGATCAGGTGAGAGTCTTGGGCCCTGGATGGTGAGGAATTTGTTGACCACTGGCCTTGCACTGGATGACATGAGGCTGTGAAGGCCTGGGGCTTTTCTGTTTTGGCTCTGTGTGGGTTGGCTGTTTGCTGGGTGCACGGGTTTTCAACAGCTGTCTGGTGACCTTCATTTCAGATGCAGGCTAGTGTCTCCTCTGTAGGTTTCTTCATCTTATGGTTTGTGTTGAGGAAAGACGTAGATTGGTGACCAGGTTGATTGTGCTGGTGAGTTTGTGTTGTCACAGCTACCTACGGAGCAGGAAGATTGTTAAACCCTCCAAGGGCTTACTCTCCACAAGCTGCTTTATATCAAGAGTTCGTCATAGGAGAGATCCAGTTATCTGATAGTAATTCCACTGTGGCTTGGGAAAGTCACTTGCATTATGAAAAGCCCTATTGCAGATGTATGTGTGAGGAAGGGACTCACACGAGATAGAGCCCATCTACTTAGCCAAACTACTATTCGGCAGTCAATGTCTAGACGCTAAAATGATGGAGACAATAGAAATGCCTTAGAGAGGTGACCAGAGAACAGACATGTGCACTGGTATTTCCAGTAAATACTTAATACTTTCAAGATGTCTACACAAGCTAACTGGAGCCTCACTAGCTAATAATTACTTGCCCCGCCCGTCCTATAAAAAAGAACTTTGATAACATCTTCATAGAATCATAGAAATGTAGGGCTGGAAAAGACCTCAAGAAGTCATCAAAATAAACATTGTGTACTGATGCAACACCACGCCAGCCTAGACTATTCCTGACAGGTGTTTGTCCAACCTGTTCTTAACCTTCACAACCTCCCTTGAACCCTATTATAGAACTTACCTTTTTAACTATAAAGATAGTTTTTCCTAATATCTAACTTAAATGCCCTTGCTGCAGACTAAGCACATTACATTTTGTCCTACCTTCAGTGGGCTTGGAGAACAATTGATCACAGTCCTCTTTATAACTTCCCTTAACATATTTGAAGACTGTTATCAGGTTCCCCCTTCAGTCTTCTTTTCTTAAGACTAAACATGCCCAGATTTTTTTTAACCTTTCCTCATAGGTCAGGTTTTCTAAACCTTTTGTCTTTTTCGTTGCTCTCCTCTGGGCACTCTCCAATTTGTCCACATATTTTATGAAAGGTGGTACCCAGAATTGGACTTAATACTCAAGGATGTTAGTTTAGGCTTGTAAAGCTAGCTTGAGTTCACAAACCTTTCCTTCCCATCACCTTCCCATCACCTTTGTTTATTAAAAAACAAATGGGAAATCCCCATCTTTTTTCCAAAGCTGATTCAATTTTTCATGCCTTTCTAGTTGAAGAAAAACTTGGGCTGTGTGGAAACGCGGACCTTCCCCCCATCAGCTGCCACAAGTGAGTGCTTTTTAGATAATGTGTTGTTTCCATTAGGATTTTGTCTTTTTCCCCGTTTGCTCTGTTTTTGTATTTGTTGTTTGCATTTCTTTAATGTGGTCCACAGTCTGTTGTTTTCCCATCTTCTCCTTAACTGTATCTTTCTCTCTTAACTCATCCCTTCACTCCTAGAGTGGGTTTGAGATGGAGCTGACCTCTTGAACTCATGCCATTTAAGGGGTGTGTGAAATTACATTGAACAAATTCACCCATTACTAGTTTTGATCAAAGGTATTTATTGGTTATAATGCTCTTGTCTTTCTGCTTTCCTGTTTTGGTGGCTTGGGAAGGCTTTAATTCTGGACCCTGGCTACATTTGAATTTAATTTTCTTTAACTAAAGTTCATCTGTGCCTACTGCCTTGGATTGGTTCATTTTTTTAAACTGTTAACCAAGGGAAAATATGTCACAACAATTATCTACGTGTAACCCACTTGCTCAATGTGCATTCACGCCCCCCTCTGTACGTGAGCTACATAGTATTCAGGTCTGCCGGCTAGCTGTAGAGGGTCACAGCCTTAGCCATGAAGGCCCCAGTGATGACTATCATACAGACAAAAAAAGAAATAAAATTTTTTTATATAGTGAACAGTGTTGTGAAAATTGGATCCAGATTTCAACTTCCCTGCAACTGGAGGAGTGTTGAGGCCCAGGGATGGAATTCTCTCCTGTGCAGCCTGGCTGGTGAGAGAAATTGTTGACCTAGGCGAAGGGGGTGTGATATCCATGCCAAGTACACCTTTACCTCGATATAACGCTGTCCTCGGGAGCCAAAAAATCTTACCGTGTTATAGGTGAAACCGCATTATATCAAACTTGCTTTGATCCACCAGAGTGCGCAGCCCTTCCCCCCCCCGCCCGGAGCACTGTTTACCACATTATATCTGAATTCGTGTTATATCAGGTCACATTATATCGGGGTAGAGGTGTATTCTCCATCTTCAAAAACAACTTTAAAAAAATCAACAAATACACAAATCAAACTTTGAATGAAATAAAGTTACAAATGGATCCTCCACTGCATTCTTTCCACTTATAGAATACTCTTCCCCAGAGATTCTCAAAGAAATAAGAAAATTATTAAAGCTCATGTTAAAAAGTTATATAGTACACGGGTTAAGAAAAGTGTGTCTATATATCTGGGTATAGTGTTTAGATTATCCACAAATATAAAGTTTGTTTTAAAAGCCATAAGATACATATAGTGCATAATCAGCAATAACCCAAATATAGGTGAATAAATTTAACAATACAGTTTAGATAGTCGGTACATCCCTTATGAAAAGTTGTACAGTGAGTTGGTTGTAGAAAGCAAATAAAGGAATGAGTGGAAGATTGTCCCTCAGTAATTGAGAATTTAGGGTAGGTTGCCCATTTAGAAAATTCAATCCATGAGGAAAGTATTTCAATTATTTTCCCAACTGCGTTTCTCATTGGCACTCCAGCTCATCCCTCCTGATATTGTCAATGACCGGTCATGAGTTCTATGTAAAACTAGACTTTCAAAATATATCCTGAATCATCACCCACTGCATCATAGACCTGATCTAATGCCCTCTGAAATCAATGGAAAGACTCACGTGGCTTTCAGTGGACATTAGCTGTCTGTGCTTATAGATTTGTCTGACAACTTATCCTATAAAGACCTTGGGGGCAGGGGCATTCCTTCCTCTGTTTTTTTTCTTGGCACATTCTCCATTCAGAAGCCTAACTCGGTCTCCTAGCTAGTGTTTCCCTGGATTGTGCCTCAACACATTTCTAATTATTCCGAAATGCACGGCTTATCTTATTACTAAACAAGCTTCCAAATCTCTTTAGCTAAAGTAGGTCAGAACAAAAATAACAATTCTTTACATTAGACTCCTCCTTTTCTGGCATTACATATGAGGATTAGAGGAACTTCCCAGTTTATTCCTGCACCCGCATCCAAAGGGACATCTTTAATTGTCTCTGCAGCTGATGCTCACATCCAGAAGAGCAGCAGGAAGGCAACACCTGGGTCTCCACATTGGAGAAAAAGTGCCCAGAGTGGCAAAGGCAGCACTGGTAAATCTCTTCCCATATAAAAGGGACTCTACATCCTGGGTTGGTTCTAAAAGCCCTGGAAGGGAATGGGAAGGACCAGGGAGTTGGCACTAATAGCTAAGAAGGACATGCTAGAGACTTTCTGAAGAACCAGGTTTGTTTGACAGGACTGTTCGCCCTTAGACTGGAGCTGAAGTGAATGGCCTGGGTGAGGAGACATCCCTGGGGAAGTCCATTTATTTAGGCCAGTGATTCCTATGCAGAGTCACCTGATTTCAAAATTCACTCTCATGCACATTGCCTTCAGCCAAAGGGTGTGGGGTTTGAGGTCGAGAGATTCTGTAAGGGGGGTACACAGAAGCACGAGGCTTTAGCTCTACTCCCATGCTCTTCTTCCTAGCATTAACTGCTGTAACTCTGGATACGCTGGTTATCAATATAACTACCCAAGAGGAGTTCTCAGAGACTAGGGTGAGGGGACTGACCACCCCACACATACACCCCGTTCACTCACGGGGTGCTTTTCTGCCCATCTAAACAGTGTAGCTGAGGCAGGCAGCCTCTTCCAGCCTTACGTGATGGGCACAGGGACTACCCAGGGTCTCTCTGGATGGTTTTGATCAGATGTATTTATTGGTTATGCTGCCCAGGCCCTTTCCATCCTTTCCCTTTTGGTGGACAGAAGAAGAATTGAAAGGACGAAAATTGACTTGCCAAAACAATGCTGCCTACAGCAAACTCTGACTTTGGGCCTGTGTTTCCACCTGGTTAAAAATGGCAACAGAGCAATAAACTGAAGAGAAAACAGCTAATGATAACAAGGAGTCCAGTGGCACCTTAAAGACTAACAGATTTATTTGGGCATAAACTTTTGTGGGTAAAAACCCACTTCTTCAGATGCAGCTAATGATGTTAATCACATTAGAAAATCAGACACTGTCATTTGAGTATTGTCTTCTCCCACACTTGCCCCTTAGAGAGCCATAAAGCTATTTATGATTTGTATTACTGTAGCATTTGGGAGCCTCAGTTACGGACCAGGTCCTCATTGTGATAAGTGCTGTACAAACACCGAACAAAAAGATGGTTCCTTTCTCACCCTAAATGACATGATGGATTTCCTTAGAGGAGACCCTACCTGAGTCCTTATCCTTTGCACTGCCACAAGGAATGGGCATGTTTCCATCCAGTGTTTATCACTTTGCTGATTCTGGTAAGAGTCATGGGAACATCATAAAGGAGAACATTAATTACAGAGCTCACAAGACCATATTCTCATTGTCCTTTCACAATGTCTGTAACCCTAGTGATGCTGCCCCACCTATTCTTAAAGGATTTGTTTTCAAAGGGCAGAATTCACCTCATTCAGGCATTTTCCTTTCTTTTTCTCTGAAGGTTTTATCTGTCAGAAGCCAAACATTGGAAATCAAGAAATTAATTAAGGCTTCTGAACACTAGACCTAGGTGACATTTTTTTTGACTAGATGTTTTTTGGTTCAAAAAACAAACAAAGAGCATTTTTGTCAAATTTATCAACTCAAAATGATTGTTTCCCACAAGTTCATTTTGATTAATTTCAAAACATTTTGATTAACTTGAAACAAACAGAAAATGCTCAAATGCTGTTCAAATCTACTTGAAATGATTTAGTTGATTCAAATTTAAATGTTTTCAAGTTTTTTGATTTGACAAAAAATAGCCACCACCACCACCGGTTTTGATTCAAATTTCCCTGGATTTTTATTTTCCCCTGGATTCCCAGGTTCAGCTTCAATCAAAGAAATATCCATTATTTGCTCAGTGCTACTGTACATGGAGCTATTGAAATGCCTGTTTTTGCCTTTTAGGTCCAGGTTTCCAGTGAGCTGGCTTCATGATGGGAATTTTTGGAGATCACACCCTTCCGGACACTTTAATCCTTATGCTTGGATTCTGGTGGTCTCTGAACTACCCTCTGAAGAGACTGAATAAAAACTGCTGCACAAACAGGTGTTACCAGAGTTGGGAGTTTCTTGAAGCCGCTGGCAAACTTTTCTCTTTTGTGGGTAAGTTTCTTAAATTCTCGCCTGCTGTCAGTAAGTGAATTAATGTTGTTCTAACAAAATGTTTACTACCAAAAACATGCTGAGACACAGCAATATACAGAACTGTCCCATAACGCCCATAGTTTACCAGGAGAGGGCACCTGTTCATGTATTAGTATTATAGAGGGACAATTAGTATCTCCATTCTTTAATGTTACAGTCAAGGGTCCGTTAAATGTCTTATTTACACCTTCCCTTATGACTTGGCGTAGCAAAAAATGCATTGGGCCTCAGTGTTCATAATGCTTCTTGGCCTATATGCAAAATTTTGTTTCTGAAAGTATGAAGAAAACTGTTTAACCTGTGTGTTAGGTATAATGTTATAAAGGTATTTTAAAATATTGGATTCAAGGTGTCCAGTGTGGTTCTGGATCCCTATATCTTAATAAAGGCTTGTTGTTAACTCTTCAAACTCCCCAAGCATGGCCTGCTTAAAAAATGCTGTATGTTGGGTACTTTAGTTCTACTGATATTTTGTGTGTGTGCATAAAGTATAGCGTAATATTTTCAAAAGCATCTAACTGACAGGAGCACTGAGTTTTCACTCCTCAGTGCCTAAGTAATTTCTGAAAATGGGACTTAGCAGCCTAAGTCATTTAGGTGCTGTTGAAATTTTTACCAATAATAATAATAATAATAATAATATATTTTCAAAGTGAGTAGCTATTGTTGGTGCCTCCGTTTTTGGGTGCCCAACTTAAGACACAGCCAAAATTTTCAAAAAGAGGCCTGTCAGTCCACATCTACAGTGTAATTTTCAAAAGCTCCTAAAGTGATTTATGAAGCACAAATCCCACTGACAGCAAAAAGAGTTTCAGTGGGATTTGTGTGCACTGTAGGAACATGGTCCACATTTGGCCTGAGTAAACTATGGTTTTAAATTGACTTTGGCTATGATCATGAGAAATAGGCCCAAAGCATGTGACCAAAAGAAATGGACTCACGAGAAAGCAGGATTGTGTGTGTTAAACTTTGTAGTGACCCTTTGGAATATCAGTGTTCTCTTATTTAAGGTTTGGGAAATTAAAAAAAAAAAAGCAACAGGTACTGTAAATTATTGGGTAGAAATGCATAGTCCAGTAGCTGGAAGAAATATGGTAAAGTGAGAAAAAGGGAAAACCTTGAAGATAGCAGAGTGCAGCCCTAAAACTGCTTCAGCTGACTTTAGCTCCAGTCCAATAACCAATAATGACATAATTTGTTCATTATAGTGTATAAAAAAGCAAGGCTTTCTAGGGATTCTTTGTCATAGCTTTTCCTTACTCCTCCTTCATCACGCCATGATGGGAAGGTCTCTCGAAGACTTAATGCAGTTATGAGTATTTGACCAATGCTTATAACTGAAAGATATAGGTTTCAGTTATAAGGTTGGAAAGATAGCACCTGCCCTGGCCTCTCCTCTCAGAAATGCCACAGTAAAGGGCATTGTTCCTCCCCCACACACTCGCCTGCCGGCAAAGGCCAAGCTCCCAGCTGGCCTGTGGACAAAGTCCAGGCCTAGAGAGATGAGCAGGCCATGTGGGAGCTCCCTTCACTTAGACCAGGCCAGAATCAGTGATGTGGAACCAGTGGCTGATCAGACCACTCCCAGACATTAGCTCCCCTATTCCCACAACTTGCAGAGCCAGGGCCAAAAGGGTGGGCAGTCCCGCCTCCCCCCCCCACACACACACACTAACCCAGGTGCCCTTTAGGGCGGTGTACGTCATTTTCTGTTGAAAAATAGCCACCAATGAAGACTCCTTCCTCTGCCCAGTTCCCCTACATTACAAAACCTGGCTCCACTACTCTGCAGAGCTTTCAGGATGGTTTCACTGATGTCTCCTGAATCTTGGGGAAGGCAATATCCCCGGACAACCAAGAGGAAGGACTTCCTGCTCCCAGCCACCCCTCCAACAAGCTGTCCTGCCTGCACAGAGAATGACCAACACCCTGTCTCCTGGCAACTGATGGCCTGGGCCCCTCCCCTGCAAAGATGCCAACTGAAGGTGTTGGAGAACAAAGAGATCAGGTGGCCTCCTGGCTTGAGAAAGGGCCAAAGAAGGGGCTGGAGAGTTTCAGTTTGGAGCTGGCTGGGGAAATGGAGGGGGGCCCAAATGGGGCTCTGGCCTCCCTGCCCCAAGATGGACCTGACTTAGGGGGTCCTGTTTCCTGTATCTACATGCTCTGTTTTGGACCGTGTTCCTGTAGTCTAATAAACCTTCTATTTTACTGGCTGGCTGAGAGTCACATCTGACTGCAGAGTTGGGGGTACAGGGCCCGGTGAGAAGAGGGGATGCTGAATGCTCCGAGGTCAGACCCAGGAAGGTCGAAGCTGTGTAAGCTTCTTGCCCTGGAGACAGTCTGCTCACAGAGAGGAGGCTCCCCCAGAGTCCTGACTGGCTTCCTATGGAGTAGTTCCAGAACATTGCCCGGTGACTCCGTGACAGTCCCCTCTATCTTCCCTGTGAATTTTCTTTCTGGCCCTGCCACATCAGTTAGGCTGACCCACCCAAGGACTGTATTGCTCAGTTGATAAGTAAGGTGAAGGGGAAGAAGTTGGTTCCTCCAGATCGATCGATCAATTTCATGTCAAGCTGCTGCTGCAAATCTTGGAGTTGAATGGGATTTTTAAACTCTTGTAGAATCAAAAATTCTTTAGCTTTGGAAGAGACTGTTTTGGAAAGTTCTTCCTGTGAGGGGGTCCTAAGTCCAGGCTCAAATCAAAGATGGAGTTTACATCCGGTTGCCATGGAGAAAGGGGGCCATGAAGACCGGCTGATATGCCGTACCTTAGGAAGCAAATTCACAGGTAAGCCAGAATTTTAATTTTCTCTTGGTATCAGTAACATAAACCACTATTCTAACAATTTCCATAGACAGCCAAGAAACACTACATTAAATTATAATAAAAAGACAGAAGCTGTTCCCTTCCCCATCCAGGGGAAGGTCTCTAACACTCGTCCAATAACAGTGATGCTCAGATGCTATGCATGATCCTAGCCGAAAGCCGAGAAGTGATAGAATTTTCCCTTCCATTCTCGGTCTAAAACCACTGCTTGCTTACCGCTGATTCCCAGTACATTATTTATTAGCTTCCAAGGGTTCGAGTTAGTGAGATTTTTTTACGCTTCCCAATATACGTGTTCCGCATTTAACTCCCCTTACCCTTCACATTCCCTTTGTAACTATTTACGACTAGGTTTGTAAGTTATTGTGTGTTGCAAACAAAGGCTTCTGCTTCCAGCATTTGATCAGTACAGTGAAATCCTAAAGCTGAATCTGTGCCATCACAATAACGGCCATGGGTGAGATGCTGATGCCAAATACAGGGGTGTGACTGCTTTGCAGTCCAAAACCCAGATGTTCATTTGTTGAAACCAATGGAAGTTAGGAGCCTAATTACCTGTGAGGCGAGGCTAGGTTCTTTTCTCCAGAAAATAACATACCACTTTATTTTAACAGATTTCTTTTGTGCTGTACCCACAGTGGGGATGGCTGGACTGGGACCAGACAGATGATGGAAACACCATGTTCAGCACCAAGTGCGTCAGCTGGCACTACACGGCTGCTCTCATCATTGTTGCTTTCAATTACACAATTGTTTTCTGGCATGAGCTGGGTGAAGTGGGGGAATAATGTGGTGTGTGTGTATATTATACTAACTAGCCATGGTGCTAGTCAATGACCTCACAATACACACCCCTGGACAGGGGGCTGGATTCACAAAAGGACTTAGGCTGGTACGCACATTCAGACCTCGCGTGCTGGATTGGGCCCCTGTAAGTGAGATGACCCAAAACAGAGGAGGAGTTGCTGCCTCATAACTTGTAACCCAGGTGTCTGGGTACTCACGTGGGGTGTGTGAGACCCCCCCCCCCCAGCTCAAGTTCCCCTTCCACCTATGGGGCAGCAGGGATTTGAAGTGGGATCTGCCATCTCATGTCAGGGCCCTAACCAATGGGCTGTGGCAGTGCTTCTCAACCAGGGCTCGGGGGGACCTGTGAGCAGGTTTCAGGGGGTCTGCCAAGCATGGCTGGTATTAGACTTGCTAGGCCCCAGGTCAGAAAGCCGAAGCCTTGCTACGCAGGACTGCAGCCAGGGGCCCCAAGTCCCACCACCCAGGGCTGAAGCCCGAGCAACTTAGCTTTGCATTTCCCACTTTAGCATGGGGCCCCAGGCAATTGCCCTGCTTGCTACCCCCTAACGCCGGCCCTGGCGTTTATATGCAGAAAAATAGCTGTGGCACAACTGGGCCGTGGAGTTTTTATAGCATGGTGGAGTGCAGCTCAGAAAGGAAAAGGTTGAGAACCCCTGGGCTAGGATAGTCTGAGCTGGTGAAGCTGTTCCACCGGCTCCTGGGCCTCCCAAGTGAGTGCTCTAAGCAGTGGGCTACAGCATCACTCAGGGTTTTGTGCTTAGTCTCAATTATTTCATTATTGCTAAACAGGGAAACAGCTTTGACAAGAGCCTGAGGGAGACCCTGCCCCTATCAGGGCTTAAGGTTCCCACCAGAGCCCAGGACAAATCCCTTTTCTCCAGCGGGTACAGGGGAGGCTTGAAGCAAGGTGTCCCATATCCCAGGTAAGTACCCTGACTGCTGCACTGAAAGTTACAAGGACCGTCTCCCTTCCCCTCAAGCTTCTTGCTAAAACGGCATAGGTGCCTAATGCCAAGAGAGGGTTTGCAGCCCACAATAGCAAAGGCCCTGCCTTGCTGCAGTCCAATCTCAGAGAGGGGTGGGACTTAGTGCACACCCTTAGCTGGCACCTGCCATTGGCTAGCTTTGGGTCAGCAACCTTTCTGAAGTGGTGTACCAAGTCTTCATTTATTCACAGTAATTTAAGGTTTCGTGTGCCAGTAATACATTTTAATGTTTTTAGAAGGTCTCTTTCTATAAGTCTATAATATATAACTAAACTATTGTATATAAAGTAAATAAGGTTTTTAAAATGTTTAAGAAACTCCATTTAAAATTAAATTAAAATGCAGCGTGAGTGAGTGCCACTGAAAATCAGCTCACGTGCCACAGGTTGCCTGCCCCTGGGCTAGCTTATGCCAGGTGCAACCTGGCATGCTGGCTTTTGTGAATCCCCATCTAAGGTTCTCTTCCTATTCAGTGTGCCGGGACCCTAAGCACTAAACTCAAGCTTCCTGCATCTCAGTGATTTTCCAGGTGCCTAAAATGGTAGGCCAGGCACTGCTCAACATCACTGTACTGAAGTTTGTTTGTGAATGTAGCCCTGAGGGGGGTCTATCCTTGCTTTGCCGCATGGACTGAATGGCTGTTGGTTTCAGGCACTGTTACACACCGGTGTCCAGAGAGGAATAAAATCTAAAGCAAACAATTAAAGAGAGAGAGAGAGACAAATGGATCAAATGCTTCCTATTGGCTGATGTTCTAAGAGTGCAGAAAACCTTTAAATAAGAGCTTAATGCTACTGACAATATGTAAATGCATCCCAGTTGCAAAACCACTAGTTAAACCAATCAAGTGGCAGGGGAGCACCATGTCAGCCCAACTCCACTGGAAAGGTTGATCTAGTTTGGGAGATATTCTGCAGTGAAATACCTTTACATCTCAGGCATCAGTACAGAATATTACCTTTTCCTATACAAATGTGGCAGGATTTCAAGACCTGTGTGAATTTGTGGGAGGGAATGTCCCTTGTTCACCTAGTACACAAGATGTGCTAATTGTGCCTTATCAATATTCATTTTACAGCTGCCTTAAGTGGACACTCATTCCTATCCTTCCCACCTCCACAGATCAGATGAGTGTATGAAGAAGCAGCTCAGATGGTTCCTCTTCTGAAAGACTAAATGGAGTTCTGCAGGGGGATTTGCTGCAGTTCTACTCTGCAATGCGACTCCATAAAAAGCATGCTAGGGCTCTGTCATCTCTGAATTTCCACACCAAATTGTGCTCACTTTACAGGTAAGTTAGATCTAGCTGGCAGCTGTTCATGTTCAGGCTGAGATCTGAAATGATTATAAATAACTCAGTAGCCAAGGGCCCGCAGTCATTCTAGGCACTGTTCACACATGCAGTAAGACAGTGCCCATCCCAAAGAATTTACAGTCTAGCAGAAGCAAGTGGAGTTGGGAGCAGAATAAAGCACAGTGGTCTGCGCAGGGCAGTAGCTACACCTGTGGCTAGTTTCTTCTCTTCCCCCCACCCCACCCCCAAGTAACATGCAAAAGGGTGAGGGGAAATGAATCTGGACAGGTATTTAATGTGTGTTATATATTAAAGCATGCTGAGGTCTTCCCTTCTTTAAGCATCACCAGAAAATAAAGATTCTGCAGTTTCAGTTCTGCCTGCATTAGCCCCTGTGCAACTCTGGTTATCTGACAGGAACTTTAATGATTCTGTTGAAGGTGCATGAGAAGGGCTAGATTCCAGCCTACTCTCCCATAACACTGTTGGGTTAAGGGGAAAGTACAAGGCAGCACAAATTTATTAGAATCACTAAAATTGAGCAGCTCAATCAATTAATAAAAACTAAAGCTGGTTAGAAAATTTCCAAATGTTTATTCACCTGCAAAAAACCAAACTATTTTGTAGGAAAGGGTCAATTAAGATGAATTGTTTCACTTAAGGCTTGAACTGAAAAATTCAATTGTGAAAAATTCTGGTTCAAAATGACTTGAAATTTAAGCTAGTTATAGCAAAAAAAATTAAAATGGGCAAGGTTTAAACAAAACTTTTTGACCCAAGCTGAATTTTAGGGATTTTCAGTTGGCAAAAGTTTGAATTTTCATCCTAATTTGGGTGAAGAAAATGGATATAAAAGTCACAGGATTGGAAAAAGTAGTAAGAACAACCAACCTCCCCCTTCCAATTTCATTCATACATTGCAGAGAACCAAATTTCATGTGCTCAGATACCATGTTGAGTATGGTATAAATTGCCACGTTAAAGTACTTAGGCACTCTAAAGGGGAAGTTCCTCCAATTGCCCTCTTCAGTGTAGCCTTTTAAAAACCAAATTCCTGATTGTGCTGTGATAGGTGGCTCTTGGGTATGTTCTGATTCTGCTATGTTTGATTAACAGAGCAAGCTCATGGTGAATGCCATCTTCTACCTTGCTGGGTCTCATGGGTGTTCTATGCTCACTCCTAGCCACCACCAAGACTGGTGTTAGACAGGACAAAAATTATCTTCCATCGGTAGTCCTTGCTCCTACAGTGGAGAGTGCAAAGTTGTTCTGTCTTTTGTGCTGTCTAGTTCTCAAGATGATGGCATTATCTCCCAAGGGCAGTTGTGAAAGCTCCATGGCCTAAGTTTCCTTAACGGAGATCACACTCAGGATAATTTATGCTTAGGTCAGTTGTGGATGGCTTACCAATGATCTTAAAAAAAAAATTAATTATTAGCTTTGACCCTGCACTGAAACCAATCATAAGACATTCATTTTGAGTATGTGACATCTATAACAGACCTGGATTCAAGTCTGATGCATAATATTTTATGACCTGTTGCAGGTGGGGGTGAAACCTAAGCCCTAACTTTGGATCCAGATGTCAACACCCATCATTTGGGGGTGTTTCAGACCATTATAGTGAAGGTCCAGCTGTCAAACAAGGCTTAGATGAGGAGCTACAATATCATTTGAAGTGAAACTCACCATTTAAATGAGTTGTGACAAGCCAACAGAAGGCGTTCTTTAGGACAGCATCTGCTCTTTTCTACAGACTCCGAATAATTCATCCACAACATGGCACTTCTGAGTGACTAGCCCTTCTTTAAGGCTGTTGGATGAACACTAATAGTACCCCATCTATTTTAACCTTTACATCATCTCTTCTCTCCTCACCCTGACTCCCACTAAATGCTGTTGATGCTGGTGTGCTCAGATCCGAGTCCAAGAAAGATTAACTCCTAAAATCCAGTTTTGGAACCAGATGTGGGAATGGCAATGACTCCACAAGCCGTTTTAGCACGATGCAGGAGAGGCAAAGTTTATGCATGAGGTCACAATTCATAGAGGGAAGGGTGAGGGCAGCAACATACAAAACTCCAGGAGAGCTGAGAGCCCTGGAGGCCATTCATTTAAATGTATAGTGAAAGGGAGACATTCAGCACATGCCTATCACGTTATTAAAACGGAGAAGGGCTGCTATATTGATTTAAAGGCATTTTTAGTTTGTTCTTAGCATTCTGGAGACATTTAAAAGGTGCCAAGTCAAAGTTTTGACACCAAGACAGGAGGTTTAAGGGCTTGTCAGTCCTTGTATTCCAGAATGAATTAACAGAGGGGATGCGACAGCTCCCTTCACTTCTACACAACAGCCTTCACAACTCTTGTATACAATATAGCCTGCTAGCATGGATTTAAACTAAAAACATCAGAACTAAGCTCTCCCAGGGTGGAAGTTAGAGCTCGATCATTGTACTATAAAAATCCCCAGTTGTATCTGTCCCTGCCAGCTAGAGGGGTGGGTGGAGGGCTGAGCAGTCAATGGCTGGGCCAGCTTGCTTTAGAAGTCACCTTTTCTGTAAAGGGTGTCCAAGATGTGGTGCTCATGTCCATTTCAGATTAGGTGGGTGCGCTTGCCCCATGCACCAGTGTCAGAAGTTTTTCCCTTAGCAGTATCCATAGGGGGACAGGCTCTGATACCCTCTGCAGTGGTGCGGCTGGCTCCCCTGACCCTCAGGTCCTTCTTACCAGAAACTCCAACCATGGGGAAGGAGGCTGAATCCCCACAGATTCCAGGAGTACCATGCTGCTGGCCATTGGCCCAGAGGCCACAGGGTCAGTTGTGGTGCAGGTGAAGTCAACAGTACCACGGGTGTCAGGGCCTGTCCTGCTACAGGGGACTCCTGATCAGCACCAGAGTTGTAAGCAGAAAGGACACTGCAGTGTGACCATGACCAGCTGGCCTGGCAGCCCTCCTCCCCAGTGTGCCAGCTGCTGTGCCACAAGGCCCACCTGTCCAACTGGGATGAGTTTCTCCTGCAGGACCCTGGGGATCTTCAGCATTTGGCCAATCTGCAGCAGTAGACCGGTAATCTAAACCTCACATGCTGCTTGACTTGTACTGGGATCTAGAGCAGGCTGGTCATCAGTAAAATCTCCCTGATCAAGGGGATTTGTGTCTCAGTGACAGGTGCCAGCGGGCAGGTGACTGGTGACCCTGTTCCACTGACTGGTTGCAGGACTGGTGCCAAGGCATTGGAGACATGACCTCGGGGGCTTCTTGGCCAGGGACAGGGAGGGGGAGGAGAATCAGTGGCAGCTTGGGGACTGCACTGCTCAGGGCCGAGTCAGACCTCTGCTCCTGTAATGAGTCAGCACCGACTCAATCAGGAGTGCTCAGAGAGGGAGGTCTCTCCTTTTTCATTCTGGGTTTGAACAACTTACATATGTGACACTTGTAGCTTGTGTCCTCCTAGCCACCTTAAACAGCTAACGCAGCCTAGGGACAGGGCATGAGTCCTGTCCAGGAGCAACCAACACTAAGGGTAAATACTAAACTATTTTACAAAGAAATGGTGGTGAGACACACTGAACTAAGTGAAAGCTAGCCAAGGCAGCAAGAAGCAACTGAGGGTGGGGAGGAGCCAGTGGCACCCCTCATACTGTGCCCTCTGGGTGCCAGCCAGTGCCCTATGGATGCGATTAAGGGAAAAACTTCCAGCACCCATGCATGTGGCAAGCACACCCCCCAAATATGGAATGGACATGAGCAAGCACTCAAAGAACAGTGTAGTTCTGGCACTTCTTAGGGAGCATGCCAGCATCAGCCTGTACCCAGGGAATGAATTTGGCATTTCAGAACTAGCTAACTTGGAATGTATTTTGGAAACAATCTGAACATGAACAGCAGCCATGGCTCAGACATTGGAGCACTTGGTTTGTTAGACAGCTGCAGCCTGAAGACAGACAGCTCTAGAGTAGTCCTCACTGTTGGTTTACATCACTTTTGTCCCCTTCCCTCCACAAAGGTTAGCAGGGGCCAAGTGTGCTGTGGATGCTCTTTGTGGTGGGGAGAATACTTCCCCCTCAATAGCAGTGAGCAGCCGTCCTTTCCTTCAAGGACTAACTATGAACTGGAGTTGTAGGTGTGCAAAAAAGGAAAAAAACTCCCCTGGGCTTTGACAAGGGCAATGAGGGAAAAAGACAAGATCCTGAATGCCCATGAATAAAGAAAGGAATCGATCTGGAAGTTAAAGTGTTTATTGATGTGTTTAAACTTTGTACATTCCCCACAGACCACATTAAGGAGTTTGCAGGTTAAGTTAAATCTGTGCATAGTGGGAAGAGACATGAAAGGGGGGGAACAAAACAAAGTCACAGGAAAATAGAAAAAAAATACACCACAGGTTACCAGAACCTCCAGATTTAAAAAAAGCCATGAGCATTAACATCAACTATACAAGCATTACAAAGACATAATGGTGAATGGAACACCCCGCTGCTCTCCTCAGGGTCTATGCATCCAGTTTTGTGTAAAATAGGCAGTATCCATTTCCTCTCTCCCCCCACCCCCAACTTGAAGTAAAATCCCATGTTATTCAGCTCCCCAAATGCTTGATTATTGCAAAGCTTGGGCATTCTCTGAGCATGCACACAACTCCAGAACAGCCCAGCCTCATCAGAAAGAGATGCAGAGCTCCAAAATCTCCATTTAGAGACTACTTACCATGTGGTGGGGGGAGGGTGGACTGGAGAAAGTTACAAAGTAGTAGCAACAGGGCACTGCTAATGCCAGATGGGCACTGAAGGAGGCTGGTTAGAGGATCAGAAGGAGGGATTTAAATTCAATATCAGACTTCCAACTGTACAGCAAGACTGAATTAAGAAGATAAGGGGAATGCGCAGACTCCAGAACAACCATGTTCTAACATTCCACTAGAATGGCTATAAACAAAGATGCTAGAAGCCTTTTAACTCCTTGCCTCCAGGGAGTCTAGATTCCTAGAAACCACACCGCTATGCCACAGAAGTGCACAGATCACTGGCAGGCAGCAGGGGATTTTTATAAAGCTGGCTGTTAACAATATTTTTGAATTGCACCCATAGTTAATGTTCTCACAGCTCCTAACCCTATTTAATCTCTTTGCAACTTCTGGCAAAATTCACTTTAAAAAAAGGAATACTGCTTTATATATAAAAGCCAAAATGACCCAAGAGCCACAAGTGTCTCCTTTATACAATGTGGCCGGTACAAATGACCTTCAATATACAAGTGGTCTATCAGAAATAAAAATCAACATTTCCCATTTATATATATAGCGCTTGTATCAGACGACAATACAACAGAACTGGGATTTTTCAGATTAATTTTTAAAAAAAGAAAAACTACATCTCAGTCAAATATCTGCAATAGATCCATTTTTCCCATTTAAGAAGATTTATATATCATATATTGTTATATTATCATTTCTTCACCCATTTAAAAGAATGGAAATTGCAACTCTACAGTAGTAATTATAGTCTTAATGATCCAGGAGTTCTGAATGTAAGATGAAGTCCTCTTGAAGTAACTGTTGGTCAGTAGTCGATCCAAAACACTGGACCATTTTGGCCCTCCCTGCCTTGCCCCTTTGCTGGTCAGGGCTGCTGTATTTTCATATCCTTTAAATCTGCATCTGCTCCAGGTATTTGTAAGTTGGGTTCTCATAGCCATGGTTCTGCATCTTGTTCAGATGCCGCTCCTCTGGGGTAAGCATTGGGTCAACCTTAAAGAGACCAGACAGTTACCAAAGTCAATGGAGTCCCCACAGCAATTTGCAGGTTTAACTTCTTCGCAACTATGGTTATCGGGAAGGTGCTAAAACTATAGGTGGCAAGATATAACAAATACCATCAGCCACTGGAAGCAGCTTGTTTATTATTCCCTGACAAGAGGTGCAGTAGCTGAAAAGTTCAGTTCTCATTGTTTCAGAAAAACCTGTCTAGCTACCAAGGCCTTCTCTTGCTTGTCTTCTGCCCCAGATTGAGCAGGGGATAGAGAAGGATGTTTCTTTAGGTCACTTAAACAGCATGTTACAAATATGACCCTCACGCCCATGTGAAACAGATCAGAACTTTGCATGCTGAGGAAAGAGGTAAAGCAGCCCATCTGCAGCCACGCTAAGTCACCATTACAGCTAGGATAAAATCAAGTTGCTGCTGCCTCCCAGCTCCATGCACTGTAATAGTTGCTACATAATGTGGAGGGTGAATTACTATAGATCAGACCTGTTTATTCCCTTGCTCAAGATTTCAGCTTGAAAGCTCATTTAATGCCAAATCTCATCTTCCGACAGACAAGAACACCTAATTGAATTCTTTGTGATTAGTGAATCCAACTGTTAAGTGGCAGATCCCAGCATGACACACTAATGAAAAAATACCTGCGTGCTAAGACATAAGCCACAACCCTGTAGGTGCTGAGATGCTTAAATCTGAGGATATTGCACAAAGGGGTGTCAGCATTGAGTTAGCTTGTGATGCTAACAGTTACCCTGCTCGGTTAGTATAGCGGAAGCTGTGTCTCACCTCCACAATCCCATGGCTGATGGTCCCATACTGCCTCTTCCTTAGCATCACCAAGCTGATGACTATAACTGTGGCTATGGCAACTGCGATCACCAAGAGACCGATGAGGGCACTGCTGCTCAAACTGAAATCCTCACGAAGGGAACTCTCATTATCCTGCAGAGAAAGAGGAGGGGGTGGGAAAGGAGATACTTAAATGCAACCCTAGGAGGTAGCCACCAATAAGGTCTTAAACCATCTGTGATATGGAGACATGAGTGATTATGCTTGGCAGCCTGAATATTTAACATCTCCCTGCCTGGTAAAAAGGGACTCCAACTCAAAAGGGTTTCCCACAAGATGCTGACCCATGCCGGTTATGGGTCCCACAAGGCATTTTAAACAAGTCAGTGTCATCCTCTTTATTGGTAGCTACTTAGAACTGTAGTTCTAGGGAAGAAATCAGAGCAACGCCACTCCCTGCAAGATGTCAGCAGGGTTCCGCCATTCCCAAAACTTTAGCGACATCTCAGAGTAAGTGGAGACACAAACACCAGACGTTGAAATTGATTTTAGGATTCACTAACGGCTATTCCCTTTTTTGGGTGGCCACATACATACCGGCTCATCCACCAGTCCACCGACTCGCTCTGCATTGAAAATCATTTCCTTCACATCAAGGGTTTCATCAATTACCTGAAAACAGTCACGAAGGCATTTTATACAAGGAGCCAGGAACAACAGGCACAGGATCGCATGGTTGGAGAAGAGACCTTTACTGCACAATGAAGCAGAGTGCTTCTGCTGGGTCAACAGCCACTCAGCTCTGCTAGATCCCCATCATCTTCTCACCCTCTCATGAGAAGGGGATAGCCATCAGCCATTTATAGTCACATGCCAGCGCCACAACATGCAGGAATAGTTAACTGAGGCCAAGATGAGAATATCTCAAGGACCTTTGTTCAACTGCAGACATTTGCTATGGGCAAATCAGCTGTGTTACAAATCTATCCTCCTGGCTTTAAAATGAATTTAGAAGTCAAACCCCAGTGTTGATTTTACCCAGGTGGCTGCAACTAGAATTCAGCTCATTCATTCCACTGAAGATCGAACCAATCTTAACAGTAAACAATCTTTCCACTGTCACTGTAACTGTCTTTCAGTTTTAATGTACAGCAAAGCCTGTTATACTGAAAAAAGTCACCAAAACCATCAGCTGCTTTGTAGACATGGTCTTATTGTAGAGGTGGACAGAACAGCACTCAGTACATTTGATGTGGTCTTAAGACAGGCAGCTGCCTAACAAAGGTGGGTCTTCAGCAGGTTTCACTGTCTATCAAAGAGCTCTGGTTTCTATCTAGGGAAGCCATTTCTAAACCAGACACCAAGTCATTCTACAACTGGGGATCTGGATCTCCCCCTTCCCTTGTCCTCCCACACTTGCAACACTAAACAGTATTAGGGAACTATGTTAGTCAGAAAACCGCAACTCCCCTGCACCATATGGATAATGAATACACTGACATTCCGTGAGCAGGAAAAAGGCATGGAAATAAGCCACTAATGTTAATTAGTCTCCAAGTGCAGTTGTGCTTTAGAAAAATACAGGCAGAGGGCTTACCACATTCTCATCCACTTTGTTCTTGCTGTTAATCACTTTCTCTTCAGCCCCGATCAGTCCATCCAGATCAGCCATGCCAGAACCTACACCAAAAATGTTAAGTATTACATTTGATGTAGGCAGATGCCACTCATCAGAGCTTAGTGGCAACTAGGAAAGGATTGCCTACTCTCTGCAGTGCTGTCGCTGCTAGTGAGATTCAGAGCACAGGCTGCCACTTACTAGCCCTTCTTCATGCTATGCTTCAGGACAGGGAGCTTGTGTTAAGCTACAGTGAACAATCTGGGGGTTTCCTGACTGATGAAGACAAATGTGGTAGGTGTGACTGGAGCGGGGAGGATGCACAAAAAGGTGTTGGGAGTGTAAAACCACACTATTCTGCTATTAAAAAAACGTATGGCAACAACTAAAGGGAGCGGAGGAGAACATTGCTGATCACCATGACTCCAGGAAGGCAGAACACACCCTCCTCTCCACGAACAGTGCACAGGGAGCACTTTACACAACAGCATGGTCAGCACCATCTCTGTCAAGATCAAGCACATCAGCAAGTGCCTCAGGAACAGGAGTCGCAAGGTCACCCAGCACATCACTGGGCACAGGCCCAAAAGCAATCAATCCCAGAGAAAGGGAGGAGAAAATGATATGCTAGTCCTTGTATCAGAATATATCTCATCCATGACTAGGCTGAAATCTACTGTGGGCTGCAAAGGAGGAGAACATCAATTAACAGGCTGCTCTGCATAAACAGTTTGATCTGGAGCTTTTATAAATAGATCAGATCAACAACAGAAAAGGCTGATGCAACACAACTTAGGTCTACAGCTAACAACCTGGGAGATGGCAAGCATCAAATATCAGGGCATGTCAAACAAGTGTCCTTCACAACACCTATGACAAAGCAAAGGGGACAATGGGGCTGAAATCCAAACTCAGCTGAGCCTCCGCTTCAGAGAGGGGCATGTGGGGGAAATATTTCCTACAGCACTTAATACTTCTAATTGACTGAACGCACCTCTCTGCAGTTGCTGAGTTTGCAGCCTGGCTAATGCATTATATTTGCTGCTGGAGTTGTTGCAAGTTCTCTGATGAGGGGGAGGAAAGGAGAGTTGGCTCCAGGGCAAGCCTTCACCGTGACAGCTTTTATTGCCTGGAAATGCCAAGGAAACTAATGCCTCACTCCAGCAAGGAGCGGCTAGGGTTTTACTGCATTCCTTTCCCCATACGCTTCTTTGGAGACATTCGGATTCTAGGCACAGCCACAGTCGCCTGTCACTTCCCAGGGCTGCATACGTGGGTACTGTTGCTGTGAAAGTCAATGGTTTAGAGTTTCTAGAGAACCATCTTGTCAATCCTGGCCTGGGGCTGCTCTGCCCAATTCTAAGGAGCCAGCATAGCAGTCCCTAAGCTGGGAATTCAGCTGCTATGACAAGTATTGCCATTTGGTATAGTGCTGTGCACTGTTTAATAGCCCCAGCTTCTTGGAGCTCAGAGATGCAGCTGATTATATTATATACATCCCTAGAAAACAGCAGCTTTTAATGGAATATCCTGAAAGAGGGAGAATGTAGGGCCTGATCCTCTGCCACTGAAGTCAGTGGGAGCTTTGATATTTACTTAAATGGGAAACGATTGGCCTGTTCTTTGCTTCTTGAAATCAATGTCAAAGTACAATGTCCACATTCAGTCAGTCGGCTGCCAATTGTTCCAGACCACGAATGGAGTTCATTTCAGTTGCAGTTAAACAAATATTCAAAAATGAAATGAGTTACAGGCCATCCAGCCTTTGGACTACAACAGTAACTTGTGTTAAACAGTCATAAAAAAAGTGGACCCCTTCGGAAGTTTTGCAGCAAATTTAGAATCAAAAGCAGATTGAAGCAAATGGGATCACTTCCAGCATGCTACATGAGCACAACTAAACAGCAACGGTCTTCATACATAAACTTTACTACAAGACTTGCCTTCTCCTAGAGAACGTGCACACAGACTAGTTGATAATTACTATAGAATCAGACCTGGCTTAACAAATTCAAGCAATTTGTTTAGTGTCAGTTCTCCACCTCCCTTACAGCCTAGTCAATTCCCCTTCAGCCAGAGTCCTTTGCTACATGAATTAAGCAAGAGCTAGTAATGTAGGTACACCGATAAGCAGAAACAGATGAACAGTGAGAACTAGCACAGTACAAAGAAATTCTAGATGTTAAAAAGGGAAGATGCAAACGACACTATAAAGTAGAGTGGATGAATGAATCATTTGCCTGCATGGTACTAGGTCCCACTAGATACATGCCCTGTTGGGTATTGTTTGAGTGCCAGAGTGATTCCTCACCCTCTCTCCAGAGTTGCTCACTCCTGTCTTAGTGCTGTCACCAGGTAGGAGGAACAGACACTACAGTACACAAGACAGTCTGTATTTGCATTTACCTTCCATGCTGTCAAATTTCTTTGAACCAGTGCTAAACATTTCTCAAAATACGATGGTGTAAACTGCTACACAATTCCCATGGGGACTGCTACACCTCAACTGCTTTTGGGGGCAAAGTAACTAATTATGCATTCCTAGAATCCCTGTGATAGGCTGGCAAAAGGTCACTGAGGCAGTCAAGCTAACCTGTTTCTTTAGAATACAGGGCTTGGCTAAGTCAGCCCTGGTCATCTACACAGAGAGAAAGAAGGTGAAAAGATGAGATTGTGAAACTAAAAATGAAGCTACCAAACACTGTAAAGGTAGGGGAGTGATGGGAGACACTGAGGGAGCAGCTTAGAACCAACCTTTTTTCATTGGATGGTACAAATCCGGCTGAGGATCTAGCAGGAGGGAAAACAAAAACAAAAATAGCAGAAAAAGGAGATTAAGAGAGAAAGGAAAAAAGGCTTGTGCGTGATTTCTGACGGACCCTGGATAAAGCTTTTATTTTACAGCTTTGTTATAGCTTAGTCTGTGTTCAAGCATTTTAAAAAATATTAAAAAGCCACACAAATGCCAGCTGTCAAGACCCTTTGATTAAAAAGAATCCCCCATAGCCCTGCAGCAGTTTGGCAACACAGTTCAATGTTACACTGGAGCATTTTGGTTAGAGATAGAATTCCAGAATCAAGCCAAAAAAGCAAAAATTAGCACACCCTGCAAAGGGAAATTAATAGAACTCCAGAAATGGCCAACAGCATCGAAATGAAGGACAAGCTAAGATGGCTATTAGGGATTGCAGATTACTAGCTGCACTGGCTCTGTCCCAAACCAGCAGAGCATCTTCTGATGAGACGGACAGCTTAGGACCCTGCTTAGATTTTACATCATACAGGCAGCTTTGACGGTAGTGCTCTCATGAGTAATTCTGCATTTCTGGGGCAATTGCTTCAGCCCTGAAAGTTCACAGGGGGACAGAGCACACTACATTGCATGGGCTTTGATGTCAGTTTAAGCTGAATGTGTTCAGGTTCCCTAAAACAAATGCACACTTTTGGCTCTACGTACCTTCATTTCCAGGCAAGGCTGGGAAGGTCTTCACCTGGAATGGACGGAAGGGTTTGCCCTCCTGGAAGGGTATCTCTTCGCTTTCCTCAGAGCTGACTCGGACATCTACCTGGGACTCTGAGATGGAGGATGTGAACTGGTCCATGTCAGCACGCTGCTCCTGAAGCAGTTCATCTGTAAGGGTGAACAAGCAGCCAGGGAGAGGAGTAAGAAACTGCTTCCTATATTCCACGCAGTTGCTAGAACTCCTCATTGCTTTCAAGAACAATTTTTGCTCCTCTCAGAATTTAGTGGTGCTAGCTGGTAGTCTTTTATAGGGACAGTGACACAGAGACCCTAGTTTGCAGAGGCTGCAGCATGAATGTCTGCAATGGGAAACTAAGTTGAACCAACCTGAAAACTTCCTAGCCTCTCTCAAAGAATGTTTGAATCATCTTAATTAATAATTAATAATTAGAGATATACCTATCTCCTAGAACTGGAAGGGACCTTGAAAGGTCATTGAGTCCAGCCCCCTGCCTTCACTAGCAGGACCAAGTACAGATTTTTGCCCCAGATCCCTAAGTGGCCCCCTCAAGGATTGAACTCACAACCCTGGGTTTAGCAGGCCAATGCTCAAACCACTGAGCTACCCCACCATTGTCTGTATGGCCCGGGTTTTAGAAAGGCAATAGCTTCCTCCTATAGAAAACTCCTGCCATTTTGGTAATGTGCTGTGTAGCAGCAACATTCAGCTGGTCTTTAAGGACACTCAACACACCAGAATTAGGATTATAACTCAGCCAGCTAATGGTTTGTTCTTTAGACAATGCCAACTTGTGTCCCTTTGTTTCAACACCTTGCATTGCTTAAGGATTAGAATTCTCCCACAGGGTCTACCTAAATTTTCATATTGGTGCCCCTCAGTGTAATAGCTGAGTGCTTATGGAAGAGGGGTAGACTTTGAATAAAAGGGATTGAGTACATATAGACTGAGTCAGCTGGGGGGGAAAAGGAGGGATGCACGATCCTTTAAATGTAGTTGGTGTGGGGCAGTGAGGGAAGCTGGTCTTCCTGTGGGTTGTCAGACTTTTAAGACTTGTGTCAAGTCTGAAGGAGGATCCCCATCCTGAGCTATCAATAAAGACACTGGCTAGAGATAGTGGTACAATCTGAACCAAGAGACATTTGAGCTAAGGAGTGTATGGTGAGGGTGAATGAGAGTCTGACACTCCGATATAGGGCAGGGATCCGCTTGTACTCACTAATCTCCTTTCTACCCAAGAACAGGGAAGAAAGGAGGAGACTTAAGTTATTGCAACATTTTTGTAGACTTTTATAGCTTCACAGTTTAAAGCCAAAAGTGACCCTTTCCAAACAGCTTGTCTCCTATATAGCATAGGCCAGAGAATTTTTACCATTCAATGCCTGCATCAGCCAGACCACTTGTGGTTGAACTAGAGCATAGACTCTCAGAACCGGAAGGGACCTCGAGAGGTCATCTAGTCCAGTCCCCTGCACTCATGGCAGGACTAAGTATTATCTAGACCATCCGTGACAGGTATTTGTCCAACCTGCTCTTAAAAATCCCCAATGATTCCACAACCTCCCTAAGCAATTTATTCCAGTGCTTAATCACCCTGACAGTTCGGAAGTTTTTCCTCATGTCCAACTTAAACCACCCTTGCTGCAATTTAAGCCCAGTGCTTCTTGTCCTATCCTCAGAGGTTAAGAACAATTGCTCTCCCTCCCCCTTGTAACAACTTTTTATGTACTTGAACTGTTATGTCCCCTCCTGGTCTTCTCCAGACTAAACAAACCCAATTTTTCCATCTTCTCTCACAGGTCATGTTTTCTAGACCTTTAATCGTTTTTATTGCTCTTCTCTGGATCTTCTCCAATTTGTCCACATCTTTCCTGAAATATGGTGCCCAGAACAGAACACAATTCTCCAGCTGAAGCCTAATCACCATGGAGTAGAGTGGAAGAATTGCTTCTTATGTCTTGCTTACAATACTCCTGCTAATACATCCCAGAATGATGTTTGCTTTTTTCGCAACAGTGTTACACTATTGACTCATTTAGCTTGTGATTCACTATGATCCCCATATCCCTTTCCCCAGTACTCTTTCCTAGGCAGTACTTTCCCAGTTTGTATGTGTGCAACTGATTGTTCCTTCCTAAGTGCAGTACTTCAGACCATTTCTCCAGATCATTTTGAATTTTAATTCCAACTTCCAAAGCACCTGCAACCCTGCCCAGCTTGGTTTAGTCCACAAACTTTATAAGGGTACTCTCTATGCCATTATCTCAATCATTGATGCAGATATTGAACAGAACTGGACCCAGAACTGATCCCTGCTGGACCCCACACATTATGCCATTTCAGCATTGGTGTACCACTCTCTGGGAATGATTTTCAAACCAGTTATGCACCCACCTTATAGTAGGTCCATCTAGGTTGCATTTCCCTAGTTTATGAGAAGGTCATGCGAAACAGTATCAAAAGCCTTACTAAAGTCAAGATATACCACATCTACTGCTTCCCCCCATCCATAAGGCTTTTTACCCTGTTAAAGAAAGCTATCAGGTGGGTTTGACACGATTTGTTCTTGACAAATCCACGCTGACTGCTACTTATCACCTTATTATCTTCCAGGTGTTTGCAAACAGATTGCTTCATTATTTGCTCCATTATCTTTCCAGGTACAGAAGTTAAGCTGACTGTCTGTAATCCCTGGGTTGTCCTTATTTTCCTTTTTATAGATGGGCACTATATTTGCCCTTTTCCAGGCTTCTGGAATGTCTCCCGTCCTCCATGACTTTTCAAAGATAATTGCTAATGGCTCAGATATCTCCTGTCAGCTCCTTGAGTATTCTAGGATGCACTTCATCAGGCCCTGGTGATTTGAATCTTAGACAATGATCCTTCTGGGGCACACTTTGCCCTAAGAAATGCGGGCACCGTAGTTTTATTTTTTGGGCTATCCTAATGCATGAGCACCAGCAGAGAGAGATACTAACCGATCTCATCCTGGATTTCTTCAGCCACATATGGTACCTTGTAGAGCAGAGATAGGCTTTGATTCATCCTCTCTTCAATCACATGGAGGTGTGTCATCACCTGACAACACATAAGGGCCAATTTAAGAGCCATTGAAGGTAATACATCTGTATCATCTTACAGAAACAGGACCACAGGATTTGCCCTAAGAAATCAGACTGAATCCACTGGTCCATCAAGTCAGATATCCCAACTGTGGCACTGGCTTATACCATGCTCCACAGGAAGGCAGCCTCCACAAAGCAACAAACAAGCCATATGCACATTGGTGTAGGAAGTGGGATTCCTCCCTGGCCCCTGCTGCAATCAGTTTTCCCCCAGAAGCATACAACTTGATGCTTCTGATATACGTTAACTATGGTCAATATTAAATATTGTTTCATGTAACTGCAGACAATAAGTAAATTGAAAAGCCTGCCTCTGTTTGGCAGTGGAGACCCCTAAGTATGCTAAGGTGTACAGGGCAGAGCCTCTGTTCCAACAGACTGCACCTGAGTGCAGACCCAGAGGATGGGGAGAATGTTTACAAGGCAAACAAAAAGCATGGTTTTGGCAATACAACGCTGAGTCTACACACAGCTTCTGGGTAGACCAGGGTCTTGGTCATGCTGCTGCTTTACAAGTCACAAAACTGCCATGGTTTAGACTTTGTTCTAGCGGAATTTAAGTCCAATTTTCAAACAAGGACATCTAAATTAGGACATGGGGCATTTTATGCACTTCTCAGCCCAATACATATGCCTATATGCAGCAATTCACTGTCATCATTTGAAAATTGGGTCACATTGTACACAGCCTCAGTTCACCCATTAGCTCATGTTAAATTTAACAGTAACTCCAAACTTCACCCAGAGAGGGTGCTACATGATCAAGGATCATGTGGACTAGAGAAACCATTAATATGGATGGCCAAATGTTGAAGGAAATTAATGAGTTGAATGGACCAGCTTTTATAGTCAGAAGTGAATCTGACCTTTAAAAGCTAGGATGAAAGCAATTTAATTTTACATGTGGCCACCTGTCAATCAAACAAATCGACTGAGAAGCTTAAAGTGCATTGAAAAGTAAAGCGAATTGAAATTGAACTGTACCACCCACATTCCTCACATGTCAATTTGTTGACACTGAAGCCTTTGGAATGAATTAAGGGCTGTTTAGGTCTTAGCTTAAGCCTGCAGTTCACATACCCCACTGTGGGGCTTTGTCAGTACAAGAACAAAGGAGTCAGGGGATGTGTATTTGATATACTGGGCTGTCTCCAAAGAGTACTGGCTATTCTTCATTAGGAGCCAGTATTGTATTTACTCTGGAACCCTGTCTAATGGGTGTAAACCAACAGACAGGGAAGAGTTTGAGACAAAAAGATCTAAAGACAAAAAGTTCCAAGTCCATCACCAGCACCTCAAATCAACCTGAAGTTCGTGAAACCAGATACCCAAAGAACTCCTGCAAGTGGAAACATGATACTTAGATTAACTTCTGAATACCAACAGTGGGGGAGATCTAGGGATAAGCCCCAGTCCTAGTCTCACTCCCAAAGCCCACACTTCTCTGAAATTTTGCCTCGCATTAGTACAAGTAAAGCCTCAGGTTACTATTAGAGACACTAACGAACGATACTGGTTTCTGCGTAGTCTGTATCGCTGTCTCCCCAATGCAGCCTGTTCCCTTTCGTTTGTGTGGGTGTTTCACAGCGCATCGGGGAAAAAGGCTTTTTTAGAAAGAGGAACAGCAGCATGGTCCAGTGGCTAGGGCACAAGACAGGGGCTCATGAGGCCTGGGTTCCATTTTCAGTTCCATCACAAACCTCTGGCACGTCAGTTTCTCTCTGTGTGCCTGTTTCCCCTCCCCAACTTGTCTCGTCTAAGCATGTGTAAGCGTTTTGGAACAGGGACAATCTTTTACTATATGCATGTACAGGATCTAGCACAATAGGGTTATGATCTTGGGTTGGCCTTCAATGTTACTCCAACAAATTTTTGAATATAAAACCACAGAAGTTAGCTAAGGGCTGAAGGGCAGATATTGTACAAACTACTTACAGTTGAACTGGCCAGATGTTGTGGATAATGCATGGCTAAACTGTAGACTATTCCAGGGTACTATCTGAACAGGAAGTATTTAACATTCGGGTAGGTGCTAAGGAAAGCTGCAAGGATAGCATCTTTAGCACCAACCAGCATGCATTCAGAATGGGAAATGAGAGTTCCTCTTCAGTGCACAAAGATGTCAAGCTACTAAGGTATTCAGCTGGTTAACCAATTAGCATGGAGATAGGCTTTTTCAGAATCTGTCCTTTTCTAGAGACAGTCTCCAAGAACCACCCCTGGAGTAATAATGTTCCCTTGACAGAAACATTCTTTTGTACCTGAGATTTCATCTGTGCAGCCTTTTCTGGGTCAACTGCCAGGACATGCTGATAATGGCGGACAGTGTGCAGACGGTCCTTGTTCTCGGCACGGACGTAACGCTTCAGGGCTTGGAGGATGCGGTGGGGCTGCAGAATTTAAGAAGAGTTAAAATCCTATTGGTGGCACAAAGAACAGGATCCCATCCAACCATTACACTGAAATATATATTTAAAGTTCTCTACTCCGTTTTAGTACTGACAGAACATCTCTTAGCTCATCTCCTTTTACGGTAAGTGTATTGGGCACAAACAGCTATGCCTAAAGTATGAATGTAGGGAGAAGTAAGTGCAATTTTCTAGACATGAATTTAGATGCTCTGCTGATAGGCCTTTGGTACCAGTTACCATGATTTGGCACAGCTTCCTAAGCATCTGCTTTCACAGCATGCTAACCCATGCCCCCACAAGGCTCGTTCCAGCCTTCCCCATCTCAGCCCATGTGATCACAGTTCATGTCACTCTCAAAATGCTCCAACACGACTCACTCGTGGGGGGTCAGCTTGCAGGGCAGCCAAGTAGTTCTCCAAGGCAATCCGACGGCGGTCATTCAACATAGCTTCCACTCGAGCCAGGTGAGTCTCCACAAGCTGCTGCTTCTCGCTGGCTGCCTCTTTCTCTAGAGATTTAACCATTGCCTGGAAGTGCTGGAAAGGAGAGAAACAGAGCTTGTGTAAGTTTGCTACAGCACTGTAGCAACAGAGAGGAACGAACTGAGCAAGAACGCCTACTCTTGCTAATCTAATTCCTTTGAGTGTACTGAGATGGTCCCATCCCACACTCCCTGCCCAAGGCATCCAACAGTAAGGAGAGAAGGACACAGAGGACTCATTTTGACTTCAAATGTGCTGTTTAAAATGATAGTCCCAATATGTCTTTCAAATGTACTTCACAACAATTTCAACTGTTTGTGGAGAAGGCAGGGGGTCTTGCAGCTGGAGCATCCAGTTTGGAATCAGATGATTTGGATCATATTTCAGCTCTAGTACAGACTTGATAATTTAAGAATCCACCTATCCCTCATTTGTATCCCCATTTTATAATACCATCTCCTTCCCTCGTAGGGCTATTAATTGAATTTTATGAAAGGCACCATATCTAACATCTGTCCACCTATAGGTACTCAAAGTCTGAGAGAGCACACTCCCTGGCAGTAGTAAACCATTGTCAACACTATGCATCACACCACGATGACCATAGAAACACTACGTTAAGTTTTGGTATGCGCCATTAGAAACCAAAAAATAAACTATTTCCCAAACTAGGAATAAGATTGGTAGAGAAAAGATACAGGCTTCAGAGAGGATTTACAAAACCATGTGAACAGACCACACTAGAGAAAGAGGCCTTAGCCTACTGTAAGAGAAAATGTAACAGCTATCCTTAGCCTAGTTCGAGTCTATGGCAGCCAACTATCGCAAGATTCTATACCCATCACAAACCCTAGGTCTCCACTGAGATTTCATTCTCACAAAGCAGGAGTTCAGCAGTTTGCAAGGAAGCCATTGATTTTCAGCCTCATGGGTTTTCACTGGATCTGTACAAATAGGAAACCTGTGTCCACAGAGAATGTCAGAGCCAGACTGAACAGGGCTGTGGGTTCATTTGCAAGCACAGCTGAGCAAAATGAACGCAGGAGGTTTAGAGTTCCCTTTTGGCAGGGCTGCTGACATGCTTGATGGTCCTGCTAGTAGAGGCGGGGGCAACTGTACATTGCACCATTTCCAGTTTTCAGACCAAAAGATGCAATTGAATCAAATCTCCCTCTACTACATGTTCATCCGACTAAGGGAAGGACTGCTTTTCACTCACTGTGCTTTTGGCTTTGAACACTGACAAGCTATCTAGCTTACTCAGGCGAGGACAGATGCCAGGCACTGAACCTCTGGGAACGGAATCAGCTCCCCCTTTTAGATGTCTCAACTCTTACCTGAATGAGAGTTTGCCTCTCCGCCTTAGGAAGATTCTTGGATTCATATTCTGCTTCCTCCCATTCTTTTTTCACCTAAGCAGGCAGAGAGGAGCACAGTTCAGCAAGGCACAGAAAAAAAACCAAAAAACTTATTTCATGTATGTATTTCTGGACTAGCTTGTTTTTACAGGCACACATGGTGAGATTAATACCTCGCAATGCTGTATTACAATCAGAGATCTAACAAGACTGCTGCATCACTGGCAGATGTTTCTAACCAACCCAGGGTCTAATCTTAGCATTTAACCCCAAAAGGGCAGCCAGTTTGTTACTGCTGCTGACTTCTGTCTCAACACCTAGGAGGTGAACTTAAAGAAAAACCAACCACAAAGCTGTGGGGTCATGTTGCAAAAGCAACACAGAAGGTAATCAGCCATTGGATCTGTATAGTAGAAGACAGGCAGCAATCGTGCAGCTCAGATGAACGTGATGACGTGAGACACTCACCCGGTCCATGCGGTTGTGGTGTCGCACTTCCAGCTGCTCCTTCGCTTTCTGGAAGCGGGCATGCTCATTATCATCAGCTGGGGTTTCAAAGTACACATCCACATCATCAGTGGGTACAGGAGTAGGGGGAACTGGAAAAAGAAAGTGAGTGGCTCAAACAATTTCTACAGTCCTGGGTTAGCCTACTGTGATAATGATTGCAAGGGGTGGGGAGGGAGAGGCACCTTCACACCTGCAGAGTTCACCCTCTGTCAAACAGTGCGTTGAACCACTACCTACCAGGACTTCATTTTGGTATCATTAAATTGCCAATTCGCTGCACAACATCAGTAAGTTACAACATTCCAAACACACATAGTAACGCACTGGGGCCACCAGCATCTGTCCAGTCTTCACGTTAATTCTGAGGCAAGTGTTACTCAGCAACGGAGCTACGCTAGGACTGCAGAACAAAGAACTTTCTCTTCCTTGCCACGCCAGTTTGTCTCTGCCTGAATATGACATTTTCTACATTAGCTGCTCACTGACAAACAGGCTCAACAGCATCAGCACACTCCATGATCACATCAGGGAATCCCCCACAGAAATATTAAAGGAGCAACCCATTCCCATGGAACAAGGGCTTATACGTCTCAATCCTTCTTGCCCTATCAGATGCACCAAGCAGGACTAGCAGGCAATGGAATGAGACAGGACAGCAACAGGAGGATGTTCAGGAAGACGACTTCAATTTGGCCAATCAACTGGAAAGCAAGGAAGTCTCCCATCTTCTTGAAGCATTCAAATTTGGCAAGAGGAGCAATTACATGGAGGATCCTGATATGAAGTCATACACCACAAAGCCTTTCCCAAACGGACCATGCCAAGCATGGCAGCTACTGCATATTCAGTCACACACAACCTTGGATATTAGAGCTTGTGGGGTGAAATGGGGGTGTGGAGAGGGTGAGTGACAGGAACACTGGGTTAGCCCTTATTTATTTTGAAGTGGGACAGAACCAACTGGCCTGCCTTAAAATACAGGCAGGTAGGACCTCTGCTTAACATCTAATAAGAGACTGCAAACCTCAAACAGCACAGGCCTCATTTCATCCTGCACTTTAGCATCGGCACTGGATAGGAGATTTAGTCCCAGTGTGCACCTGAATCCACAACCTCCCAGTCCAATGGGGACAATTATTAGGTGAAACATTGGCAAGACTGTAAAACAGGCATTATTTCTTCATGTAAGTGCCATGGCCAGATACGTGTTGTATCCTGGGCCTGCTCATAGCATCGCTGAAATGGAGACCTCAATTTCCATCCCCAAATCCCTCTGGGACAGGACAAACTTTTGTACAAAAAGCTCCTGACAGCCGCAGCTTTTATTTCACCACTTCAGTCAGATCAGCCCAATCTAATGCACTTCCATGAAGCTCATTTTGTAAACAGGATTATGGCTGTATAGACAGACTGCCAAGCCCCAGATAACACAAAAAGCCTTTCAAAGGGCTTTCACAGCAGCTGAAGTGGAAGTGCTGGAGTTCAACAATAAGATTAATAAGGAGGTTAAAATGTTTTTGGTAGTTTTATCATCTGCCATAAAAGCCAGCAGAAACTGATGCCAACAACCTCCAGCTATCAAATACAAGGGTTAAATCGCTTTTCATATTTCTAATGGAGCAGAAGGTGGGAACCAAAATTCTGTATTACTTTAGTGAGGATTTTCCGAAGTGCACCAGTCAGAAAAACTTCTTACCAGAAGAATTTTGACTAACAGTCTACATTGCCAGAGTGATTGGTTGAACAGATACATCATACTCTGACCGGGGAAGGCAAGAAGTCTCTACCAGCTGGATGAATGAACAAATGGAGAAGTTTTATAACAAGAATAGAGACTAAAGAAGTTTCCCAGTCCCTGCTACAAATCTAGAAGAGGATAATTGAGCCCTGTGTTCATTAAGTTTGCAGGCCAACTGTGGGCTTAGGTTGGAGAGAGACAGACAGTACATGTTGAGAAGCCAGTTTTCCCTAGCTGTAGGAAGGAACTTTAACCTAAAAAAAAAAATCTAGAGAAGCACAGAGACAAGAGGAGACTGCTGCAAAAGGACAGACAGAACTACTGCAAACACCAGAACCAACAGGACGGGCTACACATGTATCCTCAATTGACTTAGGCAAGGAGGAGGAAACACCAAATGCCAGACAGGACAGTGGCTTGCTGCAAAAGGGCCAGTGGCAGGCAGGACTTACTCATCTTTTTACACACAGCCATACAATATTCCTCTGACTCAAAATTGTTCCTGTTGCCTCCGCAGCCTCCATATATAAAGCGAATGCATTTTCTCTTGTATAGGTCGAAGTACCAACGAGGCATCACAGCCCGGCAGGGACCTGTCATCGCCTCCTGGGAGCAGACAGCTGTGTGGAGACGGGTTAGAACATCAGCTAGTGAGGAGTACAGGCTTTGCTAAGCGATTTAAAAGTCACTGCTGGCTCTAGGTGAGAAATTCTGCTGCGGCACTGCTCCTTGCCTCACTCTGCAACATGCTTTTTTGGGGGCACTCTTGAAAGTGCCTCAGTGTTCTGCTGAGGCTACCAGAACAGTGCTGCTACTGCTGCTGATTTAGAGCATGAGCAATGCACAGTCTGGAACACTGGAGCAACTGGCCCAACATGGAGCCTTCATCTGCAAGAGCTATTCTCTTTAAACCAAATAGGTGGAGCAGAGCACTGAACTGGGCTACAGATAAATTTCAGAGGTTGTGGGGCCATCCCCCATGTGCCCCAATGACAGAGCTTCCACTGTTTAAAATGCTCAAGATATGATGGAAGGAAAGCCTTTCAGTGCTGCATGAGATATTCGACAGGGAAGACCTATTCCATTGCAGTTTATTTGGATGGAAGCTTGAATTCAGAGCTGCACAGGTATAAAAGAAAGTGGAAAATGCAGGCTATACACATGGAACATGTCACTGGAGGATAGCAGCAGCTGGATTTTAGAGTTTTAAAAAGCCTGGGGATTAAGCAGGAGAATTCAAGACAACTATTATAGCTACAGCATTTTACACAGAAATGGACATCTCTGCAGTAAGCAGTCAGCACAAGTGGCTCTGTTTAGATGCAGGATTACAGCAGGCATCCTCATTTCTTTGAAGCACTGTAGAGGGAAATAAATTGGGCATCCCTGGAACAGACACCTTTCAGAAGCTAGCCAGCTACACAGGTCACCCTGTTCCAAGTCTATTTTAACATCGGCAGATCTCCGATAACCCCACATACAAAGTACTGTTTCAGTGAAATTATCTGCAGCACACTGGCACGTTACCAGCAGGAGTTTTACCCGGAAGACACAAACTGCTAGCAGTGACTCAGTCATCTGTAGTTAATTGAATTTCACTCTTGCCCCCTCCCTCTGCAGAGAGACACTCAACATAAGAATTTACAGCATGGAATCACAACACAGTTGCAGATGCTCCGCAGCAAGAGCGCCTGCCCCTGACAAGAGCTACTGCAAATATTTAGATAAAGAGGTGCGGTTGGTTGGACTGGGTTCAGTTTTTCTAAGGAAGAGAAGGATTTTATGCAGACCTAGGTTGTTTAAAATAGAGCAGGAAAGGAAGCAACTACTGGAAACATCTTGTTCAAGGTAAAGGGGCCAGAATCTGAGCTGGTGTAAATCAGTGTAGCTCCATTATACTCAAAGTTTACATCAGACGAGACCCTGGCCCAACAGTTTTAGTTTTCTGGAATCCATGAAAAGACAAATCAAGGCTGGCCACTCAAACCTAGGAAGATATTCCAGTCAGCTGAGTGCCCCAAGATAGTCTATCTATAGTCTCTCCTAATATTAGCCTATGCAAGTACTGTTTCCTGACTCAACACTGCACCTGGGTGGAAATATTTGTTCTCTGTGCCAGCCACTGGGCTTTCTGCCAATAAGACTACCATTAATTGGCAACATATGGGCCATGCTCTAGAGAGTTAGTGTCACCTTCAACATTTGAAACATAAGCATCAGCTTTTCTTTGATGACCAATTTGGCAATTAAGGCCTCCACAGTGGAATCTGTTGGATGGATCGAAAGCACTATCACTGAGGCAGAGGTAACAAGATCAACTGGACAGCCAGCCTGAGGGAGCCAGGAGTCATGTACGCTGTGGAGCATGACTTACCTTTCATGTCACTGATGATTTCCTTTTCAGAAAGAGACCTGTCATTGCTGGACTCAGTAGGGGTCTCTTCATTGTAATCATCTACTTTATAGTTATCATAATAGTAATCCCGATCTTCCACCACTTCCTCCTCTTCCTCATCCTCTTCCTCCTCATCCTCCTCCACAGTTCTTCTTGTGAGGACTTCCACATCTGGCTCTGTTGGGAACTCACTAGAGGGATACAATTAACAGGGAAAGTTCATGCTAATCACTGATGTACAAGAATAATGATTCTCTTTTCATCTATCTTAAAAGCATGAGAGATGGGAGTATAAATGTACTGACCGTTGTTCACCCAATCAGCAGCAGCTACAGTTCTCCTCATTACAGATACACCTAGTAGAGCCATAGCTTCTTTCAGCCTCTAGCTCAAAGGGGTTTTTAAAATACCTCGTCCCCCAATTAGCTTTCCTTACCTAAACTAAAGGCTACAGCATTTGGAGCCAAGCATCTGGTAGAGCAGCCAGCCATTTTTGAGTGGTTTTGGATGGAGGTGCTCCACTCATTTCAGAGAAGTGCTGTGAATTCGTTTTTCCTCCTGTGAACTGCAAGACCTCTCCACTGCCATAATATTCCCCTTCCTCTGAATCCAGGAGCAGAACAAAGTTCTTTCCCTCATGGGTGGAGATGGCAATCACCGCTGGTAACAACGAGCCAGTGGCCCCATTGTTACTCGTATTACCACAGCACCTAGTGGCCCTAATCAGAGACCGGAACCCACTGTGCTAGGTGCTGTACAAACAGAACAAAAGGTTTGTCCCTGCCCGAGGGACTTACAATCTACGTAAGCAAAGACATTAACCCAGACGCTACAAAGTGATCAAAAGCTCTACCTTTTATAAAGGTCGTAGTCATCTTCATCCTCATCTTCGTCCTCTTCCTCTTTGGAAAGAGCTTCATCCACAATTTTTGTCCGAGGGCAGCATACGTACTCTGTGCCATGGAACTGGTCCACCCCACAGGGAAGCAGCATGCCATAACTGTGCAGGATCATCCCCTCTGTCAAACAAGCCTGAGAGGGAAGTCGGGGTGAAATTTAAAAGTCGTATTTTAAAGCAGCACATTTATTGCTTCCCCCTCATGCTGGAGGTTTAGATAGCCTTTACCACTCAGGCAGTGCCAGTGGTAATTCCAATGGTGTAAACTGTATTGCAGACAGGCCAGAGGCATTTTTAGTTTTTGCATCTAACCCTGTGTAACAGGGCAGAAAAATGGGCAAGAAATTTCATGGCATAGACAAAGCTTTGGAAATGTCTGAGACTTGCACCTTGCTGTTGATAATCCAAAGCACTTACAATAATTGGGCCTAAAAATTTACCCTAATTGTGAGCTCAGTTGTGGAAACAGTGAGTACAAACATTTATGAAGTTTTCTAATCCCATAGATGCTGATGGGAAAAGGTGCAAAGGAGGACAAAGACCTACATAAAGGCTTCCTGATACAATTGAAGGACTGCGTTTACCAGGCATGATCTTAAGAAGCGTGGGACTAGAAATCAATGAATCAAAATTCAGTGTGGTCAGAAGTTAGGCAGCATTGTTGGACAATACAATGAAGGGATAGGTTACTAAGCTTATCACTCCATTTTGAGGTCCTCAGAAAGACTTGGGGCAGGGGGAGAAGCTGGCTACCACAACACTGCTGATTGGAGAAAAGGAAGGAGCAAGCTTCACCATCATGGCTGCTACCCTCAGTGTCTCCTGGGACCTGGGATCCAGCATGACACCTTTGTACCTTCATCATTCTGAGCCTTAAAGATGTCCCAACTAGACCAGGCCAGAAAGAGACCTAATCACCACCACCACCTCCAGCTCCACAATCCCAGATACCATCTAGGAAGTCAGACACTGTTCCACCGTGGCTCACCCTGATATGTCCCTCCCCCACTTTATTATTTTTTTTTCTCTTTGTTTTCTGTCTAATAAGAGCCTGGGTTAGCTGGCCAATACTGTATATTACTGCTCTAAGTTTGACCAGGGATGCAACTGAAAGCAGTTCCTTAAGCAGCTTAATGCTGGTACAAGTCTGCCGGGTCTCAGAGTGGCTAATAAGACCAGCCAATGCCTCTATTTCTGGCAATAAGGTGTTCAATTATGGGTAAATAACCAGGCTCTAGAATAAATGACAGACTCGCTGCTGGGGCTTTTTTTTATTTTGCAGCGTCCAGGTCAACTGACTCAGGCTTGCGCTATAGGCTAGAAACAGCAGAGCCGATGTTCCCACTTGGACTGGAGCCCAGGCTCAGACGCACCTCTCTCACCGAGTTTCGGAGCCCAGGCTCCAGCCTAAGCAGGGACATCTACACTATTTTTAGCCCCACCCTGCACGCCGGAGTTAGTGGACCTGGGCCCTGAGACTTGCTTCCATGTTTTTCTGTTTTTCTACTGCAGATGTACCCTTAGTGGCAAAGAATAGAAAGTTCCATGTCAGGCACGCAGCACTTCAGAGCTAGAGCTGGGCTGACCATTTCATTAACTTTTCTCTCTAGAATGAGAGAAGGCATAAAAATTGACTACTTTATTTTAACATGCTGCATCTGGAAATGGGACAATTCAGTACAATGCCAAATATGAACAGCACGCAGATGCTTTAACTGCACGTTTATTTGAAACTGCGTATGTATATGGTTTTATGGCCTGACCAATGAGTGAAATAATGAAAGCTTTGTTGTGTATGTTGGAGCTCTTTTGTATTTCTTTTATCCATACTTTGGAAAGCAAAGGGAACGATCCATGCTTGTAATCTGGATGAAGCTGTCAACTGCATGTTGAAGGCAAATGATTCAACTCACTGGGACCAACCACTTAGAAGTTGGCACGATGGCCCTCTATTAATAGGTGGTCTACTGGTACAGAATTCTTAAAAATAGCTTGGCTTTCTGAAAGCTTTGAAAAAAATGGGAATAATCTTTACTGCTCCAAAGCTGATACATTTCAATCTTATCACTAAGACCAAGTGGTTTAATTTAGTCTCTCATGAGTACATGCTCTGTATTGTGAATTTAGATATTGCCATCCAATATCTAAACTCCAGCTGAGTGTGCACAGAATTTACCTATTTCTTGCCAAATCAAATCAGCCAAAGAGAAAGATGGAGCTCTATTCATTATGGGAAAGAGCGACATGCCTGTAAAGTGGAGACTTGTACAGGAGCTAGTCTGTCTCCCACTACTCCAAAATGGGCACTCAATTCCAAGCTCCAACCACCATATTGTAAAATCTGACCTTTCATTTAAGGAAATGGAGTGCTACGTCTATGAAAATGTCTCACCACCACTCTGGTCCTCATTCCTGGGAGGAAGGATAGTTCAATAGTAAGGGTGCTAGACTGGGAAACCAGTGTTCAATTCCCAGCTCTGCCACAGAACCAGGATTGTGAACTTGGGCAAGTGACTTGACATGCAGGAGCCTACAACTCACTGAAAGCCAAGGAGACTGAGGTTCTTAAGTTCTGAAAGTTGTAACAGAGTGCCTACGTTCCAGATCCATAACGTGAGGATAATGGCACTTTCCTATCTCACAGGAGCTGCTGTGAGGATGACATTGTGATTGTTCAGATGTAATGATAAAGGAGACCAAGTACATCTGTATCTGGATCTAGTGACAGTCATGTTAATCCTGTTACCTCTTTAGCCACAGTGTGCCAGTGCTGATGACTTTCACACACATCCATCCGTTCTTTGTGGAAGAATCTGCACTTCTCTGGAACCAGGAGGACATCACTTACAAACTCACCCACTGGAAAACAAAAAGTTTCTATCAAATAACAGTTCTTGTCTTGTCAGATACATGTTTGACCTTCAAACTCAAGAGATGACTAGCATTAAAATCTTCAACAAAGCACTTCATTACTGACCCCATTAAGAATCTGTATGTTGCTATACAAATCTTAATGACCCAGTTTAGACTAACAGGCACCTTTGGAGACCTGCTTTAATACAAAGCCTCTAGTTCTATTTTTGGAGCTCAGAACAAAAAGTAGGAGAAGCTGAACAATGAAATATGCTAGCCAAAACCTACAGGTTAATCTGAATGCAAGTTTATAAAGCATGCCAATGAACAGTTGCTCATGGAATCTGCAGAGAAGAGTGAACGAGTTTCACATGAAGAAAGGATTGCCTAAATGATGTTCTTTAAACGATTTTAATGATCAACCAATTCCTAAACTGACTAGTGTCACATGGAAGAAGCTATTCCTGGTTGCCAAAAGCTTCAGTAGTCTGGCTATTTGCTGCCATGAGCATTTTCCATGACTATAGGGTTCCCTGGCCCTTTTCTGCTTATTCAGAAGAGATGACAGCTAACTCACTCCACTGTGTCAGCTTTGTTGAGGCAGTTTCAGAGTTTAGATTAAAATCTATGTTCGGGGTACCATGCATTTGAAACTAGATTCAGGGCAACTCAGCCACAGCTATAACTGTTCCCCAATTTGGATACTCCGGCCAAAATGCTAAGAGTAGGAAAATAAAAGCCCTGAAACCCACACAACCGGGTAAAGCTCAGGGCAAACTGATTATGTTGTGCTCTGACATACACCTAACCACCAACACTATTTTTGTATTTGGCAAAACCTTAGCTACAGACTTCCAACTTGGAACAGTTTGCTCTGTGGTATTTTTTGTAACTTCTGCATTAGAAAGGATTAAAGCAAGTTAAACCTAAACAACCACTACAATTTGAGTTAGTAACCATCATATGCCAGACTAGATCCAGTATAACCACCACTTTCTAGATCATTAGGCAGAAAGTTCACCTTGGCAGACCTTATGACTTGGAAGGTTTAATATTCTGGGCTCAAGTTGTGATATTCTAGTCAGTCTAATGGATTTAGATACATCTTCCAGTAATTTTACTCAAAGACATGCCCAAATCTCCTAGTCTGCTTAGAAAAAACCCTTAAAACCCAGGTGTTTGGGAGCAACAAACCCATGTGAAATAAAATGAACACCCACAGACGAGACTTGTAGTCTAACAAAAATGGCTGCATTAGCTCATGTCTGACATTTACATGATGGTCAAAAACTTAACAGTATATGCTTTGACTAGTTTAAAAACTAAAGTACATCAATTCCAAGGGGAAGAGTCTTTCAACTTGATCTAGAGAGTTGAAATATTTGGCCAAGTAATCTTGAATGTGTCCTTTGCAAAAGGAATCTTGACTGTTGGCTGTGGACAAATTTGCAGCAACCCCATACAGATCATTGGCACTTTCTAACATGGCTGGGGGGTCCTGCCCTCCTGGCTCTGCCCCAGGCCTCACCCCTACTCCACCCTTCCAAGGCCTGATCCCTGCCCTGCCTCTTCCCACTCCTGCTCTTCCCATCTCCCCAATGCCTCCTGCATACTGCAAAACAGCTGATCACAGAGGGTGGGAGACAGAGGTGCTGGTAGGGGGGCTGCCGGTGGGTGCTAAGCACCCACCTATTTTTCCCTGTAGGTGCTCCAGGGGAGCACCCACAGAGTCAGCGCCTATGCTACTCATAATACCAAAGACTTCGAAACCCTCGGAGAAACATTTCTTCTGCACATGGACGTGTGCAAGTCAAAACACTCAGTCTATGAAGTAGGTTATCTGAAAACAGGTGCAAAGTAATAAAGGCCACATCCATTCTTCAGTTTCTCAAACTTGAGAGGTGTTGGTCCCCACCTCCTGCCATCCCTTATAAAAGTTTAAGGTTCTCCCCTCTACTGAAGGATGGACACAATTTAAGAACAGAACACATCCACAGTCTATGTTATGCAATATTTGCCCGTGTTTATAATGCTCCCCCTTTTCAGGGTACATCTCCACTAGAATAAGAGTCCTGCAGCACGGCCATGGATAGCCGGGGTCAGCTGGTTTGGGCTCAGGCTGCAGGGTTAAAAATTGCTGGGCAGACATTAGGGCCTGAGCTGGAGCTCAGGCTCTGGGACACTATCCCATCATGGGGTTCCAGAGCCCAGGTTCCAGCCCGAGCTCAAATGTCTACATAACAATTCTACAGCTCCACAGCCCTAGCACAGCAAGCTCAAGTCAGCTGACATGGGCCAGCTGCTTAACTGCTGTGTAGACGTAGCCTCAGATCAGAGTCACCCAGGGCAGGCATTTCCCTGCTAACAGCTTCACCAGAACTGTCAGCAGTTTGCCTTTTCACACTTCAAACTCAGTCCTGCACCCAGCATCCTATTGTTAAGTTTATTTTACAGTTTAGTGACAGTGCTAAGAGGGCCTCATCGCAATCTCTTTAAGAAACTAAAAAACCTCATCTACAGTGTGCAAAAGGTTAAACTTCACCAGGTAGTGAGATCCTATCTGAAGATGGACAGGGGATTAGTGCAGCATGGGAGAGAGAAGCAACAAATAGAACACGGAAGTACTTTGTACATGAGAACAATGGGTACTTTGATTGGAGTCAGGGCACAGATCATTTGTTTACAAGTGATTTTAGAAATCTATCCTAACAATAAAGGTGTGTTTTATCTGAAGAAACACTCCATCACTTGAAACTGGGAAAACAAAGTTGTCCTACATGCTGGGCCTTCATTTTCATAAGAACAGCCATACTAGGTCAGACCAATGGTCCTTCTAGCCCAGTATTCTGCCTTCCGACAGTGACTAGTGCCAGATGCTTCAGAGGGAATCAACAGAAGAGGGCAATTTTGAGTGACCCATCCCCTGCCATCCAGTCCCAGTTTATGGCAGTTGGAGATTTAGGGACACCCAGACATGGGATTACATCCCTGACCTTCTTGGCTAACAGCCATTGACTGACCTGTCCTCCAAAGCTCGGCAGTCTTTACATGGTCTACTTTAAACCAAGATGTTTACTTGCATGTCAGCACTGCTCCCGAACTGTCCTAATTGTCTACAGACTCCAGAGTGGGCAAGATGCTGGCTAGGGTATGTTTATGAGAGATGGGGTATTACCCAGCAGATTTAAAACAGGTCAAATGTTGGGCAGAGTCCTATAGTACTGGCATCTTAAAAACCTTGGCTCTTAGTTGAAGGTCAGTCTTGAGGAAGGATTGCCTTGTGTCTTATGGAGTAGGCCAGCCATCAGGAGACCTGGCTTTCATTCTCACTTGTGTGAGAGGCACCCAGAATAACCATGGACAGTTCATTTATCCTCTGTACCTCAGTTTCCCCATGTGTAAAGTGAGGATAATACATTTACTATTGAAATACCCTTGGGAGGCGAGTATTAGTGTTTGTGAAGTGCTTTGAGAGCCTCCTATGAAAGATGTTACACAGAAAGGCAAAACAGCCCTGTAATCCTGTGGATCTACTTTACCTAGCTAGACTCTAGCTGCATTCAGTCCTTAAATGGACGCAAAAATCCTTGGAAGCACTTCAGGAGGAGAAACTGATTCTCAGAGCACTTTCTATGAAGCCCTACTGCAACTGTAACAGTGTTCAATGAGATAGGATAGAATTTGTTGCAAGTAGCTGAGCAAATCTGCTTCAGCAAAGGATAGACAAGAAATTGGACCAAGCTCAGTCTGCTGGTAACTCTTGCGTTGGGCAGAATGTGCTTATGGGAGTAGGGACAAGTCTCAGGTCAAACGCCTTGGCTGCAAAAAAGCTAGACATCTAGATAGAAATAGATAGATTCCAGTAATAAGTACAGTTTAATCAATCATGTAACGTCTAGTGGTCAATTACAGTTAAAACAGAAGACATTTTGGGATTCCAGTCACAAGAATGAGGAACCATTTGAAACAGCTAGATATAAATAACCTAAAAAAATAGAGCTGTCTTGCCAAGACCAAAGCAGGGATTACGAACACACCTGAGCGTTTGAGTCTCCAAGGAAACAAAACATTAAAGCTTCACAGAAATAGGATCAGAGTATTAAAGCCCAGAGTTTGTGATACTAGTACACTAGACTTCGGGTTTTATGCCCATGGCATAAAGGTGGGGACCGGGGGGGGGGGGGGGGGAATTCTTTTTCCAAACCAGACACTATTATTACAACACAGAGTTATCAAGCTGTTGATCTGGGGAAGAGTGTATAGAATTTCATTTTTTTTTTATTTTTTTTTTTTTAAAGAAGAGAAACCTAGACACAAAAGTGGGGATCTGATGTAAAAACTCTTTAGGTCGGTTTCTTCTCCGAGCAAACCAGGGAGTGACCTCTGATCCCCAAGGGAAAAGATGTTTGAATGAGTTATTTCCCTCATTGGAGGCCTGCTCCACATTAAGTACTTACCCAGACACTTGTAGGGCACAACAATGTGGGTGTGGCCCTTGCACTGCTTCTTGCCTTTCTTACACCAGTTGTCAATGCTGACTGGTTGGTTGGCTTCTACCACATTTGTAATCTGAAGCTCTGGATAGATCTGTTAAAAAACCATATGCTAAAAAACACAGATCAAGATACATGCATGCTAACACACTGGCAAAAACACAAAGTGACATAATAAAAGTACTCTCAATAAGGAATACTGGGGGAGTGGGGGGGAAGAGACATGAAACCAACTGGTTCTCTAAACTAAAGCAAGCTCATTCACCTTAACTGGGTTAAGGAAACCTAAGGTGTAGAATGCATTAATATGATTGCTATGTCTTGAAGTTCTCCACAAGTCTAGACACTGGCTTATATTTAGTTCGTGCTACCTAAACAAGATGCAGTATAGTTCTATCAGCCTTGTAAAATAGTCATGAAAGTTTGCCAGCCCAGCCAGTCTGTTCTACCACCTGCATCATGCTACCCAAAAGAAATAAAAATTTACAACATTACGAGTTATTTGCTTGTCAGCGTTCCTCATCTCAGATGAGGGGATAAATAGATTTTGCAAGGCTGAGTATCTAGAGCCTATTGGAGAGGGAAGGGAAGTTTGTAAAAAGAAATAAACACCTTTCCAACACTGTCAACATTTTCATAAAAACGTTTTCCTAGTATTTACCAGCTTTGTGTCAGCCTGAACGTAACGCCAACAACAACAAGACTGAACTTCGCATTTCATATCGACTCTAAATATTTGGTCTTGGAATCCTGACAGCGGTTAAATCAGAATATGTGCAAAATGGTGTACGTGTACATGCTGGTTTTGGTCATAAAGAACGCTCGAAGGACCCCAATGAATTAGGCACCCAAGTCCCACTGAATTTTAATGAGACTTAGCAGCTACCTAGCTCACTTCAGCTCCTTTGAAAATCCGAGCCTAAGTCAATGCCCAGATAGTCTTTGAGAAAAGGCTCTCAACAGAACTTTTTTGGTTTTCAACTGTACACTGACGTTCAAAATTATGGAAACGGCATGCCACAGTGGTAAAATACGTCTTCTGTTTGAGCTTTCACCCAGCAAAGCTACTAGGTGGGGAACTCAAGTGATGGTTTAACCACAAGATTAACAATTATCTGGAAAGCAGTTAACGCTCAGCTCCAGAGCACAATCTCCTCACCTCCTCACAGTATTGTAGAATTTCTTCCTTTGTTCCAAAGCAGCTCTTGGTCCCAGAAGTATCAGGCTCCCATTTCCCAGTCTGGATATTCACATGCATATTTAGCTTCCCACAGAACATGGCAATCTGAGGCTCAGCCACAGCAAATCCTGTTCCAGCATTGGCTGCAAGCGCCTGTTAAGAGAGATGAAGATACGTTTCTTCATATGAAGCAGTTTGTTTCATGTGCTTCAGAGAACTAGAATTGTTTTAGGCACCTTTAAAAGGGGTACAAAGTTTTCTTTAAAGCCTTGCCACCCTTCCTCTATCATTCCACAGCATTAGATAGTTTAGTAAAGACCAATACAGTACAAGTCATTTGCAGATTCCAGAACACACTTTGGGGCACAGACTTCTGGAGAGATTCAAGAGCTCACCTCCAAACAACATCACTTTTCCTTTGTGTTGGTAACAGTTAACATGGGAAAGTCCTTGGTTAAAAGTACCCAGCAAGGGCTCTTGAAACCCACCCAACAGCAATTATACTCATTCCTGTGTATCCCAACAGAAAGACCTCCCACAAGCTCCGGCCTGCTCCGAGTTTTAAACCGGCTGGTGCTGAGAAATGGAATTGGGGGGTGGAGGCAGTTGAGTCTCAGAATCAGTGTTTTTTTTTTTAAGTTAAAGAGAGTCAGCCCCCATAAATACATGGTGCAGGAGCCAAGGAGCTGCTAATGAACTCTACAAAGCCTGCCATCCTCTCCCTCCTTTAGTGCATTACTATGGATATTTGTATTGGCACAACCTTGATGCAAAATTCCATCGTCCACTCCATCCACCACCAACTGAGATTGGAGTCATACGATACGAAACTTGGAGCACATGCCAGTGCAGACCTGTCTTCTGGGCACACAGCAAATGCAGCAATGAAGTGAAAGCTCAGGCTGCTGCTTCTGAAATCTTGCTAGCTGCCCAAGAGGAGGGGATTAGGCAGACTCATCATGCAACTGAGTTATTAAACTGATCAGGCCGGAGTTATACTGGAAATTCAACATCCTGCTTATTTTTTTAATAGTCCTTGTAAAGTGATGAGGCTAAGGCAGGTGGACCACAAAACCCACTCCCAAATCTAAACCAATTCAAGCACTGAACATGGACATTTGTTATAAGTGTTTCAGACAAGGGGACTAGCAGCAATTAGAGAAGAAGCATTACTGCCTCAGGGCTCCTTTTCCCTAGCAGACACTGTGGCTTTAAGGCCACTAACCTTCCCTGCACATTTAGCCTTCCACGCACGCACACACACACTCCATTGCCTACAGGTCCCTATTAACCTATGTCAACAAGAATAAATTTAAAGCAGGCAGTTGAACCATCAAGTGAAGACTTCAACTGGATCAAGCTGCAGGCAGCCACCAGTTGTGATATATTAGAGAAACTAGCCTGCACAATGACTAGTCACAGACTCCCCTTCTGAATCACTACCAGAGAAGATATTGCAACACACCTTGAGACAAGAATTGTACAGCAATGAGCATACTGTTGGCATTTAGGCGATAAGGTCAACTCAATATTTACACATTTTTCCTGGTATGGCCACAAGAATCTACAATTACCTCTTGAGAGTTAGGCTGTCCTCAAGTAGACAGATAAGGGACTGGCTGCTATTTACTCAAACCACTTAACCCATTGGGGTAGATCTTCACTGCACAGCTACCTGCTGAGTCCTGCATAGTATCTGATCCACAGGGGGAAGAAATGTCAAGGGGATAGAAGGAGGCGGTGGAGCAGCTGTCTGAGTTTTAACAGTCGGATACAAGGGCTATCGGAAGAGCTCAGTGTGGAGCTCAGAGGAGCTTTGAAAAAGCACTTAAACAGCAAGCCACAGTAATGCTTTGTGGTATACTCAGCAAAGAGTCCTGTGGCACCTTATAGACTAACAGACGTATTGGAGCATGAGCTTTCGTGGGAGAATACCCACTTCGCTGGATGACATGCACCCACAAAAGCTCATGCTCCAATAGGTCTGTTGGTCTACAAGGTGCCACAGGCCTCTTGGCTGCTTTTACAGATCCAGACTAACACAGCTACCTCTCTGATACTTGTGGTATACTGTGCTCCTGCAATCTGGGGGCCTGATACAAATTGTGTGGTGCTTGGTGAACATCTATGAACAAAACACTAACAAGGCACCTATTAATTTTGTTGTGCCTGCCATACATTTAAGTTCATTACACTGTTTGACACAGATCCTATGAGTTTATCAAAATGTATGCTCAATTAAGTGGGTGCTTTCAATATGACTAGCCACGCTGCAGCATAGCAAGAGACATGATCAGCTGTTGGCCTCCTGATCTGCCACAGTTCCTTTACTTCCATACGGTATTGCAGCTGATCCCTGTCATACTCTCTCTACTGCATCCCCCTTGCCATCCGCTCAGATGCTCATGTTTCTACAGCTGGTCTATAGCTGGGCCTCTTCTCCCCACAGGCCCAGGAGATCTAATCTCTGTCTACTCCAAGCCAGAGCGCGTCTGGATCATGTAGCCGGGATGATTGGTTGGACAGTTGTGCACAAAAATGGAGAGTTATTAGGTGTGCTCCCCTAGCTGGACAATCAGAAAAAGGCATTTCAAAACTTGGCGGGGCTTTAAGAAGGAGGGAGCCTTCTGGTCCCCATTACCCCTGGGCAGCAGACTTCATAATTGCAACCAGAGCAGTCAGTGTCAAACATTTTGGGACAGCTGCTGGAAGACTGTTACGGTCAAAAGTTAATAGCTTCCACATTCACACTGTGTCATCCTCAATAGATCAATCATGACTCAACACCTCTTGGGAAGGTGGTGCTATTATGCCAGCGTAATGGAGCTTACATGAGTGGATACAAGTTTAAGTGTAGACACATGCACAACTAGGTCAATGCAAGGCAGCTTATTCAGTCTTTGTAGTGTAGACCAGGCCTCGGCACGAAAACCCATGGGATATACCCTCAAACACACAAGGGCGAATGCAGAAACACTGAAGACACAGTAATTGAAGCAGGCCTTTGCAGTGGGGCTGCTCGCACATGAGCTAGGCTAAGATGGGTGCCAATCACCCAGATTAATTTAACAGCATAGCACAGACACGGGTCTGTGGGACCCACATCCCTGGACTCCATGTTTACAAGTCTGTGCTTCAGCATCTACACTACAGACTAACATGGAAGCCAAGTTTTGGATAAGATGACTGGAGATGGGAGGGAAGACAGCACCAAGTTCCACCCAATACAAATCCTGTTAATATCCATATTCCAGGAACAGGATACTGCTAACACAAAAACATTTCCGATCTTGCTATAGCTCAACATGAGCCCTGTCCAACAATCTCTAAAAACTATTTTAGTCTGTAATTTACATGCTGGCAACTGATAAACATCCATTCTATCAACAAATCAAGCTGGCACAAATGAGCAAAATCACTCAAAAACAGAGTATCACAGTGCTGAGTCAAAAGACCAGCATGGGAGTTTCTACTACTACTATACAATGGCACCATTGTTGCTATGCATTTGTATGAACAGACAGGCTTGGATACAAAATTCCATAAGTATGACAAAGGTCAATCAACCAATGATGTATAGGACCCCGCTTACAGTTAAGACTCTCCCAGCTTATGTCTGAGACACCGTAATATGCAACAAGACGCACTGCCTTCTGGTTTATAAGCTCATTACGTGACCCCCACCTGCTTCCATCCTGGCTCTAATGCTTTCCGTAGTGCACAAGACTTACTGTGTTGCAGGGACTGAAATTTATGTTTGGCTTTCCACGGGTGCCTAATTAAACTGTGTCATTTGGAGACCATGCTAGCCAACGGATCCAACAATTCACAAATAGATGAATAGCATGTATTGTCTACAGAAATTTGAGCTGGAGTGTGTCTGGAATGCTATGTAGCACCAGAACAGAATGCAGTATTTGAGTTATGCATGGACTAAGCATGTCTGAAGGAACGGGAAGTCATACGGATCAGTATCAGGGCATTGTATTTGAAAGACGTTTCCTCAGAACAAGTATACCAAATGTGAGTAGGCACCTGTATGTGAGGGGATGCCTTGATACCACCATGATAGGCAGAAAGGTGTGGGAGACTAAATCCGTCCACACGAACTTCTGTATGCATATACACCTTGTTGAAATACAGACATCTACAAATCAAGAACATGCTGCCTCTCAACATTGATGCTACGCATTTATATTTGCTATCTTTCCAGCTTACCACCTTGGTACTATGGCAAAGATCTTTCCTCCTCAGATTGTTTAAATAGCTTGCTTATCAGTGGAGTGCCGTTACCATAGTTACTTGGAATATTTTAAAACTTAATTCACAGCCAGATAAAACTAGTGTAGTCACTTGCTCAAGTTGATCGCATCATTTTTAATCACATGGAAGACTCATGGATTGCACAGTTGCTCCAATAAGTTAATGAACTTGTATGGTATGTACAAGTTGTCTTCAACCCCAGGCAGAAGCTCTGTGGATAAGATTTAGAGATGGGAGCCAATCAGCCACCCTCCGCTCACAGCAAACCGCAGAGGTTTAACTATTTTCACATTTGTATCCTGTCCTACTTGTGATGAGAGAACATGGTGTGTACTGAACGTACACATTTGAAAGCACTCTAACAAAACTGAACAAAAATAAAACCACACCATCTCCACACTGATATTTGGCCTCAGATAGTTTTATAACAATCCACTAGAGCCTGCCAGTGGTGAGCTCTCCATTTCATGGATGTTTTGAAGTTAGTCTGAAGGGAGTTCAGCTAGGTTAAGGCCAGGTCGCTTACTGGTACCGATTTTACAAGAGGGGTATGTTGGAGAGAAGGAGCTGAGGGGAGGAACTTCTTCCCATGTGCTTTGGCACTCATGTAGGAGAATGACCAGTTCCAAATTGCAGAGTGGACTGCAAGTTGAAGACATGCATTTTTCTCATGGATTTTGTTCCACTCTGTTAAACAGCAACATCCATTTTTATTAGCGTTGGTCCCAACTGGGTAGACCTTTTAGAGGCATTTGAGATGACTCTGGGACAGGGAAGTGGTATAGCTAATTCAACTGTAGGACTCCAGCCACAGAGAGGATTACACAATAGGTGGGCAACCTTCAAAATGAAGAGGCAACCAGGCATGCTGAAGATAGGCCAGTCTTGCACATCCCTTGTAAAACAAAAAAGCTATTAAATGCTGTTCTCCCATTAGCAAGATGGGACAAACATCCATAACAGGAGCCTTAACCCCATATTTGGAGTGTTTGTGTAATAGCTATGAAGACACCCTCAGCTTGCTCTCTAGGTTACTAGATGACTTAAGATAGATTTCCCTCACTTCCTCCCTTTTTCTGTGTAATTTTGTAACTCAGTTTTCAAAAGGTTTCTAGTGCACTTTCCAAGGCTGGAAGTGTTTAATCCATGAACTGCACTTCAACATCGCTGGTCAGAGGATTTCAGGTCAATTAGTTAACTAAGTTCCTCGACCTGCCTAAGAGTTAAGCTTGGGAAACTATGGTAGAGCAATGTTGTATGGGAGTGCCCAACCAACCTCAAAGTGGAACGGTCTTAATTGTTATAGGTATGGAAAGGCTTCTGAAAGTACTGTGGAAGTAAAAAAAGAACTGACAGGGATTTGTAGGAAAATCTTAATGCATGACAGTCTCTGTTATGAAGAGTTAGGCTAGCTGTAACCCTACTAACGCAAAATTTGTAAAAGCGAAAATCGTATAAAGCAAGTAAGAAAGATCTGTGTAAAAACGGTTGCAACCTTGTGTCAATAATAAAACAGACTGGCGTCTAAATAAAAAAAATAAAATGGTCTATATATAAACAAAATGAAGCTGTTGCTTATTATTGTCTATAACTAAAGTATAAATGCTTGCTGTAATTGTTTACCTGTTGAGAGACCTGTCAAAAAAAAAAAAAAGACCCTATGTCCTACTGCACTCTCTCCCTGCTGTAGCTGCTAAACAGAATAAAGTATCTAACTTTGCAGTACCCAACCAAAAAGTAAAAACTAAGTTTTTCTCCGACAGTACAGTCATCTGTTCTTCTTTGGGCCCTTTCCATTTCTGCCAAAACTTGTGATGTGATGGCCAGAAATTAACAAGGCATTCACAACCTCATTCTCAGGGGCAAGCAATTTAAATACCTATATTGCTTTTTAGTGAAGAGTCTGATCTTAGTCACACAGTTGAGCTGCTTTTTGTAATAATGCTGTACAACTCCCAAACTTGTTTAGGTTCCAGAAACCTGCAGGCCTGCTTTCCAACAGCTTCTGTTTTAGCCCTAAGAATGGAAGGCCCTTGGAACTTGTAGTTTAGATTCAGAGCGGTACCAGAACCGAGTCCTCCTACCCCTTGCCTAGTAAAGCATACACAGGTAGGTGGAATGGAGCAGAAGTCAACTCGGGTGATGTGACCTCCTCTGAAGGATTGGAGTGTGACCCTTAAACTTGATTTTTTTCAAAAGAATTGTTACCATTCTATGTCATTTCGAAGCCTTATCAATTACTAAGGTTTCAGCAGATGCCACCTCCTCTTCACTGGCTAGACAGTACTGTAGCGAGACTGAGCAGCTAGTTGTTACCGCATGTGCAGCATGGCTGAGCGCACCAAGTACGGCTCTTTGGTGTTCAGAGGGAAGGGTTTGAAAGACTCTTTTGAAGCTGATCATCCTGTTCTTTAAAGGGACATTCTAATGAATCTTCAAATAGCATTGTTAATTTAATAAAATTAAATTGAGGCTTACAATACACCACTGAGACCTAAATGGTGATTTCAGAGCTGGCGCAGCCAGATTTCACTGTTAATATTCACAGGCAACACGCTGGCAGGAAGGGAAAGATTTTACAGATTGATGTTAGCCTTGCCAATAGAGCTTAGCTACAGGAAGCAGTTTTGATTGACAGGGCCAGAAAATGGTGGGAGAAGCAACTGCTTAGGGAGAGAACTCCAAGTGGGCCAGCTAGCTCTAACTTGCATTTTTTTTTTTTTAAATACCCTCACTGGATCAATTCCAGTCTCTAACAGCAAATGCAACACCAGAGCTCTAATATGCAACACTCCACTTGGTGCAGACAACTACCAAGTCCTCTCTCCAACTCTACCACATGCGAAATTGGGTAATAAGTTCCAATTTCAGAGACCACTCAAGGAGTGAAATATCTAGCAGACATGACAGGGCTCCCCTTGAAAGCTTTTCCTTTACTCATCTGAGCCTATTTTGCATGTAGTGTCCCCAGTGGATCAAAGTTCCATTGGTTTGAAGTCCCTTGCCTAGGTAGTAGTAATTCAGTGTCACACTGGACTGATCCTACTAGCTAAATAATGCAGTAAGGTGCTATGTGCACTAGTATTTGCACAGATGTAAGCATTTAAGGGAAGTAAACAGGAAGTGCACAGATGTATTTTGGTACAGAATCCATTTTCCTGGGGCTTGGCAAATACTGAGTTTAATGGCAATAAGGCACAGAGTTGGTTAGCTTTTCAACTTGGGATAATGAGGTTCTAAACTCATCACGGATATCACTTCTGTGGTAACACTGCCACTGTTGGTAGCGTGCAACAGGCCCCAAAGCATGTTGCTTTAAGGGGCTATTACATAATGCTATTATGGTCAGCCCTTTAGCATTCTAGTAAAAGCCAATTTATATGCACAGTTAGGCCACTGGGAAATCCTTCACTCTCCAGATGCCTCCTGATTTCTGAGAAGTCCAAGTGTAATTCAAATACTACACCGGTTTTAACAAAAAAAACTGGTAACATCCCACACTTGCAAAATTCTAGTTTGGATCCTAAACAAGGTGACTCAACATGTGGAGTGCAAACCTCTGTTCTTGCCAGTTCTGAAGGAGGTCTCAGCCATTTCAGAAACTACAATCTGGTTTACACTTAATTTAGGTTGACACAGCTCTGTCAGTCACGGGTGTAACAAAATCCATACCTGGGACTGACAGAGCCATGCCATCCTAGCCGCCAGTGTAACGGCAGCTATTGTCATTTGGGGGAGATGGCATTCAGATGGAAAACCCCTTTTGTCAGTGTAGGCAGCATATAAACTACACGATTATGCTGGCATAGCTACATTGACAGCTATGCTAGTATAATGTCTGTAGCGTAAATATGCCCTCAATTCAGATAATTTTGTCAGTGCGAACTACAAACAGGTTTCTGTCCCAATTCTTCAGCAGGCTTCAACTTTTTTTGGGGGGTGGAAGTGGGGAACACAAAGTATTCAAATTATCGTTTACTTTTCTAATGTAGAACTCTATGGGCAGATATGGGGATTTTTTTCAATCAAGGTAGAAGAGTAGCTAAGTTTCCCCTTTGTGAAAGTAAAGTCATTATGCCTTGCTTGTTGAAACAGGAACTGAGAGTTTCTCTACTAGCAGCACAATTTCTGCAGAAAGTCAAATTCAACTACATTCTGAATTTTCAAAGATTAATGTTACAGGCGGTTGTCCAATCATCGTCATTTGACAGTAGTAAACAGGTCCCAGATTATAGTCCCACAAAACCAGAGCAAAAAGGAGAATCACAGGAGCTCGGATTCATCTTTCCCCTCAAACAAAATTTATTGACGCAGCACATGTGCCGTAGGGCAGGGGTTGGCAACCTATACTATACAGATTTCACAGGGGAGACCAGCATTTCTTAAACTGGGAGTCCTAACCCAAGAGGGAGGCACAGGAGGGAGGGGGTGTCGCAAGGTTATTTTAGGGGGTCACAGTATTGCCACCCTTATTTTTGTACTGCCTTCAGAGCTGGGTGGCTGGAAAGCCGTGGCTCTAGGCGGTGCCCAGCTCTGAAGACAGCACCCCGCCAGCAGCTGTACAGAAGTAAAGGTGGCTATACCATACTATGTCATCCTTACTTCTGCACTGCTGCTGCTGGCAGCAGCTCTGCCTTCAGAGCTGGGCTCCTGGAAAGCAGCCTCCACTCTCTAGCTGCCCAGTGCCGAAGGCAGCACCGCAACCTCCTCTACAATAACCTCTTGCAACCCCCCACCCACACTCCTTTTTGGGTCAGGATACCTACAACTACAACACTGAAATTTCAGGTTTAAATGGCTAACAAAATTTATGATTTTTAAAATCCTATGATCGTGAAATTGACCAAAACGGATCACAAATTGGTAGGGCCCTAATTACGAGGGCTTGAGTGGCCACAGATCATATACAGACTGATGGCTATTGAGGGTACTCAGCACTTCAGAAGGAAGTGTATAGCCCTTTGCTGGATTGGCTTGCATGTCAGACTGGGTTTCCTGCAGGGAATGGCAGCACTGAGGCACCAGAACCAATTACTGTTATGGTGATACAAAACAGCATCAGGTATTAAGAGTTCTGAAATTTCAGTTTGCATGTGAAGCATCTTCATTTAGCTTCAGAGTATTGGAATCCATCACTGCTGTTTCTCTTTAATTATTAAGCTAGAGCATAACCGCCAGGCAGTAATATTGCTGATAAGTCAGCATACACTCAATGCAGCTTGCCTCATACTTCAGAGTAGGCAGCACAATGCAGGGATTTCTCCACCATGTTGCTGCATAGACCTGGTGTAATAATTGGGGCTACAAGTCCCCCGTCCCCCCCCACACACACACAGACAGGTGAGCACACAAGGTAAAAGTGAGTGGAAGTTTATAAAGTGTCACAATAACCTACAAGATAAGTGTTGATGGAAAAACTGCAAAAGGGAGACAGTGAATTAGGACAAACAAAAAGGACTACAGCTATAATTCAAGGACTGTGTTAATAAGTAATTGCATGCCTGGTAAACAGGACAGTGAGAGATGATAAACTGTCAGAAACTGGGCCTAACTGGTGGACAAAATAATGAGGATGGGCTATTCCACCCATCGCTCCCTTAGAGAGATTGGCTCCTGGAGCAAGCTTCAGCATCATGACTGCAACCTGCGTCATTTCCCTGGGACATTCTTCATCCTAATCTTAAAAAAAACAAAAACAAAAACAGTGTTCTGACTAGACCATGCCAGAAAGAGGAAGCCAGAGGACACTGCCCACCTCTACTTACTCCAGCTAAATCCCAAGCACTACCTGGGATGTGAGACGGTCTAGCCACTATGTATTCTTCTCCTTTCCTGTCTTATTTCTTCTTTCCTCTCTCCCTTTTTTTCCTTCTAAGACTTTGGCTCGGCCAGACAAGACTGCTTATTATGCAACACTGTCAGTCTGACTAGAGAAGCAGTTAAAAGCAATGCCCTAAAACAGCTGGAGGCTGGTACAAGTTTGCCAGGCCTCAGAATGACTGATAAGTCTGTGCTGGGCCTGTGTTTTCCCAGCAATGATGTTGCAAGTGAAAATCGGCATCACAGAGAAGCTGCATTTTCTATCTTTACTGTTCTTCTCTCTTCCTTTTGTTTGTCTAATGTTTTCTAAAAGATGAAACAGCTCCAGCCCATCTCAATTAACTTCTTTCCCCTAGAGAGGACAGTTACCACCATCTGATACCATCTAAAAGTATGTCAAACAAGAAATTTTTTCCTTCTAGAACTTTTCTCCAGCCAAAGGGAAAGCGAACAAGGACTGGTGTTAAAGTGAAAGCCTTATAGAATACTTGACATTTAAAATGCTCTGTTTTTCCTTCTTTTCTGTATCTTTAATAAAAGATAAGGATCTGAAATGGTGTGTTTGCCATGGTACTCAGCAGGCCAAGCTTTCTCTATTTACCACTGACACTCTTTACCCTGGTGCCAGTTCAGGACAGGGCTGCAGGTTAATTCACTCTTGCCAACAGAAATCAAAAATAGTGTCAAAAGGTCCTGTAGCATAATCAGACCAATTAACTTGTGTTAGTTTACTTCAAAGGAAATGTTAGTGGCATTGTCTTCACTTATCTATAACCTATTGACTGCTACTGCATTACAATATGTATATCCCAGTAATTAGTTAACCCTAGAACAAAAGTGTATGTTAGTGTTCAGATGAAAATATCCTTGATGTGTAAAGTTCACGAAAACTAATGAAGGGTGGTTGTTTGCTACTATACTATCTTTTATATTGTGTATATCCTGGTAATTAACTTGCCCATCAAACACGCTCCAGTCAAAGTAAAAAGAAGAAGAGTGCTAACTTGAAAGCAAGGGCCATTGTGTTTGACAATGGAAATTCACTGGCCCATGTGGGTGAAGTCTGTTCAGACTGTTGTCTGGAGAAGCAACTGAACTACTGATTCAAAGGAAGATCATTTATCTGATTGTTTGGACTCATACAGGGAAAGTATCAAATGCAAAGCAGAGATCCCCAGAAACAACTTTTGGGGAACAGATTACTACATCTCTGCTATAATTCTGGATTTACCAACTGACTCACTTGTTAATCTTTTTTACCTGCTTTAACCTCTCAATAACTCATTTTTCTTAGCTAATAAATCTTTAGTTAGTTTACTAGAGAACTAACTGTCAGCATTGTCTTTGGTGTGAAATCCAAAGTACCAATTGATCTGGATAAGTGACTGATCCTTTGGGATTGGAGAAACCTGATGTGGTGTGAATTGTGGCTTTAATATCCTTTTATCACAAAGCTCAGTTTGTCGGAGTGGCAAGATAGACCCTCCAGCCTAAGACTCCATGGTAAGACTGATAGAGTGATCCAGGAGTTAACGTTTGTTACTGGCTTGGTGAAATAATAATAATACAATATACCACCAGTTTGAGGAGTCTGCCCTTGTTTTCTGACAGTCTGTGTGTTCCATTCTATGCATCCGAAGTGAGCTGTAGCTCACGAAAGCTCATGCTAAAATAAATTTGTTAATCTTTAAGGTGCCACAAGTACTCCTGTTCTTTTTGCCTTGAGACTGGCTCACAATCTTTCCTGGCAGCATGACACCACCACCCCAAACCTTGTTTAAAACTAATGTTGGACAGTGACGGTTATGTTAACATCTTTGACCCTTGGGGCCTATTTATTCCATTAAAATACAATAGATCTATATTAAGTAAGCCACAAATTCCACATTTATAGTTTTTTTTTAAATTGTATTTCCTATTCTAGTCTAGAGTCCAACTAAGGGAGTTGTCACAACTGCAGCCCTTCCTATGGTGATGTAATATCCATGTATTGGGAGGATACAAGACGAACTCATTTAAATTCACTGAGGAATCTAGCAGTTCCTTTGAAGCAAAGATGAAATTCACTACTTAGCAGAATTGAAAAGCGTGGTGGTGTTTTTTTTTGCTAAGCAAGCAATCTTTAAGGCTCATGTATTCATCTCTTTTTATACCAAATATTTTACCCCCTTCCTTGGTAGGGCCAACCAACATATTAACTGTTTGTACATGGATTCATCTGGTTTTTGGCACGCAGTTACAAGTGGCATGTTTCTGCTACCCATATGGCTGGAGTGTATGTGGTTCCCTGACCTCCAGAGGAGGCTGGTCCTGGATGAGATTATAAACAAAATTGGACAGATGCCTCTACTGGGTACAGCTTCAACTGTTTCAGTCCATTCTGAGGTTATAATCTGAAGCTTTTAGGAAAAAAACAGAGCCCCAGGGTTTGTGATGTAGGATTGAACCCTTCCAGGGCACAAACGTATACAGTAGGGTCCAGAAGAGCCTTCAAGTGTTCACATGGCTGTAAAATATGCAATTGCCTGTGAAATGATGGGTTAGGGCAGGCTAGCATTCAGGAAGCTGACATTTTAATGGGCAAGCTGGACAAATCAGAGGAGTTTTATACTTTACTGTGTGAATATGATGCTTGAAATTCACCAATTTTAGTCAGATTTGGGGATTTATAACTTCTTGTTAACAGAGAAGTTGTTTTGTGCTTCAAATTTTGTTTCGTGCTTTGTTTTTCCAAGCTGCTCTTCCGGCCTTTATTTAGCAGGCTTCGTGGCTGGAACCAAGGAAGACTAATGCCTGACGCAGCAGGCAGTAAATCTACAGCCTAGCAGCTCATCCTAGCTTTATTGCTTTATTTTTTTTTAAATTGCTGATAATTACAATAATGCACATGGGCAGGGGTCCAAGACAGGAAGAATTACTGTCTGCAAGCAGATCTGGTGTGAGCTGATAATACTGGCCTGTGTTTGCTTGTGAATGTAGATGGCAGCCAAGTAGTCTTTGGCTTACTTTAACTTGCTGGAAGAGGTGGAGATTTTCATCTCTTGTCCCTTACTGACTTTTGTGATGGGGAATACAGTACAAACAGCTAATTGGAACTGAATGCAGGAGCTGCAGTTGAAATTCAAACTCCCTCTCAGCTTTGTTATCAATATACAGGCTTGATCCAGTGTTTGAAGACACTAACACTTTATATTTTCATATGCTGCAGATACTATATGCGGAGTCCTCTGGACTTGGTACATTCTTTGCTGCTTCTGCATCCTGCTTTGCCTTCCTAGCTAGAGAGGCAGAGATTTGTAAGCCTATGACCCTTCACTCTTTAGAGTGTGTTAATTGGAGGCTGTGGAAAACTATTTCCCCATCTACTCTAATTTATTATGCTCCATAAACCAAGCATTCATGAGTCATTAGGTAGATATCTGCCCATCAGATATTTTCACTCTGGAACTGCAAAGTGCAGATAGGCAAATTGTTACTGTAAGTAGCAGAGTAAATTAGCCTCAGCCAGTGGCAACTGAGCCACACCATGGTTCAGCATAGCCTTCACTGCATGCTGAAGGCTGCATAACAAAGTTCCTTCAGCATCCTTTACAATTCCTCTAGAGAGGCCGAGTCCAGATCAATGGAACTGGAACATTCCCTGAACAAATACTGCCCAACTCAAAACTGCTGTCTTTAGATTCAGTGGCAAACATTGCAGGTTTTCAGAGCTGAAGGGTAACCAGGAGGACAGTGAAGATCACATCAGATCTACCCTAACGGACACAGTGGGAGACGAGTGCTGTGTGGAGAGGGAGCAAACACTGTTCCAACCCTGGGAGATCCTATGCAACTTACCGATAAAGCCATCAACTTTCTCACTCACAACTGAAGTTTTCTTCATATTGTATTGCCACAATACAAGCAAGCAAGCAGTGAACCATCTCCCTTTTTAAATAACCTTGCTGGCTTGTTCTGTTGAAGTGCTTTTTACCTACAGGAAAGCAAAGTCATATGCAGCATGTACATAAAGGGGACCTATTTTACTGCTGAACTACAGTAAAAACTCAAGTGACCTGCCCAAGGTCACAACCAATGGCTCAGCCTGGATTAGTCCCCAGCCCTCGTAAAGGTATATACCCTGGGTGGGCACTGACCTGAGGACCAATCAGGGGAAGAGAATTTGAAACTCCTAGAGGGGAACTTTTTTCCTCTGGGGGGTCTCTGTCTTAGCCGTCTGGAGTTACAAGAGTCCAGATGTTTGATAGTGAGTATAGAAAGATACGTTGTGTCCTCACACTGTGGAGGGAAGAAGCTCTCTGTCTGGGTGGACAGGCTTATCTCCCCCGGCAGAAGGGGAGGGGAGAGGGTTCCTCCTGGGTTTGATTCAACCAGTTGAATCAGGTATCTCTTCCAGTGGAATCACAGACTTTGGAAAAAGAAAAAAAGCAAAACCCACCCAATCCAATCTCTCTTCAACCTACAAATCAACCTTCTCGGAGAAAATTTCCGCCTACAGGGCAGGGGGATGATGATGGCCTTTTTTTAAGAAAACTTGAGGAGGGTATTGGATGGATACCATCTTAGATCAATACTGGATGCTGGGCTGAGGTCACAGCTCAGCGGACAATTATCCTGGCTGGCAGCTGAAATGCCTCTGGGGCCAAATGAGCGACTTTCAACTATTCCTAACCAGGCCAGACTCCAGAATGGGCCATTCCTAATTGATTTTTTTTTTTCTGGTTAGCAAGGCCAATGTTCAAAACCATGGACGAGCTAACCCCTCCTGATGATGATGGAGGCAGTTCTTGGATTCGGAGAACATTAGATTACTACTACAAGATGGTAAACCAAAATCTCTCACATGAGGCAGGGAGATTGGAGCTCTGGGGCGCCGCGCCCCGCCCTCCGCTCTCTCTCTCAGCTCCCGATCCCGGTTGGTGGACCAGAGACTTTTATACAAGTTTATGTGGTGGACTGGAGTGGAGGGGGCTGCAATCCTCAAAAAGCGGTCTAGTTGCTAGTTCCGTAGAAAAAAGGAAAAGCAAAGCTTAGCCATCCCCAGTCCCAGTGGCGGGGCTGGAGGAAAACAAAGACAGGGAAGGGGTTTCGAAGGTCCTGGGAGGGGGAGCAGGGGCAGGACATTTGTATGTCCGGTCTTGTGGTATGCCAAAAAAGGTAGAAACCTCAAGACCAGGTCAGGCCCCCCCTCTCCCACTCCCATAATTGAGGTCCCCCATTTCAGCGAGTAGCTGTGATATTATGGGTCCCTCCCAAAAAGACCCCCAGAGACTCTGCCCTGCTGGAGAGAGAGCTTAAAGGATGAAAATCAAGCAAAAAAAAGGGTATGTATGATACACACACAGAGAGTTCCTTCAAGGTAGGAGACCAGGTCATGGTCTTGAAGGCGCAATACTGGCAAGTACCTAGAGATGAACCGCAGGAAAATCTGCCTCTCATCACCCATGCAGGGTGTATGAGTTTTAATGTCTTCCATTCGGATACGGATGCACCTGCCACCTTCCAAAGGATGGTCTATAGGGCGGATTGGGAGACTGCAGTTGCATATACCTCGAGATGTGGCCATTTTTTCTGATTCAGTCAAGAAAGCCTTTACAGCTTAGGCGATACATCATGTCGACCCTGTCTTAAGGGCCCCAGACTTTGATCTGAACGGGGGGGAGGCGTACTCATGCAGGAAGGACCGGATGAAAAATGTTACGCCATTGTTATATGCCCTGGAAAAGCCAAACATGCGCTAAAGTGGCTTTTCACACCAACACAAGAACAACAAGAAACTTCTCCGCTGGAGCTTAGCTCTCCAAGACTTAGTTTAGAAAGATACGTGTGTCCTCACCTAATAATCCTATGCTTGCAATCTCATTTCACCAATCTGTGTAATTTGTCTCTCTTGTACAGTAAGGATAATTATTGCTTTCCCACGGGAATTATCTGATCCAGAGAGAAGCCAACGATGTCTTATTCTGAACTGTGTACTTACTTGAAGAGAATAGGTTATATTTATTTTATAAACTAAAGCCCTATTAAAGCAGAAATCAGAGACTACTCCAAGGAAAGGGTGGAGGATGCTCAAAGCTTTTAGCAGTATCCCTCTTCTTCAGTAACACTGCAGGAGGAGATGGAAATCGTACAATTATCTTATCACTTTATGTATACTTTATCTTGAAAAGTGATCTAGAGCAGTTTTAGATCCTTGGACACCCATCTTACTCAGTGACTACAGATCCCCCATGAAATCTAGAAGGTCCCTGGTACACAACCGACTTAATGCCATCTTATTACATTTAGCAAGTGTGTTCTGGAGTAAAGCAGCTTCGGAAAGGTGAAGCCATTTGCTTTTCCATTACTAACCAAGCTTAAAGTTAACATGACTTACGATTTCGTTAGTGTACAGGCTTCACTAATATCAGCACAACTCTAGGAATAGCATTAATGGCTGCTAAACCACCTGCTGAAGCTCTTACGGATTAAGTGATATTCACTAGCTTAAAATGTCTCTGCTAGATAAGGCTGCATGTGAATGTGTTTACTGGTGCATACTTACCCTCCCTGTTCTAAAATAAGAGCTCTACCACCACCTCAGGAACAGATATAAAATAGACCATGATGTGTAAATCTTATTCCAAACCAAAACTATGCCCCAAAACCACACACACCAATACAAACCTCAAAAGATATTTGGGTGAAAGTCTTTACACCTTTTACTAATCAATATAACTGGGATATCCATATAAACCAAGAGACTTTAGTAACATACAGATTTGTTCAATCTGGTAAGATACTGTTTTACCAATTCTAACGTAATGAGTGCCCCTCTGAACAGTCAGTCCAAAATACTGTTTATTTTAGAGAGCTAATGAGCATGGTAGGTGCTTTACAGAAAACAAAGGTAACAGGTCCATGCTTCAAAATGCTAAAAGTCTAAATGATTGTCTTTATAGACAAGTGGGGGGATATATATGACAAAGCGGAGTGGCTGGAAGGACAGGGTTTACCAGTATATGAACTTGTGGTTACTCAGGTTAGCCACATGTCTTATCAGTTCTAGTATTGTGGGTTGGGTGGTGCTGCAGATGAGTTTTTTCTCTATAAAGATTTGAAGAAGGCAAGCATGAAACTGAAGAGCTTTTTAGGGTGTGTTCTGTCTTGTTGCCCTTGACACTTGGAAGAAAGTACAGAAGTTTAGAGGGGAAGAAAGGTAGGATCCAGTTCAGTACACTGATTCTAACCATTTGGCAGTTCAAACTAACCTCCTATGAAGAACTTAGTTGGTACTTGGGCTGGACAGCTGTGTGCGCATACTGCAACTGTTTCAGAACTTGTCAGTACCGGTTTGACATCCTAAAGTTCTGCAACTAGTTTAAGATGGAAGGCCAGGTGAAGCACCAGTTCTCCTCCAGTGTGCAGAGATGCTTCAGTATATTAGAATGTATTAAAGCCTTTTGCTTCCAGGTCATGTTGATCCCTTCCCTCCTCCAAACCCTCCCCCAAAACTGTCAACATTCTTATACAGGTTTTAAACAAGCTAGTCCTTGCAATAAATATTCAAATTCTTTGGAAGTGAAAACCTCCTGAAATACCCAAATCTGAAAGTATCAGAATGTGAAGCTATCAAACAGGCAAGTAATATGTTTTTAAAGCATCAGCTTTTCATACTATGCTAATGACATTCCCCTGAACGTAGAAAGGCCCACCGCTTAAGAACAGGGATACTTTATTCTTTGCTCACAGCCCTTAGGCTCTGCCAAATGTGTGCTTGATCCCAACTAAAATTAAACATGTTTCTTCCCCCCCGCCCCTCCCCCCCAAAAAAAACAGATTGAAAAAGCAAGGCTGTCCTCTCATCTCCAAACTGCTGCAGTATAAATACTGCAATCTTTAAAATGCTATTAAAAGCATAGGTTAATTGTATAAATTACAGGCCTATGAAAATAGCCAGCAGCTGGTAGATGTCTGAGAGTGACAGTCTTTTTTACAGTGCTTAGTCTCTACCGAGTTTGGAGATGGTGCTAATTAGAATTACATCTAAATGCAGAATCCTACCCCTGCTATTTATTCCAGCCACTGTCTAATCTTGATGTAAACTGTAAATTTAGACAGCACCTCATGTTGCTGTTTACACAGAAAACCCTTTGACTTCAGGCACCTGAGTAGATGCTGTGGTGATAAGTGCTTTAGAAACATGTGTATCTGCTATTTCTAGGCTGCCATAACAAATGATTCAGTATGATTCATGCCTGAATTTACTAAGCCACAGCAAATAAGATTTTTATTTCTCATTGTGAAACACAGGGCTTGAGGGAAAATCCACTTGACCTATTCCAGTAACAAATGAGGAGAGACTCTTTTAAGTGGAGGATCTGGGGCCAGCAGCTTCATTCAAAACTAGTCTTTCAATAAAAAATGGTCCCTAGCACTTAGGTTGCTACAATGACATCACAAATATGAACCCACTCAGTGCAGCCTTCCCAAATCCTCGGACAACTCCAGTGCCTTTGTTGCTGCTCCAAGTTTTGGCAATCTGTAACAGAGCGAAAACAGCTATTTCGACCACACTAGGCAGCAGTAAGCAGGCACATAATTTCCCTCCACTGTCATTCAGAAGGGCTATGACCAAGAGAGAAGGATTCAAGGTTGAAGATGGTCTTACGGGGCTGGGGAGTAAGAATTTTATTCTCCTCCTAACCAAGCAGAAACCACAGGCCGGGGGGAGCAGAAAGACTAAACACTCCTTATTTAAGTATTCAGGAAGTATGGTGTGGGAGAATTGGAAGGGTCAATATTTGTCATCCTTTCCAGTAATTACAGTGGTGCAATGTAAAAAGCCAGAGTTTAGTGTGAAAGAAAGAACCATCAGCAGAGTCCAAGCACTTCCTTCCTCCCCTCAGACAGGCTTCTAACCTGGGCCTTAACCCTGGACAATGTGCCCTTTCCCTTCTGTCTTTTGGATGAGCCTCTAGGTGTCTGGTAAGATTTTCAAGCCCAGATTTAAAGCAGTTTCTGCAATGTTTCTGCACCCTCGGAGACCCCTAAAGGTGCTCAAGGAATGTCATTTCTGCCACCCTCACAGATGACTGGATACCTTCCTCTTAATCAGATAAGTGTTACTGCTATTACAATCGGAGGCACTCTAGTGTCTGACATACCAGAGACAAACATGACGCTTCCACCACATGTAAATGGATGGCTACAGGAGTGAAACCAAGAGGTTTACACAAATGTGAAGCCCTACCACCAGAGCGGCTTTGGGTGTGCTTAGAAATGTATAAGTCACAAGATTATTTGCTTTTCCCCCTGAATGGAGACATATCGACTAAGTCTCATCATGGTGCAAGAATGCACTGCTTCAGTTTGACTTGCATAGTGTGATGCAATTGTCTGTCCAAGCTCAGGAGAGGAAGTAGACAAATGCTGAACTAAGGCTTGCTGTCTAATTGAACACTGAGCTGATCTGCAATCATGTTTTAACCACTCAGTAAGAATGGCCGGTCCTATGTATAAAAGACACAGATATCTTTTGCGCAAGCGTTCAAGACCCACCGTCTCTTGAGCCACCTGGGAGATAGTCCAGTGTTTCTAGCCAATACTGCCTTCCCATCACTGGAGAACTCAATTCCCAAAGAACTGCAATTGCCTTGTGCTTTAAAAGTTATTCAGCACAGCAACACTATTAGTTTAACTGGCACAACTAAAGATCAGCAGGAGGTGATCCATTAATTTTTTTAGTGATTAAATACCTTCAAGTCAGATTATTCCCTATCAGACTGTGTATGTATACGAAAGTTACTTATATTTCCATCTAATTTGGATGTCTTAACATTTTCATTAACCTTTTTCCAGAGCTATGAAATCCAATTGGCTGCCTTTCATCTGTCCCAATCCTACTGCACAATAATGTGCCTCTTAAGGCAAATAAGTGTGTGCATGGAGCATGGGAGGAGAGAAAAGTGACAGTAAGGCTTCCTTTGACACAGGTTACCAGCTAGTATTACTCTGTAAAGGTTTTGTATAGTAATGTAGGGCTGGAAGGAACCTCAAGAGGTCCACTAGCCCAGCCCCCCACACGGAGGCAGGACCATGTATATCTATACCATTGCTAACAGATGTTTGTCTAACTTGTTCTTAGAAGTCCCCAGCGATGGGGAAATTCCACAACCTTCCTTGGTAATAAATTCAACTATTTAACTATCCAGTCTAGTATGCTGACTGGAACTTTCTGGTGAAAAACAGATGTGTTCAGACCTAGTTAAACTAGAATTAAAACCATTACGTTCTCAGGCTGGAAGCTCTTGGAGGTAAGGATTTCATCTTTGCAGGTGTACATACAATGTACAGTTTGGAGCCTCTGGCCTTGCTATAATATAAACACTAAGTGATCTACTAATTGAAGGGAGAAACTAAAAACCATAACGCCCTACTAGTTAGTCACTAAATGTAAACAGATAAGAATTATTTAGTCACACCACAACAACTGAAGTCTCTCCATTTTTGTTGAGAAAAGGAAACTTACAACAGCTTTAGGTAGCTCAAACTTTCACTAAGCAATCATAACTAGTTTAGCAATAACTTGCTTCTGAAACACTAATTTTTCTGTGTTTTTATTCAGTTATTAAAATGCCATGTTGGGGTTAGACCAGCATTCTGAAATGTCTGTTGATTGCAGTGAATAGTTACTCTAAAAGGAGCTGCAGATCTCTATTTAGAACAGTTTAATGCTATTAGAAAATTAAGTAATTTATAGCATATAGTAAAAGGGATTGGATCCTAGCCCGCTTAACTGGTTTTACTAGGTCCAAAAAGTCAAATTAGCTGAACTGACTTTATCAAGTGCTCTCATAATTATTGCAGCACTACTGAAGTGTAAATCTGATCTAAGCAAATTATTTAACTGTTGCACTTTGTACATGCACATCTGCTTTTTAAATGCACTGGGGTTTTATAACTCTTGAGTTTATTGAACTAGGTTGGACTGTGGTATTGCCAAGTGAAATCAAGACTAAGTGGGAGAACTGCCTTTAATCTTCATCAAAGAGCTTTCTAGCAGTTTTCAACTCTTGCATTCAGCTTCTTGTTTCAAGAGGAAGGAAAACACCATATATGAACAGATGTGCAATTGCCTTGAGGTTTCTTTGAAGGATTCCCCCCACCCGCCCAGGGTTCTACCTCAGTCTTTAACTGCTGAAGTTTTATTGTAGTTGAATACCAGGTTGGTGGTGGAAGCTGCTTACAGCTGGTAGTCCAAGTCTTTGGTAAAGGGATTCTAATAAACATGGTGCTTTGTAAAGCCCTTAAAGCTTTAGAGTTTGACTATTATTGGTCTGAAGTTTTTAGTATAAAGCAGGAAGTTCAGCTAGTTTTTGCTAACAAGTGGGTGAAGTCATGCAAACATGAGCAATTTTCCCAGACTGTATGCAATAGCTTGTCTGAGGCTAATCCAGAGTGACCTCTAGAGCCAGGTCCAAAGTATCTAAACCCCAAAGCACTTTTATCCCTAGACAGAACTTCCTCTTGAAGTTGCTTAGCTGCTTTTAAACATGGTCTTGTGGGAGCACACAAGGCTCAAGTACCCACAAGCCACAGGAACACAAGTTTCAAGATGAAGAAACTTATGGAGTTTATTCACTATTTTGAATGAAAAGATTGTGGGTAACTGCCTCAGAAATAGTTTTGTGGAGTCACCTTCTCCTAAAAAAGGCAAACACTGGGTATGGTTTTCCTGTGTAGATTTTTCTGGGTGCTCAGATGCTTCTTGCTAGAGGTAATATGAGTATGAGGTTGCTGGGGAAACAATTGGGGGCACTTCTTGTAAAAAGCATGCACTTCAATGAGTTTGCCTTGATCAACAAGTGGCAAAACAAGCTGGGTACTGGACAACTGAACAAGCTTTAACTTCCTTGCATTTAAAAAAAATCCAGACCCAGATGACACCAGAATTGCTGACTTAACACACAAGTCCCATCAATACCGTGCCGATTTGAGGGCTGATCGATTCTAGTATTGATTCAATAGGTCATTTCAGCCTGTGGGTAGGAAACCTGTGAGCAATTTCAGAGATTTTTTTCAAAGTCAAAGTATGGAAACATTGCATAAGTCAATTTCCCATTATGGCCCCAGGGTAGACTTTTTTGATTAGCTGACTCTAGACATGGTCCACTGAGGCCTTTTATGTTTCAGACATTCATGAAAGTGTATGCGTCTGAACCATAGGGATTAATCTCACTGAAATCAAGCGAAACACTGCAGTGGATTAGCCCCGTGAAACAGAATATTCTTTTCATGGGCAACCGATCTGCCACTTGAGATGTATCCACACTGAAATTACAGCTTGAACATGCAGAAGCCCACAAGATAGGAGAACACATCACACTGGTGCCCTGCATGCTTCAATAGCCTTCTGTTTAACATGTCAAAAGCAAGATCCTATGCCCAGCATTTCAGGCCCTTAAGAGACCATAGTTCAGCTACTTTTGAGTAGCTCCATTCATGGCCCAAAACTGATGTGCTTAATAGGGACACAGATTTACATTTGATTGAGCTTAACTATATGACAATGGAGGCAGGGAATGTTCAGGAGAGGACCCAATATTATAGAAATCCATAAACAGATGTTAGGACAGTTGAGTATGGACTCAGTCTCAGATCACCATGTAAACATGTGACCTGTCCACACAAAGGAGACTCAAATTACAAAGTAGCATGGAGATGGAGAGGAAAGTAATTTAAACTAAACTAATCAAGTAACAGCTACTGAATTAACAGGCAGAAGAGAACAGGGTACTTCAGAGGTTAACCTACAGTGCAATTCTAGACAGGATCTGGAGTCTAGATACCAGTGTTGCACCCAATAGAAGTATTGGTACACACAAGTTTTCTATAAATCAGCTACCTTGTGTGTAGAAATTGATTTTTTAAAAAAAAAACAAAATTCCAACCCAGATCTCCTACATACTGAATTGCTGGCAGTTTTGAGGTTACACAGCCCCCTATCCATACCCATCCCCACAACTTGTGGGGAGGCTGGAAGCTCCTTCAAGTAGTCAGAATAAGATCTCTAGTCAAAGGGAATGGTCAAGCAGCCTGAAGATCAATACCTATAGTCTGGAACCACAAATCCAAATCATAGAAATGTCAATTCAGTCCTTTATCTTTTCCTTGTTTTTACTTTGTTCAGGTCTTTTGGAGGTGACCTTAGTGTCCACACACAGCACACAACCCTCCACTTCAAAATATCTGCTTAGAGTAGGAGTTGGTCCCAATGGACCCTGAACAAGAGCTTTTCCTCCCACAATTGTTGTGCAGTGTGCTCTGCATCAGTTGATCATATTTCAGTGGTGTAGGTAAGCTTTGAAGCCATTTAGGATTCTTTAGGATGAAAGATGCTGTATACACACACTCACTTATTTTTCTAACTAAAATGTTCCACTAGACTGAATATACTATAGTAGTGCACTCTATTTCCTTATTTCATGCATTCCCCATGCCATTTGAGAGATTTGCCTCTTCAAGAGTCTTAATAAATGCTATTTTTATCCTCTTTGCATCACATATAAAAATGTATTCTGCAATGAGAGGGGCACATTATTGGAGGGATGTCAGTCTAACCTTATTAATGATTAAAATATTTGCCCAAAGCACACAGAAATCCTCATCTCATTCCAAAGCGACTATCACAAGGCAAACCTCTGAAAAAGCTTGAAATACTCCAATACAGTAAAAGCAGTAAGTGCTTATAACACTGAGCTACCAGCCCACTAAATAAGTTTTAGATACCCATCAAAAGTCAAGGGCCCAAATTCAGGAGGAATCTCAGCCTACAGGCAAATCAGTACCTACAAGTTCAAGTTGTAGCTATGAAAGTGATTACACAAGGCTTTCTTAAGTGCATACGGTTCAAACTTGAGCTACCAACAGCTGCATGCATTAAACTTGTCTCACATAGTTAATATACAGTTAGCTCCAGCTGGCAGCTATGTCCTCACTGTTTTGTGATCAAGTAAGATGGAATAATCATGTCTATTACACCTAATAGCAGAAAAGCATGAATAAAATAAGCCACTTTTTTTTAAAAATGGGAGTTTAACTCCAAGAGCTCCCTCAAAATTAGTTACAGGCAAGGTGAAAAATCCAGCTGCAGTCAGGACACCAGGCCTACCAAAAGTAAAAGCCACTAAGTTGCTTTGAAACAACTGGTCTTCCACTACCTCTCTTTACTGAAAGAGATGCAATCCAAGGGCTAAAGATTTAGGGGTGTTTTCACAATGTCTCTCTAAAGAGAGTGATTTAGTTGCTGTTTACATTCTCTAACAAAAATCACGTTCTCCAAATCTGAATTCCAGTGCCCTTGAGGTCAATTACACAAACAAACACACACAGTTTGTGCTGTGTGGGACATGCATTAATGTAGTGTCCTGTACTACTTATCTGAAATAAACGAGTGAATTAACATGATGCAGCTGCCATATGGAAGGTATTTAGGGGGGGGTGCGCGCGCACACTGCTCGGGGCCTATTCTGTTTCTCTTAACCTGAGAAAAAGATGTTCTGAGGCAAGACCAATGTTTAAGGGAACTTTGTAAAGACATAACTAATCTAAAGTGAATGCACATGAGGAAATAGCACTAATGAAGCCAAGCACCACAGATGGATTCTTTGGATTCTTCTAAGTGTAAAATTATCATTTTTTATTGACTTGAGTATATTCTGAGCTATGGAATACAATCATCTAGGTATAATGGAAGAGCTTGATAAACGCTAGAGCATGTAGCCAAGAACTGGAGGCCCTAAGCAAACTGTAGGCTGAGATTTAGAAAGCTAGACTCTATAAGGTCTGATATGGCTCTCTCTCTGGGCTAGAGTCATGCAGGATGCTATACTGCATCAGCAATGTGCTGCTGGAGCATAGCCATCTTATGCCTTTGCTATCTGTAGTGAAAGTGGCTGCCACCCTAAACAGAAGAGTCGCCTACTGACTAGCTTTGGTGCTGAGCAAGGACTGATGCAATTTGAACAAAGCAAAACGGATCAGTGCAGGGGGGGCGCGCGCGCGGGAGGCGCGATGACAAGTCACACTAGCAGCAGCTAAAAGGTTAGAATCATTTACCTCTCGGTACAGACTGACCCTCTCCTACTGCCATTCATACACACAGCCACCAAGGTACAAACACAAAGCTCGTAACTTTCAGGGCTTGAAAAGCTAAACACTTACTAAGACAGAACCTAACAAAAAGGTAGGAGCCCTCACTGTCCGGGGCAACGCCCTGGTAAGAAGCCCAGCTGCTAATTCCAAGCAGGGTGCTGTTGCTGGATCACTCCCATCTATCATATGCTACGGCAAGGAGATGATATACATGCAAAGGCCTCCACCAAACCCCTCTTGCTTCTGGAAAGGAGAAGCAGTCATCTACACATACCATTCACTGCTTCCTCTTACTACCACTTGCCTCTTACTTCCCATTGCAACAGCGGAGTTTGATACTCTACGCCCTTCCCCTCAAATCCATTCCGAGTCCTTTCACATCTGCATCCCCCAAGCAGTAGTAAAGTGAAATGGATGTGATTTTGGTCAGTTTTGCTGATGCCTGTGGGGTTCAGATTTGAGATAATGAAACTGACCAGAGTCCTAGTTCCACTTGCTACCCTATCCATCTAGAGTGCTGTACATTTTGTTCTTAAGGCAGTGAGGATCTTGGTGACATTGATCTCACAGGAGAGAGTTCCACAGTGATGTGTCATCTTCTGAGATAATTGCCTCCGCTACTTGCTAGTGGTTGACAGTTCCATTACTGGAGGCTAGTACTCCATTTGCAGACTCAGGAAGACAGCACTGGGAATACATATATGAGATCATCTTCACAATGAGGGCTAGGAACTCATTACTTTTAAATAAAAGCTTAGGCCACCAGTTTCTGCAGAACTGAAGTCCCTCTAATCCCAAGGGAATTTCTTTCTACTCACCACTATTGACACAAAATGCAGCTTGTTAGCAGCCAGTGCAGAGTGAGATGCCCCTTAATTATTCCAGTTATTATTTACATTGGGGGAGGTGAGGGTGTCCACAGCAGCCTGCTCCATTCCAGAGCTAATTCTTTTATGAGTCACACCCTCAAGCCTGGTCTACACTAGGCATTTAAACCGGTTTTAGGAGCGTAAAACCGATTTAACGCCACAACCGTCCACACTAGGAGGCACCTTATATCGATTTTAATGGCTCTTTAAGCCGGTTTCTGTACTCCTCCCTAACGAGAGGAGTAACGCTAGTATCGGTATTAACATATCGGATTAGGGTTAGTGTGGCCGCTGATCGACGGCATTGGCCTCCGGGAGCTATCCCACAGTGCACCAGTGACCGCTCTGGACTGCAATCTGAACTCTGATGCAGTGGTCAGGTAGACAGGAAAAGCCCCGCAAACTTTTGAATATTTCCTGTTTGCCCAGCATGGAGCTCCGATCAGCACGGGTGGCGATGCAGTCCGAAATCAAAATCAAAAAAGGAGCTCCAGCATGGACGATGCGGACGTGATCGCTGTAAGGGCAGGCAAATCTGTTCTATCAGCGCTCCGTTACAGAAGACTAAATTCAAAATCATTTTTTAAATATCTCCAGACAGACACCATAGCAGGGACTCAGCGCACTGCTGCGTGGCAAGCTTAACGGAAAGCCAAAGAATCAAATGGACGCTCATGGACTGGAGGACTCAAGCTATCCCACAGTTCCTGCAGTCTCTGAAAAGCATTTGCATTCTTGGCTGAGCTCCAAATGCTTCTAGGGTCAAAAACAGTGTCCGCGGTGGGTCAGGGCATAGCTAGGCAATTTACACACACCCCCACCCACCCCCAGAAGTGAAAGGGAAAACAATCCTGTCTTGACTCTTTTACATGTCACCCTATCTTTACTGAATGCTGCAGATAGACGCGATGGTGCAGCACTCAACACCAACATCCTTGCTCCCCCCCCCCCCCGCCATGGGTGACTGATGGTACAATAAGACTGATACCCATTGTCATCATCAGCCTATTGGCACATGGGGCAGTGCAAAAGGCCTGGTAACCATGCATACTAGCATCCGTCAGGTCGATCAAGGGCGCCTGGCCCTAATTTTTCCTGGTAGATGGTACAATATGGCTGATAACCATCATCCTCATAGCAACAGGGGGCTGAGCTTCATCAGCCCCCACCCTTCATGTGTAAAGAAAAGATTCAATTGCCCCTGGACTAGCAGCAGGATGCTGGGCTCCTCTCCTCCACACTCCTTAATGTCCTATGTGGACTATCATAGCAACTGGAGGCTGCCTTCCACTCATTTCTCACTAACAAGTATTCCTGCATTCTTTATTACTTCATCACACAAGTGGGGGGACAATGCTATGGTAGCCCAGGAAGGCTGGGGAAGAATGGAATGAACAGGTGGGGTTGTTGCAGGAGCACCCCCTGTGAATAGCATACAGCTCATAATCTATGCAGGATCTGACACTGAGCAGCTGTGCTCTCTGGTTCTCTAGTACACTTGCCCATATTCTAGGCAGGACTGATTCTATTTTTAGATACCAAAAAGGAGGGATTGACTCAGGGAGTCATTCCCAATTTTGGCTTTTGCGCCCCTGGCTAAGAGCAGCCAGGGGCACTTATGACAGCAGCAAATGGAACAGTGCAAAAGGACTGGCAGCCATGCCCATCTTATTACCAATTTATGGTATGGTAGATGGTACAATATGGCTGATAACCATCTCTGCTATCATGCAAAAGCAAAAGCATGCAGCTGTGTGCCACTGCTGAATCGCCTCTGTGAGCGGCATCTAGTACACATACGGTGACAGTCACAAAAGGCGAAACAGGCTCCATGATTGCCATGCTATGGTATCTTCCAGGGCAATCCAGGGAAAAAAAAGGCATGAAATGCTTGTTTGCCGTTGCTTTCCCAGCGGAAGGAGTGACTGACGACATTTACCCAGAACCACCCGCGACAATGATTTTTGCCGCATCAGGCACTGGGATCTCAACCCGGAAATTCAAAGGGGGGGAGGCTGCGGGAACTATGGGATAGCTACAGAATAGCTACCCACAGTGCAATGCTCCAGAAATTGATGCTAGCCTCGGACCGTGGACGCACACCACCGATTTAATCGGTTTAGTGCGGCTGCGCACACTCAATTTTATACAATCTGTTTTACAAAACCGGTTTATGTAAATTCGGAATAATCCCGTAGTGTAGACGTACCCTCAGTGTGACATCTTCCCATTTCCCTTCTACTGCAGGGAAGCAACATATAGGTAAGTATATGTGGGGAAAAAAGCGTGGGGTCTGGCAAGTCAAGATCTTATTTTTGGCTGAGTTTGTTGCATGAGCTAATGTGCTTAATTTAGATCCTGACATGGTTTCATGCTCTCCAGTTTCTAAACGTGTATGTGATCTTGCTGTGAATGAGGAACCAGACATCAAATTCAATTTCTTTAGCAGGAATTGATAAATTATGCAAATAAAACCTCATGTTCAAGTGCTGATATATTCACTAGGAGCTCAAACTGCACATTTATACCAACATTTTGCATTTAATCTTTTGAATGGAATATTTTCATCTCCCCTTCTATTTCAGGCCACAATTACTGAAAGACTGACACTAACACTAGTAACCAGCTTGCAATGAACCTCCAGTTATAGTCAGTTACATTAATTTGTGCAGATTCATTTGCCAAAAAAATAGTCCTAAAGCCATCTTTTCCCATTCATACTGGTGCTAATAAATCCAGATAAAAAGCTTATTCTTTCATTCAAATCTGGCAACAAAGCGTGCCGAGTCCAAAACCAAAACAGAATTTGATGATGGGCTTTCGTAGCTGCTGTCATACAAAGCAGAGACTAGCTACTGTTGCAAAATATGCAATTCAAATCCACTTGAAATCTCAGATGAATGCATAATGTTTATTGTAACAGATGGTATCGTCAACGTTTCTCTTTTTGCTGCTGTCACTTCACACTATGCAGTGACAATTAGTGGGATTCATCCACTAGAGAGCTGAAACAGAAATGGGATAAAGCTTTTGGCAAGGAGCTGGATCTAAAAAAATAATGCAAGAGAATATAAGGAAGAGCCTAAAGATTATTTTAAAAGGCACAAATTTGGTTTTTGAGTTAGGCATCAAGGCTCAGAATTTAATATAGGACAGATCCTGAAAAATGTTTTACCTCTAACTCACCTCAACACGACAGTAAATATTTTCTGAATGGTGTAGCGAAAACTGTTACAGAACACTGTTTTATATCCTAGCTATACTTGTGATAAAGTAGCAAGATAAATTCCAGCAATGGAGTAGCTATGTAGATATTAATGTGCTCACTAAGTAACTTCTTGAATATCAGATCTTGCTCTACTGTGCAATACAGTAACTAAAGGAAAAAGCAGGCCTAATCAGCTCAATCAGCAAGTCAGAAACAGACGTAATCACTTTTTGTGGTGGTGGGGAAATCGAGATATTCTCAGTCGGAGGTTTGGTATAAAACTTGCTTGTACTGTTGTCCCTCTTCCCCTACCTTGCCTAAGCTACAGGCCAGTGAGGTTACTGTACTGGACAAGATGGCCAGTTGCTTGCAAATAAAAAGACTTGTGGCTCATGTGTGCTTGCCTAGGGTCAGCCAGTTAGTGATAGGTATGTGAATAGTGGCTGTGTTTTAAATCACTCAGTGACCTGTGTGTTGCAAACAGTACTGCTTCTGTAATAGTTGCATTTTGGCCTCAGAGAGGTGACCTTGGGAGCCCAGCCTCCTTTTGTTATCGCCATCTGAATGGCTGGGCAGAATTAGAAAACGGCCACGAAGAACTAAGGAGGACTTTCTGCGTCATGTCATGATGCGCTCTGTGGCCGAAAAACAAGAATTGACTGAGTGGCAGGACAGCGATAAGAGGGACCAAAAGGAGAATGCGACATGCCAGAATGAAGCCACGGAGCAGCTCGTAAATGTTAGAGAGCGTCAAGTGGACACGCTCCAGGCGCTACTAGCACTGCAAACGAAGCAGCTTTCACCCTTCCCTTCACAAATACTATGGAGCGTACAGCATGCAGCTATGAGTATAGGAATATTGTCATCCGCCAGGTCCAGCCTCCCTCACAGGCAGGGCCAGCAGACCTTTTAAAGGGCCAAAAGCACATTCAGTCATTCTGCACTTGCTCAGCCTGTTGTGGAACCACTTCTTGCTGCTCTCAAGGTGCCCTGTATATGGCTTCATAAGCCATGGCATTAAGAGTAGGGTTCCCTCATGATCACAATGGGCATTTTGACTTCCCCTACAGTGATCTTCTGGGAAGAAAGTCCCTGTTTGCAACTTCCTGAACAGGCCAGTGTTCCAAAAGATGCGTGTGTCATGCACCTTTCCAGACCAGCCTGAGAACCATGCAGAAATACCCCTGCTGATTTATGTACTCAGTGGCTAGGTCGTCTGGTGCCAGATTTGGAATATGCGTGCCATCCATTGCCCCTCTGCAATTAGGGAAGCCCATTTGGGCAAAGCCATCCACAATGTCATGCACATTGCCCAGAGTCACAGTCTTTTGGAGCAGGATGCGATTAATGGCCCTGCACACTTCCATCAACTCGAGTCCAATGGTCGACTTTCCCCACTCTGAACTGGTTAGCGACCGATTGGTAGCAGTCTGGAATTTCCAACTTCCACAATGTAATCACCATGCGCTTCTTCAATGGCAGAGCAGCTCTCATTCTCTTGTCCCTGTGCCACAGGGCTGGGGTGAGCTCATGGCTTTCCTCATCCAGAAGTTCTGCAGTCACTGCTCGCCATCCGAGACAAGCATCAAAATGTGATCCGACCACTCAGTGCTCGTTTACTTGAGCCCAAAAGCGGTGTTCCACAGTGGTCAGCACCTCTGTGCTTGTGGCATTCAATCTCATATCATAGCTACTATGTGTGACAAGATCAATGTCGAACTGCTCTTGCCTTTGTAGTTTAAGGAATAACTCCACTGCCACTAATGACATGTTAGTGAGAGCAAGCAGCATATTGGTCAACAGTACAGGATCCATTCCTGCATACCGAAGAGGCAGAGCGTGCAGTACACGAACTGCTGAAAGATGGGCCAAGTGTGGACGGAAACACAGGGACTGCTGGGATGTGATGCAATGCATCACTGAGCATTGAGACAGGACCCAGGATGCCCTGTGGCCCCCTCCGCCTTTCCATATCTCTTGTGGGAGAAGAGGAAGAAATGATCTGCGGGACAGCTGCTCAGAGTGCACTGCTCTGAATACTGCTGCAAGTGGGAACACGCTATTGTGCGGGCAGCTGACAGTGTGAACAGTGGTTTCCCTTGAGCACTCTCTGAGCAGCACTATAACAGTGGGTGCTGTAACTCTGCCAGTGTAGACATGCCCTTAGTATTGTAACTGGGCATAGATCAACCCTAAAGCTCCTGTCAGCAAGGATCTACCAGAATCCCAGAGGTCAGTAAGAATAAATTAGTTTGTATCAGACTATAAGATGAAAACTCAGAGTGAAGGTGTCTCATAAGTGTCCACTTATTCACAAGTAAGGCTAAGATTGTGTCATGGTTATTTTTTAGTAAGAGTCACGGACAGGTCACAGGCAATAAACAAAAAGTCACAGAAGCCATGACCTGTCTGTGACATCTGCTGCTGCGGCTCCATAGTTCCTCCTTTGCCCACAGCAGCTGGAAGCTGTGGGGTGACCATTTCACCCCGAGAGAAAAATGGGACACATTCTATGACTTCCATGACCTCCATGACATAAACGTAGCTTTATTCGTAAGAAATAAGCACTTTTGACCGAGGAAGCCGATTTCTTGAAACAGCCCCCTTCCCTCTTATTTCTTTATTGCTACTGTGGCATTGCATTTTATTGAATCAGATTATTTTTAGTCCCTTATTTCCAGTCATTAATACACAAGGTAGGGAGTCATACTGAACTGTCTTTCTACAGTCACTTTTCAATCTAGAACCAAACAAGGAAGAGACCATCTGACCACAAGTTATGAAATGCAGAGTTACCAAATATTTTGTACACTTATCTCCTGTTTTATTATCAGTTCATGCACTGCAGTTATCTACTCCAGACCTGCCCTCCATGAGCTAACAAAAATCTTATCACATCACTTGTTTAACACTGAATCACTAACATGCTGGAATAGCAGTCTGTAGATAATTTCCTATCCAGTCTTTGAACAATCAATAAAACTTGCAAAGGTACAAACAGGTTTAGTTTGCTTTCATTTTCCATCTATATATTAGATTTTGCAGCAGTCTCTAAAACTAAGACGACAAATGTGAATATTTCTTTTTTCAAGCTCCCACCCAAAATATGTTATTTCAAAACTTGCTGGCTTCTAAAAGAAGAGAATTTTATAAGGAAATTTATTCAAACTGTAAGGCAGTTATACCTGTAGTCAACACACCCAGTTGCTGGTAGCTGAACATAAAGTTCTAAGTAGCCTATTTTTGCTACTTTGCCAGAAGAGATGAGCATCTGATGTCACTTCTGGGATGGGCAAGAGAAATTTATCTTCAGGTGCTATGCTTGGCTTCTGTCTTACAGGCAATACGTAGGAGTAAGTTCAACTACAAGAAAAGTTTCGAGGTCACTTGCCTTCCTCAAGGCACTTAAGTTAGAGTCACACAACGCTGTTGGATTTCCTGTATCTCCAGAGGTGAAAAGGGAAATATGTTGCCCCAGTGTTCAGGTGCTGTATTTCATAACATTTTAACTTTTGCACCTAAGTATAAACAAGCAGCATACAGATGAGTAAACAAAAAGGAAGAGCGAATTCCTGTTTGAGTTACTCTAGTTTAAATACAAATATTTTACCGCTGATAACAGCATGACTGCAAGTAAATGTGCTCTTGACAGGCAAATGGTGCAACTATGTCTTTTTACACAGAAAGCATATACAGGCTCATCTCTCCAAATGGGTGTTTATTTTTCCTTCAACTAAATAGATCTAAAAGGTCCACTGTAATGCTTGAAAATGAAGTGCTGGTAAGCAGCTTAGTTGCATGAGTTTCTGATTACATAAAACCCTCTAGAGTATTTTTTGCTGCTACCAAAGTTAATTTAGCTTCATTTGCAGAACTATTAGTATTTTGGTCACCCATCTAAAGTCTAAAATAAAGTGTTAAGTTGTGAATGCAATTCTGAAGGTCTGAGTTCTTTGAACTCAAACATTAGCTCAACTAGCTACGCTGCCATTTTCTATCAACTCCAGGAAGCTAGACAATGTGAAGTTAAAATGACTTCAGCCTAGTTTCTTTTGGGGAAAAGACGACTGATTTTTCACAGTATACCTGTGTGAGGTTGGACTACAGCTGAAGCACTTGAATAGTTAGGTATATAAACCTTATTCCTTCAACAGGAAAACAGCCTATTATGAAGTCCCATGGCAGACACTATTTAAGTCTCAACAGGAATTAGTCATTTAGGGCCAGATCCTACAAACACACACTTGCTGCATAAAGTAATCATACTTAGAAACTTAAATGATTAGAGGATATCACACACTTAGGTTTCATGTTACATGTTGTACTTGCATGGAGCAGTAAATTAAAAGGTTATATTTTTAAAGCTTATAGGAGTGGCAGTATGCGATCAACCGAAATTTAAAAAAGGGCAAAATACCAGAAAACTGTTTAACAGATCCAGATTCCTTTGGAAGTAAAGAAAACCCTTTCACAGAGGCACAGTAGATATCCCACTAGAAGAAAAACCAGGAGAGATTGAGTTTAAAATCTTTTCCACCTCTAACAGCTTGGTTAGTCACAATAAGTATTTTTTAAATTTGTTAAAGTCCATTAAGACATTTTATTTAAGTTTGCCTCTACCTTTGTGAGAAAGTAGAAATCTTTTTTAAAACACCCCTTAATATCCTAGTTTAGACAACCCTTAACTCAATGAAGAACATTCAGGTCCCTTGCACTGTAGGAAGAACTGCAAGAGGGGGGGGAAGAATTCCCCCCCCTCCCAAAAAAAACCTTTCAAGATTACACTCAACTCTCCTTCTCCTGAAGACAAGGTCAGTACAAGCTCAAAAGCTTGTCTCTCTCTCCCCCCACAACAGAAGTTGGTCCAAGAAAAGATATTACCTCACCCACCCTGTCTCTCTCATATCCTGGGAGAGAGACTAACATGTCTACCCCACAACTAGATATCAAGTTAGGATATCCCTTCAAGATAATCCAATTATAACATTCATGCTTTGCCTACGATCCATTTGTCACTACTGGCTGATGAATTTCCATGTAGGTATGTGATCACTCATTTAACAATATGTATTTCATGAGGAAACAACTCAGGATCCTTTAGCTACAGCACTAGGTGTGAAACGATCAGAATAATGTATAGAACACTACAGATGTCTGAAGCATCCCATCTATGAGCAGTATATCATTGTAGATTAAATGCCATGCTTTCTTCTAGAGAGCATTAATTAAAATCTTTAGTAAAATTGAGTTTTCCCTCACAAATGAAGACTGAAGGTGAACAGGCCGAAGACTACTTTAATGTTCTGAGTATTTAGTAGTTAGTGATGAGGATAGTTTAAAATGCTGCAGTCTAGCATTAGAGTTAATGGCTCAGTTTTTATATAATTGATGTGAAACTGGAAAGTGTTATGCTCCTTTTGCATTTTCAAGTTACATGAATGTAGGATCTAAGTCTGAACCTTTAATAAAACATTTGTTGAAGATGCTGCAGGCAAAGCAAGTTCTGCCTGTAAGATCCTTAGCCCATAAACCTTACAGAGAACTCTGCATCTAGACTGCATTAGACAGGTTTACAAAAGTAAAAGATTAAGACACTGAACTTTCCTTGGACTACTGGCTGTTGAGGACGACAAAAGAGCAATATACAGCAATACATGCTTTGACCCTATTACTTCTATGTTTAGGGCTAAGGAATTAAGCATTACTATTACAAGACGTATTTTTTAAAAGTGAATAAATCCACGTTCTACAAGCTGACAACAATCAATGATCAAATGTGTGAAGACAATGATTCAGAATTTGTTTTCTTTTTACACAAACAGGAAATAATGTTTCAAAACAATGACAAGCAAGCAACCTCTACACCTTAAATTCCAGGAAAGCTGAAAACATTCTCCAAAGAATGAGATTTACCTCTCTCCAGCATTTTAACTTGCAATAAGAACAGAACCTCCTGGCACTACCTTATGCATGCTTTCTATTTTGTCTTTCTTCCTTATGTGTAAATACATATCAGAGGGACCTTACCTTTAACACTCTGGAAAGCCTTTAGATAGGGTCATACTGTTTATATATGGAGACTGTGATAAAATGCAGCATGAAACTTAGCTACAAAGCTAGCTTGCTTCCAGTTCTAACAATGTGGAAGTTAAATTTGGGGAACTAAAATTTTACAGAATTGTTATTTCTTAATGTGGGAGTTGTAATTTCCCTAAGTGGTCATCTGCTGAGTCAAAAAAACAAGTCACTGAGGCTGACAGCAATGGTATAAGACATCTATATTTGAAAGTGCCCATGTGTACCAAAAAAATAATGACATTGACTAAACAATTATGCCTCAAGGTGATCTGGTTTATACCTCCCCCAAAATCCTAGTTGTTCAAGATTGGCATGGCCCATAGATAAGCATTCACAAGAGCTATATAAAAAGGCCATTAAAAATAAATCTCATTTTTTTAAATCTTGTTACGTTTGTATTACTTCAGACTCAATTACATAAAAGGTCAAGTGAATAAAGCAGAAACTTAATGTCTTTAAAGGGCTTGAGAATAGAAATGAAGGAGTTGATATTTGGAATAAAGATTAAGTTGCAATGCTTTTTAAGTAATTTAAGTCATCTGGACACACATCACTATGCAAGAGAAACCACCATTAAATAATTGCCACAACCAATGGACCAGCTCTTCTGCTGTGTGTTCATATTCCAATTTATTTAGAAGGGACCTCGTCAAAGCTGTATCTTTCATCAACACATGATAGGGCTCAGGGGAGAAAGTTTGACTGTCACCAATGACAGGTCTTTGCAGAATGCACTGTTCAATATGAAGTTGCATGTAAAGATATTTTCCAACAAAACACACTGTACTAACGAAAGGAAAACAAGTTGTTTGCAGATTACTGGACATACTTAAGACAGGGAATGGCATCTGAGATATTGAAGGGATAGAAAAATCCACCTAATGGGAACATGCCAAAGCAAAGCGCACAGTCATGCATTTTCTTACTCCAAGTAACAAATTTCTGCAAATTCTAGGAATGACCTGGCACCCATACTACAGCATTGAGCACAATTTAAAAATGTAGATTGGTGGTAAACTCACCACCAGGGTCTCAAAAAACAGTTTTAATTCTTGTCTACACTAACACTTCACAGCTGCAATTCTCACAGGTAATCACAACAGTAGAGCCTGGAGTCTCAACTGGATTCAAACTGAGTTGTTTAACCCTACTCAGAGCACATTTAAACAGTGGTAAATATGCAAAAGTTACAAGCTCCACATTCACACCACTAATTCCATGCCCTAATTCTTCTAGTGTAAACAAAGCCTTGAAATAAAATTAAGGCTATTTTTGCTTTCAAACAAAGCAGTTGGCACTTCCCACATGTAGTGCAAGCTCATAAGCAAATCTTTCACAAGGGATGTGTATAAGCAGCTGAACTTGTCTAGGATATGACAGAGGAAGTGGCCTACAAAGTTGGCAGAGGTTTTAACAGGTGCAGGAGATTAATCCAACCATCTCAGAGAAATACTAAAGGTTCTTCACTGGCAAGTCAGTGCCAAGTAATCTGATCTAGGCTTTAGCTGGAATTCCTCAGGCCAGCCTTGGTTATCGCCCTGGCAAAACACCACCAAGACAGATTTTTCTGGATCATGTCCTGTCATCAGATTACCACCACTATACATCAGACCTGTAGTAATTTTTAAACAGAGAACCATAACTCATGCAAAGTAAGTAGGTGAAATGCCATTCTCAAAGTGATAGTTGCACAGGAAGGGGGGAAAAAAAGCACCGACTATGTATTAGTTCCGCAGAACAGCTATGAGGAACATTTAAAGAAATGTTCTTGTCAGTTGGTAATTACAGAAAGCTCGGGGCTTCAGATTTTAATTCAGTGCTGCTGTAGCCGTTGTGCTTAATCAAAGCTGCTACAGTCTTATAGTAAACTAAGGTGTCAAATCAGGCCATTCATAAGTATCCACAGCATCTGTCCCTCTCTAAAATACTATTAATTGCTACATCCATCTTGCATTGGATGTATGTATTATGAAATTAGAACCTTTGTATTTGATGATCAGCATGTGCTTAACTACCTATTATGAGAGTTCACCCTGGTAGACAGATTATGTTGAAAATGGAGTCCTAAACTACCATGAGATCTTCCTATCTGCCATGTCATGTAGCTTGTTAGATTAGAGAAGTTTGTTGTTTAAGGACTTCAAGGAAGGGAGCCTTAAAAAAAAGTGTTAAACCCAAATTGGGGCGGGGAAAAAACATTTAAATATTTCCTAGTCATCAGATGCAAACTCACTGCACTTGGATAAAGCTTTAATCTGAAAGACAATGCAATAGATAATTTAAAATTGAAGATTTATTCAGAATCTATTAAGAGGATAATGAAGCCTTGACCAAATGGATGCATTTAACTGAGCTTTTCCCTATGAAGTTGCCCTCTAATAGCCTAAGCTTATAGACCAATCTGAGAAACTCACATTTCTTGTTACCATGCCAAGAATGCAGAAGTCAGTTCCCATGGGGGGTGGGGTGTAGAGGAAAAAGGTACCGTAGAGGGATTCAGCTAGTTAACCCTGAAATCTGCAACTAGACAAGAAAAGCCATTCCCAGCCTAATGCTGCAGCATTACTGTTGAAACAGAACGAAAATAACAATTTGTTTCCTCCTATACCAGGACAGATTTGCATAAACCCATCCAACTCAAGATCACAGCATCAGTTCTTTCCCCACAGCAAAAAGAAGCTTTATATATTCCAGGAATCCTAAATTGTCTTCATGCACAAAAAGGAAATTCCAGCTACACTTATCCTTTCAGATCAGAAATTGCTGCTGCTGCTTTAGAAACAACACGGTAAGATGGCGAAATGTCCTCTTTCCTACAGAACTGATACCACCTTTCCTGAACCATTGCCTACCTAGATCTGCTGGCCAATGAATATTTCATCGCTTTCTGTTACAAAAGTGCTGCCCTTGGATAGGATTAGATCCTTTCCATACATGTAAGAAACGTACGAACACTGATGACACCTTTTCCTTAAACTCAATTCGCAGACCACCGAATTAGGAAAGCAATTACACCCAGCTGATACTGGACAGCTATAACAAATGGGCAAACACTAGCCAAACATGCCTGCTGGTATGCCAGCAGTTCTACGCTATGGCCCGAGGCACTACGGCATTACAAACCTAACACAATCCAGGCGACCAAAATGATCAGAAGCAAATCAGGCTGCAAGAATTGAAATGGCAAGTTCAGCTCCGATATGTGAAGAACGTGACACCAGCGACACCCGCCCCCAAGAGGGCTTTAATCACCAGGGCAAGGGGGTAACTTCCTTTTCCAGTATCAGAGGGGTAGCCGTGTTAATCTGGTTCTGTAGAAGCAGCAAAGAATCCTGTGGCACCTTATAGACTGACAGACGTTTTGCAGCATGAGCTTTCGTGGCTTGCAGCCGAAGTGGGTATTCACCCACGAAAGCGCATGCTGCAAAACGTCTGTTAGTCTATAAGGTGCCACAGGATTCTTTGCTGCTTCCTTTTCCAGGCTCGTTTTACCCTGATTTGTTATCCGAGCCGGGCATTGGTGGGTGGGGTGGGGGCAAAGTCACCCAAAGCTCTAGAACCTGAATCAAGGGGGAGAACAGGCTGCGAAGCGAACAACACTGTTGGATCCCAGAGAGCGAGACTCCCTCCCCCGTCGGAAGGCGCCCCCACCCCCAGCCAGAAAGGGGGACTCTCCCTCCCTCTCCCCCCCCGTCGGAAGGAGCCCCCCCCGCCAGCCAGAAAGGGGGACTCTCCCCCCCTCTCCCCGTCGGAAGGCCCCCGCCAGCCAGAAAGGGGGACTCTCCCTCCTCCCGCCCCCGTCGGAAGGCGCCCCAGCCAGAAAGGGGGACTCTCGAGCCCCCTGTCGGAAGGCGCCCCCCCAGCCAGAAAGGGGGGTCAGAACAGATAAGCCGAGTGGGACAGTCGGAGGGCTGGTGAGTCCCCTTCCCCACCCCGCCCTCGGTGCCTTTCACGCGGCCTCTGCGGCGGCTCCGCGGAGGCCGGGCGCCGCCACTGCGCCAAGGCGGGAGGAGGGGGCTCTGCGGCGGGAGCACCCCCCGGGCCCACCCACGCAGAAACCCCCGGCTCCGGGCCTCACCTCGATGTAGCCGGCCAGCGTGGCCGCGGGGCCGGTGAGCGCCAGCAACGGGAGCAGCAGCAAAGCCAGTTCTCCGCTCCCCACCATCCTGCCCGCCTGCGCCGCCACCCAGCAGCTTCTGCGGCCTCGGAGCCCGGCGACAGCGGGGAGCCGCCTTACAAAGCCACGCCCACGCTCCCGCCCACGCCAATCAGAGAGAGGAGCCATGAAACCACGCCCCTGTCCCAGCCCCGGCCAATTACAGCAATTTACAAACGACCCGGCCGCGCCCCAGCTCCAGCAGCTGCCGGAGAAAGACCCTGACAGGGAGGGAGCCACGCCCATCACTCCGAGTCTCCGCCAATCAGAGCAAGCGTGACAGGGGCGCGCCACACCCATCCGTGCGGCATCCGCCCCCAAGTGCCAGCCAATCACGGAAAGAGGCCCCAGGCTGCCGGCGCCGCCACCTACCACCCAGGCGTGGGCTGGGCTGGGCAAGAGCCGGGGACTCTGCGGGTGGGAGAATGGTTCCACTAATCTCTGACTCCCAGGCCCCAGCATTATGTCCGCAGAGCAGCCGCTTTCCTAACCCCTGCAAGATATTGCCACCTGTGGTACTGCATTATTTAAGACCCCCCCCCCCCCCCATAGGACCATGCAATGAAAGAGAGCATCAGAGGGGCAGAGTTAAGGATGGCGGGGGCGGTGGGGACAGGCTTTCTGGCCTCAGAATGCTGTTGCAGCCTTAGTTTTCTGTTTTCAACGTTTTTGGATTGGATTTCTTAGGGTTTTTTAAAAGGAAGAACAAAAAGATATAACAAAAAGTATAAAAAGGAGCCTCTATAAGAGACAGAAGGAAGCTCCGCTGGTTTGCAAATAAAAGAATCAAACAGCAATCCCACAATCTGTTTGTTAATTAGTAAATTTCATAAAATGGAACAAAATTTGAACAGCAATGCCCCTGTAAGAAAGGAGAGGGCCACAAAATCCACTCAAACCCTTTTGGACCATGTTATTTATTTTTAGAGACAACATGTTGCATAACTCAGAAGTGTTTGCTACAACACAGCATGTTAGCATACAACTAACACTGTAAAACTGAAGTGTTCTTAAATATAAACAACCTTTAAATAAAACAAAGTTTAAACATAAATCTTCCACTAACCTTTTTTGCAGGGGATTATTAAATGAAAACAACAAAGGTTAAAATCTTAACTTTGATGGGCCAAATCATCTGGCTGTGGTCCCCAGACTGCCATTACCCATCCCTGGTCTATACAGTTTTACATTGGCAGCAGGTTTGGAATGTTATGCTCTGCAATTACAGATTCAAATCCCAGCATGGTGAATTCAGTTTTTCATGTTTTTGAGAGAGAAAAATTGAATAGTAATAGTAACAGGATTGCAGTAAAGCCATACTCCAAATCCGAGCTCCATCCTGTTAGGTGCTGTATAAACAACATGAAAGTACTAAGCTTCAAATCCTCAAAACTGTTTAGGCAGTTTCAACGCCCATTGAAATCAATGAGAGATAGGTGCCATTGAAGAGCTGGGTCTAACTGTGAGTGGAAAAGATTACAATATAAAAAACTGCTTTTGGGTTTGTTTGTTTTTGTTTTTAAGGGAATATCTACATTAAAGATCTCAGAGCAATTTTTGTAAAATAATATGTTTGCCCCTCGGATGTGACCTACCCCCCTTTTTGTGTAGTATGCTGTAGAACCTTAATTTTTTTGCACTTCACCAGGAAATGGTTTGATTGCAAATGACAAAAGAGCACACTGTCAACTCAAAAATAATCAGTGTAAACAGACATATTTCTCTACCTATGCCACTTCAGACATCTTAGATTATTAAAACTTAAAAATTTTTAAAAATCCTGTTTACTTGTCACATTTATAGCACTTTAATTTTTTTTTCTAAACTGAGAAAAGCAATCAGTGAAATCAATTGTATCGCTGTTGATCGTTTCACTTTTAGAGCTTCTGTGCTGTTATGTTTGAGTAGCAGCATTTCAGGTAATGTTTAAAATCAATTGTAGCAAATCTGAGTTGATGTGATTCCACTATGTATATAATTTGTAAAACACTTGAGTCCTTCAGAAAGAAAAACACTGTATAGATGTAAGCTACTTATTATTTATTTATTATTTATTGTTTGACTTTCACAATGATGGAGAAGATAGTCAAACAAAATGTAGTGGGTGAAATCCTGGCCCCATTGAAGTCAATGGTTAGGCATTAATTTCAATGGGGACAAGATTTCACTCCCTAAATCTAAAAGATGCCACTACCTAAAACAGAAATATTTTCTGTAATATAATTAAAAAATAGATATAATTTAATATACATCAGAATAACTTCAGAAGCAATTTCTAGGTTTGAAAGAATAAACATTATTTAAAACATGTATAAAACTCCATCAGAATTATTTCATGGAATAAATTAAGGAAGCGTCTGCTACAATTTACACATTTTATTCTCCATAATTTTCATAGCCGGATGTGCAAGAGTGCTTACACCAAAAAACAAAGCAAACAGAAAAATCCCAAGATATTCAGACAATTAGATAAAATTACAAACCGTTTATATTCTTTAACTTTTACATTCTTCACACACAATCACAAGTGATTTTTTTTTCCTGAAACGGATGCAAGGAAGATTGCTGAAGTGTTGTAAATGGGGACAATCTGTAATATAGATCAATAAGCAGCCTAGTTTTAATTAAAATGGCCAGCTGGTCCACTAGTCACTTATTACAGTCTCTCTTTTTTTTTTTTTACAGTACTTGAAAACCTTTAAATCTCTTTTACTGCAGTCCTCTGGCATCTGTAATCTTCTTTTAAACTTACCCAAACCCAGCTGGAATATTAATTGTCTCCTTTAAAATAATACATTTTATTGTATATACATTTTTAATGTACAATATGGGTGTATTTCATTCAACTGAATATATTTTGAGTTACATTTCTCCCTTTTACAACATTATCATTAAGGTATTTTTCATTTTCCCCAGCTCCACAAGAACACATTGTTTATATATCTTTGGGTACAGCCTCTCATAGCAAAGATATCTTGAAGTGCTATATAAATTAATGAGCTAGTAATACTTAGCATTTATAGTTATATAGCACTTTATGAGCATTAATTAATCCTCACAACTCCCCTTTGAGGTAAGTAATTTTGTAGATGGTGAAAAGAAGGAGAAATTCAGGTGTCAATTTTCAAGTGTCCACTAATTTTGGGTCCCTAACTTGGGATCTGTTAGGGCTTGATTTTCAGAGCTGCTGCAGAGATTGAAGTCAACCAGAGCGTGGGTAGTCAGCGCCTTTGAAAATCACCCTGCAGGTGTCTCCAGCTGGGCATCCAAAGGCTGAGGCGCCTAAAATTGGTGGACCCTTTTGAAAACATAGGCTTAAGTGACTTGTGCAGGTCACATAGCGTCAATATCAGAGGTCAGAATAGAACTCAGGTATCCCTCCTTCGGAGGCCCATGTTCTGTCCATTGGATCATCCACATTGCTGCTCCAAAATTATAGCGGTGTAGCAGCTGTACACAAAGACGGCAGCATCTGTGCATCCTGTAGCCCACAGGATTATTTTGCTAGCTATTATATCCTACTATCCTATTATATCCTACTAATCCAGCCAGCCGTATCAAATATGTTTCTCTTTCTGAATGAATCCATTTGATTCGTATATTTTATCAGTATTAATTCCTATGAATTTAGGATGTGTTGAGGCATATGATATGTGTTTTCTAATAATTATACATAGAATAAGTTTTGCTGAAATGCAAGAAGCCTACTGGTCTGTATCCAATAAGATTAGCTAAATAGCTAAAAGTATAATCAGTTAAGAGTAAATCAGCATAAAAGCTGGTAACCTTTGGCACAGATAGAAATGGTCCCTGAACTTTGGGGAACCAAAGGGAGGAAATATACACAACACTGATCAGGTTTATCTGGCATCGTCAACCAGTTGGTAACTGCAGGGTATACCACAAACCTGGAAGTCGCCAAGAGAGCCTAGAGTGGCAGTTTTTGGAGTGAGATAATCCTTATTAATATAAAGAGAGTAAATGTCATAATCCACTAACCTATAGGATAAGGGTACCCATAAATTTCTTAGGGTATAGAAATAAGAATTGGGTATAGTAGGTTGGGCATGAATTACATAGTGTCAGGATCCTATAAAATACCTTGTAAGAAAGGGGCTTTTAGCTCTTTCTTTTCTTTGTTCTCCTAAATTCTATAGATAAGTGGTTCTCAACCTTTTGTACTGGTGACCCCTTTCACACAGCAAGCCCCTGCCCCCCATAAATTAAAATCACTTTTTTATATATTTAACACCATTATAAATGCTGGAGGCAAAGCGGGGTTTGGGGTGGAGGCTGACAGCTCACAACCCCCCACGTAATAACCTTGCGACCCCGAGGGGTCCCGAACCCCAGTTTGAGAACCCCTGCTATAGACTATCTTCTATCACACTATCAGCTCAGCTTGTGTAGTACAGTATAACTGCTCAACATTCTTAACTATTGGGGAAGCCAGCACCAACCTGTTATCGGGCATGCCAGGAGTAAGGCTGGTTCTTCACCTCCTATTACCGGGTCCTCAAGGAAGGGTGTGAGTATGTAATGTTAAGGTACATATAATCTTTTACTGTTTTGCAGTTATAAGTTTGCAGTTATAAGTTTCATAGCATTTTATTAATCTCAATAAAGTTTTTATAAATTTGGTATTGTCCTCAGTGTAAGTGTTTTTGCCAAGCACCTCGAGAGTCCTCTTCCGATGTACAACTCTCTGAGTGCTCGGACCTTGTAGTCTGAATTGGACAAGAACGCATAAATCTTCTGGTCGGATGCGATCAGTGGCGAGCCATAACAACTAACCCATAAAATTCAGGCCAACAATCCAATTGTAACTGACTCACAGTCTTATACATCTGGAATACGGTTAATGAGAGAGGGACTCTTAGCTAGGACACTGAGGTTATCCTCAAAAAGAACAGGAGTACTTGTGGCATCTTAAAGACTAACAAATTTATTTTAGCATGAGCTTTCGTGAGCTACAGTTCACTTCTTCGGATGCATAGAATGGAACACACAGACAGGAGATATTTATACATACTGAGAACATGAAAAGGTGGAAGTATGCATAACAACAGGAAAAGTCTAATCAATTGAGATGAGCTATCATCAGCAGGAGGAAAAAAAAAACTTTTTGAAGTGATAATTAAGATGGCCCATAGAAGGTGTGAGGAGAACTTAACATAGGGAAATAGATTCAATTAGTGTAATGACCCAACCATTCCCAGTCTCATACCCATACCCACCTGCTGAAGTGAAAAAACAGATTGACAGAGCCAGAAGAGTACCCAGAAGCCACCTACTACAGGACAGGCCTAAAAAAGAAAATAACAGAACGCCACTAGCCATCACCTACAGCCCCCAACTAAAACCTCTCCAGCGCATCATCAAAGATCTACAACCTATCCTTAAAGATGATCCCTCACTCTCACAGATCTTGGGAGACAGGCCAGTCCTCGCTTATAGACAGCCTCCCAACCTGAAGCAAATACTCACCAGCAACCGCACACCATACAACATAAACACTAACCCAGGAACCTATCCTTGCAACAAAGCCCGATGCCAGCTCTGTCCACATATCCATTCAAGTGACACCATCATAGGACCTAATCACATCAGACACGCCATCAGGGGCTCGTACACCTGCACATCTACCAACGTGATATATGCCATCATGTGCCAGCAATGCCCCTCTGCCATGTACGTTGGCCAAACCGGACAGTCTCTACGCAAAAGAATAAATGGACACAAATCTGACATCAGGAATCATAACATTAAAAAACCAGTGGGAGAACACTTCAACCTCTCTAACCACTCAGTGACAGACTTGAAGGTGGCAATTTTGCAACAAAAAAACTTCAAAAACAGACTCCAAAGAGAAACTGCTGAACTCAAATTAATATGCAAATTAGATACAATTAACTCTGGCCTAAACAGAGACTGGGAATGGTTGGGTCATTACACTAATTGAATCTATTTCCCTATGTTAAGTTCTCCTCACACCTTCTATGGGCCATCTTAATTATCACTTCAAAAAAGTTTTTTTTCCCTCCTGCTGATGATAGCTCATCTCAATTGATTAGACTTTTCCTGTTGTTATGCATACTTCCACCTTTCATGTTCTCTGTATGTATAAAATATCTCCTGTCTGTGTGTTCCATTCTATGCATCCGAAGAAGTGAGCTGTAGCTCACGAAAGCTCATGCTAAAATAAATTTGTTAGTCTTTAAGGTGCCACAAGTACTCCTGTTCTTTTTGCGAATACAGACTAACACGGCTGCTACTCTGAAATCTGAGGTTATCCTACCCTTCTGGAAAGCACCTTAGTTCTATACAGAGAGGAGCAAAAGGCGACTGTATTTTAGCTTCTTACCTCTTCTAGTACAGCATCCTCCTACCACTAAGCTGCAGTGTTAGCAATGGGTATCAGGTGAAGTCCAGGCGTGGGACTTGAACTCACAATCCTCTAGCTCAGAAACCAGAGTAGCCAGATAGACATATTGTCACATTTACACAGGGAAACAAAAGATAAGTAAAATTTTGGGGCTTCTCCCCCATGATGTATTTCCCATTAAAACAGAGATACAACAAAAACAAAATGTGTTGTAACAGGCAAATCTTGCTTTTCTCGGGCAGGCACAGAGGGCTCCAGAAGCAACAGAACTAGTGCAGTTCTGCTGCACAGGGACTAGACTTAAGGGATATATACTCTTGTTGAAGAGCCAAGGTGCGTAGGACTTTTTCACATTTCCAGGTCATGAGTAGTTCAGGGAAGGAGCAGCAGCAGGGCCAACGGATCTGCTACTATAACGATCCATCAGCCACTGCCTCTTGCGGAATGGGGGAGGGGGTATAAGTGGTGGGGTCTAGAAAGGGCCATCATAGTGTTTTCCATTTCTACTTGTCTAACGCCCGCCACAGAGGATTAATTTCCCTTCAGCAGCTGTAGAATCTCTTTGCACAAAGCCTAGCTAGAAGGGGGAGACTATTAGCCCCAAATGCATTAAAAAGTGTAGCATTGTGGTTTGACAGTAGGTATGATAAACTGATATTTCAGTATCACAAGACCAGATACCCATCTGGCAGCCTAATTAAAAAGGAATGGAGTGTAACATTTTGCAAATGACATGTGGTGCAAAAAACTGTGTTTGGAACTCCTAGGAGAGAAGGAATTTTTAAAATAAAGCTTTTGCTTAAAAAAACCACCCAACTGAAGTAGTTTGGGGACAGTTTCCAAATCGCTTGTGATAAAATTAATAGGTGCTCTCTATAAAAATAGTCTGATGACATCATCTTCTGGGGATACTTTGCTAAAGCTCAGTTAGGTGCAGATTTCTATGATTGTCTTTGCTGAGTTTATCAAGAAATGTAAGTGTGAAGAGGATGATTATTTAAAGCTCAGTATTCCAGTGCTCTCGGCAAGCCCAGAATTCAAGGAGGGACTGTGGCTATCACCATGACCCACCCATGCAAAATGTCCCATTGGGAAGGTTGTTCATTTTATAAAGTCAAGGTTGTGAAATGGACGGGGAAGTGGGTAAAAACAGGAAGTGAAAGGGAGTTCTGTGGAAAGTAGATGAGTGAGGTGGCATGAGATTCCGGCAAACTGTTTGTTGTACTGACAAGCATATGACTGTATGGTAAGAACAAGGGCTGAGAGGCAAGACACTTAAGTCCTAATTCTTGGCCCTGTCACTGTGTGACCTTGAGATAATCACTCAAATTCTACTTCATTTTGCCCATTAGTAATATGGAGATATTTGTTTACCTCAAAGGAGTGAGTCAAGCTTTAATTAATGTTTCCAAACCTCCGATGAAAGATTATCTGTAAGTGAAAATATTAATTATTATCTATGTTATTGCCTACAGTTTCTAAAGAGTTCTTAACTCCACTTTGTTTGGGTCTAGTCGTGATAGTAGCAGAAACTCTCTGTAGATCAGAGGGGAGATTCTGTGCTGTGCATGGGGTACAGCACAAAACTCATAGCCCATTGACGGGTGGGGGAAAACCACCTTTGTGCCCTGCTATTCTGGGTTGCTCCAGGGGTCAGAGTGATCTCCATTGTAATGCAGACAGCCTTGGGGGCTGGGCTGCCTATGGTACCTATGGACAGCATTGCTACTCAGAATCAAAGCACTGCTATGTGCTGTGGCCCAACCCTGACACACCCCAGTACAGTCACCTACACCAAGCCTTTGTGGGGGGTCTGGGCCGGGTTGGAAAAGAGTCTTGCTTGATTAGTTTCTGTGCCAGGGGAATTTTCTCCAATTGGATCCAAGGCTTTTAGAATCCCCCTTTTTGCTGCTCTGGCCATTTTACCCAGTATACTTGTGCCAGAGCAGCAGTTCTCACCCTGTGTCTTTGATCAGCTTTTTTTTTAAATGAAAAATCCTTGTGTGTCTGTGTTTCTCCTGTAAATAATGTTCCAGTGGAACCTTTTCTGTTATTTACAACTTGTGAGTCTGCACAGCTGTTTAAAAGGAAAGAGGCCACTCCTGGCTGAAAAGATCTGCCCCCAAGGCATGTTAAGTCAATTGGTAAGGAAGGAGAACAGAAGAGGTTGAGGGGCCTGTGGTTTGTTCCAGTAGAGAGGCACTGGCAGCAGCAAGCTGTGCCAGGAGCATTTGTCTGAATCAAACTCGTCGTTGCAGAATGAGTCTATGAGAATCAGAAAGTCCTTGAATATTCCCTCTGCTCCCCTCAACTCTGCAATTGAAAGGTTGTAATTGAACTAGCCTTCAAATAGTAGTATTATATGGGGATTTTAATTAAAATCTTGATGGAAGATTTAAATGGGATTATGTCATTTGTAATAGTGGTGAATGATAGTTCCATGCAAGCTAGAAATTGCAGAGGTAGAACTGAGCCAAGTCTGATTTTAAGAGCTAAAATACCACCCAAACAAGGAAAATTTGCAGGTATAGAGATGTTTTCAGCTGTCAGTCCTCTAAGCAGCTTTGCAAAGACACCATGTAAAAATAATTTGATTGCAATTTCCTCCATGATTGTACATAACAGTCTTCCAACAAAGGCAACTACAGTAGAAGTTAGGATGAATGAAAAGCTTTTTGCCTTTCACCTTTAGTCGCATCCAGGCTTCAAAAACAACAGAGTTCATGACACAGCTAATCCAATTACAAGAAACATTGCCAAGTTGTGTTCAAACACAGCAGCTTTTTTCAAAACGCAACCAACAGTCAAATGGATGCATCTGTGCACACCTATTCTGCTGCCTGTGTTTGTGTCAGAGTTTTTCTGGGAAATCTGGGCAGCTATCCCATATTGCCTCAGCATGGAGGACATGAAAGCAGAGCAGCAGCATGTGTGGTAACGCACTCTGGGAGGAAGGAGGACTGGCCAAACTGGTTATACAGGCACACAGTGGGGGGTCCCTACCATGTGGCAATACAACCTTACAACTTGCTTTCAGAGGAAACCATGTGCCATCCTAACCATCTGACAAGGGTCAAATACACTTAAGTCCAGATTTTTAAAGGTATGTAGTTGTTGCTGTGCTCAGCATTGCAATGCCTAACTGATTTAGAAGCATAAATCTAATTTCCAAAATTCCACTGATAGTAGATGGGATTTAGATGAAGTACCTAAATCACTGTTGAAAATGAGATTTAGGCTACTAAATCAGTTAGGCATTGCGATGGTGAGTGAAGCAATATCTAAATACCTTTAAACTCTGGGCCTTAGCTACTACATTTTATTATTAAACTATGTTGTACATGGGCAGGATCAACCATGCAACTAACTACCCCTGAACTAACTGGTTATTACAAGGCTGGTGAAGAGATGTAGTGCAGACACAGCCTTTACAAGTCAGCTAGGCCCAGATGCTCAAAGGTATTTAGGCACCTATCTCCCATTTTAAATCACTAGTAGTTAGGTGCCTAAATGCCTTTGAGGATCTGGGCCCTACAGCTTGGTCCAAAGTCTATCTACCCAATAGCCTTTAGGTGAGAGTACTTATCTGAAAAACAGTAAACTCCAGTAGAAAGTCACCACCCATACTTGACATTGGTCCCTTGAGTTTGGCAATGGAACTTGCTCAGAAAAGGTCCAAGGCTCATACAGAGTCAGAACTCAAACTTGCCCTCGAGAAGATGACATTCAAAGTCACAAAGACAATACACGGGACAAGAGGTGCAAAGACTTCATTGGTAAGGACAGCAATGAAGGAAGCTTTGCTGAGGAAGTGGGTTTTAAACTCTGGTTGACGGACAGGGCTCCTGGTGTATCGGAAACAAGTGGCTGCTCCAAGGTCAGGAAAAATGGCGCAATTCTGACAGTAAAAATGACAATAACTGTTCAGAAGAAGCCTAGGGAATGAGGGGGGATGTGGGATGAAACATGAATAAATATATATCGTAAGTGGGGTGGAGTTGTGCTTAGAAGACAAGGATAAACACATGAAAGATGATGCTGCAGGCAAGAGGGAAGCTAATGCAGGGATCTGAGGAGGGGAAGCAATGTGGTAGAACGGTGAGAGATTGCTGTATTTGTGGGTAGTGGCAACTCCTTCTGTCCTTCCACACATGCCTATTTTAACAGGGTGGTCTGCCCTTTTCCATGCCAGGAGTCTGGGAACAGCCAGCCCTGTTTGAGTACCAAACCCAGCTGGGAAAGGGTCAGGTATAAAGGGCTGAGAGAGCTCAGTTGAGAGGTACTGTGCAGAAGGGAGATGGGCTCCTGCAGCAGACTCTAAAGTAGGAGGATTTTTAACACTGATATCAATAAGACCTGCAGTTTTAAAACAGACTTACAAGGATTATTCTGATTCTAAATTTTCCTCACTTGTCTCAGTCATTTGTTTGAATCCCTAAGGACTACAATGAGATGTAGCTATCTGGTAAGTTATACAAAGGACGTCTTAAGTAGAGCCCTATTGGGGTTTGATTTTTCCCTTTAAAATGCAAATAGCTGGTAGTTAATTCCCCATTTGGGAGCTAACAGCTGACTTTAAAATATGCAGCTATGATAGAAAAATACATTTCAGAAACCCCTGTAGTGTGGGTAAAGAATCATTGTTACACAAGTACAGATTATTCTAGTTAGTCAGATATCTTTATTCATCTGCATTTTAAGCACCTTCACCAACAGTATATTGAAACACATAATTTCTCCTAACTCATTACAGGCAAGTCTCATCTTACGCGGGGGTTCCGTTCCGCGGTTAGCGCGTAAAGCAAAAACCGCGTATAGTGAAACACTCGAGTTGAATGGCGGGTGGAATCGCCCGAAATACAGATGCAGTTTTTATATTGTTATTTTTCTTTTTTTTCCCCTGTTTTTGCCAACCACGCAAAGCTGAATTTGCACATGTTAAATGAGCCTAAGATGCGACTTGCCTGTATTGCTTTTGGCCAAATTCTGCACCAACATACGCCTTGGTGCAACCTCACTGAAGTGTACATAAAAGTGAAATTTGACCCTGTTGTCTACTCTGTAAAATACTGTAAAAATTATGCATCAGCACATTTAAATGTATTAGTGCAATAATCTCCCTCTCATTAAAAGAAGTCACACTTAAACATTCTGCTTTTTTGAGAACTTAAAAATTCAGCATGTATATCCTGAAAATAGAACCAGCTAACAGAAGAGTTGTTTGCCACCTTTACCTATTATACACTCACTTATTCTCAGCTTCAAAAATGACAGAAAGGCTATCCAAACCAGGTATCTATCCAACGATGAACTGAAAGTGAGATTTCCTTACTAATTCTAAAGGGAAATTTGCCATCTTATTCTTCCATTTCACCATCCTTTCAATTACAGTAATTGCCAGTTTTTCAAGTATAAAACATAAGAGAACTGAATAATAAATAATAATAATAATAATAAAAGCCAGAAAACACTTACGCCTTTGAACCAGATTATGTTTCAAAAAATCTGCATCCTAGTAAAGATGAGTAGGGTCCAGTTCTCTCCGTGCTAAATGACATTGTCTTCTAGCGAAGTCACTGGGCCTTCAGAATGTTCATGGGATCAGTCCCTAAGTAGTTAGTTTAACTAGAGTCCTTGGATCTGCTAGTTGTTCCATCTTCTGGAAAATATATTTGATTCTCACATTTTAATATGACCCCTTCCAAAAAGACACATTCGTACACACATACATACACACTGAACAGTTTTAATCCCATTCATGCCTTCAAAAATGGATTTATTTGTCATAAGGATAGCATGGAATGAATGAAATTTTGTCTAAAAAGGAATGACAAAGCTAAATGTCCATTGTAGTCTAATATTAACAAATAATATCTAGTTACAAAAATATACAGTATTTGGATAGCCCCAAGATGGAGAACATTTGCACGGCTCAGGATGGACATCAGGCTGCTCCACAGCATAAACTAGAGGAGCCTATAGTCTACTTTAATCATGATGGCTGCTGCCAATGAGCAAGGGGCCATTTTGGCAGCTGGGGGTTGGCAAGATGTCCTTGCCATGTGTCCTTTTCTGACTATCCCCCCGGCTCGCCACACTGCCATCCTTGAGTGATGAGTGGTGGTATAAGAGTTACTACCGTGACACTCCACCACCCGAGGATTCCACTATACTGGAGGGGGCAAGCGAAGCCAGTTTTAAGACCAATTTGTATAAGACACTGACTCAAAAATGCCCTAAAGCAAGGCAGGATCTAGGCCAAAGTCTCTGCCTGTATCTAAGGCCCTGATCTGGCAATGGATTCTGCAAGCATGCACCCTTGTGCACATGCAAAATGCTGTTCACTTCAATGGGCAAAAAGGTAAATCCCAGGACAGATCCCTTGGCAGAGTCACAGACTAAACAGTGCCTGCAGATCCCAAAACCTGAACAACAATTAGTTAACAGTGAAAGTATTCCTCAAAGAGGTACTTACATTTGGGGGCAGAAGGGGGGAATTGAATGTAAGAAACAAACAAAACTTTTTATGCCTTTCATCTATTTTCTTGATTTTTTTTTCTGATTCTATTTGCTTAGTATCAAAGCTATTGAAGATCTCTTCTCTCTTTAGTGCTAGAGACTGGCTTGAATCAAAATATTAAATCTAAAAAAGCCCCAAGTCTGAGGTATTTGAAATCCACTCTTGGATCTAAAATGTATAGTTTGAGTCCATCTCTAGTATGTGTTTAACTCCCACTGACAATGAGCTGCAAGATCTTTCTCTCTTTCAGCCAATCCCCTTGTATCTGATTTTGCAGTGAACCCTGAACTGGGTTTGTCTAATTCCCAGTCAGATTATTCATGCCAGGAGTGGGAATAATTGACATGGAATGCAGGCTGAATGGGTCTGAGTCAGGGCATATACATGCTAAGATCTGTGGATCCTGGCCTCCTAACTCTTGCTGAGGGCCCCCCAGAGCATCCTCTCTGCAGGTTTCTGGGTTTCCAGAACCAGATTGTGACACTGTACCTGTACCTTCTGGCTGGGTCTTTTCAGGCATATGCATACAGAGAAGGAGTCAGCCCATAATGGTGAATTTGAGAAGTCATAATAAGTAAGTAAATCCATTTATCCAGTAGCTGAATATCAGTGACATAAAAGCAGAATGTTTGGAAGCCTTCATGATCCATCGCTAACTTTGAGCACTCAGCAGTTGACTTCCCAGTGATCTGCCACAAACCATCCATCCATGTCCTCGCAGGTCGTCCCTTGGCTATGTCTACACTAGCATTTTTGTTGGCATAACTTATATTGTTCAAGGGTGTGAAAACAACACCCCTCTGAGCGAATAAGTTACACCGACAAAAGCGCTGGTGTGGATACCACTATGTCGCAGGAGACACTCTCTTGCCGACATAGCTACCGCCGCTTATTGGGGGTGGTTTAATTATGTCAACATCGGCAAAGAGCAGCTACATGGGAGATCTTACAGCGGCACAACTGCATCAGTACAGCTGTGCTGCTCTAAGGTCACTAGCGTAGACATGGCATAATGACCAAGTTAGTTTATTTTTTGTATAAACGGTTTCTCTTCATTCAAGTTTGTTCCAGTCTGAAATTTCTTCTGTAAATACAGATGAAGAAAACAGACGTGCACACTAAACTGTCCTACTTACTGTGTCTCAAATATTTGCCTATGGGGTTTTCAATAATTATATGATTCACTGGTTGGTAATGCATAGTCACAGCACCTCACCTTCTGTGTGGCAGAGGGTTCTTTTATTGCAGATCAATCAAGCAGCCAGATGTTGAAAAATCTAATAAAAGAGCATGAAGCAATAATAATTTCAAGGTGAATAAAGCCATTTAGTGTATGTTAAAGGGCTGCTGTAAAGTTGTTTAGGCCTAAATTATGCTATTGATATGCTTTTACCATGGTGAAGATTTTTTATTTCAATGAAAACAGTATTTTGTTGAGGTATTAAATTTCCCTGCAGTGTATGCAAGCTAGACATTGTAGCACAAAGTGCCTGAGAATCGGAAAATAAACTAACTAGAAACAAAACCAAAACTCACACTGATTTTCATTTTCAACGCTAAGTAAAATGTAAACAGCAAAACAAAACCCCAAAGGGGAAAAATAAATCAGATTTAAAAAAAAATCTTTCAGTTTAAATCATCGTGAATTATTAGTAACAATGGTAAAAGCATTTTGAAATACATATATACGAACCTGAGTGAAAGTGGAACCTGGGCTCTAACCCACTCACCCACACTGTGTCAGCTAGCCTGGATTGAAGGCATCAGCAAACTCTAGTGAGAGGTGTGCGTGTCTAGATGGGAGGGATGCTTAGGGGCAACATCTGGGCTAAGTCTGCATTGAAGACATATTCTCTGTGATATTTTCCAATATGTTGTGACCATCAGGCCCAATTTTAATTCTTGTGTAGGATGGAAGCTCAATGTTTTTTTGTTTGTTTAAATGGAATTAGACCCTAAAAAGTGCACTGCTTGACATGTTACTGTACACAGTATATACGTGACTATAAAAAAATAAAAACTGCTTTTCAAAAACTGGCTAGGTAATACAGCTATTAGGACTATATTTTGTCTCAATCTTTCAGATATATAACACTGTAGGTTGAGAAACCAATAAGCTGAACAAACAAACAAAAACACAGCATCAGTTTGCCATGTTCCCTTCTCAGGAACAATTGTATACATTAAGCAAAGAATAAGAGTTACCAAAACATTCTCCAGCTCAGGATTTCTACCCTAGACCTGCAGTCTTGGGTTCAAAGCCCATTTGCTCCTGGAGCAGCTTCTTTTATGGCACTATCCAAAGTGCCCCTGTATTAGAATGATCTGTTACTAAATCCTCATTTGCCCCTAAATCCTGACATAAGCTTTTATATTTTACAAGCTTTCCAAAGCAATGAATTGTATATCTGCAGTGCAGAGACAATGCAGGCAAATGAATCAAACTTTAAAAAACTGGATATTGGAATATTTTATGACTATTTATAATGCATTTCTTTTATTATTAGTTATGAAATATTACTTTCCACCTGACAAGTGGCACGGAGAAATAAAAATAAAATCAATCTGCAAAATTGCAGACATGCAGAGAAATGGCTTTTGTTTAGAATCTCCAGACTGCTTCATCCTTATTCCCAACCCAGGGACTGAACAGACATCACTAAATATAACATCATTCACTTCTCAAACATTTCCTTAATAGAGTTAATGGTGTGTGCCTCATGTCCTTCCAAAACATCGAATACACCAATACTTAAGTCACTGGAAACCAGGAAATACAGAGTCAAGGTACACACTAGCCCCGCCCCACAACCTTACCTCTGCCCCTGGAGCTGGCGAGATCCAATGAGGATATATTGTAGGAATGTTTCAGTCAGGGCTGCCCTATAATAGGCAGACATAAGTAAGCGTGCCATTTCATATGGAGTGCTGTGTCCCACAGAACTACTTTCTCATTCATCTGCATACACACCAAACTCTTGACCAAAGGACTCCAAATGTGTACCAAAAAAACCAGTCCTGCACCTGTTGCGGCATAACAATATTCAAGATAAATTCAGTATGCACATCAGATAGATTTTAGAGCATTTTAAACATTTAAAAGAGCACATAGTATCAGGGGATGAATATTGGGAAGCGAAACATCAAGTGACCCCAAATTTGCACCCCAAACTCTACTTCAGCACCTGTTGTAACATACCAGTTTTCAAGACAATGTCCCAATGCATGTGGATTATAGAGCACTTTGAAATATCAGATATTAAACCAGCATCTTTGGATTCAGGGCAAAACTTCCAGGAGCCATGCTGAATACAGGCAGAGAGCACCTAATGTGCATAACACATATTCTCAGAAAGCTACGTAGGAAAGGACTCAAGTTTACAGTATCTTGGTGGGGAGGGATAGCTCAGTGGTTTGAGCATTGGCCTGCTAAACCCAGGGTTAGGAGCTCAATCCTTGAAGGGGACATTTAGGGATCTGGAGCAAACATCTGTCAAGGACAGTACTTGGTCCTGCTATAAAGGCAGAGGACTAGACTGGACCCAATGACCTTTCAAGGTTCCTTCCAGTTCTATGAGATAGGTATAGCTCCATTTTTTTTTTAAAAAGTGCTGCTTAGGTTCAACAGACACAGTATATCACATACAGTCACCAACTACTCTGACATCAGGCTGCCTGCAAACCCTGTGACTGGCAACAGAGAAGCCCAACCCTGCTACTCACACCCAAATAACTTTCTCTGGCCTGTTAACTTGACTCAAGACCCATAGTAGATCCAACTTTTAACCTGAATAATTTTTTTAATATTGGGTTCCAGATATTAGCTGAAATCCACCCCAAATAGGTGATATAAGTTTGGGGAGGATTAGAGACATAGTTTAAGCTACTGGTGTGCACAAAAAAAGTTATAAGAACCATAAAATGTTGCTGTCATATGATTTTGGAAGGTGGGGGGTGCTCTCTTTCAAGAACCCCTTGCTCAAATTACCTCAAATTAAGACCACTAACCCTACCCCAGATCTGCATGAGGAACGCCAATTTTTAAAACAATTTGACTAGGCATTTGGATTTTAGAGCACTTAGAAAAACTGGCTGTTAAACAGTAAGTTAGTCTTAACCTTGAATTCAGTGTTTTTATTGCCCCACTATAAGTAAGAAAAGTCTAAGCAATACAGTATTAGGAGTCAGAGGGGTAACCGTGTTAGTCTGTATCAGCAAAAACAATGAGGAGTCCTTGTGGCACCTTAGAGACTAACGAATGCATTTGGGCATAAGCTTTCGTGGGCTGTAACCCACTTGGCTATAACCCACTTCGAAAGCTTATGCCCAAATAAATGTGTTAGTCTCTAAGGTGCCACAAGAACTCCTCGTTTTTTTAAGTATTAGGAATGTAATTAGGAATTTCTTGGAGGATTAATTGTTATGCATGATCCAAAGTGTAAAGCATCTGGATTCAATTGACAGAAACTACAAGTCGGGATAGAGTGATGGTTCTTTCCAGTGTGCCCAGAACTGTGAATCATCCTGTTACTCTGCCTGCTTCAGTGAGAGAGAGACTTGCTGGTGCAGGTGTCAAGCTCCCTGACACCACCAGTCTATCTGTCAGCCACCCAGACAATCTTCTCAGATCTCAGCCCACCCTTACTTTACTTTGCAGGGTAATAATAGGTGCAACCCAATCCCTGAATTCCTCTGAAAGCATCCTCCTGTAATATCCAGCCCGTCACTGGACGCCCACAGTAATTACCAGGTTTACTGTTCCCAAGGGAACAGTGTACACACAGCTTGATTGGTACAACTCAGAATCAGGTCCTTTATCACATAACAGCATAGAGATATATTTACAGTGAAACAATCATGAGTTTATGATGAAAGATTCAGATTTAAGAGATACTAAGGATAATGGACACAGAAATGGCTACATAGAAAACAAAAAGTGTAACACACTCCTTAGAGTCTAAACTTAACTGTAACAGGCTACAAGCTGTGTCTAAAATAGTTTCTCACCTAAAACAATCTCGTCATCAATCTACATGCCTGGGAACTACGGTTCATGGATGCATAGAGCACCGTCTTTTTTCCTCTCCCAGTGTTGGACAACAGGGTGCTGTTGTCCCTGTCCTCCAGTTATAGTCTAATAAACCTTTGAAGTGCACCTCTAGACAAAGCTCTTTTCTTCACCCCTGCTGCTGTTCTCTTCCTGTTGACTTCCCATCCCCCTGTATGTAAATTGGGTTCCAATGCTTAGGCTTCCAATGCTTAATCTACATATGAACCTAGGCAGACATGTGAATCTACTTCCCTTTGTCTGGCAAAACCTGTTTGTCCACCCAGCTTTCAGTACATATACACAACTCCTTAAATTTCATCCATTCATATATCTTTGCAATGATTGTGAGGATCAATTTGACATAAGCTTCAATTAGATACCATACATGGTTTTCTTTCTGGATAGATACTATGAAAATGGTGTGGTAGGTGTAGTGACTTTGTCAGGCCTGTTAGGAATTGCAAGAGAGAAGTGAACCCATTGCCAACTGGCACCAATGGGCCTTTGTGTCATAGTTAGAGATAAGGGCAATCAGCTCCATTGAGATGTCAAAAATATTCATAAAATCCATGATGTATTCCACGTTCTGTGCTGCAGAATACACAAGCACTTTCAGCTGGAACTGCAGCAAATTGTTCACTGTCAGTCTGAACATCTGTGAACTAGACTCAGGCTTATATTAGCAAATCCTAATAAGAAAAGCCATACTGGGTCAGACCGATGGTCCAGCAAGCCCAGTATCCTGTCTTCTGACAGTGGCCAGTGCCAGATGCTTCAGAGGGAATGAACAGAACAGGGCAATTATTAAGTGATCCATCCCCTGTCATCCAGTTCCAGCTTCTGGCAGTCAGAGGCTTACGGACACCCAGAGCATGGGGTTGAGTCCCTGACCGTCTTGGCAGCAGCCGTTGATGGACCTATCCTCCATGCACTTATCTAATAAATCCTGAATTGTTCCACTGATTGCAAACTGGGATTACACATGTTCAAGGCAACAATTTACAATTCCATAATTGTGGAGAAATGCTGAGCTCTAGCATACCTCAGGTTGCAAGAAGGGATAATTACATGCATTGTAAATCTGCTTCCTTGAAGACAACATCTGACCTTTGGGTCCCCAGCCTTCAGTGAAAGACTGGCTCGAACTCTGGGCATGCCTACATCATACGGCGCTTGGATGCATCTGAGTGACATGAAATGAGCTTTGATGACAATAGAATGTCCACATTTTCTAAAAATACAATTATTGATAAACTAATCAAAAAAGCAAAGGAAAAAAATGAAGGATGAGATCAAGGAACCAAATTAACACATTTTAATCTTTAGTATAATTAGCTGCTAGGGTCCGAATTTGAAATGTTCCTGTCAGGGGCGGCTCTACAAAGTAGGCTGCCCCAAGCAGCGCGGAGCGCTGCGCCGCCCTTCCCCAGTCCCGCGGCGGGTCCCCTCTTCCCGCGGCTCCGGCATCCTGGGGAGGGCGTCAATTTGCTCCGGTGGAGCTCCGCCGGCATGCCTGCGCCCGGGCCACCGGTGCCCCGGACGCGCGGCCCTGCCGCCGTCAGCCCTGCGGGTCCACAACCGGAGCCGCGGGAAGACGGGACCCGCCGCAGGCATGACTGCGGCAGGTCCGCTCGTCCCGGGCTCTGGTGGACCTGCCGCAGGCATGCCGGCGGGAGCTCCACCGGAGCCAAATGACGCCCTCCCCAGGATGCCGCCCCAAGCGGGCGCTTGGCCCGCTGGTGCCTAGAGCCGCCCCTGGTTCCTGTGCCATCAGACATTTCTTAGAACAAGGATCCGCCAGCCCTGTCTATCCTGGGCTGCTCTTTGCATCTCCTCTGTGTTAAGTCCCATACATTTTTCCTCTCCGAGTAGTGTTCGAAGGAGAGAGTCTTTCAGTCAGACACTTCTGCATGTTCTTCTGGTTGCACACTTGTCACGGCAGACACTTTTGCTTCATTCTTAACACATGTCCCAAATATTCCCATCTTCTTTCCTGGACATCTTTAGAGATAAGGGGTTGCTGAACTCGGACGGATCTTGACATCTGTTATAAATTCATTCATTTAATACCTAATATTTTTCGAAGGCATTTGCTTTCTGTACATAGGGTGGAATAGATTGATTTCCCAAACTCAGTTTTGTTTCAAAATATCTCATTCCTTTAAATTACTCACTAAGATCAGATTCTCTTCTACCAAGACAAGTATCTTTTAGAGGATATATCCAAATACATTTAAGTGCAAAGAATAAATCAGTAAAAGTGTTTTGACAATAATCCATAAGGTGGCCTAAATCAATAAGGCTCTATGCTGATGCTGGTGTTTGCCTCTGTTGAGTTCATTGCAGGATCAGTTAATTCACACAGGAAGCTGCAGTGAGATGTAGATGACATATGCAGTGCTGCCAATTTTTGCAATAATTGGTGTGTATCTTAAAGCCCCAGCACCTAGGGTGAGAATCTCAGCTTTCATTTAAAAATAGTACATTTCTAGCCCTCATCAAGGTGGAGAAAAACATAAAAACTTTATCCCTAAAGGCTCAGAAACCAAAAGGCAAATAAAGGGAACCCCATTTTTAGTCTCATGATCTTGTTTGAATGCTTGGTGATGGCAGTACCACCCGTGGTCAAATTCTGAGATCTCAGACAACCATTGCCTCAGAATGGGACTTTTGTGTGAATAAAGCCTTGTCTACAGTATTTTTTTAGCCATCAATATAGCTGCACTGGTATATGGTTTACACTGGTCTGAAGCTGGGATATGTTGCAGCAGTACACATTATATCTACACTAGGGGTTTAAACCAGTGCAGATGCACTGATACAACTATATTAAGGTCTGATCTGGTGAGGTGCCAAGCACCTTCAGCTCCCACTCAAGTTAATGGGAATTAAAGGTGCTCTGCTTCTCAGAGGATCGGCTCCTTGGCAGCTAAAAACTAGAGCTGGTCAAAAAATGTCCATGGGAAATTGTCAATTCTTGAAAAGAAGAGGAAAAGGGAAAACAATTCTGAAGCACCATTTCAAAACAAAACATTTCACTTTGAATCAACGTTTCATTTTCCAATGTGAAACATTACATTTCAATTGAGAAATGTTATATTTTTCATTTCTGAATTGAAATTTTTCAGAACTTATGATTCTGCAAAATTTTTCAATATTTCTGCTTGTTTGATTCAGGATGAAAACAAATGTCAAAATGTGGAAATTTTCCCTACAGTTACTCCGGGAAGAACTTAAAAATTGACATTTCTCATTGACAAGACTGTTCACAATCATGGAAATATTGAAATAGAGGGACTTCTAAAAACTAGGTAGAAAATTAATTTAACAGATTATTCTTATATAATAAATCTAAATAGAACAATGATGGGCACACTAAAAGTTCTTCAATATAGTAAATATTTAACTAAGATAGTATAATATTAACGTTTTCCTTGTTAATTCAACTTGTTTATTTGTAATATATTCAGAAACTTCAAAATGTTTAATTGCTGAGGTTTTGATTCATCCAGCCCTGTCTTTCTAATGGAGCTGAAAATAACATGGCTCTTTATTTCCTTAATTGTTTGTACACAACTGATCTCATTGGGAACAATATTACTCTATTGCTTCTACAGAACCAAAATCACAACAGATTTTTGTGGCTCCTACAAAGATAACTATCAACACTGAAAGAATGTAATCAGATCTGCTGATATAAAAATCTGCTAACAGGGTTCCAAACATTTTAAGTAGATGAGTTTCATAGGCAAGGGACAACTTTTTGTGCTCTAAACTGATAAATAATCCCAGACAAAAGAAAATTAGTTAAATTGGAATTAAAGCTGAAATAAATCTCTCCACTGTAGTTTTCTGGAAAAAGTCTTGAAATACAAACGCCACTGCTTTGCTACTCTTTTATTCACCCTACCGTGAATGCCCTCCATGTAATGTAATATTATTTTAATTGGGGTAGCACCCAGGAACCGCAATTATGGACTAGGACCCACTGTATTAGGCACTGTACAGACTCTAAACAAAATAGTGGTCCCTGCCATCCAAGAATTTACAATTTAAGATGGGGTCTATCAGAAGTATCAAAGCAAGATAACACAGAAAACCCTCTTGGCAATTTTGTCTGGCCCTGGGCCCCAGGCAAACTTCGTAAATGCCACCTTAGGCAGCAGACTTTGTAATTTTACATTGAAGCCACAGAAATATTGGCAGGCTAGTGGCAAGGCATTTTCCATGAAGGGATCCTTGACTGAACGCATTCCTCCCGTTGGTACACCAGAGCTTGGCTTTGTTAATGCAGACTTTCAGGGGAAACTGTAAAACTCACCTTTTCCCTTAAACTTTTATATATTGTTTATTAAACATGCAATGGAGATTTTGAAAGGATTATGTAGCCAGATCCTCAGCTGGTGTAAATCAGCATAGCTCCACTGAAGTGATTTACATGAGCTGAAGATCTTGCCCATTGCCTTAGGGTGCATTAATTTATGTCAGAGTTTTATACATTCTTATAGGGTGATGTGCCTGAGTGGAATATTTTTTATGAATGATTTGTCTGATGTTCTGAAATGTGCTGATTATATGATGGTGTCTATAAGTATGGAGTCTCTAAGCTTGTATTAGCTTGATGCTGTCTAGAAACTAACATGCATTTTTTGTGTGAGTAATGTTGCGACTTTTGTACTGAAAATGGATCCTTTGAATGTGAACTGTACTCTCCTGCTCATTTCTTATTTTGACCTTTGCACACATTTTTGCAAATATTAGAGGGCAAAATTATGGCTGTGTTGTGAAGGTGAAGTGGCCATCAGCAGTGATGAAGATGGGAGTAGGGAACTGGCTTGCTTATTTGAACACTGTTTAGAGGTTCAGGGTTTGTTTGTTGTTTTTTTTTTTAAAGGGTGCAGGTCTTCTGTAAAACAAAATGTAGAAGTTTTGTGAGCATTACGTGGACACCATTATATCTTTAAGTTTTCTATTAGAGAATGACAAATATGATTAGCTTGGTTTGTGACGATGAGAGATTGAACTGGAAGAACCAATAAAGGAGAAAAGCTTTGTTTATTTGTGTGGTCTTCTGATGCAATGATCCCCTTAATCTAAGTTTATGATGGCTTCCTTCTAAATTATTAATCTTATACCAACACCTCCACTATATCTAGTATCCTACCCTTATGGTATAAAACAGTGCAGTGTATTCAAACAGTTCAGAGGTGGTCAGTCATATGTAAATAATTCTGATAGAAATATGGTCAAGATAGAGTTGAAATTTTCCAATCTTCCAATTATTTATCTTATAGACAGACATAGAGGAGCAGCAGGGGAGTGACAAACTAGTGATGGAATGTACAATCCAATTTATGGTTCAATTTGCAAATCCTGACTCATGTAAGTAATCATCATGCATATGATGCATATGAGTAGTCCCAGTGACATCAATGAGGCTACTAATGTAAAGACTACTTACGTAACAACTCACAAGGATTTACAAGATTAGATCAATGTTCTCCATACAGATTATATAATCTGTAACCCATAATACTTTACAGAATTAGACAGTACCACAAAAAAGAATCAAATACATAATAGCAAAGAAGGGAATTCAGAGATACAGGCAGCGGAGAATAGAGGTATCTTTAGCTTAGATTTGAAATGAGGTGGAGAGTTGATGAGCTGGTGTTGAAAAAGGCTGTTCCAGGTAGCTGGAGTTGCAGAGGAGAAGGTTCTTGTACTGACAGTGGCTTTGTTGTGTGAGCGGTATGCCAATAAGCAAGCGGGGTTCAGCCACACAAGTTTTGTGAAGTAGGCTGATACACGGCAATGGGCCAAAAAGAAGCCACAAGATCACTTTCTAACTGTATTTTTAAATGACTGAGAAGAAAGCAGAATTGCTGGGAGGATGTGGGTGTATTGTACATCTGAGACGGCAGACAGCACCACTTGCAGATTTGCAGAGACCACAGGGAAGGGAATTGCAATAGGTAAAACAGGAGAAGATGAAGGAATGAATAAGAAATTCAGCTGAAGTACTATTGAGGTAGCCGTATACCAAGCTGATAATGCAGTGATGTGGGGAAAAGTTCAGGATCAAGGATTACACCAATATTCCACACAATTCAGGAAAATAGGGAATTAATTAATGTAGTTTATTCTGGGTGCCTAGGAAAATTACATTGGTTTGACAATGAAGGCCTTTCTTTCTGGGATGTGTGTGTGAACACGAGGACACTAGATAAATGGGCTCTCCATCAAAACATCAGAAACAAAAAGGATTAAAAGAAGGGAAATGTAGGCTTTACATCTGATTTCAAACACAAGAGTTGATGACTCATGGTTTTCTGTATTTGGCAGCCCTTTATATCATATGATATTGTGTATGCTTAGGCCCAATAGTTCTCTTCTGCTAAAGAGGGAAGCAAATACCCATAAATAACCCTTGGATTGTGGCCAGTGCAGGAGGAAGGGAAAGAATGGAGCCAATGCCACATATTCTTATGTGCCAAGTTATAACCCAAGACATGTCTGCATGAAAATATAACACAGTAGCATATGTATATTTAAGCAAATGTAACAACTTTCCTATTCTCCAGTCCAGAACACTAAAAAGGCACTATCAGGTAGCATAGGCCTAAAATGCAGATTTGCTTAAAATACATGTTTTCTTTTCAAACTAATATGATTAAAATGTTTTCATTAAGTTAAAATAAAATTGAAAACGAACCTGTTTTTCTTTGTTCTTAAACATTCCCTTGCTGTGTTTGCCACTCAAACATTTCAGCGTTATGTCAGTGTGAAAGTATGAAATTGACTATAATAATAATAAAATAATAATAATAAAAGGAAAAGAAGATGACTGTTTTAATCATCTAAGCAAGCACACAATATCAGCAGAGAAAAGCAAAACAGAGCCAAATCTTGCTCCCTTTACTCATACAAGTAATCCTACTGTCTTCAATTTTTAAAACTACTTTAGTTTTAATATTCTCAGGTGAAATTATTGACACAGGTAAGGCAATATGCATCTCTGATTTTTAAATTGACAGTGTCCCTGTAGGTTTTAAATTTAAATAATCTAGTAAACATTCAACATTTTAGGAGACTACTTCAGTATACACCCATTAGCCCTTCCAGCATAGAAAAACTGAGCATCATACATCTTAAAAATAGAGGTTCTGGACTAGATCCTCACCTGAAAATCAGTTCTATTGAATCAATAGTGCTACATCAATTTACGTCTGATGAGGATCTAGCCCTCTCTGTGCTCTCGATATTGATTCTCTGTGGCACTTTTTGTAAGAGCAGTGCTTTGCTTTTGTGTCCTTGATCAAAATTTCCCCTTCCCCTACTGCCCTGCCATACTCCACTGAGGAGATAACTTCTCACAAAGCAGCTGCATTTCAGTGGCACTGGATATATATCATTTGTAAAGGAATTTGAAATATTATGAGAATGAAACCTGCTAGGAAGTATTCTTTTTAAAAAAGAACTTGCCAAATAAAATAACTTTCTGGGTATGTGGTAAATAAACACTTAAGATAATTAGCAAAAAGAGTATTTTTCTGTGCCATACCAATATAAAGTCTCCCCTCACCCCTTAAAAAGAACAGTGGTAACCCCAAGAGAGAATGGAATATCAAATGGGTAGTTCAGAAACTTGACCTATGTCAATTATCCTTGATTTATTTTAGATGACATTTAAAACTCAAATTTATTATATAACACATGAACAGAAAGTAGAAGTAAATGAGACAAACGATGCAGGAGTCTCCAGAATATATCAGAGCATCATCTAATAGTCAGGTATCACCCCAATTAAATATACATTCCTTTGTGTACTGAAGTTATCCCTAATAACATTTTATAGTTTCCACTTTAGAATACCAATTTTAAGTGAGTCTATGAAGAAATAAACCAAATTTGTTTATTTTATAATTTGCAAATATCCTTTCCCAAATAATTTTGGGAGACTGCAGCTAGTGGTAGTTTTAAAAAACCCACTTTTTCCAGCCAGGCTAGACAAAACTCAGAGTAAAATGTGCATTAGATTAATAATTTTGTATTTACATGTTTTTTTATAAACACCTGTGAAGCATTTTGTGTTCACATCTGTGCTGAAGATGCTATTCAAAAATAAAAAGTGTAAATGGACTAGGATCAATGTCCTTATTATACAACAGAAGCCAACTGACCACCCCCGCGGACCCACAAAAAACAACAAGAAAATAAAACCAACATTCTCAAACAAAAAGTGAGTTTAGGTTAGATTTTAAATTTAATTTTTTCCCCTACAGAATAATACAGTGAAGAAGATGAAAGGATCAGTTATGTCATCTAGTTCCTCCCTCCATAAGCATCCCTACAGCCTACACACCAGTGCTTTATGTCTAGAATATAATAATTCCTTACATTTATAAAGCAGCCTTCATCTCAAAGAGCCTAAAAACCCATTACATATGATGCAAGCACAAGAATGCCTTCGACTCCAAAAGGCAGCCACCTCTCAATGGCAGGAGGCTGCACCCAGTGCGCAATGGGGAGGGTGGGGAAATGTAGACCAAGACTACCGGGGCAGAAGGCCCTTCTTACAAGAAATGTCCCGAGAGCAGAACGGACGGAGACACAGGATGGAAGGTCCCATCCCTGAAATGCACACACACAGCACACAGCAAATGATTCTGAACTCAGTTTACCTGGAGGATGAAGGGCTGGCTGAGTCCTGGAGTGTAGGGCCTAGAGAAAAGAGAATAGGGTGAGGGGCTGGGTGTCAGGACTCCTGGGTTCCATGCACTGCTCTGTCACTGCCAAACTAGCCAGCCCAATTCTCCATGAACTCTCTATTTGCTCCCCTTACCCCTTGGGTCATTCCCCCCCCCCCAGCAGGGGGCGCAGTTGGACTTCCCTTCTCCCCGTCTACCCAACAGGGGGCACTACTCTACTCCCCTCACCTCCTCCCACAGCAGGAGGGCGGAGCCCGACGCTGAGAGACGCACTGTGATTGGCGAGCAGGCCCCGGCGGAGCTGCGCTTGGATGAGAGCGGCGCTGTGATTGGTGGGTGGTGCTGTGGAGGGGTGGAAGCCCTGGCAAGGGTTCCCCCCTTCTTGTGGATTGGGGGGGTCTTTGCTTCACCTCCCCCCTGGGGACCCGGCCGCTTTGTGCTTTTTTTGGGGGGTGGGGTGCGTTTGCCCGGTCCCCGCGGGCTAGGGACTCCTGGCCAATCAGCATGCAGCACTGATAGCTGTTGCCAGGCAGAATATGGTAATGAGGTCCGGGCGGCCGCCCCCCCTCCTGCTCTGCAGCTACCATTGTGAGGTGAGGACAGGTGGGGGGGTTTGGGGCGGCAGCGGGGCCTGCGGCGGCGGCCGGGGTGCGGCACCCACATGGGACCCCCTCAGGTAACGCGATGGGACGGTCCGGGAGGGGACTCCGGCCCAGGGCCACCGCAGAGACATGCTAGGGGTTTGGGCTTGTTGTTTTAGTCGCACCCAAGATGGCGCCGGAGCCGGCGGCTCCTTAGCGCTGGGGCCGGGACAAACCGTTCGCTCCCGCGGGTGGGGGGGAGTAGGGCGCTGTCATTCCCCCCCCCTCTCGCAGGAGAGGTACAGTCCGCTTCTTCCCCCCCTCCCCGATCGGGATCCCCCACCCGCCCCGGACAGGGGGGTAAGGGGCTGCCCCCACCCGCGTTTCCCCCCTCCCGGATGGTACAGTCCGGACCCCGGCACCTCATTAACGGGAGGGGGTGCTGGAGCCATCTTACTCCCCCCCCAACACGCCGGGCATTTTGCCCCCGTATGGCCCGTTCATCTTCCCTTGCCCCCGTGGTTGGATCATTCCCCCTCCCCTCGGCTTCGGTCTTCTTCCTCTCCCAGCCCTTGCGGCGCAACCTCTCTGCCTCTTCCCCCCTCCCAGTCCCAGAGTGGTTGGGGCTGAGTGACCGTTGGGTGCCAGGCCAGCCGTGGGGGCTGTTGCACCTCCCGCTTTGTCGGGGGGGACAGTACTGTGTGCGGTGCAGAGACCCTTGTTCTGATTGGCTACAGGCCTCGCACCCCTATCTCTCTTTGCCCCTGGGGGGGGGGTCGCGCCCCATCCTCTGATTGGCTGGTGTTGGGGTCGTTTTGTGTGTATGTTGGGGAGACCGTTAGGCTCTAGGGCGGGGGAGCGGTTCTGCCCCCCACTCTGATTGGCTGGGGTGTGTCTTGTCCCCCTTCTCTGATTGGGGAAAGGAGTGGGGGAGACCGTTGGGCTGCTAGAGCCCGATTCTATTGGTGGGGCGGGTTTTCTGCCCAGTGCGCGCCCCCCCCCCCGTGATTGGTTGTCAGGGGCTGGCTTGGCTGGTGCCTTGTCCTGGTGTGGTGGGGACTCAGGCCCACTGGGTTCCTCCCCACCCCCAGCAGGAGGCTGGGGGGTTGCCCAGGGTGCAGACTGAGGGAAGAAGCCGGGGAGTGGATGTTTCAGAGGTGCAATGGCCGGCGCCTCCCCATGTCAAAATGAGAATGAGTTGTAATGCACCAACCTTTGCAGGACCCACATTTGACTTTGGGGTACAGGAAAGTTTCAGTATTTCTCCATTTAAGCAATAGCCATCCTAGAAATACTGTGGCAGGGACTACCTTACAGTGACTACCTATCCCAGCATTTTTGGGACTGTGCTGTTTTTTGTTGGGTGTGATCCTTCCTCCCTAGCTCATGGGACACTATGTGGCCTTAAATCACAGGCGGGGGGGGCGGCTGTTGAAATGTGCGTATATTGAGATGGTGACAATTTGGGATCTCAGTCACAGAGACAGCTTTTGTCTTCCAAATCTTATGAGGGTTTAAAATGGCATGACATTTTAATCTAGAGATTTAGCAAAAAGAGAGAAACACTACTAGAGGAAAGGAGAAAGCAATACGGAATTGGAGCAATTAGGAGAGAAAACTTTGGGATGAGTGTGGTGAGCAAGAGGAGGAATACAACCAAATGACAAATGTAGGCTGGGGTAAACCCGAACAGTATTGTAGTGTTGATATGTTTTTGTCACCTCCCTTTATGGAGATCTAAAAATGCTCTGTACCTGGATGTTCTGGACATGTCAGTTTGTGGCACATGTACTTTGACAAAGGCCCTTATTTTGCTTTTATCTTTTTCAGTTTCTGAGGCCTCTGCATTTTTTTCCCATTACTTAGCTTTATTTTACTACTAAACATATTGCTTATATAACACTGTATGGATATGTTGCTGCTTTCCGAACAATTTAATAGCCAAGGACCCTGACTCAAATTGCTTAGAATGTAAGGCTATGTCTACACTACAGCTTATGTCGGCAGAACTTAAATCACTGAGGGGTGTGAACCTCCTGAGCCACGTAAGTTATGTCACTGAGGGGTGTGAACCCCCTGAGTGATGTAAATTACACCTACTTAAGAGCCAGTGTGGATAGTGCTATGTCATCAGGAGAGCTCCTGCCAACATAGTTTCTGCTGCTTGCTGAGGTGATTTAATTATGCCACCAGGAAAGCTCTTTTCTGTCAGCATAGTGTGTCTTCACCAGACGCATTGTTGCAGCACTGTACAGGTAGACATGCCCTAAGTCTGAGCAGTTTGATGTGCGGGAGATCAGTCTTAGTACCAGAAGGCAAAGCAGTGTCTTAGTGAGATGAGAGCAAGAAATCGTTGTGAAACAAGGAAGTTTGAAGGAGACTGCACCATATTTAGTGGGCAGCATAAAGACTAGAAGGTCAAGAATGGGAGAAAGACAAAGGGAGTAGTTAGAGAAGTTGATGTGTAGCAGCTTAGCCGACAAGAGGAGGTGGAGGATGAAATGAGGACACAGATTTAGGTAGGAGTTTGATAAAGTTGTTGTAGTCCCATCAAAAAGACTAGGACTGTTTCTTTGAGAGACAGATCTGGGTACAAGTTACAGTCAGGAGTTTGTAAAAGGAATCACGTTTATCTGAGTAGAAGATTGCTGTTATAATTTGCAACCCATGTCAGTTGGTATGATTGCTTTTTGAAAAAAATCCAGCATCAGGATGTTACACTGTCCTGGGATTCATTCAAAACGCTTGATTCCCTGTTATAAATAGATTTTTAGCAGCTAAATCTAATAAACTGTGGGAAACAATTTAGGAACATAATAATGAGATTTTAGTTGATCAGATAATATGATGATGGATGTGATATAAGAACCTAGATAGATCCATTCCACACAATTTGAGTAAAGATTTGTTTGTGTTTGGCCAAATTATTCTCTCTATTATATGGTTAAATAAATTGCAACCATTACTCCTATCCTGGAAATAAACAGACTTTTGTGTCCTAGCTGTAAGTGTGATTTTCATCTCTAGTCCACCAGTGAAATATAAATCTTGTAGTCATACATTACCTGATTACAAACATCCAACCAGAGTGCCCTAGAGCCGGAGTTCATTGAAATAAATATGTTTTTGATGAATGAAAATTCAGAAAAAAGACAGCAGTCATCACTCAGTAGTCAGTGAGGTTAAACATATTGCACTTTCCAGACCTCTTGCTGCCATGAGAGCAAATTATTCCAAAGGCTCTCAGAAAATGTACTGACCTCCCATGTGTGCTGGGATAATTAAGTTAAGTGTAGGATACAGCTTGTTGCAGACACGTGTTGCTACTTTTGAGCATAATAAACCATTTTGATATTAAAAGCTGGATGACAATTCACAGCATAATTCAGCATAAAACAGGGCTTTGGAGCTGTGCTCCGGCTCTGCTTCAGCTCCAGGCGAAAACCTGCAGCTCCACTGCTCCAGAGCTGCTCCATACACCGCTCCAAAGCCCTGGTATAAAACCCACCTTGCATGATGATCTTGCTGTCCTTGTATCTGATTAGTGGTGAAAGAGAGTATTCAATGCTCAGCACCAATAGCATTCAGCTAATAGCCATTGCTGTTTTTCCTGCAAACCTCTTCTGTAGCCTTGAGTAAATCAAAGCAACCCTTTTATGCACCAGTGTTGTAAAGGGATTCTCACTGAGATATTGCCATGGCTTTATGACTCTCTGAGCTGAGAGGTGGACCATTACACTTGCATAGCTCCAGTTTTCTCCCATCTTTATCCTATCAGAGCAGGGGCAAAAAAGAATTTTTGGAAACCCCTTGATGTTGGTTTCTCTGTGGGATCTCCTTAGCTGGCCTCAGCGGGGGCACCGCTTTAGCTCCAAGGGTCCTCTTGCAGGATCTGTCATCTCCATTTGTCAGAGTCTTCTGCATATTCTCACTGTTGAGGAAAGGTGCCCTTTCCCCAACCGCAGGAATATAAAAGGGCAACACCCTTGAAATTCAGATACTCTTAAGTGTGTGTGTGTCTACTTCAGGAACCCCCATATCAAAAATCCCCATGGAAGAAGAACCAAACTATATTGAGCCCAGCTAATCCCAGGAGAAAAATGCTACCTCCAGCCACGGTTTCCAGCTAAGCAACTCTGATCTGAGACTGCCTACACTACAGTTTATGTTGGTATAACTCAGGGGTCGGCAACCTTTCAGACGCAGTGTGCCGAGTCTTCATTTATTCACTCTCATTTAAGGTTTTGTGTGCCAGTAATACATTTTAACTTTTTTAGAAGGTCTCTTTCTATAAGTCTATAATATATAATTAAACTATTGTTGTATGTAAAGTAAATAAGGTTTCTAAAATGTTTAAGAAGCTTCTTTTAAAAATTAAATTAAAATGCAGAGCCCCCTGGACTGGTGGCCAGGACCCGGGCAGTGTGAGTGCCACTGAAAATCAGCTCGCGTGCCGCCTTCGGCACACGTGCCATAGGTTGCCTACCCCTGGTATAACTTGTGTCGCTCAGGGGGGTAAATAAATCACCCTCCAACCACCATAAGTTACACCAACATAAGTGCTTCTGTGGACAACGCTGTCGGTGGGAGAGCTTCTCCCACTGACATAGATTCTGTCACTCGCCGGGGCTGGAGTCATTAAGTCAACAGGAGAGCTTAGAGTTGCTACGTTAGAGAGCTTACAGGGGTGCAGCTGCACCACTCTAAATTTTCTAGTGTAGCCATGCCCTGAGTCTCCTCATAAGGAGATGAAAGAAATCACTCTCCTTCTTTGCTTCCCTGAAAAAAAGGTGGAGAAAGAATTGCTGTGGTGGCCAAAAGATACTGGTATGGTGGAAGCTGTTAATGGATGCCATCAAGCAGGTCTTCGATCTATAGAGTAGGGGTTCTCAACCTTTTTCTTGCTGAGGGCCCTCTCAATATGGTATAAAAATGCTAGGGCATGGCAGAGGGTGGGGGGAGGGGGGACCCTTGGGCATAAGCACAGTTTTACTTCGGGGGGCCGGGGCAAGGGCTGGTGGGGTTCGAGCCAACTCCACAAAGCAAGGTCCAGGGAGAGAGCGCCACATCCATTCCCTGACTCACTTCTGAGGCCACCCAGCCTGTCTGGGCTGTAGGGGGACACAACCAAAAATATAACTCCAAGGGGGGGGCTCAGTTCAAAAAGTTTTAAAACTGCTCAGGGTGCAGGGAGAGGGTAGCTAGGGGCTGTGTACGGACAGGGGGGTAGCTCAGGGTGGAGGGAGGAGGGTACCTAGGGGCTGTGTGCAGGCAGGGTGTAGCTCAGGGTGCAGGGGAGGGGGTAGCTAGAGGCTGTGTGCAGACGGGGTAGCTTGGTGCAGGGAAGAGGATAGCTAGGGGCTGTGTGCAGGCAGGGGGTAGCTCGGGGGCAGCTAGGGCTTGTGTACGGGCTGTGGGGGGCTCCCAGTGCAGCTCCCAGCTTCAGCCATCCACTGCTCCTGGCTTGGGGGTGGGGGGGTGCTGCTGGCTTCAGCCCCGCGCCGCTCCCAACTGATGGGGGGAGAGGCCACTGGCTTCAGCCCCACGCCGCTCCCAGCTGGGGCGGGGGGGCCGCCAGCTTCAGCGCTGGGGCTCAGGGGAACTAGGTTTCAGCAACGGGGCTCCACAGCCCCCATGAAAGGGGTCGTGGTCTCCTGATTGAGAACCACTGCTATAGACAATCACAGACCTGGTTAAAGTCATGGGTGTGCTAAACACCCTTCTTTCTGGCTGGCTGGAAGGAGCAATTAAATGTTTGTTTATGAAGTGAGATAACTGAAAACTATAGAAGCTTCTGGCCAAGGCAGTAGACTGCATCACAAGGCTTGAGATAAAACTAATCCTGGGAGAGTAAGAGGGTTTCCCTGGGACTGTTTGTAACTGCAGGGGCTAGAAGATTGTTTTGACAGGCTCTGTGTAAGAGGCAGAAAGCCAGCAGACAACCAGAGAAGCAGTCATGAGCGTGACCCCGAAAAGGATCAGAGAGTCAGCTCTTTGGGCATAGAACTGACTGGAGGAGCAGACTTGGAAATAGTGACCAAGGAAACTGCCTGCTGTTTTTTGTTTCTACTGTATTCAGGGATGGAAGACTTTGTGTATATTCTTTGTAAATAAATAGGATTGAACCAAAGAATGTACCTGAGTGCACAGATAGTGTTGCCTGTTTGGTCTGAATGGTTAGCCAATACTGGCATTGTTTCTCTCCCTAATGGAAACAATGCCGGTATTGGCTAACCATTCAGACCAAACAGGCAACACTATCTGTGCCCAAAAAAATGGGAAGTGAATGTCCCGTGCTCAAACACCATAGCAATTTTTGTAGTGTAAGAACCTAAATAGAAGAGAAAAGAAATGGAATCATATGACAGGAGGAAAGCTCTTTGGAGAGCCTCTCAAGAAAGCAGTTATATAGACAGTGGACAAGGAGAAGATGTCTTTTCCCTCCAAGCAGATGGAAATATATACATAATTTCTTAGGAATACACCCTACTTTCGGGGCTTCTCTGCCTCCATATTCATTGGACCGAAAAACAAGATGACCTCGGAACTGACTCAGAATCAACTTCTTTCAGAGCACCTTGCTGTAACGAGCTTAGCATGATTCACCATGCCTAAAGATCTGTGTCCCGTGGGGAAGACTCCTCAGCTTTGCAAATCCTGGGGCTTCTGCTTTGAACAGGTAGTAAGGAATATGCAACAGAATCTCTTAGCACCCTCTCTCCCTTCAAACTCTTCATAATCAATTCTTCTCTCGTCACACTTTGTCCATTTTCCCCAAGAACTCCAGATTCAGGAAGTTAGTTCAGACTGGAGTAATAGAAGTTGTTCCAAGGAAAGAGAGGTACCAGGAAGTCAGCTCTTCCATCTTGGTTCTGAAACAATTTGGTGGAGTTAGGAATTCTGGATTTATATCTCTTGTCTCCAGAATTCCCAGTTCAATTTCACTGTTCCCCAATCAATAATCTGCTTAATTTACTGGACTGAGAAGCACAGGGTCAAAGCTGTTCATCCTAAATAGAATTGACCAGATCCACATCAGTGGATACCAGTCATTTCAGCTGGGGAGCCCATTCAAACTATGTTAATGCTGAGGCATTGTTCAACTCTTGCAACATTAGCTTCCCAGAACTAAGGTATGTCGTTAGCTCTCACAAGGTAAAATGATCAGCATGTCCTCATTATAGCTAATACTATGAGCATGGCCTACGCTAGCCAGCTAGAAGATACTAAACCTCATTCTTTGTGTGAGAAAGTGATGTCCTTTCTCAGGTATTCAGAGGTAAACATAGCCTCTCTGGAAGTCTTTGATACTGAAAGGGAACTCTTTGCCACTGTCTTCTGGCTCAGTCGGAAGTGAGTGGATTCATCATAATGGAGTTTTCAAACCTTTCTTCTCAAGAAGTTAGGAAACCCCAGTAATAACACCATGCAGGGAAAACCAGTGCTTTGGCTAGACCTGTAGTTGATGCATTTTCTGAGGCTGCCAGCAAGAGTGCAAGCGGCAGTTTTGGTGATATGGATACGTGTCCACCGGAACTTGGACTGAAAATCCCATTAACGCCAATCGCAAAACTCCCATTGACTTCAGTGGGGCTGGATTTCATCTCCCATCCGTAACTCACTTCACAGTGATTGATAATATAGGAGCTGATGTAGCCTTCTGATTCAATGAGTGCACTGGGAGGGTGGGGGGCTTGGGGGGGGGAAGTAAGAGAGGGCCCAGGCCTGTGGGGTTGCTGCCCTCCCTGTGGAGATCGGGGGCTCTGCCCTGTGTGCAGCTTTGGGTCTGCTTCCAGTTCCATCTCTCCCTGAGCTCCAGACCCACTGCTGATGGGAGAGGTATCCCCAAATCTGTGCTCTTGCCCTGGCAGGTTGACTTGGGCCCAGCATGGGGTGACCAGACTGCAAGTGTGAAAAATCGGGACAGGGTGTGTGTGTGTGGGAGGGTGTGTAATAGGAGCCTTTATAAGAAAAAGACCCCAAAATTGGGACTGTCCCTATAAAATCAGGACATCTGGTCACCCTAGCCCAGCATGATGCTGCTGGTGGTGGTGATAGTGGGATCTGGGACAAGCAAGTGGCTCCCTGCGCTACCTATAGCAGGCGCCAAACCTGATTGGTGCTGAAACTGCATACGCTAGGCTGCAACTCCACTCACTCAAATTTGGCCTGGTCATCCCTCCGTCAGACTACGACAAACCGACCCTTCGTTGGCGGGGTGGCCAGGCTGAATTTGAGTGAATGGCACAAGGAGTCACAGTGCCACTCTCTCAAATTTGGCCCGGCAGCGCCTCCATCGTGATGGGGGGACAGTTAGGCCAAACTTGAGATGGGGGTCCTGTGCAAAGGCACTGAGTGCACATTGGTTGATGTGGGCCTGATCTCTGTGAGTGCAATTGCACGCATTGACCTCGACTGGTTTAAATCTTGTGGTCTAGAAATGAAGAACACTGTTATCTTATCTCCTGCCAGCATCTGAAGCCTTCCAAGTGTTTAGAAGGGTCTGTGTGTGTGTGTGTGTGTGTGTGTGTGTGTTTTAATTATTAATTTGTTTAAAGACATTTTCTGTTACGGAAAATATTTACCAAATAGAAACATATCAATTTTTATATAAATGACAGGCATTGCTGCTGGAATTCACTCTGAGGTGAGGTCACACTGGTACTATGAATACAAAAGTAGAGGGTATTTATTATTCTGTATATGTTATAAAGGTGTCACTGTGCAAATGACTTTCTTAGCTGAACAGTTATTTTCTGCAAGTAAAAGGTTAGACCCCTGTTATTCAGAGAATATATTAAGGAGACAAATGAAGAGTTTTACGTTTGTAAAATTTAGTAACCAGTATACTAAACTGCTCCTGTCCCTGACACTGCAGTAACAGAAATACTAAGTGACAGATTATTTGTCATTCTCTAATTCAGAATCCATCATATCAATAAATGGTTGAGCCGCCTTATTTTCTAGCGAACATTTCTCAGATTAAGGGCATGCTGAGATTAGTACCTGAATCAATGTAACTGCAGCTGCTTGTGTATCAGGAGCTCCTTAAAACTGTCTGTTTAGTGCAGTGTCCGTATAGGAGATACTGCCTGTTTTCCTCTTCCTGTAACTTCACCTCAGTCACCATTAAAACAGACTGTGTATTTTCTACACCGTGGACATTGAGGGATCTTTGTTATTGCATCGAAAAAGGAACACTTTTTGGTTTCATTGTGATCCAGGACTTTCTGTTCAACCACTAAAAGTTCCCTTCATACTAATTTTTTTAGTCTTTCATATGTGCTATCCTAAAATCCTTCCTTCTCTGCCTTTTACAATGTAAAGTAATATCAAATAAACAATGTGAGCCAGCAAATCTCAACCTTTTCTCACTTGGGACCCAGAAACTAGCCATGGCATCTTGCTGTGACCAACCTAAATCCTACAGTTTTGGTGGACCTGTCTTTGGATTCATGGCAAGAAATTATGGCTGGTGTATGGGTCCTGATGCAGGTGGGGCTATTGCTGGGTAGCATGCAGGGGGACAAATGCGTTATGATGAGGGTATTCATTGATGGTGTTGGGCGGTGGTAGGGGTTGGGATGAGATTGAGGGTGATTGGTGCTGTTACGGAGGATAGTGTTTGGTTGGGGAACTGGCTAAGAAGGATGGGTGGGGGTAGCTTGTGCTGGGGTTAGCAGGGGGTTGATGCTGGGTGCAGAGTTGTGGATGAGGTGCGTCTGTCTATGCCCAGTGCTTAGCTGTGGGCAATGCCACTTCCGATTCCCCCACAGTTGAATGCTGTGAAGGTGAGAGCTGCACACAAATTGGTTAGGGAGGGGGCAGAAAGGGAGACGGTAGGGGCAGCCACAGAAGGGGAGGGGAGGAGGAAGAGGGAGGGAATTGCTCCTTCCCTTCCTTGTCCTTGCTCCTGCTGAGTCCTATTACCCCTAGTTTCTTTTATCCGTGTAACTGGTGGTATAGGTCAAGCCCCTTCACTTGAGAATTCCTGAATTAAGCTCATTATTTTGTACGTTTCCAGTTTTCCAAATCACTGTTGAGGTGCACACCTGCATTTTGCCTTGCCTCAACCTTCCCTCCAATTTTGGGGAATCTCGATGGAATATTATATTATTTTGTATATAATTGTTTCAAAGAATTTGCAGAATTAATAATAGAGTTGCAGTTATGGACAATATATGACAAGGTGAAGAAGGAAGAGAAAAATAATTTAAATACTGTGCCTGTAGTCTGGGCGATTTCGCCCGCCATTCCACTCAATGAGTGTTTGACTATACGCGATTTTCGCCTTTCGTGCTGACTTCAGAACCTAACCCCTGCGTAAGTTGTGACTCCTCTGTAGAGGCAGAGACATGCAGAGAGACTTGAGCCAACATTGAGGAGATTTTGGAAAAGTCAAAGAGGAGGCAAGTGCTGGAAGAGAAGAGGGACAGAGTCTGTGAGGTTGGCAGGAGTCCCCAGAAGATTTTAACAGAAGTAGGGCAATTTTAAACTGTATCCTGAAATGAATGAGGAGTCAGTGGAGTTGTTTGAGGAGTTTGCTGATGGGGTTGCACTTTATAGATTTGAGAAGACAGGCAGCTGCATTCTACATGTGCTGGCATCTGGAGGACTGGACCTAGGGATGCCATAGAGGATGGGGTTAAAGAGCTAGGTATTATTATTTCTACAGGAGATTAAACCATGGATGAGATTAAATGACCATTTAAATAGATTTTGCAAGAGAATGCTCACAGGAATCTGGGTGCATGCACCCAAGGCAATATTGTGTTGAATTTAAATAGATCATTTCCTAATAATAAAGGGAAATGTGTGGGTTTCGCCTCACAACATATCCTGCTGTGTTGTTTATGCTGCATTCTATTGGTATCCTGTTTCTTTCACACTCGAGGATGATGATATGATGTATTTATATCCATTATCATTGCAGGCCTTGTGTCATCACCTGATTCCATACTGAGTGAGGCATGCCTGCTATTTTGAGGAGGAAAATGCTCTCTTTCTGGGTGCTGTAAATGGTTTAGCATATTGCACATTGGCATACTGCTTAACATGCTGTTTATGCTCTATATATGTCTCAGGGATACTATAGAAATGTAAGTAATTGAGTTACATCAGGTTCAGATTGCATCTGCATGCATCCCTTCTGACATCTCCCATTGGGATATTTGCACTGATGTGCCTGTATTCCTAAGGTGTCAAACTTCTGCATGTGGTGTGGAAGAGCCCCCAAAATATTTGGAAAGAGAAATGTATACATGTAGAAAAGGATCCATAGACAGGTAGCACGGATAGAGAGAAGAGAGCATTCCCTCATTATGCCAGATGTTTGGGTAGTTTTCAGAACCAACGTGGTCTAGTAGTTACAACAAGTGACTGGGATCCAGTATTCCTGGATTCTCTATGTGGCCTTGGACTTCTCTGCCTCAGTTCAGCCCTGGTGTAAGCAAAATTTCCTCATCTGTAAGCAGTGAAATCTTCACTGTGCTCTGAACAGAATCTAAACACATCAGGCCAGATCTTCAGCCACCATATAACAGCATAGCTCCATTGAACTGGAGCTATAATGGAACTATGCCAGTTGATAGAAGCTGGCTGTTCAGATTCAGCCTCCAGGTGTTGAACCTTTGAGTTCCATGCCTGAGTGAATCTTTCACTCTTCCCTTCACAAATGTTATGGAGGGTACAGCATGTGGATATAACCACAGGGATGTTGGCCAGGTCCAGCTTCCCCTATAGAGAGCGACAGCGGCCCTTTAAACGGCCAAAAGCACACCCCACAGTCATTCTGCACCGGCTCAGCCTGTTGTTGAACTGCTCCTTGCTGCTGTCAAGGCTCCCTGTGTAGGCTTCATGAGCCACGGCATTAAAGGGTAAGCAGGGTCTCCAAGAATCACAATGGGCATTTCGACTTCCCCTACGGTGATCTTCTCATCTGGGAAAAAAGTCCTGGCTTGCAGCTTCCTGAACAGGCCAGTGTTCCGAAAGATGCGTGCATCATGCACCTTTCTGGGCCAGCCTGCGTTAATGTCAATGAAACGCTCACAGTGATCCACAAGCGCCTGGAGAACCATAGAGAAATACCTCTTCCGATTAACGTACTCGGAGGCTAGGTTGGCTGGTGCCAGAATTGGAATATGCCTCCCATCTATCGCCCCTCTGCAGTTAGGGAAACCCATTTGTGCAAAGCCAGCCACAATGTCATGCACATTACCCAAAGTCACGGTTCTTCTGAGCAGGATGCGATTAATGGCCCTGCAAACTTGCATCAACACGATTCCATCAGTCGACTTTCCCACTCCAAACTGGTTCGTGACCAATCGGTAGCTGTCTGGAGTTGCCAGCTTCCAGATTGCAATAGCCATCTGCTTCTCCACCTGCAGGGCAGCTCTCAATCTCATGTCCTTGTGCTGCAGGGTGGGAGCAAGCTCCTCATACAGTCCCATGAAAGTTCTGCAGCCACTGCTCATCATCCCAGACTTGCAGGACAATGTGATCCCACAACTCAGTGCTTGTTTCCCGAGGCCAAAAGCGGCGTTCCACAGTGGTGAGAATGTCCATGAATGCCGTAAGCAATCTCATGGCATATGCATTACCGGAGTAGATATCATTGTCGAAGTCCTCACTGTCAGTTTGGATCTTAAGGACTAACTTGACTGCCAAATGTGACGTGACGTGACTCGTCAGCATATTCCTCAGCAGTTTGGTCTCCATTCCCGCAGACCAAAAGGAAAGACAGAGCACGCAGTACAAAAAACGTTGAAAGATAGCGCCAAATGTGGATGGAAGCACAGGGATTGCTGGGATGTGAACTGATGCATCACGGGGCGTTGGGACAGGACCCAGAATGCCCCGTACTCCCCGCCCCCTTCCCACAAGCCACAGCACCAGAATGGGAAGAGCTGCTCGGTGGGATAGCTGCCCATAATGCACCACTCCCAATGCTGCTGCAAGTGTCGCAAATGTGGCCATGCCAGTGCGCTTGCAGCTGTCAGTGTGGACAGACTGCAGTGCTTTCCCTACTGTGCTCTACTAAGGCTGGTTTAACTCAAAGCACTCTACATGTGCTAGTGTAGCCATGCCCTGAATGTAAACCAAACTTCCACTCTTCCTGAGATTTGGCTTTATCAGTAACTCACAGAGCCACAGCAAAAAATTAAATCAAACCCAATGCTTTCTCCCTAAGCTTGGCTGTTCCTAGTGTTTCCCTGCAATGATTATATTGTAATGTTCAGTTTTGGGGCCAAAGAAATCATTCCAACCTCCTTTATATTCAACATAGAAGAGCTATTCCTACCACCATGAGTCAGCAGGAATGAATCAGCACCTGCCTTCAAGATTCCAATACCTGTTTAAAGGGTGAGTCAGTCAAAAAACTCTGCCACCCTGTTACACCATCTGTTAATTGGTTATATTCATGCTTTCCACTTAATTCAGTGCTTGGTTTACTTGATCAGATCCTTAGTAACCAAATCTCTCTTTCTCTCCCATGTACTTGTAAATAGAATAAATAAGCCAAACAATAAAACCTTCAGCATTTATTTTGATCTATTTTGATTGTTTTAGGCAGGTAGTTATTGGATAATTGATTAAACTACTGGCTATGCAATTACTGCTATTCAGTTAATACTGACGGCCAAAAACTTAGAATAAATTAATAGAAAAGGAACTCAAGAAAGATTGTTATGATATTATGATAAATACAGCTAAACGCTGTCTTGTTCAGACTTTGTTATTAATATTGATTATTATTATGCGCTACACAATCCATTATATACACCCTGGCGATCATATGGCTAACAAAATCAGTGAATTATTTCAGTTAAAGTGACAGAAAGGATTTGATAAGAATAAGAAGAAAGTCTTATAATAATACTTACCTACATTACAAAGCACTTTGAGGTGTTTGGATGAAAGATGCTATAGAAGGTCAAAATACTATGTATTATTATTTATTATAGTCAATCCTTTCTTTAGCACCTTATAATATAGCCTCTCGGACAGCAGTGTTAGATGATTCTCAGCCCTGACCATTGTTCAGTGCAGCTAATAGTGTTTTTTTCTTACTAGTAAGATCTCTGGCTAAAGCGTCACTCATTGATATGGCATTGCATTTTTTCTTACTTCTTCGGCTCTTTGCCCAGATTTTAGGATTGAGTACTATGTGGGGTGTATATATACCATCACTCATGAATGTAACATTTCTGTTTTCTTTTCCCCGGAGTCTAACAGCATGAGTGTATATGATGTCATATGACATATCCTCCTTTTTTCCATCAACCTTTGGGTTGAGCAACATATGCATGCAATGTGTTTCTTAGCATGAGGGAGTCAGTGGGAGGCTGTTACCAGTGATGATAGCATGACATTCTGTCTAATAAAGCACAAAAACCTCTTGCCTCCGTTTGTTGTTTTTCAGTGTGGAGATAGTGTTAATTTTTCCATCACTCCACGGGATGACGGTATAGTAAAGCTTTCCTGAATTATTACTTTGTGCATTCTAGGGAAGGCCTGTGTAGGATATATGTGCTCAGGTCCTGCAAGGCTCCTTGATTGTTCGTGAGATTAACAGAAGGCAGAAAATGCCTGCTTTTCCCCCCCTTTTACTAGCTTGTCAGTGACAAACCGAATGCCAGAATTTATGGGACTAAATTATGACTATAATAATTTGCCTTTAAAATGTAAATCAATGATAGCATCAATGAGGGACCTTCTGCTTTCTTCCTCGTGCACAGGCAGATGCTGGCATCAGATCAGCCCAACTAGACAGTCAGTATATAATAGAGTTAATTGGACTTGCTGAAAAATCAAATGGGCTCAGCCTCATGCTAATTCCTAAGTCTATGATTTAATATGACATTGGAGACGAAGGACTGGGAAGGTGCAGAATGACTGACTAAACCAATCAGCAGAGCTGTAAATTACACTTCTGAGATTCCCAATGGCAGCTTGAGAGGCTCAGATAAAATCGCAAGGGGTGAATAAAACCTAGCATGGAACCAATTTGTCAAGATTTCCAGGCTCACATCGATTAGAATTTAAGCTTCATTGTTCTTCTCTCTCTGTTTAAAAAAATGTCTAGTTTAATAGTACTGTATTTGAAATGCCAGCTGCACACAGAGAGTTGCCTCTAAACTCAGGATCGGTTTAATGTTGCACTAAAAATTAAACAAATACATTGAGAAAACAGTGGCTGCCTCTGAACATAATGATTATTTTTGTGAAAGACTGAGGTTCAATTCCCATTACTGTCTCTTGATCCCTAGGCCATTAGAGGCTGAGACAGTTGTAGACGGAACATCTTGTTGCCAGGAAGAAACAAACCCTTTCTGACCAGTACGGGTGCAGCAGTGATGGGCTTCAAAAGGAATCCAGTCTAACCCTAAGCTGATGGATGATCACTGTAACGTGATGACCTTGAGGGAAGGGAAATGGATCTTTATAACTCTTCTCTCTGCTCTGCAATAATTATCACATTCAGTGCTGCAGGATGGGAGGGTTGCTCCATGAGTATCTGTTTCTCCCAGGCCTCCTAAGGAGCTCTGCCATTTGCAGGTGTTGGCCTGTTTCCTCATCTACTGTAGATAGAAAATACTGTACAGCAGGATTTGGGAAAGAGAAATGAGAAAAAAGATGTTCATAAAATTAAGACTTCTGTCATAGAAGCACATCCCTGCATGTGGTAGATAGTAACACCTTTCAGCTGCCTTTCTGTTACAATTGAAATTGATTGCAATGTACTCGGCTATTTAATATCTTGGGTCTCTTTTCTCTCATTATAGCCATGTTACAGAAGATCACCTTGTCTCGTGTGAGTAGAGACATAGCGAACAGATGAATCTATTCAGCCGAGCACTGCTCCAGTAATTAGCTATCACCATGGAGCACCACAGCAGGGACGAGATGGACTCGAAAGAGGAAAGTCCACAGGTGTGGTCTGAATCTGCTGAGCAGGAACAGAATACTGCTCAGGTGACTAGTGGCTCCTAGAAATTTCTCTAATTATTTCTTAGTGTCAGGGATTGAGTTGAGCTTGCTTGCAGCAAGTCAACAAGCTCGTACTTTTTTTCCGGAGCCTGCCATCTTGTGCTCCAGAAGCTAAGCTTGAGAAGAAATCGATCCCTAGCCACTAAGTTTGCAAAGTAAAGCTTGAGCAATTGAACTGAGTGTAAACCAATGCTGTGAACTCTGTCTGAGTTTGCATACAGTCTGAAACAATAGCTCTGAGAGATATTAACTATCCCTATTCATTTTGAGGGGTGTGATCTCTGGAGCCTACCAATGGCCATTTAAACGTCAACATTGTCCACAATTTCACTGCTAGGATAAGCACACAGCGCCGGGGGACAACAATAATAAGAAGCTTTGCACAGTCTGCTGGTAGTGGCATCAGAAATGGACATAGCTGGGCTTGGAAGCATGGGTGGAAGCTTGGGAAAGTACCACAACTTCTTTCTTTCTAATCAGACCTCTGGTTAAAGTTTTGTGGTAGTGCAGGAGGAGGTGATGCCAAAAGGAAATACGTAATTTCCAGTGACCACTACAGCCAAATCCTTCTTTTATCTGTAAGGATTCATTGAATTAGTCCAACTGATGTCAGTAGGATTAGTCACATGACTAAGACAAGACCATAATACATATGTAGTAGATTCCTACTGCCATTTTTTCATTGTAAGCATAACAGAAAGTCACATCACACATCCGTTTTTCTTTAATTTTCTAGCACCAATGTGGATCAGTTCAAAGCATCACTGTCAAGAGTAATATCATATATACAGAATTTTTTTTAAACTGTGGTTATTATTGGGCCTTAGATTTATAAAAATCTCGTTTACTTTACATTGCTTCTGTTTCACTTTTTCCACTCAGTTTGGACAGCAAAACTAAGTTTCATTAGTTTCACATTAGTTTCAAAATCAGTTGCATGTTTACTTCTCAAATATTAGTAAGATACTGTTGCTCAGGGTCTCAGCAGTGCAGAGGAATGATTTAAAATACCCATTAAAAACAATTATTCAATTTTTGTTTAGCTGAATTTGCATAGGACTGTGAGTAAGGCCTTGAAATCCTGGCCATCCCAATAACTTGCTCTCTGGACTTTGCAAGAAACTGCATTTGTCTGTACCTCAGCTCCTCCTGCTGTAAAATGGGAATAGCAATGCTTACTTCCTCTGGCTACTGCAAAGGGGTGTTGTGAGGATTCATTAGTATTTTCACAGCATCCTGGAAACGAAAGGCACTGTAAGCATGCTATATATTATTCTCATCATTATTATTAGTTTTTAAATGTCATTTTATTTTCAAGGTCTACATTTAGTGCCTAAACTAAGATGCTTATGTTTTTTCTTAGAAAAAATATCCCAAAAGACCAAACAAAATCAATTATTTTATAACAAGTTTTAATAAAATAATATGAATTTTATTTCAAACTCTGTGAAAGTGCAGTATCTGCATATACTCTGGCTAAGATACTTTGGAAATGGATACCTAAAGTTAGGTTCCTAATTCCATATTTAGGTATCTAAATAAATGGCCTAGTTTTCAAAAATGCTGAGCACTTCAGCTCAAAGTTGTCAAGAACAGAACACTTGCCTACTGGCAACAAGATTGAGAACAACTCATTTCAGACAGGCCACCGTGGACAACAATTTCCAGTCACTACCTGGCTAGATATGAACTGCTGGCCTGGAGGTGCAGTCTCTGTATCCCATTAGCAGCTTTAGGAGCTGTCAAATAATTTTTGCAATTATATTTTTTTCCATTCAAATAGCTTTATGCATGTACATCTTACAGGGAAACAATCCCACATATCACATTCCAACATTACAGATATAGTAGTGTCACTTGCAGCAGAATCAGTAAGTTAATGAACTATTTTAGCTGTTCAAATAAGAACTAAATAATTACTATCCAAATACAAAACTGAATGAATGAAATAATATAAATCCACAAAATTGTATTAAAATAAATTGAAAAAGTATATAAACAATGAACAAGGCTTGTCCTGTATCATATGGACTTCTTTTTGCAAAAAGCAGAAGGGAGAAGAATGATCCAAGAACTAAATGTTAGGAATGGCTGTGTATAAATATTTATGTCGCTAGTTAAAATGCAGAGTAAAAAGGAAAAGAATGTAGTGATTTTTATGCCCAGGTTTCTACCTCACTGGCATTTAGATTAGGCTTCTCAGTCCAAATTATACAATGATTTTTATGTTATGTCCATAACAACTGGCAATGTAGAATGGACTCAGGAGGTCTGTACATGATGAATATGGCTATTATGAGGGTGTTTGTGGACACTTGCACAGAGACATTTATTTAAGGATATCATCTTCATTTCTTCTCCAGGTGCACTTTGTCCCTGAAGGTGGAGCAGTGGCACAAATTGTGTACAGTGATGATCAGGACCGTCCCCCGCAGCAGGTGGTCTACACAGCAGATGGCACCTCTTACACCTCAGTGGACACCTCGGAGCACACGTTGGTTTACATCCATCCTGTGGAGGCTACGCAGGCACGTGTAGTTCCACATCTGTCCCCTTCCTGCCCCCTGTGGGCTGTACAGAGTAATAATTTAATTCAGGATTAAAGCCAGCTACCTGCAAAGTTGTGTGATTTGTATAATGGCCATCAGCTGTGCATAGCCACCTCTCTCTAACCATTGGTGAAGAGGGAGTATGTACTGTTCATTCCAATCAACTCTGCATATGTGGTAATCAAGGGATGCTGGGGCTATTAACCATGAAGTACTGGTTATTTCACTTCCGTTAGAGTGGACTGTAATTAAATCAAAGGTGTTTGTAATCACTGTAGAAATTCTGCCTGCACTATAGTCCATAAAATGCTAAAAGCTGTAGGCTGTGAATACTTAGGAGTGGGAAGAGGTGCTGCTTAATCCATGCTTTTCTTGGAAACAGTCTCCTTATTTTGCACAGCACAGTTCTGGTAATTAATAATAATAATAGATTCTGCACTTGTATAGCACTTTTTGTCATAGGATCTGAAAGCATTGGCTCTAACCCGGTAATCCTTATTTAGGCAAAAAAATTGATTTGAGAGGCCTGATTTTTGGCCTGCATAATTATTAGATTAAATACATATCTAATAAGTGCTGTTTCTGATAGCATATATTTTATGTGATATATCTGTGGTATCTATATCTTCATGTGTGCATATATATATATGTGTATAGCCATGTGTATATTTAAAGGGAGAGAGACCTTGTCAAGAGCATTTAATCCCTTTGCTGATATGGCAGCATTCAGATTAACATTGTAAAGGAACTGTATTTGGTATATGGGGCAACACCAGAGTTGCCTTTTGCCCCATTTCCCACCTATGTCATACAAGACTGAGCTAGTATATACAGAGTTTCTCATAATATGGTGCATAGGCTGCCAGCAATCTTCGAGTCCCATCCAGTTTGAGAACAAAGTGATGAGGAGGAGATGGCTGTGAGAGGAGATGGCTCACGAATAGAAATCGCCTAGAAAGTTACTAATCACGTACCTCAGAAGGCCCTCAGACTTAGTCTTATTGTTCAAAAGATGCTGTAGTGTGTAAATAGGACACTAATGTACATTTGAGCACACTGCATTATAAAGCACGGATTGAGTTTTTACCGTACTGTGTTTATTCATCGTGCAGCCAGACCCCTTCAAGGGGTGATATTTTTAAATCTCGGAAGCCAAGCAGAGTTGACCTAGGTCAGTACTTAGTTTTCCTAGGGTTTTCTCTTTCCAGATGCTGTAAGAAGTGGTGATCGTGGTTCACTGGGTGGCACTCCTTCTAGTTACCAAAACAATGCTGGAGGTGTCGTTTCTCAAATGAGATTAAAACCCAACTTCCTGACCACTTGTAGCCATTAAAGATTGTTTAAATATAGGAGCTGTTTGATACATCTTCTTTTAAGGGGCTAGCTCCCACACTTGCAGAATGATGGATTTAGTAGTCTAACAGTCTTCCATCTCCAACTTCTTTACTTCTTCTTTACTCCATTTTGGGTAAACATTTTACCTCTCTAAATCCCCCTGTAATTTCAATTGAATCCAATATGTCTAAATTCTTGCCCTAAATTGTTCTGTAGTGTTCCTGTGTGTACTGTTAAACAGCTGTTGGATTTCATCCTAGAGGTTGTTACCCTTTAGCAACGGAGACAAATATTATTCCATGTATATGATCAGTTAAGTCTGTAAACACCTGTTGGGTATCTGAATGAAAGGTGCTATATTAATGTAAAATTATTATCCTTTTATGGAGCTCCCACTAGTCTATATGGAGGCCACTAGTTTCCGTTTAGTTTCTACATAGATAGGGTTACTGGTATAAATTGAATACAGCTGCCACCGTAATATACACTTTAGACTTCAATAAAATAAATAAGTCGTACATAGGTTGCTTCTTAGCAGGAGAGTAATTCTCCTTGTGTGATTTGGTAGTAAACTGAGGCCTGATTGATAACCCTTTTTCGCTTTGTTTAGTCTCTGTTTACAGACCCGTCCCAAGTGGCTTATGTCCAGCAGGATGCCACAACACAGCAGGTGAGAAGCCCTTTTTTTCTACTGGAGCCTGAGTTACACAGTGAAGGAACTCTCAGGGAATGCAAAGGGGCACTGTTGTGGATTGTGTTTTTGACTATGGTACTTATGTCCAAAACAAATTGTGTTCTCTTTCAGTCATTCAGTACCAGCTTCTTGGTGATCATGCGCAACCAACCTTACAATAACAAGCCTGTGCTATCTTGACCAATGTGTGTATAAATGAGTAGAAAAATTGTAGCAGAATTCAATTTTAAGCTTTAAAGGGGTTATATTGCTACTACTCTGATTTTTTTTCCTCCTTAACATTATGAAAAATCAGGGTCGCCCAGAGGATTCAGGGGGCCTGGGGCAAAGCAATTTCGGGGCCCCTTCCATAAAAAAAAAGTTGCAGTATTATAGAATACTGTAATATCGTGGGGGCCCCATAGGGGCCCTGCAAATTGCCCCACTTGCCCCCCAGCTCTGGGCGGCCCTGTGAAAAATCCCTCAACAGTGTCCTTTTAAATGGGAGAATAGATCTGTGTGATTTTTTTTGTTTTGTTTTGTTACTTCTTTTGGTTTTTAGTTTAGTCACAGGTAGCCAGCTGGGCTTCTAGATTTCCTCAGACAGGATCTGATCCAAAGACCACTGAAGTCAATGGAGTCTTTCTGCTGATATCAGTGGACTATGGATCCAGTTCTTAATTTGCCAAACATTTCTCAGGTATTTCTTAGGAAAGTAATTGTAAAGGCTAAATAGTTAAATTACTTGGTCCATGTCTGATATGTGTATTCCAGGCTTTCTGCTTGATGTGCTCACCAGTTTGAAATTGACTAGGAGCAGCATGAAATTGAGGACTGTGGTTGTGAAGGCTGGATGATGCAAGATTTTTTTTTTCTGGGTGGGTGGGGAAGGATTGTTTTTCATTTTATCTAATATGTATCCAAGGATTGGATAGTTCAAGGAAATAATAATAAGATATGGACACTTTCACTTCTAGGTTATTGGTTCAAAGTCAGCCCTGGTCATTACTGATTTAAAAATCATTACCATTTGATAGCTGTTTAGTGACCTATATGAAGTGAGATGGTAGATCTCAATCAGTTCAGTCACAGCAGAGACTCGAAGGAATGAACAGAGACAAAGAACAAGGTCCTTTCTCACTGCTAGAAGGAGACCCTCCAAATCAGGGTTGAGGCACATGGGTAGAATGTGGAGGAAGCTTACAGTGCTGTTGTCTGTGCTCCACCTATTCTGTGGATAGAGGATTGCAGTCCATAGTTGCCATTCTGGCATTTTTTATTAGATTGGCTTCACATTTAAAAATAACAAACAACCTCCACCCTTATTATCATCTGCATAATCTGTGTTTTTTCAGCAGGCTTTTAGCTATAAATGTATGGTCAAACTTAAATCCAGAAACCTTATGTACACAATGCAAGTTATACACTTAAAACACAGCAAGGATACTGGCTCCCATCCCCACACATACGGTATCTCCTGATAATGACAGGATATGCCACGTGGGGACCAAGCACTTTATTTCTATATCCCCAACCCTCTCACCAAGGTCCTGCCCCTACAGCAACATCTTTTAATATCATCATTTTCCCAGGCTAGGACTTCCATTTGTTTATGAACTGTTATCATATAATTAGAGCAGCTGCTGCTGCTGCGGGTGTTATACATACACATTTCCTGTGTGAAATCTGAACTAATCATAGCAGTTACAATGATAAAGAAGGCTCCTCCTGTCTTTCAAAAGAACTCGATATGAAAGGGCCATTCCAAGAGTTTTTTTTAAAGTAATGTCGATTCCTTACAATGCGCGTAATGGAGATGAGCGTAACAATGTGTTTGAAGTGTGATATATATGGAAGTGCTAATATGATATATGCACAGACACAAGCTTTGTGTGAACTCCTCATTGCTGGCAGGTCTGGAGGCATGCCACTGAATAATGATGCCTATTGCATTGCCATTTGGCATAAGGAAATGTCAATACCAGACCGTTAATTTCAGCTGTCTTCTTGGCTGCATCCTGGTCATTTTCACACTGTTCTCTGCAGCCCTAATTGGAAAGCAATTTTATAAATTAGACCAATTAAAACAACAACAAACTCAAAGGAACTAGGAACTTGAGTATCCATGTATTTTGGAGTTTCGGGGGTTTTTTTGGTCTGTTCCCTGAGAGAATACTTTGCAACCTTTTGAGGAATTGCACTAATTTACAGCTCTCTAATATACTGGCCAATGCATCCATTCTATTGTGCCCACTCTAGTCCATAGTGAAGCCTGGACTGTTCTAATATTATCTCTTTTAGAGCAGAACTAGAATTAGAAAACATATACCACCTCCGTATATATATCTATAAGAGGGACTTTCTCCCTCTCCATTCTTGGCTGCACACCTTTTGTTCTGGTTTTTGATCATCATTTAGTTCTCTCAAGGCCTCTCTATAGATGGACAAGGGTTTGTGTCTCAGTTGAAAGACTGCTTATATAATTATATGCAATACTAGCGCCAGTGCAGTGTTAAAGATTAAGAAAGGTGAAAGTTCAGACAGCACAGCGATGAACACCATGTAAAATACCTGCATAGATAAGTAGAAAGCAGCACTCAAAAGTCAGGAAAGGTCATTCCTGCAATATTAATTCAGCAGTCTTACACATCTGAATTGTCCTCTGGGAGAGGTAATTTAATACACTCAATAATATTGTAAATTAAGATGTGTGTTACTATAACAAGGAGAACAAGAATAGAAAAATACTGCATGTGCCGCGTAACCAACTAAGGAGGGCAGTAGATAATGCTAACTTTTGGAATCCCGAGTTTTGAGTGCTTCATCTCTCAATTTAATCTCATTATTACTAGTTTCTTTAATGCATTGTCCCTTGGTTTGTTAAAGGAAAAGAAACAGAGAAGAAATTAGGGATCTGTAGTCTTTGTTGCAAGGGAAAGGAAAAGGGAGGGAAAAGTGTGTATGTGGGAAGAACAAAAGAAAAAACAAAGTCCCCAGTGTATTAGTTGTAGGAAGAACCAGCTAGCTAAAGGGCATTTAAACACACTTGCAGCTAACATGGTTTTAATCCCAGACTGGAAAGAACCTTAAATTAAAGATGAAAGCCAGAGATGGAATATTCCAAAGCTGCAAAATTCAGACCTGGATTCAAAACCCTTTCCCTTAAATTCAGGAATGCTTGGATCCAGGTACTTGGTTCAGGCCCATCATCTCTACCAAAAACACCTTAAGAACTCTGCATTTTTTTTCATCTTGTGAAGATCTCCAAGAAGCTTTGTATGCAGGGCACTGCTCATGTGTAAGTGACTGATAGAAATGCTGCAGTGCTAAAATGAGTGCCTATGATTTTAGGTAACTGTGCTCTTGCCTGCTGCTGCTCAGAGCATGAATTCCACCAACCTCTCCGTGCTCGGCAACGTTGCCGAATCCCCACAGCAAATGGCTCTGGAGCAGGGTCCACAAGCAGACAGAGTAAGTTGCCAGGACCCCTTTTCTTTTAAATGTAAAGGTACTCTGATTTCACTGCTCCATGGAAACAGATGGTTAAATATGTCTGAGTGATGCAAGAAGCGATGCAAAAAAAAGTTTTAGTGAAGGTTTCTACACCATTCCACCATCTTATCATGCAATGTGAGGCTTTTTTGAGGGGGTGGGGGATATTTGTTTAATGTATAATGAAACATGCTCTGGGGACTGTTCTATCTGAAGCAATCACTTTAAAGCAGCAGTTCTCAAACTGTGGGTCGGGTCCCCAAAGTGGGCTGGGACTCCCTTTGAATGGAGTTACCAGGGCTGGCTTGAACTTGCTGGGACCCGGGGAAGAAGCCCGAGCCCCACTGCCCAGGGCCGAAGCCAAAGCCTGAGGGCTTCGGCCCTGGATGGCAGGACTCAGATTTCAGGTCCCCTGCCTGGGACTGAAGCCCTTGAGCTTCAGCTTTCGCCCCCCTGCCTGGAGCGGTGGAACTCGGACTTTGCCTCCCTCAACCCCCACCTGGGACAGTGGGACTTGGGGGCAGCCTCAGGCTTCATTCCCACTTCCTGGGGGCAGGAAGTAATTTTTGTTGTCAGAAGTGGGTTGCGGTGCAATGAAGTTTGAGAACCCCTGCTTTAAAGTATTCTCCCAAGGCTTTGAGTATCAAATTCAATAATCCCTTTCATTATATGTGACCAGTGTCGGTTGGTCTGTTTTTGGTAGTCTGTTAGGACAGGTTTTACAATATATAATCTTTCTTGTTCTCATTCTGAAAGACCTGTTTTGGAGCTTGGATATTTTTGTACATTGTCAAGTATCAGAGGGGTAGCTGTGTTAGTCTGGATCTGTAAAAGCAGCAAAGAATCCTGAGGCACCTTATAGACTAACAGACGTATTGGAGCATGAGCTTTCGTTGCATCCGACAAAGTAGGTATTCACCCACGAAAGCTCATGGTCCAATACGTCTGTTAGTCTATAAGATGCCACAGGACTCTGCTGTTTGTACATTATGTAGAATTTACCTCTGCTTTTTGTGTGGATGAGGAGAAAGAAAATCTTCATTGAAATCAGAGCTAGAACGAAACACCCGTTAGCTATTAAGAATCAGCCTTGTTGTCTTACATTTATAGGGTTTTAGATCTTAATTATCTACTGCCTTATTGAATTCTGCCTGTGTGTGTGTGTGTGTGTTTGCATGCGCGCGCGTGAGAAAGTGTGTGTGTGAGAGAGAGAATGTGAACTCTGCCTCTGTGTGTATGTAAGGGGTTGTTTTCATTTGCTTTCATGGTAGGAGGGAGAAGATCATATGTCAGAGCATTGAATAATTGCATTTTATAAATCAAAATTAATTAAAATAGACCCAAGATACTTTCTTCAAGCACAGATAGGGAGTGGGATTTGTTTAGTTGCTAAAACCTTCTGAAGATTCAAAATTCCTCTCATTTGGTGCATCCTCCTGATGTGTCACTATTTTATGGGGTTGGGTAGATATTTTCACAAAGCGCCTACCAGGCAGGGTTCACAGTACTATGAACAGTAAAGCATTACAGGGCACATAGCCTCAGCGATGATATACTCATGATTTCACTCTCCCTCATTCTCTATTTGGTTACCAAAGGAAACAAAGAGGTGAAGAGTAGATTAGCAATAATCTTATTTTCTTGCCTTTGTGATAGAGGTGATGATCTCATTGTGAGCTTTGATCCCCTCTGGGTAGGAGAGCCATCTAACTTTGTGTTGTGAATTCTTTCCTCAGGCATCATTACCAGTGCATAACCAGGTATTACCTCCTATGGAGGCAGTGGATGGTTCTGATCCTTTAGCACCTCTGCAGAACCCAATGGGGAGGATGGAAACGAAAGAGGAAGATGATGACGACGACGAGGATGATGAAGATGAAGACGAAGACGGGGAGGACACCGACTTGGATGAATGGGACCCAGATCCACCTCGACCCTTTGACCCCCATGATCTGTGTAAGCGTAAGAGGAAGCATTTAGTTTATTGCCCTCTTCCCCCTACCCTGGTTGGTTGTTTTTTTTGTCAACCACTTGGTAAGTAGAGTCAAAGACCATGCAGGGCTTTAGAGATCATAGCCAACACCTTGGATTGCACCTAGAAGCATAGGTTTCAGAGTAGCAGCCGTGTTAGTCTGTATCCACAAGAAGAGCAGGAGTACTTGTGGCACCTTAGAGACTAACAAATTTATTTGAGCATGCTTGGGGGTCGCATAACTAGAAGCATATATACTCACACCAGCCTTTATCTGACTTTGATGGTGGGCAGCTGCATTCTCCATTAGCTGGGGCCTCTGAGATGCTTTCAAGGAGTGAGTGCACTGTTTGCTTATAAGTAAAACGGGAGGCTTCTCTTCTATGTTTCATTTTAAGATGACAGCCTTCTTAAAGCATAAACAGACCATTGGCTTGAGTGCCTTGGTACCTGCAGCAATTTCTGGCAAATATTCAGGTCAGAGGCGGTTAAAGGGAGATCATATCTTGTGTGTAAGGGCCTTTCTTTATGCCAGTGCATGGGAATTCATGTCCATTATTTATTTCCTCTCTGACTGTGTTGCAGGGTGTGAAGAGTGTAATAACGCGCATCCCTCAGTGTGTCCGAAACATGGACCTTTGCACCCAATCCCAAACCGGCCAGTGCTGACCAGAGCAAGAGCCAGCCTCCCCCTGGTGCTCTACATAGACAGGTTCCTGGGGGGAGTGTTCTCCAAAAGACGCATTCCCAAACGCACACAGTTTGGCCCCGTGGAGGGACCGCTGGTCAGACAAATGGAACTGAAAGACTGCTACATTCATTTAAAGGTAACGCTCTGAGTGTGTGTGTGTGTGAGTGAGAGAGAGAGAAACCTTACACCTACTTGTTTTTCATGCCCTAGAATCTGTTATGATTTTATCAGAGGTGATCTCTCGACACCTTCATTTTACTGCAGTGCAACTGTTATCAATCTGGTACAGCCAGAGAGCTACTTAGTCATCCACGGTAGTTGCAGGGAGCCACAAAAGAGTCAAGGTGCACATCCTGATACTATTGTGCTGTGATAGATCTGTCTCATGACACTGAGTGCTGTGATTCACTGTTAGTAGACTAAAGCAGAGTGTCAGCACAAACGTTGCAATTCCATCTCAGGACATTTTGCAGCCATTGCGTTGTGGCATGCTGTGACTTCAGTTGGCAGAATTTCTTCTTTCTGCCTCTTCCTCCCCTGACTTCTAGACGGAAGGGGGATTTTCTCCCTTTTTCAAATCTGTTTGGATGAAAGAGGAGGGATTTGAATGGCTCTGATCTGTTTGCTCACTGATTTGCCTGCAGGGAGTACTCCTGTATTCAGTGGAGGTGAGGCCACAAAGAGCTTTGAGAAGCTGTAGAGGCACAGACTGACGACCACTAGTCCATATAACCTAATACATTGAGTCAGGGATCGGCAACCTTTGGCACACGGCCCGTCAGGGAAATCTGCAGGTTCGGCTGCAGGTTCGGCCGATCGCAGCTCCCACTTGCCGCGGTTCATCATTCCAGGCCAGTGGGGGCTGCGGGACATCCCTCAACCCACGCCGCTTCCCGCAGCCCTCATTGGCCTGGAACGATGAACCACGGCCAGTGGGAGCTGCGATCGGCCGAACCTGCGGACGCTGCAGGTAAACAAACCGTCCCGGCCTGTCAGCGGATTTCCCTGATGGGCCGCATGCCAAAGGTTGCCGATCCCGGCATTAGGTCTTTGCCATCTCCAGTTTCCATGGCCCATTTGCAGAGGTACATCAGGTATAGATGAATGAACATATTTCTTTCACTCACCATCCGAGGGAGGGTCCACTGTCTCTGCCTGTCCCTTACAATCATAGATCCCATCTGTGTCTATTTTTAAGCCCCTTCCTAGGTTCCATCTGTTGCCAGAGTCCTGTGGGCAAAGTGAAAATCTCAGCTCTGGTTGCATTACCTTCCCCATGGAGAAGCTGTAGTTGTCAGAACAGATTTTTAAAGGCTCAGGTTCCTTTGCAGTATGTAACCACTGTGAAATTTGACTACTCTGTGCATTTTGTTTTTTGCCTCAGGTGTCTCTTGAGAAGGGTGACAGAAAAGACAGGGATTTACAAGAGGATCTGTGGTTTGAGCTGTCCAGTGAGGCGCTTTGTAACTGGATGATGTTTGTGCGTCCAGCCCAGAACCACCTGGAGCAGAACCTGGTGGCATACCAGTATGGCCACCATATTTATTATACAACAATTAAGAATGTGGAGCCCAAACAGGAACTGAAGGTAAGAGACTGCAGTGCTCACCCATCATGATTCTCCTTTATAGTGGGAAAGAAGGTAAATTGAATTGTAGAAAATATCCCAAATACCCAACTCAGTAAAGATCCCACCTATGTTACAAATTGAAACCCTGTTATCTCTGGACATGGTTGTAACTTTAGTGTAGGCAAAGCCTTAAACATTAGCATTTATTGCTCTAAAATAGTCTGAGCAATTTCTTAACCTTTTTAGCTTGCTAGAGCAGATGGGGGGCCTGATCCACAGCCCAGTGAAGTCAGGAGAAAGACTTTCATTGATTTCAGTGTGTTTTGGATCAGATCCTAAGTGAGGAAGCTCAAAATAAATGTATGCAAATGATCTCTTTCTCTCATAGTGTCCTCCTAGCAGCCATCTTGACTTGTACTCCACTGATTATAACCTAACTGGTAGTGCAGCAGTGTTATGCTCTGTTTTCGCTCTTCCCATTCGTCCCACTCGCACATGAATATCATTGGCTGCTGGTATACTAGTGCTCTGTAAACTGATAAGGTCTGTTGCTTCACTCAACTTTCCTGTGACTTTTGAAACTTATACTCCGCACATAGAATATAATTTTTAGGTTTCTGGTTAAGAACATGATGAAGTTACTTTTTGTCCCAGACTGAAAACATTTTAATTAAATTGAGCTTAGTGCGGGATGGTTGGGAGAGGTTGCTCTAATTTCAAACATCCATTTTGAGAGCTAATTAGAAGGCTGATTGCTGCTGTCAGGAATTTTCTTGCTGTTGTGTGTGTCCTCCTTCTCTCTCTCTCACCTTGTCTACACACAGAAGTTTCAGTAGCTTAACATAAATCTGTTTTATACCCAAGTAGCGAAATCAGACCAAAACCCTGTGTAGAGAGACACTTATTTTGAAGTTAGAGTGACATTTTTTTGTTTGATCTTAAATCAGTTCTAAATCATTTTAAGCTGAATCAATTTAAGCCTGGTTTATATCAGTTTAGAGTGTCAATATGGCCTTTTGTTCCAGTTTAACTAAACCAAATTGAAATCACACTGTGGATAAACCAGCGCAAATCTGCATCTTGACGAGCCCTTAATCTTGTTTCATGTATTAGCAGTGTCATTTGGGGGCAAAAATCAGGCTGATAACAGAGAGTTAAAACATCTCCATAGTATATTTTCCTTTCGTTGATTAGGCATTCATGAAACAGTAAGTTGTGTGTAAGAATGGAGCCAGGAGGGTCATTAAAACAGAAGCTTACATTGCTTGACAGACTCATGGACCTTTGTTGTTAATGAGCTGTTAGTTTCCCTTTTCCAGAAATATTTGTCCTCTCAGCGAGGTGCCTGGGAAATAACAAATACCTGCTAATGACTCCAACAAGAGCGTCATTTAGGCTTGGCTTCTGCTATACAAATGTACTTGGTCCTCCCAGAAGTGAAATACACAAACGTGTCCCATGTCTTTCACCCTAAAGGTTTTGTCTACACTACAGCTTATGTTGCAGAACTTATGTCACTCAGGGGTGTGAATAACTCCCCCACCCCCCGAGAGACATAAGTTACACCAACATAAGTGCTGGTATGGACAGCACTATGTCGGCAGGAGACCTTCTCCCACCAACATAGCTACCATTGCTCATTGGAGGTGGATTAATCATGTTGATGGGAGAGCGCTCTCCTTTCGGCATAGAGCAGCTACACGAGAGATCTTACAGTGGCACAGCTGTGCCGCTGTAAGCTCTCCAGTGTAGACAGAGCCTAAAATCCTGTTTAAGGCTCAGCCAAACAAACCATTTGTAAGTTCAGTCTTTTTAATGAGATGGGTTGGTAACCTCTGAAGCAGTACCAGAATCCTAACCTTGACCCTGCCTCTACTGAAATCCTTATCCAAGCTGGAGCCATTTTCTGTCTTGCTTACTGCTCTTCCCTCTTCATTAGGCTTCTTAAGTCCCTGTTCTCTAAATTACAGGGAGTCCAGGTTTTTCTGTAGGAAGCAGGAGCATAATGCTCCAGTCCACTATTACCTTAGACACATTTTGAAACGAATCTCTGCATGCCTCGCTGCATATTGTCTGTAAAGAGAAAAACGACCATCTCGTCTGGAAGAATCCCTGCTAAACATGTATTCCATCTTTTAAGATCATATAGTCAAGTCTAGTGAGATTAACCTCATTTCCTTTCCAAGTAGTGGTTACCGTGTGTGAGATGAAGATTCAGATTAGGAAACGGTACCTGAAAATCAAATGGACACACTTTGCGAGCAATGCTGCTTTATTCCTCAGCGGGGGCACAATGAACTCAGCAGGCTTTATCGAGGGTGAGAGGAGCAATACAAGTTTTTGGGTCAGATGAGAGGACTAAATGCAATGCTTAAGAAAGCCTCCAATGAATTCCCCTCACTTCGGGGTTCATCTAAGAAGATGCCTTTTTGCCTTGTGTGTCTGCTTCAGGTGTGGTATGCAGCCTCCTATGCAGAGTTTGTGAACCAGAAGATCCATGACATATCTGAGGAGGAAAGGAAAGGTAGTTTGGTCTTTTCTCTTTCCTCCTTCTCTGTGGCTGTCGTTTTAAAAAGAGGTGACTAACTTTATGACCCATTATAATGGTCCCAATCCATCAGGCAAAAATTCAAATAGGAATCTTACCTATGCTGGAGCTCCAATATGGCGCCCTCCATTTGCTGTTATAACGCTAAAATCAGGATAATTCAGCCTCATGCTTAAAAGCTTCAGATTATTACCAGAGGGTGGGCAAGAAATTTCCCCCCATGTATATGGGTATATTACTGGGGGCTGCAAGAGTGGGGGTTGCTTTTCTCTGAAGTGTCAGGTCACTGATGGCGGTGGAGTCCTGTACTTGAAGTACCAATGGTAAGATCCAGTATGATATATCTGTGTTGCAGCTGTTTTTCTCTGAAGTTTTGTTGGACAGTGTAAAATACAATAAAACCTAACCTATACTAAGGAGAACATCCTCACTAGGCAGCCTCCTGTCTTAAATAACTGCTTCAGAGTCTCAAGGAGGTTTAACCACATATACAAAGGAATTGATTTTTGCTGGTCCGATAAGCCAAGCTTAAGTTTCCGGGTATGTTGGACTGTATTTTTGTAATTAGTTACTTGAAAGACTTATCTGTTGTTTAGAAATGCAACTTAATGTAGGGAATTTGTTAGGAGGGCAGTGTAAATATTTAATCTCTCTCTGACCTTCAATATAAACGTTCTTCAGTCCCATTCACTACCCTCTGCCTTTTTGTGCAACCAGCTGATGTCAGCCTATAGATCAGGGGTGCTAAGGGAGAAGCTTGCAAGCCACATAGAGCTATACAGTAGAGGGACTGCAAGGCACAGTCTTCAGTATGGAAATGCGGCCCGCAGAGACTACTTGGAGAAAACTTGGGACATTTAATTGTTGATGACTGAGATGCTGTCATTGATACTTCCAACTTAATATAGTTCTCCGAGACCAAGAGAAGAACTGGCCATGTTATGAATGTAATCGTCGCTTCATGAGCTCAGAACAGCTCCAACAACACCTCAACTCCCATGATGAGAAGCTGGACTTCTTTAGCAGGTATTTATGATTTTGCAGAAACTGAATTTCCCAACTCCCAGCACTTTATATCCTGTCTATTGATAGCACTAGTGATAGGTGAATCTGAAAAGGTCTGGCTTTATTATTAATTATATAGCATGGTAGATGTACAGGATGTTTTACAGAACTAGTAGAAGAAAGGGCCTCTGAACCCAGGAGTTTACAGACCCACTCAGACAAACACGGGACAATGGTTCAGGCAAAAGAATGTAGGGAGATATCACTGGGGAAGCGATTGGCATAGGTGGCTTTGTATAAGAAGTGATTTGAAAGAAGGGCACTTGTTATGTGGGAAGTCGGGGTACAATCCTGTCCTATTAAAGTCAGTGAAAGTTTTGCCGTTAACCTCAACAGGGCCAGGATTTTAGCCATTTGGATGCTTATCAAATTTACTCTGACCTCTTGAGTCTTCAGAATTGGGCTAGAAATCTCAAGAGAACCAACTTTCTGATGACAGTTCTGGTGCATCAGCTCCCTATTGGGCCAGAAATCGAAAGTACAGAAATGTCCAAAAATTACAAGCGAGAAAGGTATCCACAAACATTTTAAACCTCGAACGGTTTGAATCTAGAAATGGACGGCAGGTCAGCAGGAGAGAGAGAAGATATCTCTTATTTTTTCTGAACTTGATTGCATCTCTCTCATTAGCAAGTAAGTGGGTGCTAAAACATCCACATAAAAAATGGAACCCCTCAGATTGCTGTCTGACATCAGTAGAGAAGCGTCTTTCTTGGGACAGATGTTATGCTTTCAGGTTTTAATGTTTTCCAGGATGCCTAGAGAGCTGCTACTGGCTGTCACTGTAGAGGATTTGATAAGAGCGAGTAGCTCCACTGCTTGTCCCTACAGTCCCACATCAAGTGACATATGTTTGTTTGGCATGGGGTTTTATTTCCATTGGGAGGTGATAGAAGTGTGCACCAACCAGAGACCCGGTTTTTGCTCTCAAGGTTTTTTCACTTTTTGTAATTTACTGGAGGCCATTATTACTGAACTGACTGGGTAGTTTAGGGGTGATTGCTTAGAAAAGGTGCAGGAAAAGAGTGGACTCCAAATCCATGTCCTCTTTCTCTAACTCGGATCACTGTATGTTCTGCAGAGCAAGAGGCAGAGGTCGCGGGCGAGGAAAGAGGAGGTTTGGGCCAGGCAGACGGCCAGGGCGCCCCCCGAAATTCATGCGCTTGGAAGTAACCAGTGAAAATGGGGAAAAGTGTGAAGAAGGAACTCAGGTATATTTGGGGGAGCGGTGGAGAAAAATGTCATCTACGATGTAATCTCTTGATTTATGCCTGTGTTACTGAGGGCAGAATGTGGCCGCTAGTTTTTATTGTTCTGGCAGTGGCACCTCAGCCTGGGGAAAGCACAGTAATTTATTTCTAACTTGCATTTCTACAGCCCTTTTTATCCCAGCGCAATTCAGCCCTTACTAGAAAACAGCTATGGGATGGAACCTGGCAGCTGTTTAACAATGCCACAGTAGTGACAGCATTGCACAGCTGTGTAGGGTGGACTGTGGAAAAGGTCGTGTCCAGTTGAAACTGCAAGGGGGATTTAGGTAAGCAGTGGAATTTGGCTGGGACAGTAGGGCCAGGTCTACACTAGAAACTTGCTATATAATAATGTTGTTTAGGGGTGTGATTCTTTACAATATTTTTATACCAGCCAAAAGCCTGAGATGCAGTTATACCAGCGTAAAAGGTCCTTTTCCTGGTACAGTTTATTTCCTTTGGGGGAACTGATATAAGCTATCCCTGCAAAAAACCCTCTCTTTTGCCAGGATAAGGTGCACCTCACCTGGGATGTAGGGGAGTGTTGCTGGTATAGCTATGCCAGCAAACTCTTTCTAGCACACATCAGGCCTAGAGTTAATGCCCTTCTTTTTACAAAAAGCGTCAAAGGTGATCAATGGTTCAGTTTTATGTCTCAGATGAAAACCAACATCTGGAGCAATGATCTGCCCTTTGGCATGTTGCTGGGGCAGTGGTTCAGTACAGACTCAGAGGGAAGATTGCATACGTTGCATACAAATGACTCTATTGCATCTTTTAATGCAACACTTAGGAAAAGGCAGATCGATGTAATTGGGGACTCCCTAACTATGAAGAACAGATAGGCATGTCACCAGAGCTGATCCAGAGAGCAGAAGGGAGCTAAGGTATGGGATGTGAACCCGAGAATCCTAATGAAAGCAGGAAAGAATCCACCGATTGTCATCCATGTGGGAACAAACGATACTGCTAGATTCTCACTGGGATGTGTTAAGGAAGACTATGCCAGGCTGGAGAAGATGCTTAAAGGAGTGGAGGCTCAGGTGATCTGTAGTGGGATTCGACCTGTGCCTAGAGGAGGAGAGCAAAGGCGAGATAGGATTAAGATGGTTCAGGCAGTGGTGCTATAAGGAGGGATGTTTGGGATGTTCGTCCCCTGGGAGGCATTCTCGAACAGAGGACTGTTCTCATGGGATGAACTCCACCTGATCAGGGAGAATAATGGACTTAAAGTGTGGACTTAAACTGATTAAAAGAGCTTTAAACTAGGAATTCAGGAGAGACAGTTGTAATCTCATGCCTGATTCCAGTATTGAGTGGGAAGAAAATCAAGTAAAGGAGGATACTGCAATGCAGAATAGAACAACAGCGGGTAGGAGAATGGACATCAAGAGGAAAGATGGTGCCATTCCCACTGACTGTAACAGTCAGATAAGCGATACTGGCAGAAAAATGACTGTACCTAATTTGTCAAGAAATCTGTGTGAGTCCAAGCAGAAACAACAAAAATGTCTGTACACCAATGCAAGGAGCCTAGGTAACAAAATGAAGGAACTAGAACTACTGGTGCAGGCCGTGAAACCAGACATTATAGGGATAACAGAAACATGGTGAACTAATAGTCATGACTGGAATACAGGTATTAACGGGTACGTGCTGTTCAGGAGAGAGAGAAATAAAGGCAAAGGTGGTGGAGTAGCATTGTATATTAATGATGAGGTAGACTGTAAAGAAATAAGCGATGGAATGGATAAAATGGAATCTATTTGGGTCAAAATCACTTTGGGGGAAAATGTTAATAGAGGCTCTGCTGGGATAGTGCTTGGAGGTCTGCTACAGACCCCCAGGATCCGAACTGGATATGGCTAGAGACTTGTTTAATACTTTTATTGAAGCAAATGCTACTGGGTATTGTGTGCTTATGAGAGACTCATTTCCCAGTGGAGGACAAATGCTGCTAATAGATATTCTGGATGTGACAGCCAACAGATTTGTTTTGCCAAATAGTCACTGAACCAACAAGAGGTAATGCCATTTTATAGTTAGTATTAGTAAGTAGTAAGACCTCATAGGAGAACTGGTTATAGAGGACAACCTGGGTTCGAGTGATCATGAATTAATTCAGTTTAAACTAAATGGAAAAATAAACAAAAACAGATCTGCGAATAGGGTGCTTGATTTCAAAAGGGCAAACTTTAAAAAATTAAGGGAATTAGTCAGGGAAGTTGAGTGGACTGCAGAACTCAAGAATCTGAATGTGGAGGAGGTTTGGAATTACTTTAAGGCAAAGTTGCAGGAGCTTTTAACAGAAAGCCTACAAGGAATGGAAGAAGGAGTGGATCAGCAAGGAAAGCTCTCTCTTAGAGATAAGAAACTGTAAGGATAAAGTGAGACCTGCCAAAAGCCAGGCACAGTTGGACCTTGAAAAGAAATTTAAAACCAATAGTAAAAGGTTCTCTAGCCATATAAATAAAACAAAAACAAGGAAGGAAGAAGCAGACAGCTGAGCATTGAGGACAGGGTAGAGACTAAAGATAATCTAGGCATGGGCCCACCCCTAAATGAATACTTTGCCTCAGTTTTTAATAAGGGTAATGAGGCGCTTGTGGGTAGTGGGAGGGTGGCTAGTGAAAGCAAGGATATGGGAGTTGAAACTACCACATCAGAAATGGAAGCCACACTCAAGCAATTTAGTGGGACCAAATCCAGGTCCCTGATAATCTCCATCCAAGAATATTTAAGGAACTGGCATACGAAATTGCAAACCCAATAGTAATGATTCTTAATGACTCCATAATCTCAGGGGTTGTAATCTATGACTGGAGAACTGCAAATAAAGTATCTATATTTATGAAAGGAAAAAAATGTGATCTGGGAAACTATAGGCTTGTTTGTTTGACCCCTGTTGCGTGCCAGATCTTAGAACGTATTTTGAAAGATAGAGTAATTCAAGGTAGCGGTAAATGGTAATTGGGATAAAGTACATCATAGCTTTTAGAAAGATAGATTGTGCTAGACCAATCTGATCTTTTTCTCTGAGAAGATAACTGATTTTCTAGACAAAGGAAATGCAGATGTACTTTGCCTGGATTTCAGTAAAGCGTTTAGTACAGTTCCACAGTGGAAACTATTAGTTAAATTGGAGAAGATGGGGATTAATATGAGAACTGAAAGGTTAGTAAGGAACTGGTTAAAGGGGAGACTACAGTGGGTCAGAAAGATGAACTGTCAGCCTGGTTGGAGGTTATTAGTGGAGATGAAATTTAATAAGTCAAAGTGAAAGGTCGTGAATTTATGGAATAACAACAAGAATTTTTGCTGTAAACTGGGAATTTACCAGTTGGAAGCGGCAGAGGAGAAAAAAGACCAGGGTATATTGGGCGATCACAAGATGACTATGCGCTGTCAATGTGATGTAGCCATAAAAAAGGCTAATGCAATCCTAAGATGCATGAGGCGAGGTATTTCCATTAGAGACGGGGAAGTGTTATTACCATTGTACAAGGCACTGTTGAGACTGGAATACTGTGTGCAATTCTGGTCTCCTGCATTTAAGAAAGATGAATTCAAATTGGAACAGGTGCAGAGAAGGGCTACTGGAAGATGATCAGAAAAGTGGAGAACCTGCCTTACAGGAGAAGACTTAAGGAACTTGGCTTGTTTAGCCTAACAAAATGAAGGCTGAGGGGAGACACGATTACTCTCTATAAATACATCAGAGGGATAAACACCAGAGAGGGAAAGTAGTTATTTAAGTTAATGGTCCGCATTGGCACAAGAACAAATGGATATAAACTGGCCATCAACAAGAGTAGGTTTGAAATTAAGCAAAGGTTTCTAACCATCAGAGGAATGAAGTTTTGGAAGAACATTCAAAGGGGAGAGGGAGGGCAAAAAACCTAAATTTTGTCAGACTGAGTGTGATAAATTTATGGAGGGAATGGTACAGTGAGGTTGCCTACAATGGCATACAGCCTATCCACAAGCGCTATTGGCACATACAGTAAAACCCTGTTTATCCGACCCTCCATTATCCAGCTCTCCGTATCAACCGAACAACCAGCGCAGACAGGTCCAGAAGCGGGCAATCTCTCCTGTGGCAGCCCTGCACTTTCCCATTATCCAGATTATCTGAATTTTTGATTATCCGATCTGGCTCTGGTTCCAATTAGATCGGATAAATGGGATTCTGCTATATCTGCAACAGCTGGACATGGGACACTAGAAAAGGAGTGTTCTGAGTTACTACAGCGAATTCTTTCCCAGATGTCTGGCTGGTGGACCTTGCCCACATGCTCCAGGTCTAACTGATCACAATATTTGGGGTCAGGAAGGAATTTTCCCTTAGGTCAGATTGGCAGAGATCGTGGGGGCTTTTTGCTTTCCTCTGCAGCATGGGGCAGGGGTCATTTGCTGGTTTGCACTAGAATAAATGGCACAACCCTACTTGTCTTAGCAGACAAGGCTCAAGGTGATATGGCCACAGATAAATATAGTTAAGTAGGTCCAAAGGATAGAAATGCTACTACATTCTACAACAGGCACCCTGTGAACACTGCGCCATGTCAACTCTGAGTGCCAGAGGAATGTACTGTGTACATCACTGCTAGGGAGGAGGGACGGACATGGTGTAGCACAGCATGTCATTTAGGAGGCTCTCAAACTCTGCAGCCACTGTATCTGTGGTAGGGTTGGAGAGTTCTCGTTACACTGAGGAGCACAGTGAAAGAGACCTGATGCCCTCCTGACTCACATTGACTCAACTCAGTGCTGTGTGTTATCCACTGCTTAAGTGAATGGCCTTACCCAGCCTTTCATAGATTTTAAAGTCAGAAGGGACTATCATCATTATCTAGTCTGACCTTCTGCGCAGAACTTCAACCAGGAATTCCTCATCAAGTTCAGCAGTTTGTGGGAATTTACCAACAAACCAGGATTTGAACCTTGGATCCTCAGATTAAAAGTCTCCCCGGACTGAGCATTCAGGGCTCGTAACTGGATGCATTCCTCCTTGCAGCGCTCTCTTTCTCCTCCCCCTACTGCTGAGCTTTGCCAGGACACCCCTTGAGCTTAGATGCCCTTGGCTCCCCATTCCATGGCTTTCATCTTACTCAAATTTCTCTAGTTGTTTTGTAAGCAGTTAATATAACAATCAATTATTTTTCTTAAGCTATTGGAATCTTCTATCTCAGAATATTTATTGAAATTTGTCAGGGAGGAGAATGTGGGGTTTGAGGCATTCTGCTTCTCACTCCCAACATCCTCTCCTCTTCTGAACTGGTTCAGAGAACAGAAAAGCAGCTCTGCTGTGTAACAAATGTAAATTCAACACACAGTTTGGTTTTGCTGCTGCCTAGAGAGGTGGAGACTGGGAGTCAGATATGAAAATAAACAGGACACAATTTTATGTCCTAGTGTCTTACTCCCAGCTTCACCGCTCCTATTAGTTTGCTGGATCGGGCAAACTTTGAACATGAAAACATCATAAGATTTCAATTAACTTGACAATTAACTTGCATGAGAGAGAGACCCTCTGTATTTCCCCTGAGGCCTCATCTACACTAGGATTTTCCCTTAAAATTTCCCACTATGGCTATCAGGTTCATCTCCCTTGGTGATAGCAATGGTAGAGCTCTAATGTTGCTAGGCCACCTGTGGTTTAACCCCTGTGTCATGAGCAGGCTTGGATAATATGGTGGTTAGAACATGGGCTCCCACCCGCAGCACCAGCTACACTACTGCTCCCAATGTTGCTTCCACTGATGGAGCTGAACTGCTGTCAGCAATGGGAAATTTTAAAGGAAAAAGGCTAGTACAGGCCAGTGTAATGAGTGTGATCATTTTACAATATGCAGAAATCCAACCAACTGCCAATTGAGTATTATTAGAGCCTTTCTTGCTGGGTGAGGGAAATAATCACTGGCTGTGTGATTTGCGATTTCAGGACTTGCTGAATTTTTCCAGCAAGGGGCAGTTTGATGAGGCTGGACAAGCCACACTGAATGGGCTGGAACAGCAGGAGCAGACCCCAGTGCCACCAGAGACGCAGTCGGCACTGGATCAACAGCCAGAAGGCCATCCAATGCAACTCCAGCAGCAGCAACATGATGAGAACCCGGTGCCTATGCAGAGCACCATGACAGCAGATGACATGCGGCGAGCAAAGCGCATTCGGGTAAGTGAAGATGATGGTGGCCTATGCCCTCTCCTGCCCTCTCACTTTGCTTTAGCCAGTGGAAGCCTTGGTTGGCCAGTCAGGCAGCAGCTGGTCTTTTTCTCCAGTGTGGTGTCCGTCTTCAAATCCCAAACACAGCATCTCACGCTCAGAAAACTCCCTCGTTCAGAAAGGAAGACAAACCTAATACAAAGAGTTAGTGTGTCATGAGATGCTAGTGAGATTTGGTCACCAGTTGGAGCTGGTTCAATTCCAGCACAATAATTCTTTCATAGAAACATAGACCATCCAAGTTGGCAGGCAGGAGCGCTCTGGACAGCCGGCCAAATCATGGTGCTGTGGCATGGATTAATGGCCTGTTCAGAGCACCATCTGCCTGTCTTGCAGCTCTGTTGGCTTTAGAAGTCATTGCCAAAGAGGCATTGTGTCCATTCATTCCTATGATGATGAAGATGAAGATTTTTAATGATAAAATTATTTCTTGGAGTAGGAATCCTCCTCCCTTTATGAGGGTAAAAGCCTGTGCTGAGAACTTTACATACCAACAGCAAACACTTTGAACCTGTGCTTGTGGCAGCTGAGAAAGCTGCTTTTTCCACCCTGTGTGGGAGGGAAATGATTCAGGCAAATAATCCTCCAAGCGATGTAATTGTGAGATCGGTTTATTTAGCCTAAAATCTTTTTTTCCCCTCCTCCATGTGTAAAATTTTGATTACAGAAGGAAACAGCTGCAAACAAGTTGAGACCTCATTTTTGGGGGATGAGACAAAGAGAGAGAGGATTAAAAAAGGAGACAATGAATGATTCTTATGGAGGACACTGAGCCAGATTTTACTCTCAGTGTACACCAATGTGTATATGACAGCACTGATGGTGTTACTTAACAGATACAGTGACTTAACTAAGAGCAGAATTTGGCCGAGTCACACTAAAAATGCATGAGTATGAAACTTATTAAATGCTTGGCATCTACGAGTCACTGTTCTGTGAAGTGGTCTTTCTTTTGATCTTCCTCTCTGTTGAAAACACTAGACTAGTAATGGTGTGTTTATGTAAGGCCAGGGGCGGCTCCAGGCACCAGCGCAGCAAGCGTGTGCCTGGGGTGGCAAGCTGCCAGGGGGCATCCTGCTGGTCGCTGTGAGGGTGGCAATTCGGCGGCGGGTACGCAGAAATGCTGGCAAATCTGCGTGACCATGCTTGGGGCGGCAAAAAACATAGTGCTGCCCCTGGTAAGGCCACCAGACAGCTGTAACCCAAGAACACTGGAAACATGGCTGGTAGGAGCAGACAGTGGTGGTCAAACTATTATCGAGTAAGAAGCCAGCTGCTGAAGCTCTGACAATAAATAGCATTGGACCAGTTCCCCAGTGTGTCTTGATTCATTTTGCATAAGATAGTACAACTTCTGTCCTAAAAGGGGCAATCGTGGGTGTGATGGGGAGAGGTGGTTTCATTGGATTTCTTTAATTACTGGATTTAAAAAGATCTGAAGGTCTCACTCTTGGTTTGGAGGTAGCGGGGAAGAGTTTGACTTGGTTTGTCTCATGCATTAGCCTGTTTCCTGGAAACTTGAGTTTGGGTCACAAGTGAGATGAGTGTGGTGGTTATTTATTCCTCAGCGACATGTTTGCATCATAGATCTCCTCCCTCAGCTCCCCTTGCAGATTGGCACATTTGACAACCCTTGATTAGCAGAGCCCTAGAGATGTTGGTTCTTCAAAGCAGAGGTTCTTCAACTCAAGGGGGCATTGGAAGAACTGCATATGGGATGGTTGCATAGAGCCTGCCTAGGTCATGTTAGACTGTGAGCAGTTGTCATTCAGCCTTAGATTTTAACCATGAAAATTCACACCGTACTGTGACAGTTTGTCCGAACTCACTCTTCCAATGTGTGCGTGCAATTCACTGCACCCTGCTATCACAGCATGTGGCTAGGAAATGTCATAAACCACCAAAGGGAAGCCCAAGTTATGGTTTCAAATATGTAAGACGTCATTTATTTTTAAAGAGCGGGTACAAAATTTGTGGCTACCCATTGGGACCCGGACCTAGGTTAGCTGTAAGTCACCCTGATTACTTAGATAGGATTTCTTACTCAACAGCAATAACTTGGTGCGTGTCTTGACCTGATAGTTGAGAAACTATATAAGAGACAGGAAAGTAATTTTATTTTCATAAATCAAGCTTGGTGAACCTCTTCTACCTTTCTAAGAAAGGAATAAAGCATGACGTGATGGTACGACTGCCCCTCTTCAGGCAAACAATTCCAGGCAAAGATTTAAAAGAAATAATTATCACGAAGAGGCCTTGTGTGATTTTTCCAAGCCTTTATTAGGCACAAACCTCAGTTTTACTATGTCTCCTTCTGTTGCACTCTGAAATTAAACATAAAAAGGTATCCTGGAGTATGAGTAATATTAAAAAAAAATAAAGCCTTTACATATGTTCAGACATTTGCATCCTAGATGTAACTGAGGATGCCTTGTTCAATGAATTGACGTTCTTTAGAAATGACACGATTCTTTGGCATCTGCAACAAAGGGGAGCAATATCCTTTGTATTTTAAATAACAAAAAATGACTTCTGCATTACAATACGCAGTAATAATAAACTAGCTCTCAATGGACGTTCACACTTGTACCATTACATTAGCGTTTATATCGTCCTGTAGGATGCAGCCTCTTGAGAAAAGCATAGTAACATAAACCTATGCGTATGCAAGGCTGACAATGTGTCCAGTAGAGGGCAGTATGCATGTAGGCCTTGATCCAGCCCTCTTATTAGTCAATGGAAAGATTTCCATTGGCTTCAGTGGGATTAGGTCCACACTGAAGGAAGTACTTAGATATATCTGTCACTCCTCTCTTGGGTTTCTCGTTTACAGCTCTGGCACTGATTTGCCTTTGCAGTTCTAGAACTTGTTGCCTGAAGTAGACATAATCTTTTTTAATGTATTCCATGAAGTAAATAATTCTCTTGAGACATTTTCTGTTTCATTTACTCGTGCAACATCACATGGCGAAGATACAAAGCTGTCATAACACAGTGTTACAACAATCAATATAAATATAAGGCTTGCATTTGGAAATCACCTGTCAAAATGAGGACCATCCTACATGTTTTGGGAAGGTACAAATCTACATACCAAGAAGGCTATTTATTTTTAGGCTATAAGTCAGAGGGAATGACTTAATGGGTTATATTTCTAGTTTGAAACACTGAGATTCACTGGAACAATAGGTTCAAATCCTGGTAGGGTCAACACATGTCTTCTTCTGTAGAGTTCATCGAGTTTATTCTGCAGGAGACTTGAGATCAGACCTTAAACACTGAGGTCCTGCCTTGTTTTATGTGGACACTAAAGATCCTATTGGACACTTTTTGTCAGAGTAGGGTGTGACAGACTGACAATATACTGGACAAACCTTATGGAATTAAGATAAACTTTACTGAATGAATTTAAACCTTATTGAATTAGGTTTAATACCTTCGGGGTCCATTGTATTAAAAATGCACTTTTTAATGTGTCATCGTGGAATCGCATATAACTCCTCGAGGAGGAAGGGGATGCAAATGTAATTCCTCCGGTTATCAGCTCTTTGAAGCTTCCTTCTGGAAAGGTTCGGATATACTAGTTCAAACTGGATTTTTCAGGGACCAACAGACAAAGAAACGACTTTTGGATAATTAGCCTGGTTTTACGCAGGCCCAGGGCTTTCTTCCTGATCCCATGACTAGACAGGACCCCTGGCCCACAGCAGATCCCAGTCCTCAGGGAAGGGCTGGAAGAACTGGGCCTAATGAGGCACCATAAGACTGGGTGCTTGTTCTGAGATGAAACTGTGATGAACTTGAAACCTTGGTGGGATGCTGAAGGACTGCTCCTGCCAGAGCCCATTTTAGAGTTGGGGTGATCTCTGGTAGCCTATTAGCATGTGTGTAGGTTCTTTTATTGTTTGTAATGTGCTTTGTCTGTAGTGCTCTTACCTTAAGAATAAAAGAGGCTTGCATAAACAGAGCTTTGTGGTAACTATACTTGTGGGCAGTCACACTGTTAGCCCTCTCTGAAGAGAAAGCCAGCAGGCCAGCTTGAGCAGCCTGTCTCTGCTGGGAATAACATGGTGAAGGCAGGGAACTGTTCAGCCTGGAAATAGCCTCTCAGAAGGACTTGAGATGCCTCTTCAAGAGAGGTGACGGCCAGAGGAGCCAGCGGGTGCCCTTGCTGAAACATAGGCAGAGAATACAGGTGCAGTTGCCCTGAACTGTGACATTGGGGATTACATCATCGTCCTTGGCCAAAATAAATGTTTCCTACCCACTGTTGTGCACCATCCAATGTGTTCGTTAGTTGCCACTCTCTGGATGCATTTAAAAAATGGCTGTACTTACCTAGGCTTGATCCTGAAAGTTTCTCCGTGTGGATGACGCCCTGCACTCATGCAGAACAGCTTGCAGGACAGAGGTGCGGTTTGTAAAGCACAATGGGATCCTTCAGGCTGAAAGGCACAATGGAAATGTAAGAGATTATTAAATTCTGACGAGTATCAACCAGTAGGACAGCACTTAAATAATCACTACCCGTTACTTGCCAGCAATCCGATCCTGGCATCCATAACCTGTTTATCTTCCCATAGCTACCACCTCTTGCCAGGCACATTTCTTTCTCACTGAGACTCTGCAGGGTTCATTCTATACTTTTTAATAAACACACTATCTGAGAAAACATGAAAGGCAGAAAGACAGTGTGTTTTAAAGGTTATCTGTGATTTTCATCTTCACTCTTACTCACATCTTAACTCCTTGTAGGCAGTTATTAACTGAAGGGCAAATCCTGAACTCCCTGCTTAGTTCTTACTGAGGCAAAACTCTCAAAACTCATTGGGAGTTTTGCCTAAGTGAGGAATGAGCTAGGACTTCCAGATCTGGCCCTGACTGATAATGACCCACAGGAGACTGATTTCTGCCAAAGTCAAGTCTTCTGTTTTACGGTCCATTTCATAACATAAATATTTTTCTTTCCCCCAATGCTGCCTGCTCAGTTGGAGCTGCAGGTAGGTTTGGTTTTTATCCTGTGTCTACCCTAATGGAACAAAACAAAATTGCCTGCCATGTCATTTTGTGCAACCTCTGCTTAATGTCTCCAGATGGAATCTGCGTTGTTGATGGTCTTGTGTTTGTTCTTTTGTATACAGATCATGCACAAAACTGTGTCATCCCAATAACTATGTGTTTGCATAGTTTCTCTTAGTCCCCTTCAGACTGATCCACTGCAAGGAATTAATAATAATTAGCTCTTTAAAAGATGTTTAAATGAATCATCCAAAACATTAAGCTGGGTATTTAATGGGCTGTCCCTTTGCGGCCTCAGAACCTGGTTCAAGTCCGTCTGGTGCACCTCTGTGTACCTGATTTTGGTAGTTTGTTAGTCTTCAGTGGCTTGAGTAGTCTGGCAGAGTGTGCACCATAACAATATATTTTTAAATCTTTCTGTCTAGTGCTTTTAACAGTTCCCACTTAGGAAATACCTGATATGGAGTTGCATGCAATTTGAAAGAAACATTTCAAGTACCTTGGATTTGACCCGCCTTAAAACTACCTTAAATTTGGTGGTCAGTCATATAGATTCATCTAAATATCTAGTTTTCTAGTAAATTAGCATTTCTTGTAATGACTATTAACAAGTATTGTGGTGATAAGCTCCATACTAATGCCTCTAAATAAATAGTTTTTAAAAATGCAGCACTTGGTTGTTGATAAATATCTTTCAACAACTACCACCACTTATGCAGGACTCCCAAACGTTCATTGTTGAAACTTTTGGGGGTAAAATCCTGAACCTATTCAAGTCAAATGGGAGTTTTGTCATTTAGCCAGGATTTCACCCTGGGTTCTGTAGTAATAATTAAAGACACACTGGTCAACATAAAACTAATTTATAAACAAAATATCCCTTATCTATGTTACTAATAACAACTACAGATATTACAAGCGGGATAATTTAAAAAATCAGTTATACTTTTACTATTTGCTTTTTACATACTTTGAATGTAAATGCAAAATATTATGTATTTATTTATATTTTAAAATGTGCTCATCAAATATCTTTGCGCATACTTACAGAAATAACACATTCATTAAATAACAAAATAATATACAAAAATTGTGCACATCACTCAGTTTTGGCTGAGACTAGTCTGGTCAATATCACTTAAGTTTCCAGTCGGTTTCACTTTTCTGGTTCTCATGGCACTAGCACCTTACTGCAGTGTTTGAGTTTATAATATAGTGAAAGGAGAATGTTTAAATTCAAAACTAAATGGAAAACAAACAAGCAACTGCCCCCCCCAACCAACCACAAAACCAACAACAACACTAGAGAAACATATGTACTGATTTTGTAAATCCCCTTACTTTTTTCAAAATCTAAAATACGGGTTTATCACTAGTTGACAATAGTGCTTTAATTAACAAACTATCTCCAGAGCAGATCTGGTATAGTCATGATGTAATTGTACATATAGGGTAATATACAGGAAGTGCCATGCAGTATCACTCCCAGGGTCCAGCTAGTCCAGTATTCTGTCTCGAATACAATATGAGTACCAGAAGTGTCAGAGGAAGGTATAAAAATCCCACAGATGTGAGACAATCTGCCCCTCACATTAGGTCTCATCCTCATTTCTAATAATTAAAGATTGGCTTACACCCAGCTCCATTCAACCATACAAAAAGGAAACGGGATGGATCATGGAATTGGTAGCTGGGAATCAGAACCTTTCCCCCTTCTTGATCATCTATTCAAATTTGATGACCTTCTTGGTCATCAAACCTGATCAGAAGAAACTGGAGAAGGGACTCGTCGCCATCTTATAGCTGCTTTTTGGCCTGCGTGAAATGGGTCTCAGTCCAGTTCCCAGTGAACAGGTGTTTACCTCATTATTGGTCCACATTGATTGCCTCTGCTGAGACATTCATGAATATAAGGGGAGAAAAATCTGAATCAAGATGCAGTGGGCTGCTCTAAGAGTGGAATTTTGCTCTGAAATTAAAGCCAAGCCTGACTGCTTTTCTAAAAGTCTTTGTTCATTTCAGTTCTCAGTCACATCTTACATACTATGCTATCAAGGAAGAGCCTCATTGACAGTGGGTGGGGAATCTGAATGATGTAGCTATCTATAAAATCCAACAAAAGATATTACCTCCCCTCCCCTATCTATGGTTTTCTTTAATCTTTTGTAACACTTATGTACAACCATGCAGAGTGTGGCTTCATTGTTTCAAATTCTGCAATTAGTTACACTTAGCGTTGAAAAAGGAAAAGAAATATGATTTTTAAACTTCGAAGAGATAAACAGAGGAGAGTATAAAAGTCTCGAAAAGCCTGTTTATAGATCCTTATCTGGGGTAATGAGCATAGCCTCTTTGACATCGATGGAGCTATGGCAGTTTATTCTGGATGAGGATCTGGCCATCTGTTTTGCCACTGTGATAAAGTATTTGGGTTAAATACATTAAGAAACAGTAATGGAGGAGATAGAAATTTGAATTGCATCTGTCTAGACTGTTTGACTTCCTGGTAAATTCCTGTAATTAACGGAAAATTATGCATTTTTTTATTTCAAAGCACAAGTAAATTGTTATACAAACAATAGAAACATGTAAACCCAAGATTATGGGACAGATTGAATCACTGTGTAAGTGCACGTAGGGAGTTACACCTGCTTACTCTAGGACTGAATTTGGCCCAGTGTTTCTTAAGAGAATTGGTTTTAGCTGTTAGAGGTGGGGACTGTGAGTCAGCACTTCTGGGTTTGTTTCTGCCCTTGTGTGACTTTGGGCAAATCACCTCACCTTCCTTTGCCTCGGTTCCTCCATCTGTAAAGGGGAGATAACAACACCTCCCAGGGACACTGTGAGGTGTAATTTCTCATATTTGCAAAGTGCCTTGAGCTCCTTGGCTAAAAAGGGGAACAAAGAGGACCCCGGGGAATTACAGACCAGTCAGCCTAACTTTGATACCTGGAAAGATACTGGAACAAATTAGTAAACAATCAGTGTCTAACCACCAGGAGGATAAGAGGGTTATAAGATGACCTCCTGAGGTCCCTTCCAACCCTGAGATTCTATGATTCTATGATAAGGAATAGCTGGAATTTGTCAAGAACAAATTCCAAACCAACCTATTTTCCTTCTTTGACAGGATTACTAGGACCAGCTGTCTAGGAAGCAGTGATATATCTTGATTTTTAGTAAGGCTTTTGACACAGTCCCACCTAGCATTCTCATAAGCAAACTAGGGGAATGTGGTCTATATGAAGTGACTAGAAGGTGGGTGCACAACTGGTTAAAAGATCATACTCAAAGAGTGGTTATCAATGGTTCGCTGATCAATGGGTATCAGAGGGTGCGTCTGATTTGGTCTCTCAGGGGTCAGTCCTGGGTCTGGTACTGTTCAATATTTTCATTAATGACTTGGATAATGGAGTGGAGAGTATCTTATAAAATTTGTGGATGACACCGAGCTGGGAGGTGTTGCAAGCACTTTGGAGGACAGGATCAGCATTCAAAATGACCGTGACAAATTGAAGAAATTGATCTGAAATCAACAAGATGATGAAATTCAGTAAAAACAAGTGCAGAGTACTTCACTTAGAAAGGAAAAATCAAATGCATAATGGCAAAATGGGGAAAAACTGGCTAGGTGATAGTACTGCTGAATCTGGGGGTTATAGTGCATCACAAATTGAATATGAATCAACAACATGATGCAGTTGCAAAAAAGGCTATTATCATTCTGGGGTGTGTTTTTAGGTGCGTTGCATGTAAGGCACTGGAGGTAATTGTCCTGCTCTACTCGGCACTGGTGAGGCCTCCCCTGAAGCATTGTGTCCAGCTCTGAGTGCAAAACTAGGAAAGATGTGGACAAATTGGAGAGAGTCTAGAGGACAGCAACAAAAAATGATAAAAGGTTTAGAAAAGCTGACCTCTGAGGAAAGTTAAAAAAAACCGGGGCCTGTTTACTCTTGAGAAAAGAAGACTGAGGGAGGACCTCATAACAGTCTTCAAATATGTTAAGGGCTGTTATAAAGAGAACGGTGATCAATTGTTCTCCATGCCTACTGAAGGTAGGACAAGAGGTAATGGGCTTACTCTGCAGCCAGGGAGATTTAGGTTAGAATTAGGAACAACTTTCTAACTAGAAGGGTAGTTAAGCTCTGGAATAAGGTTCCAAGGAAGGCTGTGGAATCCCCAGCACTTGAGGATTTTAAGGACAGTTTGGACAAACACCTGACAGGGATGGTCTAGGGTTATTTGGTCCCTGCCTCAGTGTAGGGGGCTGGACTTGATGACGTGATGACAACAGAAGTGTTGGCGCATAAGGTGCCACAGGACTCTTTGTCATTTGTTACAGTATAAGAGTGACTCCCAACTCCAGTGAAGTCCATTATAAGGCACTCGGGATTTCAGCTAAATTAATCACTGGTGTCGCTGAACATTCCAAAATCCTCTAATTGTGACTAGAAATTTTCCCTTGCCATGGGATGGTGTCTGAGATTACATGGGAAAAGGGAAGTGTGTGTGTGTGTGTGTGTGTGTGTATGTGTATGTATAGTGTTTTGTAGTTTTCTATAAACAGTTGCTGTTACATTTTGCTTTTACTGGAAAGAGTGGACGGTTTCCTCCTTTACAGTTTAGACAGTGGAGAAAACCATTCAGATTCTCTTCATGTGTCTGTAGCCCAGTACTCCAGAATAACTTCTAAGGTACCTTCTAATTCTGACAGAGCAGCTTTGAACCCTGCTTCATCAGTATCTGCTGGTTGACACTGACTCAAGGGTAGCAGCGCATGCCAGCCAAGAAGTCCAATAAATAAAGGAGAGTGGAGATGGTTTTAACCGGGGAATTTTGTTCTCTGTTTACTCTAAAGTATGCTAATAACAAGCATGTTCAAACACAGTAACTAGCAGCATTCTAGCCTTGTTTCCCTGACTAGCATGGATGTGGATTTAAAAAAAAACAAAAATCAGAGAAGCTGAGTGGAAAGGAGACAACAGTAAACACTGGAAGGGAGATCGTGTCTTGAAGGAGTGTAAAAATTCCTTAGATTTCAATAGCACTGTGAGAGAAATTGCTGCAGCCCCAGGCCATTTCAGTCTTCTGCACTGTAATATGGGATTTCATATTTGTCAGTGTAGTCTGCTCCCATATGCACTTCCAACCAGCATAAAAAGTCCCTAACCACTACTGAAATGCAGGCCCACTGGGCAACCAACTATTTCCACAGGTTGCTAGTCCATCTGTGACTGCTCCTACAGCAGACAGAGCAGAGATCAGGAGCTGAGCAAGGCTACGCTGGATTTGTCTAATCTAGAAGGCAGGAGAAGGAAAGAAACAGCAGTTGTTAAATGTTATAGGAAAACTAGATCAAAGGAAAACAGACACTGAAAGAGGAGGTGAGAGAGAGAGAAGAAAACATATACAATAGAAAGAAAGAGAGAACGAAAGAAAGAAAAATGGAGTGAAGGAAAAGGGAAAGAGAAGGAAGAACGATAGCAGGAGATACATAGTAAGTTAATTTAAAAATATATATTTAATAGAGTTTAATGTCTAAACATTGTAAAGAATAAAAATGCAATTAATGCTTGATTAGATATATCAAATACCTTTGTTTGGCCCACAAAATTCTACCAAAGCTCTTACCAGAACTCTGTATGTGTTTCTCTGTGAGTGTGTTCACTTCTCTATTTCACTCACAAACACACACACAGTGTGCGTTTAAGGGTAGAATTGTGTGGGTTCCCAACAAGATATTGTTGCTCTTGAAGCTGCCTATCTGGCCCTGCTGTAATGCTTTTGAAACTCCCATTCCTCTTTTTTAATAATACTGTGAAGGTTTAGGTTAGCACAGAGATCCACTTTATCCAGCCTTATTAGTTTGGGGCCATGCTAAACCACTGCTGCAGATCTCTCTGATTCTCCTTGATGCAGAAACCAACCCCCCACAAAAGCTGCAGATTCCCAGAGGCTCTGCTAATAGACAATGCATATAAGTAATTGGGAGATGCCTCAATGTGGTGGCTAATCTACAAATATAAATACACAGAGCCTTGTCCTGAGAAATCAGCTAGATGCCCAACACCTGGAGAGGGAAGAGTGAGTTTATGTTACAGAAAAATTATGTGTCAAAATGTGTTTAGAGCAGGGCACAGGGACTCAGGACTCCTGAGTTCTATTCCTGGTTCTGCTACTATCTCACTGTGTGACCTTAGGCAAGTCTTGTAACCGCTCTCTGCCTCAGTTTCTCCATCTGGAGATAATACATTTCTACCTCAAAGGGGGCTTTTGAGATTTAACTGCTCAATATCTTGGCTCACTTAAATTTGATAATACTTGTATGTAAAGTTTGTATGTGATAATAAACACTGATGTTCTTTCTTGGGTGTGTCTTTCAGAATGCTGCTCTTCAGCATCTGTTCATCCGAAAGTCCTTCCGTCCGTTCAAATGCCTGCAGTGTGGGAAGGCGTTCCGGGAGAAGGACAAGCTGGATCAGCACCTGCGATTCCATGGGCGGGAGGGGAACTGCCCTCTGACCTGCGACATCTGCAATAAGGGTTTTATCAACAGCGGCGCCCTGGAGAGTCACATGAAGTTCCACTTGGACCAGAAAACATATTCCTGTATTTTCTGTCCTGAGTCTTTTGACCGCTTGGACCTGCTCAAAGATCACGTGGCAATCCACGTCAATGATGGCTATTTCACCTGCCCCACCTGTAAAAAGCGCTTTCCTGATTTTATCCAGGTGAGTGCCGTGCTGACCACAAGCAATGGCTTCCAAGTCTTTGGCACGTGTAATGCTTCTCGGTACTGTTTCCATTCAGGCCAGCTTATGCTGTAAGTCTGTATGCTCTTACAAGCTAAGAAGGATCAGTTTGTGGATGGGAAAACTGACAGCATTGCAGGAAGTGGTAACGTTCATTTTGTAGATGGCACTTTTCCCTCTCGGTCAGTAGTGACCCAATACCCCAGCATGGTGTAGTGTGGTTGGTGCAGTCTTCTGGACAACATGAAACAGCATTCTTGATCGTACATGGTTGTTTGAGATGCATGGCACAACAGGTTTTTCCCTCTTCCTGGATGCAGTAGACATCAGAATGTACACTTGACCCTAACTGCTAAACTTACATATTAAAATGCATTATATATTTAAAATCCCATGGCTTTTTTTTTTTTTGCAAGAGTAATGCTGTTGACTCCAGGGCAGTAATTCCAGAGCATTTCAGTATGTTCTGCTTCCATACATTTCTCCTGTAGTTGAGTATATTCCTCTTCATTTCCACATTCTGTACAAGCAGCTGCGTTTGAGTGGTGGGTGATGTAACTCCTTTGTGCAATTTGTGGGGTCCTTCAAGATGAAAGACATTACAGAAATTTTAGAGTACTGTTTTCTTGCTCGGTGAGAAAAATGTAAACCTACCTTACATAGATTCATTACACTTAACATGAATAAAGAAGATGACATACATCTCACTAAGGTACCAGGACCTGAGACTAAACACGGAAATCCAGTTTCACGTCAAGTGATAAATCCAGGAACCGATAGGCATTATCCAAAAGTTCAAAGAAGAAAAGATGTGGGGGGATTATTAATACAACCCTCCACTCCAAAATAATCCAGCCTCTTTTAACATGGAGCAGAAAAAAAATAAGCTAGTTACCTAAGCTATGACCATCTCCCCCATCAATTTTCCAGTTAAACTGATCTAGTAAGGGAAAAGTTCCCAAATTCTTTCCACTTTTTCATATGCTGCTGTATGAATAATTAGGTCCTGGAATTAATAATCAGAAATCATGGTCTACTTCTCTGAGTAATTATTGTTGAGCAGATATAGATACCAAGTGGCTCCATGGTGCAGGAGGAAAATAAGAATTGTGTCAAAGATCCTGTTCTTTTCAGTGCTGGGATTTGGAATTCCAAGCCTTACTAGCTGTTTTATTAAAGATCTTGCTGTGCACCTGATGAGGCAGAGGACATTCCTAAAACATGCAAAGGAAACTGCCTGCAGGAAGGTGTTCAAAATGAATCGCTCCCTACGTTCCATGCATTCTGTAACTGCCACCTAATTCTTTCTGATCAAAAGGAATTAATCTGTGTTCTCAGATTTCCTTCAAATGAAAGAAAGAGAGGGAATCCATTGCCACTACGTCAGCCATCCTTTTTTATTGTCTTTAAAATACCCAATCATGCAATTGCAGGTGCCTTCGAGAATCATTCCTAGGGAGATCAGAGTGTCCGTGCAGATCTGTAACAAAGATTATGAGGATTCATTCATTATGCTGTTAGCATCTGTTAAGCTATTATCAGGACCTCAAGTATTCTGATAAACCACGTCTTTCACGCTGAAGAATTGAGGTTTCCCTAGGACAGACTAGAGAACTCTTAAAAACTCTTTGGGCACATCTCCCAGATGTGCAAGAGAATAGGATTCCAGAGCACCACTAGGGAACTGCTTTGTCTAATGTTTTCTTGGAAACTGTTATTCAAGGCTGTTCAGTTTCTTGTGCTGATGGATTCTATCCAAAGAACAGAGCTTCAGTAGTAACCAAGTCTCCCCCTAGTGTTGCTAAGAGCTGCTGTGACAGTTCCGTGGTCTGTTTGCTCCATATCTTGAGTGCCCTGAGTTTTCTCTGTGGTCTTCACTGCCAGGTGAAGAAGCATGTGCGCAGCTTCCATTCAGAAAAGATTTACCAGTGTACGGAATGCGACAAGGCTTTCTGCCGTCCCGACAAGCTGCGGCTCCACATGCTGCGACACTCGGACCGCAAGGACTTCCTGTGCTCCACCTGTGGCAAGCAGTTCAAGGTAACGAATCTAATGGGCTGTGGTGTTCCCAAAGCGATACCGGAACAGCATTTTCTCCCTCCTTTGTCAGCAAGATTGTCCTCCCAGAAACAGAAGCAATCAGCATCTATAGACATGCTAGGTTTGCATGCAGATTGCATGCACTGTTCCATGCAGTGTGTGTGCTGCAGCATATGTTTTTGAATTACTCTCTCTAGCCTGAGCAAACAATTCAGCTCTTGCTTATAATAAGCTTGTTAACACCAATGGGCAGGTCCATTCTCCTTCCATCCACTTGTAGAGTCAATTTGTTGGATAGCGTTCCTGCAAAGTGCCACCAACATTGTGCTTCCCATTACTTGGTTTAGGAACTCTTTTTTACTGAGATCAATGGACTAATATCCCAGACAAGCCATGAGAAATAAGTTATAAGTGGCTATGGAGATCTGATCCTAACATTACAACTCTAAGTACACAATAGAGGGAATTAAACTGCTGTAGAGATTTTTAAAGGGACAGTATGAAACTGAACTGGACCGAAGGGGAGCAAAAATCTAATAAACACGTGTGAGAGTTTTCTGGTAAGATCCACACTACAATAATGTTGTAAGTTTGGTCACCACAGCATGAAACTATAAGATGCTTCAGCCTCTGAAAAGTTAAGAAGAGTAGCAAAATGTGATCACAGCATCAAACTAGAAGGACAAATGAAACAATGGCATTCATGCTGCCTAGGGAAAGGGTTATTTAGAGGAAAAGTGACAGAAATACTCTGTTTATGGGGGGAAGTATTGTGTAATGGGCTCTGCCCAAGAGTTGGGACTCCAGACTTCCATTACCAGCTTTGATCTTGGCTTATTGTGCGGCATTGGGCAGGTCACTTTAATCTCTCTAGGCCTCAGTTTCCCCATCTGTAAAATGGGTGTAATAATATAGAACCTATGATGCCTCAGAAGGATAACAATGCCTGTAAAACATTTTGAGATGACAGCTGCTGCAAAAGTGCAAAATGTTACTACGTTGTTATAATTATAAAGCCTTTCACAGCATGGATAACATCAGCCCTAGTAGCTATTGTTACCATAATGCAGAGTGCAGGACAGAGGTGCATAAATGGAAAGGGTTGGGTGGAAAAAATGTACCACAACAGTGGGCCACCGAGTGAGATCATTTTGAAGTAGGATTCCCACTGAAGTCAGAAAGATAACTAAAGATGGATGCATGTGCATCTTTGCATTGAACAGAGCGAACTGCAGCTGCCCTCTGTTTTTTTCCCCTTATGTTTGGCATGTGTTTGTGAAAAATGCCATAATTCAGGCCTGAGACCTCTACCCAGATATAGCCAGTGGAAGTGCAAGCCTCGTCTCTGCCTTTGAGGGACTTTTTCTAGAGGTTGGGGGCGGGGGCGGGCTTGGCCTCTGCAGCTTAGTCAGCAGTTGGGCTCTGCCATCAAGGGTTACATTTCGTGCCAACTTGTAGTCATGGGAACCCTTTGCCACTGGGAACTAGACTGAGACCCACCAGCTCATCTCTCAGAGACCAATGAATTAGCATTAGCCAGGTAACAGCTTTCAGTGCCTGCCAGCCATAAACTTAGAAATGAAAGGTTCTGTAGCTTCTTACTGATCCAGTTCTCCAGTCAGCTTCTTTAATAATGAAGGTGCAGCCCACAGAAGCAAAAGTTCCCAGCATACCATGCTCCATCCATATCGTAGCAGCCTGCTCCACATTGGAGATGACAGTTCCAAGAATGGACCTATCTGTGGTATGCATTTTGGCCACCCCTTTAACAAACAAATGCTGTAAAATAGATATTTTTCCTCTCTGACTGTTGTCCTAAACAGAGGAAAGACAAGCTCCGGGAGCACATGCAAAGGATGCATAATCCAGAAAGAGAAGCTAAGAAAGCTGATCGAATCAGCCGCTCCAAAACCTTCAAGCCTCGGATAGCTTCCACCGACTACGAGAGCTTCATGTTCAAATGCCGACTGTGCATGATGGGCTTCCGGAGGAGAGGCATGTTGGTTAGTGTCCTGATGCTCTTGAGATCTCTGCCAATGAACTTTTGTCAATTAGGAATGATTTACTACATAAGATAGCTTTGTATTTAGCCTTAGTGAATAGTAAAGAAATGCCTGTAGATTTCAGGTGATTAGAACAGAAGAATGCTGAGAAAGAACTGCAGGAATTGTAGTTCTTACAAAGGGTCCTCTTTTTGTTTCTTTCCTTTCTTTTTTAGCTGTCCCCATGGTATATAAGCATTGTGATGCATAATACAGCCATCATAGTGCTGTCTGGGCACCAAGTTTGAGATTAGTAACACAATTGCATAGTCCAGATGGGACAGGGAGGCTCCACCACTCAGTTTCCAGATGTTCCTCTATTATTTACTAGGAAGTTTGTTTTGTTCCTCTGTCCCCACTATTGTTTCTCTCTCTTTTCTCTTTTTTTGCTCCTTCCTGTGAGGGACCTCACCAGCCTTTGCCACTGAGGGAAAGCTTGTGCAAACACATCGGTATTGCACACCACAGGGGCTCAGGGTGGTTGTGATCTCTGCTAATAAAGAGTTACACAGCCAGGGGGCTTCTGATGATAACACCTTGTTCCCAGCCCTGGAGAGTTTGACCCTCTTCTCATCTTATGTGGACCAGGCATGCACATTCTAGTATCTGCCCCACAAGAAATAAAATGCCACTTCAGGAAACCGTCCCTGTGAGATTAGTGGGGAAGGATGTTCAGTGCATTGGGAACCTTGTTACACACACAAACTGTAGTGCTGCCTGGAGCCAGCAAATTCTGGAGTTATGCGAAAAATCAGTCTAAATCAGACCCCCACCTGGGTTTTCCATGGCACTGGCTCAAACAAAATTAAACTAGTGTGTATCAGGAACATTCACCAAAGGAAATTTGTGTGAGTATATTGTTGCTTTTTCCAATAGCAAGTCTTTCAGCCACAGAAACTGAAAATGGGATGCAGGATGACTAGGTTCACCTTCAGTAACTGACCACAATGGATGTGAACCCCAGTGCCATCAGCGGGGGGGCTGCTGGTTAGCAACGTTTTGGTGGGGCACTGCACTGGCGAATCCATACTCCCCGTGACCTAGAGAAGAATCCATTGTTTAGCTTCCAGCTGTAGCATATTCTCTTATTCTGATTTGTTTCTTTCTCTTAGGTGAATCATTTATCAAAGCGACATCCAGACATGAAAATAGAGGAGGTGCCAGAGCTAACATTGCCCATCATCAAACCCAACAGAGATTACTTCTGTCAGTACTGTGATAAGGTATGTAAGGAAGTCACCAATCAAAGCAACAAGGAGTCCAGTGGCACTATAAAGACTAACAAATTTATTTGGGCATAAGCTTTCGTGGGTAAAAAACCCACTTCTTCAGATGCGTGGAGTGAAAATTACAGATACAGGCATAAATATACTGGCACCTGAAGAGAAGGGAGTTATCTTACAAGTGCAGAACCAGTGTCGACAAGGCCAATTCAGTCAGGATGGATGTGGTCCTCTCCCAATAATTGAAGAAGAGGTGTCAATACCAAGAGAGGGAAAATTGCTTTTGTAGTGGGCCAGCCACTCCCAGTCCCTATTCAAGCCCAAATTAATGGTGTTAAGTTTGCAAATGAATTGTAGCTCTGCAGTTTCTAATTGGGGGGGTTGCACACTTTGTAGCTTCTGTGGGCTCAGCTTGTTTCACACACCACAAGCGCCTTGCACTGTTGGAGCCCACGTGACTAAAGGTCTGGTTTTCAGAGGTGCCACGGACCCGCAGTTTCTTTTGATTTCAGCTGGAGCTGTGGGTGCTCAGCACTTGTAAAAGGGAATTAGGCACCTATTTACCTTGAAGGATCTGGACCTAAGACCTTTTATTATGAGCTCTCCACTTCTTAGCCACATTCCAGTGATTCCCAGTGTTCTGTGTAGCCTGCAGCTTCTTCTCCTTTACCTTTGGGTGCCTGCTTTTTCTGAGTATGACCCACTCATTGACCTCTGTTTCTGATATGGACTTTTATTTATTCCATAATGCGATTCACTGATGCCTCCTATCTGTGGTTTAGAAGAGCATCCCACTCCTTGCTGAATGTTTCTTTAGTTTTGTTTAGCTTGTTTCCTTTTTAGATTATTATAAAAAGTTACTTTGTTGTTTTTCTCTAACTGTGGCTCCTATGATGTGTCTAAAGAAACTAGACTTAAAACAGACTTGCTGATCCCTTGTAGTTATTAAAGACCCAGTGATGCTTGAGCAAGAGTAGAGATGTTAATCCTAGTAGCCTAGGCAAATTCCAATTCCAGTGATTACATTCTGCCTCCCATGACATTTCCCCTTTGAATGTCAGTTGAATAGGGGTTTCCTCCTCAATTCCTGACCTAAGTAGTTGTGTAGTGCTGGGTTTCTGTGCAGTGTCAAGTAGTTATTACATGCCATCCTGGAGATAGTTGTCTCACTAGCTGGTAAAGTGGTGTGTGTGTGTGTGAGAGAGAGAGAAACAACTATCATATAAAATTGTTGTACAAATCCCTGTTAAAAGAGGCATGTGGGAATGTCTCAACAAGGCTTATGTTGAGACATTCCCACAGATCACTTCTACATATGAATCTTTGCACTTTACTCTTGATCCTCTAGAGGTTCTGTATTTCTGGATGGAGACACACAAACTCTATCTGTTTGAGGCACTGCCATTGGTGTTCGGTTGCTTTCATTCAAAAATGTTGACCCACAGGTGTACAAGAGTGCCAGCAAACGCAAAGCCCATATTCTGAAGAACCATCCCGGTGCTGAGCTACCGCCGAGTATCCGGAAACTGCGCCCAGCGGGACCGGGAGAGCCAGACCCCATGCTGAGTACTCACACCCAGCTCACGGGCACAATAGCCACTCCACCAGTCTGTTGTCCTCACTGTTCCAAACAGTACAGCAGTAAGGTACTGTGAGTGTCTCCTTGCCTCAGAACAGAGCCCCTCCCTAGTGACGTTGATCCACCACAGCTCTTGTGTTGGTCAGTCGAGGGGTTCAGCCCTTTCATCGTGAATCAGACAACAGATTTCAAGCTAACAGAGTACTAACAATGTGAACACAGTTTACTTGATTTACAAAGAACGGAAGTGTTTAGTGGTTAGATTAGGGAACTGGTTGTCAGGATTCATGGGTTCTATTCCAAGCTGTGTCATTGATTTGCTGTGTGATGTTGGGTAAGTTGCTTTATCTGCCTGGGTGTCGGGGCTTGTCTATATGTGGAAATTGACCAGAATAGCTATTGTGAAATAAGCTCTTATAGAATACATTCCCATGTAGACCCTCTTATTACAGAATAAAAGTATTTACACAGCGTGTCATTCCAGAATAGTCATAGCACTTTAAATTCAGACCCTATCATATTCCAGAAAAACATCCCTTAGCCAAAGGAGATAATACTTATCCCACTCCTGGGTACATGAGTTTAAAAGAGTTTTTTTTTTCCTTTTCCAGCATTGAGTCCTGATGAATTCCTGGTTTTCTAGGAGCAGGCCTCGCATGGTACAAGCAGAGCTTTTGCTCACAGTATTTCCTGCTTTTTAAACACTGGCAGCCAGATTTTCCAAAGTGGGCTCTCATTTTGCATGCCTCCATTTTTGGATGGTCACTTGAGACATTTTGGGCCTGACTTTCAGAGCTGCTGAGCATTCACAGCCCCACTTGAAGACAATGGTTGTTGCAGGTGCTGAGCACCTGTGCACAACGTGTCCCAGGTTGGACACCCGAACTCTGAGGTACCCAAAATCAGGGCCACTTCTGTGAATTTTGTCGATAGGTTTTTCACAACTCTCCCCTTAGGTTTCTTTTGGTGGGTCTTTTTTTATGAGATGGGTAGTAAAGAGAGGAAGGACAGAGTCAGAGACAGAAGAGACTTTCTGCTCTCTTCTGAACGAGTACTCAAAACATTTGACTGTGTGGGAGAGATTGGTCCATGGGGCCATGAAATTTGAGAGGCAAAAGCTCATTGTCAGGCAAGTCTAATTAATATGGACTCCATGGTCTTTGTGTTTTCTCACTGGTGACCTGAGCTTTGCGTGGTCTGAGGAATCTCGCTGGCCATCTCCCTAACCCTCTTCTCTGCACCCCACAGACCAAGATGGTACAACACATTCGCAAGAAGCACCCTGAGTTTGCTCAGCTCCCTAACACGATACACACGCCCTTGGCAGCAGCTGTCATCAGTTCCACCCCTGCAGTTTTAACCACTGACAGCACTACCGGAGAGACCGTCGTGGTAAGAATGCAAAGGATGGTAAATCAGGCCATCTGAGTGAAACAGTCAGATGTCCTAGATTATAATTACTATTAGCATTTGCTTGGCTTCCACCACCTTGGTATTACAAGGCTTATGTTGAGACATTCCCACAGATCACTTCTACATATGAATCTTTGCACTTTACTATTGTTCCTCTAGAGGTTCTGTATTTCCCTGTTTGAAGATCTAAAGATTTGCCCACAAGCCTTACCCCATCCTGTCCTGTCCTCACTCCCCATATGTTATGGATGCCAGATAGTAGTTTAAAAAAAAACCTAAGTGGTTTAGGAGCACAAGTTCCAGCAAAAGTCAATGGCACTTGTGCTCCTAAATCACATGAGTACCTTGGAAAATCTCATGTTCCATCCTAATGGCCGAGGACTGGATTAAACTCCCTTTAGTGCTAGTCAAAGCCACCCCTTAATCATTTGGGTGGGGTGTTATTTGAGTGATCTGAGCTCCCTCCATCACCACTGGTGAAGCGTGCTGCCTCCACAACACTCCCAACTCCCAAGGCAGCGATTGGCAGAGACCAGAAAATTGTTCTTGTCTCCCCTGAATGGCAAAGGACCAACCTCCTGCAAAATTTAAAAAATGTCATCAAAACTTTAAACTTTATTTCAAGACTGTTCACTGAAACTGTAAGTAACCGTGACCAGAGTGTGCTTGAGAGGGCAAACTCGTCCATAATTATTATTATTTATATTACCATAGCACTTAGGGGCCATAGTCAGAGACCAGAACCTTATTGTGCTAGGCACAGTACTAACAGAAAATGTCCCTGATACTTCTGGCTCGATACATTGGATTAACCAAGTGTTAATTGTTTCTTCATGTTTGGTAAATACAATAGCACAGAGCAGCACTACTTCACTTAGATAGGTAGGATAGCTGGAATATATTTGGAGAAAAGATTATTCAGCCTGGAAACACAGACCAAGCTCCTGGAAGGACAAAATTTCTGCTTCTATAAAGAATAATTCTGAGCTTGTGGATACAATTTTTTGTTTATTTATTGTTTATTCTGTTATGATAACACCTAAGAATACCAAACAGGATCTGGGCCTGTTGTGCTCAATCTGTATAAACACAAAGCAAAGAGCAGTTTTCAGCTTCATTACAATGTCACATTCTAGTATTTGAGCATTTAAATCTGCATTAAGATGTGTAAATTCTGCACTTACGTGCCTAACTGAAGTGCCCATATGCTGGAATAGGACTTTCTAGATAGAGCTCTTGATGCACACGTTTGCGCTGATACTTGAATACAAATGCTACCACCGCAAGGAGCAGAACTTCCTCTTTATTTTTGTCACCTGAAAATACTATTGTAGAAATCATTTTCTGGTTGACAGGGCTGGTACAAGCAGAGAAAAACAAACAGCCACTTTGCATCCTGCTCTTTGGGGGAATATGAATCCCAGGCAAGATCTGTAACTCATGCAGCAGCCTTATCTGCTTCTTCAGCAGCTGGACCAGATGGGGAATAAACTCATCTCTGGCTGCTGAGGACCCTCTCTTGCTTGGCAGTCCTGTAGATCATAAGGATGGCACTTACCATTCAGTCCAGTTATACCAACAGGAAGGTTTTCAGAATGTTCCAAAGACGAACGGTTACATTTCCCAGCTGCGAATCCAGATCTCTTTTGGCTTGTAAATGAAGATGGTAACAGTGTGATGTTGGCATGTGGGGTTTCTCTGCACATGGCTGAGTGAGGCTAAGGCTGAATTAAGTGGGGCACTGAGGCTCGCCAAACATAGGTCCTGTAGCTGGGACTGGCTGGAACTAAGTTTGGAACCCACTAGCATAGGTAGCAAGAGTCAGTGTAGAGCTTCAGCCTTTGATTTCTGAGCCAGAGGCTGTTTAGTTTCTGCACACGTGATCAGCATTACTTGATCTAAAGCAGAATGGGCACAATGCCAATCACAGAGGCACTCTCCACAGTGCCAGGCAGCATGAGGAATCTTGACCACCACTTTGGAAATTTCTGAATTCCCCTGCTTCCCTTCCATACAGAGGGAAGAATGAAACTATTAGGTCCCTCAGCCTATTGCAAGGCAAGAATTAAATCCCTGCACTCCAACAGCTAGGGAAGAGAGAAGGGAGATGGAATCTTTGTTCCCAGGAGCCGGGGGTGGAAAAGTGTAGAGATGTGATGACAATCTTGTGAAACTACATCTGTACACAATAGCAAGACTACTGGCAAACACTAAATGGATTAAAAACTGGCTAACTGATAGGTCTGTAAATGAAGAATTGTCATCGGTCAGGTCTGTTTCCAGTGGTGTTCTTGGCCCTACACTATTTAACATCTTTATCAATGACCTGAAAAAAAACATAAAAGTTTGCAGATGACACTAAAATTGAAGCAGTGATAAATAATGAAGAGGACAGGTTAATGTTTCAGTGTGACCTAGATGCTTGGTAAACTGGGCACAAGCAAACAATATGTGTTTTAATTTGGCTAAGTGTAAATGTATACATCTGGGAACAAAGACTATAGCGCAAGCCGTTTTAACGGGATGGGGGACTCTGTCCTGGGAAGCAGTGCCTCTAAAAGATTTGAGGGATAAATTAGCTGAACATGAGCTCCCAATGTGACTCTGTGGCCAAAAGAGCTAATGCGATCCTGGGATGCATAAACAGGGGACTCTCATTATTTTGCCTCTGTATTTGGCACTGATGTGACTGCTGCTGGAATCCTTTGTCCAGTTCTGGTGCCCACAATTGAAGAAGGATGTTGATAAATTGGAGAGGGTTCAGAGGAGAGCCAAGAGAATGTTTAAAGGACTCGGAAATGTGCATTATAATGATAGACGCCAAGAGCTCATATGCAGCATTGTTGTAGCCATGTTGGTCCCAAGATATTAGAGAGAGACAAGGTGGGTGAGGTAATATCTTTAATTGGACACTTCTGTTGCTCAGAGAGACAAGCTTCCGAGTTACACAGAGCTCTTCTTCAGCTCTGTATAAGCTTGAAAGCTTATCTCTCTCACCAACAGAAGTTGGCCCAATAAAAGATATTACCTCACCCACCTTGTCTCTCAAAGATTTCTATTTAGCTTAACAAAGAGAAGGTTAAGGGGTGACTTGATCACAGTCTGTAAGTAGCTGCATAGGGAACAATATTTAATAACGGGCTGTTCAATCTAGCGGCGAAAGGCATAACACAATCCAGTGGCTGGAGGTTGACGCTAGACAAATTCAGAGTGGAAATAAGGCATAAACCGTGAGAATAATTAACCATTTGAACAATTTATCAAGGGTCATGGTGGATTCTCCATCATGGGAAATTTTTGAATCAGCACTGGATGTTTTTCTAAGAATTATTCTGGGGCAGGTCTCTGGCCTGTATTAGATGGGAGGTCGGACTAGATGATCCCAGTGCTCCCTTCTGGCCTTAGACTCTATGAAGCTATGAACTGTTCTCTCACATTTACTCACCATCATGACACGGCCATTGCAGACCCATCACAAGATGTGATTATTTGGTGGTTGTCTGAAAGGTCAGTCTTTGGCAAGGTGGCCCACCAGCAATTAAAAGCTGAGCACAGCTGCATCGAGTAACAGGCGAGTAACTCTAAACCTGGGAGAGAATGCAGTTCCTTCCTGTATGCCTTGTCCCTGCCAGTGGTAAGGAAAGAGAGTGAGCATGAAAATATGGGTCCCCCACGATGCAGAACAGAGCATTCCCACTGGCCTGATTGCTAACAGAATCTAATTAAGTGGAGCTCCACACACTGTAAACTCTTCTAAATTACTGACTAAGCTTCAGTGATTTAGGTTAGATTAAGTACAAATGTGCAAAGTATTCAGTCCAAGAGGTAATATTGCATGATGCACTGTGTGCCTCTCTTTCTCAGACAACAGATCTGCTGACGCAAGCAATGACAGAACTGTCCCAGACCCTGACGACAGACTATCGAACCCCACAGGGAGATTATCAGCGAATCCAGTACATCCCTGTGTCACAATCCACAGCTGGCCTGCAGCAGCCCCAGCACATACAGCTGCAGGTTGTGCAAGTGGCCCAGGTAGGTAATCTACTGAGGATGTACCTTATATCTCTCCCCGAGCTGAAGTGACACCACAGTTTTGAAGACTTTAAAAAAAAATGTTGCGATGGTGAAAGTTTTGGGTAGGTATCATCTGGAGACTGAAGCTCAAGCTAAATTGCTGGTGCTGCTCCAGGGGCTGCCCCTCAGGAATTGACGAAGTAGGTGACCCACTTCTGCAGTTGGGAGGAGCAATTTGAACTCCCCCTCCCCCCGAGACCTGGAGCCAAAATCTGAAAGTTTGGAAAGTGTTTTCTTTCCCCATGTATTAACTCTTAGAGTATTCATCCTCTGTGACATTCAGTAACCCCCTTAAAAATAAATACAGAGGGTAACGGGATTAGTGGAGCTGGGGAAATGGATTTCAGGCAGCTTTGCGCAACCAGAGCAGCTCCATTAAACCCTTCAGCCTCTGATTGCTTGGGTGGAACTGAAAATGTCAAACAGCTTATATTTGAGCCTGAAATGGGGAGCTGTTTCCTGTCCCTTTGTTGCTCATTTTTAGCAACGCTGCACCCCTTGTTAACCATGGCCTAAATACTGGCACCATTTGACATGAATTTATGAAGTTTTAATGATTCAGCTGCTGAGATTCTGGTTGCCTGCAGCTTTGAATTGATTTTAAAAGTTGTGATGTCTCATTAAATTACTATAATTAAGCAGAAGTTGGTGCCTCTAAGGGCTTGGCCAAACTTGCGAGTTACAGCACAATAAAGGAGCCCCGGGCACCCTAGCTCACTACCCGTCCTCACTGGCAAGGCACGTCGAGTGCTCTGACTCCACGGCTACAGCGCTGCTGGTACTCCACCTCGGCAAGTGGAATAACGTTTGCTGCGCCCCGCGGCGCCAGTGTGAACGAGGTGTTGGGTTACTGCGCTCTGATCAGCCTCGGGAAACGTCCCATAAACCCCTTTAGTCAAGTGGCCACTCTTTTCTCATTGTTTTGAACTCGCTGTAGGAATGCGGATATGCCGTTTGAAAGCTCCTTTTCTGACAGCTGGCTGCTTATCTACTCCGAGACAGATAAGTGTGCTCCGAGACAGATTAGTGTGGAATGCTGTGTGTTAGAGAGAGGGGTGAGGGGTAGGGGCGGGTCTGCTGCTGTCTGAACTTACAAGACAGCATGCTGACATGCTCTCAGCCCCCCAAAACCCACTCTCTCGCCCCCCCACATACACACAACACACTCCCTGTCACACTCCACCCAACCCCCCTCCCATTTGAAAAGCACATTGCAGCCACTTGCATGCTGGGATAGCTGCCCATAATGCACTGCTCCCAATGCCACTGCAAGTGCCTCAGATGTGGCCACGCCAGTGCGCCAGCAGCTGTCAGTGTGGACAGACTGCAGCGCTTTCCCTACTGCGCTCTCCGAAGGCGGGTTTAACTCAGAGCACTCTACATCTGCAAGTGTAGCCATGCCCTAAGAGTCTTTAGTAGGTAAGACACTGGAAACTTCACTTTTCTTTCCCCTAACATAGATCTGTATCTAATCAGACCATGAATATGCAGTTCTGGAATGTATGGACACATACATTTGCAGAGAGGAAGGATGGTCCAATAGTTAGGGACTAGTCTAGGACTTGGGAGTTCAAGTCCCTGATCTTCCACGGACTCCTGTGTAATCTTGGGCAGATCACTTAGCCCTGGTCTACATTGCAGAGCTAGGCTGACGTAAGGCAGCTTATGTCTACCTAACTCTGTAAGCATCTACACTAAAATGTAGCTCCCACCCATGTAACTTGCTCACTACACCAACTGGATAACTCCACCTCCGCGAGAGGTGTAGCACTTAGGTGTAATTAGGTCGACATAGTGTCAGTGTAGACACTGCGTTGCTTACATTGACTGGCGCTGCCTGTCAGGAGCCGTCCCACAGTGCCCACACTGACAGTTAAATCTGTGCAAGTGCTCCTGGTGAGGACGCGCACTGCCAGCAAAAGGAGCATAGTGTAGACATGCAAAAGCGATTGAATTACTGTGGTGGCTGTACGTCGACCTAATGCGGGTCGACCTAATTTTGAAATGTTGACTTGCCCTTAGTCTCTCTGTGCCTGGGATCCCATCTGTACAGTGTACTTCCCTACCTCACAGGGGTGTTGTGAGAATAAATACATTAAAAATCGTGAGGCACTCAGATGCTATGGTAATTGGCACCATATAAATTGATAGATTTAATAATTAGAGAATTGTCTCTTTGCGCCAGTAAATTGCTCATTTACCTTCCATTATGATGCATTTTTTTAGCCCTGTTTACAAGTTAGCAACAACCCTGTTGTAATGCAGGCTACTGATCACTCCAAGTGTTGCTATTGTTTAATATTTGTATTATGATCGTGCCCAGAAGCCCCACATCAGGATCATGGCCCCATTGCTCTAGGTACTATGCAAACAGAAAGGTGGACACAGTCCCTGCCCCAGAGAATTTACAGTTCACAGCTCTGCTTTGATTTTCCCAGGCTACCTCACCTCACCAGTCCCAGCATTCCACGGTGGACGTTGGACAGCTGCATGACCCCCAGACGTACACCCAGCATGCCATCCAGGTGCAGCATATCCAGGTCACAGAGCCAGCCCCAACAACTCAATCATCATCACAGGTATCCCACGCTTTCAATGCAAAGAGCATTCTCCGTGCCAGGATGCTCAAGCTGGAGTTTTATACAGCTCTATGCAGCTGATGCGCTGTCCGTAGGACTCTCAGTGAAATCCTTAAGAGTACTGCACATGGAGCTGTTGCAGCATTAGGACCTTGAGATTATTTAAAATAGTTCCCAGATATTCCCATTTATCACAGCATATGCAAGATAGGGGTGTAAAGACACTTGAGTGGACATATTTATGACTCCGTATGGTTAAAGAGGTGAAAGAAGTTCACAGATCTTCAAATACTGGCCATCCTCAGAGGGAGATCATGGGAACATGAGCATTTTAGAGAGACATTATAGACTCGGCATGAGACTAGGAAATCCTGAGTTCTAATCCTGGTCTGCCATTAACCTGCTCTCTGTGCCTCGGCTTTCCCATCTGTATAATAGGGCTAATGATACTTAAAGTATTTGTTATGTCTATACAGTGCATATTTGAAAATATAAAGTGCCTATGTACAATGGTGGTGGGTATTTTAGAAATGCAGAGATATCTTATGAGAAAGATGGAAAGATGGATAACTTATTTATTTACTAATTTATTTAGATTGTTTAAATGGGCAGTTTCTTTTAAAAAAATGCAAGTCTCTTCTTGTATGTACAAGATTAACATACTATTTAAACAAAAGCATTTACATGCTGTCTTGGTGCCAATAAAGAATTCTCAGGAGTCTCTCAGTCATCTGTCCTAAAACCCCATTTGGCTTCACTCCCTCCCTCAGAAACGCTTGAGGTAAAATATAGGCCTTGCAGTCATCAAATTAGGCTGTGGCCAACACAGGAGTGAGGTAATCTCAAAGGCCCTTCACTGAAAAGGCTCTGCCAGCAGCCCTCTCTTATGTAAGCCAGGGGATCATGCAGAGAGACAGTCCTGAAGGTATGTACAGCCCCCACATTGCTCTCTAGCTACTTGTTTTAAAGCAGTGATGACTAATGGTACAGGTATTCCCAGGGTCTGAGACCAATAATGAATTATTTCTGTTACACACTGAAACTATCTGAAGAAGAATTAAAGTCCTTTTCCTAAGTGTCAGAAAGTTCAAAATTCAACTTGCCCCAGAGAGTGTTCAGTTTGTAGTACTGGTCTTTTCTGAGCAGTTAAAAGACTTGTACAGTTTCTGGTTCTGATCCCGGCTCCCTGCCCTAGACTTGCTGCGTGACCTTGGGCAAATCACATCTCTCTACCTCTGTTTACCTCTCTCTGAACTGGGTCTAATAATACTGACTGAGCACACAGAGAGGTTGTGAGGCTAAATCCATTAATGTTTGCAAAGGGCCTTGAGCTCCTTGCGTGGAAGGTGCTATAGAAGGTCAAAGCACTGTTATTATTATTATTATAGTGACTAGTGGTAGAGCAGGACTTCACTGTAAACATGCTACTAAGTTTATAGTTGTCCACAGAACAGGTGCAGCATGGGTGGCAGCAGCGCAAGATGTTCCCATGCTGTTCTGCCACCCTTGATCTGGTATGAGAGAGACCTAAGGATGAGAAAGGAGTTTATGCTTCATGGACATTCATTCAGAGCTTGGCCTCTTCTGAGACTGCCAGTTGTGGGAGTGGTTATGATATGGACATTTTTTCAATTAGGAATGACTCAGGGGACCCACTGATTCCTGTGCCAAAAGACAGCTGCAAATGTACAATAACTATTGATCGCTGCCCACCTGGGCTGAGGTTTGCACTATCAACTAAAGAATTAATCCAATAGTATCTTAATACTAAGGGTATATTTGACACTACCTGCCGGATCGGCGGGCAGCGATCGATCCAGTGGGGGTCGATTTATCGCTTCTAGTCTAGACACGATAAACCGATCCCTGAGCGCTCTCCCGTCGACTCCTGTACTCCACCGCTGCGAGATGCACAGGTGGAGTCGACGGGGGAACGGCAGCAGTCGACTCACCCCAGTGAAGACGCCACGGTAAGTTGATCTAAGTACGTCGACTTCAGCTACATTATTCACATAGCTGAAGTTGCGTAACTTAGGGTATGTCTACACTACCCGCCGGATTGGCGGGTAGTGATCGATCTATCGGGGATTGTTGTATTGCGTCTCGTCTAGATGCGATACATCGATCCCCGAACGCACTCCCCGTCGACTCCGGAACTCCACCAGGGCAAGAGGCGGAAGCGGAGTCAATGGGGGAGCGGCGGCCGTTGATCTCGCACCGCAAGGACACGAAGTAAGTCAGACTAAGTCGATCTAAGATATGTCAATTTCAGCTACGCTATTCTCATAGCTGAAGTTGCGTATCTTAGATCGATCCTCACAGTGTAGACCAGGCCTTACATCGATCCCGCCCCAGTGTAGACTAGGCCTAAGAGGAATGTACCTCCAGCAGTACAAATGCGCGTAAGCCGTATCCTGCTGGCAGACAAATAATTATGTCTATTTTCATGGTGTTGTTCTAGGTGGGAGCTCAGCCACTGAGTCCGTCATCTCAACAGTCTCAGCAGGAACTCAGCCCCTCCCAAATGCAAACGACGACGTCAGCACCAAGCCAAACTCTCCAGCAACAGCAAGGATCCTCAGTCCAGCACACGTATCTACCCAGCACATGGAACTCATTTCGTAGCTACCGTAAGCATCAGAAATGGGAGAAGGTCAGCAATCCCATTAACTCCCTTTGGGACTGGATTCAAGTCTCTTAGCCCCTTTCCCTCCATTTCCCCAGCTGTAAAATGGGAAGTGAAACACTTCCTTGCTTCCCAGAGGATTGGGAGGATTCATTAGTTAATGTTCATTAAACTCCTTGAAGGGGAACAGGGCTATATCAATACAAACTATTATTATTGGACTTTCCCCTTTCCAGGCTGGAGTCACACCCTTGGGTTTTAAGTGGTCTGTTTTAGCAGGCTGGTTTCTCTTTTCCAAGGGGAGTGCATTTGGCAAGAATAAGTCTGCCTTGGAGAATGGATTGCTTAAATTCAGAGGAAAGCCCTAACACATTCCGAAAAGGCTCATTTAGGAGAGGGTGACACAAAATAGACTTTTCACACCTGATGTCAAGTACCTTCCTGGGCAACTCTGGCCAGGAACCCTCTGAATCCTGGAGCAACACATCCTTGAGGAATACTTCCATATATGGCAACAATGGCTATGATGGCTGTGGACTAAAGAGATCCTGAGATGATGTCAGTTGGTGAAGCTCCACTGAAGTCAATAGGGCTATGCTGATTTTCACCACCTGAGGATCCGGCCCTAAGTGTCTGATTCTTTTTTCCACGGGAGCTCAAACTTTGCCCAGATGAAGGCTGTGTTGATAACTCACCAGAAGCCCAACACTTAAATTGTACAACCGGCGTCAGTTGCTGCCTAATCTTACAGCCCTTGGAGACTGGGTGCCAGCATGCAACTTCCATCTTCATTTAAGCAGCCGCACTGCACTTCATGCTGAAACTTGTACTCTTTGCGAGTCAGCCTTACCTCTGTGTTAAAATGGGGATAGTCACAGTCCCCACTGTAGCACTCCCGGGCTTTATCCATACTAACCTCTGAGCGTCTTTAACTGTATTTCTCAATCCTCTCTTCTAGCATCGGAAATTCAGATGATGGCCATCCCACAGGGGCAGTATGTGATTGCAGAGACAGCGGTAGGCACTCCTGTCACCACAGTGAACACAGGGCAAGTGAAAGCAGTCACCCAGGTAAGCAGAAGGAAGGCAGTCTTTGTTCTGGGAGGATGAATCAGAGATAAAGCTCTCGGTCTGAACACATTAAAGAAACACCAAAAGAAATGTCAGGGGGATACAAAGTAGGAAACATGGTGGTGTCATACCAAGGATACATGTAAAGGTGTTTTCTGAAGTTATGTGCCTTACAACTGATAAAAACTGAATGTGTGTGTAAGTGACAGAGAGATAGAACTGTATGATCTAAAAGATCACAGGCCTTCTGCAACACTTGTACCAAGTACCATATTGGGGCAGTGTCCATAGCTACACTTGCAACCCTTAGTTACATAACATGCTGGGACTCAGGCGGCCCAAGGCTGAGGAGCAATGTGGCGTTGTTCTTTAGAGTCCAGGAGGCAAGAAATGATCTGTTTGGTGGGAAGGTGTCAGTCATCTACTTCAAGGGAAAACACAGTTAATTATTTATGTAGTACCACAATCCCTATGAGCTGGAGAAGCAGGGTGATCTGCCCCTTTAAAGGGCTGCAGAGCTAAGAAGCAGCAAGCCCTGGCCTAAGGAGAAGCCTGGCAGGTAGGAGCTGGGAATCAAAGCCAATCATTAGCTGCTGCTTAGCTGGATATGCTGATCACCCTGCTACACACAAGTGAAAATGAAGAACCCTGTACCAAGGCATTTACAGTCCGATGCCACCGTTTGGCTGACATTTACTCGTATGAGTGGCTTTACATGAGCAAATAGTTCCATTTAGCTCATCAAACTGAGTCCAGTAGGACTATTCCCTTGCATAAATGATTGCAGGATCAGGGCCCAAATTAGTAGTATTGATTAGTTATAATACTTGAGATAGGTAAGTGTGTATTAAAGCAGGCTACAGATAGAAATGAATGTTCAAAACAGTTTTTAGAAACTTTTGTCATTGTTAAACTCTTTGCATAACTGAATGATGTGAATGGACTCAGTGAAAGCTGCCATGATACTCATATTGTCTAGCAGGAGATCCAACATACTAATATAGGATACAGAAATGCAGCTCCAACTGGAATGTATGGGAAAATAGGAGACTTTGAGTTATTGTAAAGTGAGTTAGTTATTTTAATTTTTTGCATGGGTGGGTTAATTATATAGTTGGTTTTAGCCAATTAACCCTTTTTTTATAGTAGTTAAATGAGCCTTACAATTTTGAAAGTATCTTGTTTGTGTTTTTATTCTGTAAACGTTAGAATTCAATACAGTTTAATTTTATAATCGCTCATTAGACAATATTCCCCAGTGCTGAGACAGAAAAGTTGTAATAAGAAGGTGTGAGAGAAAGACAGCTATTCAGCTGGTCTGAAATATCACTGTAACTTGTGCTTCTACTTTCTGTGCAGACCCATTATGTGATATCTGAAGGTCAACCCGATCTGGATGTAAAACAGAACTCTTCACTCTCCAGTGGGGTGCAGGTGGGTGTGTCTCAGCCATCAGCACACTGTGACCCCTTGGAATCACAAACAACCAATCAACAGCAAACCACACAGTACATCATCACTACAACCACCAATGGGAATGGGGGCAGTGAAGTGCACATCACTAAACCAAGAACTTTCTCCACAGAGCAGGAATGAAGAAATCCCATTGTGTCACCTGACTTTAAGGACAACCTCTCCCCCAAAACATCTGGGTGTCCTGGAGCTCTTATGTTTTAAAGTATTCATTCACATAACTTCAGCTAGAATCTTGGAGCTCTTGCTGATGCTTTATAAGGGGGTTTAGGTCGCAGCAACAACTAAAAAATACCCTCAAAACCCTTTGGGAATGGTGCCATCTTATGCAAATCTTCAAGAAAAAGGAAAAAATGAGAAGCGGAAACTGTGCTTGCCCAGAACTTTACTTTTTGGCATGTCTGATGACCCTTATTTTTCCTTTGTGGAAGTATCACAGTATACAACATTTATTATAAAAGTGGGGGAAAATACTTGCCAAACAAATAGCTAATGGCAGATTATGCCCCATGTACATTTCTACCATCTACAGTTAAACAAAAAGACATCATGTAAACTGCCTGTGGTATTCGCTGTATGTCAGAACTGCTCCCTGTGTCTTTATTTTTAAATGGCCAAGGAAGAAGGGAATACACCAGCTAGATAAAGAGCAGACCACCTGGAAAGAAGGAGCAGCGGCAAATCGGTGACTCCTTGTATGCACGTGAGTGTGAGAGGGACAGATGTAACAATGAAGCTGTGAAACTGTGCAGAAGCAGTCAATTAAATTATTATTTAGCAACCTTTTAGAACTGTTTACATGCTGTCTGCGCTGCCCTGCCAAGAAGTTCTGGGGAGAAGGAAAGATGCAGTCTTGAAACCTCAATGTTTGGAATTGAAATCCTAATAGCACATGACGGTAACACTGAGCCTATACTGTGTTTTTCCCTACACTCACAGGGAACTCTTCTTTTCCCTTGTAAACCAATAAAAGGCTCGGTAATGTTTAAACCTCTATAGTAGCTTTGTGCTGTGACCCCTAATGATGGTTGTATGAAGAGAGAATGGGGGGAGGGAGTTCAAAGAAATTGATTTTTTTTAAAAAAACTTTTCTTTGGTAGTTTTAAAGTAAAAAGGCACTCTGAACGCTGTGCCTTACAATTGCTGTTTGAAACTCACTTTAACCTGCAATGTCAGCAGAGAACTTTTGTAACCTGCTCCCTGTGTACACACTTTTTGCAGACGTGGTATACTTATCTCTAGGGCTGCCTCAAAATTTAATTTCTTTTCTCTGTGAAGGTTGAATGGAAAGTTGGTTGCTCTGATAAAGTTGGTTGCTCTGATTTTCCATGTACCTTGTGTTGCAATTCCTATGGACTGTTTCATAAAATGACCAGCCTTGGACTCAGGAAACACAAAAAAAGAATGCTAGTGGACCACTATTATAGGACAATGAAAGTCATCTCAAAGGATTGCTTGATCTGGCAGACCTGGTCTTTTACAGAGCTTGTGTTATGGTTTGGGACCAGGAGAAAGGGAAGCTGTGTCTTTAAAGCAGTTTATTTTTTCTTACATTGCTCCCCTTTAAGGGTCTGTTCGTTTGTTTTTAAACCAAGGGGAAGGAGGTAATTTTTACTCTGGTACTTAGGAGAATATCACCACAGCTCCACAGACTCCATATGCCTAAATCTTTACTGACTCTGCTTGAAAAGCTACCCCAGAGTGTCAGTGTCTAATAGGATACATTGTAAACTTTGGTCTTAATGGCCTTTTGTGACATAATAATTAACAGATGAAATCTCTATTTTGAACAACTTTTCTTTGGTGCTACACTGAAGATCCCTTGCTTACACAAGTGTGCCCGTTGGTTTTGGTGGGGCTACTTGTGAGTGTGTGTAGGAGTTGCAGTAGCAGGCCCGATGATGCCAAGCCTTAAACTGAAGTCCCAATTTAAAACCATAACTGGACAACTACTTGATGGCAAAGCCTGGTGACACATATTGCTGTGGTAAATAACATATCCGTTCATATGGAGTGGAAACAATGACTGTGCATGATGAGATAAACCCTGTTTAAATATTGGCCGGCTCAGCACTGCTTTAGGGTAATCTTGAAGTGATTGTCCAAAATGTAGACTAAATTTGTATCTGGGATCTTCCTGCTTTGACTGTCCTGAAATGCTGGAGCATTAACAAGTTAGGGGCTTGAATTCTGCTCCAAAGCCCATTGAAGTGAATGAGCGTCTTTCCATTGACTTCATTGGGGCTTTGGATCAGGTCCTTTCTTTGCAGCGGTGCTGAGCAACGGTCATTCCTATTGATTCCAACTAGAGCTGTACATGCTGAGCACTTCTGGAAATCAGGCCCTTGGTATGTTGTTTGTGTAGGAGAAAAGAAGGAAGCTCACTGGCCTGACTTTGCCTCACAGCTTCTTATTAAAAAAAGGAGGCTTTTCTCAGATTGCCAGATGATCTACTAACTAAAAATGAAGGTATACACGTTCCTCTACACAGTCCTACAAATTTAAAGTCAGAGATGTGGTACTACAGATAATGAGAAGTAGGTGATTTGAAAATGTCACATGGTAAATAGTTACTGTTTTACAGGAGTCTTTCAAAGTCTTTAAAGGTCCAGTTTCCAGATATGAAGAATAAGCCTTTAAAGCATTGCAAATGTAGGCTTTAAAAAGTAATGTTTTCTTCAACTCTGTTTAGAAAACATCACTTAATGGGGACACTTGTTCTTGTACCAGTTATTTCAAGTTACAAACTAGCCCGTTGTTATGGAATGCAGTTTGAAAATGACCTTTTTGAGCTTGTATTTTGTTTATCGAGGATTTTTGTCCTGTGTCTCACAGAGGCACCACGTACAAAACCACCAGCCAGAAACCAAAGTGGTGGTTCACTTTGTGTCTCAAATTAATGGATGGATGAGAATACAATATATACAAAGAGAGACATAATCTTCCCTGGGAATTAAGCATCATGCATATTCATTCCAAAGTAATGAATTATAACGATTACACAGATCTGGGGAGAGAACAGAAATTTGGTAGTGAAAAACAGTCCTACAGTTGGGTCTGTAGTGCAGGGCCCCTCTTAAAAATGAAAATCTGTTTCTATGGCTGTGTGCAGACCTGCAGTGCAGAAAACATATGAATTTCTTTTCTTTTGCTGGAGCCAGCCCATAGATCTCTGTCTCCTAAATAATATCCCATCAGAGCTTAAGGCTGCCCTAAGAATTACATGCTGGGTGCTCCCTTTGGCTTCCATTGGGTACCCCTGCTCATGCATCTGAGTGCAGAAGTTGGCCCTGATTCTCTGCTCTCCAAAATAATCTTACTTGCTTCTTTCCAAGAACTGTTAAAACACCTGGGACTAAATCTGGATGTTTTGTGAGACACTGAAGCTGACTGACTAGTTGCATCATTCTGACCCTGTTCTGTTATTTAAATGTGTATGTTTATTGTACATTCAGTGACTGTTATAGTGTTAATAGTATTGTGCTATCTGGCAGGTGTAAAAACAAAATTAATAAATTTTTCTTCTTTTTTAAATACTGAATGTGATTTGTGCATTCATGATGGTTGCAGCAGCAGCTGCTGTAGTCAAATATGATTCAGCTTACACCTGTAAGTTACTTGTCTTAAGCTTCCAGGCCCCTAATTTCCAGTTTTTGCATTCAAGGTGCTGCATAATTCTGCCCTTCCATACTTCTGTTCTTGGGTCTTTTTGTATTACCCTCCACTATGCCATATACGGATTGTATAATTCTCCAATAAACACCTCCTCATCTTCTTCCATGCCGCCTCCCACCCATGCATGAAATGTCCACCCATAGCTCACGTGCAAGGCCACTATCTTTGCCTTGATCAAATCCTTCCTCAAGACCCAATTTATCATCATGCTAGCAGCATAATTTGGTATTGTCTTTATTCTATAGATGGCCACTAAATGTCATGCAATTTTTGGTAGCATCCTAATCATACACCTAGACCATGTCTACACTAGAGACCTTATAGCAGCGTAACTGTACCACTGCAGCTGCACCGCTGTAAGATCTCCCCGTGTAGCCACTCTATGCTGATGGGAGAGAGCTCTCCCATCAATGTAATTAAATCACCCCCAACAAGCAGTAATAGCCATAGCATGGTGTGGTGGCTACTGGAAATCAGTAAATAAGCAGTTCAAATCCATCCTATGTCACTAGTAACGGCTAACCATGGGATGATTGTTTGGTGACCTTTGTGAATATGGGTGTCAGTCCAGTTCTTCATGACAGATGTCTGCAATACATGGGGAAAAAACATGTCCAACCCTTGTTGGCAGTCTCAGCAGTATGAATGGAATAGGCCATGGAGACACCTACCCACTCCTCCCCAGATCTCTTTAGGTTAAGGTTCAAGCACACTGACCAGATAGCGTGGAAAAGCTTGCACTGCTGCTACCCAAGTTGTATCTGTGCTGTGGAGAATCTGAAGATATGAGGTTCCCGGGCTGTCAATCTGGTACCTTTTCACCAAAACTAAATTAAGTGAATCCCCCCACATCTGTACACCCTCCCCACACCAATGCACCTCTCCCCACATCTGTACACCCCCACACACAATGCACCTCCCCCCACATCTGTGCACCCCCACACCAATGCACCTCTCCCCACATCTGTACACCCTCCCCACACACAATGCACCTCCCCCCACATCTGTGCACCCCCCCACACCAATGCACCTCCCCCCACACCTGTGCACCCCCCACACCAATGCACCTCTCCCCACATCTGTACACACCCCACACATACTAATGCACCTCCCCACATCTGTACACCCTCTGCACCTCCCCACCCCTCTTCACCCCAGCTATACACCCCGCCCCTTCACAGCTATGCACCCCACTTCCTCGCTCAAAACCCCTGGTTCCTATTTTCTCCGGGTCCGCCCCCCTGCGCTGCGCTAACCCCGCCCACAGGGCTGCAGCAGCTAGTTCGAGCCACGCCCACTACGTGACGTTACGCATGCGTGAGAGGCTGCCGCGCAGACGCTCCACTTTGAGGTCGCTGGGAAGAGGTGGTGCGCATGCGTACGAAGGGTCCGTCAGGCTGAGCTGGGGGCTCCGCCTTCCGGGCACCGTGCTCGCGCTCGTGCTCTGGGGAGAGGGTGCGCGCGCACGCGCCTCTCCCCCCCACCCTCGCCCCGCAAACTCCCTGGGTGCTGCGCCCCTCCCCCACGAAACTTGGAAGCTGGGTGAGCCGCGTGCGGCCTGGAGCCGGTTGCGGGGGGCAGGGGCCTGCGGGGGCTCCTCGGGGGAGGGGGGGCAAGGGCCTGCGGGGGCTCCTCGGGGGGGGGGCAAGGGCCTGCAGGGGCTCATGGGGTGGGGAGCGGGGGAGCAAGGGCCTGCGGGGGCTCCTGGGAGTGGGGGGCAAGGGCCTGCAGGGGGCTCATGGGGTGGGGAGCGGGGGCAAGGGCGTGCAGGGGGCTCCTGGGGTGGGGAGCGGGGGCAAGGGCCTGTGGGGGCTCCTGGGGATGAGGAGCGGGGGCAAGGGCCTGCGGGGGCTCCTGGGGGCGGGGAGCGGGGGCAAGGGCGTGCAGGGGGCGGCAAGGACCTTCGGGGGCTCATGGGGTGGGGATCGGGGGCAAGGGCCTGTGGGGGCTCCTGGGGATGAGGAGCGGGGGCAAGGGCCTGCGGGGGCTCCTAGGGGTGGGGGTGGGGAGCAAGGGCCTGCGGTGGGCTCCTCGGGGGCAAGGGCCTGCAGGGAGGCTCATGGGGGTGGAGAGCGGGGGCAAGGGCGTGCAGGGGCGGCAAGGACCTTCGGGGGCTCATGGGGACTGGGGGCAAGGGCCTGCGGGGGGGCTCCTGGGGGCGGAGAGCTGGGTGGTCTAAGAGTCGAGGTGATTGGGTTCCTGGGGATGAGCTACCGGCATGGTGTGAGGGTTCCTGGGGGGCGGGGTGATCCTTGGAGAGAGAGGGGCTTTTTGTTGAGGGTGGTTGGCAATGCTGTCCAAGCCACTGTTTGTTACCTGGGTCCCTTGAGTGGACTATTTTTTTTCTCTATCCTGTGCAGTTACTGTTTGTTCATTGTAGTGTTGCTGCTGACTTTGATTATCAACTTTTGTTATTAGCAGAAAAAGCATTGAAACGTTTTGGGGGGTTGAGCACTCCCTGAAGAAATACCTAGGCTTTGCAAACAGATCTAACTATGTCCATCCTTCTTTCCCAGGGCTCTTTGGAAGGGACAGTTAGAGGGTGATGGTGAGTGTCATTTGAGGAGTTTGTTTTGTTATATGTTAGCAGGTGTATATTGTTATAGTCTCTGTGGTTGGTGTTTGAGCATTTGATTTGTTTTGGTTGCATTTTATCAATGGTTGATGTTATATTTTGTAAGTGTTTTGAGCCTGGAATAGGTCACAAAATCTAAATAAATTTGTAAAACACCTTTGAAAATAAATGAGGGTGATCTGGAAGAATGATGTAACTTTGCGTCTTGTAGTAGCTGGTGTTGAGTATCATGATTGTAATATTTTTAATAGGGAATGGTAGGTCAGGCATTGAATCTGCTGTGTAAATGGTTCTTTGGGCAGCAGGAACAAGGACTGCTGAGATTTATTCCTGACTCTGCCACTGGATTTTAGGCAAGTCCCTTAACCTCTGTGCCTCAGTTTCTCTCTGTATTGTAGAACTAGTATGAATTCCCATACCTCACAAAGCTTATAGAGCATATTTTGTAAACCCCATTGAAAAGCTAGTTGACAATATTGGATTATAATTGTCTTTATTGGCAATGTTGTTGTCTGTTTCTCCAATTTATGATGAATTCACGTGGTTTAACCAGATTATTTATAGGCTAAAAGCCGTAGAACTTGTGTTTTAATTTTAAAAAAGTAAACATGTATTCCCATTTTTCTACTCTTACTGATTCAAGTTCAATCTCTTGTTTTATTCACAGACCAGGTACACTTGAGACGACTTCAGTTCACATACTTTAATCCCGCTTCTCGAATGTTCTTAATCCTTGGCTAGAGTGTCCGCGCGTTCTGGAGGCAAGAGGTAATTCCTCCTCTGAACCAATTTAGTTCTGAAAAGGGACTCATCTCCGCTGACAGATTGAACCAAACTGCACTAAAGCTTGGAATAGAAATGAGATTTCAAAATGAATTACATTCAGCGTTCCAGTGGCTGAACATGAATCAGGATTCACATGTAGGGCAAATTAATGAGTGGCTTAATGTTTGTTGTTTGGGTAAGACTTATGCTGCTGAGTGGTTGGCCCTTTGTAGATGGTGTATTGAAGTCACAACCACAGAAGCAAAGTTGTGAATTCTTTAATGTTATAATGCTACTTAGTGTGGCATGTTTTGCGTGGAGGCATGAGAGTAATGTTTAACTCACTTGTAAGAAAGCTTCAGGCTGCTATGGAAAATAAAGGGAGTATATTTACAGGTCTCTCATCTGGTCAGAGCCATGAAGTATCTTTGCAGACCAATAGCCTGAGGTCTGGTTTGCTCAGCAGGCAACACCCTCTAATTCCAGTAGCTCTTTCTTCATGATTCTTTATACACTTCTCATCTATCCCCTTGTCTTGGGTTTTTCTATTTCTCGTAGTTTCCATTACTCTACTTACAGGTTTCACCCTCTTCAGAATCCTGGGTTGTGAGGCTTCTGATCATGAACCATAAACCATGTTGTAAGAGTGAATTTAATGTAAAGGTGATTTATGTTTAGGCTTCCAAATTAGTTTGTGTAGGAGAATATTTTTTTAATTTGGATTTGAACATTCCTCAATAGTGTTTCATCCCAAATATTGCAGCAGTGATGTAGTGCATAAGACTCGGAGTGAAACTGACCAGGCCGGTCTTTATTATTAAAGTTTAGTGACAGGCAAAATATAAATTGCATATATAGTGAAAAGTAAATTATTAGGAATGCAAACAGTTGGTAGTGTTGTAAGTGGAACAGGTAAGCAAAATTTAAAACTATGGTTATTAATCATCTAATATCCATTTCTGTTTCCCTAGTGTTCTTTATATGTACTCTGTGTATATTTGTGTGCAGGCTTGTCACCTGAAAGAGTGATAGTCCCTAGTACACCTCTACCTCAATATAGCACTGTCCTTGGGAACAAAGAAATCTTACCGTGTTATAGGTGAAACCGTGTTACATTGAACTTGCTTTGATCCACTGGAGTGCGCAGCCCCCCCCCGTCTTTGTTGTTGGCAAGTTTATGCCAGCAAATAATAGTTTATTTTGTTCAGGGACTGAGATTACACTGAAGAATGGATTCTCTGGACCACATGCTGACAGACCCATTGGAGCTAGGACCATGTGGGGAGGGAAATGGCACACGGATCATGGAGGACTGCATGCTAGGAGCAACAAGAGTTAGCCTGCCAGAGGATCTCCTAGAGGATGTAAGTAATAATAAGAGCACTTTCCATTTCCAGAGTGTTCGATAAACATAACTACTTACTCATCTCACAAGGAGGTTGTGGGTATTATTCTCACTGTTTGACAGAGGAGAGTCAGAGCAGTTGTGGGGTGGAGGGAAAAGAGGGGTAACATCCCCAGGTGTCCCAGGCCCTGCTGAAAAAAGGTGGGTTTTGAAATCAACTTGACTCAATCTGGTTAGTTGAACCCAATTGGAACTCTCCCTTCCCCGGACACCTGTATACAGACAGTTTTAACAGCTAGCACAGGGGTTCTCAGACTGGGAGTTGGGACCCCTCGGGGGTCGCAAGGTTATTACATGTGGGGTCATGAGCTGTCAGCCTCCACCCCAAACCCCGATTTTCTTCCAGCATTTATAATAGTGTTAAATATATAAAAAAGTGTTTTTAATGTATAAGGGGGGGGGTCGCACTCAGAGGCTTGCTATGTGAAAGGTGTCACCACTACAAAAGTCTGAGAACCCCTGAGCTAACAGTTGAGTTACCTTGTTGTGTTGTAGCCTGGGCTCCCTCCTAGATTACAACATAGCTAGCTAAACATGATTTTAAAGGTGCTGAGTGGTGTTTCAAGTCACCTTAGCTAAATCTATTTTAAAAGCCCCCTTTTTTTTCTAGTCTGTTCCTTATCTAGTAAACATAGTGACTCTCAATCTCTTCTCAGATCTAATATTAGAACATCTTTCTATTACTTTTATACCTCCTGATCTCTCTCTCCATCTGCTATGGGTCCTCATGACTGGAATCCTTTAATATGTTCGCCTTTCAGTGTTTTAGACCACTACTTTCCACAGTCTGTACTGGACAGTGTCTTGTGACTTTTATTTCCCTCTGGAAAGCCTTGAGGGATAAAGATTTGTTAAAGATGCTGGAAGGCATTTTGCTTCATTCTTGTCTTTGTCTCCTTTAGCCTGAGATCTTTTTTGAAGTTGTCAGCCTATCTACGTGGCAGGAGGTTCTGACAGACTCACAGCGAGACCACCTAAAAAAGTTCCTGCCCCATTTCCCGGAAAACAACCCTGAGCACCAGAACAAGCTCATCCCAGCTCTGTTCAGCGGAGAGAACTTTCGCTTTGGAAACCCACTGCACATTGCCCAGAAACTCTTCCGGGGTCAGTGTCCACTCATGCTGCTTCTAACTTTTTTTTTTCTTTTTATTTAATGTATATCTGGTGAAAGGTACCAGGTTGATAGCGAAGGAGGCTGAAGCTCTGTTTATTCATGGAGTTGGTACAATGCAGACCTGTTTGCTGAGACTGTCAACAAGGTATCAGCTAGTGCCAGCCGTGCCGTTTTTGTGATGTATACACTTGTCTGCTGAGATCTCCAGATGTATTTCTCAGAGGCAAGAACTCTTGGTCATCTGACCTAGAACAGCAAAGCTCCAGATCTTGTCACTCCTCCGAGAATTGCAATCTCTGATATTATACTTGATTTTTCAACAGGTTGTGGCTGCTGTAGCGTCTGGGTTATTTATGTAGAGAAAATAAACTGCAAACTTTTAAAAAGGCTTTAATCTCATCTTGCAGTGGAGGGAAGTCAAAACAGTTTTTATTCTTTTCTACAGATGGGCACTTTAATCCTGAAGTTGTGAAATACCGCCAGCTCTGTTTCAAGTCCCAGTACAAACGCTACCTGAACTCCCAGCAGCAGTACTTCTACCGTCTCCTCAAGCAGATCCTTGCTTCCCGCAATGTAAGTTCTTGCAGGGTGCTGTGAGTTACTTGATGCATTACATGAAGAACATGATTTAACTTTGTCTGTTGAAGGATTCGGTGGTGTTCATGTAGCCACTATTCCCTGCTGGAATGTTTTATTAAATACTGCAGCTGTTTTGATTTTTAGGCTTGGTTGGTCCCTAAATGTAAAGTTGCTGAAAGGATTCCGGATGCTCATGCAGATATTTGACAAGTATCTGTCTTACCCTGAACCTGCACAGATGCCTCACTCTTCTATGTAGCACCTTTTTTTTTTTCCCTGAGGAGCTCATTGTTTTATAAACAATTTATAGATTCCACAGTCAGAAGTGACCATTGTGATCATCTAGTCTGACCTCCTGTATAACACAGGCCATAGAACTACCCCCAAAATAATGTCTAGAGTAAATCTTTTGGAAAACATCCAGTCTTGATTTTAAAATTGCCAGTCATGCAGCATGACTCTTGGTAAATTCTTCCAGGGGTAGTTACCCACTCTTAAAAATGTCCAGCTTATTTCCAGTCTGAATTGGTTTAGGTTCAACCTCCAGCCAGTAGGTTGTTATACCTTCTCTGTTAGACTGAAGAGCCCATTGTTAAATATTTGTTCCCCATGCAGATATGTATAGAATGTAATCAAGTCACCCTTTAACCTTCTCTTCGCTAAGCTGAATAGATTGAGCTTTGAGTCTATCACTAGAGAGATGTTTTCTAATCCTTTAATCGTTCTTGTGACTCTTCTCGGAACCTTCTCCAATTTATCAACCTTCTTCTTGGATTGTGGGCCCCAGCACTGGACCTAGTATTCCAGCAGCGGTTGCACCAAGGCCAAATATAGAGACCAATTATATTTAGCACTCAGCCTTTCTCCCCTCTCGCTCCTTCCATCCCAGCAAAGTAAATGTTGTTATTTAATGGGTTGGCAAAGTGATGGTCAAGTGACTTCCCCAACATCATGTTGTTCAGTGGCAACGTTGGGATTAGAACCAGAGTGTTTGGACTCCCTGGGCTAGTCAATTCCCAGTGCTGACTTCTTGTCACCTGTGATAGCAACCCCCTAGTACTGACTCCAAGTATTTTGCTCTAACCATTAGTCTGCATTCCATTTTCGTTAGGACACTGGCATCTTGGCTTTTAAATGTATCTGACTAGGAGTGCAGTGAAGTGTTTGAGGTTTTTTTAAATATAACAATGTTTTCATCAAGTTGGTAAGCGTCATGAAAAAATACTACTGTCTTAAACATTAGATACGGTTTCTCTTCAGATTGTATAAATCTTTCACCTTCTTTTAAAGCTGGCTGCATGTGTTGTTTGAAGGCTAATTGGACAGTTTTTCTCCTGCAGAGATTGAGTTTTGTGTCCATTTTCTTTTGTAACTGGTCCTAAAAACCTAAATTTATCCACTTAGATGTTACTGATGCCATACCCTTTAGCAGGGGAAACCCAGAACTTGAACTTGTCTCTTGGTAGGTAAGGAAAGAGGAACAGACTTCAAAATAAACCATTTATTTGTAATGACGTTGCCACTTCTGCTGTTAGTCAGTAGCCTCACCTTTCTTAGGCAGTCCTTAATTAACCACATGACTCCTGGACCTTTGATCTGAGGATCTCAAAGCATTTTACAGACACCAATTAAACTTCACTATCTCTTGAAGAAGCAGACCTTGGAAGCTGCAGTTTGAGTGAAACTAGACAGTGCAGTGGAGGTACTGTGGTAAGGAGTAGGGAGCGTTTCTTGCTGCTGGCAGGTAGAACGGGTCTGGACTTGTGGAAGGGCCACTCCTACCCAGTTCTGCTGGGAAGATTGCTCAGTCTGTGCTCCTGAAGCATCTTGTCTGTCCCTCAGGCCAGGAATCAGAGAGAAGAGATGTCACAACAGCAATTTAGGCTGGAGGCATATAATTACTGGGCTCCATGCCACAATGGTGGCTTATGGCTAAGGTTAGATAGTCAGGGAGAATGAAGCGTTCCACCTATTGAGTGAGAGGGGGAGCTCTTACATTCAGGATGGGAATGGGAGGTGGGGTTTGTATGTGGGACAAATCTCTTCTTTGTTATCCTAAGGGTTAAACTACTTTTTCCTTTTTCTTTTGAAGGATATTTTCCCCACCTGTTTGTTTAAAGCTAGTGTTCCAAATCTGTGTTAAGCTTCATGGGGTGCAAACCTCTTCAGATGCTCTTCCGAACAATGACTAGTCTGTACTTGACAAAATGGATCATATAGAATGAGAATAAGGGATAATGAGAATGGAAAGCGATGCAGGAATACAATCAGTTATTAGACTTCCCCTTTATTAAGTACTGGCATACTTTTTGGGATTCCCTGCATACTAAATACTAGAATGCTGTTAGTTAGCTTATAAAGAACTGGGTAGATATGTTATAATTTTTAAACTAAGTAAATTGATCTGTAGGTGGGTATAAGTTACTCATTGCCCACAAAGCTGGACTCTGCATCCCAGAGTCTTCCCTGTGTTGTAGATGTCTGTCTCTTTACTTCAGCACCTGCTCGATCTGGCTAGGAAAGGTGGCCCTGATCTGACCCTTAAGAAAAAATACCCATCCCCTCCATGCGGCCCAGAAGAAAGGGATAGACGGACACATCAACGCTACCTGAAGGTCCTGAGGGAGGTGAAGGAGGAATGTGGAGACACCACCTTATCCTCCGATGAAGAAGGTAATGTAGCCAGTGTGTCCCAGGAATAGCATGAGAGACTGGGGTATGGGCTGGGCTGGAAAGCCCTCTGCAGTTATGGGCGCAGTTGAAAGCCTCCTTTGGCATTGATGCCAGAACTGGACATAGTGACTTTCCCAGTTTCCTAGGAATTTTACTTGTTATTGAAGAATAATAAATCCTTCCTCAATATCTTTCTGACATAAACTTGCCTTACGCAGTGCAATGGATGGCTGGTGGATAACTGATAATACAGACTTCCAGCACTGGGTTCCTGGTTCCAGTCCTGTCCAAGATGGTAGTAATCAACGGTTACCACTTTCTGACACGCTTTACGCCTACGTAGGGATTCAGAATCAGGTTCCTAGTGGATAGGAGTGCACATCACGGAAACAGTCACCTTTATTTACTCTTAAAGTTCATATGTTTTCTTTCCCTGACGGTCTTTTGTGTGTTTGTGCAGGTTGGGAAGTGGGTGGACCCTGGTTCTCCTGCTTGTCCTGGGGTAGATACTCAGACTCTTTATTTGCAGGTGGAATCAATACCGCCTTATTTTTTTCAGTGCTTTATACAAAATTTTATTAATAATGCCTCACAATACTGCTGTTAAGGAGATAAGAATTATTATCCCCATTTATCGATAGGGAAATTGAAATATTCATGCAAAGATGAAGTGACTTGGACAAAACCATGCACAGCATCCGTATCAGTGTTGGAATTAGCACTGAGACTCAACTACCAGACTAACTATTAAACCACTGTTCGTCTAATCCAGGTCTGCTTTTCATAGCTGTTTAAATAACCCATCCAGTTGGTGGAAGGGAAGCTGCCAGGGAAGTGAGGGGATGGGGAGAGTGTCTTTTTGACAGTAAAGTAACTATTGGATTCATGTTTCATTGGTATGGCTCCTTTGAACCCTGGGGATAGAGTTAATAGGCTGTTTGGGCAGCATTCCCTGTAGAAATAAAATTGAATTTACAACTTTCTGTTTTCTCAGATCTAAGTTCCTGGCTTCCAAATTCTCCAGCACATTGCCCGAGTCCAGCTCTTCCCCTCAGAGTGATCCCCACATTGTCAACTCTGGATATGAAAACAGCAGGTGAGAACCGAGCAAAGGCACAAGTGAAGTAGTGAGGAGCTGCTTGGAACTACTTCGGCCATGTCTACCCTACCACGTATGTCAGCAAAACTTATGTTGCTCAAGGGTGTGAAACATGCTCCCCTCCACACCTCTCCCCGAGTGACATAAGTTTTGCCAGTGTAAATGGTAGTGTGCAGAGCAGTATGTCAATGGGAGAGCTCTCTCCCGTCGGCATAGAGCGGCTGCACGAGAGATCTTACAGTGATGCAGCTGCATCGATACAACTGTGCTGTTGTAAGCTCTCTAGTATAGAAATAACTTTATTCAGGAAGGGTGATTTCTTCCAGTCCTTTCTGAAAAGTCAAGTACTGAAAGTCAAGGACGTCATGAACATGATCTTTTGTAATGCTTCACTTTCTTCTTGATCCATGAGGTCTCTAAATATACTCCTTCCGGTACCCTCCTTTCTGTTGAGGCAAACTAATATTTTAACACACAGCCATCCTTCCTCTCTGTTGTTGTGATGTGTATGTTCATCATTGTTCACTCTCTAATGGATAAAGCAGAACCCCATAATGCAAGTTGAACAGTATTACTGTATATCAAGGGAGCTAATTCTAGGGCTGTCTAGTCAAATCTGTACACTCCTCCTACGCACTTCTCCCAAGAAAACCACCTTGAAAAGCTGGATAAGAAAGTGCTGTGGTGGCTTTTCATGACCTGGTCTGGTTGGGTCACAGACTGAATTTCAAGCTGTCAAGTAGCATTTAGCTATTAAAACTTGAAGATTGTTGAAGGCGGGGATGGATGAGGAAAAGGTATGTTAAATTACTGTAATAACAGACTGACAAGGAATTTTGGTAATAGTTTTTCTTGGATTTATTTCATTGCAGATAAACTTGATTTTGGGGAGAATGACCTGAAGGTGATGCTGAAGAAGCATCATGAGAAACGGAAACGTCAGCCTGTAAGACACCTAGGAGACATGGGGCTGGGGATTACCTCTGTTTGTTTTTTAGCTTGTCTGTCGGCTGTAATGTATAGTGCAGTTATGGCTGGTAAAAGTATTGTAATTTCTTAGGGCCCCTTCTCATACAGCTCCTCTACTTTCCATCTGTCATATCTGCCTTACCACCCCCCAGTGAAAAGTTTTTACCTTTTTCAGCCCTGCAAAGTCAGCTATGGGGAGACCCAAGTGGGGTTCTATTCTTCCTCATGCATCCTCAGCAAAATTTTCAGCTAGGTTGTGGCTTTGGAGTCTTTGAGGACGGAAAATAAAGTTAATCTTGGTTTCCAAATCCCGGAGTGTTGGGGAATTATGGCTTTGCAGGCATGGTCCCTGAAAGTGCCAGGGTTGAGATGCCAGGAGTTAAATGTTGGAGTTCTAAACTGCAGTTTGATTTGGGATCCTAGGGAGAGAATACATCTGGAACTCATGAGAGCTTTGTCACTTGTCAAAGCATAACCACAGTTTAACCTTTATCATGCCCTACGGTTAAGTCTACATGGATATTTAGCTTTTGTCTTTTATGCTGACATCTACAGAGGTCTCCTAGAACTCACCAGTGATGTGTTATGGGGAGACTAAATGTTGTTTGTGGACTATATGCCATGCTTTGTATGAACTATATCAGGGGTAGGCAACCTATGGCACGTGCGCCAAAGGCGGCATGTGAGCTGATTTTCAGTGGCACCCACACTGCCCGGATCCTGGCCACCGGTCCAGAGGGCTCTGCATTTTAATTTAATTTTAAATGAAGCTTCTTAAACATTTTAAAAACCTTATTTACTTTACATACAACTATAGTTTAGTTATATATTATAGACTTATAGAAAGAGCCATTCTAAAAACATTAAAATGCATTACTGGCGTGCGAAACCTTAAATTAGAGTGAATAAATGAAGACTCGGCACACCACTTCTCAAAGGTTGCCAACTCCTGAACTATATCATAATTATATGACGGGGTGAATATGGAGGTTCCAGGGGGCTGCTTTGAGGTACAGAGTGCCACAAGGGTTAGGTAGTTTCCTCGGTTCACCTTCAGTAAGTTGAGTATCTGTGGATTGCCCACAGAAACTCAAGTTCTAGGTCTCACCTTTTTCTCTGGTGCCTCTTTCCCCTATCCTTCTTTGTCCTGTGTAGGACCACCCTGACCTAGTGACAGGGGACCTGACTCTCGATGACATCATGACTCGTGTGAATGCTGGCCGGAAGGGCTCCTTGGCAGGTCAGTGACTTGGGTGCAGTGTTGTCATGGGAATGTGCCCCTTGGGCTTTCTGTTGCTGCAGCTCTACAGAGAACATAAGAACACAAGAACGGCCGTACCGGGTCAGACCAAAGGTCCATCGAGCCCAGTATCTGTCTACCGACAGTGGCCAATGCCAGGTGCCTCAGAGGGAGTGAACCTAACAGGCAATGATCAAGTGATCTCTCTTCTGCCATCCATCTCCATCCTCTGACAAACAGAGGCTAGGGACACCATTCCTTACCCATCCTGGCTAATAGCCATTTATGGACTTCACCACCATGAATTTATAGAGTTCTCTTTTAAACGCTGTTATAGAGGGAAGGAGAGTGGTTGGTTGTCCATCAACTTAAAGTACAGTTTGTCTGTTACCAATAAACAGCTCAGAATATTAACAAAAATAAACATAGCTATAGACTTGGGTCTGGAAAAAAATTCCTTTTTGGAAATAACTCCAATTTAATGATTACTTGGTAGGCTATTGGATCTAAATAGTGTAGACACAGGAGATTACGTGCCCAAGAAAAACTGAGGGTAAGTGCAATATGTGGCATGTTAGATATCTAGGTCAGTGGTTCCCGAACTGGGGTTCATGAACCCCTGGGGGTTCACAAAATGTTACAGGGGGTTCGGGGGGGGGGAATTCCCTAATGGCGGACAGAGCTGTCCCTAGGGACCCTGGGCAGCACAGGGTCAGCAGCCCCTAGACTTCGAAGAGCTAAGCAGATCAAAGCAAGCATATCTGTCACACTGAGGACATTTCAACTTCAAGACTCCTTCTAAGAAATGGAAAGGGAGGTGGATATTTTTTGCTGTTTTTAAAATTAAATAGGCAGCTAGTATTGTTTTTAAAATTATTATGAAGAACAAGTTTAATCTTTGTTGTTACGTGCGTTGTTTGCCTGGACTGCTCAATCCCTGAATGCTTGTGTAGGAGGAACAATTTGAGTTGGCTTCTTAAATACCTTCATGCTGTTTCACATCTGATATTCCTTGATAAAACATAGGAGTCTTGCCTTATAACAGGCTTATTCAAAGTGCTACAAGCTACGAAAGTGAGATCTTGGAAGAGTGTTGCTGTTTTCATAATGTATTAAAAATACTGTAATGATAAATAAATAATTAATAATAGTGTGTAATAAGCATGTCATAAAAACAAATTTTATATTTCCAAGATCAATGCTTTTATATTTTATACTCAGGTAAAGGAAAAAATCCCTGGAAATATTCATTTTTAGGAGGGGATTCATGAGACTTGACATTTTGGTGAAAGGGGTTCACAGGTTGTTAAAGTTTGGGAGCCACTGATCTAGGTAAATAAACCAGTCCTCCCAATCTCAGATGTCACCTATTTTTTAAACACCCCCTTTCCCCAACTAAAGAGTTTCTCTAGTCAAGAGCAGTGCACTGAGGAAGAGAGGGAGATTTCCTGTGGAATCTCCCTACACATAATGCAGAAGATTGAATAAGTGCCCTGTGGCAATGACCACTGCTTATCTTGCAGCAGTTCTGGGCGAACTGCTGTTGTATGGGGATGTGTGTAATGTTGTACAAACACCTATAAAGATATAAAAATAGTCAGTCACTTGCTCCAAAAAGTTAATCTCGATTCCAGTGGAATAATTTGATGGTAGAATTAAATGCATGATAAATACATTTCCAAATACATAATTGAGTATCTAGTTCATTTCTGATGCCTAATGTTATACACTGAAATGTTTCACTGAGATTTGTTCTGTCTCCTTTATCCAAAGCCTTGTTTGACCTTGCCATCATGAAGAAGAAGGTGAAAGAAAAGGAAGAAAAGAAGAAAAAAAAGTTGAAGGTGATTAAATCCGAGGTGGAAGATTTGGCCGACTCCTTTAGCAACGCTGATGGAATGCCCCCAGTATCACAGGACCCATCCCCCATTGCTCTGTCAGCTGTTAAAGAAGAGTAAGTGGTTTTCAGAAAGTTAATAGGGATGTGGGTGGGTGGGTGTGAAAGAGAGTGAGTGAGAGACAGGCCATATCGATACTACGAGCTAAGGACATGATTCCCAGCTCACAAACACACACTTGCATTAGCTCATTGAGAGCTAGCGTGAGTATAAATAGGTGTATAGCCATGATAGCATGAGCAGCCGAAGCAGTGGCATGGGTGAACCATGCTGAGTACAAATCCACCTGAATCACCTGTATGTATTTGCATGACTGAGCTATTGCAGCTACACTACTTTTATACTCCCTCGCTAGCACTCAACGAGCTAGTATCGGTAGGCAAGCTGGGAATCCCATGTGTAGGTCATAGTGGAGAGATAGCTGCAGAGCAGGGAAGGTGCCTGCAACCACCAATAACTTTTTTTAAAAGGCATCTGCTGTGTTTAGCTTTCAGCCAGACTGCACCCCATTGAGTGTGGTGCAGCATGTGCATTAGAGCAAATGGCCTTCCCTCAGAATGAGTCCTCCCTGTTTCAAGCTATTTTATATAACTACAGTTGTTAAGCAAAAATGGATAAATGGGGTGGAAATAATCCCTTGTTTTGTCAGAAACTCCAAAATAATCCCCATAGCTCCTCGTTCTGGGAAGAAATGGGATGGGAAAGCATAGACCGTGGTTCGAAAATGTGCCTCCTGCTGTGTGTGCAGTTCTTAAGTACCCCACCAGCACACCCACTATAATCAAGTCAGGAATCCCAGTTACAACATGATTAAAAGTTGCATTGGAGATAGGGCGCTGTGAAAATTTAAGTTCATTTGGTGTTTGAGACCTTATGCCTGAGATACAGAGTCCATTTGGTAAACGGAACCTGGAGCATTCTTTAATACAACTAGTAGCAAAGCTTCTCAAGTCAAATGGTGGTGGGGTTCAGTGGATTGACTGAGGTGCACTGGCAAAGCTCCGTACAATGTCCAGAGCTGGAGTAGATGCGCTGTAGCTCGGGACTGAGGTTCACTGGCAGAGCTATGGAATAACCTTTGCCTGTACCATGTCTGGCTCTAACCCATGCTTAGCCGCTCTTCACTCTTTCATTATTGGGGGAAAGTCACAGCTGTCTCCTTTGGTTGTGAGCCTTTTCCCCCATATAGGTTTGGGGGGAACCATAAAGGAGGCTGCTTGCCTCTGCTCCATGCAGCTTATAGTGCATAAGCTTATGTAATTATATAGCGTTGATCCTCATTTCTGTGTGTCTGTGAAATGCTGGTAAAATGTTACTAAACCCAAATTATTTAACATTTTGTGTTTTTCTTCATTCAAAGACCTCTTGAAGAGATCAAGCCATGCCTTGGAGTAAATGAAATCTCTTCCAGCTTCTTCTCTCTCCTTCTGGAGATCCTCCTTCTAGAAGGACCTGCTAGTCTCTCTGTGGTAAGGATCTACTAATTGATAGGTTTATAGAAGTCTTTCTAGACTCAGCAAAATCAGGGAATTTTGTGCTAGTTACACGTCAGTGATTCCACCCGAATCAAATGAACAAGGCTTTAGATATCCTTCTTCGTTTTAAACATGTTTCATAAACTCAGGGGAAGTCAACTTTTGCATCATTCATAATAAATGTGAACCCATCTGACTGTAGAACTTCTCTCTCCCTTTTTTTCTGTTAATATATTAACTACAGATTGGGGTGTGGGGGGAGACGGACTTGTTTTTCACATATGCAGCCTTCGTTCACATTGGTGCAAGAGCTTTCTCCCTCTGCAGCTTCTGTTGTCTGACATATCCTTCTCCTATGTGTCTCTCTTCACAATTCAGCTGGTCACATCTTTTTCTTTCTTGACTACCCTTTCTTTCTCTCTGCTCTATATTCTATTAATTCTATATATTAAACCTTTAGAGCTTGTATGAAAGACGCTATAAATGCATCCTGTTTTCTTTTTCAGCTTGAGGATAAAGTTCTGGATTGGCAGTCTTCCCCTGCAAGCACTCTGAATAGCTGGTTCTCCTTTGCCCCTAACTGGTCAGAACTGGTTTTACCTGCTCTGCAATATCTGACAGGTGACAGCAGAGGTAAAACTCCCTTATTCAAACTCCAGTACAAACAAAATTACTATTTTTAATCTATGCTGGTCTATATTTTAACCCCAGTCAGCAATTAATTCACAAAAGCACTGAGTCATTGCCAGTGTTGCTTGCACCTCTGATAGGGGTTCTGCAGCATAGTGCAGTGTTGTTGCGGTTGTTTTGTATCCTGTTACCACAGTGCTTGGGACCCAGCTTGGTTCCTGATCTCTTTATAAACTTTGTATGTTGAACTGAGTGCTGGTGAAAGGAGCCTGAAAGAGCCCTGGGAACTGAAGTTCTCTGATTATCCACAGAACAGGTACAACCTGGGTAGTGGCAGTGCAGGCTTCTTCCATTATCAGCCCTGCATTAAGACCCCAACACTGGGGGCACAAAGAGAGTTCAGTCTCCATGGCCCATGGGTCCCTGGCTCCTTAGCTGAAGCTTCTAAAAGGGGAGCAGTTAGTATCATTTGTGAGGATGGTCTTTGCAATGTGGGTTTTTCACTGGGAACTGGGCTGATGTTTCCCAAATTCATTTCATGTTGGCCAAAGAGCACCACATATGGTCACTTCTGGTCTCTCTCATTCTGAACAGGATTCAAACTGGCAACCTATAAGTGAAAGGCTCAGTATTCTGTTCTGGTATCTTGAGGTTTCCACTGCCACCGTGACCTGCTAAAACACCCTTCATCAACTCCATATTTAGAGACGTAGTGACTTAATCTGTTAGAGTGCTTTATTTTTCATCGTGAGACTAACTGCAGCTTGAAAGACAGTAGTAAAAGTTTGCATGTGTGCCTTTGTAAGGCATCTGTGGAACATGGATGTGAAATGCCGTTATCTCTTCCATTGCAGATGTTCCTTCCAGCTTTTCTCCCTTTGTTGAATTCAAGGAAAAAACTCAGCAGTGGAAATTACTTGGTAGGTAACTTGTTTCGTACCGTGTTTTCTAAATAGTTAAGATCAGATGTTTTCTCTGGGTGTTTCCTTCCCAATTGGTTGCAACTTAGCGAAATGAGAAGAGCAGCTATTTCAGTAGTCAGCTACTCTCTCTACTGTTCGCTATGGCAAGACCTCTATAACCTGCAAGACTTATGAGAGGGAGGTCTTGTCTGTGCCACCAGTAAAGACTCAATGATACACATGGGACAGCTATGTAGAGTAAGTGGCCAGAGGGGATGGAGCATCTTTCTTTGTGTTGTTGACCTTCACTTCCATCTTTCAGGCATGACTAAAACATTTTTCATGTTTGCACTTCTGTAGTGCCTTCCTCCCAAAGATCTCAATGTATTCTGTAGACATTAATTAAGCTCCTCAGTCCTCTGTGAGGCAGGCAAGTGTTGTTACAGATGGGGGAACTGAGGCATAGCTTGATAGACGCTTGCCCAGGGTGTCAGTAAGTAAATGGCAGAGCCAGGAATAGGGTCCAGACCTCTTGACTTCTAGTTCTGTGCTCTAGCCACCAGGCAAAACTTCCTGTCCTTAACCACAGTGATTCTTGCTCATATTCACAGGCTTAAACCGATTGTGAGCTTTGGACTCAGGAAGGTACTCCTGCTCTCCCTTCAGAATTTTGGCATGGGAATTTTCTGCTCAGGGATTGGGGGACTGGGTTTCACTTTCCTGGGGTTCACTTGGAGCACTGAGCGAGGATCATCTGTCAGTATCAGATGCACTTATCCCACACAATCTTGCCTGCCATTGCTGCAGTTCGGGGAGTTGGATCTTGACTGTTATTGTCTTCCTTCACTATACTGCTGTACCCACCTATGGGATACCTAGGGCTTCCTGAACAGCCTGTGTGTATTTAACTCTAGCGTAATCATGGTATGTATGGAGAGTGACTTATCTGTAAGTGGAAGTTGCTCTGGAGCTGAATGTATGCAGAGTCGGGGAGGTGGTGGGAACTGATCAGGATGTACAGGTAGGAGGGTGTTGGCTCCATAAAGAATAAAGAACTTCTCCTAACCATTTTTTCTTCTTGGACTTTTTGTACCAGGCTCTTCCCAAGACCACGAGAAGGAACTGGTAGCGCTCTTCCAGCTCTGGTTGGAGACCAAAGACCAGACGTTTTTCAAGGTGAGCCAGTCTCTCCTTCCATAGCATAGATGCCAGCAGGGTTGTAGCACAGATAATAGCAGATATCACAGGCTGACATTTCTCTTTGTTTCTTGACAGGAAAATGAAGACAGCTCAGACGCCACCACACCGATTCCCCGGGTGTAAGTATTTAGCAATGAGGCAGCCTGAAAGCCCAGGCCTGTGATGCCTACTAAAGCTGTGGGGTTCAGTCACCAGGCCTCTGGGCCTGAACCGCTGCTTCTGGAGCAGCCGTCACCACATACTGTCCTTCCTCTAGGTAAAGCTTCTGTCAGGCCACTTAGTCAAGATCGTTGCTGATGACTTTACTAATGACATAAACAGACCTTTATCAGTATAAGTCTTGCAGAGCCAGTACAGCACCAGTAGCATGAGCTGGATTCTGTGCTCCTTTTGTGCATTTCTGACCACAGAAGCTTCACTACAGGCTATAGCTGGGTTTCCAGATCTCAGGTTTAGTTTGTTGTCCTGGCCAGATGCCTACTCTGGCAATTTAGACTCTTCCTCCTTAAATTCTCCCTACCATTTCAGTTAGGTGGGAAATTCTTCTTTGCTTCCTGCTTAGATTTCTGTGTAGTGTGAGTGTGCTTTGTTAGACAGATGCTACATTCCATCCTAGCAGTAGCAGCATTTTGATGATCCCTAAATTACAGATCATGTGCATTTCTGTAGAACCTCTTCCCTCGTTGTCTCAGAGCTGTATGTATTTTAAGAAATCTACCTCACAGGAAGGTTGTGAGACAAGTACAAATACTGACCCATAAATGAGGGAGCAGAGAGGTGAAGTGACTTTTCCCACAATCCAGATGGTATTTCAGTGACAGAGCTGGGGATAGGACCCAGGTCTCCTGACTCCCAGAACCCTACCCTAACCTTTAGATGATGATGATGCTTTTTCGTGGATACAATCTGGAGAATGCTTTGAGATCCTTAAAGATTAAAGGCTCTGTATTAATGTAGGTTCATTTAGAATCTGTTCCTCTTGTGTGAGACGCATTTGCAGGTAGGCTGTGTCCTGCTCGATGTCCTTTGGACCTGCAGTTTGACTGTAGTCACTGAGGACTGACACTAATCTTTGTTTCAGAAGGACTGACTATGTAGTCCGTCCCAGCACTGGGGAGGAGAAACGCGTTTTCCAGGAGCAGGTAAGGGGAGAATCCACGGTTTCAATGTGCTTGTGCTTAAGTCATCTGGCAAGTAGGATAATTTAGAACAGGAGTCAAATATCTTCTGCAAACCTCTTAAAGTGAAAACGAGAACAATTGTAATAAATCTGTGCTGCTTCATGCAGGCTTCACAGCATGTTGCATTGAGAATAGAGCCCAGCACTTTCAGTGCTACATACACTAGTGCTTCCCACTTGGGATAAAGGAGAGAATATATTCAAATCAGTAATATTAAGGCTTGCATCCATGTTGCAGCTTCCCACCACTTGAGGGTCACCTAATCAGTCCTCTTGAGCAGGTCTGATTCCATCCACCTTCAGGCAGTGGAACATGATTGCACACACCAGGAAATATTCAGTGTAGAAGATGTTTGTAGTAGATGTTGGTCTCAGCGCATCTTACGGGCTGGCAGTCCATGTAAGGGCCTGTGCACTAGGAGAATTGCTCTTCACCTCTTCCATATGTATGCTTCATATTCAGCTTGTGTTCAACAGTGTGACGTGTGTGCAGCAGGTCACTTTGCCGCTTAAGGTGTGGTACAATGATGGGGTATACATTGGCATGAGAACCCTTGCCACCTGGATGTAATATGGTTTCTGTCTCCTGTACTGGCTCCATTCACTAAACGGGAAATAAGATGGTGGAATTCACCTTTCATGTTTGGAATCTCTAAATGATTTGACACTTGTGATAGTTGCTTAATATTTTGCCACACTTCACATTCCTCCCCCCCTTGACTCTAACTGGTTGTTAGATTAGCCAGTTCAAACACAACCCATTTCATTTGTATTAAAAATAATCCTTTGTCTAAGAGATGTTATATTTAAATTAGGACCCAAGGGCACCAGTTGTCAGATGCTTCAGGGAGAGGCTTAAAACCCCCTAGTGCACTTCATAGTGTATGGTATTGAATCATGGGAGATGCTTCTTCCTGACCTGACTGGTACTGCCTCACACCCTGAAGCATGAAGAATGATAGTCATTTCACCCAAGTTATAGTGCAGATGCTAATTGTCAAATGTGCTAAGACCTTTTCCTTCACCATATACCTCCTGCTGAGCTGTCCTCTCCCATCTCCCCACACCCAGGAGCGCTACCGTTACAGCCAGCCCCACAAGGCCTTCACCTTCCGCATGCATGGCTTTGAGTCAGTGGTTGGTCCCGTGAAGGGAGTGTTTGACAAGGAGACCTCGCTGAACAAAGCCCGGGAGCATTCTCTCCTGCGATCCGACAGGCCTGCATATGTCACCATCTTGTCTCTTGGTAAGGTGGCAGTGTCATCTGCAATACAGCTTTTTTTTTTTAAAATTTTCATACAAATTGCCTCACACGGGGCGTTATACAGCAAAATTTTAGCAGGAGGAATGGGGAATTGGGTGACATAGGCAAGGAAGAAACACGTGTCAAATGAGGAGCTGATGAGCTGGAGAGATTCAGGGAGGCTGTTCCAGATGGCAGGAACAGCAGAAGAGAAGATTTTTTTGCAGTTGAGAGAGACAGGAAATGGGGAGTAAAGCACAGAAGGAGAGAGATGAGGTCCTTGAGGCTGGTTGGAGCAAACCATGGAAGGTTTGGAAATGGGGAGAGGTATTTTGGGCTGGATCCTGATATAAAGGGGCCCCAGGAGAATTGTTGGGCGAAGTGGGTGAGGTGTATGAGAAGGTGGTTGTCAGCATTCTGCACATGCTGGACTCAAGCAGTACAGAATAGGGGCTGCAGTAGCCAAAGTGAGAGAAGTTGATGGAAAGATGTAGCGTGGGGGTGAATCCAACTTTGTTCTAGAAAGCTGGCTCTTGTCATATGCTCCCATGGATAACATTTTGGACAGTGTTTCTGTTCTCCATTTTTATGCTGAGTGAAGAAAGGGATATGGATCCGTTCCAGATCAGGTCTTAGTTTTGGAAAGAGCCTGTTAGGAACTATGAGCCATGGGGATTTAACTCATGCCTGAATGCGCTATGGTACTGCCTCTTCATGAAGCGGAGTGTTAAGTCTTCTGGCAGAAGGCCCAAAGGCGTAGTCCACCGTACAGGCAGAGATAGCCATGACTCATAGCTGCCCCTCCCTGTAACTACAGTTTGAAGACCATCTTTAGCAGTTGTGGGTTTCTATTGCTGAAACAATCTCTACTGATTTACGAGGGAAGTGTCAAGCAGGAGCAAATGTTAGTGCAGAAGGTATTTTGCTTTAAACCATTACAGAAGAGTACATGCAGATTAGGTATAGCTCTTGGGCTCCTGGTTGCCAGATTGGCCCTCTGTATTGCAAAGTTTGGGTGCTGAAGTTGAGTGGCAGAGCCAGAATTTGCACCCCTGAGTTAGTCCCTCCACAGGCCCGCAGGGGTTGAAGATGCTGCATGTTGCACTGGAGCTGCCCTTTGCCATTTATGCAGTATCAGTATGGTGGGTTCTGGGAAGGTATCCGTGGGAAGCTCTCCTCAGTCAAAGGAAAGAGCCCATGGTGGGGAGCCTGTGAATGAGATGGAGAAACAAAACAAGAAAATATAAATTGAAGGGCTTGAAGACATTTGCCTAGATTTGCAGCTGGAGCCCTGACTAAGCCTTGTTTTCCTGTTATCTCAGTTCGAGATGCTGCGGCCCGCCTTCCTAATGGAGAGGGTACACGTGCTGAAATCTGTGAGCTGCTGAAAGATTCCCAGTTCCTGGCTCCCGATGTCACCAGTGCCCAAGTAAGTTGGATGACAATAGTCCATATAGGGATGGTCGCCATTTCTAAGCCTCAGAAACCACCATCCCCTCCTAAAAAATCCACTGATGAAGATAGGCACTATTTGATGACAGATGTAAGGCCTGGTACCTTGTGGCTCATGGAGGTGGAAATGGGAGCTGTATACCATTTCATTGGGCTGCTACAACACCTGCACCCTCTTAGGGCTTTGGATGGCCAAAATACAGCTAGCAGGCCAAATGTGGCCTACAAAGTTCATACTGCTCTCATCTTTGCTACAGAGCCGAAGGCCTCAGCATTGTGAAGCTTCATCTTGATCTGGGTAGACAAACAGCAGGATAGGCTGGAACCTGTATTCTCCAAAAGCTGCACCTCCTTGTTCAAATGAGGTTCACTAGTAATCGCGTCCATTTTTATGCCAGATAGGTTCAGCCTTTTTTAATTCCTGGTCATTTGTGAACATGGCCATTGGTTGGGCAAAGTTTGAGCACATTTAGTTTACTGTGAGTTCTGTTTTTCAGGTTAATACAGTTGTGAGTGGTGCCCTGGACCGGCTACACTATGAGAAAGATCCCTGTGTGAAATACGATATCGGACGCAAACTGTGGATATACCTGCACCGGGACAGGAGTGAAGAGGAGTTTGGTAGGTGCTGTAGGGAGCCGTGAAGCATCTGGACTGGACTTGTTTGTGACACTTCAAAGTTTTGTTTAAAATCTCAAGATGAATATTTGAAAGGGTTAATGTCAGGTTAAAAATGTCCTGGCTTGTTAATACAGCAGTAGGGAAGCAGTGGCTCTGAAAACGATTTGGGGGTTGTGGCGGATCATCAGCTGAAAGTGAGCTTTCCAATGTCATGCCCCAGCCAGAAGAGCTAATGGGATCCTGGGATGCATAAACAGGGGAATCTTGAGTAGGAGCAGAGAGGTTATTTTACCTCTGTATTGGTCACTGGTATGACCACTTCTGGAATACTGTGGCCAGTTCTGGTATCCACGGTTCAAGAAGGATGTTGATGATTTGGAGAGAGTTCAAAGGAGAGCCGTGAGAATGATTAAAGGGTTAGAAAATAAGTCTGATAATAAGACTCAAGAAACTCAATCTATTTAGCTTAACAAAGCAAAGGAATAAATATGCAATAACAGGCTCTTTCAGTCTAGCAAAGAAAGAGATATATAATGCAACCCATTGGCTGATAGATGAAGCTAGATGAATTCAGACTGGAAATATGGCACAGATTTTTAACAGTGGAATAACTGGAACATTTTACCCAGAGTCGTGGTGGATTCTCCATCCCTGACAATTTTTAAATCAAGATCAGATGTTTTTCTAAAAGATCTGTTCTAGGTATTATTTTGGGGCAGTTCTATGGCCTGTGTTATACAAGAGGTCAGACTAGTTGATCACAGTGATCCCTTCTGGCCTTGGAATCTATGAAATACCTTTTACATTATTAGAAATTAGAAAAGGTTAAAAATCTTAATTTTCATCTTTTGTGCTGTTTATTATTTGCTCATCTTGGGTAATGAAATGAGTATAATCGATTTCACTTCCCTTTCTAGTCAGTTTCTGGTCTTTATGATACCATACCATTAGCTGTTGAGCACTGATAAACAGAATAATGTATCAAGTTGAAAGACTTGAATGTTTGTCCAGAAAAGTAGTGATCCATGTGCAAGAAATATGTACAGGTGTACATACAGCTGTATGCTGTGCGATTGTCTGTGGTTTTGTGCACATTTTTTTTCACATGGATTTCCATCATCTTGACCAAACTTTCAGGTCTTTCAGTCTTATTTTTTGTTGATTGGCAACTGACAACTTTTGATATGGTGTCTCTCAAGATGAATCTAAAGTTGGTGAATGGCCATTCAAGTCTGCTGCCTCAGTTTTTCTTTATTTGGGGATTGTCCCCCAATTGTTCCTATCTGCAGAACGGATTCACCAAGCTCAAGCTGCTGCAGCAAAGGCCAAGAAAGCCCTCCAGCAGAAACCGAAACCTCCAGCCAAGATAGTAAGTTGCTTTGTGCAAGTGTGTGGTACAAAGAATACAGGGGATAGGATGGCTTTGGGAGTGGGACACTGAACTTTTCAGCTTGAGGCTATTGGTTCATATTCAGTCCATGTTCATAGGGCTTCAAATCATTACCATCTGTTGGAATTACATTCACACACACAGAATAAATTGGTGAGTCTCAGTCCAGTTCCCAGTGGACAATTGTCCATGCTACAAAATCCACACCACAGTTGGCACTAATAGTCATCGGTGGTGGTGGGCTCAGCAGAGAGGCCAATGAAATGGAATTATGCATCCTTCCCTAGGTTGAGGCTCATTGGCAGGATGGTGTGTGTGACACTTGTCCTGCCATTGTCCGTGCTGTACTTGCGCTATGGTTAAATAGAGGACTTGGTTCTCCAGGGCTGTCACTCCAGCATTTTTGATCAGCACTAAATAATTTTTGAGCAAAATTATTTCCAGTTAGCAAACGAGTGTGTTGGCAGCAGGAGATATGAGATTATTAGGTGTGTCTGACATAGTGGAAATAGGAGACTAAGAAATCTGCATACATTCTCCACTACTGAAATCCAGTCACCCCTGAAAACACCAGTAGCCAAACAGCTGCAGTCACCCTGTGCCACATTGGTAAGGGAGGAGAATCATTAGCCTGTAACCCCAAGGTCCTGCTTTTATGAAAGGTGCTTTAAGGACTCATTTACATCCACACAGAGAAGAGTGCCTGCATTTTTAAGGTCTCACCCACAATATCCCTGCGCAGTGAACTACTGCGCTTGTTTCCATAAGGACCCTCACTCCAGTTGTGCTTTTGTTGCAGAAGTCTAGTAGCAAGGAGAGTTCAGTGAAAGTGTTCCCCAGCAGCGCTTCAGAGCCAAGCCAGCTGAGCCTCAGTGACTCCAGCATGCCACCAACCCCTGTGACTCCAGTGACGCCCACCACACCAGCCTTGCCAGCAACACCCATTTCACCTCCTCCAGTCTCTGTGGTTAGCAAGACTGTTCCAAGTGTTGGACCGGAGCCAGCTAAGCCAAGCCAAAGGTAATGCTTCCCCTGCACTCCTTTGTGTTCCAGTATCAGCAGAGAACAAGTTCAATGCATGAACTGTGGGCACTGTTGGTCTCTCTTGTTGTCTTTCTTCATAGCTTCATTAACCCACTGTCTTTCCATTTCTCCATAGCGTTCTCTTGGTGTCATCTCCTCCTATGCCCCAGCTTGGGACACTGCTCTCCACAGGTCAGAGTGCACAGACGCAGGCTGGGCCCCAGCCGCCTCCCGCCAGGGTGGTAAGCCATACCGCCGCCTCCTCGGGACTCCCGCAGGTCCGAGTGGTCACTGCGCAGTCCAGCCTCCCACCTGTGTCTCAGCAAACCCCAGTGGTAACACAGCAGCAGCAACCTGCATCGGTGCCTCAGATACGTGCTACAGCCACACAAACAAAAGTACCACCGCAGGTGAGGATAGCCATGTAGAAGTGGTGAGCCAGCTCTCAAGTACTTTTCACCCTGATAGATCCCATAGCACTCTGGAGATGATGTATACAAATCACTCACCAACTGCTAACAAGCAATCTCATCTGAGGTGGAGCACACCAGCCATGCTAGACCAGCACCTCTGCATAACAGTCTTAGTATTATTTATCAGTCACTTATATGACACCATAAATTTACATAGAAGTTTACAAACATAAAAGACCCAAAGCACTTAAAATCTAAGACAGACAAGGAAAAGGAAGGAAAGAATAGAGCAGAAGTTCAGGAAAGGTGGCAGGTGGAGACAACATTGTGAGGAGACAGCTTCCTGAAAGAAGTGGGTTTTAAGGAGGGATTTAGAAGAGGGATTTAAAAGGCACGTAGAAGAGGGGAGACTGTTTCAGGGCTAAGAGGTAGCACAGTACAGAGAGAACAAAACTGAGAATGGGAAAATATGGAGGGAAGTAAATAGGTGAGAAGAAAAGGCAGGAGAGACATGATTGTGTAGGGACCTGGAATTAACATGTGAGACCCTTGTGTTTAGTGCAGTAAGTGGCTTCCTGTCTGTGAGGGGATTCAGATTAAATGTGGCTGATACGTTCAGTGACAAGAGAGGAAAGTGAGGTTAGCAGCAATGTTTGGTTTAGACTGGAGGTTGCAGAGAGAGGAGAAATAGGGAGGCCAGAAAGGAGATGGTTACAGTGAGGAGTGATGGCTAAGCTCTTTGGGGCAGCAGACAGTCGTCTTATTCTGTTTGTGCAGCACCTAGCACAGTAGGGCTCTGATTCCTGGCTGGAGCTGATAGGTGCTGCTGCAATACAAATTATTACTAAGTGGTAAAGTCAAGAGATGACACAGCCTTTAGCAGTGGAGACTGTAAGCAAAGGGAAGACTTTCATTATAATGAAGATGTGGTAATGGGCCTTAGCAAAGGAACTGGATATAGAGGGAGAAGGAGAGGAATCAATTATAATGAGGTTATGGGCCTAGGAGGAAGAAGGTAGTGGAGTATTAATGAAGGCAGCGAATGGGAGTGGATCAAGAGAGAAGATGTTAAATTCAATTCCGCAGAAGATGAGAGAGTGGCAGGATGTCCATGAGGAAATGTCAGGGGAGAACAGAAGAGGTTGGTCAGTACAGAAGGGCGTGCATCTGAGGACAGGGTACATAGAAGAGAGCACCTCTGAAGTTATGGGGTCAGGTTTTTTGGTGTGCAACATGAACTGTCCCTGTTTTGAATTTGGCCAGGTCAGCAGGGTTGATGCTTATTCTTGTGAAAACAGCCACGTGATTTTTTTGCCACATGATCAGGGCCCTTGGAAGGATGGATTAACCTACTCAGAAGTTGCCCAAGGAAAAATGGACACTCTGACACAAGCCACTGCCTGCACCCAATCCCTGACCTTGGAGTCTGGGTACCATCCTGTTTCGATGAGGTGAAACTGTTGTTGTAGGTACAAATTTGTGGCCCAATAAACTTGGCAGTACACACCTTTGCCAATAAGGGTTTGGGGTAGCTGTGTTTCCAGGCCTTCTTAAAGAACAGTTTCAGGGAGGGACATGAGTGGAAGCATATGAGTCAGGGCAGAGAGAAGGGTCTCGGGCCTGTTGGACAGTGTGCGGGCGAGTGGCAGAAGGGCAGAATAGGGAAGTGACTATGCATCTTTTGCCTTCACTTTTTACATTAGGCTGTTATGACTGTACCAGTGAAAGCCCAAACCAGCCCTGTGCAGGTGCAACGGCCGGGAGCATCTGTGACAGGACAGGCAGGTATCGCTGTGACGGCACTCTCTGCAGCATCCAGCCCCACTGCAAAGCCAGCAACCAGTTCTCCAGGCAGCTCTGCACCAACCTCCTCCTCTTCCACCACTGTCATCCAGAACGTAGCTGGCCAGAATATCCTTAAGCAGGTGAGAGGCACAAATGGGGAGCTGGACTGTGACTCACTCTTCTATTCCTTGTGGCTTAACAGAGGGCTTAGGCGTCCAGATGTGAAAGGCTAGTGGAAAACTACAGCAAGTCCATTACCGCCGGAAGGTTTTGTTGCCCATGGAGGTTCAGGCAGTTGAAGGCTTGCTGTATTTGGACCATGTTTTCAAATTCCAGTGTATGCACTTGGTCACACTGCAAGTGTAGATGTGGGGTGTGTGTGGAACATGCAGACACCAAATGGACATTTTTTACCCCTTTTGGTTACCAGCCCGGTAGGCTTGGATATTTCTTCCCCGAGCTTGACTGAAAGAGAACTAGTATCTATTGTCCCTCAAGCTCTTGTGTGGTGTGTGAGGGGAGGAAAGAGGTGCCAGCTAATGAGTCATCAACACCATTTCCAGCAGCACAGTGTTCTCTAGAGCCTTAGTTGGACAAATGGTTCAATTCTGATGGGGAAGAGGTAAAAAGAGCAGCATCTGCTGAGTAATATCAGCCTGTTGGGAAGTTTTGTTTATGTCCGGCTGCTTCTCGAGCCATTTTCTCACTGAATATAACAGTTGTACCTCTTTGGTCTTCCAGGTGGCTATCACAGGGCAACTTGGCATGAAGACCCAGGCTGGAAGTGGCATCCCACTCACAGCTGCTAATTTCCGGATCCAAGGCAAGGACGTGCTGCGCCTGCCTCCCTCTTCCATCACCACGGATGCCAAGGGACAGACTGTGCTGCGCATCACCCCAGACATGATGGCCACCCTTGCCAAGTCTCAAGTCACCACAGTCAAATTGACTCAGGACCTCTTCACAGCCGCTGCCGGAAGCAGCACTAGCGGGAAGGGCATCTCTGCAACTCTGCACGTGACATCCAATCCTGTCCAGTCTGCTGATTCCCCAGCCAAGACTAGCACAGCCACTTCTGCTTCTCCCAGCCCTGCTGGGACCACAGTTGTTAAAGTGACACCTGACTTAAAGACTGCGGAGTCGACCAGTTCAGCTTTCAGACTGATGCCTGCTCTGGGCATGACGATGGCAGACCAGAAGGGCAAAGCTATTACTACAGTGGCATCCACTGAGGCTAAGCCAGCTGCCACCATAAGAATTGTGCAAGGGCTCGGGGTGATGCCACCGAAAGCAGGGCAGACTATTACTGTAGCCACTCATACCAAGCAAGGGCCTTCTTCCTCTTCAGTGAGCATGCCTGGCACAGTTCATACCTCAGCTGTTTCTTTACCAACCATGAGTGCCGCGGTGTCCAAGGCAGTTGCTGTGGCCTCTGGGGCAGCTGGCACTCCCATAACCATAGGAACAGGAGCCACTGCTGTGCGGCAGGTACCCGTGAGCACCACAGTCGTATCTACATCCCAGGCGGTAAGTAACTCACGCTGTCCCTTGTGGTTGGGGTGAGAGGGGATAGTCTCATTCCCTCTTTCTGCTGAAACATCCCAGATCCCTCTTAATTAGGGTACTAGCTGATATTAAAGCATTTAAGGACTAACCAGAAGCTGTTGCAGAAGCTGAAGATTGGGCAGCTAGGCAAGGTAGGGTTGTCATGAATAGTTAGTAAAGGGTTAAAGCATAGTACCTGGTGGGCACCTGACCGGAGGACCAATCAGGGAAGAGATTTTGAAACTCCTAGGAGGGAACTTTTTCTCTCTGTTTGGGGGGGTCTTTGTCTTTGTTAATCAAGTCCCTACAAGTTCCACCTTTCTGAACTAATTTCTTCTAGTCAAGATAGTGAGTATTAGAAAGATACCCTTTACTAACTATTCATGACAAGGGTACAGATGGGGTTATGGGCATCAGAGGCGGTCTGTGTGACAGTCCCTGTTACCTGGATGTTAAAACGATCAGCAGTGAAATAAGAAGTAGATTTGGCAATGAAATTGGCACCTTTAAATTCAACATTAATACTTTACTGAGATGAATGGGAAGCAGTTTCGCCGGCACTTTTTGAGTTTTAATGCCCAAAGATAAGCACCTAAAACAATGTCTCAATGTGTCTCAATAAAGGCAGCTAAGTAAGTGGTCTGATAACTTTAGGCTCCCAAGCTGCAAATGTTAACCAGACAACCCTTCCCTGGGAAATGCTGCTGTGGAGACATAGCGTTGAGCAAGCGGTGGGGTTGGGTGGGTAGGGTACATTTTAATGAGCCAGAAATGAGAGACAGATTTCATTAGCAAAGCTGAGAACTGTTGTTGATTTCTACACCAGGACTGCAAGTGGCACCTGTATGTTGCCAGGCTCTTTACTGAATTCCCAATATTGTGTAATAATCTTCCACTTCCCTAGGGTAAACTGCCAGCTCGAATCACGGTGCCGCTGTCAATGATCAGCCAGCCAGTGAAAGGCAAGAATGTGGTGACAGCCCCCATCATCAAGGGCAACCTTGGGGCCAAGTGAGTAGTGAGCAGCATCTCCGTTGGCTCTCCAAGTGAGATGGAGAGGTCCAACAATCAGGTTCATGGAGATCTAGAAATAGAGGTTGGACACACCACAATCACAGGCAATTGGAGGGGATATGCCCATCTTACATGATCCTTGCATGATTCCTGCTCAGTGCTCCAGAGGAAGGCACCTCCAGATCATTCCTCCAAGGCAGTGGTGGGCAACCTGCGGTCTGCATGCGGCCCATCAGGGTAATCGGATTGCGGGTCGCAAGACATTTTGCTGATGTTGACCATCCGCAGGCATGACCCCCCACAGCTCCCAGTGGCTGTGGTTCGTCTTTGCTGGCCAGTGGGAGCTGCAGGAAATGGCAGCCAGCACATCCCTAAGGCCTGCTTCTTCTCGCAGCCGGGAACGTCGAACCGCGGCCACTGGGAGCTGTGGGGGGCCGTGCCTGCAGATGGTCAACATCAGTGAAGTGTCTCGTGGCCTGCAATCAGATTACCTTGATGGGCTGCATGCGGCCCGCAGATTGCCCAGCACTGCTCCAAGGTCATTGCCCTGGAGGAGAATTTATTCCCTATTCTGAATTTAGCTGTCAGCTCAGCTCTGTGCACATGAGCAAGAATCACCCTGATGAAGTATCTAATCCTATTCATGATCTGAGATCCAGTCAACATGTGAGAAACTAGCACAAGTGTAACTGCATCAACGTAGATCCCATCAGCATGCAAGTAATGGTCCATTTTCATTTCTAGACTGCTTGTCACATCACTTAACCCAGCACGTTCCAGGCAGGAAATTCCACATGCTGATTGCATTCTGCATTATCTAGGAGGGTGTTTCATTACCCACCATCTGGTTAGACTAACCCACAGATAAGAAGCTGGGGTGACCCTCAGAGCTGCCAGTGTTGCAGTCATGTGACTAGCATGCAGTACCTTCTGCCATGCAGCATGGTGAACATTAGCGTAACCTATTCATTGTAACCTCTGTCAGAATAGTCAAATGAAAAATTTAGAACCAGTGCTAAATGAGGCCAGTGGCTTTCATCTCTTAGCAGCTGAAGAGCAGTTTAGTCAGTGACCAGAGCTGCATAGAAACACAAATACTTTCATATCAAATCAGCAGTTACTGCATTTAGCTAATACAGGTACACTACAACAGAACCATATTACCATTTGCGTTTCCAGCTGTTTTTGAAAATAACCAGGATTTGGTAGTGACTCTTGAATGCCGGGGTGGTCCCACTGTCTCACTCAGAGCTAAGTTGGGAGCTGCATGCAGGGCTATATGGGGAGTCCTAGGTTGTGTCTCTGAGTCCAGTTGATTCAGCCCTCTGCATCGCTACTGACCTCTCAATTGGTTTCTGTCTTTAGCATTAGTGGACTGGGTCGGAATATCATCCTGACTACCATGCCAGCTGGGACAAAACTGATTGCTGGGAACAAACCAGTGAGCTTCCTGACAGCCCAACAGCTACAACAGCTGCAGCAACAAGGCCAGGCCACGCAGGTAAGAATACCTGGCAGAACTACAGGTCTGCCCATTCGCTCTTCACTGCAGTAGCATCTCCATGAAGGTCTTGCCCATGAAGACACAAGGTTCCATTGACATTGGTACCCAATCTGCAAACGTGTCTTTGGTGTTTGCACTGAGCACATTTAGTTCATCTCCCCGCTTCTATAGCATCTGGATTTGTTTTGTTTTAAATTTTAATGAAATGAGCTGCTGGATAGTAAGGATGGAAAAAAAACCCAATATTAATGTCAGGCAGCATGCCAGCTTTTCTCCCTCTTAGGGCTAAAAGGATTGTATCTTACACTTACTGATACTTTTGCACTTGTCTAGCACTTTCCAACCAGAGATCTGCAGCTTGAACTCCCTCTGTCTCCTAGGGCAAATCACATCAGTCTTTGTGCATCAGTTTCTCATCCATAAATTCGGTATAATAATAGTAACTGGGAAGTTGCAGGATACTTTAAGAGCCTGTGATATGAGGCTTGGAGAAGTCCAGAGTATCTAACAGATGAAATGCCTTTGTTCTGAAAATCTGAAAGCAGCTGAGATTTTATTCAAACTGGTGATTAATCCGTTTTCACTAGACTCATAGACTTTAAGGTCAGAAGGGACCATTATGATCATCTAGTCTGACCTCCTGCACAACGCAGGCCACAGAATCTCACCCATGCACTCCTGTAACAAACCCCTAACCTATGTCTGAGTTATTGAAGTCCTCAAATTGTGGTTTAAAGACCTCAAGGTGCAAAGAAACCTCCAGCAAGTGACCCGTGCGCCACGCTGCAGAGGAAGGCAAAAAACCTCCAGGGCCTCTGCCAATCCGCCCTGGAGGAAAATTCCTTCCCGATCCCAAATATGGCCATCAGTTAAACCCTGAGCATGTGGGCAAGACTCACCAGTCAGGAAAGAATTCTCTGTAGTAACTCAGATCCCACCCCATCTAACATCACATCACAGACCATTGGGCATATTTACCTGCTAAAATCTGTCTCTTACCCTCCCCACACCCGTCCCTCCTCCACTGCACTGTCCCAGACCATCACTGGATGCTTTGAACTTGCTGATGCCAAACTGTGCAGTCAGTGCCTTTCAGTATTGCTCGGATGGGTGATGTCTGGACTAACTTGAATGCTGGCTGAGACTGAATCAGGTGAAGTCTTTGCCCTGAATTAGTGCTGCCGGCCCATTGGGATTGATGCTGTGTGTGTCCAGTGTGACATCATATTGTGCTCTGCTGTGAATTAAATGCTCTTTCATTTCAAACAGGTGCGAATTCAAACAGTATCAGCCTCCCATCTCCAGCAGGGAACAGTGTCGGGCTCTACCAAAGCAGTCTCTACTGTTGTTGTGACAACAGCACCATCTCCGAAACAGACACAGGATCAACAGTGAACATCAGTTGTGAAAAGGGATCACTTTCCAAGAGCTTCCCTGGCCTTATTATCCTTCCCCCATCCATCACCAGTCAGGGCTTCTTAGGTGCCAACGCAGACCATCCAGAGATTGGACTGGAGCCTCACCTGTGCCAAAAGCAAAACATGGCTTGCCTGGAGCCAGAATTGTGGTATCCAGGGAAACCTCAGTACAGCAACACAAGACTCTGTACTTAAGAACCTAAACATCTCAGTCTAGAGTTGTAAAATCAAGCTCTATAGCAGTGACTAATTGGAGATTTTACTACACGTCTTTATTCTCTTCTCATTCTAATTGCCCGTTTTGCAAATGGCAGTTTGCCTTGCGGTCATTGCATTATGTTCTGGGTTAGCCTCAGGCAGTCAGCCTGGGTTCTTCCTTTGCCGGTGAAATTTGCTGCCAGAGGAAGAGGGATTCAGTGATTCTCTGAAGTCATGGACAAGCTTCATTCTTAGTCTTGAAGTCCAGCTATCAGTTCCCTTTATATACTGTAGAGGTGACTGTAGTTGGTGGCTGATTTTATTGTTAGGGCTTAACCTGTATGTAATACAAATTCTATATATTTATTTATTTTATAACTTTTTAAGACCTCTCCTTTCACTTCCCAACCCAGATTCTTTGACTGCCATCACCATGTCAGATTTCTGGAGAAACTTTCCCTTTGTTATCCTTGCAAAGGCCAGATAGAAGAATCCTGTCCCATAGCCTGATGAAGAAAATCTCTGCTGTAAAATAGCTATTGTATGTATGTATCTGCATGTATGATAGGCTGGCAGTGAATGAGCTCAGAGCAAGGACACAGGAAGAAAAGTCTGCCAGGGAATTTCCCTTCTTACGTTTCTCAGTGACTGACCATCAGCCAGAGAAGACTACAGCCTGTTTAAAAGGAAAAGAGAACAAGCCTTCAGTTTTGACCATGCTGCATTCACTCTGACTCAAGCAGGAGAAGCGTTTTACTTTTAACCCATGTTGATGCTGGCCTGGCCTTATTTGATTTTTTATATGTCTCCGATTTTTATCTTGATATACAAGTTTTTGGGATTGTGCATGTTACAGATCAGGAGGTGAACTGACTTCTGCTCCCAACTCTGACATCACTGGAATTCTTTCTCTGAACGAGTCCAAAAGTGTCAGGGTAGGAAAAAAAATAACAATGCAGAAAGCAGTTTTATTTACAGCCCATGCTCCAGAGATGTAACCACTCTCCTGTTTAGATCTGACCTGCCATCTCCCTTCAGTTCTAGACAGACCATTTCATTTTGGCAAGGAAAGAGTTCTATCATACTGTCGTGAAATGTAGTGAGATCATCTGACCTCCTAAGGGCTAATAGACACTGTTCGTCTACATTTATAAGAAGGTTTCTTTAACATTGTTCCTCTTGTTTTTTTAATACACTGTTTGCCTTTGATTGATACCATCATTGAATATAGTCTATTTCAAAAAGAAAGCCCTGCTGTTCATGGTCTTCCAAGGTTTAGCTGAATTGTTGAGGCTGGATTCTGCTTGAAAGCCTCAGTTGTAGGTATTCATTGCTGGCTCACGGACTGTTAATCTGGGCAGCATGAGGCTTTTGATCGAATTTAGATTGAGACCCTATATGTCGTGCACTCTTTATTTTTAACTATAGCCAACCCACTTGGGAAAATCAGATACAAAAAATATATCAAGCAGCAGATGGCAGCTGCATTTGAGGAGAGCTAGGTACCTAAATGCAGCATTTTAAAATACTCTCTTGAATCATGTTTTTTGTGCACTTAACAAGATCTGGAAAGACAAAGCTGCCTTTCCCCTCTTCCCCATATGAGTCACTTCCTGTGTCTTTGTCCCTTTTCCTTCAGTATTGCGAACAGGAAGGCTTCTGGTTTTGAAGCTGGATTCTTTAACCCGAGTTTAGCTCAGTCAGGTAACCAAAGCTAGTCAAATATAGAGCTAAACTGAGGTGCTGTCCACAACACTCCTGAAATGTTTTTATATCCTATCCCAAATCGGGGTAATCCCCATTTGCTAGTCATATTTAGCGGAGTTATGTCTCAGGCCTTAGAGACATGTGCTGAATATCTTTCTTACATTGTGCAGCACTGCAGCTTTAATGTAGCCTGTTACTGGTAATTAGATGTGGTTTGTAACTCATGCCATTACACAGGGGGGGAAAAAGCTATACTCCAGCATCAGATCAGGAGCATTATTGTGGTGGGAGATACCCTCCGTCCTGCAGAAGGAGGGGTTTACTTTGGGCCAGCCAGGCTCCATTAAACTCCACCCTCTTGAACCCTTGCCCCCATTATTTTTGATGGTTTTGAGCTTGTTTTCCTTTTACCAGCTGGTGCCACAGATAAGTTATTTATCATCTGTGTTGTAGTAGCACCTAGAACCTACTCATGAAGGATCAGGGCCCTGTTGTGTTGGGCACTGCGCGCGCGCACACACACACACACAGAAAAGATGGCCCCTCCCCCAAAGAGTTTACAGTCTGTTTAAAACATACTTGGGGTATCCATGCAGCATTCATCGGCTCTGCCAGCCCAGGGAGAGTTTGAAAACCACTTTCACCAAACCTAGTTCTCCCAACAACAGTTAGTTTGTTTGGTTTTTTTGCCAAACCATTCTAGCAGTTTAGACAAATGTTCCGCTTGCCTATGCTATTTCTAGGCTTGGCAAAATTCACTTTTTTAAAAATAATTTCAATGGATAATTCAATGTTTATCTCAAAGCTTTTTTCCTATTTTTTATCCATTTACATTTTCATAGTTATGGGAAATCGTGGGAGGGGTCAGATAATAATTTAATGACAGTAGATGTTGCTATTCAAAAGTTTAAAGCTTTATAACCAATAAAACCAATTGTCAATATGTCAAAATGTACAAAGTAAATATCTTTAAATCAAATTTTAATACGTTCTCAAGCAGCATTTTTCTTACTTTGCCTCTCTGTATACTTTGGTTCTTATCAGTGGAAATATTTTATTTTGTTGTTGTTGTTTGTGAGTGTGCAGTGAAGTTAGAGACAAGATGGGTGAGGTAATAACTTTTATAACTTTCAGCCCCCCCTTTGTTGACCCAGCCACATCATGCAGGGCTGTGAAACAGCCACACCCCCACTGTAGACAGTAATAGGTCGATGAAAGAATTCTTCCATCGACCTGCACCCCCTAGGTTTATCTCTCCCTTGGCAGATGTAACGTGTACAGTGAAGCACTGTTGCAGCTGTACCACTGTAGCGTTTCAAGTGTAGGCCAGCCCTCCAATTCCTCAGGTGATCAGATCCCTGCCAGTGACTTCATTGCCCATGTGACCATCTCCCTGACTTCAGATTAAAAAAAAGTTTGCTCTGGGCAGCAGCCATCTCCATATCATTTAGATGGAGGATTGTCAATGTTTAATGACTCTCTTATCAGGCCTTTGCCACTGCAGGTTGGAATTTTAGAACAGGGAGGCAACAGCACAACAGAGAAGATGACGACTAGCCCCATATTCGAAATAAAGATACAGAGTTCATGATCTGACAATGAATTCATAAAGCGTACAGGCAAATTCCCCAAATCATCACACCCCTCTAGGTCTAAAGGTTATGTGGCATTTAGGGACAAATTCCTCTGAAATTTTTGAAGACCCAAAATACAGTTTATATTAAAATGATTAAATTAGCTTATACCGGCCAAGAAACTGCTCTTGGCCATTCTTATTGCAAAGCCTGTGCTAACTAGTGTTCAATTGACGCTCCTCTCCCCTCACCAAAAGGGTAGAGCTTTTTAGATCCCTGCTCTTATGGGCTCGTTAAATGGAAAGAGTTCTTCATTCCTTCACTGTCGCTGCTAAGCTGTTTGCTGAACACGAGCAGCCCTCCCTGGGTTACTACTTCTCTGAAGCCCCTCCTGCTAGAATTTGAGGTATATGGCCTGAGGTGCAGGAGCAGCTACCTCTGCATAGACCCTTTGTGTGGAAAAGCTACACATGGCGTGAGAAAGAAGGTATGTATTTTTATGCATTATACGAGTGCCTTAATTCCTCCTCTTTCCACCAGTGGGATAGACACACTTCTCATCAAGAGAGTAACTTCTAGCCGCCACCCACAAGGACTAAGGCCTGGTCTGTGATACAGAGTTAGGTTGATGCAAGACAGCTTGTTAACTATGTAAGTGGCTACACTTAAATTTCGCTCCTGCCGGTGTAACTGCCCAGCTACGCCAATTTAATAACTCCACCTCCATGAGCAGCGTAAAGTCAAGGTTGATATAGTTAGGTCGACGCAGAGTCAATGTAGATGCTGTGTTGCTTATGTCGACTGTTACTGGCTTTCAGGAGCCTTCCTGCAATGCCCCCCACCGACAGTACAATCAATACAAGCACTCCTTGTGAGGATGCGCACCGCCGACACAAGGTGCCAAGTGTAGACATATACTAGCGATGTAATTGTTGTGGTGGCTGTATGCCGACATAAGTTAGGTCAACTTAATTTTGTCGTGTAGACATGGCCTTAGTACACTTCCCCTACCACACACACATCCATAAAATATGAACACCTTTAATGAGAAGCGAAGTCTGCCTTTTTTAACAACTGGTGGGTGGGTATGTACTAAAAAAATGAAGCCAGTCTGTTCTGTAACTGTACAGGGCACCTTGACGGCTAGAAACTCGCCCTGGAGATACTCCTAGGGTGGTTCTTAATGAAAATGACTTTCCAGACCATGATTTAAATGTTAGGAGCCACTTTTCATCTTCAGAATACTTGACAATAATTCTTACACTATAGATGAGGTAGGGAAACCTTTTTCTGACTCATTTTTAAAAACAGAAACTGAGGCACATCACTGCGACATGGCCGAAGTAGCGGAGAGTGTCCGTGGCAGATCCAGACTTAGTACTTGTGATTCCAGTCTTGTACCTGGTGCCTCTTTTCAATACTTAGTCATCTTTCTGTCAAGTATTATTTACATAGCCTGGCATTCAGCTCTAGAGCTAACGCCTGCGTTGCCTTAAAGGCATGCACGATACACCCCAGAGCCACAGGCACCAGAACAGGCAGCGTTATGTGGGAAGAGAGAATGTGCTGCTGTTTCTGTTTAATGGAAAGAGTGTCTGTCTTAACGGCAAGGGTAGGAATGGAATGATGATGATGAGCAAAATTCTCAAAGTGCTTAAGACTCCCACTGTAACTCACTTTGCCTTAGTCCCTTTATATTCTGCTGAAAGAGAACTGAATGACATCTAGTGTACGTTCATTTGCATTTACAGTAGTGGCTAGAGTCTAGCTGGGTGAATAATTCATGTTTCAGTTCACTTGGCCGTTCTGATTTTTAAATAAAAGGAGGGGGGGCTGCTTGAACTGAATTTGAAAACTGAAAAAATGTTGCTGAACTGAAATCTGTTTGGGGTTGAATGAAGCACGTCATTTGACCTGACACAAATGTTTTGGGGCATTCTTAAAGGGCTAGGTTCACAAAACAAACAGAAGAGGAAGAGGCGGTGATGCCTTTCTTCTGTTTTGTGAATGGCATCTAAGCCGGAGGGGGCAATCGTGTGAATTAGGGTCAATCAGTATTGCATTTTTTTCAGCAAATAAATAGTGTGAATTTTTTTTGCCCAGCTGTAATCTAGAGCACCTGACCAACATCACATCCCCTTTGTGCTAGGTGCTGTACATACATAATAGGAGACGGTCCCTGCCCTGGAGAGCTTACAGTCTGAATAGACTAGACAGTGGTGGAAAGGAAGTATTGTTATCCTCCTTTTTACAGTTGATTAACCGAGGCACAGAGAGGTTAAGGGACTTGGCTAGAATCACAGAGGAATGTTTGGGAGGAGCTAGGAATTGAACGCAGATCGACGGATTCCCCGTCTATTTTTCCTCTCATTAGTTATTTGTGGAGCTGCACGTTTGTCATTGGGGTCTGGGGTGGGGAGTCAGATACTGTGTTTTGTTTTTTTTTCTCCATGGGTCCATGATGTCTCTGGGAAGCCTCAGGGCACAGGAGCCCCACTGAAGGGTGAGTGGGGGATGGGCTCACTCTGCAACCTCCCCCAGGCTCTCCCAGCTTTTGGGGGTAGGCCCAATCCTCCCCCAAGGGCCTGACATCCCCTAGGGCCAAGACCCAACACCACCACTGTTAAGGCGACCAGACAGCAAGTGTGAAAAATCAGGATGGGGTGGGAGGGTAATAGGAGCCTATATAAGAAAAAGACCCCAAAATTGGGACTGTCCCTATAAAATCGGAACATCTGGCCACCCTACACCACTCTGACATATCCCCCCAGTGACTGTGACATTTCTTCCTAAACCTGAGACTTTTACTAAATGTACTGTGAGCGTGCTGTGATTTTTTTATTTATTTATTTTTTACATTTTTATTTTTATTTTGTTAAAAAAACACCATGACAAATCTGCAGCCCATGTTATTTGGGGGGGCAGGAAAATCCTCGTGGCTTCTAGGAAGGAAGAGACCCCAGCGTGGAGTCAACATTTTCCACGTTATCTGTTCCCAGTAGGAGGGGAGTATACGAACTCATGTCAAACGTCGAACTCCCATTTTTTCTCCATCTGCCATATTTCTTCCACCTCTCAATGCAACTGTAACAGATTAATATTGATACAGGCATAGTTAACAAGCTATGAGACAGCCTCCCCCCTTCAGGAAATAAATCGAGAGAACTAAGATGTATATGACTATTTTGCATAATTTTTAATCTTCAGGGTCCCGTTGCATAATGAGGCAACGCTTCACAGACAGGTCCTAAATTGACAATCAAAATCGTGAGCCATTAGTTTAACCCCAGTCGTGCTGAGTATAGCACATATTGGGTAGCCAAGTAGCCATGTTTTCTCCAGGGTACCCTAGGCTCATCTTGGCTGTCTACAACATGTAACTCAATGGACTGGATGTTCCATACCAAACTGTATGGAGAGTGAATTTATATTTTGGCAGCAGGGAAGCAGTTAAATGTCACCTCTGTTTGCTGCTCTCATGCTTAAATAAGTTCAGAAGGGGAAAATGTTCAGTGTGTTTTATTTTGGATTGAGCATCTAAAGGTGCTATGTTAGGGGCTTGTTCACCCATGGAATAAGTCCATATAACCACCATTGACAATGGCTAGGCAGTGCTGGAACCCCTGCTTATTACATCAGTCAGAATCATTCCACTCCTCCATTTGTTCTTTCACCTGATACATAGATGATAAACTCTGTGGGGTGGGGGTCATCTTTTTGTTAGGCCCTGATCCCCCACTGCTACCACAGTACAAATAATGGGAGTTCTTTGCCCACTGCATATAAGCTGTTATATGTTATGTCTCTGACACAAACCGGGGCTAGATACTGTCCTATCTGCACAGACAGTTCTCCCACCGCCTGGCCGCACTACGTACCAGTAAACGATGGTGTAGTTGATGCTAGAGAGGAGGAGAGCACCTAGATAGTGCCAGCTCAAGCACATGTTGAGGAACATGATGTTTTCATGATCAGTCTGGTCCCAGCCTGGCCCTCCCCATGGTGGGTACAGCACAAATCCGACCTAGTTAGAATAAGTGGTGATATGATGAGCAGGCCAGCTCCCCCAACACCCCATCCTCTCCTTTATTATATGGCTTCAGTATCAAATATGGATGCACTGACCAAAGGCTCCCACTTGCACTCTAGTGTCTGCGTAGGAGATTGCACTCCTGTTGTACTTTCCTGCAGATTTGCGCACCAATTTGACCTGCTAATGAGACTGTTCTAACGTGCTGTCTTGGGACTGCCATTGGAAACCATTCAGACACTTCAAGGAATACTGAATTTGCTTACTGACCAACTACAATGAGCATATTGCACTGGGTCCTTGGGTGCATCCAGGTGAAATTTCAAGTGTTTTTTTAATCTGCAAAGCCCTATGTGGTTTGAGTCCTGGCTATAGAGACAGCCCATTTACCTGGGGTACTAACGTTAGCATAGTAATGGGGGAACTATCTAGTTTTTCTTTATCTTCATAATACCCCTGTGAGATAGGGAGGTATTAATATCCCCGTTTTACAGTTCGGGAGTTGAGGCACAGAGACACCAAGTGACTTGCCCAAGGTCACACAGGTAGTCTGTGGCAGAGCAGGGGATTGAATCTAGGTTTCCCAAGTCCAAGGCTGGCACTTTAACCATTAGCCTATCCTATTTTCTCAATGCACCAACTTGTCAGCTGAGATCATTTGAGATGCTTGTCCTGACTGTCCTTACCTTTGAATTTAGTCAGAAGGGGGCGGGACTTAGGTTCTAGCCTCTGGAATTTGCTCTTCCTGCTTGTCTTACAGAGCCCAAGGCTGCTGACCTCAAGGGCACAGTGCAAGACTTGCTTGGCTTCTTGTTGATTCTATTAAGTTGTGAATGCTCTAATGTGCAACAAAATGACCAACATTCCCAGGCTGAGCCGCTCGTAGTCTTACAAATGTGTGTGTTTGGTTTTTTTCCTGCCAAATCAGAGGTGATGTTTTAAGAACCAATGCGTACAATTATAACCTGGAGGGAGAACTGCTGTAACCCGGAGAGCTGTTAGTTGTGCTGGTCTCAGGATATTAGAGAGAGCCATTCAGGCTGAAAGTACAGAATAAGAATTACAAACCTGCAAGAACCAGGATCCTTGGAGAAGGAACATGGTAGTCCTTAAGAGCTCCAGGATTGGGTGATCTCGCATGAACACTTCCAGAAGGGAGCAGAGGGCACCACCACATATGGCAACCAGCATCAGTGAGTGGAGGTGCTGATCCAGCGGGGGGCGGTGATGGGCATGAAAATAAAAGAGAAAACCTGCCAAAATTCAAACCAAATTGTGCTAATAATGCTTAAATGGTTAGTGATGAAGTGGACGCAAAGAGCCAGCCAGTGACCCTGGAGCCTAGGTTGTGGCTGATTGAAGAAGAAATTTTCCCTACTTTGGGCACATGCAACTGCTTTTAAAGGAAAAGGTGCCTGCTACGTATTTGGGTCTGAGAGTGCAGATCACAGAGAGGACCTATTGTTCTGAAAGGAGATGTTGCCACTTAAAAACTCGAGGCAAGCAAGTAAAGGAAGAATTTCTGGGGAAAGCCAGGTCCTAGAGTCCAAATGACTGAGGCAAACAGTCTGTTCCCAGTTGCCTAGGCAAGTCACTGATAAGTGACTGTTGGTAAGTCAGGTTGTGTGAAGTACCTTTCTTCCTGTAAATAACTGACTGTTCTGAATCACACTGTTTTGGAACAGAGCTTTGTCTCTCTTTTTCTTCTAGTGCTGATGCCTGAGTTTCTGCCCATTCTTTTAAAATCTCTCATTCCCTCTTTTTTTTTTTTCTTTTGATAATGAAACTATGCCCATGTGCCCAGAAGTTTTCCAAGTTTCTCTTAGCCATTGATTTGAAACAAAGAGCCAGGAGCCTCCTCTGAAATGAAAGTCTCAAGTGAATAATTTACAAATGAAAAGGATTTTATAATTGTTTAAGCCACATAGGCCTGGTCTACACTTAACATTTAAGTTGACCTAGCAATATCGCTCAGGGATGTGAAAAAATTCACACCCCTGAGCACCATAGTTAAGCCAACCTAATCCCCGGTGTAGATGCGTCTAGGTCGATGGAATAATTCTTCCAGCGACAGGGCAGGTGCTTGAGGCGGCCACTCCAGAGCGGGGCGACACTTTCAAGTATTCGGTGGCAATTTGGCAGAGGGTCCCTCACTCCTGCTCGGAGCGAAGGACCTCCTGGTGAATTGCCGCAGATTGCGATCGCTTTTTTTTTTTTTGGACTGCTTGGGGCGGCAAAACCCCTGGAGCCGGCCCTGTCCATCGACCTGGTTGTTGCTATGCGGGTGGTGGATTACCTAAATAGACAGAAAAACCCTTTCTGTCGATGTAAGAAGCATCTATGCTACAGCAGCTTAGCTGCAATTGTGCCTCTGTAGTGCTTGTAATGTGGACATAGCCATAGTGTTGCTGATGGATCAGAAGAGCTAACAGGATTTTGAAACCTATAAGACAGAGATCCCTAAACTGTGGGTCGCACCCTCCTGAGGGAGGCACTGAGGAACGTTTGGAGGGCATGGCGGGGCCTGAGTCAGCCCCCACAGACGGTGGGGAGGGAGCACCGCTCTGCTCCAGCCCCAGCTATGGCCGCAGCCTGGCCGCTGCTCTGCACCTGGCCCTGGTCCCAGCCCCTGGCTGCAGCCCTGCCCCTAGTCCCCTTACCCCTGTCTGCATCCCCTCCCCTTGGGAGCTGCAGCCCCACTTGGGGGGGCACAGACAGGGGTAAGAGGGGGCATGACCCTAAACAGTTTGGGGACTGCTGCTATAAGAGCTTCTGCCTCATTTATTGCTATAGAGGAAGAACTGAAAGACTGACCCAAAGGGCATGAATGGAGGCTGATAGAGTTCAAGAATCTCACCCTTGAATATTACATTCAAGCAGAGCGCCAGGAAGACTTAATCTAACCATTCCTGGTTTATTTTTTTTACCTCTCATATCTCTAGTAAATGGTGTGAGTGAAGAAGGGATATTTTCAGTAAGTGGTGTGAGGCTCACTTACACTCCTAGTACTTTTAGTCTCCCTTCCCTTAAGAGAAGGAGGGAACGTAAAAATTGAGTAGACGGTGTCGCAGCAGGCAAAGCCAGCTCAGTTTTGAATCACAGATGTTATCTTACCCACCGCTGTAAAATGGCTCTGAAAGGCACTTTAACATGTTGGATTCAAAGCAGCAGTGTCTAACTTCAAGTAGGATGCTTCAAGAGGGTCCTGTCACCAAATACTTGAATGCCTAGATTTTTTAAGGGGCAGAGAGAAGCCCTGCTAAATATTTCCATACAAAAAAGCCTCTCATGGCCCATGTGCTCTGGACTCTTCTCCTGCTTAAAGAATCTGCCTAAAAGTTAACGTATGGGCATAAATGTGTGTCTATGCTACCGGGCAGTGTCCCTGTCTGCTTAATCATGTATTGAAACTCAGAGAATGCCCAGCATATAAGGTGCGCTACAAGAGATGATTAAACAGTGTTCAGCGTGGGTGACAATATAGGTAAACTGCTTTTCTTTTTAGCCCAGGTGGTGGGCACTTAGCAGCCCAGTTAGGTTATCTCGGCTGCCGCAGCCTTTTGTCAGTAGTGCTGTTGCTACTAACCTTCAACAAACAGCGCCTGGGAGAGCATGAAGCGATCCAGCCCCGGGGGCAGCCCAAGTGGGAGAGGGATGAGAATATCCACTAGGCCACCGAGGCCATAGGCGAAGTACATGGTTCCATGTGTCCAAGTCAGCAGGTCCACCCAAGTGTGATCCTGGGTGTAGAGATGCAAATGGGGGCCCTCGGGAATAAACTGTCCAGCAAGAATCCCTGTCCAACAGGAAAAGGGCAGGTGTGAAGGGAGAACAGGATCCAAGTCACTGAGAAAGCTACTAGCGTGTCACCACCTTTCTACTCTAGGTTTGGCACGTAGGCGAGTAGAGGATCAGAATCCGGGCGCTGTGCAAGGATCCCCTTACCCCAGCCTTCCAGCTCTGCCTGTGGCGCCTCCCCACTCCTTTGCCCTGAGAGCAAGGTGCAGCTGCCACAGAGGTAAGTACTTTATTAGTTTAACCTAGATGGGACATTGAGTCCACACTACTGCAGGGCATAGTGAGATCTCTTGTCATAAATCTGCAAATGATTTACAGCGCATCTGTCGTCTTTTAGCTTCAGAAAGATCTATTACTATTCAAAAGCCCAGCACGGCCTAACTACGAACTTTAACTGGAGGACAGAGCAGGCTATTGGAGCCTGCTGAGCAGATCCTGCCTGCTTTCCCATGGCCTATAGGTAGGGCCCTACCAAATTCACAGTCCATTTTGGTCAATTTAACGGTCATAGGATTTTTAAAAATCATACATTCATGATTTCAGCTATTTAAATCTGAAATTTCACGGTGTTTGTAATTGTAGGCTCCTGACCCAAAAAGGAGTTGTGGGGGGAGTCACAAGGTTATTGTGGGGGAGGTTGCGGTACTGCTACCTTTACTCCTACGCTGCTGCTGATGGTGGCACTGCTTCAGAGCTGGAGAGCGGCAGCTGCTGGTTGGGAGCCCAGCTCTGAAGGCAGCGCCGCCACCACCAGCAGCAGCGCAGAAGTAAGGATGGCATGGTATGGTATTGCCACACTTATTTCTGCACTGCTGACCGCAGAGCTGGACCCTCAGTCAGCAGCCACCCCTCTCCGGCTGCCTAGCTCTGAAGGCAACAGCGCAGAAGTAAGGGTGACGTGGTACGGTATTGCCACCCTTCCTTCTGTGCTGCTGCTGGCATGGAGCTATCTTCAGAGCTGGGTGCCCGGCCAACAGCCACCACTTTCCGGCCGCCGCTCTCCGGCCGCCCAGCTCTGAATGCAGCTGTCAAGGTTCCTTCCCCACTTTGAACTCTAGAGTACAGATGTAGGGACTGGTGTGAGAACCTCTAAGCGTAATTACCAGCTTAGATCTGAGTTTTACTGCCGCCACCACCCAAAGCCTTTAAGAGTTATTTGGAAAACTCTGTCTACCTTCCCCCCAGACTATCTCCCTCCCAGTAGCCTTGAGAGACTTCTCCACCAAGTTCCTGGTGAACACAGATCCAAACCCTTGGATCTTAAAACAAGGAGAAATTAACCATTCCCCGCCTTTTCCCTCCCACCAATTCCTGGTGTGTGCAGATCCAACCCCCTTGGATCTGAAAACAAGGAAAAACCAATCAGGTTCTTAAAAAGAAGGCTTTTAATTAATGAAAGAAAGGTAAAAATAATCCCTGTAAAATCAGGATGGAAAATAACTTTACAGGGTAATCGGATTTATAGAGCCCAGAGGAACCCCCTCTGGCCTTAGGTTCAAAGTTACAGCAAACAGAGGTAAATCCTCTTAGCAAAAAGGAACACTTACAAGTGGAGAAAACAAAGATAAAACTAACACACCTTGCCTGGCTGTTATTTACAAGTTTGAAATATGAGAGACTGGTTCAGAAAGATGTGGAGAGCCTGGATTGATGTCTGGTCCCTCTTAGTCCCAGAACAACCCCAAAACAAAGAGCACACAAACAAAAGCCTTCCCCCCCACCAAGATTTGAAAGTATCCTGTCCCCTTATTGGTCCTTTGGGTCAGGTGTCAGCCAGGTTACCTGAGCTTCTTAACCCTTTACAGGTAAAAGGATTTTGGTGTCTCTGGCCAGGAGGGATTTTATAGTATTGTACACAGGAGGGCTGTTCCCTTCCCTTTCTAGTTATGACAGCAGCGCAGAAGTAAGGGTGGCAATGACCCCCCCCCAAAGTAACCCTGCAACCCCCCTGCAACTCCCTTTTGTGTCAGAACCCCCAATTTGAGAAATGCTGGTCTCCCCCGTGAAATGTGTATAGTATAGGGTAACATCATACAAAAGACCAGCTTTCACAGTCGGTGACGTGTTTTTCATAGCTGTGAATTTGGTAGGGCCCTATCTATAGGAGAAAACTTATTTGGTGCTCGTTATTCTGATGGACAAGTGTGGGTGCTGACACCTTGGCCAGCTGGGGGAATGACACACTGCTACTAGTTGAAAGGAAGGTAATGAGCTCCAGTCCTTACCCACTAGAGCAATGATAACTTTGCCCATCCCTTCCAGGAGCTCCAGATACTGGTACCACTTATTTTTGCTGATGTTTTCATTCTCCCTCTGCATGAGATACTTGATGGGGTATTTCACAGACCACAGGACCCCAACTGTCAGGAAGTAGCACCCTGGCAGGGCATGACCTTCAAAGTTTTTCATCCCTGAGTGTCATTGAAAGAGAAAGCAATCAGTGTTCATGCTGGAAAGCAAATGAGGTTTTCTGATGCTCTTAATTACACAGGTAACTGTGAGTTGTATTGTATTACAGCATTTATAACTGGCCAGCAAAATGAGCAATTCTTCCCAGCCTATTCATAAAGGGCTGATTGTTTTTCAAAAGTCCTGAGCACCTACAGATCCTGTTGATTCCTTTACCCACCCAGGTTTGAAAATTTGACCTCAATAATCAGGATTTATTGTGTAGGGATAATACTAATTCCCACCTCAATCTTTTCCTCTTTTTTCTGAGATCCTAGGTAGGTTTCCAGACAACGTGATCATAGAGAGTAAAAGGTCACTGGCTTTGGAAAGGATTGTATTTAAAATAGTTTATGGGGACTTCGGCTCTGAAGCCAGAATGGGGTATGGCTTTGCAGGTGGCAATTATTTCACGAGAAAGAGGCTCTTACGATGGCTTTTTTCTATGCCTGTTTCTAGGACTGATGTTTTTCTAGTGACATGGAAGAGCCGGTGAATAATGAGGTGACAACTTGTATTAGTATTATTAGTGTAGGTAGGACTGTGTATATTTAAGGTTGTTCCAACACTTCCTATTTATAAGACCCTGTTTTCAGTTGCTTATAACTTTGCCAGACTTTAATAGTTTGAGCTGAAATTTCCCATGCTAGATGTCTGCCTCAAGCCAAATTTGGGGGGGAAATTTCAGCTAAAACAGCTGGGCCATTTCTGAGACCAAGATTAGGAAAAAACACATTTTGTCCATCTTTAAAAAAAAAAAAAAAAATCTTACAACTGTTTTGTTGAGAAGCTGTAGTTCCCCCATGATTTGGAGCAAGTCCTTGAAATTTAGCGGGGGAGAGGTGGGTGGTGGCTATGGTGCCAGGGATATGCCTTTGGGCATCCCTGTGAAAATGTATCCAAATTAGCCCAAGTTAGAAGTCTCTGGAAAATCTCTGTTCACACACATGCAGCAGAGACTTGGTAGAATCTAGCAACTAACCTCTCCAAAGATTTCCTCTACGCAGAGCACGCGCCGTCCCCTCATAGCTCGTAGTGCTGAGTAGACTACGTGCCGTTCCCAAAGAACCACTGAGCATGCATTGTCTTTGGGGCAGCCAGCTCTGGGCTGGACTTTCCCTTCAACTGCTCCTTGGCCTCCAGGGGTGCTGTGGTGCCAGGTACCAGAACTGAGAGCTTGTGTCCTCCTTAGGGGTTATTTTTACCTAGGCCAGGCGGAGGGGGAGAGAAAATTTGGCCATATTGTAAATCAGGAGTTTCCTGCCTAGGCAAGAAGAACAATAGTCTTATCTGACCATCTTAGTTTCTATTCTTGGAGAAGTGAACCTCTCACTCATCTGTGGTTTCTGAGACAAAGCATCCTATACGAAGTCAATTGTTTTCTTAGGGTATGTCTACATATGTCCCTGTATGTCTACATATTTCTCCACAGCAGGGAGTCTCTGAGCCCATACAGGCTTGGGCTTGCACTACGGCACTAAAAATAACCATTGAGACATTGCTGCTCGGGCTCTGAAGCCTGGGGCAGAGGGTGGGTTTCGGATCCCCAGTTCTAGTCCAACCCTGAACATCTACAATGCTTTGTATAGTGCCATAGCATGAGCCCCTGTAGACCTGGCCTCAGAGACTCGATGCTGCAGGGTGTTTTTTTTTTAAATCACGTACACATACCCTTGTTGTTGTCTTTACTTCCTAGGTGGCGTTCAGGACTAGGTCGGTGGATCGTATTTTTGAGTAAACAGATGAGGATAGTTTCTCTGATTTTTGAGGGCCAGGAAGAATGAATAGTTATTAACCATTGCAGGCCTATTTGTCACCTGTACCTCTCACATTCCATTGGGAGGAAACCAATGAAGAGCTTACCAAGTATTTATTTTTACAAAGAAAAGCCCAGACAGAGAGCAAGCTCATGCAAGTCACCCTGGAACAGCCAATAGTCTGCTGGCTACAGCACTCACCTGGGACGGTGGAAACTCTGGTGCAAGTCTCTGGTCTGCATCAGGCAGCACAGAGACTTAAAGCGGGGTCTCCCACAGCTCAGGTGGGTGCCTACCCCTCCAAGCTATTGGTGGGTGCGCCTGTCTTAGCTCAACGAATAGGCATTTTCCATTGAAAAACCACTCTACAAAAATTCCCAATCCTCTCTAATAATAATAATACCTCTGAGCAGTGTTTAAAACAACAACAAAAAAAAACAACCCAACCCAAAAACTTATCTGAACTCATTAGTTTTCCAGCTAGCAGTTGTTATATAACAATTACAAAACAACCCAGTAATGACGATCTAGCCTTGCTATTGTAATAACCATCTCAAACTCGTATGACTACTGTTTTGCAATGTTGCATATTATTTAGCAGAGAGGATTATAGCAGCTTTTCTGAAGTCTGTAAGATCAGAACCAAAGTGCCCTTATCAGAAGGAAAGTTGGAGCTCTGATGCTTAAGAGATTGTACTTGTCTGATGTAATGAACCTGCACCAGATCTTTAAAGACTGGGTCCTTATTTGTAATTTATTAAGTGCAGTGTTTAAAAATCTAAAAATCCCTCTCTGATGGGTTCTTCATCTGCTCACTCCTGTGATCTCTGCGCTGGTATTCCCATCGCTAACTTCCTTGGCCTCTGATTAGAGTTTAACCCATTAAAAACCTTTTGTATTGCAAAGGGTCTATACAGTATTCTGCATATTCACCTCCCCACCCCCTGTCTCTCTCCTAGGGTTTCATTCAACAAGGTGGAAGTGTCAGATTCTTTTAGCTAACTTAATAACTTCAGAGATATTTCTCTTTCCATTATTTATTGCTTGTAAACCTGAAGCAGAAGGAGGCTTAAAGTCAGTTTTCCTGGAGATGGGGGAGTTTTGATGGATTCAAAATATTGGTCATACTCTCCGTATCTTCTACCACCACTTAGATTAACTCTCTATTCTCATCCTCAACATTATACGTTTGCTTAGGGGCTTGAGGGAGACCCCCCAAGAGACTGCGGGGAGGTGAGGAGAAGGCATGTAATGGCAGGAATCACTCCCAGGATCTTTTCCCTCCCCAAGGACCTGCACTCCACCTCCTACCAGCAAAGTCTGGATAACAGACCGCACAAAGCTTCGTGGCGTCCCCCTGTGACCACCTCTTCAGCATCCAAATGATGCTGCCCCCTCTGATCCATCATCAGTTTCCAGTCTGAGTGGCCCGGCCCCACATAAGTACCTAAGTATACAACTGATCGTATTGTGGGATGAGGAGGAGGGGAACTTACCTGTGCTGCACACACCACGCTGCTCACGGTCTGTCCCCCTGGCTGCAGAGAGCAAGGTGCATCTGCCCCCTCTTGATCTCAGGATGCTGTATGAGCTACGGCAGGCTCAAGGCTGTTCCCCTGGTAATAAGGTGGAGAATAGACAGGAGCAGTTGTGTGAATGAACATTCCAAAGATCAAAATCTGTGGGTGTTCCCTTCTTTTGCAATATTTTATCCATATAACTGCTGAATCTTCTATTATCTCTTTCCCCACATTCATGGTCTTTGTATTAATGAGATTTCCTCACGTTGCTTCCCCTCCCTGATTTAGATGTCACTCAAATGTTCTAATTTTTTAATTAACCTCTCATTTTTCTTTGAGCCATAAAGGAAAAGTGGGCGAACACATACAGCTTGTTGTTGTTTTTTAACCTTAGAAATACCAGGAATGGTTTTGGTGGAGAATCTCTGGGAGGTCTCAGGTGGTTTTTTTTTTTTTTTTTTTTTACTTGAATGGGCAGGGGGACTGAATCTTTAACAAATATTAGTAACTGAAATCAAAGAAGGGATGACCATTTATTTTTGGTAACATTTTTTTTCTGCAAGAATCCAGGTGAGAAGAGAGTTTAAACAGAAACTGCTTGGGTAATTGGCAAACGTAATCAGAAAGCATGGAAGAGAATGTGAGATTTGAGTATAACGTTTTGCCTAGTTTGAAAGACTTTTTAAAGCAAGACTGCTAAGACATAAATATCTCTGTGTTGGAAAACAGCAATCAAAAGCTGAGTTCTTTGATCAGCCCCATGATGTGGCATCCATGCTAGGCCTGTACAAAGTGCCCTTATTTTACTGTGGACTAGGGCAAGATGTCCCCCTTGCTGGCCCTACTTAGCGTTCCCGGCCCTCTCATCCTGACCCTCCTGTCCCCTACCCAAGCATGCTGCTCCACCACCCAAGCAGCTCACATCTCTCAGTCCTGCTTGGATTGTCACTCTGCTGATCACCAGTCATAGAGACAATGAGGAGACCGGTGGCATCTTAAAGACTAACAGATTTATTTGGGCATAAGCTTCCATGGGTAAAAAACCCCACTTCTTCAGATGCATCTGAAGAAGTGGGGGTTTTTTACCCACAAAAGCCGAGTTGGTATGAAGACCGCCAGCGAGAGTGGAATACAGCCAACGCATATGACTGGAGTATCCAGAAGAGACAATGGGAGCCCTGATGACTGAACGTTTCATGCTTAATGGCTGGGAAGCAGAGGCAGGCTGAACATGTGAACACAGCTGGGTTACAGCAAGAGACAAAGGGATGAAGAGTCAGGTCTCAGTGGTAAGAAGTTGGGGCAGTTGACCCAGAGACCGATTGAGACCCAAGATGGAAGAGCATGGCATTGTGGGACAATCGCTGCTACCAATATGGACTGTGACTTGAGCGTGGCTTTATCATCCCCAGCCTAAGGACTTCCAGTTGCTTAATCAATGCTAGCTTGTTTTGAAGAGGCAGGCCTGCCTCACTACAGATACACACGGTTTGCCTCGCTCCCCAAAGGCATGGAAGTCACGCAGGGAGTCTGAACTAAGGTGGACTCGCTGTAGGAGCTCAGGGTGAGAAATCGGGTTGCTGGAGCCCAAAGGCCCAGTCGAGGAGACGTTGAGGCAAGGTGACCTGCCTTTGTGACAAAGTGTGAACTCTTGGGTTTGGGCACGCTAATGGGTTGCTCCCTGGAGACTGTTTAAAGGCCAGGGCCCAATACAGACCCTGTAAATGCATGACACCTTGTCCCCTCAACAAAGAGCACCCTGGCTGAGAATGGGTGGTAGCAGAACTGGTTCTGAACACAATTTTCTTCTCTCTTAAACGTGCAGCTACGCTTGCACATTCTTCTCTGGTTGGGTTCCAAGCCACTGTCAGCAATAGATGCGCTACCCACTGTAGGCGAGGCTATTGGTACTTCTGAGTAATGCCCATAGAAGTCAAACAAGTTCCTTGCAAATGGGGGCCATTACACAACAGGCAACTCAGTCCTGGACAGGTTTCAGAGTAGCAGCCGTGTTAGTCTGTATCCGCAAAAAGAACAGGAGCACTTGTGGTACTTTAGAGACTATAACACATTTATTTCAGCATGAGCTTTCGTGAGTTACAGCTCACTTCTTCGGATGCATGTGCAGTAGGGGTGGGGGCTGATCATTCCCCAGGGTGAGCCACATCTACCCAAGGGCTGCTGGGGGGTTATATTGAAGAATGAAACTACAGCACTCAAGGGAACATTAATGTCAAGCCAACAACAGGCCTCATCTCACTTCTTTTAGAAACAAGACAAGCCAACAGACCATCAGTCTCACTGTGCTACTTGTGAGAGGCAGCAACAGCGAAGCAGTTTGAGGAAGCTCAGCGTGAGAGCAATTGTTGGTGCTCTGCCCCCTTAATTACAGCTCTGGTTGCTAAAGTAGGGCCCTGGGGCTTATGGGCACCGAGATGCCTGGTGAGCAATGGCAGCATTCCCATCCGAGACTGCAACTTTCCACTGTGTGTTAAAAATATTCATCATCTGCCCCTTGACTCCAAGCCAAAAATGTGACTGGGTCGAGCTCTGCTCCAAGTGACCCCAGTGTGAATATGGAGACGCACCATTGACATCCCTGGAGTTCCTCCAGGTTTATCCCACTCCGTATCTGAGCTTTTCCCACACTGGACATCTGCCTTTCTGGTATCAAAATGACGACTGTTTTCCTACTAATGTTTCCGTTCCTTTCCCTGACGCTGGCAGGAAGGGCCGAATGGTTTGGTTTCCCGCAGCAGTGACTCCCCCAGCACTGGAGGATTCTCCCCTCACCCAGCTGTAGTTTGGCCTGGTGGAAATGGATCCTGACTGACTGACGTGATTCCAGGCAATGGGCAATTGCTCGCACAACCCGGCGCCTGGCACGGCTCTGCAGGACGAGCCCTGTCTGGAAAGGGCTAACAGAGAAAAGCCTCACAAGGTAAGATGAGAGTCTGGCTAGTTTCATGGCCAGGGCTCCTTGGGAACAGGTTGAGCCTGCTGCAGGGAACCTTGCTCCCACTACTGTTCTTGTTGTCACGCTGCACACACTGGTTATACCCCTCCCGTTAGTCTGCAGCAATCAAATTATGGCCCCCTCCTGCACAGGGGTGCTAAGACATGCTGCACGCTCTCTCCCTCTAGCGCATACACGCACAGCTGCCATAAATTACCCTTTACTGTTAAGTATCAGAGGGGTAGCCGTGTTAGTCTGGTTCTGTAGAAGCAGCAAAGAATCCTGTGGCACCTTATAGACTAACAGATGTTTTGCAGCATGAGCTTTCGTGGGTGAATACCCACTTCTTCGGATGCAAGCAGTGGAAATTTCCTAAATCGCTGTGAGCGACTCGGATCCAGGGATGGTTTTATTGGCTATGGTGCAATGAACTTTGGTTCAGAAACTGCTGATGGGTCTTGAGTCTCTGATGGGAAATGGAGATAGGAAAATCCCACTGCCCCCGTACAGATAAGTGACAGACAGGAGCTGGGAGAGACTGAGAGCAGGCAAGACCCAAACATACAATAGTAGAACAAGTCTGTAGGCAAGAAAAGGCTCGAAGAAGAGGGATCAGGTGGATTCACGGGGCTTTTCAGATCACACCTTTGCTGAGATTCTGGAATGTAAACACACTGCAACTGGAGGCTGCTGCTAGTTTTCCAAGCATCCAGCCAGCTGCTGCTCCCTGGGGTAGTTTTGTCTTTGCATCTCTCACTATGGCAGAGTTACAGGCCATCTCTTTGGGATGTGAAGGGTAACAAGAAAGGTTTCTACAGGTATGTTAACAACTAGGAAAAGGTCAGGGAAAGTGTGGGACCCTTACTGAATGAGAGGGGCAACCTAGTGACAGATGATGTGGAAAAAGCTGAAGTACTCAATGCTTTTTTTTGTCTCCGTCTTCACAGACAAGGTCAGCTCCCACACTGCTGTCCTGGGCAACACAGCATGGGGAGGAGGTGAGCAGCCCTCAGAGGTGAAAGAACAGGTTAAGGACTATTTAGAAAAGCTGGACATGCACAAGTCCGGATCTGAGAGTGCTGAGGGAATTAGCTGATATGATTGCAGAGCCATTGGCCATTATCTTTGAAAATTCGTGGCGATCGGGGGAGGTCCCGGAGGATTGGAAAAAGGCAAATATAGTGCCCATCTTTAAAAAAGGGAAGATGGAGAACCCAGGGAACTACAGACCAGTCAGCCTCACCTCAGTCCCTGGAAAAATCATGGAGCAGGTCCTCAAGGAAACCATTTTGAAGCACTTGGAGGAGAGGACGGTGATCAGGAACAGTCAACATGGATTCACCAAGGGCAAGTCATGCCTGACTAACCTAATTGCTTTCTATGATGAGATAACTGGCTCTGTGGATATGGGGAAAACAGTGGATGTGATCTATCTTGACTCCAACAAAGCTTTTGATACGGTCTCCCACAGTATTCTTGCCAGCAAGTTAAAAAAGTATGGATTGGATGAATGGACAATAAGGTGGATAGAAAGGTGGCTAGATTGTCGGGTTTAACGGGTAGTGATCAACGGCTCAATGTCTAGTTGGCAGCCGGTATCAAGCGGAGTGCCCCAAGGGTCGGTCCTGGGGCTGATTTTGTTCAACATCTTTATTAATGATCTGGATGATGGGATGGATTGCACCCTCAGCAAGCTCGCACTTCCCACATTTCCAGTTCCTTTTGTCTGCTGCAGGGCTGTCCTCACTGAATTAAATCCCGGTTTAATTACTAAACCATTCAACAAACCAGAAGGAAGGGCTGGCTGCTTCCCCCATGTCAGCTCTGCTGCTGGGTAATCTTCTCTCTAGCTTTATGGGCCAAGAGAAATCTCTATCTCTCGCTCTTAGGCTTCCCATTCTAGCCCTGTCACTGACATTTCTTCCTTTAATTCCATTTCCCTTCATGGCCCTAAGCCAGAATCCCAGATCCAGATCCCTCCAAGCGTAGGGTGACCATACGCCCCATCTTGGCCAGGACAATCCCCTTTTTAAGCCCTGTCCTGGCTGTCCTGACTTTTTTGGCAAAAGTGGGCATTTGTCCCGTTTGCTCTTGATCAGCTGATAAGAGCAAAGGGGACAAATGCCCACTTTTATCTTTTTTAAAAAAAATGGTGTGTGGAGGAACATGGGAGGCGGGGAGAGCGGCGATGCCAGCCCCAGCCTTTGGAAAATATGGTCCCCCATCTAGTATGTGCATCACTGCTCACCCAAGCCCTGCCTGCCCACCCCATGCCCTGTGGGGATGGGGGCTTGGGCCAGCAGGGGGAGGACTCGGGCCAGCCCCTTCAGTGTCCCCATTTTCCTTTTGGGAAATGTGGTCACCCTATCCAAGCATGAAGAAAGTCCCCGATCTAGAAGTCAAGGTTCCAACTCCACATCGTTTCTTCAGACTTTCAGGTCCTCTTATCACCTCTCCCCTCCGATTGCAGCTGTTCCGCAGCTCATCTGACACGCATTGCTCATACTCTTTCACCCCGTGCCAGCACAAATATTCTGGCTTCCTGACTGAAGCGTTCCTCTGCCAATCAAGCTGGTGCAGGGGGCAGGATGTTCTCTGACAGACCCCAGCTCACTCTCCTTGTGAAAGGTGACAAGCAAAAGGAATAAAATTAACCACTGCCTTTTGCCTCTTTGTGATGAGCTGTGCAGAAGTCTTCAATCCCTCTCCCCACCTTTTATTAACCTTAGAAATATCAGGAATGTCAAGTCTGGCCTCCCCTAATGCTTCTGGTAGCCTCACTGGAGGTCTCAGAGATGTGGAGTGTGAGCTTTCTTATTCTTTAATCAAAGGGTGAGGGAGTCTGTTGACTTTTTAACACCGACCTTTTCTCCCAAGTGTTTCTCAGGTGTTTGAGTTAAATACATTGTTAAAATCAGTGTCTGACTAAATATTTCTCATTCAGATTTAAATGCATGAGGTGAATCTGGCCTCCACTGAAGTCAATAGAGTGAGGATTTCACCCATAGTACTTTTAATGCCATAATCCTTTTCATTCTCCAGTCATCCATAGAGTCTTGCGAGGAAAATTGGGCAGGGGAGAGCTAGTTTCCAGTGCAAAAGCACAAGCAGAAACAGCCCAGCCATGTGTTAGGCCCTTGCTGTATCCCATAAAGAAGCAAAAAAGAGCACCCACTCCCGTTCCAGCTCCTCAGCTGTGTCATTTTAGAGCTGCCATCGACACGTTCTTTGTACCGCTGTCTTCCTGGAGAAATGCCCTCTCCTTTCCGACTGCTGCTGCTGCCTCTTCTGTTGAACATCTGTATTTGGAGCCAAACCCCAATGTCCTCACTTAGTTGTTAGGCAAAACTCCCAGGTAAGCCCTGTTTCTCTTCCCACTGGTCTTTCCATGACTGAGAAAGCAGATCCTCTTTCCCCTTCATCAGATGGCCACCGATAACAGAATAATGTGAGTTTCATTATTGCCCTCTAGAGGATGGACTAGGAAGCGTTCAGCTTCATCTCAGAGACCTTCCCCCTCTACTGCTAACGGCAATTGTCCATTATAGGCTCTATTGGTGTGTGCTTTTAAAGCAGGAAGAGGCTGTCAACAAGAGGTTTTGAATCTCTGTGCTGGAGAGTGGCCACCAGGAAGCTGTCGCTAATTATGGATTTGTTTCAGTACTTTACCCTGTGCAAATGTGACTGAATTTACCCTCGTTCCCTTCCTGAGAAGTATGTGATCTCACAGAGAGAGACTGTGGCTCGGAGAGGTGAAATGACTTACCCAAAGCTACAGAGGATCTGTGGCTGAGACAGAAACCCCCTCCTGGCCCCCAAAACGTCTGACTCCCCATTCTGTGCCACAAACACCAGATCAAATGGGTGACATCCAGTTCCAAACACCAATTCAGCAGCAGCTTTCAGTTTAATTGTACTTAGCTCTTCTAGATGGCTTTCACTGAGAGCTCTCAAGCACTTTACAGCTGTGTGTGTTTCACCCACCTGTTGCTTTTTATCATTAACATAGACTGTAAATGCTTCAGCACAGGGATGTCTCTTCTACTATGTTGGTACCCTGCATAATGGAGAACCTGAGTGAGAGCCCTCGGCGCTGTGTCATGACAGATGGGAAACTGAGGCACAGAAAGACAAGGTGACTTACCCAAAGTCACCCAGCAGGTCCATGACAGAGCTGGGAATGGAAAGGAGTCCTATGCCCAGATCCTCAAAGGTATTTAGGCACCTGATTTCTACTGAAATCAATGGGAGGTAGGCGCCTTTGTGAATCTGGGCCCTAGTCACTAGCATCCCTAATAGCTTCAGCAACTGCCCTCAGGATGTTTATAGAGTAGCATGGGCATGAAGGACCCTGTCCCTAGGACATCTGCAGGAGCCTTGCAGTTGTCCGCCCAGATCCTGGATCACTTCCCTGGTGTGATGCAGACTGTTACAGTAGATGTAACTATAGGTAGCATTTATGGATATCGTTGCCCCGGCTGCACGCAGCACTCCCTGTCGCTCAGCACTAACTTGGATTGCCAGATCCTTCTCCCGCGTACTCATTACTGGGAGGGAGGTTCAGGCCCTAGCCTATCTAGTCTGGAAATCCTCTTCTGAGCACCCTGCTTCCACGGCAATATGTGTGCTAGTTCTGTTGTTTGAGACTCTTTACTCTGATTGCTGCTGCTTGGAGGGCCCGGCTGTGCCTAGCTCTGGGGTGAGCTCACAGCGAGGGAGTGGGCACAGGTCTTTAGCATTAGCAATTCTTGTAGGAAGCATATAAGGAAGCTCCAACAAAGGGAATGTGTGTGTGTGTGTGTGTATGGAAGGGGGGTGGGGGGATGCAATGGAACCCGCAGCCTGTGGAAGGGGATTGCAGATGCCACTGCTGTGTGCGATCTCTGGACCGCTGGGCCTCCCTGAGGTGTGGTATTTCTGGGAGCTGCCTCAAGGGTTGTTCTGTTCTAGTCAGGTTCTTACAGCCCTCATGAAGGTAGTGTTTGAGCCCCTGCCTGAAATGCATTAGCATCTTCCCCTGGTGATCTGTTCTTTCTCTCTCACTCTGCCCAGGGAAAAACCATGAGTGGGGATGATTTAATTCTGTTTTACACAAGTGATGTGTAAACTCACCTGGACACCCTCCTACCATGAAAACAATTGAAGGAGCCACTGCTTGACCACACCCAGTGAACACATCTTAAAGGTGTTAAAAACTGTCTGAGGTAGGTGCTAACACATTTTAAACCCCACTTGATTAAAGTATACTAGCCAGCGTGAGGTTTTTTGATAACAAAATACCATTTTTCCCCCTATGCTAGACAAGGCCGAAGTCATTAGATCCTGGTTTGCAGTTTCTCAAAGTTACTGGCTCCTGGGTTGCCCATTTAAACCTAGACATGAGTTAGCAAAAATGGGACCACCGTAGTGCACTGGAAATTCATAAACACGGTCACCCACTGCAATCCAGCAATAAGCCCTTCAAACCAGCTCTCTGGCGCTGCTCAGACTGGGCTGTTCCATTCGCTGCGTTTTGCCAGCTCTCGCCAAGGTCTTGCTTTCCAAAATATCATTTGCAACCAGGCTTTGCAGGACGGGGAGAACGATGAAAAGAAAAACGTAAAGGTGCCATACCCTCCCTGACCTGAGTAAGCTGCTTGTTCTGATGCTGCTGCTGTGGATCATGACAATCTTAACCCATCCTTTTCACTCAGCTATGGATTTTCTTTAAATGTTACGGAAACCCATCAACCCAGATCCCCATCCACTGCTGGACTTTCGAGTCTGCTCCTCCATTAATACCATTTGTGGCATGTTCCTCTCCGCACTTTTTTTTTTTTTAACTCTTTAGTTACTTAGAAAGATGTAAGAGGTTTACAAATTGTGGCTCTGTAAATAGAGGCAGACCAATAATCATTACCACAGTGAGCTTTTGTTTAGAGAAATATTATACAGTAATAGGGCTACCACATCTCTCTATTTAACCGGGTGTTACTATATCACAGAGTTACCATCTTTACAGTACCCAGGACATGCTGTTGCTAGTGATTTTATTAAATTGAGTGAAACCCCTGATTCCATATATTTTACAAACTAGGCATCTCTATTAAATGTTGTTGTTCAAAAATTTGGACAGGTGTGCTGGTTTGTTTGCAGGCAAATATACTTTAAATATTGAATAAATGGAAACCAAATATATAAGTATCTACCTGTCCCCTATTCATAATTGGTACGCTAATTTTTCCATAACAACCACCTCTTGGATTGGTCCTGCTTTGGCAGGGGGTTGGACTAGATGACCTCCTGAGGTCCCTTCCAACCCTGATATTCTATGATTCTCTCATATTTTTTGTACCATTCCTGTAGAGTTGGAGTATTTTTCTTGTTCCAATGAGAAGCTATCAGTATCCTTTCAACTACTAGCAGGCAAGAGATTAATTCTTCATTTCCTATTGTGTGACCATTTCTTCCCGGAAGCCCCCAGATGATTACCTAAGGATCCTTTGGTAACAAATATCCAACCGTTTGTGATATTTGGCTAAGAATTGCATCCCAATACTCTCTGCTGACTAGACGTGTCCAGCATCAATGTGAAAAATCTCTTCTTTCACCAGTTACTCAATCATTTATTTATACATCCAATCTACGTGTATTATTTCTTAACCTGACTGGTGTGCGGCACCACTGGAAACAGTAGCGTAAAGAAATTTCCTTTTCTTGTGCTACACACAGAGGTTTTTCCAGATCAAGCCCCATTCTTCTGAAGTAACTGGTCTATCCAGATCCTTTTCCCGGAGTGTCCACACACTTTTTGTATCAAATGTCCATCAGGAATACAATGACTGTCGCTGTCACTCTGTCTCAAAGGAAAATTTCAACTGGTTTCAACTTTATGAAGAGGATATTTGCCTGCTGCAGTACCACATTGATCCACTAGATGGATGATTGCCTCAGGGATATCTCAACAGGCTTGAGAAATGGACTACATGTATATGTATTTGTACTTCTTGTAGTCTGCATCCCAATTTAACTTCTCCTATCAAAATACTTCCAACGCAAATCATCTGTCATGGACCAGCAAACTGAACTGATTCATGACACTCGCAAAAGCCTGAGATCCTGCCTTCAAAAATCCACCTCAGAGCGCTTCTGTGTGAGTGAGATTTGTTACAGACAATTGCAAGGCAACTGAGCATCAGTTAAGTGCATTGGCTAGTAACAAACCAGCGAAAAATGAACCATGCCAAGGTCCTGTGTGCACTTCACTTGCAACCAAGTCAAGGCATCTACGTATCTGGTTCTAGTTTATCATCAAGATAGGACCTTAACTATGTCTGTCACTGTTGGGCATCCCTGATCCTTTAGTCTGGTTTCAGAACACATAACCCATTGGAACCATACTGCCAAGTCCTTTGACTCGGTTGCTGTTAAAATGCAGTTGGTAAGTGCTACCTTTCCTAATTCACAGGCTACTGCAGAGGTTTTGCCTTTAAAGCCATGATCTTAGAAAGGCAGGGCAGGAAGGGACTTCTTCATGCGCGTGCTTGGGGCGGCATGCCGCGGGGGGCGCTCTGCTGGTCGCCGGTCCCACGGCTCGGAGCCACGGGACCAGCAGACCCTCCGCAGGCACACCTGCGGGAGGTCCACCGGAGCCGCGGGACCGGCGACCGGCAGAGTGCCCCCCGTGGCATGGCGCCGTGCTTGGGGCGGCGAAATGTCTAGAGCCGCCCCTGCCTCCAGCCAACCATACTGAGGCAGGATTCAGCAGGTAAACCTAGCCCATCCCTGACAGGTGTTTGTCTAACCTGTTCTTAAAATCCTCTGGCGATGGGGATTCCACCACCTCCCTAGATAGCCTGTTCCCGGGCTTAACAAGTCTTGCAGTTAAAAAGTTTTCCTAATATCTAACCTAAATCTCCCGTGCTGCAAACTAAGCCCCTTACTTCTTGTCCTACTATTGGTGGACACGGAGAACAATCAATCACCGTCCTCTTTAACATACCTTTTGTGAAGACTGTTCTCGTGTGCCTTCTCTTCTGTAGACTAACCATGCCCAATTCTGTCAATCTTTCTTCACAGGCCACACTTTCTAAATGTCTCATTTTTATTGCTCTCCTATGGATTCTTTCCAATTTGTCCATGTCTTTCTTAAAGTGCAGTTCCCAAAATGGGAAACAGTACTGCAGCTGAGGCCTCAGCAGGGCTGAATAGAGCAGAACAATCATGTCTCGTGTCTTACATACGGCACTCCTGTAAATACGCCCTAGAATTATACGTACCTCTTTTGCCGCAGCATCTCACTGTTGACTCATATTTAATTTGCAATCTACTATAATCTCCAGATTCTTTCCTGCAGCACTGCTGCCTAACCAGTTTTTCCCCCTTTTTGTAGTTGTGCATGTGATTTTTTTCCTTCCTGAATGTAGTACTTTGCTCTTGTCTTTATTAACTTTTATCTTATTGATTTCAGAGCAATTTTTCAATTTATCGAGGTCCCTTTGAATTCTAATCCAGTTGTCCAAAGTGCTTGCAACCCCCCTCCCAGCTTGGTGTTAGATGCAAATTTTACACGTGTACCCTTTACGTCTTCATCCAAGTCATTAATTAAATTATTGAATAGTATCAGTCCCAGGACAGATGCCTGCAGGACTCCACTTGATATATCCTCCCTGTCTGAAAGCAAAACTTGCTGATCAATTCTATGTAATTGCTGATCAATTCTATGTAAAAGAAAAATTGGCAAAACCATACTTATGCCAACAAGATCATGGTCTGTACTCATTCATTATCCATAATTACAACTTATTAAAAATTGGCTATCAAAGTTCTTAATGTACCTTTAACAATTCTTCATTGTATATTTCAGTCTTATAAATCAGTATATGTCATCACTGCTACCCTTTAGTCTGTAAGAAGGGGGTAGGGGGATTATGGAAGACATGATGCTTTAATGTTAGCATTTCAGATCTTCTTTAAGCATGGGTTTTTCCTTCAAAGTCCAGTTTTGTTTGTGAATTATCACAACTCTCTCCCTCCCCATTAGAAATTTTCCTGTGAATGTATTTTGAGGGGTGGCTCAGTTTTAGGACCTTGATATTTAGTTGCTTTTAATGGTACCCCAACAGGTCTTTCTGAGAGAAGGAATCCAATTTCAAGGCTCTTACAGGGGTTGTAGATGGTATCAGGAGATGAGCTGCCATTCATAGAATCATAGGACTGGCAGGAACCTCGAGAGGCCATCTAGTCCAGCCCCCTGCATTCAAGGCAAGACTAAGTATTATCTAGACCATCCCTGACAAGTGTTTGTCTAACCTGCTCTTAAAAACCTCCAATGATGCAGATTCTACAACCTCCCTAGGTTGTTTATTCCAGCGCTTAACTACGCTGACAGGAAGCTTTTCCTAATGTCCAACCTAAACGTCCCTTGCTGCAATTTAAGCCCATTGCTTCTTGTCCTATCCTCAGAGGTTAATGAGAACAATTTGGTACACTGCAATTATTGAACAGCTTTCTAAGAGTAATGACACGTCAGCTCTTGCCCCACAGTCAGTGCAAGGACTATGTCAACTTTAGCCCTGAACTACTCAACCATAGATCCCCAGATTACCGGTTTCCTGCTCTTACCCCACCAGACCATGCTTCTGTTTCACAGTCTCCTGGGCATTTGGTATTTAGCTGAGAGACTATAATGGTTCTGAACGGCATTTTCCGCTCATTTGCTTTCACTGTGTCTCCTCCCAGTGAATCAGCTTTTTATTTACTCTTTGGAACATGAGGTAACCAGACACCACGTACATTTCATTTCTCGCCTGATCCTACTTTTATCACCATGCAAGTAGCTGGATGAGATGTAGGTCCGTTCTGGGAAAAGAATGTGGACATAGATGGATTGGTTTCTGTAAGGTCTGTAGGGCTGCCTCGCGGAAGTGTGTGTGGGAGGAATGGGTGCTAGCGATTGCTGCTGGAGGTTGGATTTAGGACTTCCCCCTGAGAGCAGAGCATTTCAAGTTTATTGGCTTCCAATGACGGAAGCACTTTATCTGTGAAACAGTTTGAACTCAGCCCTTCCCTAGCAGGGGAGCATGAATGCTCATAGACTCGATCACAAGGGTCCATCCTCATTTATCTAGTCTGACCTCCTGCATAGTGCAGGCCACAGAACCCACCCACTCCTGTACTAGACCCCTAACCTCTGGCTGAGTCACTGAAGTCCTTCGATCATGGTATAAAGACTGCAAGTTGCAGAGAATTGAAACTATTGCTGTTCTGGTCTGCCATGGAGTGAGAAGTACCAGGAACTTGGCAGTTAGCCGACATCGATAGGTCACCGTGTGCACACATTCATCCTACAGCAAGGGAGTGTCTAGCCCATTGGTGTACTGTCTTAGTGCTTTAGCTCATCTTGAATGGATATCAGGGCCATCCTTAGGATTTATGGGGCCCTATGCAGTATTATTAAACTGGTGCCCCTACGCTGGCGCATTCGGCTCTGTGAATACTGGTGCCCCTCTACCGGCGCATTCGGCTCTGTGAATACTGGTGCCCCTATCCCGGCGCGTTCGGCTCTGTGAATACAGCTACAGCGGAGGCGGGGGGTCGAGATGAGAAGTCAGTGCCTATGGTCCCGGTGGTGCCCCACATTTTCCGGTGTCCTACGCAGCCACGTATGCTGCATATGCCTAAGTTGTATAGGGCAGATAGTGTATCAAGCCCTACCTTCGTGTGCTTCTTTAACCTGTAATGAGTAACTCCTGTAACAGTTACGGCATTGCTGTGTCATGCCAAAATACATTCGTTGTTAAATATATGGACCCTCCCTGAGATCAGTTTCAACCCTGGTGTAAAGTTAATGGCTGAGTTCCACCCAGGATGAATTTGGCCCATAATGTTTAAATGGTGTATGAAGAATTCGGTCACACTCTTCCTAAAGGAATGAATGTGTCTGAGTAGTTAAGCAGCGGGAGCTATGAGTCGTAATTCCTGAGTTACTTACCTCTCTGCTTCAATTTCTGCATCCTTTAAAATGGGGCTAATCCTACTTGCTTCTCTCAGAAGGGCACTAGAAGATTTAATTCATTATGATTTAGATTAGTGCTTTGAGATCTTTGGGGGAAAGGAGCCTAGAATTACAAAGAGTTGCTACTACATTTATTAGAGTCATGGAGTTTGAGGTCAGAAGTCTGATCTCTGTGTATCGCAGGCCAAAGGCAGAGAATAGGAAGGACGGAGGTGCTCGAGTGCCCGAGTGCCCGAGGCCCTGGCAAGGAACTGATTATATGAGCTGTACCCAGATGATACGGCAAGTGACCCACACCCTTGTGGTGCACAGGAAGGCGAAAAAACCCCAAAGTCACTGCCAATCATATCGGGGAAAATTTCATGTGACCCTACATAGGGAGATGAGTTAGAGCCTGAGCTTGTGAGCAGGAACCAGCCAGCCAAGCAGCTGAGAGAGAGAATATTGTTTGCCACCTCCGAGCACTGGCTCTCCCGCTCCAGTATCCCATCTCCAGCCATGGCCATCCCTGATGGTTCAAAGGAAAGAAACATCCAAAATTACTGGCGGGGAGAATCCCCTTCCGCCCCCTACCCGTGGTCATTTATTTTGTCCTTTCACTTGATCTTTATCCAATGGTGTTTAACTGACTTACGTTCATGATGTATCAACACCCAATAAAAATATAACCTTTGTGAAAAAAGAAAGCTTTGGAGGAATATACTCATGATGTATATAACCGCATACCATTGAAAACGTGCATAGCAGATTGTCAGCTCATTGGGGCAGAGACCATCTTTTTGTTCTGTGTTCGTACAGCGCCTAGCACCAGGGGGTCGTGGGCCGTGCCTAGGGCTCCTGAGTGCTACTACAATACAAAGAATAAATCAATAGTATCATTATTGCAATGACATACAGCTAAGGCCAGCTCTCTCCCCCCAAGCCTTAGAAGTGAAACGCCACAATTAGCCAGGGGCCTCTGACTCCTCTGTCTCTTTAGCTCCTTTGCATCATCCCATTTCAGCTTGCTGCCTTCCATGCGAAAAGCTGCTCAGCACAGCAGGTGAAAGCATTAGCCTGTAAGCAGTAGGAACCTGATTTACCAAAGTGCTGAACACTCACAACTCTAAGTGACATCAGCGGGAGCTGTGGGTGTTCAGAAACAGTAAATCGGGAGGGCAGCGTACACATCCTGCCTTCGGCCCCAGCGCTGAGCTCCTTCCGCTCCCAGCAAAGTGCCTTAGCTCGCTGACGAAATGGGTGCTGAGGAGGGACAGGAGAGGGAAGAGGATCAGTTCAGGGAGGGTGGTGAATGGCTAAGAAAGGCACTTCTGCCTGCACACCAGAGTAACACAGAAACTGCACTCTAGCAGGCAGCCCCCGAGGGCGTGGATCCCAGGGCAGGGAGTCTGGTAGAAACACAGCCATGTATTGCACAACACAGCTGGCTCTCGTCCAGTCAGTCCTCTACGATACTGCATCGGGCACCTGTAGGCCCCACCTGCTCCGGAGACCAGCCAGCTATCAGTTTCAGCAGGCTGACTAACACGGCTGGGTTTCGAAGGGTTACATCTTTATCTGGAAAAACAACTCGGAGTCCTTGTGACACCTTAGAGACTAGCTTAAATTTGTTAGGTGCCACAAGGACGACTCATTGTTTTTGCTGATACAGACTAACCCTGCTGCCACTCCGAAACCTGTCATCTTTATCTGGGGATACTTCCTGGTTAAGGGATTGGGATGGTAGGAGCTTGTGGGAGAGCAGGAGCAGGGGGGTAGGGAGGGAGTTAAGGTTTTTACATGAAGGAGAAGGCGGTGTCTGTGTACATTGTGGTTTGCATGTACACAAAGAGCAAATCATAGGAACAGCCCACAGCAGGGGTGAGGGGAACTACAGATTTGCAAGCAGAATGATATATTTTAGACTAAGGAAAACAGCAGCGAGAGAGCACAGGATCAGGGGCGGCTCTAGACATTTCGCCGCCCCAAGCATGGCGTCATGCCGCGGGGGGTGCTCTGCCACTCGCTGGTCCCGCGGCTCCGGTGGACCTCCCGCAGATGTGACCAGAGGACCCTCCGCAGGCATGCCACTGAAGGCACCCTGCCTGCCGCCAGAGCGCCCCCCGCGGCATGCCGCCCCAAGCACGCGCTTGGCATGCTGGGGCCTGGAGCCGCCCCTGCCCAGGATATGAGTGTGTCTCCTCTGTCACAGCCACAAATGGGAGAACAAAATGGCAGCTTCTGCTGTGCACTGGCAGAGTTTTTAGGAATATAAAAGAACAGTGCATGGAAGATCACACTTCCCCAGCTACATACACCGCTCCCTGTAAGGACGGATTAAGGCTGGATCCTTGCGGGAGAGACCAAGGGGTGTGTGAGGGACCCAGGGCAGCAGTGAGGAACCCAGGGCCAGGCTCTAATGGGTGTTGCAAGCATATTAGAAATTCGTATGGAACATGCCCAAATCTGGAATTGAAACTAGGTCAGAGTGCTTTGCTGGTATAGCTATCCCCGTATACCAGGCCAGCAAACACCAGCAGAGTGGGTGCATCTTATACTGACAAAACTGTGCTTCTGCCAGTACTGTAGCATCACTTATTCCAGCCTCCCTGAGCAAAACAATCGATACCTGTCAACATTACGGTTTTGCCAGTATAACCGCATCTGCGCTAGTGGCTTCTGCCAGGACAGCAATATATCCATCACAGAGCGGACCTCCTCACATCTCTGACCAGCACAGCTATGCTGACAAAAGCTTTTGTACAGTAGATGTGGCCTAAGAAGGAAAGAGCTGGGTTGGAGGAGACCCTGTGAATGGCAGGCGAGGAAGATCAAAGAGTTGGGGGAGAGGAGCTGAAAAGTTTAGATGAATCCATGTTTCGTTTATTCTTAATCCACCCCTGAGTCTTGACGATGAAAAATTAGGGAGTTCAGGGATTTGGCCCCTTCTACCCATAAATAAAGAGCAGTGGAGGCAAAAGTGGGTGGATAGAGTTTCAATATAAATAGGCCCCAGCCACAATTTTTAAATTTGCCTCCAGATCAGAGTTTCCCCAAAGGCTGGAGTGTTTGGATCTGAAGTTCTGTTGTGGATTCATCTCAGCGTCTAGTGATAGACCCAGTCAATCCCACTGCAGCCACATCTGTTGTTAACCTTAACATCTGACTGTATGGACACCACATGCTATGCTAAAGGCATTTCTCTGCACTTTGAAACTGTTACCAAGTAAATGCCTTCCCTTGATTCATCAGAGCTTAGCTGCCCACAAAAGTGGTGCTGCTTTAACTAGTCGGGTATTGCTAGAACGGTACAACCTCCCTAGTGTGGATGCAATTATATCAGCATAAAGCTGCTTTATGCTGGAATAGGCGTTCCCATACATGAAGGGGACTAGACTATACTGGGCTAAGGCTCCTTTATACCAGTATAACTGGCCACGCTAGGGAGTGTACCAGGATAACGAGTGTGGTAAAAAAAATAATTCGCTCCTAACAAAAAATAGTTATACTGGTACAAAAATGGTGTGTAGAGCGGGCCACGGCGACCAAACACATAGGGACACCCAGGCATTATAATCCTTGGTGCAATCTGCAACCCTATTCACAGCAGTGAGAAGGTGGGACCTGGTGTTTGCTGGCATAGGCTACCCGCTGGGCAGTCCTTTGTTCACTCCCGGTTGCTTTCCAGCTCTATTCCAGTGGCTCACATTGTCAATTTCACCTTAGCAGCCTATTCAGAAAGGTTGGATTGCCCTGAGCCTGCATGAAATTAGCGCATTTTCCCCAACACAACCTCTTCCCCTGAGAAGTAGGGCTCCATTGTTACCTTTTGGCTTCTGTGTGTGTGTGTCAGTTAAGAGGAATCCACTGTCACTCTAATTGCTGCGTATACCCCCAAATGCCCACACCCAGCCAGTGCCTGGGGGTATCACCCCACATGCCCACTCCCAGCCAGTGCCTGGGGGTATCGCCCCGCATGCCCACGCCCAGCCCGTGCCTGGGGGTATCGCCCCGCGTGCCCACGCCCAGCCCGTGCCTGGGGGTATCGCCCCGCGTGCCCAGTCCCAGCCCGTGCCTGGGGGTATCGCCCCGCGTGCCCAGTCCCAGCCCGTGCCTGGGGGTATCACCCCACATGCCCACGCCCAGCCCGTGCCTGGGGGTATCACCCCACATGCCCACTCCCAGCCAGTGCCTGGGGGTATCACCCCACATGCCCACTCCCAGCCAGTGCCTGGGGGTATCACCCCACATGCCCACGCCCAGCCAGTGCCTGGTGCTATCACCCCACATGCCCACTCCCAGCCCGTGCCTGGGGGGGTATCACCCCACATGCCCATGCCCAGCCAGTGCCTGGGGGTATCACCCCACATGCCCACTCCCAGCCCGTGCCTGGGGGTATCACCCCACATGCCCACTCCCAGCTAGTGCCTGGGGGTATCACCCCACATGCCCAGTCCCAGCCCGTGCCTGGGGGTATCACCCCACATGCCCACTCCCAGCTACTGCCTGGGGGTATCACCCCACATGCCCACTCCCAGCTACTGCCTGGGGGTATCCCCAAAATTTGATAGGGTTTGGGGGAAGGTAATTCTGGTGGGAATAAAAGGGGCTTTTCTGCTGCTTTGATTGATCAGCTGGCTGGTTCTTTTATGTATACATGTTAATTTCTATGGTGCAGGGGGGTTGGGGGGTCATCATTTTACTGTAAATCAAATTAAGAGCTTTTCTAATGGTTAAAATATATGAAATGTCCTCTCCTCAGCAGTGTGTGTGGGCACCCCATAAGGTGCCACCACCCACCTGTATCAGGGTGCCTCACAGGGATGGAGGATTGGAACCACCAGGTTTCTTTTGGTTTTCTTTGCAAGTGACTGGAGCTGCTGAAGGAGCCTTTTGCAGGGGGCAGAGCCTTTCACCTGCCAGGAGGAGGAAGAGCGAGAGGAGGGGCCCAGGCGAGGTAATCTCGTGTGATCACACACAGAGACACAGCCACACCTTGAAACTACCTGCGCCCAAGGAGAAGGGGAGGAAAACTCCAGACAAACAACACAGGGAGGAGAAAAGGGGAAGCGAACCGAAGTGCAGGACCCAAGTGGGAGGGTAACCTAGGGGGCAAGGAAGTGCTGTACTCAGAGATCTTGTCGTTCCCACAACTGGCTTCACCCGGTCGGTGAGTTTCAGCTGAAACTGATCAGCCATGAACTCAGGTTTCTGATCTACCAGGAAGGACTTTGTACACCGCAGCAGGAACAACAGCTCTGGGCGCTGGGATTGGAAACGTTGAATTGTTTGGGGAGCAAACTCCACCCCCCCCCCCGATTTCCCAAACCTCCCCCCAAAAAGGGGTGGGGGAGGAAACCATGAAGAACTATCGGCTTTCCGAAGAAAGAAAAATGAATGATTATCAACTTCCCCCAGGAAGGAAACCGAAAACCTCGGATTCAGGGCTGAAGTACAACAATAGAAAAGAGGTGAGCTGCATTGGGGGGGCTGTTTTCTAACCATTCCCCTCTCCTGTTGGCTGAGTGAGTGGAGGGGAGGCCAGTTCCGAGGCCGCCTGCTCGCAAGATGCAGATTTCTGGGTGTTTTCTAAAATAAAACCGAGGTAAAAGTATTCCCTAGTGCTGGGACGGAGGCTTGTGGAGTGACGCTTTCCTGGCTTGTGGGATGGATAAGCAGCCACTCCTGTTCAGCGAATAACACATAGGGGGGAGGGAGGTTGGAACCGGTTGCTGCTCTAGCTCAGGGTGTCTTTGATGGCAGGGTTTGGCCTGGTCTGATTCGTCCTTGCGGGGCTTTTCATATGAGAAATGCCGTCTGTTAGTTTTCACAGCAACAGGACTGTTGGAGAGGCCTATCATCCCGTCTTACCTTAGCTGGAGTTAACTTACAGGAGGGCTCTTGTTCAGACTCTTTCTGCAAACTGGAACCGGTTTAACTGAAATCTGTTTTGAGCCTGCTTTGGTTAAACCACGGTTCAGCCTTGTACGGACTGTCTTAAATAGACAAACCCAGGTCGTTTTGATTTTTAGCTTAATGCAGGCTTTGTCTGTGTGACAAGCCGGACTGCACCAACTCTGAATCGGTCTGAATGCAAGAAATTGAGTTCAATACAGGGGTAACTGAGTGAAATGCCAGGGTCTGTGTTATACAGGCCACACTAGATGACCTAACAATAGTTCACTCTCACCTTAAAATCTATTACTCTAAAAACCAATTGAGTTAAATGGGTGCAAAACATAATTTCAGTACTCTTAACTCAAGTTTGAACCAGGCTTATACTGTTTCAGGTTAAAACAAATATTGGACAGATATTTTCTATAGCTCTAAATGCAATTTAAGTGCATCAGGAGTCTACACTGTTTTGCACTGGATCTAACTCAAATAGTTCAAAATCATCTCTGTATTTGATTCAGAGCAAGTTACCTGTGTAGCCCAGACCTTGTGTCAATTAAGGGGGCTGTTTTGTTGCTGATTAGTTGTGTGGAGTATTTCTCTTGCCTTGTGAAAGAGGCTAACCTGGCCTTGTCTCTTAGCTCCAAGGCCTTGGCTGTTATTTCAGTGGAATTTCCTGCTAAGGCCTCACCAGGATGTTCAACACCTTATCTCCTGAAGGGTAAGGTCACATCAGAGAGGTGGATTTGGGCCATTGGTGCTGACCCAGAAGTGTGTGCACCTCTTGCAGTCTCTGCTTATTTAAAACCTGGCATTTAGAACATTGTATTTTTATATTTAAACCAAGTGCAAGTAACTTCCCTGATTGTTTCTAGTCTCTTTAGTTGTTGATCTATGACCTGTGGGTTCCAAGTTGAGCTATTGTGAGCTGGCAACGGTGAAGAATGGCTGAGTCATTTTCTTCTTGCCCTGAATGTGGAATTTAGTTATGCAAGGCAAATGGCCTCATCGGGTCTCAGGCTGTGGGAATGTCTTTGATCAGGGGCGGCTCTAGCAATTTCGCTGCCCCAAGCACGGCAGCACGCCACGCGGGGGGGCGCTCTGGTGGTCGCCGGTCCCATGGCTCCGGTGGACCTCCCACAGACGTGCCTGCGGAGGGTCCACTGGTCCCGTGGCTCCGGTGGAGCCGCCTGCCGCCCTCCCGGCAACCGGCGGAGCGCCCCCCGCGGCATGCCGCCCCAATCACTTGCTTGGCGTGCTGGGGCCTGGAGCCGGCCCGGTCTTTGATGCAGAGTTAACTCTGCATCAATCCACACTCAAGTTACTCCTCTCCAGTGAACTTAGCTTGCAGCCATGCTGCAAAGCAACAAGTGCTGTGTCCACACAGGTCCTGGGGGTGGTGTGAGGAGGAATTGCAGGAAGGCATTGGAGGACTAGTGGTGCTACCTTGCATTCTGGTTGTGCTAGCAGCTGATTAATTGTGCTCTCAGTCTGTATGCCCTTCTAGGCCGGCCAACTCGAGCTAGCATCACTGCAACTGAGTGAAGGGGTTTTGCTGTGGATGGGATTCTAGGAGCAACATGTGAGTTAACTTTGCAGAGAAGATGAGCCCTGCCCTGTCCTGCCTAACTTCTTGTTACAGATTTAAAGAATCAGTAATTGTTTTTGCATTTATGCAGTCTGGAGCAGATCGGCTGCTCTGTAAAGCATTTTTGTTTTACGTTCTATGCTGCTGAGAGCTTTCATTAAGCAGAAAAGTGAGGGGTTCTCAGATTTGGAGTCAAATTCTGTTCTGTCACAGCCTCAGAACCCCATATGGGTCTCTGATGTGTACGAGAGCAGAACATGAACAATGGCAGGTCCCCTAGAAATACCATTGATGGAGAATCCATAACCCAGCCAAGCAGAGCAGAGATGGCAAGGTCTGATTGCTTTAACCCTTCCAGGCTTCATGTGCAGCTTGTTCAGAGGTAATCAGTGTGGCAGCTGAGGAGCTGCTTCTGGCCAGCAACCTCAATTACAGTTCCTCCTTGAGCTGACCAGAAAAGACTGTGTCTATTAGCAAAGCTTTGTGGCAGTGCCACTTGTGTGAGCTGTAGTTGTATAGTTTGTCCGTCCCACAGCTGAGTGAACTCTTCCTAGGAATAATTTATTTTCTCTTCATGGGTTAGCAGCAAGTAAGTGATCTGGTTGGTAGAACAATTCCAACTACTTCACTCAAATGAATTTTAGCCTTTGGGCTGTTTGGTGACCTATTCACTGCAGCTTGGTAGTGTCTGATTGCAGCTGTTTCCAATCCTTCAGTGTGTGATTTCCACATGGGGCTTGTTAAGGCTACTGTTGCTGACTACATGCAGCAGAACTGGTGCTAATAAGCAGTGTTTTGCTGCAGTTGAAGCCAAGGAGGACAAACTATATTCAGGAGTAGTTCAGTAACTATGGTTGAATCTGCTCTGAGCAGGAGGATAGACCAAAGATGGCCACTCAAATGCATAGACTCATAGACTTTTTAAGGCAAGACAGGACCATCATGAACATCTAGTCTGATCTCCTGCTCATTGCAGGCCACAGAACCTTACCCACCCACTCCTGCAATAGACCCATAACCTCTGGCTGAGTCTCTGAAGTCCTCAAATCATGGTTTCAATAATTCAAGTTACAGAGAATCCACCATTTACACTAGTTTAAACCTGCAAGTGACCCATGCCCCATGCTGCAGAGGAAGGCGAACCCCCGCACAGGGTCTCTGCCAATGTGACCTGGGGGAAAATTCCTTCCTGACCCCAAATATGATGATCAGAACTCATGAGCCAAACTATTTGGGACCTTTGCTCTGCAAACGAAATTTGCTCTGTTTGTGGTGGGAAATGACTAGGCAGTGGTGTTAAAGTGAATACCTGTATTGTATTGGACCACATTTTCACAAATACTACTTGGTATTCACCCAGATCTGGGAAGCACATTATTTCCATCCATTAGAGGGTTATAGAGACACATATTCACTGGCCTTTTCATTGAAGTCTTGTCCCATAATATCAGACCAAAAAAATCAAGCAGAGATAAGTAGCTAGTATGAAGACAAGAGGATGGTTCAGCCTACATACACACTTCCTCCTTTACCAGGCCTAGGTGCTGGTATGTAGGTGTGGAAAAGTTTGTGACCGAAAGGAGGTGTGTGGTTGCTAATGGTGTTTTATGCTGCATTTCCAAGGTGAAGAGTGTTTGGATCTGTTCAGAGCAGGGATTTAGGGACTAATGAAGGAATAAACTGTAGATCTTTTAGGGGTAGGACTAGTTTTAGTTAACAAAACTCCCTGCTGTTTAACTCCTGCCTTAGATTGCAAGGCTCAAATTTGTCAAAGATGACTGTGAAAAAGCACATGGGAGCGATACAGGAAGGATGCTTAAAATGCAGAGAGACAAACAGGGCCTCTTTCATCCAGGAAACTCCAAACCATGAGTCCTTTCAGTCTAGCCCGACAAAAACTGTGTCCCTGCCAGCCTTTGGCAAAAGGAAAAAAATGTTTTTCCAACAGGAGCAGTTGGTTTCAATGTTGCCAATCCTAACTACTCATGAATCATGACCCCTGCTCGAAACCTATCACTCGCATAAAATCATGAAATGGCAAATAAACTTTTTTTTTAGGGGGGAGGATATTTGCCTTCTGGGTTTTTTAAAAACCTTTAGGGTGCACTTTCAAGCTTCTCTCTGCAACCAGCAGGTCTTGAAAGTTTGATTGTTTTTACTAAGTTGTTTGAATCACAGACTGGTAGAAATTCTGGGCTGGCAGGGACCTTGAGAGGCGGGACCAAGTTAACTAGACCAGTGTTTGTCCAACCTGTTTTTAGAAACCTCCAGTGATGGGGATTCCACAACCTCCTTTGGAAGCCTGTTCCAGAGCTTAACTACCCTTATAGATAAAGTTTTTCCTAATATTTAATTTAAATCTCCATCCTTGCAGATTAAGCCCATTACTGTGTGTCCTACTTTCATTAGACATGTAGAGAATTTGCTCACGGTACTCTTTGTAACAGCCCTTAACATATTTGAAGACTATCAGATGCCCCCTCAGTCTTCTGTTCTCAAGACTAAACATGCCCATTTTTTAAATCTTTCCTCAGAGGTCAAGTTTTCTAAATTTTATTTTAACATTTTTGTTGCTGTTTTCTAGACTCCAATTTGCCCACATCTTTGCTAGTGTGGTGCCCAGAGCTGGACACAGTTCTCCAGCTGAGACCCCACCAGCACTGAGTAAAGTGGGGCGGTTACCTCCTGTGTCCTATACACAATGCTCCTATAAATACACCCCAGAGTATTAGCTTTTTTTGCCACTGCATTACATTCTTGGCTCATGCTCCGTTTGTGACCCACTATAAACCTTTTCAGCAGTACGACCATCTAGCCAGTTATTCCTCACTTTGTAGCTGGGCATTCGTTTGTTTTTTTTCCTTCCTAAATGTAGTACTTATCACTTGACTCTACTGAGTTTCATTTTGCTGATTTCAGACCAATTCTCCAATTTGCCCAGGTCATTTTGCTTTCTAATCCAGTCCTCCAAAGTGCTCGCAACCGGGCCTTGGTGCCATCTGCAGATTTTCTATAGCCTACTCTCCACTCCATTGTGCAAGCCACCAATAAAAACGTTGAATACTACCAGACCCAGGGAAGACCTCTGCAGGCCCCCAGAAGATACACCCTCACAGTTTGACAGCAAACCGTTGCTAACAACTCTGGTTGTGCACCCATCTGAGTTCATCTAGAGCACATTTCCCTAGTTTGCTTATGAGAGGAATGTTATGTGGGACTGTGTCAAAAACCTTACTAAAATCAAGTTATAGCTACTCCTGGGGGAAGGGGGCACAGAATTCATACCTTCCGCAGATTTCTTGGCTTCCCTGCAGAAAAATGGGGAGCAAAGAAATCTGTGGGAAACACCCGCCCCTTCCCTAGCAGCAGATCACTGAGGAGGGAAACTGGGTGTGTGTATGTGCCTCCTTGGAGAGATGGTAAGAGGGTAGGGCTGGGTGCCTGCCTGCCTTGTGAAGGAGTGAGACAGAAAACTGTCACTCACATCGCTGTTGCTGCATCCCGGACTTGGAGGCGTAGGGCTGTGTGAAGCAGGCTCTGTCCCTGAGGCAGAGCAGAAATGTAACAACTAAGCAGGCAGGCTGCTAATATCCCATTGTCAGTTAATTGTTCCCATTCTTAGTCAATTAAGGCTCCTTTACCTTGGCAGAGCCTGATTGTAAATGACAGTAACAATTTTCAGCTAGGAAGGTCTATGTGGGTTCTCCCTTCTTTTCCTGTGCCAGAGAGGCACGATGGGGTTAAATCTATTTTACTTACTCATTTAAAAAAAAAATGCAGGACAATGATTAGCAAAACTGTACGACTTTCATGTGTGAAAGTAGGAGCCATTTAAAGCGTCCGTCTACTTTACAGCTCACCAGTCACCAAAATAAAAGTTATGTATTTAAATGAAAATCCAGGATTATAACTGGAATGCAGGGGATTGTAGTTTAACTTTCATGTAAGTATTTGTAATTTAATTTTCGCGAGTTTAGGAAATGCTGAAGAATTATTGGGATCTTCCCCCCTCTGTATGGTAGTTTAAATACATTAGCAAAAGAAGTGAACCTGCTGTAATTATATTGCACTATTTTGACAAACAAAATATGCAGAATTTTGGGTTTTTTGGTGCAGAATTTTGGGCACAGAATTCCCTCTGGAGAGTATATCACAACTGGTGCTTCCCGCTATTCACTAGGCCAGTAATCCTGGCAAAGAAGGAAACCGGGTTGGTTTGGTGTGATTTGTTCTTAACAAATCTGTACTGGCTATTCATTATAACCCTATTATCCTCTAGGTCAGTGGTCCCCAAACTTTTTTTGTCTGTGCCTCCGCTTACCTGGTCCATGTCCCCCCAGGACCAGGAGGCAGTGGCAGAGGCCAGGGTTGGACCTGCGGCTGGAGCTGGAGGCGGGGTTGGAGTGCAGTTGGGGGCAAAGCAGGGCAGGGTGATGCTCCCTGCCTGTCCCCATGGGGGTTGGCCTGGGACAGGCACCCTGCGCCCCCCTGAACGTTCCTACGTGCCCCCCTAGAGGCAGGGCTGACAGTAGAATTGAGCTCTTATTGGTACGGTGCTGGGTCTGCCCCTCCCCCAAAAGGGATGGGGCCTCTGGCAGAAGGGGCGGGAGGGTCAGCGACCCCCAGCCAGCCCATCTGCGCTGCCTGCTGCCCAAGGCTCCAGTAGTAATTTAAAGGGACTGGGGCTCTGGCCGCCGGTGCCACCTGGGCCGTTTTAAATCGCGGCCCTGGGGCAGCTACTACTTTTGCTGCCCCCCCCAACCCCCGTCAGCATCCGGGGGCGGGGGGCAAAAGGGGCAATGACATTAAAGCGCTGCCACAGCAGCGCTTTAAGCAGGGTCCTTAAAGTCAGCGGTACAGGCCGGTACTGGCGGCTACTCTTTACTGGTACGCTGTACCGGCCCATACTGCCTCGCTTTCACCCCTGCCTAGAGGTCAGCCCCACGGGTTGGGGCTCTGCTCTAGGTGCTTCTTCCAGTATCTCTCTGGGTTCCAGAAGTTCGGGTGGCTGGTTTATAATTGAAGGATAGAGCTGAGAGTATCAACTAATGACTAGCCTCCAGGGGCTGGGGTGTGTGTGTGTGGTTTTAAATGCCAAATATCTCAGGAGTTGGCGACAAATCTATTCCGCTGTGTCATAGGCCTTAGCCTGCTACAAATAATGATGGAGATTCTTCTTTAGCTCAAATGTAGGTTTTCGAAGCAGCAGCAGAGTCTAGGTGGGACCAGATTTCTTGCACTAGTTAAGTAATCATGATGCTGCCTGTGCCCCAGGGAGCTTACAGTAGACAGACCAATCAGCCCCGTGGCATGCTGGGTGCCTTTGCGGAATGGCGACAATATCAAAGCAGGTACATCAGACTTGATCCTGCCTGCACACCCCAAACTCCCACTGAAGTCAACGGGAGCTTGGCATGCAAGATCAAGTCGGAACGATTGGGTTTGAAGTGAAACTCCCTATTGATTTCCATGTGGGATTCTGCCTGAAACTCATTGAGGGAGACAGTTCCTTGTGGGGGAGCTTTTTTAACATCTTTACCTCGCTACAGCTCTATTGGAGAACAGGTTTTTTTAAAAGGGTGCACACAAGTGTCAAGACCTGCTTCCTTTCTCACAAATAGAGGTGTAAATTGGGGTTTAAAATCCATTGACATGATGAATGGCATTTCACTGGTCTGAGTTAGATCAAAATCAGGACCCTAAAGTAACTTTTTATTCCAAAGAATTCCGAAGCCTTATGTAAAGTTCTATCCACGTGTCTGATACAGCCACTTCTGGGGTGCAGGGTACCAGCCAGATGGCACGCAGCACACTGCCCAAAGGGTAGGTACCCTGGCCTGGGGCATTGGACCAAATCTTTAATGTCTATGCAGAGCAGAATGAGCCTTGGTTTTCAAGTCTCTTCCATGAGAATCCTCCACAGTAAACATCATGGGATTCAGTGTCTCATCTAACTCAGAAAGGCAACAAGATGAGTTGGCTTAGTGGGGAATTGAACTTGTGGCTCTAAAGAGTCAAGGTAACTTCTAACCAGAGGTGTTGAGTGTGCAGCCCTCCTCACCAGATTTATACTGAACTGAGTCCCCATGGTCTTTCCCCCTTTGTCAGGAAGGACACTTGTGCTGGCAGGATGCTCTGTCTCTCATTTCCTGTAGTTAATTCCTTCCTTAGGTTAATCTCCATTTTATAATCTAATTGTCCTTAACAAGGAACTGGGGAGGAAGAGAAATGCGGAGACTGACAGGATTTCTCTGCTATCCTAAGGCTGTTTAGTTTCAGGAGTCCTATCTTCAATGGTGTTTGTTCTTATCAAAAGCCTGTTCCAGCCCTGCATGAAAAGGACCAGTGATAACCTTTTGTTATTTACTTCCGTAATGGTGCAAGCAGAGTTTACAAAGGATCTGGGTGCAACACTGTTATCAAACTGAATTGGCTGAACAAGTCTGACCTTGTGCTGGCTCCTCATGCTGCCCAACTAACAGCTGTTAGGTTTGGTCTCTGTAAAAGGAAGGTGACCCCATTTCACTGCCATACCTGTACATTGCAGCCAATATGTGAACACTCGCTCTCATTTGAAATTTAGTGTGAAATCTCGTGTGAAATGTAGATCATTTTAAATGACTTGCCCACTTTGAACATGTACATTTTGTTGGCTTTTGGATTGTTTAGATTACTTAGTGCATATGACAATGTGCCGGCTCTCATGATTTTTATCATAAGTCCCGCGATATGTAGTGCATTTCTTACAGCTCCAGATCCTGGAGCCATGTGGTTGCTGAGAATCTTAGTTCTTAAAATCATCATCATCAGAATTAATAAAGCTAAGTGGCTAGCCTACACAGTTCCAGAAAAAAGCTTGAAAATGTGTCTTCAAGGGCTCAAAACCCAGCAGGCAAACAACTCTCCTAAAAAGTATTATGTGTGTTTTTAAATGTCATGATTTTTGGGGACTGCAACTCATGAGTTTGGTTTTTTTGGGCTTGGCTATTGGTTTTTAAGCAGAACTTCCTGTTGATTTCAATAGGGAATTCTGAAAACCCGCTGTGGGATGCAGTCCCGTGTGGTTTTTAATCATCATTGCTGTTGCATCTTGCAGCATTAAAACAAATAATATTTTCATGTTTTTTCTGGTTTCAACTGTAATGCTACGTGCTTAGGTTCTTGTGTTGGGACAAGGGAAACAGATATGTCAATTTCACTTTAACAGTTAGTTACTGACTAGTCAGTTGGTTTCCAGGCTCTGGGATGTGGCACCATGGTGGACCTGTATGGATTTCAGGGGAATATTTAGGATGAGATATTTCAAAGTAATCAAAAAGATTGGGTGCCCAGTTCCCATTCAAATTAATATGAATAGTTTAAAGTGAAAATCATGTCCTTACTGGACAAAAATACCCTGTTTCCATTAGAATCACTGAATGTGTGTGGGAAAACTTAAGAGATAAAAAGGCATCTACTACTCTAAAAGTTTGTTTCTGCAGGTTTTGACCTGACTGTCTAAAGTCTCATTCCTGCTAAAATCCAGGAGAGCACTTGTGTCTCAAGCACAGAGTTGGACGTAATTTGTCTGGATGCAAGTCTGTCTTGAAATAGTCTCTCTTGAGCATGTGCGTGTGAAGGGGGAATTAAAGTGTGATCCATTTCTTTAGCAGCTCGGAGCATCCCAAGCCTGTCTGGTTTGGAAGGCTGAGTTGAATGATGTCATGCTGTTTTTGCCCCTTCTGGCACTTGCCGCTGGCCAGTTCTGTATTACAGACTTCTGTCGGACATAGCTGTGTTGGCCAGGGGTGTGATGAGGTGCAAGCCCTGACTGACGTAGCTGTACCAGCCAAAGCCCTCAGTGTAGACACAGTTATAGTGGCAAAGCTGTGGGGTTTTGCTGTTATAAGCTGCATCCCCACTAGGAATGCTTTGCCAGTGTAGTATACCAGGTTAGCTGTGCTGACAAGACCTTCCAAGTGTAGACCTGGCCCCAGGCTGCATATTTGGTGTTGATATGACTAATCCTTATTAAACATCAGCCTGGGCAGATGAGACTTGGGGTGTGCAGGTATTAGGATTCACAGGCTGGGAACTGAAGTCTTGAATGAAAAGACTTATTTACAGATGACGACAAAAAACCTTTGGTGAACAGAACGTCCCTGAATCAAGGTCAGATGCCGGCTCCAGTCCAGCAGCCCTGCTTGGTCAGCTGAGACCTGCCATTTCCTAGAGCTCTCAGCCAGCCCTCTGACTTCCAGCTCCTGGACATGTGCTGGGCTCTCTTCTTGTCCAGGCACTCCTGCTTTAGGGTTTCTCTCAATACGTGCGTCACTAGCACTTCGAGATGCTTGCAGGTCTGTGCAGAGACCAGAAGAGATGGTAGCTAGGCCTTGGAAAGGACAGACCCCTGTGCCAAAGTGATGGCTTGGCTGGGTCGTATCAGGTTGAGTCTCGTGTGCCTAGCGTTTCACGCCTCCAGGTTTTGTTCTGCTTATCCCAGAACATTGGGGTGGTGGTGAGAGCTGGAAGTGTAGTACCCACAAAGTGGAAGATGTGCTGGATGCCACAGCTGACAATACTTAGCCCTTGCTGACCATGGGTGTGTGAGGCAAACCCTCAGCTGCCCCTCCAGCAGAGCTGCGGCGAGTCACCGCAACAACCCAATTGCACTCGCTCACCCTTCCCGCAGAGCCTGCAGTGACTCAGTCGCTGGTCACACAGCAGCAGCCTGTCCCAGAGTAGCGCCTGGGTCAGATGACCTGCTCCCTCCCATCCCCCCAGGGTATTTCTCCAACCCCACCAGAGCTGCAGATCAGTCTGTGCAACAGCACCACCCGACCAGGAACCCTCCTGCAGCCTCGCGGTGTGTCAGGCTCTCGAGCCTGTTCCTGCCCCAGCCTTGTTCGAGCCGTACGCTGCCCTTGCTCCAGCCTTGCCTCCACTTCCTGACCTTCCTCTGCTCTGACTCCCTGGCTTTGACCTGTGGCCTGGACCTGGATCCCAGCCACGGTACTGATTCTGGCTTGTCTGTGGACTCTGATCTCAGTTCTGACCCCTGGGTCTCAATTCTAGCACCACCCTGGGCCCCGTCCCGTCCCTACGTCTGGCTTCATCCTCTTCTCCAACTAGTAAGCCTGACTGCTGCAAGGGGGAGCGCCTGACAGGGTGCAGCTGAACACTAACTGCAGGTAAAACCAAAGACTGAATTTCATTGGTTCGGAAATGGAGGTTAAAACAGGCTTTTGAAAAGCTTGTGTGGAACAGCCATGACATGCTGTAGCTCCATCCTTCCCTCCCCACTGGTGCTACCTGGTCACGTCCTGGCTTGGGCAGGCTATGAGCTGGACTGCAAGCTCTTTGGGGTAGACTGTGTTAAAAGGGTCCTTTTCATCTCTGGGCATTGCATTAATCATGGACAAAGGTGGTGCTGCGGTTCCTGCCCGCTGGGCCATTGCTGTCCTGCAGTTGAACTGACTTTCCAGTATTACTTTCCTTTCACCTCCTTTTCCTCATTCTTCCTGATCTATTGCCTCACAGCTGGAGCTGCGGAGCGAGCCAGAGCCTGCAGCCTGGATCAGAGCCGCTGGCTCTAAACGCACCAGGGTTTTGGAAAGGTCACAGGTAACCTTTCTCCTTGGCAATTGATCTTTGATTATCAGCAGGTAAGTATGCCCAGTGGTCTGTGATGGGATGTTAGATGGGTTGGGATCTGAGTTACTACAGAGATTTCTTTCCTGGGTGCTGGCTGGTGAGTCTTGCCCACATGCTCAGGGTTTAGCTGATTGCCATATTTGGGGTCGGGAAGGAATTTTCCTCCAGGGCAGATTGGCAGAGGCCCTGGAGGTTTTTCGCCTTCCTCTGCAGCATGGGGCACGGGTCACTTGCTGGAGGATTCTCTGCAGCTTGAGGTCTTCAAACCACAATTTGGGGACTTCAATAACTCAGACATAGGCTAGGGGTTTGTTATAGAAGTGGGTGGGTGAGATTCTGTGGCCTGCGTTATGCAGGAGGTCAGACTAGATGATCATAATGGCCCCTTCTGGCCTTAAAGTCTATGAGTCTAAATCCTGATCCTCATGGGGAGGTGAAATCCCTCCTGGAATTTGGGAATCGGCAGCGTGGGGAGAGCAGGTATTGGGTGGCACTGCAGATTGATGCCAGCAGCACAGAGCCCCGAGACAGCTTGCTCCCTTTTGAGAGTGTTTGTTGGTTCAGTTGGAGGAGAAGTCTCTGGAGGTACAGTGGGGTGTGGGCTGATGGTGAAGGCGAAATATGCAGCACTGGGTCTGTGCCTTCTGCTCTACCCGGTCCCTCACCACACACCCAGTCCCTGCCTTTTGCCAGCGTGGATCTCATGCCTGTGCCTGGAAACTGTCCTCTGGCCGTTGTGGCTCTCCTGGGACCCCACCAGCCACATAGCTGGACCTTGATCTCTGCCTCATGTCGGAGCTAGGATGGGAGGGTGCCATCAGCCCTGTGGTGCCGGGCACGTGGCTTGAAAATTCCAGGTTCGGCTCCGGCTTGGGGGGAGTGGAGGGACCTTTTTTGTTGTTAAACGAAAATCTTTCTTGTGTTCCTGTTGTGAGAAGAGCTGGGGGTCGTGTGGAGAGCAACAACATGTCTTCCCTCTCCCTCCCCACCCCCCCGTGTGGCGTGAGCGGGTGTCGGAAGCAGTCTGGGTGGAGCCCGATATCGCATGTGCTGGGTAGCTGGATAACTTATTGCATCTGTAGCGTTTGTTCTTGCTGTCACTGTGTTGCATGGCCTGGCCGCTCAGAACTGTATGTTGACAGCAGGCTAGGACTCTCTGATCCTCCCTCTCCACAATTAGAGTCCTCTACCCACCTCAGCGAAGGAGACTCACTATTAGCTTCTAGCAGTATAGGGCTAATGGCACACAGCTGAGCCATCCAGCTCCCATCCAGCTGAGGACAGTGGTGTGTACACACACAAACCTTTAGTGGGTGGGGTTGTGTTTAAATCCTGCATGCTGTTAGGTCAGGCATCTCTCAAGTTGTAGTGGCTAAATCTTCTGAATAGCACAGGACCTGAAGGTGGTGATGCTGAGTAGTGGCAGCTTGCTCCGTGAGCAGGGTGCTGCGCTGCACGCCCACCCGTGAGCAGTCTGCCAGCTAGAGAAGCCGATGCCTCTGATGGTGAATTCTGAGTTACCGTTGCGATACAGCGTCACGCTCCAAACACAGCCTGGCTCTCTGAGCGGGGGACCCCATCTCCTCCTCTCTGCCGACTGGGGCGTCTGCTTTTCAGTAAAACCTTCCTAGTTCAAAGACCTGCCCCCTCTCCCTGCTGCCCATGCATGCTCTGGGCTTGCTGCTGGCAGCGTGAGTCATGGCTTTCCCTGAAGTTCTGGTTTTTCTAGACAGATCAAGGTATTTTTAGACTGTAATCGTGAACAGCCGTATCACAGGGGAGGGAGAGGCTCACTGCTCAGGGAACCCTGCTCTTCCTCCTCTGTGCCACAGGTCGTCAAGTGAACAGCAGCACTTGGAGAATGGGGAAAGCCACTGCCCTGCTGGTGTTTCAGAGCAGAGCACTGGGGGGCTTATGGCGCAGCGCCTATCTCTATGGGGATGCATGAGGAATGGTGTTCCCCTGCTTTCAGGTGTCCTGAAGGTAACAGCAAAGCTGGACGGGCTCGCTGTTGGCCAGCACATTGCCTGACTGAGAACAGAATTCAAAGGCACTGGCCATGACAACTGATGCAGTGGGTGGGTCCTGAGAGCTGGCCATGGGTTGGCTTTCAAGCCTCTCCAAGCTCTCCTTACTGGTAAGAGACACACAGAGGGTCTCCAGTCACTATTAAAAACTAAAGTTACACCTCCCAAAGTGGGTGAGTCCCCTTATCCCCCACTTGCCCATGGGGAAGCCTAGGCACAAAGGAAGTGATTTGCTCAAAGCCACAGAGGAAGCCTGACAGGGTGGATAAAAATCAATGATGATTTTTTTTAACCAAAAAAATCTGTGCTTTTTTTAATTTAAATTGGCTTCTTTTGATAAAGTGCTTTTTGAGGGAAGAAACCTATCTAAATATTTTAATAAAGATACATTATAGCTCAAAGAGATGTCGTCATGGAATAGGGATTATAAATTCTAATTCAATAGTATGAGACAATATATTCATGTAATGTTTAAGGAAAGTTTTGTAAATGAGTTCCAATAGTTCATGGATTAGGGACCCAATTTTATGGGGTTCCAGGGGCTTCTGTATAGATTATTTAGGTTAATCTTTCTATCTACCCACTGGGACTCAGTGCTCAGTCCAGATGATACCGTTAGAGATGCTTAGTTTCGCAGTTCTCAAACTGTGGATATCTCTCTCTGGAGGTAACATGCTTGTTAACAGCAAAAATGTTTTAAAATAAATAAATTTAATATATAGAGGTGAGACCTCAACTCTATTGTCCCTCTGCAAATTTGTGTACACTGTGTCAAGCTCTTACCTCTCTAAAAGTGCGAAGTTTCAAAAAGTTCAATGAATAGAAGATTGTTGGGGGCGGAATAGATCTGGATAAGGAGGAGAAGTCTGGAGATAAATGTGAGAAGCGAGGGACATATGCTTTTTTGTTAAAATATTATATGTTTGCTGTTGAAGAAAAAGAAACCAGAATTCTTAACGTTGTTGTTTTTAGTTAAATAAAACAATTTAAGTGTCTGTCTGGTGATGTTCTCCTCCTAATACAGCACAGCAAGAAAATCCTCCAAATATTAATGTTTAACCTCTTGAATTAGAGAGAGTTCACCTCCCAGTTACTTCATAGATATCTGCTTCAGTTACCTTTGGTAAATGAAATAACCAATCATTCTTTCATTTTCTGATATGGCTGTAAAACTAATCTGAAAAGTTTTCAGAATAAGTCACTGTTTAGAAATGTGTAGTGTGTACCTTCTAAAAATGAAACCGACACCTATCTCTGAGTTGTGAAGAAAATGTGTTAAGTTTGTCACAACCACCAAAAATGCACTTTTATGTAGAAAACCATGATTAAATCGAGTCTTCCTGAATAGACACCCTGCTGTATTAAGAGGGCAGAACTGTCTAGTTACGGTGGAGGAGGCACGGGGAAACTAAGTGACTTGCCTAAGGTGTCACAAGAAGTTTGTGCCAGAGCAGGGAATTGAACCTGGGTCTTCCGAGCCCCAGGCTAGTGCACTGATCACTGGACTATCCATTCCAGACTCTACTGCTCTCTCCTTCTGGCACTTGGAAATCACTCACGCTCTGTGTCTTGGTTTCCCCAGTTGTAAAACAAGACTAATACTCATTTGTGTAAAGAGATGCGAGGCTGGGGTTTGCAAAGCAGCCTAAGGGTATTAGGCCCCAGTTCCTAACCCCCTTAGGCTGCTTTGAAAATGAAACATGTTTACTATTACTACCTGAAAGCCATTGGCCTGTGGTGGACAAAAGGGGGCTAGAAGGAGAACGGCAGGGAAGGTATATTTCCATACTGTGCCCCCTGAGAATTCAAGTCCATGAAAGGAAACACTTTCTGGCAGGTAGGCGCTGAGCCTAAGTGAAGACACACTCTCAATTCACGACATGACATGTCACCTTAACCCATGATCAGTGGCTTGGTTTCTGTACCAAGTGACTGATGTCTCTCTAGTCCTCTTGCCCGATCGGTGTGTAACGTCTGCTGCTCGCAGGATGCTGCACTGTTACTGATTGTGTCCTCACTGGCCTGGATAACAGCTAAGCCAAGCCTGGCAGCCACAGCAGTGGAATCCAGAGGAATTTGCTAGCGAGATACCAGGGGTAGAACAGGAGTTAAAAGGGGGAACAAATGAGCAAAATGAAAACTTGGTGGAATAGTTTCCCTAGACATGGTGGGACGCTCTTTCAGTATAAGCCCTCTCTCTACTGGCAAAACTCTTCAAGGACTTTCCTCCCTAGTCTATACTAGAAGACCTCTAGCTACCTTGCAGTGCAAATATAATTTACCTGGGAAGTGTTACAGCTGCTGCAGTGATGGGCCTTAGAAGAAAAAGGGAAAATGAAATACATGGTAGGAACAAAGTTTTAAGATTTTCAACCAAGGTGATGAGCCTCCTCCATCTCGATCTTCTATCATCATCCATCAGTTGTCTGCAGATGTATCCCTGTGTTTAGGAGATGCAGGGTTCTGACGAGTGCAGTGGTCCCCAACGCGGTGCCCGTGGGTGCCATGGCATCTATGTTCACCTGCGTAGTGGCCGGCGAACAAGCATCCGCCGAAATGCCACCAAAAGGGGCGTAATCAAGAGGCGTCGCCGGCGAAAAGCGGCGTCACCAAGAGGAGTTGCCACCAAAATGCTGCTGATTTTCGGCGGCGACGCTTTTTTCCGTTGCCACTTCTCGGTGGCATTTCGGCGGATGCTTGTCCGCCAGCCACGGTCCTCGGTGGCTTGGACTAGTGGGTTTTCAGGGAAAGGGGATCAGCACTTTGAATGAGTTCCTCCAAAATGAATAAGGGGGCTTGGAAATGGCAATAACAGCTGGGAAGAGCTCATAATACAAACTATGGAGTTTGGATCCCAACTTCTTCCAGGTTTGGGATGGGGATGGTGTCTTGTGCCTTCAGAGCAAGGGGGTTGGCTTGAGTAGGCCTGCTGGGAGCTGGTGTGAACTAGCAAGCCTCCTCCCAAGACCCATGGGCACATAACCTCCTCTGAAATCTGGTTTTTAAATTCGCTCTAATTGGTTAATATTCCTACAGCCTTTGGAAGATGTCAAGTGCTAACTAAATATTCTGTATATCACACTGCACAGCTTTTAGTCTGGGATCAGACTGAAATTAGGGCCAGTGTGTTAGGAAGTGTGACCTAGAACTCAAAGAAGGAGACTGGAAGGTGCGGTGAATGTGGGAATTTGGAGGGACAGGGATCATTGATGTCCAAAGGCCCAGGTTTGCAGCTGTGGAGGCTGCATGCCCACTATTGTGGAACTGTGTGAATCTTTGGGGTTTGGCGCACGCAGTTTTTTTTTTCTTTCAGATTTTCAGTTCAAACCAAAAAAAAATAAAATAAAATCAATGATTCTCTCAGCTGTAATTGTGAGCACTCTAGGATCCTTTGGTATTATGGACATTACTCTTATATTGCAGAACAAGAACAAATTTAGCAGAATATCCAGTGTGAATTCCTTCATTACAAAATCTCTGCATTTTTCAGGGGAGGAAAAAAATTGAGTGTAGATGGATTTGTTTGGGGGGGCTTTCTTTTTTTGGACTAACTTGCTTTGGTCCTGTTGACGTTAGTTGCGTGTGTGGCCTCTTCCTTCCCGTTGAGTCATCGGGGCTCCTAAGAAGCTCGGTCTGGGTTAAAATGGCCTCCTGTCTTGAGAGTGGTGTGAAGGGAGAATAGGGCTCGGTGCCACTCCAAGCTACCCAATGACTGACATGACTCCCCACCAATGGCAAACAAATCCAGCTGTAGCGTGTCTAGCAGAACATTTTTATCCGGTAGTTAAAAGCTGAGTCGTGGGAGTAGAGTCCACGAATCAGGTCAAATGAAACCAGCCCACAGATTATGCAATAGCTAGGGAGGATTTGTGGTCGGACGGGCAGAGAGCTATAAAGCAAAGACTGGAACAGGAGAATCTGCTTCCAGCGTCTGAGAACTGAATGTATTTGGTGAATGATTTTAGGCCCCCAGTTTTACTTTGTAAAGCTGAATCTTCTGGGTTTTTCGTTGATCGTTGCGTGGGAACGGAGCAGCTGGTGGAAGATGTCACATTAACAGTCCCGGAGACTGAAGGCTCCTGTTTGACCACAGAGCGCCTATGGCACGAGGTGCAGCAATGCAAACTGCTCCCCCTGCCCCTTCCTGTTCTGTCCTCTCCCTGGGCTGAGAGTGGCAGGCCAGGAATGCTGATGGAACCTGGTTCCTTGCATGCCATTAGAGAACATGCCATTGGGCCACCTGCAGTCTTGGTCCTTTAACCGCCTGCCCTGCGGGAAGGGAAGGTCTTTTACAGCAACTCAGGGCTGATCTACACTACACAGCTAGATCGACATAAGGCAGCTTGTGTTGACTTAATTATGTCAATGTCCACCCTACAGCCTTCCTCCCACCCATGTAAGTGCCCTAATATACTGACGACATAACTCCACCTCCACAAGAGGCGTAGGGCTTATGTTGGTGTAGTTAGGGCAATGCAATGTCTGTGTAGACACTACTTCCCTTCTGTCGGCTGTCTTGTCAATTTCACAGCTCAGGCAGCTAGAGCCTAGCTGCCCCCTGCTCCCCTGGAGAGCTGAGCGGCTGTTCCCTGCTGGGGTGAGATGCCCCAAGTGGCTTTCCCCACTAAGTGCGGGGGAGTCCATGAGGCAGCCAGGCTTTTGGCAGGGAGCTGCCAGCAGAGCTGAGAGACAGGGCTCTCATCTCCCCACACTGCCCTTCTTAGGTTGGCGGAAGCGCTTGCTAGTGTAGACATATCCTCGGCGTTGTTCAATGGAATTCACCTTGCAGGACAGGTGGAATTTGAGAAGGCCAGGACTAGCAGCACCTTGTTTTTCTGAACAAAAACATGAGCATGGCCTTTCCCTCTCTAATAGCAGAGATGAGCGGCCTGCTCTTTGTTTAATCAGGAGCAAAGCTTGTGAGAGGCGTGATGGGAATAGAATTCAAACGTGCAAGCTGTGGCCAGGGCTCTTGCAGCCGTTGGAGATGCCAGGATCAGCTCTTCTCTCCCAAAGAGCAGTGATGTTGGGATGGTTAGTTTAAAATAAGACTCTTGCGTGCAGTTGTAGCTGTTGGGGTTATACTGGAGCTGGAGGGGAGGGGACCTCATAAGGGTCATGGCTGGATTCGGAGAAGCACCCAGACAACCTCATTCTATTCTGAACCTCTTGGTCAGCACAACTGGGCTGGAAGCCTCCAAGGGGATTGCGAGCACATTTGGGAGTGTGACGAGAACCGTATTGCCATCCCAAAGCAGTCAAAGCACGTGAATCAGATTCCAAACACCCATGGGATTGGCTCAGAGATGATGAGATTTTTTTTTTTGCTTTTAAATGCTACACTGGAGGCTTTTTATTTTCTTTCTGCTTCCAGAGTCTTCAGGGTTTGCATTTTCAAGCTTTTCTCTGTAACCATGAAGCTAGGCCGTTATTTATTCCTTTATTTCAAAGGAAAGCTGAGATTCTGAGGGGATAACGTGACATCAGGAGCCTGGGTTTTAAGAAAAGCAACTGCAATAATGAATGATGATAAAATCAGGAGAGTTGGCAATTCTGTGAAAATGACCTTGATGGAGGTATTTTGTGCCTCTGGTTATGGCCAGTTACTGATACTGAGGAGAAATGTGTCAGAACCTCCAAGAAGCTTTGGTTCCAATTAGTTTCTTTTTGTCCGTCCTGATAAATGTGCACTATATAATGTGCACAATAAACTGGTCCATTTGTGCAATATTTTGGTTTCATGGCGATCAGCCTGTCCTTTCTTCTGTTGCACCCAGCCTCATGGGAATTGCATGCTGTCTAGGCAAACTAGGTCTGTATGGTGTGGGCCATCATGGACTTCATGGTGGCTCTGCTCTTCGCCCTTTTTTGGTGGAGAGCCCATCTGATTATCAAGTCACAGCTGTACACGGTGGTATTACAAACGCTCCACAGAGTCAGCTGATGAAGAGACAACCAAGGGTGCTAGCAGCCATCTTAATAGATCGGACTCTCAGGGCTTTATGGTAACGATGTGCATCTGAGTCTTGGACTAATTAATTCTGCCAGTAACTAAGAGAGGTCTTGAAAGAGCTGATGAGAACACTGTGTTCCTTTAGTATCCAGGGCCTTTCAATGACCATTTTAATAGTTGCTTACAAAGGATTGCATTTACACAGGGCTTCGTAAATCATCAGTAGACTGTGTTCTGTTGGGATAAAAGGCCTGAGGCCATGGCTTGGGAAAGAGGGTTTGGAGAGGTTACTGGGGAAGAGATCAAAGTAGGAAGGATTTCTGGAATTACAGGAGTGTTAGGGGAGAGGGCTGGGCTCAGCAGCAGGCAGGAAGTGGGAGACTATTCTAAACTTGGGAGCTGGGGGAAATAGGGGAAGGTGCAAAGATGAGAATAAGCGAAGGAAGCAGTGCAGAGCTTTGCAAGCACTAGGGCAAATAGCCGGGGAGAACAGATACATGGATCAGGTAGGAGGCAGCTGAGAAGAGTCTCACCCTAAAGGGTCTTTGGGTTTGTTGTGAGGAGCCTTGAGGAGAGGTGACATGGCCAGGGTGAAGGGGATGGCAAGGTGAGCTGGGCAGCAGTTAAGGACAGGCTAGAGAGGTGGCCTGGACTCACTCGTTACTAGGCACGTTTCAAGTTGAAGGGTCCCAGAGCGCTTCACAAATTGCACCCCATCAGCACAGAAATGCAGCCACCTCGGGATGAGAAGGGAGGTAGCCGGCTGGCTAGAGGGGAGCAGAAACTTGGCCAGCGAACTGGAGCTCTGAAGCCCTGCTCTCATGAGGAGTGCTCTGGGGTTTTTAATATCCCTTCCTAGCAGGTAGGTCTTGGTGGTGTCAAAGAGGCTCAGAAAGGCATGGTGAACTGTACGAACCTCTGGATACGGGGCAGGATGAAGGGCTGCATTAGCCCAGGTGGGATTTGAACTCCTTTAAGTAGGATGTGTCTAGACTGCAGGGCTGATGCTTAGAACTCTGCCACATCCTCCAGATGGTGCATAAAACAGGAAATACCCCGCGACACCTCCTTGCATTAAGGGCTGAGTGTACAGAGTGTGTGCAACCACCAAGGCTGGCGAGAAACAGAAGCGAATGCAGACTATATCCCATGCTTGCTCCTTCCTCTTTGCCCCTCTTTCTGTGATCTTGGAAGGAAATGCACAGGCTGTTTCTGGGTCCCTCCCTGGCCTGGCTGAGTCTGCTCCTTGCAGGTACGTGGGAGGGATGAGGCAAGCTGGGGGCAAGGGTTGTGAGAAAGTGAAACTCTGTGTGTGTGTCCCTGAAACCCTCCCGGCATGTGGCAGCGAGTTCATCAGCACCTCCCTGCAGCCTCTGGGTTTCTGTCTATTCATGCTGCAGCTGAGTCAGGCTCCTGAGCTCTCCTGTGTAATTTGTATGACCACAGGTGCTCTTAGCCACGAGGGGAGGGGTGCTGCCCATAGATTTGACTCTATTAAATCTAGCACTCAAATGCTCTGCTTAGATGTAGGCTGGCAAACTTCACAACTTGACTCGGGGTGTCCTGTTCTTGGGCAGGATGCCCTTGTATGAACATCCCACAGTCAAGTGTCAGAAACAGTGATATCTAATTGTTAGAGCGAGGAGACCCTTGGCTGAACTCCCAGCCTCGCCACTGCCTGACAAGTCACTTTGCCCCTCGGTGCCTCAGTTTCCCCAGCTGTGAGACGTTCATACTTGCTTACTCTTGTACATAAGGGCGCATTTACACTAGCACATTTTGCTACTACTAGTGCTCCTCTACTATTCTATATCTGCTGTTATACTGCCCTCATCACCCTGATTTCCTAGCACCTTCCAGCTGTGAGTAACTAAAATCTGTTGTGTGCTCTGTTGCGCTTCTCTTCCTCTCCCCAGGGGGAGAACTGTTCGTGGTGTGGTGTGTTTTGTTTGGGATTTATGTCCATACTGCTCGGGGTTTGTTAGAGGCGGCAGGTCAAAGTCGTGTGCTTGGAACTTGAAGCAGGAGGAGGGGAGGTTGGGGATGGTTCTTAGTGCCCGTGGGAGTTTGTTCTGCAGTCTCAGCCAGGCCCCCGAGAAAACTCTGTTTCCTGCACGGGCTGGTGGTGATTTATGGCAAGGCTGGAAGCTGGAGTGGAGACAGGATCAGGGAGCTCTGACCTCCTGCTACCCTGCGAATTACGGTGCAGCCTGCTGGTGCGGACCGAGCCCAAGCTCCATGTGGTGCCCACATCCTGATGGAGTATCTTTGTCCACTGTCTTTCTGTGCTCGCTAGATCCTCGCGCTCCTTCGTGCTCTCCCAGTATCCCACGTGAGAGTTCTTGGCTTTATGCTACTGAAATGAATGGCATGAGCTTCTCTCTGAACCTAGTACATTTTGCATGTCAGTAGTCCTGCACCCTAGTTCTCTGTGATAACCACTAGTCCCACTTACTTCCATACGTCTCATGGGTCTCCTCTCTTTAAGCAATCAGAGCTCTGACTGGCGTGTTCACACATTTGGTCTGTTTTCACTTTGATTTCCTTTAATTGAATCAACTTACCTTTTGTGAATTCAGGAGCTGCTTGAATTCGAGTTGCAGAAGCATCTTGACTTTCCTGCTCCCAGGAAAGTTTTGCAAGTTATTTATAGTTTGGGGTGTGTTGCAATATGCACACGACTGTGTGTGGTGCATGCATATTGCAGAATTGTTTTGAGTAAGTTCCTGTTAGTTTCATCAGCTTGAAGACAAAGTTCTCGTAAGGTTATAACGTCATGATTTGTATATGTGCGCTAGGGCCATCTGCTAGGTGGAATGTTGACCTGCTCAGTCTTCTGGCAGAGCTGATCTCTTTAGGTAGGTCTGTGCTTTCGGACCTAGTCCTGGTGGATGGGTGGGTAGGTATTCATTAGCCAACAACTGTGGTGTCTGTGACTCAAGGATCACTTCGATGTTTGCCCTACTGTTGTAGTGAATTTCTCTGTAATGACGTGTTGAATTATCATGCAGGAAGTTATTTAACTCTCCTCAGGGGTGGCACCGGAGCCCGTTACTACAGGGAGATGGAGGATCTTGGGGAGAAGGTGCCAAGTGCAGGTTATCAGCACTGATAACGAGCTCTGGGGTGGGATGGGGGCTGAGCTGGGAGAGGGGGATTATTTTAACCCTGATCAGCAGCAAGAGAGCACTTCCGATGACTGCTGTGGCACGCCTCCAGGGATCATTATTAAAAAGCGAAGAGGATTAGTGTTAACACTCTCTATTACATAGAGAGGTCCAGTGATTAGATTACTGCATATTTCTCTACACAGAAGCTCGCTGTTGTAATGATTATTGTATTGTCTGATCTTTACGTGGCTAGAATTGTCAGCCCGTTAAAACTTCCTGAATAAAGACATTGGTTAATAAATAAATCAGAGAACAGGGTCTTTGTGCTTCATGTTCATCCTAGTTCCCTGTGATAACCACTAGTCCCACTTTGTTCCGTACGAGGGGAAGCAGGATTGAAACCCACATCTCTAGAGTTCCAGTCCTGTCTCTCTGCACCGAGAGGCCCTGTCACCAGGGCGTGGTGTGCATGTAGCCATGAGCTTTCTAACTCCGTGTCCCCGACTCCTCTTCCTAGGACATGAACGGCCTGGAGGGGGTGGAGTTCCTCCCCACCATGAATGCCAAGAAGGTGGAGAAACGCGGCCCGAAGCGATGGGTGGTGGTGTCTGCTGTGCTGCTCGTCTTGCTGCTCATCTCCCTCACTGTCGGCCTCCTGGTGTGGCACTTCAAATGTGAGTGTGGCGCGTCCCCACCTGGACATTGCAGCTAGACTGGATGGCTAGGGTGGGCTTGCCCATGGTACCTGACCCCTCCGTGTCGGAGGGCTTTAATTCCTGCGAATGCGCTGCCCACAGATGAACGCTGCTGCTTTTTGGGTCTATGGGCCCCATTGTATTGTCTCTGCACAAACACCAAAGAAAGATTCGGTCCCTGCTCTGCAGAGCTTGCAATCGAAGTGCCATGTAAAAGCTGGCGGCCGCCTCTCTGCTTAGTGTGGCTTATGTAGCTCAATTACACTAATTGGGGGGCAGCTGCAGCAGCCCGTCCTGGCTGGGGTGCCCCCCTTGGTGACCGACTCCTGAGGTGCTGTGGGTGAAAGTGGGGTGGCCATTGCAGGGGCCTCTGGCACTTGAGCATCCCAGTCCCTCCTGCTCCCTGCCTGTGACACGCAGCAGTTGAGTCTCCTCCAGCCTGCAAGACTGTGTCTGATTTTGGTGGCGGGGGGTGGCAAGCAGCCTGAGGTCAGACTAGATGATCTGGTGGTTCCTTCTGGCCTATAGCTCTGTATGTGGTAGTGTAACCCACACACCTCCTGGGTGTGGTGTTCTGTCCCATCTAGTGGCACTGAGAACACTTAGAGTTAATGAGTCTGCTCTACAACCTTGGCTAAGAGCCAGTTGGCTTTTAGCTCATGCGGTAGAGGCTCATGCACTAAGCTCCAGCAGTCCCAGGTTCAGTCCCGCCTGCTGACCACCGGGGTCTGTCTGTGTTTTCCAGTGGTTAGAGTAGGAAGTCAGGACTCCTGGGTTCTCTTCCCAGCTCTGCCCCTGCCCTTTGTAAGCCGAGTTCCTCGCCTTGCTCAGGCTCTCTCGCTCTGATTGCTGCACTGAGATCCTTTCTCTTTCTGCAATGGCGTTTTCCAGACCGGAGAACCCATGTCCAGAAGGTTTACAATGGCCACCTCGTGATTGTGAATATGAACTTCACTGACGCCTACGAGAACTCCAGCTCCACTGAGTTTGCCATGCTCTCCAAGAAGGTGCAGCAGACGGTAAGGGACTCGCTGACTCCTCCCCACGTGGGAGCTCTCAGCTCAGCCGTCTTCCCACCCCAGAGATGGTCATGAGTGCTGCGATTCTGCACTGCAGTCCACTTGGCACTTTCTACCCTGATCCCTCCCCCTGGCTGCAGTACCGGCCTTCTGTATGCCCACCTGAGCTCAGTGGGCTGAGCTCAGTGCCGTGGAACGGGTTGTGGATCCAGCTGTGTAGGTATTTCTAGTATGCCAACACCCCTTCCGCTGCCTCCAATCGCTGAGCACCTCACGGATGATACTGAAGTTGTCCTCCTGTGACTTTGTAGGTGTCTAAATATGGACTCAGGAGCCTGCCTTAGGTTCCCAGGCTTGCAAACTTGGGCTGTGATGTTAGGGGGGGTTGTTTTTTAACCTGACTCTGTTCTTTTAACACCCAGATCTGCAGGGAATTGAATCGCTCCTGATTTTGTTTAGGTGCTTATCTGTATATTTAATGTGTTTCTCTTACCTTTTTTTTTAAATTTTAGATCGAGGAGATCTATAAAAATAACCGAGACATTGGCCCTTATCACAAGAAGACAGTAATAACTGCATTCAGGTGGGTGCTGCGTCCCTACAGTTACATCCTGAGCCCATATGTTGCGGCAGGGAGCTGGTACATCCCGGGAATTAGGGGGAGGTAAAAACTCATCTTTCCTGGGGTATCATGGGACAGAGCCACCTCACTGCAGCAATACCTCTTGGTTTTCCCGCATGCACAGGGAGCAGCTATGAGCTCCCCGGTCGGGCTCCCTTTTATTTTAGAGTAAGATGGACTCAATGCAATGAGTCGTCTTTGTAACACGCTGCTTCTGAATGGGAGCAGCCCCCAGGGAACGGAACGGTGCGGCACCAGACTGAAATGAAGTGACGTTGGTCTGCAATGGGCCTCGTTATTATATTAAGGGATAGACTCTCTGTGGGTGACTCAGTCTGGCAGGGCCCTTCCCTGAACAGAGCTCTTGGCAAGGCCGTATTCAGCCAGTTTGTTTAGCTCACCTTCTGCCCCAAGAGCCTCAGAACCAGGCTGAGCCAGGGGATTTCAGGTGAGAGCAGAGTGCACTCATTCCCGGCAGCCTCCACCGCTCCTGGGCCTTGAATTCAGAGTGGAATGGGTGCAGAGGGGGACGTCTCGGATGATCCGAGGAATGGAGACCCTACCTTGTGAGAAGAGACTCAAAGAGATTGGCTTGATTAGCCTAGCCAATAGAAGGCTGAGGGGAGATATGCTTGCTCTCTGTAAATACATCAGAGGGATAAATACCGGAGAGGAGTTATTTAAGTTCAGCGCCAATGTGGACACAAGAACAAACAGATATAAACTGGCCATCAGCAGCTTTAGACTTGAAATTAGGTGAAGGTTTCTAGCCATCAGAGGAGCGAAGTTCTGGAGCAGCCTTCTCAGGGGAGCAGTGGGGGCAAAAAACTGAATTGACTTCAAGACTGAGCTTGATAAGTTTATGGAGGGGCTGGGTTGATGGGACTGCCTATGATGGCGGGGAGCCGATCTGCGACTGCTACCAGAAAACATCTCCAGTGGCTGGTGATGGGACACTAGATGGGGAGGCTCTGAGTTACTACAGAGAATTCTTTCCCAGGTGTTTGGCTGGTGGGTTTCGCCCATATGCTCGGTATCTAACTGTATTGCTGTATTTGGGGTCAGGAAGGAATTTTCCTGTGGGTCAGACTGGCAGAGACCCTGGGGCTTTTTCACCTTCCTCTGCAGCATGGGGCACGGGTCCCTTGCTTGTTTAAACTAGTGTCAATGGTCGATTCTCTGTAACTTGATTTGAGGACGTCAGTAACTCAGCCAGAGATGAGAGGGGTCTATTACAGGAGTGGGTGGGGGTGGTTCTGTGGCCTGCAATGTGCAGGAGGGTCAGACTAGATGATCATGATGGTCCCTGCTGACATTAAAGTCTGAGAATCTCAGTCCCCAGATCCCCTCTCCTCCTCCCCTGGCATGTGCATGCTGTCGGTAACTTACCTCCCTTTCCCCCTGCAGTGAAGGCAGCGTGATTGCCTATTACTGGTCGGAGTTCATCGTCCCGGCATACAGGGCCGAGGCGCTCAACAAGGCCATGGCTGACAAGCAGAGTCTGATCCAAACGGTGGAGCTCAAGGGACGGAACCCCGTGCTGCAAGTCAATTCGATTGTTGCTTTCCGTGAGTCCTGGCTCCGTTCCCCTTCTCTTCTCCCTTGTTGGGCTCTGGGTCAGGCGGGCGGGAATTGCCTGATGCCCCTGGTGATTCGAACTCTGCAGGGTTTCTTTGGGAGGCGGAATAGACCTTTGCTTGGAGGCCTGCGAGCCGTCCTAGTCTTAGCTTTGCCACTAGCTCGCTGGGTGTGGGTAGATCTCTTAATGGCTCTGTGCCTCAGTTTCCCTGTCTGTACAATGGGGATGACGTTTGCTTGCTTTGCCCGGGCTGTGAAGGTTAATGACTGGGAGTGGTTTGAGAGTCCTTGGGGGGAAGGCCCTACAGAAGGGCAAAGTGTTAATTTGACAAGCACTGGATGCCTGGGAGAGGTGACGTGCTCTAGGTATGGTGCAGGGGAAGCAGCAGTAGCAGCGCTAAGTGACTCTTGGGGGCGGGGCCGAGCCAGGGAGTGGGATTTTTATTTTTTTTTGACTGGTGAGAGCTCATGTCCCCTCTGATGGGGGGTGACGGGGCTGGGAACTGGGACAGGCTGGCTGGAGAGAAAGGAGGATTCCCCAACCCCAGGCAGCTAATGAGGGACGGTGACTCTTTGGCATGTGAGCTGGAAGCAGGTGGTGCTCATGGGGAAACCTGGCGCTTTCCCTGCTGCTTCTGGAGATACTGGAGTCCTCCCTCCAGGACGAGATCATAAGAGAACTGTGTACTGTGGCTCTTTTGCTTGGATTCTGAGGCCTCCGGACCTGAGTCCTCTCCCCTATGATCGAAGGCACCTACGCCAGAGCTCTGCTTGTTTTGGGGGCAGAGGACCAGCTTCCCCAGGTCTCACTGTCCGGGAAGATGCTCCCCCGCCCTCCCCCCATCAAGTGCAGGCTGGCTGGGTGCTCCCTGCCTAGCATCTGAGTAGTGAACTTGTTACTAATGAAATGTGTCTTTTCTCTTGTAGCTGCTGATTCCAGTATAATGCAGTCACCAGGAGACAGTAAGTGTAACTCATACTGTTCTTGCCAGCAAATATAGTCCTTGAAATGGAGGGTGGGACTGATTCCACTAGGATCCCCCTGGGTTGAGCTTTAGGAAACTCTTGTATTTGCTGGGAGGGTTTTCATTCGCGGCCAGGAGAAGCCTAGGGATGCCCATGATTCCAAATACGTGACCCTTCACTGGGCCTGACCTCGGGGTCGTCCAGTAGGATTAGGTGGGCCTCTCCCAAGTGGCAGGATTTTCCATAGATAGCGCAACTTTCCTTTTTAGCTAAAGGAAAACCATAACAAGAAAGAACAAAGGTCTGGTCTCCCTGAGAGAGCACAGTGTGCTCTCCTCTGTAACAGTCTGCAGAGAGACTACAGACTAAATCCCCTGTTGGACTCTGCATGCAGGGAGAGTTTTTAGAAATGTAAAGCTTCACACAGAAAACCAAGTCATCGGAGCTTCCTCTTAGGATTACTGGGAGCCAGACAGAGTGGTGGTGGACCTTGGTGCTTTTCATCTCTTGTGGTTTAACCCAAGAACTACCTGTTTGCGACGTCTATCTGCTTTCTCTTCTGTGCTGTCTTTACTGACATCCGGACCTGCTCCCCTGCCCTCCTCTCAGCAGATAGCTGCAATTTTGCCCTACACGCCAAGGAAGGCGAGATCACCAGCTTCACTACCCCGGGCTTTCCCAACAGCCCATACCCGAACAATGCTCGTTGCACGTGGGTCCTGAGGGCCGACGCTGACTCCATCATCAGCCTGACCTTCAAGACCTTCGATGTGGAACCCTGCAGCAAAGGGAACGACATCATCAGGGTCTACAACTCCCTGAGCCCCGTGGAACCCCACACCCTTGTGAAGTGAGTGACTTTTCTGGGCTACCTCCTTCCGTGGGGAGATTCGGGAGGGCAGGACGTGGGGCCCGTCCACAAATGCCAAGGAGTGAGAGGAGTTTCCAGGGCAGAGCAAGGGGTATAGTTAGGAGTAGTGGATTATGCTGAGCCACAGGACTCTCGCGCTGAATAACAAGGGAATTGTCCGACAGCCAGAGCTGCTAGACTGTGGAATTAGCCTCCGAAGGAAAGTGAGTAGGAATCAAGCCCTTTAGGGCAGGGACTGTCTTCCTGTGTGTCTCTGCGGCACCCAGCACACAACAGAAGTAATCCGATAAATCAGTGGGGTGACGCTGAAGTCCAGACTTAACAGGCTGTTGGGGTCGGACCGAATACTAACTGAACAGAGCAAGAATGAATAAATGCAAGACCCGCACGAGAGCAGCAGGGGGTGTGAGCAGAGGGATTGCAAGGAGAAAACCGAGATGGGGAGAGAGCTCTTGAATAAATAGGTCATCTGAAGCCGCCTTCCTGGGCGGATTAAGATAATGAATATATAATTAATAATTCACTTATTGTGTTGTGGTGGCACTTAGGAGCCACGTCATGGCAGGCACTGTACGAACACGGAACAAAGAGATGGTCCCAAGCCCATAGAAATAGTCCCTTTTAATGCATATTCCAAGGGAAGCAGTTTGTTTTTTTCGCCTGCCGAGCTTTCTCATGGCAGAGTTAACCGACCTGAATGTTATCGCCGTAAGCCTCTGCAAGTGAAACTGCCCTCGCTGACTTGTGTTTGTCGACGTGGAGGGTAACCCAGCCAATGGACAGTCATCTGGTTTTACAAAAGAATCACTTTTAATAACCTTCACGTATTGGCAGCCCAGGCTAAGAAATGTTTGCTTAAAACAACTGGGGGGGCTCTCAAGATGTGGCACAAACTATGAAAAAGTTGAACCGAAAGAAAAACCACTTGGATTGCAAGTTTCTCAGGACGGGGCTTTCGTTTTGTTTGTATAGCTCCTGGCACGGTGGGGTCCTGGCCTGTGATTTGGGTCTCCAGGCTGGGCATTGCTGCAATACACATACAATCTAGGCAGTGTTGGTGTCTAGCTTTGTTGGTACCATGGTATTAGAGAGACAAGGTGGGGGAGGTAATAGCTTTTGTCAGACCAACTTTGGCTGGTGGGAGAGACAAGCTTTCAGGCTTCCACGGGGCTCTTCTTCAGGAGCTCTTCAAGGCTAGGAAATCTGCTCCGAGTGTCATGCACCTAATAGCTGCCAAGCTGCCTCTTTCTGACCGCATACGCTCCTGTGGCAATGACAATTGCTCACAAAAAAAGTCTTTGATTTCTTGTCATGCAGTTTAGCAACCGGGAGGAAGAGCCACTCTGCAGCCCCCAGTAACAGGGTCCCATAGCTCAGGAACCACTGTAATCCATGGAGACAGCATGGCCTAGTGGACTGGAACTTGAGACCTGAGTTATCTTCCTGGCTCTGCTACTGGCCAGCTAGGTGACCTTGGGCAAGTCATTCCCCTTGCCCCTGCTCCGTGCCTCAGTTTCCCCAGCTGTTAAATGGGGATTATGAGCCGGCCCTCCTTTGTCAAGCACTGTGAGGTCTAATGCTAACTGGATATTATTATATGATTGAGCTGATAGTGTCCCTTTAAATCTGGGATTATTTTTTCTGGGGCAGGGTAGGGACTCTGTACGTGGTGGGGAAGGGGAATGCCAAGCAGCGAAGAGGGCATAACGTGGCGACCGAGCTCCTGTCTCTGCCCCGTTCCATTGCGTGGCGCTCTCTGTGCTTCCCTCCTCCCAGGCTGTGCGGCAGTTACCCTCCGTCCTACAACCTGACCTTCCTGTCCTCCCAGAACGTCATGCTGGTCATGCTGATCACCGACGCTGAGGGACGGAATCCTGGCTTCAAGGCAGAGTTCTTCCAGCTCCCGAAGGCTAAAAGTAAGTAGGGGGCTCGGGAGAGCCCCTCTCTCTCATGGAGGTGAGGAAGGGAGAAGCCAGGTGTTTGTGGTGATGCTGCCAATTGCACAGGAGTCCCTTAGAAGCAGGTCTCTTCCTGGCACTCAGAAGCTCTTGTCTTACCCACAGTGCACTTGGCTTCTTTAATGATGCCCCCTCAGGAGAAGGGGGAAGGAATTATGTTGGATTAGCTGGGAAGACCACCTAATTGGTCTCCTGGGTTCTAGCCACGCCTTGGAGTGGAGCCGGTATCTCCAGAGATTGGCTTAACCTCATTAAAGGCTGCTCTGCCTGTGTCTGTTTTTGCCTCGGGTAGTAGCCGAACACTGCTTTTGGAAGCCCTGGCATCTTGATTTCATTTTCCTGCTTGTCTTCTAGGCTGCGGCGAGACTTTGAAAGGACCAAGTGGAAACTTCACCACCCCTTACTACCCGGCCCACTATCCGGCCAACATGGATTGTGTCTGGGACATAGAGGTGAGAGCATGGGACGGACCCTGCTGCCTAGCGTGGATTGGTAAAAGCGGGAGGTGGAGGCGGCCTGTTGGGGTCAGCTTAGCCCATTGTTAAAGTCATGGCAGTGACTTCGGCAGGTGATCTCCAAGACCAAGAGATTAGCAGGATTCCCACAAGGAATAGGGGTGAGGATAGTTTTTTTTTGAAGGTGCCTAACTCCTGTTGCCTTTGTAAAGCCGTAGCACTGGCTGTGGCTTTACACAGGGCATAAGGGACCTCGGGGAACAAGCCAGCCTCTGGTTGATGGGGTAGGAAGAAACTTCTGCCATGGGCAGGTTATTCCACTGGAGTTGGTTCTTGTACTTTCCTCCGAAGCGTCTGCTGCTGGCCACCATGGAGGATGGGATGCTGGAGATGATGGGCCCTGGCTTGACTTGATTTGTCCATTGCTGTTTTGGTTTCTCCCGTCTGTCAATGTTCCCTTACCTTGGTTTGGTCAGTCCTTGTTCTGAATGACTCCAGCGGTGTCCTGAGGCTTTCCCCTGACCGTTTGCATCTGTCTTCTGAAACTGACCGGGTCAGCTGGGCGCTGGGTAACACCTGGCTCTTTGCAGCTAGGATGAAAGCTATGGCTGGCCTGGCAACCTATGGGAGTTGTCCAGAGTAAACTACAGGTGGTAGATTCTGTCTGACTGGCCTGGTCTCTGTTGTGAATCAGGGTTGAAAAAGCTCTGCATAAAAACCTGAAACGCCCACCCCTTTTGTGACGCTCACCACTCTCTTGGGGCCTGGTGGCAGGATCCTGGTTTAAACAGGAATTTCAAAGACCTGCAGAGGCAAAAGAAGGCCCCCCGCTGAGGCAGGGAGGCACAGAGCGCTGTGCAAATGCCAAAGATTATTTGTGATTTTTATTATTGTTCTGCTCTGGCCTTTCCTCATGGACTCATCTTCTGCCCCCCAAATCTCACCCATCTTCCATCTAAATTGGTGTCTCTCTCCTTTTTCTGATTGCCAAAGGGGGAAGGAAAAGAAACTAGTTTTCCCTCCCCTTTCACTCTCCTTTCACTGCCTCTGCTGACTCTTGTCTTGCTCCTCTCAGGTCCCCTCTACAAAGAACGTGAAGGTGCGTTTCAACCTGTTCTACGTATTGGAACCTGGTGTCCCGCTCAATTCCTGCACCAAGGATTATGTGGAGATCAGCAATACAAAGTAAGTGCTGGGCAATGTGACGTGACTCGGAGGCACAGGCTGGGGACAGTTAATGAAACAAAGGGTGGCAAATTAGACTGATCAAAGGACATACTTTTTTCACACAACATGTCATTAGGCTGTGGAACTCACTGCCACAGGGTCATTGAGGCCAAGAATTTAGCAAGATTCCAAATGGGATTGGGCATTTATATCGTTTACAAGAATCCCCAGAGCTGCTATAGCAAATGTGAACAGATTCTGGAAGGGATATAAAACCTCATGCTTCACGGTTTAAGCCAATAACTATTGAGGATTAGGGTGAGACCTTCATGGTTATCTCGCACTTTCCTCTGAAGCACCTGGCACTTGCCACTATCGGAGATGGGATATTGGACTGGATGGACCAGGTGTCTGATCCAGTCTGGCAGTTCCTATGTCCCATGGCGAATGGTGGGATTACACTATTGCTGCTGTGAGAATCTGGCTCATTGCCCGTCACTGGGGATCACTGCCTAGTGGCTATAGCTGGGGGTTACTCTACTTGGATTTCAACATCGGATGCTGTCTACAAAGCTAACCGCTGTCAGGTGCCGGTTAGGAATCCAGATAGGACTCTTCTTTCTGTTCTCACCGAGCAGCCCTGTGCTTTCAACCTCAGTAAACCTCCTAAAAGAGAAGCACAAAAGTGAAGTGGAGAAGGGAAGTGGTCGGCATGTGAATCATCTGAAACGAATACGCCATGGCAGACTCGTAGAAATTGAAAGGTGCCGTGTGCAGAAAGCAAGATCAGCTATGTACGCTACAAGGACAACTTGGTTACATTAGCTTTCCATGAATTTGTTAATGGAATTGAAAGCCACACCTGCTTGCTGCTTTGCAGTGTAACAACTCCTGCAAAAATAATTCATGGTTTTAAAAAGTTTTAATAGAAGTGAGGTATCTTCTTGAGTACTTGGGTCACCTCTCTAGGGCTAACCACATGGAAACGTGGGGGAGATCAGAATCTAAACCTGGACCCAAATTTCACAGCTAGCCCTTGGTAGCACTTGTGATGTGGTAGCACTGAGGAGTCCCGGCCAGGGACTAGGACCTCATTGTGCCAGGCGCTGTACACATACAGAACAAAGAGACTGTCCGTGCCCCGAGGGATTTACAATCTGAGTATAAAACAAGAGACAACAGGTGGATCCAGGCACAAGGAAGCAATGTGACCTTGCTGGTCAGCATGAGGGGCAGTGGTCTCTCAGCACACCAGCTACCAACAGTTGCCAAGATTTTTGCAGGCTCTTAGATCTTGCATGGGCCATATCAAACAGTCCCCTTCTTGCCACTGACCTAAGCACCCCGACTTTGAAATCCAGGTCTCAACTTTGCAGCTCTGCAGCTTGGGGCGAGGCATCTAAATCTGGCACCTGGCATGGACCCATGGTCATCCCGCTAATCCATGCTGGTGTCAGCCCTTGTTTAGAGTGAGTGAGAGTGAGAAGACCCTGTTGGTGTCCTAGGCCAATGGACGTATGTGAGGCACAGAGAGGAAATTGCCTTTTTCTACTGGTGAGGGAGGGACCCTCTCTTCTGTACTGTAACAGTTCCTAAATCTGTGCTGTCCTCCCCTCCCGCCAGGTACTGTGGCGAGCGCTCCCAGTTTGTGGTGGCAAGTAACAGCAACAAAATCACAGTCCGGTTCCATTCAGACCAGTCGTACACAGACAATGGCTTCTCGGCAGAGTTCCTGTCTTACGATTCCAGTGACCGTAAGTTGAAACCTAGATGCTGTGAACTTTCAGGGGAACTGGCTTATTTTCTTAGCTGCTGAGGAAGGAGGTTTTTGGTCTGGGTTATTGGTCTGCCCTTTGACCTCTGGAGGGTTTGGGTCGGAAATGAAATGAACTGTGGTGACAGGTGTGCATAGCCCAGTTGGGCTATCACATCTTGGGGAGGACACCTGCTTGCTTGGCTCATTGCTGTAGTCGCCCTATAAGTTGGGTTGCACGCGTTCGTTGTTCACTGATAAAATCCCAGGAATTCTATATGTATCTATTTGCACATCCCTTTTTTTTCTAGCGCAATTCTGAGGCAAATGCAGGTTATTGTTAAAAACGGGCCAGAACCTTGAACTGGACCACCCCAAATCTAAATTTTGTTTAGTATAAATGGACCAAAGGAAATTGTAGCTCAAATTTAATGAGACCACCCCAGGTTGCAAGGCCTTAGGCATCAAGGGTATTTGAGTGAAACGAGTAACTCCTCTTCACTGGGAATAAGTAGCAGATAGTTGTAGTCACTGGACCCAGCACCAGAGGGAGACATAGAATCATAGAAGCAGGACTGGAAAGGACCTCAAGAGGTCTTCTAGTCCGGTCCCCTGCACTTGGTGATCAGACTCACTGAATCCACGAGGTACAGATACACTTGTGCTTTGGGGAAGTCCGGATCAGGATCCAGTCTGTCATTCTAACCTTGTCTCTCATGTTTGTTCTCACATAATGTCTCATTTTGGCTTCTTCATGCCAAGTGTCCATTGGGTGGAAATGGATGTGGTGAGATGCAAGCACAGGATAGAACAGCTGACCCGGGTCTAGGAACGTCCCGGTGCAGGAAGCAGTGGGTTTTTCCTGGAAAATCCACTCCACTCACACAGGAGCATTCACTCACGCTGGTGCTAGGGTGACCAGATGAGAGGAACAAAATATCGGGACACATGGGAGAGATGGGGGGGGCGCCGGTGGAACAAAATAAATATTTTTTTTAAAAAGGGAGTGCTGCTGGCAGAGCTCTCAAAAACCAACAACTCGGAGTGCGAAATATCGGGACAAATGGTGTCCTGACCAAACATCGGTTGGGATGTGGGGCAAACGACTAAATATCGGGACGTCTGGTCACCCTAGCTGGTCCAGGTGATGTGTTCTCAGTGCAGCATGTGTATTCAGAAAAATGGACACACCGAAAACTGAACGCAAGAGGAGCTGATGGTTACTGGCAAGGCTAATGCATGTCACACCTTTCTCTTTCTCCCTTGTTGCCTGCAGCCTGTCCTGGCAAGTTCACCTGCAACACTGGCCGCTGCATTAATAAAGTCATGCGCTGTGACGGCTGGACGGACTGCACGGATGGCAGCGACGAGCGCTCCTGCAGTAAGTCCTTCCTTTGGATTCTCTTTGCAGGGCCATGTGATGGGACGGAGAGGTCTCTGCAGAATGTCAGCAAGTGGGAGGGAACTCCTGACTTGCTCTGGGCTCTCCCAAGTGGACAGATTGGGATAATGCATTGGGGCTGGGGGCTGAAGGCAGTTCTTGGTAGTCCAGCCGCAGGGCTGGAGGTTAGCCAGACTGGGATGTCTTTTAGAACCTGTGCATCCTAAGCCGCAAGAATTACCCTTTACGGGGAGAGATCTTGGTGGGGAAAGTCCTTTCTTCGTTGCTGGGCCCAGCAATCCCCTCTGGCAGCTTGCAGAGCTGCTGTCTTGCTGGAGATGAATTTAGACATGGGTTGCAAGTCCAACACTGTGTCAGTGGCTCCGACATCCAGCTGCGTGATCTGTGGAGTGCACCCACCAGCAGATCCTACCAGCCGGGATGCCAAGCTTTTGGGCGATGGCTCTACCGCTGCCCTACACAGGCTGCTTCAGCTCTGTACGTGCGTAGCAACTGATGCAAAGGCATCGGTGCTGCTGCTGTTCCTGTCATTCGACAGGAATGAAAATGGATCTTGGTGCAGCTGCCTTCATCCCAGCACCCAGCTCACTGAGTTGATTCGAACCCCTTGAACACTGGGGACTGTGTCCGTGTCCGTGTCCCCCTCCAAAGATCAGCCTTCTGGTGCTGTGGCCTTTTTGTTGGAGACCTGAATCTGTCTGTGGGTCAGCTGGTCCTCCCCTTTTCATGGAGGAAAGTCAAACCCTGCTGGCTTGGGGAACACCCCCGACCAACTAGCATCAAGCTCCCAGTGGAAACAGCTTCCTCCCCCAACCTTGAGCCCGGTGTAGATAAGGAACAATCAGCGGCTTGATCAGTCTGGAATCCCTGTATAGTTCATGAGCCTTCATTCTTATTGTTGTTAATCTAACTGCAAAGAGCCAATGCCCGGTGACTTTCACTCACTAACCTCCCTCCGACCACTGCCTGTTGGGAGATGGTTTCTGCCGTTTAATCCTTGCTGATGCTGCTTTGTGGTCCCAACCACCTGGCCCCTGCATGCCCTAGGGGGCTGGCATACCCGCACGCATTTAATTACATTTCATGACCTGTCATGCTCAGGGCACTACGGTGCTGTTTATAGCTCCTTCCTGGGCAGAGCATGGGAGTGCATGTGTGTTTGTGGATACACTTTTGTCTCTCTGATTTAATATATAATCCCACAGATCATGTCATTAGCCATGGCCTAGAGTCAATGGGAGGAGATTGGAGCCCCTGGCTCAGGTCTCGTTGTACTAAATGACGGGATGAAAATGGTGTGCTCCCGGCCCATGGGTGCTCGCTGCCCCCTTGGGGCGATGAGTGGATGCTTGGGCTGCCCAGGTTTGTACTCAATCCCAGGCTCTTTTCGAGTGAAAAATCTGTTCTCTGGTTCTTCTTTGCTCCCTCACCCTAGAAACGCCTCGGGCTCTGTCTGTGCGACTGAGTGTGACCAGTTAGTGACACAGTCGGCTCAGAACACGTTTACTGCCCTGTCGGTAGCCACTGGCAGCTGAGTCTTATCTCGTTTGGAACACGATTCACTTTCTGTAATGGCTTTGGCTGGGGTTGCTTCCTCCTGACTCTTCCAGTGCATCCCAGCGTGCATTGCTCCATGTGCTTCTGGTGTCGGTCTGTGCTCACGTTTGCTGGGCACTCAGTCCTCTGCTGAGGCATGATAGCTGGGGTAGCTGCCCAGATTTTCCCAGAATTCTCTGGGGCAAACACTTAGGCAGTATGGCTGGTGAGGATGCCCAAACTGCATGGAAAAAGCTGCTGCCAGGGTGCCACTCAGCCATGCTTGTCGTAACTCACTCAGATTAAGATGTTGCAAATTGGCTACCAAAATATGTCTGTGCATGTAGCCAGTCCCTTGGGCATTTGCAGGGCACCGATCCCCTATGGTATCTGGCACCATGTGTGTGAGGCTGATGCCAAGCGCCGAACTGGCCAATGACTGGCTGGCTGGAATGGCCAGTCGTTGCAGAAGGTCCCATCTCATCCAAATGCTCAGCCCCAGATGTTGAGGCAGTCTTGGTCTGAGGGACTAAACATCGGTCCCCATTTGATGTTAGAGAGGCTCCTGTTTCTCCTCCTTAAGGGTGCATTTGAAAAGTTCTTTGTGGCTTTGAAGATCTTCCTTGGTGTCTCCAAGTTATGGGAGCTGCAGGCTCTCCCTGTACAGTCAGTCGTTCTGGCTCTTCTGTTTGTCAGGAAGGGGCCCAGCCTGGGAGACTGCTAAGCACATTCAGCTCCTGTGGGTGGAGATGCAGGAAGGACTCCGGACCACCCAGGGCCGTGTCCAAAGTATATTCTAGGCATGTCTCCAATGGAGAGGGACCTGCTGAAATGTCACTGTCTGAAACCTATCACCAGCCTGTAGTTGTGTATCGTACCGGTGAGCGATGGCATCGGTGCATCATCTAACATCTCCCCTTCCTTCCCCAGATTGCACCAACGAGCAGTTCAGATGTAATAACGGCTGGTGCAAGCCACGCTTCTGGCTCTGCGACGGTGTGAACGATTGCGGGGACAACAGCGATGAGCTGCAGTGCAGTAAGTGACTCGTCCATTGCTTCGCCCCACGCTGAGACCTGGCCGTTAAGTCACAGTGTTGAAGGCCAGAAGACACCACCAGAACATCTGGGCTGACCTCCTGTATAGTCCAGGCCACTAACACCCCCCCCCCCCAGTCAACAACCACAATCACCCCTCAGGAGAATAAACTAATGTGTGCTGCAGACAGAGAACAGGAGAGACTGAGACCTGACAATGCGTGAAAAACACTGGTGGGAAAAGTGCTAGAGCTGATGAGGTGTGAGCTAGATCTGACTCTAGCTGCAATTGAGGTGACTGTGTGTGTTTAGTTTGAACTGGTTTTAACAGAGAGGGAGGATCAGCTTTACCTGCAAATAAATAAATAAAATAAATATAAAATTAGGGTGACAGGAACTAGATTAATATTTGCACTTTTTTCCCACAGAAAAGCAACTGTTTTATAATAACTTATTTAGATTTCAGAAAAAAGTTTCCTATCCCATGTTCTGGGTGCCCTAACATCATTAATCCATACAATACATGCAATTAAATTAAATGCCGGCCGTATTAAAATCAGTTCTGCAGGAACTCTGCTGCCAGCCAGCTACTAACCTCCTGTGTGATCTAGGAAGTGCACCTCAACCAGACCCTTTCAAAGCAGGTTTCTTTTGCAGAGCACCTAGAAAGTTGCCAAATTCAGGCTATTTGGGACAAAGTAGCGGTACTGTAAGGGGATGTGTAAGGAATAACTAGGCTTGGATTTTTGTAAATGTCAATTTCATCATACACTCAAAACTGAGGAACAACTATTTCCATCGATTGACGATCAAAACTGACAGGCAAAATAAGAAAATGGCTGCTTGAGAACGTATTAGAGTTTTGGTTCAAGGACGTTTTACTTTGCATAATTGGACAGGTGGTGTTGACAATTTGTGTTCTTTTATAAAGCTGTAACTTTCTGAATCTCAAAGTCTGGTGTTCAATAACTATATTCCCTGACTCCAGCCCCAGTTTCCAGCCACTCAAAATTGAAATCAATAAAAATTTGGGGCGGGGGAAATGCTTAAACAAGTAATTTTGCACACCTGTGAAAATTTAACTTGCTAGCTCAAAAAAAAAAAAAGCTTAAAAATCAAAATCAATATTACCCATCGAAATGACAAATCAATAAAAATGGGAATTCTGCCAAGCGTAGGAATAACATCAGTGTTTTGTGGAAAAGGGGAGAAAGAAAAGAGCAGATTCATAGGAGGAGATGGAGAAAGAAACAGAAAGGAAATAGAACATGAGTGTCGGGTTAAAGGTAAGAGGTGCTAGTCTAAGCTAGAGAACCACAGGGTCCGTCTGCGTCCTGCAGCCTCCGTAAGGAATCTCCTTTATATCCCTGAAAGCATGGTCCTGTCTCCTCCATCAGGCGGGTCGCTTAAAGCTGGATCTTTGGCACTTTGTTCCCTTTTTGCCCGTTTCTGAGCAGCGGCTGCTTCCTCTCTCTCCCAGAATGCCCAGATAAGAACTTCAAGTGCAGCAATGGGAAATGCATCCCTGAAACCCAGAAATGTGACGGCAAGGACGACTGCGGGGACGGGAGCGACGAGGGCACCTGCAGCAAAGGTGAGGACAGGCTGGGGAGGAGAGTCTTGAAATGGGCACAGTTACTAGCGAGACCCACATGAGCTCCTGCAGGCCCCCAGCAAGGGGCCACGAACAGGGCTTCCATTGGCGGGAAATCTGTGGAACCACGACCTCGTGCCAAGAAGGGGATCTCGAAGCCATGACTCAGGGACACAGGTGGGATTCCCGTGGGAGCTGCATGTCACTGGTGTTGCATGTACCAGCATAACCATGTAGCTGATAATGAGCCGAGAGGCTCATATTGTTCTCACACCCTTCTGGGAAGGAGCCTAAAAGGCTGTCCCAGACAACATTCCTCCCGGCCTCAGCGTCCTTTCTAGGAGCTCGTGCCTGGGGGGTTCCCCAGCACGGTGCCATCTGGGGCTAACGCTTCTCCCTTTGGCCTGCCTGCAGTGGCGTCTGTTGCCTGCAAGGATTACACCTACAAGTGCCGCAACAGCGTGTGCCTGAGCAAGACCAACCCGGAGTGCGATGGGACGAAGGACTGTGCTGATAACTCGGACGAGGAGAGCTGTGGTGGGTGGTTCCCCTTCTCGGTGCTGGTGTGGTGGCTGGCACGCCCGTAAATCAGGGCTTAGATCTTGAGACCTGCTAATTATCTTATGGGGTTGGAAAGGGAGGTTGGGGAGGGGATAGTTTGGGCTCCCGAATGGACATACTGTGCCTTTTGGAACTGATTTGTTTTGCTAGGGAATAGCCAGACTGTCATCAAGAAGTTGAGGTGATGGTTTGATCTCTGTTTTTAAATTTAAAAGTTTATGTAGGACCTACACAAACGCTTTTATTCACACACTGCTGACTCTGCCACTGCAGGTCGCAAACTCTATTCCCACTGCAGTGATAACTGTAATGATCAGTTGCCAGAGCGATTGGTGGCATCAGCACCATTAAATAGATTCCCCAAGGACGGAGCGGGGGTCTGACGAGATTGAGAGCAGGTAACTAACAGGAGTGGTCTCTTTTCTCCGGTCTTTCTCTCACTCTCCCATATCAGACTGTGGGACCCGCTCTTACAGCAAGAAGACCCGGATCGTCGGCGGGCAGGACTCGGAAGTGGGCGAGTGGCCGTGGCAGGTCAGCCTGCACGTGCAAGGCCAAGGGCACATCTGTGGAGCCTCGCTGATATCGCACAAGTGGCTGGTTTCAGCAGCTCACTGCTTCCAAGACCAGGGGACAATCAGGTTGGTGGGTGCGGTGGGATTGGGTCTCTGCTACTCTCTAGGGTTGGGCAGACTTGGTGCCATGTCAGACACGCACGTGGAGGATAGGAATTGCTATAGCAGATCAGACCAGTGGGCTCTCTGGCCTAGTATCCTTCCACCAATGGAGCCCAGTACCAGCTGCTTCAGAGGAAGGCGTAACCAACATATGTATAGGCTTCCCCCTGCCTGTAAGGGAATAACCGAGAATGTTCTCTCTAAAAGGGAGTTTACTCTGATGCACAGGGGATGCCTCTTTCCCTCCCAACAATTCAATGGATGCTTTGAATCCTGTACTGGTCTTGGTCCAAGTAATGGCTCCAACCCCATTGTTATCAGATGGCAGCCTCTATCGACTGCCCCCCGGATCGCTGGGGATGATAAGTGCGCTGGCACTGGTCATGCTCATTAGGTGGGATCCTCGGCTCCTCTCCAGCATCCTGTTGTGGCTGGTAGTTCTTAGCAAGTAGTGGCTCTGCCATTGGACTGCTGGGGGAACCTGCCATGCTTAGAAAAACGGAAGGGTGTGAGTTGATCATCATTTTGCTGGTCACAGCTGTTTAAACTGCGTCTCAGGCTCACCTTCCAGGTGGTTCGCAGTAGGTGCTCTGGTGTCCCGGGAAGCAGCAACTCAAGGATGATCTAGTCCTGCCAAAGGACTGGGAGTCAGGACACCTGGGGTCTATTTCCAGCTCTGCACCTGATTCTGACTGTGGGTGGGACCCTTAATTTCTCTGTGCCCATCTGTGAAATGGGGATAATACCCACCCTTGTGAAGAGCTGAGAGAGGTTTTTGGATGCCCTGGAAGCGTACGGTAGTGGCATTGTGCCATGCATATTCTGGTAGAGAGCTTTGCAGAGAAGCTCCATGTTCCACCAAATAGCCCGGCAGCCACAATGGAGCTCTGAGGGACTCCTGGGAGCCCTATGGAGCTGGTCAGAAAATGGGCACTCTTTCCCCCCATGGCGAAGTTCAATTTCAGTGAAAAAATCAAAATGGGAAGTGGTGCCTCATGGGAGCTGTAAATTGTCTGCCTTTATGCGCCTATCCCTTCTAGGCTGGGTTCCGTGGTCAGACTAGATCTCTCATTCTGCACCCCTCATAATAGGGGCAGGTCGTTGCATCATGGGAATCAGTGACTGTAGTGCATCATGGGAGATGTAGTCTATCTGGGGCATCCAAACCATAGAGGAGAATTGGGGCATGAGGTACCTGAACTACTGCTCACATGAGGCTTCGTGACAGGCTAGCCCAAAGAGTCCTAATTCAGTTTTCAGGCATTTGTTTGTTTGACCAGAAACCAGACGTTTCCGTGGAAAACGAACACTATTTTATGGAAATACAGTTAGTTGACAACCCAATTTTGTTTAAAAAAAAAAAATTTGCTGGTAAACCTTCTCCCAGTCCAAACCCTGCCCTAGAGCCATCCCCGGTTTTGCCCCACGTCACCCTGTGGCATGTCTCTGTGCAGGTACTCGGACCCCAAGCTGTGGACGGCCTTTCTAGGGCTTCATGACCAGAGTAAACGGAATGACAAGATGGTGCAAGAGCGGAGCATCAAGAGCATCATCTCCAACACCCAATTCAACGACTTCACCTACGACTACGACATCGCTGTGCTGGAGCTGCAGAATCCTGTCACCTTCACCACCTCTGTCCAGCCTGTCTGCCTACCCGATGCCACCCATGACTTCCCTTCTGGCAAGGAAATCTGGGTGACTGGATGGGGGGCCACCTCGGAAGGAGGTGAGGGGGTCACCTGGGAAGGGGTGAGGGAGGTAGGGTTGGATGGCTGTAGTTGTTCTGGATGCACCGGATGCCACTTGGCTGATCAGTGCGTAGACCGAGTGGGGAGGGGAAGAGCCTACAAGGTCTTGGTAGGTCTTTCCTCATTGGAAACTCATTTAACCCACAGGCCGCCATTGTGGGGGCCCTGTGCCGAGAATGAAGGCATGTTTCCAGCAGCTGAGAGGGAGGATGTTTTGGGACTGTCTGGAGTGAGTCCAGAGTCTGCTGCCAGATTTTTCCCCTCAGCCTGTGCCACACACGCTGCCCCCAGCCCCTGTAGCTGGTTTTGGATCCTCTTGCTGGGAGAAAGTGGGCTCCAGTGGTGGGGAGAGGTCGGGGTGCGGCTGGTGGTCAGTAGTGGGATTGAATCTGACAGGAAGGGAGGTGTGTCTGGGGTGCAGCTGGGTTCTGATGGCTGGAGTTTGGGACGGGGTGTGCAAGGTGGGGGGGGGGCCTCGCTTTGGGGGAGGGTGTGAAGGGAGAAGGGAGCATGTTGGTGAGGAGAGCACTTGTCCACTCGTAACCCTCAGGGCACTGAGGATTAGGAACTGGAGCATGTGCTCCCCACCCCAGACTCTATGCACGGAGGGGACTCCCATCTCTGGTCCTTATAGGTGCTGGTGCCACCATCCTGCAGAAGGCGACGATTCGGGTGATTAACCAGACCATGTGCAACACACTGCTGACCAACCAGATAACACCACGCATGATGTGTGTGGGGGTCCTGACGGGGGGTATCGATGCCTGCCAGGTAGGAGCCTCTGGGTTTGGAAGGGATTTGACCAGATTGTGCTGAAACCCCGGGAAGTGGGGGTAGCCCTTTCTTAGCAAGCTGGGTCCAACATGGTGGCTTACTTTGTACATCTGTCAGCGCTTGTGCATTCTGGATACTTAGGCAGTCTCTCTCCTAGGGGAGATTTTATTTCCTTAGTGTTAATCAATGGGAATCGCTGATGTTTTCCTTTAACACCCCGTCCTTTGGAGGGGAGGTGTGTGCGGGAGGCGTTATTTGGCTCTGGATCCAGATTTCAAAGCATGGGTCACCACCATTTGCTTGTTGGTTTTCATCCGGCCCTGGCTCGCTAGTGCCGGGAAGCTGTTGCTATCGGATAGCTGTTTGCCTGACTCCTCTGGCCTACCTGCCCAGAGCCTCCGTCTCCACCCGCATTGCTGGTGGTCTCCTGAAGAGAGGCCAAGGACTCTCCTGCCTCAGCCAAGGGTCAAGATCAGGGCCGAGAGGGCGCTTAGTGCTGCTGCCTGCATAACAGATTGCCAAGACTCTTCTTTTCACCAGCGTGAAATTTGCTGGAAGACGGGACTCCCGTTCCCCAAGTACCGTCAAGGTCCCAAAGGGAGGGGAGAAGCTCAAAGAGAAAATTATTGCAAACATCAAGGAGCTTCAGACACTCTTACCTCCTGCAAGGTCTTTTTAGGTGAAAAAAACAAACCACCTAGGAAATTCCCATGTGAAAACTTCATCAACCTACAGTGAGGGTCAATCACCCTCATATCTCCTACCCCACCTCTAAACACACTCGTGGAAATGACCAGCGGACGTAACTTCTAGAAACATTCCACGTCCCTTACAAATTCCTTCATTTGCTTAATAACTGTCTGTGGGCAGGGGCACGTTTTTGTGCTCTAAATGGAGGAAGAGCCCGAAGTGGGAGGGGATTAGCCTGGTTTAACCTGCGGTTCTGTTTCCATGCAGGGGGACTCGGGTGGGCCGTTGGTTAGCGTGGAGAACAACAACAAGCTGTTTCTGGCTGGTGTGGTCAGCTGGGGAGACGGCTGCGCCCAGCGGAACAAGCCAGGAGTCTACACTCGGGTCTCCAAGCTGCGGGACTGGATCAAGCAGCACACCGGGATCTAGGAGGGCTCCAGCGAGGGGCTCTCGATCCGGATGGACACGCAGGGCAGGCGGTGCCTCTCGCGTTCGGCTCTGGGTCTCTTTCAAGCCGGTGGTCGAAGACACTCCCAGCTGATGTGAAGGGAATCGTGTGTGTATGTGTGTGTCGTTGCCTCCCCTCCCCCATGGGACTGGACCAGCAGGACGCCTGGCCTGTTTGAAGGCATGGGGGGAAGGAGTGGGCAGCTCGGATCCTTCCCCGTATTCCCTCCCTTCCTCCTTCAGGGAGCTGCCCCTAATGTGAACTTAACCCCTACCTCTGGTGAGCAGGAACCTCCAAAGGGAGGGTGTAAGAATTCCACCTCTCCTGCCATCTCACCTCAACAAGAACTGTGACGGGCGGACGTTCTGGAGAGAGCGGGGAGCTCACCCTAATCCAAAGGGACAGGACTGCAGCAGCCACCAGGAGGTGCTGCACCAAGGAGACGCTTGTCCATATGTAAAGTGGGGCTGTGTAATTGTGCGCGTGTGTTTCCAGAACTGCCCAGTGTCTGGCAGGTGATGGCAGAGCTGTTTGTTTTATTTTATTTTGATGAATCCTTTGTTTCTCACCCTGAAATTGATATGCTCGTGAGATGGAAATTCCTTGTGTTCCAATCTTCCACCTGCTCCTTCCGGCCTGTTGTGTCCAGACACCCGCTTAGACGGCGCGGGAGGGATATGCAGCTTGAGCCCTCACTAAACTCCCGTTCAACCCCCACTCTCTGGTCCTAGCAGCCACCTAGGTCCGGTTCAGATGGACTTTTAGATACTCGTTTTTTTAACCGTGTTTTTGGTTGTTTTCGGAGCAGGTTTAATTGTGAGGCGCTCCAATCCCACCGGCAATGCTGCATGGGGCAGGTTGGACATCTGTATTGGTTGCCTACCATTGAATGACCCCTGCAAAAACTCCTCTCGGTGACTCCAATAAAACACTTTTATACAAGAGGTTTAATATCGAGAGGTAAAATCTCCCCTGATCTGTCAATGATCTCAAAGCTGACCCTGCTTGCTGAGCACTAGGCTTGTGAACCCTGTGTACTAAGGGATCTATAACATGGAGGGATGGAGCTACAGAGCCTGCATCTCCTTGTGAGAGGGGGTCGTGCCTAAATTTAAACACAGAGCTGCTCAGATCCATGCAGGGCACTGCCTTCTGGGTCCTGAGGTCTCTCGGCGAGGTTCGTCACACAGATCCACAAGGAAATGCACTGTAGCCTCTGTTGAGGGGTATCTGGGGGTCACATTGCAGAATTCCAGATAAGCCAGTTGCTACTGAGTTGCAGGGTGAACTTTGCCCGCCCCCCCCACCTCCCGTCTGCCTGTTTTTTACAAGAATGGTTTAAATGTATCCACTGGAGAGCGTGTGTGTGTGTGTGCGCGCGTGTGATCTATCTTCTGACCTGTTTACGGTCAGATTGGCATTGCCACAATGTGCCTTAACTGTAAGAAGTGAAGTGTGACCTCGTTAGCTGTCTGTGAAACCCACCTGACTGTGGGACGTGAGCGCCTCAGTCCTTTAGCTGGTTCTTTAGTCCTTGCGGGAGGCCGAAGCCTCAGGTGCCATATGAGAACGTGGAGACAAAGGGTCACACGCTGGTTGCTCTTCACGGTACCCCAAACAAGGCCCTCAGGGAGTGCGTTGAGATCCTGAGCACGGGGCCGACCCTGTAGCTCTTATATGGACCGGTGGGAAGACTCTGTAATGCCTTTAGGCAGGACGTACGCAGAGCATGGACTGGGCGCCCTAATAGGAGACTTTTGGCTGCCTGGGAACATGACTGCAAGCCCTGCTCTGTGTGTGTAGTGGTGGTATAATAGAAGCTATTTTGTGGTTGTCTAGCATTGCTATGGGGACAAGGTGGGAGTAGAGACCTGTAGGTACCTGTGAATGGCCCCTCTAGGAATCTTTGCTACTTCCCTCTTCCTGCCAGTGCTGAGCCCTGATCCTGGAATTGCTGGCACCTGGCTCATTGCAGGATCAGGCAGCAATCTGCCAGGAGAGAGGGGAGCCGGTAAGCGTGTAAAACCATTTTCTCATATGAACAGCTTGCCGCAGCCCTAAAAGAGAGTGTTGCCGTTTTAGGAAATGTCTCTGCCTGCCCCTGGTCCTTGATGCACGCCGGGCTGGGGTAAGGGGAGGGGACGGACGCTTGATGGCTTTTTAATCTTTTATTTTTTTTAAAAGGAATGTTGCAAAATGATTTCACATGTGCTGATTTTTGATCTGGTTTTCTTCTGTATATATTGCTCCCTACTGTAGTGTTGTACATATGTCAGAGTGAAGGAAGCAGGCCTTTCCTGCTCAGTTTAACCTCCTTCCGCACTTCAATGTTGTAAAGTCACTTTTGTAAAGATCTGAATGAAATGGAGAGGCTTGGAGAAAATCTGTATTAAACTGGGGATTTTTGTATTACTCTGAACATTTCGTTCTTTATTGCTGCACCCAGAGGGCTTGGGGCACTTTGTAAACCTCGCTGATCTGATCTCAAGGTCCTCTGTGAGGCAGGGATTGTTGTGCCTATTTCACAGCTGGGGAAACTGAGGTGCAGAAAGGTGACTTGACCCAAGTTGCAGTGGGGAAGGTCTAGGTTGGATATTAGGAAATACTATTTCACTAGGAGGGCGGTGAAGCACTGGAATGCGTTACCTAGGGAGGTGGAGGAATCTCCATCCTTAGAGGTTTTTAAGGCCTGGCTTGACAAAGCCCTCGATGGGATGATTTAATTGGGGATTAGTCCTGCTTTTTGAGCAGGGGATTGGACTAGATGACCTCCTGAGGTCTCTTATAACCCTAATATTCTATGATTGTGCAGGAAATGGGTGACAGGTTACCAGATTTGGTCTGAAATTCTGACAATGACAAGGCTGCAGAGAGGAAGCATGATCCAGTGCTTAGGGCGCGGACTGGAGGCCTGGGTTAAAGTCCCTGCTCTGCCACAGATTTCCTCTGAGACCTTGGGCAAGTCACTTAATCACTCTGTGCCTCAGTTTCCCATCTGTAAAATGGGGTAGCCCTGTCCTACCTCACAGAGTGTTGTGAGGGTCAATCCGTTACCCATCATGTGGTGCTCGGATACTCTAGGGAGGGGGGCCAGGTACGTATATCAACTAAAAGCTTGTGGATCGCTCCAGAGGATACCAACAGCCAGCCAACCTTGTTGCAGCACCCCCCTGGGCTGAGCTACAGAAGAAAGCTGAGTGCAGCGGATGACAGCTGAGCTACAGCAGGGTGAGTAACCCTATGAATCTCTATCTGGTATCGGCCTCTGTTCTCCGTGCAGGGAAGTGTGATGGCAATGCTCTCAGAGAGCGGGGTTTTCACTTTCCCAAATCTGCCCGTCATGAGGAATTGAAACAACCCAGCGGCTTGCCGTCCACCTTGGTACGCGCTGCTCCCTGGGAGCTGCCTCCATGGCAGTGGCTTGAGATCCCTGCTCGAGCCACACCTCTGATCATGGGCCTGGGGAGCGGAGGGAGGGTTAGCTAGTGATCTCTTGGGCTGTAGGAGCATCCTGAGCAGAGCTGGCCAGAAAGTCAAATGTTGACGTTAGTGCTGCTCAAACCTGGGCTTCGGCCCATTGTGGGGATGGCACAAACCATAAAACTTGACTCCAGCCCTGGGCTTTGACTGGCTGCCCAGTGTGCTCACGTACCTATTAGCCCTGTGATCGCCGGACGGCGGGTTGCTCTGTAGGAAAGAGCCTTAGCTTGCTGCACGTGACATGGGCCTTGCCACAGGCTGGCGCGGTCACCGATGGCAGCGTAAGGGATGTAGCGGGAAGGCTCCGTGATGTGAACTGGCTGTTTGAAGGGGATGCCTGGAATTCTGCACTCAGGGCCCCTGCCCATTGGCACGGAATGGGCTGGTGCAGAAAAAGGATCTCCTGGAAGGGCCTTGATTTGTGACTGGAACAAATTGGATGCAGGTTGTCGGGGCGCTGCCCCTTGATTCCCATGCACCAGGCCAATCCTATACCCTAACCCCAGCCTCCTTCCTCCCTGCAGGACTTGACGGGTCTGGATCCTCATTCCTGGATGGGACCATGGGATTGCTCGTCAGACTCTCAGCTCAGGTAAGTGGAACCCACCTCCTATCTCCTGTGGGGGGCTCAGGCCCCGGAGGCTCCCTCCTGGTTGGAATGTGTTTGGCTTGCACCAAAGGGAGGCTGGATGGCTACGTGGCAGTGGAGGGCATTATTGGTATTCCAGTAACAGCCACAGGCCCCAGCCAAAGTCAGGGCTCTATTGTACTCAACCCTCTACAAACCCAGTAAGAGAGACTCTGCCCCAGGTAGCATCCAGTCCAAATAGACAAGAAAGAGGGTGGGAAACGGGGCACCCAAAGGTGGAAATAGAACCCACGTTTCCTGACTGTGGTGCCAATGCTCCATCAACTAGACCACGTTCTCCTGCCCTTAGTCTGAATGACTCTTCCTCAGCTGTACTCACCCTGCAGTTCAGTTTCTGGGGCTCTCTGGGCTTGGGGTGGGTGGATGTGCTTTTTGTTGCTCCCCCTCCCTAGCTAGTGCTTCCTGTGGGTTTCCTTGCTGGGTCCTTCCAAGTATCCAGTTGTGGGAACTTCCTTGCTCGCCAGCCAGGACTGAGCATGGGGGAAACGAATGCCTTGTTTGTCAGCAGTGCGCTCTGTGGAGGTGACACACACAAGAAGGGAGGATAGAGTGTCTCTGGGCTTGTCTGTGTGCGGAAGTTACTCCAGAATAAGGCAGGGTGTGAATTTAATATGCTGTAGCTATCTTGGAGTAAGAAGTTCCACATGGAGAGCTATTCCAGAATAGCAATAGTAGAATCCTTATCCTGGAATAACTCTGCTGGCCAATTTCCCCATGTAGACAAGCCCTTAGAGTTTACCAGCATAAGCTTTGCTGTAATGAAGCACTGTGACATTAGGTGGCAGTGCAACCCACAACCAATTTAGGATGGATTATAGCTCAAAACTCTGGTAGTGGGATGGGAAAGGCTGATTAGACCCAATCTGTTTGCTCTGCCACGGCAGAACGTGGTCCACAAACAGAAGAGCCGTTGTGCTATTTGGCTGCGAGCTGTCAGCCTCCACCCCAAACCCTGCTTTGCCTCCAGCATTTATAAGGGTATTGAAAGGGGAGGTCGCACTCAGAGGCTTGCTGTTTGAAAGAGGTCACCAGTGTAAAAAAAAAGTTCACAAACCACTGCCCTAGAGGAAACTGGAGGCCTTGTATTTCCTGTGACTTCTGAGAAGCCCCAGCAGCCTCTTGGAATTGATTGGATATAAGGTAGTGTCTAAATTGGAGCTGGCAGCTTTGGGCCTGATCCTTCTCTTGCGTACACCAGTAGTTACTCCAAGGGTACCCCGGCTTTATCTCAGTAAGAGGCAGTGTTGGCCCCTCCTGTTTCAAACATATTCAAACACACAGCCCCTCCCCAGCCCCCTCCCTCCCTATGAGGCAGTAACATGGCTCAAGAGGCTGCTGGGAGCCTGAAATACAACTGCACTGGCTGAAATCTGAGTGGATAGAGGCGGTTTGGGCCAGGAGGAATTGCATCTTCTTTCTTTGAGTAAAGAACTCTAGAAAGAGATACCTGAGCTTTTCCCCTCTTACCTTCACAGTGGCATCACTTCCAGCCATTGTCATCAACATCGGCCTGGCTCTGCCGCCTGGACCCAGACCCAGCACTATTGAGGAAGATACGGACCAACTAAGGAGCCTTCTTGCCGAGTAGGTTAAAGCTGAATTGTGTTAACGGGCATTCAATCACCTCTGGGTACAGGCAGCAATAGAATGGGTGACTACATGAGATGGTGATTTTTTTTTGCCTCTGGCTGGTTCAAGTCCAGCCCATGCTGGAAGAGATGCAAAGTTGCTACCAGCTGACAGTTGTTGGCTAGCCTACAAAATGAGTTGGAGGGTTTACATTACAGATTCCACTGGAAGACTAAACCAGTGTTTGAGAAAAATCTGTGTGTCAAAATTGGGGGAAAAAAAAATCAGTTTGAGAGTTTTTTATATTTCAGGTTATAAAAAAAGAATGATGTATTAAAATGAGTGTGGTCCTGCATGACCATGGAGAAGGAACTTTCACTCCTAGCAGAAAAGGGAGCTCAAGCCAGGTCATGCTTCACAGCTCTGCTCTGTCTGTTGCAGAAACCGAATGTTTCTTTCTAGGGCTGGTACCTTTCACCAGCATGAACCTATTTTGAGCAGTTTTAAACACGCAGAAGAGATTAAACACACTAAAAAGTAGAGCCACTGCCCTTTAGTATTGGAAGCATTTATTTACATTTTTGTAAACTTTTAGAAACATTGGAATAAGCTGTTTACAGATAAGCCCTCTCTTTTAAACCGTATACAAGCCCCGTGTAAAATCCATTCTCTCAATCTTTGCTCCCTGTGCTTCTGAACTCTTCCATCAGCTCTTGTGAAGGGCAAGGTGCCGTGCTTAACAGACACAGTGAAATCTACTCCGAAGAATTTAAAGTAGTTCAAGGTTTCCTATCTGCCTTGGAGCTCCCCTGCCACTTTCTGGCCTTTTATGATCCATTCCCTCTCTTTTGCTTTGGGGGTGGTGGGCAAAAAGCCACCCGTAGCAGCAACTATGAAACTCATCATACACAGCAGTGGTGTCACAGCCAGAGTAAACCCATCTTTCAGTTACATTTATAACAAGAGTTGATCCAAAACTTTCACAGAGAAGTGATTACATTAATTAGCCCTGAACAGCTCTCGGTAATCTACTACAATCATCTCCTCCCAGAGCTAGTGCGAAAACAGCAGTGGTCTCAGCTACCAGGCACTTAGTAACCTAACAAGCTGTGTGCTTTAAACAGGACAGGTGCTAGCTGGAGCCAGTGAAGGTGGGAGACTGGGGATGAATGTGGCCCCCAGGCATCATTGCTAGAGCCAACACTTATCTTTTTATCTAAGCCTGAAAAAATGTGAGGGGAGGAGACTGGAAGAGGGGAGGTGGTGCCAGCTTGAGGCAGGAGGGGGGGCAGTGCCCCTGGCTCTCCATATCCCCACCCCTGCTCCTCCTAAATTCTGACCCCACTTCCTCCCCGGCCCTGCCTCCTGGTCAGGCTGGGGCTGCTTCTCAGCTCCCTGCTGCCCTTCAACTGCTCACAGCCAGTAACAGCCACCATGCTGGGGGACCTGGCTCTGAGGCCAAGAGAACCTTGAGGAGCAGGGACCAGGAACCCAGGCCAGAACAGGCAGCTGTGGGGAGTCCCAACCCCTCCACCTGCCCTGCACAGTGCCTCCCAATGGGTGGAGATGCAGGGTCAGGAGCTGCTCTCAGCCCCCCGTGGCTGCTGATGGTGGCACTGCCTTCAGAGCTGGGCACCCAGCCAGCAGCCACTATGGGGTGCAATAGTTCCTGCAAGCTTCCCCCCTGCAGTGCAGCCCCTGCTCCCACGTGGTGCTTTAGTTAAGAACCTCGGCATTAGCAGCAAGTCTGTCTGTGTGGCCTGGAAAGATTTCAGTGTCTTTTTCTTGATTTCTTTCCAGTCTAGTGAGAAAGGAGTTAGTGCTATGAGAACTATACCCAAGTGGCTGCGGTAAAGGCTGAGAGAGAGGGAATCCCAATTCAATATCTGCAGCTGTCAGCTTGATGATGATCTTGGGGGCATAAAACCTGCAAACATACTTATGGCAGCACCAGCTGTAGAGGAAGCTTACTGGCTACCAGCAGAATAAAGAAGAGCGAGAACCTAAAGAGAGCAGAATTCAAAGACAGATTTTTGCAGTGGTGGTTTCATCTCCCCAAGCCTGGGGGGCAGCACCCTGGCCTCAGCCTGAATGATAGAATGAGGGAAACTGGGTGGGTTGTGCTGCACTGAGCAGCTGAACTCTCTGGATCATAAAGAATATGACCACACCGATGCATGCCAGCCCGATCACCACGGCGAGGATGTTGATGGTTCTTGCGGTGTCAGAGGCGGACTTCGCTCCTGCGATATCTCTGCGTGCTAGGCACTCCTCCACCTGGGGACAGAGGCATGGGCTAATTAGTGACATCTTGTAAACTGCTTTCAGATCTGTATGTCTTGTACCTAATGAACTGACTTCCCCCACAACAGGCAAAATAAGATCTGTCTGGCACGCAGGTAAAAGAGAAACAGGACCAGATTCTGCTTGGTTATAAATCTAAAGTCGCTCCACAGATTTCACTGGAGTTACTTTGGATTTACACCAGCAAAAATGAGTGCAGAAACTGGCAGAGTTCAAAAGCAGCCCCTTATTCTTAGATGTCAGTTTTTGGGCACTCAACTTGAAACCCCCTTTTGGCTTCAGCGGTGCTGAGTACGTAAGAGCTGTTGGGTGCTCTCTGCACCCCTAAAACTAGTCCCTAAGGTATCAAGCTGGGCAGACAATCAGGGGCTGTTCCTGAACATTTAGGCTTGACTGACTTGTCAAGGCCATGCAGCAGTCTGCTGCTCTCCTGCCTGGAGACAGAGGTGCTTCATGCTTGGGTAGGTCAGCTCTCCCTCCTGGGGTGGGGTGATCTAAGTATCAGAGTGTGGGGCGAAATTAAGGTTAAATGACTTAAAGGGAAAAGATTTGTGTTACAACTACATTCTATCAGGGGATCAAAAGTCTTAACCTCTCAAAGATACTGAGTTCATCTAGCCCAGTGGTTCTCAACCCGGGTACATGTAACCCTGGAGGTACACTGAAGTCTTCCAGGGGTTACATCAACCCATCTAGATAGTTGCCTAGTTTTACACTAGGCTACATAAAAACCACAATCAAAGTCAGTACAAACTACAATTTCATACAGACAGTGACTTGTTTATTCTGCTCACAAATCTATTTGCAACAGAGTTCTGCTGAAATAAGCCAGCGGTCACCAGAACAGCCAGGTTGAGCAACAACTTTGATGAATGAACCATTTAACTGAAAGAAACCCCTTATCTGGTCTATGTTATCCTCCCGTACACTAACCTGACTGTTTCCCCGCATACATTTTAATATCTTTTAGTGCTGGTGAGAAGGGTTTGCCAGCCCAGGAAGCAGCCGTGCAAGACTCCAACTCTATTCAGTCAACATGTTTCACCTTTAGAGTGACCCACCCTTCAAACCAGTCCCACACACACAGGAACAAATGAAACTTGTTCAGACCTGTTGAAGTTTCCATGAAACACGGTCAGCCAGTCATACCCCAATCCAGCAAAGCGCAGTAGTGTCACTGAAGTCTCAGTGGCTTCCACAAGGAGTTTATACTCGCGCTTAAGTGCTCTTCTGGATTAGGGTCTTAGCGTGTGTCTACGTTCGGGTTGAAGCCACCAGGGCAACTACACTAATGCAAACCTCGAGCGTATGTGTGTTGCACCGATGCAGTGCACTCTTGTTTCATATTACACAGCGTGTTTACACTAGCTTATATTTGTGCAGCTGAGACCTTAATAGACCTAGCCAAACTCTGGAACAACAAGCAGGGCAGTGAGCTGTAGTGGCCAACCAAGGAGTATTTTTTTAAAAAAAAACTAACTTTGAAAGGGTCACCTTGCATGTAATACACAAACTAAAATGCCCCAGTGTCTATTTACAGATTGTCTCTCTCGTCACTGTATTTTAAGCCCTGTTGCTTCCTGTTTTTGAAAGCTTTATGGGTTAGGCAGAAGCCACTGAACTCAGTGTGGGTTTAGAAAGTTTTTACTGCTCACAATAGATCCGGCATCCATTGGCAGCTGGGAGGAGAACAGAAAAGGCTGTTGGGAAAAAACTGCGCAATGCAGTGAATTCCAAGGAGGGAGCTAGAGAAGATGATTTTAAAATCAGTTTCCCATCCTATTCCCCATCCCTCCATTCTCAGGTCCCAGTTAGTCAGCTCCTGCCAGGATCCTGCCCCACAAGCTGCCTGCCCATCAACTTATGGGGTCAGAATCAGCAATGTCAAATCAGATTTTTCAAACTCAAGCATGTTGAGTGATTGCACCGTGGAAGGCATCAAAGGCCTGGCCTTCCCCTCTAGGCCATTGCTTCAAATCTAGTCTAGGTTAGGAGCAACCACGCATGGTTACTTCGGCTGTGAACAGTCTGCACTTGAAACCAGGAAGGCTTCGAAGCAGAGGAACTGCCAGGTTCCACTCTGAACATCCCCAGGGGTGGGCTCGATCTAGCTTTCCTTTTGTAGTCTGGCTGCCCCTTTTGAATGACTGTTGCCTTAAAATCTAACATCAGAGGCTCCCAAGTAGAAGTGTAACTACTAATGCATCCCACCAGCAGTTATCTGAGTATCACAATATTACTGCACCAGGATTCCCACTGTGAAGGCCTGGGTGATAACCTGGCAGCTGCCAGGTTGACCTGCCTCCCATGAGCGGTGCAACTCCAAGGAGGTGCAGATCACAGAACCGAAACCTCCCAGTAGGCACTATCCCAGGGTGATCAAAGGGAATGTCCCCAATGGCAGCGTAATAGGCTATTGCTGGGGAAACCCTGCTCTGGTCACCATGTAGCCTCTGCTGGGCACCTCTTTGTTTAAGGAGTCAGCAGGGGGCTAGGGGCTCTCCTGCTGTGCATGGGAGTCCTGGTCATGCTGGCATATCCAATGCAAAATAGGAGGTTAGGGTGGATCTCGGGTCATCTTTGTTTTGGAGGGGACTCATTGTGTCCAGAATCCTACTAAAATGATAGGAAGATACAAGAGTTTAATCCAGCTGCTGTGTGCAAGAGGTTATTCTGCCATTTCTTTGCTTTTACAGTCAATCGTCTACTCGCTTTAGCTACTGTTACAGGTAACTGTGATTACAGGGAGTGGGGAGGGGAATTCCCCTTGACTGTCTACAGGCAACTTTCTCTCCTGATTGTGGGTCACACATGGCAATGGAGGGAGGGGGAGTGTTGAGCTGTCACTTGTCTAAATTAGACTTGTAAATATTTCTTATTCTGGACACCAGGCCCCCAGGAATGCACCAAGAAAAGTCAGATGCATCATCAGGCGGGCTTGGAGGCTGTCTGAAACAAGGCTGCACTTGAACTTCGCCACTACTGTGGGTAAGGAAATACAGGACATGATATTGGAGGCAGCCGGCAACCTGCTAATGCCCAAGGAGAAGCTTACGAGATTTCTCACAGCTACATCCCTTAAGAGGAGGCACTTGCCAAGAGGAACAGATTCAGGGATCATCATCTTTGGTGCCCCTATACTAACTACAAGGGTGGAGTTGGACCATCTACCACCTTGACTTGTTCAGTGGGGCTGAGCAGACTTCTAGAACCAGTTGCTGACAGCCACCACACCCACTTCCATGTGTACGTGACCATCTTGAGCTAAGTGAGAAGTCGGACATGCGTTCAAGTCAGGGTGTATTGCTTGCACTGACATGATACAGTCCTGATTTAAGAATCCTGTATGGGAGGCTGCTGCCATTGGCTTGATTCTTAATGTTACCCTCTCACTGTACAATTAAATCAGAGTTGAAAACCAGGGGCTGTGTGAAAGTGTGGCTCTAAAAGGCTTCATATTGCTTAGTTCAGGGCAAGATGACTATACCTGTAAAACAAGGTTGTAAGGTCTATTTACTTTGCAGCCCTGCTGCAGGAAGTCTTTCGCTCTTAGTAATCGGTGTGTCGGGTGTTAATGGGAGAGTTACTGTCTTCACGTAACCCTTAAGCAAATGAAGCACATGGGTCATGAGCTGAGCAACTCACTTAACCAGCTGTGCAAAGTCCCTCAGCAGATGCTCCTAGGTCCTGGCATAGCACTGTCAAGGTGCCGCACGCCTTGCTGTTCTACTGTCAGCGCAGGTAGCGTCCACACTGAAGTGTGACAGAGGTGCCTCAGGGTTTCAAGTGTAGACAAGGCTGCACAGCTAGTCAGTGGGACAAGAAGCTAGTGGGGCTAAGTTCTGAGTCTCACCCCCCCAAAGTAGCCACCTTCACCACAAGGGGGAAGTTTCAGATCAGGAGAATTTGAAAATTCACACAAGTACACTTTAAATTTGGGGAATTCTTTTTTTTGCTATGAGAGTTGAAAGCCTAATAAAGCTTTGTCTAGAGGCACAGTTGTCTGTCAGATGAAATATGATCAATGTGTTGATTCATCTGCTCTTTAACAGGGCATTATTAAAGATCATTGGGCCCAAGAGAGACTTCACACCACTTTACCAGGACAACTTAAAGGCTGGTCAGCCAGCCATCTCTCTAGCCACTCCAATATGAACAAGAGACAAGACAGGCCAATTAAAGTTTTACTAGGCCCAGCTGGGTTCTTCCTTAGGCAGAACTGTCCCTCCCTTATTACTTGAAACCATCATGCTTTTGTTAATGTGTAGCTAGTTACCTGAATAAATTAAGCTAGCACAATTGCTTTGTTGTTAAACCTAGAATAAATGCCCTTTCAGTATCCAGTCACCATTGTGTTACACTTCTGCAAAGGGCTTGAGTAATGTGCTAAACCCAGAACTAAAACTTCCCCAAATCCTAGGGTAGGTTAGAGCTGAACTTTCCAGCTTCTGCCTCTCTCTAGAAAACCCCTATGACAACTTGGGCTCACTTGTTGCTTGGGCAGTGGCTAAAAGTGTAGAGGAGGGTGACTTTGTGCCAAGGTCTTTCAGAGTCAATAGACCAACGGTCTAGTTGAGAAAACCCAACTCAGCAGTATTAAACAGGTGGGAGAATTGCCTTCCTTGCTCCCAACAGACAGTGCATAGCCTGGCATGTTCAAATCCCAGCAGATAAAAGGGTAGGGGGAGACTTCTCTGCAGCTCCCTGGGGTGACCCACCTCAAAGCATGAGATCTGAATGTTTATGTCCGAGTTTGCATAGTTACAAGCATGTGTGTCATAAAATCAGCACTCAGCCCTTAAATGTCCAGCTACAGAACTAAGGTACATCAGTGAAAATGCTATGCCCGCTTTTGTGTTAGTGAGTTAAACTTGGAAGGAGGATTAGATTTGTAATCAGTAAATGGGGATTTCTCTGTCCAAACACAGGGAAAAAAATATTTCCATTGATAATTGGAATTTACAGCTAGTCTATGTGAGAAATGCTGCTTGAAAACTTGAGTTTGATTTAAGGACATTTATTTTGTATATTTGGACATGTGATGTTGACAGTTTATTTCTGAATCAACATCTACTGTCATCGTCCGACTCCACCCTCAGAACTTCCTGCACCTGTGAAAATTTTAAAATCAGGGGAGGGGTAGAAAGCCTTAATCCATAATTTTGGGCAACCCTGACCATTTAAATAGACCAGAAATTGCTTAAATAAACTGGTATATATCCATTTTTTTAAAAATGGAGAATCAAGTTCAACCAAGTCTGTAGACAGAACACAAGTTGATACCACGCCATGCTCTAGAACTGATTTTCTAAATATATTCAGGGCTGTCTGCCTTTTATACTGCCTGGGGCTGTGAGAACTTAGCCATTCAGTTTCTCCATCAAGATAAAGGTTTAGATGAGGTCTGAGAAGCAAGGACAGACCGAGTGCTAAGACAGCCTACTTGGTATGCTAAAGCAGACCTTGCTGCAATATTCTGCATAAATGTAATGGGCCATCATATTGGGTAGAGTAGAAGAAAGCCACATGTAAATTGTAGAGCACCAGGTTAATGCTGATGGCTGCCTATTCCACATAACCGCGCTAGCATTCTCTCTGTCAGAGAGAATTTGATTTCAGCAGCCTGGAATTTTCAGACTCTATAGCTAGATAACTAAACCTGTCACCTACAGTTTGGGGGGGGGGAGGCGTGGTCCATGTCCATTCTCAGGTGAGAAGCCCCTGACAAGCCACTGCTGTGGGAGGTGATGGAGCTGGGATTTCTCCAAGGCTGCTCTTCCAGGACTTTCTTTTGGGGGTTCCCTTGCTTCATATAATTCTCCACCTAGTGGGGATCTTCAGATTTCAGACCCCAGAGCTGCTCTGGCAGCTATAAGGGAAGGGGAGCAATCTCCTCCTCCTTCACTCCCATAGCAGGATGTCTTGGGAGGCTACAAGAGTGGATGAGGAAGGAAGGGGTGATATTCTACCTTTTCTCCAGTTTCCTGGCTGCTGCACTGGGTGCGCTTGCACAGCTCCACTCCTCCCTCAGCTTTTCTGGCTTTTGAGTAGGGGGTGTCTCCTACTCTATCCCTCCTGCAGTCTCCCCTTTTGGGCCCTCCTACCTAATGACTAGACTGATGCTTGTCGCTTTCACCTTGACACAGGCTTCTAAACAGCAGCAGTGAAAACTGACAAGAAGTGGGTTTGTTTTCACTATGGACAGCTTGAGAGAACTCGGAGCTGCAGAGTCCAGAGCCATAAGTCTGCAGACTCAGGATGAAAATACTGCATTGATTCACACATCATTACCAATCAGAAAGCTTCCTGAACAGTAAGAAAGGATAGATTTGTTTTTTTAAAGCTTAGATTCTGCAGAAACTGATCGTCCTTGCCCTCTGATTTTTTCAAAGCCAGCTAAACAGATAAAAAGAACCTGCCTAATGCAAGTGTTGATGGAGAGGTAAGTGGTGGATTAACAGAAGAACAAGCGCTACACCAAGAGGAAGACCAAAAATGTATTGAATTAGAAAGTCAGCAGCAAAAGTTAAACTCATTGGGCCAAATTAGGTCAGGGTGAATTTGGCCCATTTATTCCAGTAAGTGAAAAATCTGTCTGATTGCACAAATGCATTCTGGGTGTGTTGTTCTATCATTAAGAGAGACAGATCTTAAACTATTGGCTTACAGGCTTTTCCAGTAAAACATCCCCTATTCTAAAGCTTTGCAATTTTCATGCTTAGATCTCAAAGTGTGGAACTTTGGCAGGTAAAGCAGCATTGTCCCCACTTTACAGATGACAAAACCGAGGCCAAACAAAAACTTAGGTGCTGCTGCTGCATCTGCCACTGGGTCTCCTGATTCTCAGCCCCATACCTTCTCTGTTGCACCACATGTCCTAGTCATGCAAGGAAATGCTACAGCATTACAAAATCATTATTGAAAATTAAACTAGCATTGATTTGTCAATGAAAATCAAGTCACACAAGGCTTACAATCTCTCAGCTTGTTCCCAAGAGTGCTGAGCACCTGTCACTCCTACTGAAATCAGGGGGAGATGCTGGTATTCAGCAATGTTCTGGATCAATCCCAGACACAGCACTGCAGAAGATATTAGATGTAATAAACACAGGGAAGTAAGTAATTCATTGCCATTAAAAGATACAGGTAATCAAAGATATGGGGAAAAGCAATTGAGCAAGTGGCTTAAATACAGAGCAGAATAGGGAAAGATGTAGATGGCAGCTCTGTGTGGTTTCATTAAGTACAGAATCAGAGCAAGATGCACGATAAGGGAAAATTAAGGTTAACAGGCAGTCTATAATTAAGCGTCTGTACAACAGTGCTAGCAAGTTCTGAAGCTCAGTGAATTCACGGATTCTTAGTTTCACAGTAATGAACTGGGCTGAAACATGAAATTGCAGCCTGTTGCCAGGGACCTGACGTGCTCAGCAGGATCAGAGCCTAGATATGAAACCCAGGAGGGACAGGGCAGATGTCTGTAATGAAGGGGTCATCCTGAATTGAAACTGATCTTTGGTTTGTGCACCACTCCCAGGGGGTTCCTCGCCATTGTAAAAAGATGCCCTGCGGCTGCATGTTCAGCGTATGCAATAGGGATACAACCAAGTCCTTTAAGGAGCACCCATGGTCAATGGGAGAAAACTAGCTGCATTAGGGTGAAGACTTTCCAGTGCCTTAGGGCGCTGCTCAAACCCCACAGCAGTGGGCTGAAATGGATACCATAACTCAGTGGAGATTTGCTCCCTGGGGTGAGGCGCTTACGGAGGGTTTCCTGTCCCAGTAGGGGGTCTCTGAGGGCCAGCCCTTCAGGGGCATATGAAGGGCTATTCAAGCCCTTACCTTCCTCTGAGCCCAATCCTACTGTCTTCGCTCATCTAAATACTTCTGTAGCCCCCATCACCACCCCAGTAACTGACGGGAGGTATTTGCATTTTACAGATGAGGAAGTGCATGACAGATCCTTTAAGTGCTACATTCCCAAAGGGACTTAAAATCCAACAATTAGGCCCCACCGACATGCACAAAATCCCCGCTCAGCTGCTGCTTACTCCTCTAGGAGCCTAGCGGCCCCCGCAGGAGCTGCCTGGAGCCCTTGCTTGTGCCCAAGCCCTGAGGGGATTCTCAAGCGAAGCGTTGCCTTAGCAATCTCGCTTGGGTGGCCTGCTCAGGTAGGTGTGCTGAGCATTCTTCCCCCGCCCCCCCCACACACACACACGACAGCCGGGGGCAAGCAGGGTAGGGATTTTGGGGGCAGGTGTGCATCCCTGGAATACCCAAGTACCCAGGGGCAAATGCCCCAGTCACCAGGCTACTGTGGAACAGTTTCAACCACAGAGATTGAGACACCTACCCCGCAGCCAGGTGGGATGGACATTTTCCTAGGCTCAAGTTTCTGCTCCAGATAAGGTAGCTCTAGGATTTGAAAACAGGACTCCCACATCCCAGGGGAGTGCCCTGCCCCTAGGCTATTGGCTGTATGGGGGTGCATCTGTCTGTCTCCTCCCCCCAAAAAATGGCTGACCTGATTGAGAAGACTAATTCCAGGAGAGAGTTGATGGCTGAGACTCCCCAGTGAGGTTAGACACCTTCCTGCAGCCTGTCAGGTACCTACAGACCCAGATCCATGGGAGTTAGGCGCCTAAGACCCTTTGTGGATTGGGCCGTAAGCCCCACTCCTTTTGTCTGCATCTCACTCCCGGCTGGCCTAGGCAGCTCCCTGTTCAGAGTGCCAGCTTCTGAGAATCCCTTTCTTAGGGGCCTAACTCTCCCCTACAATGCACCTGAAGCCTGGATGCCTAATGTGGGGCTCTGAATTTCACTGGGCACCAGGACACCTTTTTTAAGTCTAGTCTTTAGGGAGTCTGTGGCAGAGCCAGAACTGAACCCAGATCTCCCGAGTCCCAGCCCAGTGCCTTAACAAAGCCACGCTTCCTCATCTAAAGTCCTGAGGGGTTAGATCTGTAGAACGCTGCGTAAAACTCATTGCTGTGCTGCTTGGCAACAGTTTTCTATTTCCTTTGGATCAGTCCACCTTTGCCCAGGTCATTCCTGACGGTCTAAATCATGAGGCAGACAGGAGATCAACAGCAGATTCCACCAGGTACGTGATGGAAGAGGAGAGGGCACGGGGCCTGTGTTTGGCCAGAGATCCTCAATTCAGCCAGTTGCTCAGGGGCTTCACTGTCTAAGCAAATCTCTCACCAAGTCATTAGAGCCTCCACTTCATAGAACACCCCTGATAACAACCTTTGCCAGGCTCTAGCACCTTCCTTCCAAGCTTGTCCACGTGCTGTACACTCAATAGCGGCTTAAGCCTCGTGACGTTCCTCAGGGGTTAGAAAAGGAGCAATGCTTTACAATAGCCCAGAGCGGTGAAATAACTGGCCTGAAATCTTCTCTCCCACCAACAGAAGCAGGTCCAATAAACGATATTCCCTCACCTGCCGTCTCTCTAATTTGCCTATGATTATACTGTCTGAACACCATGCTGGAGGGAGTCCCAGTCTCAGCTCTGAAAACTAGGCCCCCCGCCCCCCTGGCATTAGCATTATGACTTAAGACCTTGAGCGGTGTGGAAATGTGATTGGTTTCCCCCCCGCCCAGGGAAAATAAAGCCACAACAGTGAGTTATTCAGATTCCTTCCTGCTATTCTGCCCCGTTTCCTGTGTAGAAATCACAGAATTACCGGCACGGGTGGGCGAGGTCTCCGCTGCATGACTTGGAGCCTTTCATTAGCTTGTTTGTACACGGTGAGGCAAGAGGTTAGGCTGAGCACGCAGCTGCTGCTGGCACTTGCTATTGCGACACTCGGGAGATTTTGACTTGGCAGAGGAGTCCTGATTTTTAGGGGCCAATGGCCCTTCTTGAAAAGTTTACGTCGCTCGTCAATAAACAGGGCCTGGGGCAGGGGCAATACTTGTTCAGTTTAAAACCAAACTGCTGCAGGAAGTGATTTATCCAGAGGTCTTGCCCCTGCTGTACAACTCCCCCCCCCCCACCCCCAACCCTGGTTCCTAGCACACATTCAACCTATTACAGGTGCCAGTCCACCAAGGTAGGCAGGTTACCATTTTACACACTGCATCACCTAGCTCAGTGGTGCTCAACGCAGAGGTCTTCTGGGGGTTACATCAACTCAGCTAGAGATTTGCCTTGTTTCACAACAGGCTACATAAAAACCACTAGCAAAGTCAGTACAAACTAAAATTTCCTAGACTATGACTTGTTTATAGTGCTCTATAAATGGAACGCTGAGATGTAAATACCAAATGATTTATTTTATAATTACATGTGAAAATGAGAAAGTCAGCAATGGTTCAGTGATAGTGGGCTGGGAGGCTTTTGTATTTTTTAGGTCTAATTTTGTAAGCAATTAGTTTAAGTGAGGTGAAACATGGCCCAAAAGGGTTATTTATCTTGTGTAGTGTGTGTGTGTGTATATAATATTTTTGTTTGAGGTTGACAATGTAACCAAATGGTTCCTGTCTATGCTGTATTGTTTCTTCAGAAATCTTAACATTTAGATGAACTGTAAATATAGTGATATCACTGTATAGCAATCACCTGTGAATGGTGGAAGATGGCAAATGCCTTATGTTAGTTCATTACCAGTGATGCTTAGGAAATAGCTGCCCTTCAAAGTCTTGATGATTGCCTGTTGTTGGTCTAAGGATTCCATACCATCAAGGGAAGGCCTGGAACTGTATAAAGGTGTCTTGGGTTCTGATCCTTTTTTATCAGATCTGCTTGATGCAGGGGAAGCTTGAATCCTAAGTCTGAGCTCTCCAGTCCCACCTGGATCATCCTGAATATGACCATTGAACTATAAGCTATGGGCTAACTCTGAAAGGACTTCTTGAAGCTACAAAGCTCCCCATCTCTACTATAAAACTGATCTCAGAATGGTACTCATGTCTGTATGTCTACTGATCTTTTAACCAATACTCACTTTTCTTTTTTAATAAATTCTAGTTTAGTTAATAAGAATTGGCTGTGTATCTCTGGGGAAGATCTGGAATATTCATTAACCTGGGAGGTAATGTGTCCGATCCTTTGGGATTGGTAGAGCTTTCTTATATGATAAGATTTTCAGTGATCCTCATCATATTTGACTTGGGTGTCTGGGTGGAGTCCTAAGGCTGGGTTGCTGTGTAACCAGTTAAGTATTACAGAACCTGTTTTGAGGCTAGCTTAGTGGATTTAAGTACAGGAATGACCACCAGCTTAGGTGATTGTCTGCCCCATTCTTTGGGGTTCACCCTAATGGAGTGACCTCAGCGTGGCTCCCTGGGACCCTGGTCACAGCAAGACAAAAATCAGACTCCTGAAAGGTGTCTAGTAGTCCGGAAAGGTTGAGAGCCACTGACCTAAACTGTAAGCTTTTTGGGCCCGAGACTCCCCCGCCCCCAGGGTCTGTCCAGCGCTGAGCACAATTAGGCACTACCCTAATACAAACAATTATTAATAATTAGACTCAAGCCAGCTCAGTTGACAGTGCTTAAAAGAGCAGCAGCCCTTCTATCCTGGAATTCCCAGAGTCGATAACAATGGTGCAAATTCTTCAGTGTTATTAATGTCTGGTAATTTTGGCCAGATTTACTGAGCGAGAGAGAGAAAGAACCTACAACAGTGACTGAGCCCATCCAGGTTCCATGATTCAACAGGTCCCAGAGTGGCAGAAGCTGCAGCTGGAGGAGAGAAAACTGCTCCTGCAGGGGGAGGAAGTGGAGCCCAAAAGGGCTTGTTGAACAGGAGCAGCATCGCCAGTGTAGGGAGAAAAAAAGCACAATGAATGGGGAGCATCAGGGTCAGCTCCACGGAAGCACAGCGCCAGCACAACAGCACTTCCAGCGTGAATGGGACCTCATTGCAACAGAGGAGCCAGAGACCTAGTGAACATAATGGCCATACTGGGTCAGACCAAAGGTCCATCTAGCCCAGTATCCTGTCTTGACTGTGACCAATGCCAGGTGCCCCGGCGGGAATGAACAGAACAGGTAATCATCAAGTGATCCATCTCCTGTTGCCCATTCCCAGCTTTTGGCAAACAGACGCTAGGGACACCATCCCTGCCCATCCTGGCTAATAACCATTGATGGACTTATCCTCCTTGAATTTATCTAGTACTTTTTTGAACCCTGTTATAGTCTTTCCCTTAACATCCTCTGGCAAGGAATTCCACAGATTGACTGTGCGTTATGTGAAAAAAATACTTACTTTTATTTGTTTTAAACCTGCTGCCTATTAATTTCATTTGGTGACCCCTAGTTCTTGTGTTATGAAAAGGAGTAAATAACTTACTTTCTCCACACCATCATGATTTTATAGATCTCTATCAGATCTCCCCCCTTAGTTGTCTCTATTCTAACCTGAAAAGTCCCAGTCTTATTAATCCCTCTTCATATGAAAGCTGTCCATACCCCTAATCATTTGTGTTGCCTTTTTCTGTACCTTTTCCCATACATCTTTTTTGAGATGGGGTGATCCCATCTGCATGCAGGATGCAAGGTGTGGGCGTACCATGGATTTATATAGATTCAATATGATTTTCTCTTATCTATCCCTTTCTTAATGATTCCCAACATGGTTTCCTTTTTTGACTGCTGCTGCATATTGGGTGGATGTTTTCAGAGAACTTATCTACAATGACTCAAATCTCTTTCTTGAGTGATAACTAACTTAGACCCCATCATTTTATATGTGTAGTTGGGATTATGTTTTCCAATGTGCATTACTTGGCATTTATCAACACTGAATTTCATCTGCCATTTTGTTGCCCAGTTTTGAGAGATCCCTTTGTAGCTCTTCGCAGTCTGTGTTGGACTCAACTATCTTGAGTAGTTTTGTATCATCTGCAAATTTTGCCACCTCACTGTTTACCCCTTTTCCTAGATCCTTTATGAATATGTTGAATAGGACTGGGCTCTGTACGGATCCCTGTGGGACACTGCTATTTATCTCTCACCTTTCTGAAAACTGACCATTTATTCCTACCTTTTGTTTCCTACCTTTTAACCAGTTACCAACCCATGAGAGGACCTTCCCTCTTATCCCATGACAGAGCCTTTGGTGAGGGACCTTGTCAAAAGCATTCTGAAAAAAAAATCTAAATACACTGTATCCCCCATGCCTACATGCTTGTTCACCCCTCAAAGAATTCTAGTAGATTGGTGAGGCATGATTTCCCTTTACCATGTTGACTCACACCCAACAAATTGTGTTCATCTATGTATCTGACTATTCTTTACTGTAGTTTCAACCAGTTTGCCCAGTACTGATGTTAGGCTTATCAGCCTGTAATTGCCAGGATCACCTCTGGAGCCCTTTTTAAAAATTGGTGATCCAGTAAGTGGGGACAGAACACAGCATGCTGACTCCGCATGGAGAACAGATGCGGACTTGTTGCCCCAGTTTAAGAAGGGGAATACCAATGGCTCTCACCCCCTTCGATGCCATGTAGGCAACTCCCTCTGTGGAACATCTGCCCTGAGCACAAAATGGCTGCCGCTCTCTGCACACCGAAAATGAGCACAGGAGTTTAAAAGAGTGACACAGAAAACAAAAAGCACCACAGGTTCACATCTACCCACCCCACAGAGGAAAAAGGGGATACAAAGTGAAGTCCCATGACTACGCTCTCATACATGCTCCTACAGTAAACTGGGACCCTAAAGCGGCTCATATGGTCAGATTCAAAGAAAATTGTTGATAATTGATATACATTGTTCAGTTTACATGTACAAGACAGGGAAAAGACCTTCTCATCATGGGATGCATCAGAGCACTGTGCTGAGCACCAGGCTGTCGGGTTTCCCCCTGCGGATCGGCTTTGTCTTCCCACTCTCTTACTGGAGGTAAAAAGCCATAGCAGCCTACAGCCAAAGGGCCAGGCCAGTCTCTGAGGATTATGATCAATTTAAAGTGGCCTTGCTCCTTAAATTCCCCAGGCTGATTGGAAAAGATCTTGGGAGGGGTGGGGGCCCTAAAGAATAAGGGGAGGACTTAGAAGGAGATGGCAACTCAGCTGGGGCATTACCTCTGCAACTGGGGCAAAGGCGGGGGGGGGGGGGGTCTCTTCCAGAGAGGAGCTGTATGAAATGGTTGGGTTGGAACAGGCTTAGAATCTGTCCCCCCATGATGTTACAAGCATGGGACCCAGGTGGGGGGGAATATGCAGGTGCAGCTCAGCGAGGGGAAGTGGATAATCTTAAAAAGGGGAAAGGAGGCATCCCCAAGCTGACTCAAAGAGTTAAAACCCCTCCAGTGTCTGGGAACTGGTCACAAGTGAGCAAGCTGCCCAGGTTTCACGTGCCAGAGGGCTGGCCGTGCTGCACGGTTGGCTAACATACTGACCGTCCAGCTGGAGAGCCAGCCTGAGTGGCAAAAGGTCTGGCCTTTACTAGGGTATTCAGCCTTGAAGGGGAGGGGAGTTCCACAGCATGCGTATCGGGCATACAATGTACATGTGTCTGAATTCACTCGGCCATCTGTGCACAAGTTCTCTTCCTCATGGGAACAGAAAAACCCAATCCCCCAATGCAAGTTAAGGGGGAGACATTTTAGGGGTGGAAGGACACTAGCCTGGCTGAGACTCTAGTAGAACCCCCAGGGGTCAAATCACATTAACTGCGGGAAGGGAGACAGACATGGGGGAAGCTTCCAAAGATAGGACCATTTGCAGAGACCCTTAGCCCAGACCCCAGTAGAGATCCCTCAGGACTATCAGGGGCCATTGCAATTGAGATTTCCTAAAGAGGTGATTGATTTGGCAAGCTTGGGGCAAACAGAAGGCTCTGTTAGCCCACAGGAGCTAGGAGGAAGGTGGGGGCAGCTCCTCCTCACTGCTTGTAAAAAGCGGGTCAGCTCAGAGCACTTGCACAATGTCAGGGAAATGGGAGAAACGTCAGAGCGAGAAAGGGGAAGGACTTTGGCACAGGGCCCCACAATCTGCATCAAATTGGCTCTGATGCACAAGGCCAGAAGCAGTGGCCCAGGGCCAAGCCACTGCCTCCCATTACTGAGGGTTACGCAACCAGGGATTTCTAGAGAGGACACAGAGTTCTGACCCATAAGGGGATGGGCACAGAGAGGACTCTGGCTCTGGAGAGAGCCTAGAATTGCTCCCCAGGAAGGAACAGGTTTCCTCATACAACACATACAGCCCAGGGGTGAGGACGGATATCCTGAGAAGGCATACCAAGAACTGGGAGGTGGGGGGGTGGATCCTTCCCAGCCCTGATTTTGGGTAACCAGAGCCCAGCTGGCCGTCAGGAATGAGGGATCTCATTCACAAAGAATGAGAAATTTGCTCACACACAAAAGTTACTCATAAAATATCTCTGTCAAGACATGCTCCAGCTGGTCTTCACCCAGCACAGTCTCAATGGAGGGGAGCTGCCGTACAGAGATCTGCACAGAGCAACTCACATGTTCTAGAACGGTAAAGTTCTGTAGCCTTTCACAATGTCCACCTGCAAGGCCATCTCACACCTGAGAGCAACAAGCAATCTTGCATACCCCTGGGGCTGCTCATCTAAGGCTTTTCAGCATTGGATTTCCCAGTTCTCCACGTCTCAGCATGAGGTGCAATATTTGAACCTTCCTGCAGTTTTTTGGCACTCTGGGGGTTATAAAACCATCTGTCTGTCAGAATATGCAATTATTTCATCACACTTGGGTCACTTTTACCAAAATGAACAACAGTCTAGTTCACAGATTCCCAGACAAGGGCCAAAAAGAAAACATTCAAAAGTCGCAACAAGAGAGAACTTTTAGAGGCCACAAAAAATGGCCATGGAGTGAGTCATTGAGACTGAGGCCACCTTTATGCCAAACACTTTGGGTTGAGGCAAGTTACATGGATATTAAGGCCTGGCAGTCAGTACGTGACTGGGGCACGTGCATACTTGACTCCTTGCACGCTGCAGGGGTGCTTGTGTTGATGTGCAGGGTATGAGGCTTAAAGGGTTTCCGGCAGCTTAGGACCCCCCCCCCCCGCCAGTCGTGGAGGTTCAGCAGGAAATGCATCCCCAACTCCCCTACAGCCACAGGAGTATTAGAAATACACAGAATGCCACTCACTCTCCCCTCTGAGGAAGATTTCACAAACTCAGAGCCCCTCCCCATCCCCTAAAGCATGCAGGCCAGCTGTGCTGCTTCAAAGGATAATTATTAAAAACCAGCACCGCAGTCTGCACACCATGGTGAGAGGAGGCAAAGTTTGCTGGGAACAAGAAAACACTACTTAAAAAATAATGATCATGCACTGAACTACAACGTCTTTAGAAACTAGCAGGCTCCCTTTGCACCCGTCCTGAGTTAAGGGAAACAAACGGGAGGCTTTGCCCCGAGAGCCCAAGCACAGGCAGGCTGGGGAAGCTGCGGTTTCTGCAGCACCAGCAAAGAAGCTGGTGGAGGGGAAGCTGGGGGGCTGCTACCCCCGGGGCCAGGCTCCCTCTCCAACCTCCGGGCGCTTCCCAAGGAGGAGCCAGGGGAGGTTTTCCTGGGGAGCGGCCCTGCGCCCGGGGAAGGGGCCCCCTTACCTGTCCCGAGTAGAAGACAGCGACCAGCCCCAGGGGCAGGCAGCAGCACAGGATGTTGAAGATGGACCAGTACTTGTAGGAGGGCACGGAATCGAGGTCGGGGATCTCCAGGCGGGCGTAGGGCACAGCGCTGGGGGGGTCCATGGCTGGGGAAGCGGCAGGACGGGCGCAGCGGAGCGGCAGAGAAGGTGCGCGGGGAAGGCGGCGAGCTGGGAATAAAGGCAGAGGGAAGTGGCCGGATCCGCTCGACCCCTCCCTTTCCAGCGCCGGGGTGTTCCCACGTGAGGGCCCTGGGCCGGGAACCCGGCCAGGTGCAATGTAATCAGCGGAAACCTGCGGGCGGGGCTGGGCGCGTTTTAATTAGTGCTGCAGCGCCGGACCGTCCCGCGGAGGAGCGCCCCCTGCTTCCAGCCAGCGCGGCAGCCCCAGGCAAGCACAGATCCGGGGGGAGCGTGGGAGGGAGCAGTAGGGAGCTCACCTGGCCCAGCTCCGAAAGGCGGCCCCTGACGGGAAAAGACCGAGGGGAAAACCCCTTAAAGGGCAAGGCTGCATTACAAAACGAATTGCCCCCAAGTTGCCTGGCGGTGCAGCCACTGGGGGGATTTAACTGGCTTTTGCACGTCCACACTGCGCTCCTTGTGTCGGCCGTGCGGGGCCTCCCCAGGAGCGCTTGCACCGATTTCACCGCCAGCGTGCGCCATGGTGAGATGGCTTCTGAACGGCAGCGCGGGTCGGTGTCAGCAATGCAGGGTGGTGTTATGATGTCAGTGTCGTGGGCAAGTTACTCTGGTGGGGGGTGACATTTTAGTGTAGACTCTTACAGAGTGAGGTCATCAGCTGCGTTAGGTGGACCTCGCTCTGCAGTGTAGATCGGGGCAGGCTCAGATGCTTAACTTGTTTCTTGTGAGCTTGTTAGATACCACAAAACAATCCAGGGGAGCCAGGGGCCTCCTGTGTAATCTTTAGCCTTGTGGTTAGGTCCTCCCCTGTGATGCGGAGGACCCTGTTTCAATTTCAGCTTGGAAAAGCAGTGACTCAGGGGGGATGTGACAGAAGTCTATAAGATCATGAATGGGGTGGCGCAAGTAAATAGGGACGTGTGATTTAGCCCTTCACCTAACCCGAGACTCAGAGGTGACCTGATGAAATTAACAGGCAGCTGCTTTAAAAGCACCACTTCACACACACCGCACTGTCAACATGTAGGACTTGTTGTCAGGTGACATTGTGAAGGCCAACACTATAGGCGGGTTCAAAAAAGCATTAGCAAGGTTGTGGAGGATCGGTCCATCAATGGCTAATAGCCAAGGTGGGCAGGGATGCAGCCCCATGACCTGGGAGACCCAAAACCTCTGACTGCCAGATGCTGGGCAAGGATGACAGAGACCAGATCCCTTCATAACTATCTCCTTCTGTTCATTGAACGTCTGGCATTGGCCACTGTCGGAAGACAGGTTACTGGGCTAGATGGATCAGTGGTCTGACCCAGGCCGGCCGTTCTTATGTCCGTAACCACTCTGCCTAGTGAGGAGAAAGGATTTGAAGAGGGCTCACCTACCGCCCAGGTAAGTAAGTGCCCTAATTATTGGGCTGTGAGCTACTGTGATGGGAGCTCCTCAGTCTTGCCTATGAAGCTGTTCCACTTTCATTATTCATTATTCGGCCCAGGTAAAGAGTGAGGCTCCTGTCTAGTCCAGCAGTTGGGCTTCTCCAGTGGGTTATGAGTGCTGGTCATTCAAATATACTTTCTCCCTGCTGAGGGGCAGAGGGTTTGAAGAGGCCTCTCCTGCAGCCCATATATGTGGCTTGGTTATACCGCTATAGCCATGGGGCTTGGGGGGTTCCCTTCACCTTGGCTGTTGAAGCTGTTCCACTTTAATTAAATATTATTTGGGCCAGCAAAAACCTGTGTCTGCTGGTATAGTCCAGTGGTTAGGCTGCTTACTTAGGTGGTGGGAGATGCTGTAGCTTTAAATTCTCCTTCTGCATGTTACAAAGGACCATGAAGAAGTGTCTCTAGCAACTGTGATGTGTGTCCTTATTTCTGTCCCTGTCTGTGGAAGCTGTTCCACTTTAATTAAATGGCCTTTGGGCCTCCCGAAGCTCCAGTTCCCTTGGTAGGTTGATGGTGGCTCATCTGGATGCCTGGCCTGGGGGCAGATGTGAGTTTGAATCTCCTTGTGGGTGGGTGGGTGTGTACACTCATCTTTCTGGGGTTGTGTTGGGGGTGCCTCCCTTCTTGCCTTTCAAAGCTGTTCCACTTTAATTAAATGGCCTTTGGGCCTCCTCCTAGAACCAGTACCCTCTGTAGGCCAATGGTTGCGCTCTGTGCCTGGGGTGCTAGAGACGTGGGCTTGAATCTTGCCTGGTGCCTGTCCCCTGACCTGTCTATAATAGTGATGGGGTTGCCTGTCTCCTTCTTGCTGCTTGAAGCTGTTCCACTTTAACTATATATTAACCGGGGCAAGGTAAGCTCTTGTGTCCCTCTGTGGTATGGGGGTTAGGGTGCTTGCTTGGCTTGTGAGTCACCTGGGTTCAAGTCCCCACTCAGGAGGGCCTGTGGTGGGTGAGAAGAGTCCTCTCCTAGCTGAGCAAGAGGCCTGCAGGAGGGCCTCTTTGCTCTTTTAATGAAAGGGGCTTCTTTCATTAAAAGAGCAAGAGGCCCTCCTGCAGGCCTCTTGCTCAGCTAGGAGGGGGTCTCCCCTCATCCACCAGAGGCCCTCCTGCCCTCCAGGGACTTGAACCCAGGTGACTCACAAGCCAAGCAAGCACCCTAACCCCCATACCATAAAGGGACACAAGAGCTTACCTTGCCCGGTTAATATATAGTTAAAGTGGAACGCTTGAGCGGTAAGAGATTGAGATGCCCACCCCTTCTCAACCTACTCGGAAAGGATCTGAACTGGGATCAGCCCTCACTGCAAGCACGCACCCTAACCCCCACACTGTAGAGGGACTTGAAAACCTCATTTGCCCCGGTTAATAGATAGTTAAAGTGAAATGCTTGCGAGGCAAGAGATCAAGGGGCCATCCCTTCTCAACAAAGAGAAAGGGAAAGGGGACTTGAACCAGCCACTCACCCGTTTGGGGGCAAGGAGCCAAACCACGGGACTACTGAGGGAGCCACAGGGAGATTGGGGCCCAATTTTCATGTGCTATTTACTGCCAGTGGCCCATCTTCAGCAGAAAAGAGAGGGAGCCCCCACATCCCAGCCCGGCACTTAGGCCGTTCAGTTGAGAGCTAAGTGCTCAACTCCCTTCTCTTCAAGAAGAAAGGGGATGGGAACCGCCAACCTGCCAACCACTGGGCACACGCTCCAACCACCGCACTAACCCAACCAGCTGGCTGGGGCTCTGGCCCAATGACTATGTCACCAAAGTGACCCTCCTTCAACAGAAAAGACAGAGAGAGTCCCCACATGGGAAAACCGCCTAGTCCGGCACTCAGGCCATTCAGTGGAGAGGCAGGAGATCAAGGTTCAAATCCCTTCTCAGCAAGAAGGAAGGGGCTTTGAACCCCAACCGCCCACATGCTGGGCATGCAGCACAAGCCCCCAACTACAGCCTGCTGCTGGGTGTCTGGCTGACCCCGTGACTATGTAATGCAAGTAAATGGACCAGCTTCAGCAGAAAAAAAAAAAGAGAGAGTCAAGGGGCCCAAGCACCCCAGGAGAACACCTCTGAGTTCTGCAGCTGGCGCTTTGCTTCAGAACAGGCCATTCAAGTCCCTCCTCAGCAAGCTGGGGGAGGAGTTGAACTAGCATCAACCACACGCCGGGTAAGTACCCAAGCCACTGGACTACACAGGGGTGCGTAGAGCAAATCTGCCCAGTTACTACTGAAGGAAAGTGGCACAGCCTCCACACGCCACAACCGGCAAGCCTCCTCAGGCTCTCCTTTCCTTCGGCGCCGGGGCTCGCGCTCGAGAGACTGCAGAGCCCTCTTCGACTCCCTGCTCGTCAGGCGGGGAGAAGGAAACTGTCCCAGCGTCTTCCCCTCCCAACCTCTGCTTGCCGGCCACGGCCCGGAAGCCCTCAGGTGACTTAGGTGCCTAACCCACTCAGCGTGAGCTGGTTAGGGACCTGCCCAACGCCCCGCAAAACAGCCCAGGGAGAAGGAGGCAGAGGCCTCCTGTGTAACTTTTAGCCTAGTGGTTAGGGGCCTCGCCTGGGATGGGGGTCGGGGGCTGCTTCGGGTTCAGCTGGGAAAAGAGACAGTTAAGGCTGGATCTGCTAGAGGTCTAGACAATCATGCCTTGGGTGCAGAACGTGACTCAGGACGTGTTATTCACCCCTTCACGCAGCGCAAGAACCAGGGGTCACCCGCTGGAATTAGTAGGCAGTGGGTTTAACCCAAACCAAAGGCAGTACAGGTGAGGCTCATCTTACGTGCATTTAACAGGAGTGAATTCAGCTTTGCGCGGTCCTGAAGGAAAGGACAGCCTGAGGAGGCTTGCTCGTTGGAGCGTGTTGAGGCTGTGCCACTTCCATTCAGTAGGAACCGGCCAGTGCTGAGACACAGATCCTTCTGTAGTCCAGTGGCTTGGGTACTTACTTAGCATGTGGATGATGCAGGTTCAACTTCTTCCTCAGTTTGCTGAGAAGGGACTGGAACAACCATCTTCTCTCTCCAAGGTAAACATGCTGCAGCTGGATGAAGAGGGGTTCTCATTAGGGGCTGTGTCTGATTTTTGTCTGCTGCAGTTTTTCCACTTTCACTACATATTCATCGGGCCATAAGCTGTGCAACCAGTCCTGTGTGGTGTAGTGGGCTGGGGTGGTGGCTGGTCTGTGGGAGGCTGGGGTTCAAATCTACTTTATGCTGCCTGTGACAGGATTTGAACCTTGGTCTCTTACCTGGCAAGTGAACGGCTTAAGTGCAGGGCTAGTCAGTATTCTGCCCCTGGGGCTCCCTTGCTCTTGTCTGTTGAAGCTGCTGCTCTTTCATTACATACTCATTGGGCCAAAGCCCAAACAAGCAGCCCTTTGTGGTCTAGTGGTTGGGGTTGTGGCCAGCTTGTGGGTGGCTGGGGTTCAAATCCCCTTTATGCTGCCCGAGACGGGATTCAAACCTTGGTCTCTTACCTGGCAGGTCAATGCTCTAAGTGCTGGGCTAGGAGGTAGTCCAGTGGGCTGGCTCCCTCCGTGTTTCCTATTGAAGGTGGGCCAATGTCAATAGGTAGTTAAACAGTCACTGGGCCACTCCTCCACTATGAGTCCCTCTGTGGTCTGGTGGTTTGGATACCTTTGGTTAGGAAGTGGCAGGTGCCAGTTCAAATCCCCTTTATGCTGGCTGAGATGGGATTTGAAGGGTGATTGCCTACTTCTCAACCCAATGGCCTAAGTGCCTGGCTAGTGGGCTGTGGGGTCTCCCTTGGTACTTTCTGTTGAAGGCAGGGCACAGTCAGTAAATATGACATGAGAATTGGGCCCAGAGCTCTGTGTGATTCTCACTATAGCCTGGCGGTTTGGGTACTTAGCCCAGAAGTAAAGTGGTGTGGGTTCAAATCCCTTCCCTGAGATGGGGTGGGCGTCTCAATCTCTTGTCGCTCAAGCGTTCCACTTTAACTATATATTAACCGGGGCAAGGTAAGCTCTTGTGTCCCTCTATGGTACGGGGGTTAGGGTGTGCACTTGCACTGGGGGCTGACCCTGGTTCAGATCCCATCTGGGTAGATTAAGATGGGGTGGGTGTCTCAATCTCTTACTGCTCAAGCGTTGCACTTTAACTATATATTAACCGGGGCAAAGGAAGCTCTTGTGTCCTTCTCCGGTATAGGGGTTAGGGTGTGTGCTTGCACTGGGGGCTGACCCTGGTTCAGATCCCTTCTGGGTAGATTAAGATAGGGTGGGTGTCTCAATCTCTTACTGCTCAAGCGTTCCACTTTAACTATATATTAACCGGGGCAAGGTAAGCTCTTGTATCCCTCTATAGTATGGGGGTTATGGTGCTCGCTTGGATTGTGAGTCACCTAGGTTCAAGTCCCCGCTCTACAGAGCAGGAGGGCATGTAGTGGGTAAGAGGAGACACCCCTAGTAGAGGCAGGTAGCAGGGTCTAGGGGGGAGAGAGAGAGGCAGGAGACCCCCCCAGTGGAGGAAGAGGCACGTAGCAGAGAAGAGAGGCAGGAGACCCCCCCCCCCAGCAGAGGCAGGTAGCAGAGGGGGGGGGAGAGAGAGAGAGGCAGGTAGCAGAGGAGAGAGGCAGGAGACCCCCCCCAGCAGAGGAGAGAGGCAGGAGACCCCCCCAGCAGAGGAAGAGGCAGGTAGCAGAGGAGGGGGGGTCGAGAGAGAGAGGCAGGTAGCAGAGGAGAGAGGCAGGAGACCCCCCCCAGCAGAGGAAGAGGCAGGTAGCAGAGGAGGGGGGGGTAGAGAGAGAGAGAGGCAGGTGGAGTGGGGAGGTAGGTAGGAGAGGGCACCTCCCTAAAAGAGGTCAGTACAGAGGGCTTCTCCCTTTAAGAGCAAGAAGCCCTCTTTAGGAGGTGCAGTGCCCTAGCCCTCTCCCTCCACCTCCTCCCTCTACCACCTGCCTCCCTCCTCTGCCTCTTCCTCTGCTGGGGCCTCCTTCCTCTCTCCTCTGCTACCTGCCTCTCTCTCCCCCCTCCTCTGCTACCTGCCTCTTCCTGTGCTGGGGGGGGGGTCTCCTGCCTCTCTCCTCTGCTACCTGCCTCTCTCTCCCCCCTCCTCTGCTACCTGCCTCTTCCTCTGCTGGGGGGGGGTCTCCTGCCTCTCTCCTCTGCTACCTGCCTCTCTCTCCCCCCTCTTCTGCTACCTGCCTCTTCCTCTGCTGGGAGGGGTCTCCTGCCTCTCTCCTCTGCTACCTGCCTTTCTCTCTCCCCCCCCTCTTCTGCTACCTGCCTCTTCCTCCACTAGGGGTGTCTCCTCTTACCCACTACATGCCCTCCTGCTCTGTAGAGCGGGGACTTGAACCTAGGTGACTCACAATCCAAGCGAGCACCATAACCCCCATACTATAGAGGGATACAAGAGCTTACCTTGCCCCGGTTAATATATAGTTAAAGTGGAACGCTTGAGCAGTAAGAGATTGAGACACCCACCCCATCTTAATCTACCCAGATGGGATCTGAACCAGGGTCAGCCCCCAGTGCAAGTGCACACCCCAACCCCCGTACCATAGAGGGACTTGAGTAAGAGAGATTGAGACACCCACCCCATCTTAACCTACCCAGATGGGCAGTAAGAGATTGAGACACCCACCCCATCTTAATCTACCCAGATGGGATCTGAACCAGGGTCAGCCCCCAGTGCAAGTGCACACCCCAACCCCCGTACCATAGAGGGACTTGAGAGCTTCCTTTGCCCCGGTTAATATATAGTTAAAGTGGAACGCTTGAGCAGTAAGAGATTGAGACACCCACCCCCATCTTAATCTACCCAGATGGGATCTGAACCAGGGTCTGCCCCCACTGCAAGTACACACCCTAACCCCCATACCATAGAGGGACACAAGAACTTACCTTGCCCCGGTTAATATATAGTTAAAGTGGGCAGAGCAGTAAGAGATTATCTTAATCTACCCAGACGGGATCTGAACCAGGGTCTGCCCCCACTGCAAGTACACACCCTAACCCCCATACCATAGAGGGACACAAGAACTTACCTTGCCCCGGTTAATATATAGTTAAAGTGGAACGCTTGAGCAGTAAGAGATTGAGACGCCCACCCCATCTTAATCTACCCAGACGGGATCTGAACCAGGATCAGCCTCCAGTGCAAGCGCACACCCTAACCCCTGCACCATAGAGGGACTTGAGAACCACCTTTGCCCCGGTTAATAGATAGTTAAAGTGAAACGCTTGAGCAGTAAGAGAACAGGGTACCAGTCCTTTCCCCCCCAGGAAGGGGATTTGAACCAGGAGCACAGACATGGCAAGTCAGCACCTTAACCCCTATACCATAGAGGCTTGTAAAGATGTGTTTGTATAGTTAAAGTGGAACACTTGCAAGGTAAGAGATCAATGTGCCAAGGGCTTTTCAAGGACCGGAAAGAGGATTTGACCCAACAACTCACTACTTCTAGGGCAACCCACAGTATCCAACCCACAGGATTACTGCAGAAGTCATATGGAATTACTAGCCCAATTCTCATATAATATTTACTGAACGTGACCTACCTTCATCAGAAAAGAATAGAAACAGAGAAGATGTGTAGTGCCCCCACGTCCGACTACCTCCTAGCCCAGCACTTGGGCTTTTTAGTTGAGAGATGATCCATCAAAGTTCATATCCCTTCTTTTCAAGAAGAAAGGGAATTTGAACCTCCCTCTTCTATAGCATCATTCAGTACTCAACCCACTAGACTATACCCAACTGTTTACTATACCTTTTGCCCAATGAATATGTAATGAATGGGACCTTCCTTCAACAGACAAGACTATGGGCTCTGACTACCTCAGCACTTAGAACAGTCCCTTAAGAGGCAAGAGATCTGGGTTGAACTCTCTTCTCATTAAGAAGAAAAGGGATTTAAACCAGACTCACTAGAAACCTGGGCAAGTACCCAAAACCCTGGACTACAGAGGGGTTTCCATGTTCTTTGTTGCCCAATTACTATTTGATGAAAGTGCAACAGCTTCAAGAATGTACGAAGAGCAACCGAATATCCCTTAATTCAGTGATTGGGGCACTCACTTGATACAGCCCTATTCAAATCCTTTCTCGTGGGCTAGAATGGAAGAACTGATCCAGAGTCTACCACATCCCCCATATGTTTTCTAACCACTGGCCTAATAGATATGCATGAGGCCTCTTCTCAGGACACACAAATCCTCTTCAAATCCCTTTTTCACACCAGGAAGGGAAAAGAAACTGACCAAGGCTGTCCCATACCCAGGGTGAGTATCCTAACCCCGGATCTGAATGTGATCATGGGGGCTGTTTGCTCCCCAACCTCCTTGTGTGGAGTTATGCGTGCAGTGTAGCTGTGTTGGTCCCAGCATATTAGAGAGACAAGGTCGGTGAGGTACCCTCTTTTACTGGACCCACTTCTGTTGGTGAGAGAGAGAAGCTTTCAAGCTACACGCAGTTCTTCTTCTGGTCTGGGAAAGGTCCCTTAGAATATATGCTAACTATTAAACAATTTGTTCCATCTTGCATTTAGCTGTGCTGTTTCGGGTACTGCAGCGGGGCAGTTACCCTGCTCCTGGGGAAAAAAAGGTAGGCTGATTGGGGAAGCAGCCACAGCTGTGGCCACATCCAACCAGGCCACACCTGGCATGGATATAAGGGCTCAGGGAGGTGGGGCGGTCAGTCTTACTGCAGTCTGGGAAGGAGAAGGACCTAGCTGCTTGGGAGAAAAGGATACCTGAAGCAGAGTAGTGCTGGGGAAAGGCAAGAGGTGCTCCAGCCTGGCAACTCCCCAGGCTGAGGCCTTGTTTACGGCCCAAGAAGGTACTGGGGCTGCAGAGGTGCAGCCTGGGACTGGGCAGAGGCAACTGGCCTGATCCCCTTGCTGATGAGTGGCCATTACAGACTGCAGTTTGCCCCAGTGAGAGGGGGCTAGATGATGACTGGCAGTAGCCACTGAGGCAAGGTGGGTATAGGGGATTGGGCATTTCCCCTGGGAGGGGAGACCCAGAGTGTGGGGGTACTGCAGTGGGCAGAACCCCAGAGTAAGGGGCACTGGGTCTGGGAGGGACATGGGGCCTGAGGCAGGTGAGACACCGGCCAGCAGGGGGTGTTCTGAGGCTGGAGATCAAGCTAATTCCCAGACTGACCAGCAGGAGGCGCTTGAGTGAGCGAGCTGCTACGTGTGGTGGTGAGTGCTCTGTTACAGGTACCTTCCCCAGAGAAAATATTTAAGGCTAAACTGATTATTATTGTTTAACACCTAGGAGCCCCAGTCTTGGCCCAGGACCCCACTGTGTTAGGTACTGTACAACCACAGAACAAAATGAGTCTCTCCCCCTCAAAAGCTTATAGTCTAAGTTTAAGACAAGAAAGAATGGATGGGTATAGACAGAGCAGAGAGGGTGGGGGTGGGGGGGCGTGCGGTGTGGGGGGAAGAGACAACATTCATCAGCATGATAGGCGGTGGACTCCACCCACCAGCAGCCTAACCACCATCAGTTTTATGTAGGCCTCATGGCAGAGATCTTTGCCAGATCTGTTTTATTTTTTGTAATTTAAAACCCAGTGCACCAGCTGCATAAGTACCAGGGAAATAAGAAAACAACCTGGTCAAAGCCCATTTCATACTGACTGACCTCTTCCTGGGGGAGGAGAGGTCAACCTGCTTGTGGTCTCCCCTGCTACATGCATAAACACACCAAATGTCATCAAACTGGTGATTGAATGTCCTGAAAAGGCCTCCCAATCATCAGCCAAGCAGTAGCAAAAGGGTCCCTTCCCAGTTAAACTGGATGCTGGCCCCTCACTGCATATAATGCAGTTACCCATTATGGGTTTATCCAGCACAAAATGCGACTAGCTCCTGAAGATTCTACCAACAGCCCATTGTCCTCTTCTCTTGTTCCAAAGCTGGGGTAATTTAGCTGCTGACCAAGTTCTCCAAAGTGGTTTGTGGCCACCCTCATATTACTAGTCTCATTTGCTAGGAGGACAACTAATGCACATGCATGAATGACCAGAGATCTGCCTCCTAGTCCTGTGCCCAATGACACTAGACCATGTTCCCTCTGAGCAGCAGCTTGTGAAAATTGCAGGTCCCCACATATAGCACTCTGTGCAGAACACCTCACACTAGCGTGTAGCCTATAGGACTAACCTGTTTGCATAAATACATAGTTATCTTTTTATTTAATGCATTGTATTAGATTTATAACTTTGTATTAAAATACGTTTGGCTGTAATACAAGAGACCTACAGGCCATATCCTGTATGTTAAGCTAAAGCAAAGTTAGCATATCTAGGTTAAGACTTTTTATTCAGAAAGCAAAGTTGACCTATATCTTGTTACCTAAATAGATGAGTACCCATGCCTGTGTCTATGACTTTTTATTTAGAGTGATAGACAATGACGAATGGCATAGGGTTTTTTCCCACAGACTTAATAAGTACACCACAAGAGACTGATGTGCGTACATACCTGTCATCAATACGCACATACGTACTAGCCTGTGGTGTAAGTGTATTCTAACATTTCTGTGGGTGAGGAATGAAATTTGGGCATAAGAGGAAGGAGGTCTGGCATTTGCCCTATAAAAGAGGTAACCACCTCAATAGAGTATCTCCATTTTCTTACTAGCTTTAGATCTCTATTTTTCTCTCCATCTCTATTTCTCACTTACTACTTCCACTCTATCTATGATGACTGCTACTATTTGTAGGCTAAACTTCTTCTTAAACCTTAAGTTTCAAGGGAACTAGGATAAGCTTGGTTTCCCTAAGTTTTATTCTTACTTTTAGGTTTTGATTTAAGTTTAAGATAGTCAGGTAAATCCTAGTCAGCTTTAACAGCTCTTAGCATTTTCTAAGCACTGCATCCCTTTCTCAAGAATTGAAAAACCTGAACTGCAAGGCTAGTCCTGTTTCTTACCACCAGGTTATCAAGGAAGGATATGAGTATATTAACCAAAGCTTTGTTGCCTGTAATACTATATTCTCATAGGTATCTTTTGAGTAGCAGTAATGCAACTGTAACTTTGTAATTCTTGAGTATTTTACCTTTTACTTACTATTATTGATTTTAATAAGTCTTTAAGGCTATATCTGTCAGTGTGAGCTTCCTGTCACACCCCCGAGGGTCCTTTATAAATTCGGTGAAGCCTGATTCAGGACAAGAACTTTTATTTTCTGATCAGATTGGTGAGCCTAAACCCATACTAATTAAAATCAAATAAAATTACATTTAATAAACTAAATTCCCATAATATCCAAATTCATATTATCAGTACACCCTAAAGCAGGCTACAAGCATGCATACCTCCAGACAAAAGATGAGGTCAAAAATGGAACAAATTGCAACTGCCAACCTGTGGGATCCTGCCCTGTGGTCAAAGCATTTCTCACTTAGACAGAGCTGGGGAATGGCTGCTTTAAAATGGAAACATCAGTGGCAGCTGACCTGCATTCAGTCCTTTCAGACATGGTTGCAAGGTATCCTTTTGAATCAGGCTGAGAAAGCATAAGGGCTGGAGACACAGCTCCAAAGGGCTGTTACCTCCTTGCTTTTTAAAGCCTGATGTTCAGGTCTTGAACATGGCTGGGAGATTGTGCTGTGGCCCAGCTGAAACCTAGGCCCTTGGGTGCTGTGTGCCAGGCCTCAACCATCACTAGCTGCCTAACTGGCAGCTGCAGCTCCTCTTGAGGTCAGGGGCTGGCTGGGTCAACCATGGGAGGTAAGATAAGGAGCAGGGAGGGAAGCAGGTACTCTGGGAGTGTCAGGCTGGTGGGATGGGAGATGTCAAATATCAAAACTTGTTGTTCATCTGCTATTGAAAACAGTATGATTGTTACTTCAAACACTGCCTTTGTTTTATTTATTTTTTAAAGATATTATCTTGTTAGTTTTTATTGCATGTTATCTTCCTTTTTTCCCCCCAAACAATCACTTGACTGGGCTATAAAACCATGACACATTTATGAGCAGGATCCATTGGGTTTGTAATCTTTAGTTTTACATCTATGATAAAATGGTGACTCTGAGGGGTTTCCAGAAAGTGCTCTAACCATTTCTGATTTTCACAGGACTGCTTCACATCTGGGGGGTGGGAGGAGGAGACAAATGAATAATTAAATAAATTAGTGAAAGAGGGGGAATGGGGAGACCACTAGTCCCCTGGTTATTTATGTAGTGATCTCTGCAAGGCACTCATGTCCTCCTCTCAGCATAAGATCCTAGGTAGATCATAAGATAATCAGCCCTCAATTTGGGATTTCTTGTAACAGAGCCCATGTTCCCTGATGGGGAAACAGGTATTGAGTAGTTAACAGATTTGCCTCAAAGGTCTGTTTTGGGAATGAATGGGAGAGCTGGGAACAGAATCCAGGGGTTTTAAACTAACTCCAATTTCCCTGTTCTAATACACTCAAGAGCGAGAGATCATCAATTCAGTCTCTCCCAATATAGACGCATGCCATATGGATGAAATGGAATTGGTTTCTTTTGTGCACAAATCAGATTTCCCAGCTCTGTGCTTCTATTAACCACCTTTGATTTGTTCCACCACAGCTCTCAAACATGAGCATACTTGGTGTGAACGCAAATGACCTATTTAATGCCCTTCTGATGAGCTGCTGTAATCCCTCCAGAAAAAGCCAGTTCTCTGAAGTGTCCCAAATGGGGGGGAAACACACATTTGCAAATTAGCAATTCTATAGCAGTTTCCAAGGGTGCAACTTAACCAAAACAAACCTAGGTGTGGGGGAAATAGACCCCAATCTAATTTGGAATCTACTTTAATTCTCTCATTTCCCCTTTGTTGTACATTCACAGGAATCTTTTCAGCCACTGACTGTGTTCTCTCACTGCATATTTTAATGGAATTTGCTGTGGGAATGGTTTTTGAAAACTTTTCTACAATTTATCTGTGTAGTGCAGTTTTATTGTATGTTTGTGATCTTGTCTCACTCTATTAAGATAATACATGAAATGATAAAAATAATTAATACACCGCAGTGTTCAAAGGTGGTTCCAAGCATATCCTCCCCAGGAAAATGCATATTTGTCTAGGTGGTTATATAGTTAAAGGTCTGCCTGGTGCCCATCCTAGGGTTGTCAATTTCCAGTCGCATAAAATGGAACACCCTAGCGCGCCCCCCCCTGCCCAAGGCCCCACTACTGCTCACTACATTTCCCCTACTTCAGTGGCTCGCTCTCCCCAGCACACTTTCATTGGGCTGGGGCAGAGGGTTGGGTGGGAGGGGGTGAGGGGTTTAGGGTATAGGAGGGGGCTGCAGGTTGTGGCAGGGGTTCAGGAGGGGGTGTGGGCTGGGGGTGCAGGCTCTGGGGGCAGGTTGGGGTGCAGGAGGAAGCTCTGGGTTGTGGGGCTCAGGGCTGGGACAGGGAGTTGAGGCTCAGGGTTGGGGCACAGGCTAATGTTGGGTGGCTCCCTGTCAGTGGTCAACAAGGCTAAAGCAGGCTTCCTGCCTGGCCTGGCACTGTGCTGCTCCTCAGAAGGGTGGGGGGAGGCTCTGTGCACTGCTCTCACCTGCAGGCACCGTTCCTGACCAATGGGAGTGCAGAGCCGGTGCTCAGGGCGAGGGCAGCGTATGGAGCCCCCGTGGTCCCCTCCAGCCCAGGAGCCGGCCCTGCTGGCCACTTCCAGAGCACAGCGTGGTGCCAGGACAGGTGGAGACTAGCCTGCCTTAGACCACCCAGCACCCTTGACCGGACTTTTAATGGTCTGGTCAGCAGTGCTGACCAGAGCTGCCTGGACACCTGTCAAAAACCGGACACCTAGTCACCCTAGCCCATCACCTTGCCCCCTGGACATTGTACATTCCTAAACATTTCATCCATGATCCTGCAAACACTTATGACCATAAGTATCTTTATTACTGAGAGTACTGGACTACTCACAATAGCAAGGTTAAGCACATGCATAATAGCAGGATCTGGGCCTTATATGACAGTAGCACGGAGAGGCCTCCCAGTGTGCTAAGCATTGTACAAAAGAGGATAAAATCCTTCCCCAAAACAGTTTACAGTCTATGAACCATCAGGTAAATAAACATCACCTGAATGAGTCTTCTGAAGTCTCAGGGGTGAGCTAACAGTGGCCCCAATTCATTTACTCAGTAAGCCAGACAGTGCCACTGAAATCTATGGGAGTAATCACCACTTAATGTAAGTCAGAACAGGGCCCAGTGCCTGCATTATAGTTCATTCCAAAGGCAAAGATGCTACAGACAAATCACTCTTTCCTACACACTAAGGCCTGATCCCACAAACACTTACACATGTGCTTAACTTTACTACAGTGAGTGCTGCCAGAGATTTCAATGACCACCTTGTTCATTTCACGTATTTTAACATGTGCTAAACTGGTCACGTCTCCATCGCCTTGTCTACGGCGGAGTTTTAGAGTGTGTTAGTTAGCATGGGTGAGTCAATGTGTTCTAAAAAACAATATACCTTTAAAACCCTAATTCCCACCTCTATGGTGGCCAGCAAGCAACTGAGTAGAGTTAGTTAAGATGTGACTCTAGAAAAACAACAAGGAGTCTGTGGCACCATAAAGGCTAACAGATTTATTTGGGCATAAGCTTTCATGGGTTAACCCCCCCACCTCTTCAGATGTGAATCTAGGGGTTTCTTCCCGATTGTCACCCTGGTGGTTTGCTTTGCAACTCCGCTTTCCTTTCTCGCCCCAACCGGCTGTGCTTGTAAGAAAGGGAAAGTTCCCTCCAGCTCTGCTGCCGCCTCCCACCGCCTCGCTTTTCTGGCGACAGAGAAATAGCCGTTAAGGCCTGCTTTTGATCTTACCCACACCGGCGAGGTGAGAATGACTCGAGTGAAGTTACCCACGTGTAGGCGAATGGAAAAGCAGGCTCTTTTGCTTTTATGCGCCACTCTAGGCCGACTTTCACTTCCGCCACACGCAGACCTGCTGTCATTTCACTCTTAGTGTGGTGAGTGAGCGATTTATGCTGTGGTTATAGATGTTAATATAGGGTGGGAACATCCTCGCCTCCTGTGGGCCAGATGAAGCCAGCCTGAGGCAGCAAGGGATGTGACCTTTGAACTGGAAGAAGCCCAAGGGTGCAAAAGAAATTTTGGATACACCATTGTGGATCTCTGGGCCTTTATGTGGCTAGGCAGCCCCTCCATGCTGCTCAGTACTCCCTGCCACCAATCTCTGAGGTCATCACTTCCTAAAGTGAAATAAAAGTTAGACACATGAAACTCCCAGAGGCCAAGGAAAAGAGGGACTGAAACTATTTCCCTTGCACCACCTTGTGGCACACATGAGAATGGCAAATACCTACATCTAGATCAGGGGTCAGCAACCTTTCAGAAGTGGTGCGCCAATTCTTCATTTATTCACTGTAATTTAAGGTTTTGCGTGCCAGTAATACATTTTAACGTTTTTAGAAGGGCTCTCTACAAGTCTATATTATATAAGTAAACTATTGTATGTAAAGTAAGGTTTTAAAAATGTTTAAGAAGCTTAATTTAAAATTAAATTCAAATGCAAATCTTATCAGTTTAGTGTGATCCTTGCCCTTGCTTTTCCTTGATGAGTTTTCCAATGTCTGACACGTATTTGGATACTTTAAGGTGGACGCAGGCTTCTGAGTGATCAGTTGTTAACATTTCCGAACACTGGTGGAGCCGGGCCCCTGGGCCATGAATATACCTGGAGCCCAGGCACCACGGCCCGTACAACTCACTGCCCCGCCTTCCTCTGCTACAGGCTTCCCGTGCGACCTTGGGCCATTCACTCAACCTGTTTGGCTATGTCTGCGCTGCAATAAACAGGCAGTTGCTGGCTCCAGCTCGCAGGGCTGAAAAGAGTGATCTAGATGCTCAGGCTCTGAGATCCCAGAACGGGTCTCGCAGCATCTACATTGCTAATTTTAGCCCTGCAAGCCTGAGTCAGCTGCCCCAGGCTGAGACTTGGTGCGGTGAGTTTTTTTATCACAGTATGGATGTCTCCTTTGTGCCTTAGTTTTCCCTCTGTACGATGGGAACAACGGCCCTGCCCCGCATGGCTGCCAGAGGGTAAGTGTCTTAAAAATAGTGAATTGCTCAGCTACTGCAGTGATGGGGGCCAGATAAGCCAGAGAATCCACGGCTGGATGGGACCACCAGCTTATTTAACCTGGTCTCCTGCATGTCATAAGTCATCAGCAACTGACATTAGTCCAGGTGTTACAGCCAAAGCTACAGAAGGAGGTTACAAGATTGCACAGTGCACTGCAAAAAACAAAGCCATTTACAGACGGAACCCCAGGCCAGCAGCAGAGTGCCACTGAAAATCAGCTTGTGTGCCACAGGTTGCTGACCCCTGATTTAGATGATCAGCAGCAGCTTTTACACAACTTTCCTCAATTGCTCTCTCATTTTCAGGACTCTAAGTTCATGGTGCATCACCGGTGGTGTAAAACAATCCCTGGGAGTTGTTAGGGCTGTGTGGGTCTAGAGGGTACTGATCAGTGTCACAACCATCATTAAAGGTACAGTTCAAAGGATTTAGACAGAGGTCCGATGACCTTGGACCACTTGCTGAGGAGAGACGCCAGCCAAGAGGTCAGCACAGTGGTGGTGCTCAGCACCTTGCACTGGCTTCCCGGTTCATTTCCTGTGCCTATTCAAGCACCTATCTTAACTGTGGAGGTCCCAGCAGATGGGTCAACTCATGACCCACCAAGACAGCTGTGAGTATCATGTCTGAAGTGATGGTGTAGGTGTGTTGGTCCCAGGATATTACAGTGATAAGGTGGGTGAAGTAATAGCTTGTATTGGACCAATGTCTGTGGGTGGGAGAGACAAGCTTTTGTGCTTACACAACTTTTTTTCAGGTCATGGGTATAACCAGTAACAGCTCTCAAGACAAGGACATAGTCTCTGGTTGCGTGAACCCTGCATAAAAAAGAGAAATAATTCTGGGATTGGATATCTGCCCGATGTGGAGAAAGCTATACACTCAACTGGATGTCATTTCTTCAGCTGTCTAGTGTGAGAACTTTTGAATTCCACATCCCATCAAGTCCAAAATTTCAGGGAGTGTTGCAGGCATCAGTGGCCAGAACCCTACTGATTTGTGGTTGGGGGTGTGGGATGGAAAACTGACAGGGGGAAAATGGGGGACACAAAGAGTTCCTGCCATCCTGTAGATCAAACTGGTTGATGGCACCCATTAGTACCTTCCAGCATCCATAACAGTAGCTTTGCTCATCCTCCCAATAGAGTGCAACATGTAGACATCCTGAATGACAAATTATAATAGGAGGGAGGCACACAGAACCCCTGGCAAGGGGAAGACTGGAGGAAGGGAGTCCCTGAAACAGAGGGGGATGGAAGGTGGCCCAAGGAAAAGGTGAACTGAAATAAAGGATTCAAAGAGGCCCTGGTGTGTGCCATAAGCTCTGCCTACAGAAGCGGTTACGCATGAGACCCCCTAGTCATACAGACCACCACCCCAGGCACCACTAATTGGCCTCCCCACTTGGCTGAGAGGCCAAGCGCTGAGTGGGCCATGGAGACTGATCTCCACCTCTTGGACGAAGAGGGATTTCTCCTGCATGTGTGTGTGGGGAGGGGGGAGGAGCGGGGGGGGAACAGGGAGGTTGGTAGGATGTGCTGGAGGAGGAAGCTTATCCTGCTTCCTGTCTACACTAGCAGCACTCCGATACTTTGCTAGTAGAGGTGAGCCTGAGCTGCACTTTGCCTTAGGAGCTGTATCCCTCCGGGATGTCAGGGGGTTTGGACCAGGGGCAATTGATCAGGAGCTTGCTCTAGGAATAGGCCTCAGCCATGAAGTTCAGCTCCGGAATCCAACTACCCCAGAATTTGGGGCTGCTGGGATTGGATCTGGGCCCTTCTCTATTCTGTTTGAAACTAGGCAGATAGTTGTCTTCACCACACAGACTGGGGTACATGGGCTAGAGCTGAAGGCGGAGGCTCAGCCTACAGTCAGAAGAGAGAAAGCACCAGAATGCCCCTTTTATCCATATCACAGGGTGGGTTTGCTCTGAGAATTCAGTAATGCAGGTCTCAGCTCTTGAGGGTGGGATACTGAGCCTGGACTTTTACCCTGACTTGCGTTGTCTAAACCAGCAGAAGGAAAGACTCTAAGTACGCTTGGCCTCTCCCCAGTGAATCGAAAAGCTCAAAGTACTAGTGCATTGCCAGCAGATGTCACTATCGAACAACACTGCAAGTGGCTGCAGTGCAGCTGCCCTGCCACAGTACAGAGGTGGATCCAGATGTTCCACAGCGGAGACGAGAGTTCATTTGGAGTGGGTCCCTTAGGGGCTCAGTTTCCTTGAGGTACATTAACTAAGCCCAGTAATACTCAGCCTGAGGGGTAAAGGTTTATTATTGCCCCTCCTGTACAGATGGGGAAATGGACGCACAGAGACCAAGTGACTTTCCACGAGTTCACAAAGCAAGTTCAGCGGTGGGATTAGAACCCAAGAGCCCTGTCTCCCAGGCCCTCCCATTCCCATTTTCTGTCCCAAGTCCACACTCCTGTATACCTCACATGAGAAAAAGGACTTGGCGGCAGGAATGGAATAGGGAGTTTGCCTCAGGGCAGTAGGTAGCCAGGGCTAGAAGAGAACTGGGGGAACCAGGTCTAGCCTGATCCTGGAACCCCAGGGGACTCTTCCATGCAGTTGGGGTGCAAAGGCAAGAGGCAGCAGAAAGGAGGTTTCTATTGAATAAGGTTTTTAAAACTGCATGCCAGGGCCCCCTGGCACTTCACAGCTGTAGCAGGGACTGCACTCTGATCCTCTTACTCCAGAACTACAGGCCTCGGTCAACCCCTCGCCCCAGCCCCAATTGACTCCACTAATCCAAACACACTGAGTGCTCAGGAGCTGGAATTGGGATTTGACGTTCACAGCTCAGGCCTGGCTCAATTTGACAGAAGAACAGATTCTCTCCAGGGAAACAGATTTTATTCTGCCTATTACATGATGCTGCCTGTTTTTACAGGGAGGAAGGATGAGCTTGAAGTTAAGATACTGGGCTGGGACTCAGGAGACAGTGAATTAATTACTTGTCGTGTCACAGACTTCCTGGGTGACCTCGGTCGAGTCATTTTGGTGGGCCTAAGTCAGTGGAAAGACTCCCATTGACTTCAATGAGCATTGGCTCATGCTCTTAATATCTCTGTGCCTCGAGTTTCCCCAGCTGTAAAATAGCATATTACTTCCCTATCTCACTGGGTCATGGCAAGGCTAAATCCATCAATCTATGTGGAATAGTCAATGTTTATGGGGCCTTCTAAGTAGATAGATGTTACAATAAGGGAAAGGGTTTAAATCAATTTACCAATCTCTAGTGTTTGTAAATTACTATGGCTGTTCTGTACCAAATGGTCACAGACTTCCATAGAACAGCCTGGAGCCCTTTGGTTTAGAGAGTCCTGCTTCTTTGTTGCTTTTTTAATTCCACTTTCCAAATTGCACAAAGTAGTTTTCATTTCTTTTAAAGGAGTCCTGGAGAATGGGAGTTTGCATTAAGAAAAATTAACCCTTGACATTTGGTTGCTATCTAGTACGCAGTCAACACCTCCCCTCCCAGTACTGTACATAGTAACAGTCTGGCATGCAGCAAGGGCTGCTAAGAAACTGCACTTCATTTGCTGGCTCCAGTCATATGACTGGAATGACAAAGGTTTTTGGGACTCAGTCCCGTGTCGGGTCAGTTATATTGCAGCAGTGGGCTGGGGTTTAGCGATCTGGGTTCTGGGCTCTGTCATAGACAGTACATCCTTTGTCATGTCACTTACTCGCTCTGTGCCTCAGTTTCCCCCACTGTGAAATGAGGGCAATAATACTTCCTTCCTTTCACCCTTTACATATCTTGTCTCTAGACTGTAAGCTCTCGGGGGGCAGAGACTGTTACCATGTATATATACAACTCCTAGCACAATGCCCCCCCCCTCAATCTTGGCTGGAACTATTTAATATAAATAAAAAACACAACACAGGAGTTATCGAAATACAAATGAATCATAACAAAAAAAGTCAGCTATGGATTTAATATTTTGACTTAGCTTAATGGTCACACGTAAGGGCCTGATTGTGCTACCCCTCTCCTTATTCTGAGAGGTCCCTGTCTCCACAAGTCACCCCCTGGAATCAGAGCTCTCACTGTATCCTGGCTCACCGTCATCAATCTGATCATTCCAAATGCCAGCAGCTCAGCCTTCGAGCCCAGAGTCAAACAAGCTAGTTACTGCCTGAATCGCTGTAATCCCCAGTCGCTCCGTCTCTTTCTCAGGCTGCCTCGCTCTAGTGGCCAGAATGAAACCTGGGCTGGGCCGAGGACCATGAATGTGCTATTTGACTATTAGGATTGATTAGAAACAAAATTACCAAGGGCCCAATCCTGACTACAGGGCAGAGCTGAAGCTATTTGGGTTCCCTAGCTGTGCATTCGCAGCTCTTGGCTTGCCTGGATTTCCTTTAAATTCAGCATTGACTGAATATCTTGGGTTTACAGTGCTTGTTTTGGGACTAATTACAGCATTCTTGTAATGTTTTCTACCCTTCGGTTACTGATACGGCCTCGCTGTCTTAATCCCAGTTTAACATAATTTAGCGTCCTGGAGTATGTGAATGTATCTAGCTAATCTCTCTCAAGCTGTGCTTGCATATTATCCATCGACACTTGACAACCTCTTTTCTTCCATGTATAGAAGCGTCTCTCTCTCTCTCTCTCTCTCTCTCATATTGTGTCCACTTCCTGCATCCTTCCTGTGGCATTTCTAATGGTCGGTTGTATGAAGCAGTCACATTTGGACAGGATCGAGGGGTGAAGATGGAAATCAACTTGCTTTAATGCACCCACGTGGGCTGGTTGGCTCTGTCCCCCCCATTACCTCCACCACCACTTTGCATCTAGGCTCCTGCTGAACTCAAGACACTACATTCGCTAGCATTGAACCTCCCCTATTGTTTGCACTCTTCTGCGTTCTGAATTCACTTTGCTTCTCTCCCGCCTGTGTGTTAGTTACTCCTCCAGTTTTGTTGTCATCCACAAATCTGACCCTGCATTTACACCACACAAAAAGAAACCGGCAGAAAGCCACGGAGCAGGGCTTCATGGTGCAGCAAGGGGCTTGGGTTTTCATTAGCCTCTGGGAATCTGTCCAGGGTCCTAACCTGAACTAGAGCTAGCCTGGGGATCTGGACAGGCGCTTTTCCCATAGAACAGAAGCTGCTCCATGGACCGCCTGGAAGTGCCGCGTGGGCTCTAGTACGATAACCATCAGATTGATCTTTACTGTCGGACTCTCCAAGTGAATCAAGAAAAATTCTTACTCAATCCAGTCCCATAAAATTAAGGTGCTGAGCCTCTGGACTAATCGAGCCTGCAACAGCATCAGGGCAGCCTCATTCACCAATGACTAGGAGGAAGAGAAACCAAGCTGGGTATCTACAGTAGACTCTGGGGGCTAATTTTCTTAGTTACACAGGTGTAAATCAGGGATTAAGCGCACTGAAGACAATGACACTAAACTGCTGTCAAATGGTGTAAGTAAGAGAAGGATCAGACCTTGGGTATATAACCCAAGTACATAGATCCTGAATGGCAGAGGGTCATCTGCCATCGTTCACACCTGGGTAGCTCCAAAGCAAGACAGTGGAGTGTGACACAGCAGCCCATTGGTGCCATCTGGCAACAGGTTCACTGCTTAGTAACAGTAACTCCAGCCAAACTCATGTCACCTAGCCCGTCGCCGTCATGGCATTTATCCATCAATGATGTCATGTAAGAGCCTCAGTGAAAGTGGAGAGCATGCTGATCATTAATATCTTTGTGAAATGTATGTCCAGTTATTATGTAAAACATTCCATCTGTAGAATGAAAATACATTTCTCAAGTCTGAATCAAGGCAGGGTTGACAAACAGGTCTCTGCCAGGTATGGGATAGATAGTCACCTGTCTGTCTTGGTTCACACAAAATTGAGCGTTGTAAGCCAACGCACTGCAAACTCCATTTACATCTGAAGTCAGCAGGGGGATGGGAAATCAACAAAGAGAGGCAAGACACGGGAGAATAAATCCCGAGGGGGGGGGGGTGGAGGTCCTCTTAAATCTGGGGACAATGACTTTGGAGAATATAAGAGGAAGGCAAAAAGATACCTCTTTACCCTGCACCTGCAGAAATAATCGAGTAGTGCGATTACATTCATGAAAACAGGCTCCCACCCAGCCTGGGATTGGAAATACTGCAAGACAACTTGGGTGAGTTTAGACTGCTTTAGACAGGAGGTTAAGCTGAATTGCTAGAAAGCGTGTTAGGGTTTTGTTTTATATGTACCTTTGATGTTTCTATCATTCATCCTTGCTCCCTATCTTTCAAATCTTAATCTTTGATGACAAACCGATGGGTGTTTTCCATGTAAACAGATATCTCAGTGCTGTGACTCGGGGCTGATCAAACACACTAGTGCATTCACTGGCCCCTTGAGGATAGCAAACCTGGTATTTCTGTGAGTAGCCAGAGACAGGGGCTGGATAACACAGGGGCTCAGGGCCTGGGGTGCACCATTGTTAAGCTGGAAGGCAAAGTTCAGGCTGGTCTGGCCCAGAGGAGATTTACAGGCTGGTGCTGCCAGGGAGCTGACAACCAATTAAGCGCCAGCAAGTTTCTCTCTCTCTTGCCGGAGGCAGGAGTGTAACAAGGTGACTCAGGCCTGGGAACAAGAAAGCATCAGATGGAGTTACTCCAGATTTACATCAGTGTAACTGAGATCAGGATCTGGCCCAGAGCCTGTGACATAACTAGAAGTCAAGCGGCTCTCAGTTATACTCCTTGTAAAGAGGAAGCAATTCCAGTGATTACTCCAGATTAATATGGGTGTCAGAGAGCAGATCTGGACCTGCAATCATAGAATACCAAGGTTGGAAGGGACCTCAGGAGGCCATCTAGTCCAACCCCCTGCTCAAAGCAGGACTAATCCCCAGACAGATTTTTGCCCCAGATCCCTAAATGGCCCCGTCAAGGATTGAGCTCACAACCCTGGGTTTAGCAGGCCAATGCTCAAACCCCTGAGCTATCCCTCCCCACACTATCAGTACAGGGCTGCTCCCGAGACACAGCCCTATGGCCTCTTCAGAAGTTTTCATCCCCATCCCAAGGCGTGGGGCCTCTGGGTGTGTGCAGTCATACCTCTCCCTCTCTAATCTGAGGTGACGGCTGAATGGGTGAGAAATCTCTGGGACGTTGGCTACATACACGACTTCCCTGGGCCCCCGCACTTCCCATCAGGGCTATGCGGTGCCACCCACAGCAGTGACTGTTCCCCTTGGCCCCTTCGCAGGCTGAACTGCTGTTAAGCCTCTGAGCGAGCAGATTAGGGGAGTCACTCAGGGTCTGTCACACAAATCTTCAGGCCGGGAGTGTGTCACATTGCTGGCAGAAGCCAAATGCTCTTTGAACCTACCCAGAAGGATCAGCTCATAAATATCACCGTTCAGTCCGATTTGGGCCAGCAAGGGGCTCATTGCAGTGAATCTGATGGGAAATATTTAGTGTATATTATTCTCACAGCAAAATGACTGACCAAGTATTATTATTAATCAACTACAATTGGTTAATTACATAGTAAAAGCCTCCTGATTGGTTAATAATTAAATCACGCATGTTGCATAGAGCCGCAGGAGACATATTTAAGAGCCACCTGCGGCTTGCGAGCCACTGTCTGAGCATCGCTGCTCTACAGCATCTGCTCCAGTCACGGGATACAGGATTAGATGGACCCATGGGTCTCTCCCAAAATCATAAATCCTATCTCTGAACCACTCCATTTCAATGAGTAGCTAGATCCAGTCTTTCCATAAACATCACGCGCACTCCAAGCGTGTGGTTTCGCTCTCCTTCACCCGGTCAGAACAAACCCAGGAGATCTGGGGTCTTCCCAATCCTCTTGTTCCCCGACCCATCCATCCTCACAGTAACTTGAAGTTAAGGCAGATCTTATGATTGGCAACGAGGAATCAAACTAATCCCAGATCAAGTTGAACCACCAAGATGACACTGAAGCAATTAAGTTTAGACAAATCCAATTACAATCCAGACCCTTTAATTGGCTTGGAGTAATGGAGGCCCTGCCACAACAAGCAGAGATTACCGAGGCAGCTGGGCTGATCCAGACAGACCCTTGCTCAAGGTCCCATGTCACTTGGGAATGGCACAGCTCTGGTCAGCCTTGCACTGCAGGCTGAAAAGAGAGAAGACAAGACTCAGGCCTTATCTACATTCAAATTTGCACTGGTTTAGCTAAACTGGGTTTACTTGAATTTGTGTTAGCCTCCATGTGGACACTCTTATTTAGGTTTAAGAGTGGCTCATTCTGGTTTAGTTTAAACTTGTTCCTAACTGACTTAAGTGAAGCCAAACTGCAAGGGCTCGGGTGGCCTTTGGCACCAGTTTAACTAAAGCAATTTTAAAATCACACCTTAAGTTAAACTGGTCCAGACTTTAGACCTCCCTACCTGGGGAATACTTCCAGCTTCTTCTGTCCTTGTGGTTGTGAACACAGAGGGATTGTACTACAAGCAGTGTTGCATCAGTTTAATTTAAGGGGTGATTTTAAGCTCTCCTTCCACTGAAATACAACGGTTCACACACATGGGTTTACACTGGTTCAAGTAAACCGATGCAAATGTGTGTGTAGACATGGCTGAATTATACTCCTGGAAGACTCTTAAATTCAGTGATTGGGTTGACTGCTTGCCAATGGGCTATTTCCCAACACCCTAGTCTCCCATCCCCCAGTATCTGTCTCAAAGGGTATGTCTACACTGCAATAAAACATATGCAGCAGGCTCACGGGGCTTGGGCTGTGAAGCTATCAAATTTCAGAGTAGATATCCAGGCTCTGGAAGCCTGCAATGGTGGAGGGTCTCAGAGCCCAGACGTTCACACTGCAATTTTATAGCCCTGTGAGCCCAAGTCAGCTTAGTGTGCAATGTAGACATACCTCAGGTGGCCTCAACGTCCACTGAAGTCACTGAAGTATTGAATGGTTCAGCTCCTCCCTATAAGCACTCAGATGCTATGGTGATGGGCATGCTTTCCCAGCCTGTTTTACGAACACCCTGCTCACACCCTGTAGAGTCTAAACTCACTTCCTTCCTAGGGTTTGGCTTTACTAATAAAGTAATCAACAACACAAAATTCAGCACAAGTCTTCTTCCCAGCTTTGGCTGCTTCTATGGTTCCCCCTTCACAGCTGCTCTGCCCATACGCTAGATCCTCTCTCACCTTCCTTGTATCCCAGTGAGGTAGTGAGTCAGTGGAGCCCAGTTAACCCTTTCTTGGCGGGAGAGAGGTTTCAGGCAAATAAATCATACCAGCTGTTAAATTGAATATACTAGTTAAAATGATGGGTAAAAATCTCAAAAATACATACATAACTAAAGGTACTTTTGAATACCCACCCTCCCTAGAAACAAAACAACAAGCAGCAGGCCAGAACAAATCATTGTGGAGTACCTGCGTTTGTGTGGACATGACCGCTTTGCTTCGTAAACTCCTTGCTGACAAAACCCAGTTAAAAACACATGGGTGCTTGAAGAGGCCAACTTAATTGCTGGATGCGTCAAATCAGAAACCACCGGCTGATCCTTGAACGGCTGACGCTGTTCCTTAAGAAGTACACTGGGAGGTGGGGAGAAGAATGGAAGGACAATACTTTTCATCCATCACTGCAGACTGGATCTAAGCTAGTCGGCTATCATCTGTCCTGAATTAATTTTGGGAGAGGAATATCTTAAAAGCCTTTTTGGCTCTGACATCACATTCCTTCCTTCCTTCGCCAATGTGTCCTTTATGCCCTGAACATATACGTGACGCAGCCAGGGTCCTATCACCCCAAGATGTACAGTGGGAGACATGCTGCGGGAAGGAACATTCTGCCTGTTCTTGCTATGAATGGATCTTAACTGAACCTTTGATTTAAAAGTTCCTGCCTTCCATTTTTTGTGGGTTTATAATGTCACCCAATTTATAATGGGGCTATTGTGATTCTTGAGTAACATGGTTTGATATGCAGGGAAGGTTAGTGGAGTAGAAAACTCTTTCTTCACTCTTGGCATTGCTAGGTGTGTGTGTTTATTGTGTCTGTAACTGTGACGAAGTGGGACTGTTCTTAATGTTTCCTCTAAATACTGTGTGGGTGCCTCAGTTTCCCCTATGCATTTCTTAAGTCTCCAGTGTGCATAAATTGCCAACACTTTGTATCCTAGCAACAAATGGCCAGGACTCTTCACCCTGCAAGGGAATAGCTAAAGGTGAACAAGGAGATCAGGTGATCTCCTGGCCCTGGAAAGATACAAAGGCCAGAAAGGAGGGGCTGGAGGGGGTTTCAGTTTGGAGCTGGCTGGGGACTGGAAGTGAGGGCAGATGGGGTGGTCTGCCTTGCTGGGCCCCAGAATTGACCCGGCTGAGGGGTCCCATTCTCTGTACCTACAAGCTCTGTTTTAGACCGTGTTCCTGTCATCTAATAAACTTCTGTTTTACTGGCTGGTTAAGAGTCACATCTGACTGCGAAGTGGGGGTGCAGGACCCTCTGGCTTCCCCAGGACCCCGCCAGGGCGGGCTCACTATGGGAAGCGCATGGAGGGGCAGAGGATGCTGAATGCTCCAAGGAGAGACCCAGGAGGTGAAGCCGTGTGAGCTTCTTGCCCTGAAGACAGTCTGCTCCAAGGGAGAAGAGGCTCCCCAAAGTCCTGACTGGCTTTGTGGGGAGCAGTTCCAGAGCATCGCCTGGGGACTCCATGACAGTAACGCAAGATGAGTATGGACTGGAATGTATTTTTGAGGGCCAGCATTTGGTAAAATCGAGCTCTGAAGAGTGGTTGGGAGATGGGCTGAGAACATTAGTAGATCAAAGGGGTGGACACTGGACATACTCAGTACAGATGCTCCCCGATTTACGCAAGCATTCTGTTCCGGAACGCCTTGTGTAAGTCAAATTTTGCATAAGTCAGGAACGTATACCTAACCAAAAAAAAAAAAAATGCTTACGGGACTTTTTCTGTAAGTGCGGATTTGCGTAAGTCAGGTTTGCGTAACCCGGAGAGCGTCTGTATGCTGAAGTCACCTGGGTCTGTTTGGTAAATGGCCTAGTTTTTTTGCCTGATCCAAGGGGCCAATGATCTCTTCAAAATAAGATATGTCATGAGCTTGCATGGAGAGGAACTAATGTTTTACCACCCTAGAAAGCTGGGAATATTAACTTGTTGATGACGTCTAGGATTTTTTTCCCCCTAACACTGGTGGTATGTAAGAAATCACAACTCTCAATGACATTGTTCCAATGACAGTCTTGGTTTCTTCCTCTTATTTCATTTCCAACCCGATTTTCATGCTCACTGACTTCTCAAGGACTGTTACGAGACAGTACCAACACAGAATGCTGTCCAAGAGCTTGGAATCCCACATTTCAAGTGGAATATGTAATTCAACTCTGTCTCTAGGGACTCATCAAAATACTGGCTGCCAACATCATGCTAGAACTGAAACGAGGGAGAAAGCCACGCTGACCAGCATGGCCTAGTTTTAAAGCCGTGGGGTCATCTGACTCGTTTAAACACCAGTACCTCTGTTGTTACTGAACATGAAGTATGATGGAAGTCGTGTCAGAAGTGTCCCACACGGAAGGAGATGCTAAGATTGCTGGGAGAGGGAATCCGAGATGAGGCGCAAAGTTCACGAAGTCAAGAAATCTCTTGAGCTCTGCTCTGACAATGAGGAGCCTGGCGTGGCACATCAGCCCTCCGTGAGCTGTTGCCGTCCACTGAACAGTGCTGGCAGCTCATGTGCCTATGGTGAAGTTGGGAGAGGGACCAACAAGTGGGACTTTCAAAGGAGGATCTAGCTTCAGTCTTCTCTTCTTAAGTTCTCATTACCCCATTCAGGCCCTTTGCTGTTGCCCCCTCTCAGATCCCATTCGCTGACCCCATTAGACACCACAGGGCCACCCTTATGTTGAGGATTGGCAAGCTATCAGATACTTCAGCAGCAGCACCTGAGGAGCTGCTCAGGGGGCACTTTGAGGTTTAGTTATCTGACTCACTCCTACCCCTAGACGTATCAACCTCTACAAGGAAGACATTTCAAATGTCTGAGTGGGCTCAGAATTAAACAAGATGACATCCCCTGAGCCTGTTTAGCCCCAAATGCATGTGATGGGTTTGCCCCGTAAACAAGAATGCTTACACTAAATGGAGTTCCAAAAATGGCTCCTCTCTTCTCCCTCTCCTGCCTCCCTGCTCCACAAGGGTCATTCCCCACCTTCTCAATGGCAAGGTTAGAGAGGAAGGACAGTCTCGAGATTATGGCACTGGATTCGAACCGAGGGGATCAGGATTCAGTTCCTGGCTCTGCCACAGACAGGTTACTTCAGCCCTCTCTCTCTCCAGTCCGGGTTTGTAAAATAGAGATATTTCCTCTCTCACCCCTTGTCTGTTTTGCCTATTTAGATTATAAACTCTGCACAGCAGGGACTGTCTCTTACCGTACAGCACCTAGCACAATAGGGCCCTGATCTCAGCTGGGACCTCTAGGCACCGTTGTACTAGAAATAATAATGGCAACGCTTTTCTGTGTCTCATCACTCCTCTTTATTAAGACCCAGGATGTGAGATCTTCAGGCTCCTGTGACTAGTCAGAGCAGCCAGCCTGGTTCAGAGCAAGTTATTTATGCCACACACCAAATCCCCCACTCTCCTGTGTTACATGAGAGCAGAGAAAACTTTCCCATCATGTGCTTTATTCCCTGCTGCTACTGCTAGCGTGTTTCAGCCTAACTATGTGCAACCTATTAAGAGAGAGAGAGGTAACAGTGCCAAGAATGGGATTTCAGCAAGAGACAAACATTACATCAAAGATTAGCCCTGTCTTTGGGGAGCCAGGAGATTACAGGTGGGGGTCTGTGCCTGTGTGTGTGTCAAACAAACAGGCCCTGTGTATTATCGTAAGCTACTTCTGATGTGGCAGACTAATTCTTCCCCTCCCCACACCCTTCACAAAGTTGAGTGCCAGATCGCTTTCCTCTTTGAGAGCCTACAGGGAGGGCTGATCATTAACTACAGAATAATCCCAAATAACAAGCCAACCCATCAGCCTTCAGAGCTAGGAACAGAAGGACCCAAGTCAAGAACAGATGACTTGCCAAACTGGAGAAGATGGACCTTCTAGCTGTCAATGCTTCACAGGAAAATGTAACTGCTCACTTATCCTCACGAAGCACCAATGGAGGAGGGAGATGTTTTCTGGACTCCTCCCCAGCTGGTGATTGGCTAATGCTCCCAAAGCATAAACGCCTTGCAATATTTACCCTTGTTAGTGTCACTGTTGCTACTACTTTCTTACCCTTACTAATGTCCAATCCTAGTATGAAATTTACTAAGCTATTTGGTTTCTTCAAGAGAACGTGGAAATATTGTCCTGGTGGATGTCACACGAGCCATTCCAACAGCAGAATGGGAAGCAAAAAACCCCTGGGTCATTGCTGGGTTATTCAAGGTCATGAGCCTGGCCCTTCAGAACCAGCCTGAAAAAGAGCAGCATATCATGGCTGGACATCCACCCTACTTCTCCTACACGGCAATGCAATGAACTAACCCCAAAGGAAACCAGGGCTGCCCCCACCGAAGTCCCAGTCTGAGGAGCCGAGAGTCAAACTGGACAATGTGGAGTCGTAACTACTAAGCCTCCAGGCCTCAGAGCAGAACCAGCCAGGCAATGGCTAAGCCCACAACGACCCCAAAACTCAGTCTGCCATACACACCTTCTCGCATACCCACTCCCATCTTCTCTACTTATATGTGGAAAAACGAGGATGTTAAAAATCATATTTACTTCATCCCCCCACTAGATGTCTCTCTTTGCCATGCTAAAAAAGGGCTCCTGGCTATCCCGCCTGCGGAGAAACATCTGGGATGACTGAGATGGTGAAGAGAGGGGCAGCTAAAGGGCAGGTGTCCATCCTGCAATCCATGTCCCTTCCTCTCTCCAAGCCAAAGGGGTGGCTGCACCCAATACGTGAGACAGCACCTGGAGAGCACAGAGGAAGTATGAGAGACTCTACAGGGAAACAAATGTAGTCAACACTGTGTGTTGCAGGGACATGTGCAGTTCACGGCAGCCGGGAGACGTTGTCAGGTAAATAAATAGACCTCTCAGAGGAGAAGGGGATGGGAATAGAACTGAATCAGTTTGGAAAGTCCCTTCATTCTGTTTGGCTCCACCTTCAAGCCTGACAGCATTTATGACGACAGACTTGCTCCCCCTAGAGATGATCCTGGATCTAAACAGCCCTGAACTAGAGAGGGAAGAGGGTAGATTCAGATGTGGAATCTGAATCAGGATCCGAATTTGGCAGTTGGCAGAAATAAAACTCTGACCCAAAGACGCCCAGATTTGGCTGGGGGAGAATCCCAATCTAGACCTGATTTTTTGGGTCTCGGATCCTTCTCTATTTTCCACAGTCACTGTTGGTCCCCTTCTTAGGGCCTTGGTGTCTTTATGTATTGGGGTGTTGGCCCATCTTCTTTGCTCTGGAGCTGCTGTTTCTCTTAAGTAGTCTCAGAGACTTTAAGGTCAGAAGGGACCATCATGATCATCTCCTCTGACCTCCTGCTCATTGTAGGCCATATAACCTCACCCACCTGTAATAGACCCTTAACCTCTGGCTGAGTTATTGAAGTCCTCAAATCATGGTTTAAAGACTTCAAGTTACAGAGAATCCACCATTTACACTAGTTTAAAGCTGCAAGTGACCCGTGCCCCACGCCGCAGAGGAAGGCGAAACCCCCCAGGGTCTCTGCCAATCTGACCAGGGGGGAAATTCCTTCTCGACCCCAAATATAGTGATCAGTTAGACCCTGAGCATGTGGGAAAGACCCACCAGCCAGACACATGGGAAAGAATTCTCCGTAGTAACTCAGAGCCTCCCCATCTAGTGTCCCATCACCGCCCATTGGAGATATTTGCTACTAGCAGTTGCAGACTGGCTACATGCCATCGTAAGCCGTCCCATCATCCCATCCCCTCCACAAACCTATCAAGCTCAGTCTTGAAGCCAGTTGTTTTCTTTGCCCCCCATTGATCCCTCTTCTGTGCAACAATTGCTGTGCTGGATCTTAGACCCTGATTCCAGTTAGAGGACAGCCACTGACCCTTGGTCCAAATCTCCTGAACTCAGCTGGGGATAGGCTGCAAAGCACTGTATCTAATCTCCCAAGACAGCCTCAGTTTGTAACCTTCCAAACCAGCCTGTTGTGGGGTTGGTTTGCCAGAGCGTCACACCCAAAGGCCGGGAAACAAAACTGGTCTTTTGTCCCTCCAGGCAGATGGTCCTTGTCAGGACAAAGGCACTCTTGGTGGGGTTGTGCGTGAGAGAAGCTTGCCCTGTCACTGCCGAGGCTGCCTTTGCTCTGTGGATGGACAAGGCAGCACCCCGTCTGTGGGGCTATCCGTTTGGCACGTCTCACCACCACTCAGTTTAGTCTAAAGTAAAAAGAAACTGCAAAGGGTCTGCTGAGGCCACGCTCTGAGCTGGCCATTTGCCCACTTGCGTCGGCCTAAATAAATCAGCAGCAATGTAAGCAGAGCGTTGGGTCCGCTTTGTATTTCGAGCCATTAGGGATGAGTGGTTGCTGCGCTTGGGGCTGGAGATGTTTAACAGTAACACTGAGAATGGGGAAGGCAAGAGGCTTATGTAACCCGAGGGCAGCCCAGGAAGCAATTGGGAGGCGAAGCAGAGACGCAGACCTGTCCACACACAAAATATACAAGGGGGACTGACGTTCAGCTCTTATTGCATCGGTCGCCTTAGAAACGGTGAGAAAAGTAAAGAGATCAAGGATCCCAAAGCAATCATTGGTGCGGCCTCTAACCCCAAAAAGCCCACGCAGGCAAAAGAGTCAGGGAATGGGGAGCTGACAGCATTTCACGCTGCTGGGAGGTGGAGAAAACCGTAGCTAGATCTGCAGATGGTGGCTGGAAATGGCTGCATCCCTTGGAGGTGAGTGGGAGCAGGACCCAAAGCAACCATGCCCAGACCAAGAACAAACCCCAAACAGATTGTGAGTGATTGCAAAACCGCACGGGGCCCTCTGGAGAAATTACACATGATGAATCAAACCGAGGAAAATATCCCACATGGACATGGTTATGTGGAAAAGATTTTCACATGACTTGGAAGGCCTAGATGAAATGACCATGAGGGCTTCCCTTTCAGAGTAAATCTAGGTATATTTCTGAGTTCCCATTCTGGCCAAGATGGACAATTATGTTCCATGTTCCCAACCCCCACCCCCTGCAGTTTTAATTGGATACAGGATTCGTCTCCACTTTGTGTCCTAAACCCTCACAGAGCAACAGCTGCCTTGTTCCACTCTGGAGGTGGCTGCGTTTCACTGGCAGGGGTGCTGGAATAATTTGTATAATGAGGGGTGCTGAGAGCCATTGAACCAAACTGTAAACCCTGGATATAATGGAAACCACTTCAAGCCAGGTGGTGCAGCAGCACCCCCCGTGTCCCTAGTTCCAGCACCCATGTTCGCTGGTGCTCCCTGTATCCTAAGGATCAAATCCTAAGGGGTTCTGGGTACCTGTGAATCCAACTGGAGTCTGTGGCTATGGCAGGTGCTAAATGCCTCTCAGGGTTTGACCCCAAGTGTGTATAGAGCTTTGGAAGCTTTCAGAGGAAAAGTGCTACATTAACGCACAGAATATTTGCCCTGTGCAACCAGTGAAGGCTTCATGCTTGCCAGTGGCTCCAGTACAATTAACAAAGAGAAGGATAGAAACATGCTGGGAGGAGAGGGAAGCTGCTGGGTGAGGGCACCAGACTTGTTGAAAGAAACATTTCTCCATATACTGGCATTTGTGTGATGCATAAATGCCGTCCCCCTGCGCTGCCTAGTCCAAAGGCTTGGCCATAACTAGCACGCACACAGTGCGTACTCAAGGAGCGACTCAGTTTGCCCAGCGGCAAGTGGCATGGTGCCAGCTGCCCGTCTGCTTGGCTGATTCTGACTCTCATGCCTGTGCCCCCCATGCTTGGCTGGCCTTTGTGCCAACGCCCGTGGGCCCTGGCTTTGATGCCCACCTCCCTTCCCCCTCGACCCCCTGGTTCTTGGCTGGCCCTGGCTCTCATGCCTACTGCTCTTCTGTTCAGCTGGCCTGTGCTCGGACACATGCCTCCCTTGTGCTCGGCTGGCGCTGGCTCCAATACTCACCTCTTTCATGCTCTTAGCTAGCCTAGGTTCTAGTACCTCCTGCCTCGGCCAACTCCCACTAGCCTGGGCTTTGAGGCCTTGGGCCCCTCCTTGTCCAGCTCCACTTCCATCCATTATCTCAGGCTTTTCTCATGCATGCCACTGGCACCAGGAGCGTGCAGGTACCAAAGAGACTTTACACTCCGTGTTTACACCTTTTTCCTGATCATTTATGAATATGTTGAACAGGACTGGGCCCAGTACAGACCCCTGGGGGACACCACTATTTACCTCTCTCCTTTCTGAAAACTGACCATTTATTCCTAGCCTTGTTTCTTATTTTTTAACCAGTTACCCATCCACGAGAGAACCTTCCCTCTTATCCCATGACAGCTTGCTTTGCTTAAGAGCCTTTGGGAAAGGACCATGGAGCTTTTGTCATCTGGTTGGCTTCAACCAGAAGTGGGGTGTCATCTCTCATATGCACGCACGCACACCGTGGGGCTAACAAGGACATTCTATTTCTAGCCAGTAGATGGCAGGCCAGGGTAAGCGCCACACCACAGCCATTCAGAACTTCACGGCAAGAATGGGGATAAATCTTAGGTCCTCCTGCTGCAGAAGCGCAGGCCCTAGCTTGTGAGCTAAAGGAGAACCACACTGAAGTAGGTTTCTCATCCTGTCTGTGGCACAGCCCCTAGAGGGCAATATTCTCTCACAGCCAGCTCGGCTCTTACAGCATCCTTTTGTATCAGGCCCTATGAGTGCTTCAGCGCTAACCTACCCCCTTTTCTTGTATTTCACTTATGAGCTTGGAGTAAGCAATGGGACCATGCAGACTGCACAAGCCCATTTATTTCTGTACATTCCTCACTTGGAGAGCAGAAGCCCAGATGTTGCTTCCTCTCTCCTCCCAGTTCATTCTGGGGACACTACAGCAGAATCTCTGTCTGGTGTTAGCGTCGCTGATCTAACTGTTCTTTGGAAAACGTGGTCATCAAGGAGCGCATCCACGAGAGGAGAATTACGGTAATGTGTCTGTCGGCCTCTTCACTTGAAACAATCTATTTCCTAAACACATTCCCCCGCTCACTGATGGGGAGATGCAGGAAGAAGCCACCTTAGCAGCCAAGACATAAGTGCACAGTCTCCATAACATCCCTCAAAAACAATTCTCTCAACCTGCCAGGCAAATTCGTTATTTCACAGTTACTCAGGCTCTTATCTTATCGCGGCTGACGGCTCAGTGTAAACGCTGCATACTTCAGCCCCATTTGGCTTCCTTGCTTGGTGATATTCTCCCAAGTACCTCACTGAGTTACAGCTCCTCAGCGGTGGAGTGGCAGGCATCGCCAGCCCTCTTGCTCTGCTCTGATCCTCGGTGTAATGCAATAATGGGTTCCATCAGTTCTCTCACTCGTTGCTTTGGGAGTACCAGGTTCGCATCACACGTTAAACTGATTTAGTGGCATCTGCTTGGTTCCTGGAGGATGCATGTCTAAATAAACACATTCCCCACTCTTCTGGTGCAACTGGTAGACTTGGCTCAGGAGAAACCCAGGACTGGAATAGCAAGAGATGCTGCAGCTGAGGTCACTGGCAGTTGTGCATGGCTAGTCCAGGTAGCCAGAATCTGACTGGGGAGGACGTAGGGCTCACAACTCCAACATGGGATTTCTTAACAACTGTTACTACTGAAAAATAATAGGTGAGCAAATAAACCTCAGCAAATGAACCAACTCAGGTTTGCATCTAGCTCCCCGATATTCAAACAGGCTTATGATAGAGACAGTATTTTTTTCCTCCTAGGACGGTCATAAGGCAATGTACATGAGAACGCCATATATCTAGAGCACCTGTCGCCCAGGAAGAACTCAAGATGCTTTTGCAAACCCCGAGCCAAATCCTGCAGTCCTCATGGAGCCAAAACCTTCATTTGGTAAGAACCAGGGGCGAGATTCTCCCCTCCTTATTCACAGCGCATCGAGCCTCACTCTGTAAACCCCCACTGAAATCAACGAGAAGTAAGATGCTACACAACACGAGTAAGGCTAGCAGAATCAGGCCTCAAGTGAGGACATCAGGATAGCACATTGTCTAGCAGTATAGGTCACACTTCTTCCTCATTTGCTCCTGGCCCAAGGTTAGGGGTGGCCTATACCGGCAGAATTTTATTGCCCCCAGCAATGGCTGATCTGTGCTGGCCAGCAAGAGTGGAGCCAAGACAGCCTATACCCAGCTCTCCCGCACCAACGTGTTTTGGACAAGGAGTAAGGAAGCAGGCAGCCCTGAACTCAAGGTCTGAGCAGGAAATGTTGGAGTGGAAGGGGAGGGGTGGCTCTTACTTGCGCTTATGGTTTTGCGTGGGCATCGTAGTACAAATCAGGATCAAGAGGGAGTGAGGGCGGATGGTTCTGACCCTGGATTTTAATGGGACATTTGCCAAGTCAGGTGCTAAGAGGTACAGAACCTGGCCCATCATTTATAAAATGCCAGCTCCTTGCAGAGGTGCTGGGGAAGTGCTGGGAAGGTGGCAGCAGAATGACGGTTCGCAGTAAGTGAGAACAAAAATGCAATCAAACCTTTAGCAATCCGATCCTGCAAGAGTGGCTGTGGCATGACTGGGCCAGGCTGCTTCCTGGTTAGCAGCTGTAATTCTATGACTTTTTTTTTTTTGTGTGTGTGTGTGTGGACAGAATTCCAATCTCAGAAGTTTCACAAAGGGTGAGGGGGAGCCTGGGCTTAGAAGAACACCCAGGGCCCGGGTCTGGGAAGTATGGAGCTGCTATTAGAAGCTGAGGATGTGCCAGACTTCCCAGGATCGGACCCATAACTTCCAGCTGACTTCAGCTTCAGTGTAGGAGTTTTACAACTTTTCATTTTGTCTTGTGCAACTGATTTTTCCCCAGCCTCCTGCCAACCCAGAACGTTAAGAACCTGGCATTCTCAGAGCGCAGGAGATGGGGTTACACTGCCTCTGTCACGCACAGAGACTCCTCCAGTGCATTCCTGCGTGCACGGCCCCTGCATCCCCGAGCTCTTCTCTTCTCACAGACAGGTGGGAACAATAGATGCTAGAAGCCTTGATATCAGCAGCCCGGATTGTTTTCTAATCCTGGAAGGAGTGAGAAGGCCTGAATTCCCCCACCTCCGATATTCATACTTGAACTGTGAAAGGGGACGGTTTGGTTAGGGGAAGTCTTGCTGATGGTATGTCTGGCTCTGTTGAGCACATGCCAAGGAAGGAGCAGACACTGGCATACTAGCAGACATGTTTAGAAGCAGTTCATGAGCCTCTTACTAGTCAAAGATAGAAGGCCACTTATTTATACTGATACTTTCATGAGATTGGGATCCCTTTATAAGCTCAGTGCAGAAGGTCAGTATTTTTTCTCGCCGCACACATACTCCCATTTCAGCTCCATCTCAGCCGTGCAACAATGCCTGTCCAAACTATAAATCAATCATGGGAATTGGGTCAGTTATTTGTCCTTCTGCGGCGCCAGTGTTCTTGAAGCACTTTACAAATATTTGTTAAGTGCCCCGGCCCCCCTGTGAAGAAGGTATTATTATACCCTCTGTGTCACAGTACTGCACTCAATGAACTAGACAGCTAATTGGGGAGTGGTGTCCCTTTAAGGACTTCTGCACCTTGATTATGTCATTGCAAAACTGCATCATGCCATGTTGACACAAGGCCCTGCATACACGTCAGGATGTTTTTCCACGGTTATGTACTCTCTGCCTGTACCCGGTTCCTTAGAGGCAAGGGAAAGGTAATTCTCTTATCTTCCATCTCCTCTCTTACTGGCTTCTTGGAAGGATGGCCAGACAGTGACCCCATTCTGATCCAGCCCATCGCTGCTATTTGCTCTGCCTCATATGCCTCAGGCAAAACAAGAAGAGCTCTGAGCAGTCTGGGAGAGTGTATGAGAAGCACATGTGGTGCCCTCAGCCCTGTGTGTGAAGTAACACTGATGTACTCAGATAGGGAAGCAAAGACAGAGGCGGGTACTTGCCCAAACCTGAGGCCAAGCCAGGGATAGAACCCAAGTATTCAGTTCTACGCACAGACACCACAATTTCTGAAGGGGGAGGTGGGGAGCTTGCACTGCAGATTAATGAGCATGGGTGTTTACGTTGTTGACTGTCCGAGTTGCATGTTTGCTGGGTCTCCGTTCTCTTCATATCAGAGATGGTTGGTTTATAAATAGTTATCAACTGTGGGCCTGGCAAACTCACCATGGGACCTGACAGCTAAACTGGGTTCTTTTCACCTCATGCATCAGGATTATTAATAGATGGCTCTGCAGCCACTGCTATACCCTCAGGGATATCTGTCTTCAGTGGGTTTGTAAACAAGTCTGTAGATGATGCCCAGGGAGTTGAATCCGGCTCACTCTCAGAGGTAGCTAGAGGAAGAAGTAAACCTTTTTGTCACTGACATCAGCCAGAGACAGATTGACAGATGATGAACAGACCCTAGATGAACATAATAGTCTCTTCTGGCCTTATAACCTATGTATCTTTTGCGCAAGGTAGTACCGTTTCCGGTAAAGATTCACTGGCATGGGTAAGGCCTTTCACATCTGCTGGGCTTACAGTAAGAGAGATGACAACACACACAATGTCCAAGGGTTGCCTCGGAGACAGCAATAAGCAACGTGCTGCCAGATGACTGGGTCTCATACTGCAGCCAGTTCCTGCTAAAAATGTGATCTCAGTTGTGCGCGCAGCATTATCGGACATTCCTGCAGGAAAGTCTGACTCTGATTCACCCAGCCATGGTTCTACTTTATGAAGCTGTTTAGTCATGTTCGTTGGCTTTGTCTCCCAACACCTGGGCTGTAATTCTCTGCCCCAACAAACTCACTCGTTCACACATCCCGTCCCACACCAGTTGCAGTAAGACTGAGGACAATACAACACGTGAGGGATGGAAAAGACCTGCTAGAACATCTGCTCCACCCCAGGTGGTGAATGCAAGATTGTTCCCTACATTTTATTCCCCAGTCTGACTTACAGGTTCCACCACTCATCTTGGGAGACCGTTCCATAGCATCACAAAACTCACCATTAGGAAACATGCCCTGACATTCTGCCTGATTCCATCCCATTTCTCCTGATTCCATCCCCTTGTCCCGGCATAAGCAATTCCTCTCCCGTCTTGGCATTTGGCTCTTGGAAATAGTTAAATGGGTTTCCTGTTTTCATCCTTTGTCCATCAAGTTACATGTATTATCACTAAGGCTAAGATTTTGTCAGGGATACTTTTAGTAAAAGTCATGGACAGGGCATGGGCAATAATGAAAATTTCATGGAAGCCCATGACCTGTCCCTGATTTTTACTAAAAATATTCCTGACAAAATGGAGACTAAGCCTGGGCAGCTGCATGTGGGCTGGGAGCTCCAGGCGCCCCCACCTCCCATGTGGGCTCGGAGCTCCAGGGTTCCCCTCTGCTGGCGGCTCTGAGATGCATGGGTCCCCCCTGCTACCTACGGCAGCCCAGAGCTGTGGGGGTTCCCCCTGCTGCCAGCAGCCATCAGGAGCTCTGGGATTCCCCCTGTTGCCCAGGGCAGCCAGGAGCATTAGGGCCCCCCGCCTGCTGCCAAGGTGGCCAGCAGCTGTGGGGGTTCCCCCTGCCACCCATGGCAGCCTGGAGCTGCGGGGGTTCCCCCTGCCACCAGCAGCCATCAGGAGCTCTGGGGTTCCCCCCTGTCACCCATGGGGGGGCCCAGGAGCAGCGGGGATCCCCCCCCCACCCACGGTGGCTGGGACCTGTGGGGGTCCGTTTGCCGCCCGCAATGACTGGGAGCTGCGTGGGGCTCCCACCGCGTGGGGCAGCAGGGGTATCTCACAGCTCCCTGCCTCTGCAGGTGGCAGGGGACCCTGCAGCTCCCAGCCTGAAGTCATGGAGGTCTTTGGAAGTCACGGATTCTGTGACTAAATCGGAGCCTTAGTTATCAGTAGCTTTCACTCTTTTCACTTCCTCTTCCACTGGCTCCTCTTTGGCCAAATTGTGCTACATTTCTTAAAATGTACACTACCGTTTTTCATTACACAAATAAAACAAAGCCAGTGTTGAAAAGAATTAATTATAGAATCACAGAACCCCAGGGTCAGGATGGACCGCAAGGGTCATCTAGTCTAACCCCCTGCCAAGATGCAGGATTTGTTGTTTGCTCTAAACCATTCAAGGCAGATGGCTAGGTCCCAGGAAGCGGCTTTACCCTCTAGCGACTGATCCATTTAGCAGGCTATATTTTATATTAGAGTCGCCAGAGTCACCCTGTCAGGTAAGGGGCACAGACAGGATTCCCCCCCACCACCAGAAAAATCAACAGCTTCTCAGGTACTACAGAAAGAAGAGGGGAAAGGAAATACCTACTTCCTGATGGGGATGTTAAGCAGAGGCAAAGCCTCAATAAAACAGCTGTCAAACTGGATCAGACCAACGGTCCATCTCATTCAATATCCTGACCTCAAGAGTGGCCAACAGCAGATACTTCAGGGGAATGTGGAAGAAATCCTGCAATAGGCCGTGATGGAATAACCAGCTCACAGAAAAATTTTCTTCAGCAATTAGAAATTGGCTCATGTCCTGAAGCAGGCGGCCTTGCAAACCTCAGGATTTTTAAGCCCTAACTGCAACAAATGGGGATATTCTTGTTATCCAGATAAGTGATCGATCCTTCATTGAACCCTGCTAGTCTTGGCCCTAGTGATATCTTACGGCATCGAGATCCACAGGTTAAGTGCGCTGTGTGTGAAAACACTGGGGTTGACTGAAAGGGGCAGAGGTGGCAGCTACCAGGTAGCTGAAATCTTAAGACCCAGCTAACTAGGAGCAATGGCAGAGAGTTCACCTCTGTTACCCAGAGGAGGCAGCCTAGGATCCGGCTTAGGGACAGCCTCAGTGATAAGGGTAGGCCTGCAAGTGCTCCCAGGTATTCAGGAGAGCGTAAAGTTCTCTACTGTTCTCTCAGTTTAATTAATAAGCATCCTGCCTGCTTATAATTGACTGCCAACTCGTTCAAGTAATCACTCATCAGCCAACCCTAGCTGCTCAGCTAAGGGACGGGAAAGCTACACTGCTGCTACTCTGGCTGGCCTTATTTCATGGATGAAAGTTTTGACTCTGTCATGCTACTGCCTTTAATCAATAGTCAATTGAAATAATCAGCAACAAGACAGTGTAGAACAGACTTGTACCTGGGCAAATGGGGTGCAACACTTGGTGCGGTTTTCACTGGACTGGAAGGGTGGCTAAGACGACAGAAAATATCATCATGCCAATCGATAAATCCATGGTATGCCCACACCTTGAATACTGCGTGCAGTTCTGGTCACCCCATCTCAAAAAAGTTATTTTAGACTTGGAAATGGTACAGAGAAGGGCAACAAAAATGATTAAGGATCTGGAACAGCTTCCATATGAGGAGAGATTAAAAAGACTGGGACTGTTCAGTTTGGAAAGAGGTGACTAATAGAGGATATGATAAAGGTCTATAAAATCATGACTAGTGTGGAGAAAGTGAATAAGAAAGTGTTACTTACTCTTTTACATAACAGAAGAACCAGGGCCACCCAATGAAACGAATAGGCAGCAGGTTTAAAACAAACAAAAAAGGAAGTATTTATTCACACAACGCACAGACAGCCTGGGGAACTTGTTGCCAGGGTGGTTGCGAAGGCCAAAACTATAACGGGGTTCAAAAAAGAACTAGACAAGTTCCTGGAGTATAGGTCCATCAATGGCTATGAGCCAAGATAGTCAGGGATGCAACCCCATGCGCTGGTTGTCCCCAATTTCTGAGTGCCAGAAGCTGGGAGTGGACGACAGGGGATGGATCACGTGATGATTGCCTGTTCTGTTCATTCCTACTGAAGCGCCTGGCATTGGTCACTGTTGGAAGACAGGATACTGGGCTAGATGGACCATTAGTCTGACCTGATATGGTTGTTCTTACGTTCACCTGACTGGCATGAAAAGGGTAAATCACAATTGTAAGATTGACACCTAGAGAGTAAGATGATAGATGGTCTCACTTAACTAATTCTCAACAAAATTCTATATTTTATGTTCCTCGCCGTTCCAGGAGATGGAGTTAAGAAATGGAACGGTTAGGTCGAACATTAGGAAAAACTTTCCTCATGGTGAGAGGTCTGCCAGGCTGTGGAACAGTCCCCAAAGGGAAATGATGGAAGTCCCATTGCTTAAATCACTGAAAACTGGACAAAATACAGGAAAATATAATGAAGGGAACAAATCTGCCCCAGGAGGAGGTGGATGAACCAGATGACCTCATAGATCTTTTCCATCTCTAACGTCTGTGATTCTAGGAATTCCCAAAGGGGAAAAAAAAAAAAGGTTGTTTACAGACCAAGAACAGCTGAGAGCAGAAATCTCAGACTGGTCAGTGGGTACTGTGACCTGTGGTGCCTGGGGCAGCCCTCACTGGAAATGCCAAGGTCAGTGCAGGCTGCAAAAGGGAGAGCAGATACTCCCAAGACTGGTGGGTAACACTAAAGTTAAACTCCCCAACTAGTCACAAACTGTGCTTCTGATCCCCCACACTGGTTACCTAGAAGCAAAAAAGAAATCACACAGCCTCCTTTATTGCATTCCAGTTCTCTGGTTCCCAATCAGCACCTAGGTCCTGTACAATGAGAAGTTATTTAAAAAACTCTGCTCACTCTACAAAATGTTCTTCTGACCCCAAAGGGTCAACCACATTACCAGGTCAGTATAGGTTTGGCTCTTACCCAAAATACCATGCAGCCACTCAATCCTTTAGTATCTAAAACTAAAGGTTTATTATAGAGAAAGAAGAAAAAAACAAGGAGAGATGTTAAACGGTAAAACAGTCACATACATACGAAGACTTCAAAGTCCATATATCAGGGTTCCTAGCAGTATTGGTGAGTTTGCTGGCTTGAAAGTCCCTCTGGAACCAGGAGCACCGCCAGCTTTTTTGGCGCCCTAGGCGGCAGAAGTTCCCGCCCCCAAAATGGCGCCCCCGACAGAGGCGGCGGACGGTCCCGCCCCCAAAATTCCACCGATGACCGGGGCGGCCGCCCCCCACAAATGTTAGCGCCCTAGGTGACTGCCTAGGTCGCCTAATGGGTTGCGCCGGCCCTGTCTGAAACACATCCACAGCTTGGATGGGTTATTCAGTCCTTTATTCAGAGCTTCAGTTTGTATCTAAGTTCCTCCAGAGGTAAACAGCAGGATTAAAGACAAAATGGAGAAGACACAGCTGCCTTTTATAGTCTTTTGCAATGCCGCCTCTGCTTCCTTTGTTTCAAACACAAACTGCTTGGAGGCCTTAGAGTTCTGTCCATAGGCATGCCCCTGCATGCCTTGCTGAGTCATAAGGTGTATCTGCCTTCTCGCAATGGGTCAATTGTATAGCTGATGGTCCTTAATGGCTAGGCAGTGCTGATGCCAAACTCTCTGGGAGCGTCACCCAGAAGCATAGCCCAGATTTGAAATAAAGACATACATATATATCTATAACCCAAAATACAAAGTTAATACACACATAAATGAGATGATCATATCTGGCAAATTATAACATTTTTGCAGATATCCTACGTGGCATATCTAGCATAACTCATTGCAATTTTACAGTATTGATATTCATATCCTCAGGTGTCCCCCAGATTCCATACAGCGTCACAGATACTGTAATGTTGGATGGGTTGAGAGGAGTTGTAACACACTTTGCTGTACTACCAGCATATTTCAATTTCTTGCACAACATTTCAAAGCACTTTACAGAAACCAGCCAATCCCAAGTGAAACTGAACCAGTGAGCTATTGCATAAGGCTTGATGTACCCTCTCTGGGAGCTGAGAAACCGTGGACAAGAATGAGGAAAAAAAGAGTTATTCGGCCAGTCATCCTCTACCCCCAGTAACTGGCAACTGCCACACAGGGTACTCACACATACACAGAAAAGGCCCTTACAGCTAGGCTGTAAAACACGGCCCACCAAGGAGAACAACAACATAGGACATGGGTGGGACAGAGTCTTGTGTATAGGCAAGTGGGATCAATTGTCAGAAGACACTGGTCCACAGTCAACTGGTGTTCACTGCAGACTTCTTCAGTCCCACCGGGGAAGCATATTTCAGGTTTACAGAAGGGATTGCTTCCCGGTGTAGTCCAGGCAAGGTGTTTACACATTTTCAGAGGATTTTTTTTGATCAAATGAATGTGAAAGAGCCAAAGTACCTCACATGGATGCTTCATTTCCATCTGTGCCCAGTTGTTTAGTGTAAATTCCGCCATGATCTGATTTGTGGATAGCATCTTGGTTGGAAATGTAGCACACACCCAAGGAAGGATATATATTTAAAAAAAGGCCCTGGAGAGATTAGAGCAGTGGGAACTGGTGGAGGTTAGGAGAAAGTCATAAATCCTCATGGGTAATAAACAAAACAACAGGGAGATGTACTCAATTAGCTGCACTGGCTCATTAAAGGGAGTTTACTTTCATGTGTCTCTAACACTGTCCTCCTAAGGTGTGTTCATACACCCAAGAACTGTAGTTGCCACAGAGAGGGTGTGCAATACCTAGAGACACCAACCGAGACCAGGGCTCATTGCGCTAGGTACCTAAGAGACCGTCCTTGTCCTGAGGAATTTGCTACCAAAATAGGAAAGATAGAAAAGGATGGGGAAAAGAAGCATTATTCCCATTTCACATACCGGAAACTGAGCCACAGAAAGACAACATGACTTGATATTCAGCATGGCTTACGCCACGCAGACATCTTTGACCATGTGCCACGGACAACTCCCTAGGCAAGATTCTATTACTGTTGGATACCAGGACCAAAGCCTCTATCATAAGTGAAGACAGACACTTACCAGAAAAACTGTAAGTGTTAAGCAACTCCTCAGCTCTTCTGACAGGATATAGCTGATCTCAAATCTACAAGAGAGATGTCCATTGTCCTGGCTTGTCACAACTCCATCATTTTGCTGGCTTTTAACTTCACTTGTAACTTCCATGGGCACAAATATCTGGAGTGGTAACCTATTTCACCCCTTGAATCTACAATTAATAAAGGATATTTCAACATAATACTAACTTATTTCCTGTGACATCCACATGTTATCACTGAGGCCATCAGTTTAGCAGAATCCAAGAAAGGATTGGACATGAGAACATCCACGGCTACCTTAGATAGGATAACAATTTTTAAAGAAAATATCCTTATGCTTCAGGGCATAAGACAACCACTCATTGCTGGGGGTCAGGAAGAAACTTCCCTGAGGGACAGGTTATTCCATAATTGTACATTATGGGGTTCCTTGCACTTGCCTCTGAAATATCTGGTGCTGGCCACTGTCAGAGACAAGATAGCCGGCTACATGGGCAATTAGGCTCTTCCAGAATAACAATTCAGGGCAGGCATAACACAGCCATCTACAAGATGCCTCGATGTTTTTCCACCTTTTTTTGGATTTATCCACCATTATTGGGTGCACTCCTCAAGTGAGCGTCAAGTAGGCAGTTGAGAGTTACAGTAAAGACATTCGCCACAGCCCTCTGCGTCTGCCTGGTTATTCATAACAAGGGCACTGCCCATACAAGCACTCTGGCCCCAATCACTTTTCTGTAATATGATGGGCACTTCGCAAAGAAGCCAGAGGTTCTGTTACTATTGCAGCATCAGCAGACAGACAACCCACTCATTAAAACAAGGTCTCTGCGGGGTGATGAATTTCAATTTCAGGATAATTATAGTCTCAGTGAGGTAAAACGGGCTTGGGGCTGTTCAGACCGCATATTAGTCTTACAAAATTGCTCCGGGCAGAACATGGTAAAAATAGGACACTTTGTTGAGCTGAAGAACAGACAGCAGCAAGGTGAAGCAAAAGCTTTTCCCATCAGTAACAAAGGACCTTCCTGTTCATCTGAGCCTACCATAGACACGTGTCCCCATTCGCTTCCTCTGCACTTATACCGCCTCCTCCCATTCTCCCCACTCAGATAGTAAAACCCTATTTATCTGAAAGTTCTGTGATCTGAGATGGTATCACGTCCTCCCCCTCCATCACAAATACCCCCTCATGAACAATTGATGTTAAACACTACGGGTCAACCCAAGCATCTGAATTAATTCCTCCACTTCCCTTCTCTACCTCTAGTCTATTCAAATAGTTTACAATTTGCTCCATTTGTGACCACAAAGTTCAGAAGTTTTTAACCAGGAACACAGCTAAAAAACATTGTTGCCGAGTGAATAATCGCTTACAAATAATTTATTATGCCAAATTGTACATGTTTTTCTTTTCATTAGCAGATGGTGATGTTCCTGAATTTGAAGTTATTCACAGAAGTTTCCCTCTGTGTCAATAACCATCTGTCACAACCTGGCCCAGTCTCATTCTCTGGACGGACACTAGTCTTGGTTTGGCTCCAACCACTGGATCCCACATGCTTCCAAGTCCCCGGCTCTGAGTAGCCACTGATTGCTGTTCCCAGCTCTGGGTACCTCAAGCGCATGGTCAGGTGCAGATGCTGTCTCTGACACCCTTTTTGGGGAGCGGGACCCTGCAGTCTGGAGGCCGAGATCCTGAAACAAGTGCCTCACTCCTCCCAAGTCCCCCAGTTGCTGAAACACGTTTCCCCTTAGTCCATCTGGCTGTGGGAACTCTGGTTTCCTAGTTGCAATGTGGTAGTAAGTCAAGGAAACACAGGCTTAGCAAAGGAACTTCTTACACATGTGTGCGACTGCACACACATTGTACTCTTAAAGAAGCACAAGAGAAACACAGATCTATGGACACACAACAAACTCTTGAACACACTCTTCCTTAGGGTCCTCACAAAGTCAATGGCCCTGCTGCTGGCAGACCCATTGTAGAGTAGTTGTTGACCACAGCCAGCAGGGAGAAGGAACTTTATCGGGGTTTACTTTTCAAAGAATACATTTCAAAGGCATATTGGACTATAAAAAGAAAGGAGAGAGACCCCCCACCCCATAGGTATCCATCACTTGGGGGTGGGGGTTCAAGAGGCCAGACCTCTTGAAATCACAGAATTCTGGGCCCCTCGTGCGAGGGAGAGGAAGTCTCTGGGAACTGAATAGAGGTGAGAAAGATTGTAACTTGCCGAAGTTAAGTTTTGTTTAGAAGTCTATTTTTATTTTTGTTTGTAATAATTTCTGTCTTGGCCCCTGATACTTGGTATCACTTAAAGCCAGGACTTTTTGTTTAATAAACTTCTTTTGCTTTTACAAGAAACCAATTCAGTGCTGTGCTAGAAATGAAAGTGTTTGTCAAATGAATGAGGAGCCGTGTATAGACTCTTTAAAGGAGCAACAAACAACAAACAAGGTTCTGAGTGTGCTACGGTCAGCAGGACTTGACACTACAAGGCTGACAGCTTGGGAGAAATTTGGGACTGGAGAGGTGTAGGGGTCTCTGCAAAAAGTAACCGGGCTGTAGAAGCCAGAGTGTGACCTGCGAGCTTATAGGCTGGCTGTTGGTGTCCGGGCTGTGAACCACAACAGCTTAGCATTGAAGGCAGCCAGAGTTGCAGAGTAGGAAGTGACACATCCCTTTATTGGTCTGGGTTGAACCCCAAAATGTCTCTCTCAGTTCTTGAAGACAGTGATGTTGTTGTAATGAATACTGGAACCAACTGGGATTCCAAGAATCACAACAAAAATGAAGAGGGGGCTGGAGGAACTGACTCAGGAGAAAATGATTAAGAGGGGCGAGGGAGGGAACATAAACTGGTAAGTGATATACAGATCAAATAAACATTACGGAGAGTGGAATTATTTAGGACAATAGAAGGGGGCGGGTATAATGAGGAGTCATGGGATGAAATTAGGAAAGGGAAAATTTAGGCTGAATATCAGGAAAAACTCTTAATGGTGAGACCTCATAGGCTGTGGAATCATTTCCCAAGGACAGAGGTGGAATCTCTACCTCAGGGTACATTTATAATAAGACTTGAGAAAACAATGGAGAATGGAATATAGGAAACAGTTCTCCAATAGCGGAGGAAAGGGATTAGATGATCTAATAGGTTTTATTTCCCTACCCCCCCACACCCTTATTCTTATGCATCAAATCCTCAAGACCATAGTCCTTATTCAGCATAGTTATTACTTCTATCAGGATACAGCCCATTGGCCCAGTCAGGATTGGGCCCTGTTGTGCTCAGTACAATACAGACATGGCTGCTTTCCTGAACAGCTTACAATGTAAGAAAGGCGTTATGCCACCATAAGGCGGGTAAGATCTGGACAAGGGGTTCTGCCTTTTCTCACCAGGTAGAACATGCTCAGCAAAAGGCCAACAAGATAGGGTGACCAGATGTTAAGGGGAAAGTATTGGGACCGCCGGGGGGGGCAGGGGGGCATTTAATTTTTTTTTTATTTTTTTTTATTTACACTCACCTTTCCGGGAGTTCGGCAGCAATTCGGCAGAGAGTCCTTCAGTCGCGGACGGTCTTCGGTGGTATTTTGGCGGTGAGTAATAAACCTTGCCGCCAAAGAAAGCAGCACCCGCCGCTGAAATACCACTGAAGACCGTCCAAATTCACCGAATTGCTCCCGAAGACCAGGAAACAAAATATCGGGACAAATGGCGTCCCGACTGTACTCTGGTCGGGACGCGGGACAAACTCCTCAACATCGGAACAGTACGTCTGGTCATTCTACAACAAGATCCTGGCCTGAAGCATGCATCCGAGAACAAATGGGTACAAGACAGCGAACAGACCCAGAGCGAGGTGTGCCCAGGACAGCAGGCTGGAATGAGGAGGGCTCAGCAGACAGCAGTTTGAAAGCTGGTCCAAGCACACAGGATAGTCTGGATAAAGCTGTGAAGTCAAGAGTGAGACAAATGGAGCTACCCTGAGAGACCCATGGTCTGAGCAGGGAGAAAATGGTGGCAGAGGTGGGCAGATGTAGGCGGGACCAGAACTGTGGAGATCAACTCCCACTAACACAAGAACACACAGGGGTCAATATTTAAGTATGGCAAGTGGGGTTGGCCTCTCTGGAAATGCTTCCAACATGGAATTCTGTACCCAATGCCGCCCAGTTCTTTGCCACAAGAGAAATTCAACCGAACCCTAATCCTTACAATACATCCCAAATAGTAATACAAAATTTCATTCGGTTATAGCCCCTTTCCTCAGAGTAGCTGTTGACTGTTTGAAGTGGGCATGGGAGTCAGGAGACTGTTTGTTTCTTTTAATAACTCTGCCACTGACCCACTTTGTGGCCTGGGCAAATCACTTTGCCTCCTTGTACCTCTGTTTCCCTCTCTGTAAAATGGGATAATGATACTCTACCCATCTTGGTAAAGTATTTCCAGCTGAGAAAGTGCTATTGTTATCATATCAGATGATCCTGTAGTAGTTCATGTTTGTAAATCAAGCCACACAACACCCCTTCTGAAGCAGGCAAATAGCCTTGCTTTACAGAGGGGCAAACGTACAACAGAGGTGAAGAGACTTGCCCAGGGTGACTTAGTGAGTCAGTGACAGAGGTGGGAATAGAACCCTGGAGACCTAGGTGCCAGTCACCTACTTCAATTCTAGATTTTATTTGCTCAAAATGAGGGTGGCTCAGCCAGCTGCAGAAATCTGGACCAATCACCTCCCCCTCCTCTCCAAAGGGATGTATTTACATGCAGGTGGAACAAATACACAATATGTCCCACATCGGACCCTACGATCAGTACTAGGGCCCTGGAGAGTTTCAATCTGGATTTGAACTTCCCCAAAGCTCAGGGCTGTTCTCTGACAGGCTGAGTCAAACTGCTGTGTCTAGGGAGATGGGCCAGCTGAAAAGCTTACATCTATCCAGGTACTTATATAGCCTCTGTCAACACAGTATCTGAGCCTCTCACAAAGATTAATTAATGTACTCTCACAATATACCAGTGAGGCAGGGAAGTCTTCTCCCCAAGTTACTGATGGGGAAGGGTTGCGGGGGAGGGGAGAGAGAGACACTATGAAGGCACAAAGAGGTGAAGACACTTGCCCAAAGTCACTCAGGAAGTCAGGATCAGAGCCAGGAGTGGAACTCAGGTCTCCTACCTCCTAGTCAAGAGTCTAAACCACAAGATCAACCTTTCCCTCAGACCACTGGGTACTCAGATCGGGAGCTTCTGTTCGGGCCTATTGCTAGGCCAAAACCCAGCCCATGACCTATGAAGCCATCTCGGCAACTGCAACTACATTTGATGTCCCTTTTTTTCCCATCGTTTCGAGGGTAGGCATAGAACGTGTCCTGAACCTCGCTACAAGATCTGGTTTCTGCTCACCAGCGTTACTTACAGCTGTTGCTGCTGCTGGGTGGAGAGGGAGAAGAGGGACTATTGAACACACAGTTTGAATATGAACAACACAGAAGAAGTCTGTATTTCCTGAATGGAAACGAAACCCCTTTGTATGGATTGGAGATTCAAGGGTCAAACTGTTCCCCTCAGACCTCTTTCCCTCCCTCCCACATCCTTTGGCTTTTTATTACACCCCATATGAGACATCTGGCCTGAAGTTTACAGGTCACAGTTTGCTTTGGCACTGGATGGATTTTGGAGCCCATCGTGTTTAAACAGGATTTTATTAATTGAACCGAGTCCTTCTTTTCTGCCATGCTTCAAATTAAGATTCCACATATGCGTTTAATAGAGATTCACTTGAGTAAGACACTTAATGCATGTTCAGTAAAAAAAATCAGCTGACAAAACGGAACACCCTCATTGAGGATTAACAAACCTATAATTCAGTGGATCCATGGCAGCTGTTAAACCTCAATACAACTGTCATGACATAATCCGTTCTTTTATTAAGATAACTGCGTTATTAATTATGGTTAAAGGGCTAACCCTTCTGCACGGATATAATGCCTTTCGCTGAAGGTCCTCAAAGCAAATCACAAACGTCGGTTTTACAGAGGAAGAGGCTCAGTACGTCGACGCAGCTCCTGGGAGGGTACTCCCCAGCATGAGTTGACACACATGCTAGCTTTGCTTGAGCAAGGGCACTAGACAGAGGAGTGTCGCTGGGGGTAGCAGCAGCAGCAGCTTGGGCCAGCTACGTGTGTACAAATCCCCCCGTACTACGTACTAGGGCGACTGGCCCAGGCTACGACCTGTGCTATCTCCCTCGCTGCACTGTTGACACATCCTCAACCAGGAAGGTGAAGTATTCTGCTCATGGTCTTGCGAGTTAATGGTGGAGTCAGGAAATAACCCAGGTCACTTGGCTACCAATCCCCTGCCCTAACTACTAGATACACTTCCTTAAAGGTAAAATGGAAGTGTAATCTGGAGGTCTAAGGAAGGATGGCTCATTATAGCACTGGACTGGAGCTCTGCAGATCTAGGTTCACCACCCAGCTCTGCTGCAGACTCCCGGTCTAACTGGTCACTTCATCTACACAGACAAGACAATGAGGGGAGAATAGAAGTATTTTTATCCCCATTTTATAGGTGGGGAACTAAGAGGGAGATTCAGGGGCTCGGCCGAAGTTACACAGAGCAGGGAATTTAACTAGTTCAGTGCCTTCACTACAACGACTTGCTCAAAGGTACGGAGTCAGTGGTGGAGCCAGAAACAGAGTCCGGGGTCAGATTTTTCCAGGGCTTTGGAGCAGAGCCTGGAGCAACCCCGGAGCAGTGGAGCTGCAGGTTTTTGCCTGGTGCTGGCACAGAGCCAGAGCACAGCTCCAAAGCCCTGTATTTTTCAACAGAGCACAGCTCCCAGCAGCTCTCATCAGGACACTTCTGGGCAGGGAATGATGTGACCCTTGCTACTGAGCTCTTCAGAAAATCTAGCCCCCCATTCTAGTGCCTAAATAGAAGCCAAATTTTGGAAATTTGGCTCAAGGAGTGTAGGCTCCCAGTCCTATGCTTAGTATGCTAGAGGCTGCTCCTCAGTCATCAGAACAAGACACTGTCGCCCTTCGTTCAGGCTGACCTTCCATCATGAGATATACCAGAAGTTCCTGCTTGGGCCGCAGGGCTCAGTGATGACATAATTCTAGCACTAAATCTAAACCACATTGCAATGCTTGGCTGAGTTTGCAGAGAGAGTTTTTTCTTCCTAGTCCCCAGTTTTTAGTAACAATGATACTTTAGGTTGACAAAAATAAAAATACCTCCTAGCCTCAGCACTTGGTTTGAAGATGCTCTTCCATGTATGGTAAAGGCAACTGACCACTTCCAAAGGTCATGCAGAGAGTAAAGCGGTGTGGGAGGGGCAAATTACTACTTCACACAAGACAATAGCCTTTACTGTAGCCCTGGGAGTTGGCCTATGAATACACTCGGGCAGTCTCCCAATTATTTGAGTATGAAGTGAAATGTGTTGCCAAAGCCCCATAATGGGCTGCAGATTTTGATATTAATTAACGGTTAAAGCATTTGTAAAATGTGCTACGTTCGGCTGGAAATTGCGTCACATTTCCCTTGAGATATTTCATCCTTCTCAACAGAGATTCTAGGACAATTCGCTGTCCCTTCAATCACCATTCTGCATGTGGCTTTCACGCAAGTCCGACTGACCCTTTCCCACCTGTGCCTGGTCTACACAGCTGTTGTACTGGTATATAACTAAGTCAGTTAGTGGTACTGATAGTTACACTGGTACAACCCCTACTGCACACAATACTAGCATAGCCTATTCCCCTCCCTCTATAACAGGGGTTCTCAAACTGGACCACTCAAGGAGTCGCGAGGTTATTACATGGCGGGTCGCAAGCTGTCAACATCCACCTCAAACCACGCTTTGCCTCCAGCATTTATAATGGTGTTAAATATATTTAAAAGTGTTTTTAATTTCTAAGGGGTGTGTGAGGGGGGGGTCACACTCAGAGGCTTGCTGTGTGAAAGGGGTCACCAGAAAAAAGGTTGAGAGCCACTGCTCTACAGGAATAAGCAGTTTGGTGTCCCCTGGAAGTTGGAGCCGAGGGTGGCTGCCTTGCTCACCCATCCCTAGAAATGGCCCTTATCTGCACACACAAAAGGAAGTTTGTACCACTTCAATAGTAGTTAAAGCAGTACAACTTTTGTATGGTGACATGGCCTTACTAGCCCATTTATTTACAAACATGGAGAGATTCTTTTCATCCTACCTCATTGGTTTAGATACTATAATAGTGGGTACTTTAAAAATACATTAGCGATCTAGGGCCTGATTTTACAAGTGCACTGAGTACCTGGCAGCTCCCATTAATTTCAGTGGGAGATATAGATTTTCGGCACCCCTCATTAGGCCAATTCCGGTTGAAATCAATGGAAAGTTGTGACAACAGGAGTAAAATTCAGCTCAAAATCAGGCCCATAGTTAGGGTGACCAGACAGCAATTGTGAAAAAACGGGACTAGGGGTGGAGGGTCATAGGTGCCTATAGAAGAAAAAGTCCCCAAAAAATAGGACTGTCCCTTTAAAAACGGGACATCTGGTCATCCTACCCATAGTTAACCCATTCCCTTGTCAAGCAAAAATGAAGAAAAATGGGTACAGATAAGCCACTTTTTTTTGGCAAACACTTGAGGATTGTTAAGAGACAATACCAGGACAGGAAAAAGCCTAGGACCCCGAAGAACTAAAAACCTATAGCAAACTAAAACGAGTCTCTCTCTCAAGAGAGCAGGGAGTTTGTGGGAACCAAATTGAGACACGCACCTGCTGGGGGTGTCTGAAGAAGTTAGGTCTGCCTTTTTCTCTACATGCTTTGTCCCTATGATTAAAATAAACAATGCATTGGTTTCAGAAGCCTGTTTTGTCACTGTACACCACTGGTCACAGAGGGGCACCCAGCCCTATACCCATGACAACTACTGTTCCTTTACGCAACTGAAGACAGAAAAGAATCTTAGTCATTAGCAATGTCTACTAATCCCCTCTAGGACTAATCTAAATTAGCAGTGACCTTTCCACAACATTTTGCGGGAACATTTTGATCCATTTGTTTTGCATGACCCTCTGAGCATTCAAAGTGCTTTTCCATCAAATTCCAAACTCTGCCACCCCTTCCACAAATCCCCTCTCCCTCCGCCCCCGCCCTCACCCCAGGTCAAAATTCTCCTCTTCTAGCTCATGATTTTGCCCGTTCCAAATGTCACACAGAAGACCTGTGGCTGCCATTTTTGAGCATTTTTGGCATATAGAGATATAGAACATGTACAAAAAGCCCACATAGATTAATATGGGGAGTACACACACACACGGGGTTGACAAAATCTACACCTTTCAAGCAGAATTTCAGGCATCCAGAATAAGCGAACCAAGTTTGAAATCCCATTTTAAATTGTTCTTGCTGTTGTTCATGGTGTGTCAGACAAGGCAGCCTGTTATCTCCAGCAGCATTACTGATCCGTATCCTCTATACACTATGACTACAAGGGCAACAAAATTTAAAAAATGTAGATTCAAGGGTGCAGGAACAATTTCGGGGTACTGAGAGCCATTGAACCAAACCATAAACCCTGTATATGATGGAAACCGCTTCAAGCCAGCGGGTGTAGCAGTACCCTCACCACCCATGTGCAGATTTTAAACTAATAAAACCCTGTTGTACCAGCCCCGCAACCTAAACAAACTCCAGGGAAACCTAGGCACCTCAACAGATTCAGGTACAGTTTGACTTTTAATCCTACCTTTTATTGTCTTCTCATTGGCTGAATACTCCGACAACTTGCTCTCTCATAATGTTTTTGTGGGAGGCTGCCAGGCGAGATCCTAAAATCTTAGGCTATCTTCAGGGTGAGGAAACATTAAACCACCCTTTCTCCATACTGCACCAGAACACACAGCTGCTGCTTCTGTCTCTGAAAAAGAAAGTCATCATGGCTTCTACTAGCCCATTTGACCACAGGAGGTATGCCCAGCCAATCAGGTAACCAGAACCAGTACCATGGGACTCAGCCCAGCTCTAAATGTAAAGAAGGAATAGAGAAAGTTAGGGCATATGCTTTTTTCTGCATTGTCACCTTTCACCCATTTGGGTCAGGGGGAGACTCAGTTTTTTAAAGATTTATTTCCTCTTTACAAGATTTTCTTTAAAAAAAAAAAAGGCTATTTTTTTACCTCTCCTTTCTTTGCATTGTTCTCCAGTTCTTCCTTGCACTCCAGGCTTTGGCTGAATGTAGAGAAATTGCTGGATTGTTTAACTTAAATGAATAGCCAACAAAAAAAAAAACAAACCAAACCAATCTCGGTTGCATTTTCCCATGCAGCCAGATTGCATGTTCCTTTATCTTTTGCATGTCTCCTTTTAGGTGGGACTATTACAGTAGCCTGGTCAGTTTGGTTTTCTGGGTCTCCTGCAGTAGCTCTATGTCTGGGATGCGCATAAAACAAAAAACCTGCGCTCCACCCCAAAACCCTTTGTTTTCATTTCATTGGGTGCTTTATGTTCATTAAAACATTTCATTCCATATTTGCTTTTGTCTAAACTTCCAAATTCTATTTTTTATTTTCTTATTTATAACACAGATATTTTTTTTTCAAAGCAGGGCAGAGGATTGACTCAGCCGCTCTCATTAAAATTAGCAAGAGAAGTGGTGGCATTGAAGGCAGTACAGCCCAGTGGATAGAGCATTAAACTAGGAGTCAGGCTGGCTGGGTTCTGTCCCTGGCACTGAGATGTGACCTGAGGTATGTTATTCCCACCCAGGGTCTGTCTTGTGTATTTAGATTCTAAGCTGTTTGGAGCAGGGACTCTGTTACTATGTGTACAATACAGCACCTAAGACAACAGGGTCCCAGGATCCAGTGTGGATTCCGGATGCTTCTCTAATACAATACAAAAGATAAATCCCCACTACAGCTAGGAAAACTTACAACTGCAAAAGCCTAAACTGGGATCCAGCCTTACTCGTGAACACCTGTGTAAATTAGGAATTCTCCCACACAGCCAGCTCTAATTGATTAGAGACACCTGCCTGTCTTTCAAGCCCAGGCATGAGCAGGGCTGGGGGGAGGACAGAACAAAGGGGACATTACCCCTTCCATGGCACAGGAATCATACATCTGGGCTTCAGTGAATGGGCCATGGCAAGATTACTGCTCAGACACGCAATAGTAGGGTTACCATATTTGAACATTCAAAAAAAGAGGACACCCCATGGGGGGGGTGTCAGCTTTGCCCCAGGCCCCATCACCGCACCCCTCTTCACCCCCTGGCCTGTGGCCGGCTTGCTGCGTCCCTCTTCAGTCCCCCACCCACCGCTCGGCTCCTCCCACCTGCCACTCACCTTCTCACTCTCCTGCCAGAAACCCCCATGCCCGCCCCAAGAACCCCCGCCTGCTGCTGGCTCACCGCTTCTTGCCTCCTCACCCCCACCTGCCCACTCACTGCTGGCTCGCTCACCTCTTCAACCCCCACTGCCGGCCCCCCGCTCACCTACTCACCCCTCACCTACTCAACCCCCGCTGCTCACCGCTCGCCTACTCACCCCTCCTGTTGCAGGTCCTTCTGGCTCCTAGGATCAGGGGCAGCCGAGGGGTCTCCACGTGCTGCGTCCACCACAAGCGCAAGCTCCGTGGCTCCCACTGGCTGGGAAAAGCACCAAAGAAGGAGGCACCAAATAAGAGATGGCCCATTAGGATGGATGGATGGGGGTCCCCTTACAGTGTGGCAAAGTCCTACAAAGCTGAATTTGATCTTTCAGGGTCTAGGATCACACACGGTGGTGTCAGACACACAGGCCTGTGGGCAGGCAGGAGAAGCTGGATTACAATGGCCACAACAATAGCGAGGGGAATGCATGTTACTGGCAAAGGAAATTGCTTTTTGCCTAAGAAAAGGGGCATTGTTTGGTGGTTAGAGAGGGGGAGGAGGGTAGGTTTTCCTCCCAGGGAAGCTACCTGCCTTAGAAAAGACCTTCCTCTACCGTTCCTATGCTGCCATGGAAAAGGGAGTGTAAAGTAGTGGTTGGAATTGCAGGCCCTGTGTTCCGGCTCTGACACTAACCACAGGCCTCAGTGTTTCCATGGTAACAACACTACTCACTGCACCTTTGCAAGGTGCTTTGAGCTCCCTGGGATAAAGGGCGTGAGATAAAGGCAGAGGGTTATTAGTGTTTAGGGATACCTTGGCTTTATGAAAATAAAAACACAAAAGAAAGGCAAAAACCCCTCTGGTCAATTAAATTAAAGACGTGAATACCCCTAATTACCACAAGATGCTCCCCAAGTCAGACAGCAGCTCCTCAAGCAGATGTGCTCACATTCTATTTCCTCAGCCCCCAGCTTGCGTGGGCAGATTCCAGCACCAGCCACTAAATAAAAATTGTCTAACAAGTGTCGACATTGAGAAACTGCCTTGGCTTTCGGTCCCTGCATTTTTCCCATCCTCCGGGCCAAGTTGCAAACATTTTGTCTGCATTATTCACAACAGAAAGAGCTTGTTTAAAAAAAAAAAAAAAAACTCCATAAAAGCAATTGCTCGAAAGGAGAGTTTGCATTCCTTGAAGTCCTTCTGTGTTGTAGGAGACCTGCAAAGGGGTAGATTTGATCTTCTACGGTGAAAATCCCCAGCAAACTCTGCTCGCCCTGCAAGGAACATGGGCAGAGTTCAGTTGGGAACGTATAATCCCAGCAAGGTTTTCACACAGATAAACTTGTGATTAACTTTTGTTTAAATATAGTATGTCAGTGCAGGTTGTTAAGAGTGACATCCCTGATGGCTAATATCATCTATTATTATTGCTTGTATTACTGTACCACCCACAGGCTCATCATATAGCAGGATCTGATTGTGCTAGGTGCTGTACAAATACAGAATTGGGACAGCATGGCCAGCAGCCGATCAAACTGCCCCCAAACTGTTTCTCCAATGTGCATTTCAGGCCACGGTTAAGCATGGGTGAGCAACGCCAGCACCCAGGCCTATTTGATCTTTGATCTCCCTGGTGAGATGGCTAACAAAGTGAACACGCCTGTCACAGTGGTGATTTCGACAGCCATCTTTGTGTGCAGTGCCATGGGGAGCACTGCAAAATGCTGATTTGGATAATGTTCTGATGCAGGGCAGGGCAGGCGTGGCCTGGTCTATACACAACACTGCACAACCATAATTGAATAAGTAACTGAAGGTGTGATTTTAAACTGATTCAGCTAAACTGGTGCAAAAACCCTGTGGGGAGACACATACATCAGTTTCAGCCTGACTCATAGAGGTTTAGCTTGCAGTGATAAATTTAAAGGTGAAAGCTAAACCTATATAGCCCATTTTAAACTGATTTGTGTGCGTCCACACAAGCATACACGCGGGTTTAACTTAAATCGGTTTTGAATCAATTTTAGTTAAACCAGTACAACTTCTGTGGGTGAACAAGCCCATACAGTGGCAGGGATCTGTGCAGCGTGGCACATTCTGGGTATCCATGCTCCATTACATCCACTGAATTCACACACATACTTCAAGTGAAGTTAGCCCTGGTGGTAGGTGTCAGCCTATATAAATCATGGGGTGGTGGGCACAGCCTATTTAAATTGATCCCTGGATGGTGGGTGAAGCCCACCACTACAACAGAATTCCTGCCCCCTTGAATAGTGTGAGTCTACAGAGCCCAGGCAGGTGTCCAGTTCACAGCCCTGGGGTCAGATGTGCTCTGTCTATTGGCAGTGGCTAGGCAATATGCCATAGAATCAAAGAACCAGCATGTTGGAAGGGACCACAAGGATCAGATAGTCTACCCCTCTGGGAAGATGCAGGATTTTAAACCATCCAAGACAGATGGGTATCCAGCCTCCTGTTGAAAACCTCCCGGGAAGGAACCTCCATGACTCCCCAGTGCAGTTTGGTCCATTGTCTTATTGTTCTTACATCCAGCCAAAGTTCTTCATTCTGCACCTACATAGTGAGAGAGGCAAGTTCTGTGCTTGGCCTCTCTGCCAAGACTGCCACTGTGACTTGTGATCTGGACACCTGCCCACTGGGAATGAATCTGAGCCCCCCCCCCCCCCCCAAAACTCATTTTTCATAAGGCACCACATCACTCTTCAATTATGGTTGTCTTTGGTTGCTAGCCAACTTAGCAAAACAATGATCTAGAGGTAAGTAACTCTGTGTCCCATGAACAGTGCCCATCAGACTGCAACAGGCAATGGGGCTCAACGGGAGAAATCAGAAAGTAACCAAAAGTCTGCCCATTCTGCTTCATTCTGTGATGGGACTTGGGTACGCCCATGGGATAGGGGTTGAGCTATGGAGCCTGTGACTTCCTAGTTGCCATTTCAATTCTTGGTCAGGACCCCCGTGGCTAACAGTCAGCTGTGGAGTGTCTGGTGGTCTAACAGAGAGGAGGTTCCAAATCCGGTTGTCGATGCCCACATTACAACCAATATTAATTGGCTGCTGCTGCAGAGAGATAGAGACCAGCAACAGAATGGTCCATGGAAATTTAACTCACTTCTCATCGCTATAGGTGGCCTCTCCAGGGCAAGGGGCAGCAATGCAATAAAGGTATCTAGATACTTATAGCCCCCAATCTCTACGCATCCAGGAACTTCACCAACGTTAGCAAAATGTTTTCTCCCAACGCCCCTGCGAGGAAGAAATATTAACCTCATTTTACAGCTGAGGAGCAGAAGCACAGAGAGATTCAGCGATTGGGCCAGAGTCATGGAAAATGTCCATGACAAAGCCAGGAAAAGAATTAACATCTCCTGAGTCGTCCTCCAGTGCTCTAACCTCTGGACCATCCATCCTCTGTAGCCTGTATTGTTGCAGTCCATGCTCTAGCTGCTCTTGATGTACGTCAGTGAAGAATGTTCACACAGATCGTAGAGAACTATTTGCTGGAAATTAAATCACTCCTCCATCTCATTTCTACCGCTGCCAACTAGCCTCCCCATTCCTCTCCTTTGCCCATAGCTTGCTCTCTCTCTTTCCCTTCACTAAGCCCTATTAAAGCCCAGAAAGCATCTGTTTTAATTAGGTAACAATTGTTATAACCAGAAAAAAATGCACTGGATTTACAGCAGCTTGGGAAAAATCTGCCTGGGCCTGTGATCGCCACCTGACCCCTTATCAGAGTGATGCAGTGCATGCCCCTCACACGGCTCCAGAAGGACAGAGATCAAATTGCTCTTTGGACTAGCTGGGGATTAAGAAATGTTATTTGAAACCTTGCCAGCTAATCCTTCAAAGGGTGAGGAACCATCCCCCGGAGCACCCTGATGACAGAAGGCATCTTTCCTGCTTGCCTGGAGTTCAGTTTAAGAATCCCGCTCCCTCCCTCTTCTTTTCTGAACGAGCTCCAAGGTTGATTTCCTGCGTGCTTGAATAGGACCAGCTTGACACAGCCTGCCTTGGGATGAAATCACCAACTTGGCTTGCCTTCTGTCTGAAAAACAAAATCCTTCTGCAGGGCTTTCATCTGGGAGAGGACAAGGATTCTAAAACACAAACAGGCCTCTGCCGACAGACCAATGTCTGAGTAAAGCTTCCACAAGCTATTTATTCTCTTCGGTTTTTAATAAACGTCACCCTGCTAAGATTTTAACGCTTAAAAAATACTTCTCTTCCTGTTGCCTCGATAACTCCAAATTGAGGAAGAATGGCCAGCCAATCAAAATACAAAATACTGAGAGGTCAAATCTAGGTAGAGTGCTTCAGAGACTCTGTGGTATCAAAAATTGAAAAGGGATGCCATCCAGGTAGAAATCGTACCTAGGGCAAGCAAAGCACAGGGCTAGAAGAGAGGAAGGATGGTCCAGTGGTTAGGGCACCAGCCCAGGACTTTGGAGAGCTGGATTCAATGCCCTGCTCTACCACAAACCTCCTCTGGGACCTTGGGCAAGTCACTTAGCAGTGCTGGACCTCAGTTCCCATCTGTAAAATGGGGATAAGAGCTCTGCCCAAAGTCACAGGTGTTAAAGAGTGTGAGGGGCTCAATAATGGGGGTCCAGATATGTACCTAAGCATGACTAGAGAAAGGGGGCAGAAGGCAGCTGATACAGGCAAGTCATTAATCTGTCTCAGTTTCCTGTTTGCAAAACAGAGATAAAACAGCCTCTGTACTAAAAAACTTGTCACTCCCGGCCCAAAGGCTGCTTGCCAGCCTTCTCCTGTAAGGAGAAAGAAACAAAGCTTTTATAGTATTTACGAGTCCATAAAAATGTTTTTGAAAGCTGAAACATTTTGAAAAGCTGGGCTAATGCTGACCTATGGTGGTATGGTGAGGGACTCAAAGCTGGGATTGTCTAAAGGAAACTATGGGAATTTGCTCCCACGATCCACTAAAATTCAGTGAGAGTTAAAGGTGATATAGGCACACAACCCTCATTGACTTTCAGGGTGACTCATGCGCCTATATCACATAGGCACTATTGAAAAATCCACCTGTAACTCCCACTGAGGGGAAGATTTTGAAAAGCACTTAAGGGATTTTAGGAGCACAAGTCCCACGGGGGAGTCCATGGCAAATGGACACCTAACTCCCTTAGGCACTTTGGAAAATCCCCCCTGAATTTCTACGGAACTTAGGCATCTAACTTCCTGAGCTTCCTTTGATATCCCAGCCTAATTCCTTAGTGTTTTTGAAACACTTTGGGACTCTCTGACAAAGGTGCCAGGCACGAGGGTTAGGGCCTATTATGGAAATGCCTGAACTACAGGGAGTAATAGAAAGTTCTATAGGAGGGGAAAGTGTAACTACTGGTAACTGAAAGTTGGGGTTCCCCAAAGCTTGGTTCTGCCTCTGTCTCTTCACTGTTCTCTGACTGATGCTACATCTGGCTTGGAGGCACCTAAAACTACCACAGTAGAACAATACAATGGGCCAATCTCCCATTGTTCTATAGCAGTCAGAACACTGATGCACTTACCAAACTCCCGACTAACTTGCTCATCCCTGCACTCCAGGTTTGTTCACCAGCTGTGCTGTCTGGCCTGGAAATTTCCTCCCTCCCACCTACTGCTAATGATGACACATCTGCCCAAGCACAACATTGATCTGCCTGCCCTTTTCCGTGATGACAATGAAAGGGAAAACAATGGGCCAGGGTGGTAATTCCTCTGCTCTTTTCTCATCCTACCACTAGGGACAGTCAAGGACATGCAGCGTTATGGCTTCAATCTATCAGGAAGCAAAGAACCTGTAATTCAAGCTCTGAAGATAAGGCTCCAGTCCACCAGCTCTTTTCCAGAAAGCGGCTGCTGAAATAGGGAAGAAATTAGGGTAGAGAAATGGGAATAAAAGATACAAGGATCTAAGGCAGTGCCTCTCTTCCAGGGTAGGAGTGTGGAATAGAGCATGGGCAGAGAAAGGACGATGCCTGAAGGAATTACCCTATGAGGATTCCCTTGAGGAACATCCATCCTCTCTGGTCCAATCAGTAGACACACTCAGGGACACACTGTAGAATTAATGAGCAGTGCATCGAGGAGGAAGTGGCCTATCTTTTGTTGTTGTTGCTCAGAGAACCCTCCTACTGAAGGTGCCACTCTCAAACGTAGCCAGAGTCAGTCAACAGTGGTTGACGAATGGGTGGGGTGATGAACATGATACCGTGTGGCACACCTGGGAGGTGGAGGCTTCTGCCCAGCACATCATGAGTGTCTGAGTCTGGAGATGTTTGACGTGCTTGGGGTGCTCAGGTTGCTGGAGTTGTGGTTTTGCACCCATATGGGGATGATGGCTTCTGTATCAGGCCCCCCCGCCTCCCAAAAACAGGCAAACAATTGTTGGACTGTTCTGAACTCCTGAAAATGAGATACACAGAACTTCAACCTGCAGGTAGCACCCAGGCAACTCAAGCTACGAAGGAGGCAGATGTCACTGCAACTAAAGGGCCACTTTAGGACATAATAGCTTAATTGACCTTGCCCCCGCCCTCTGTGGGGCTGCGATGGGTGGCCTACGAGCACTTGCAAAATGTGGGCAGACAGGGACTTTAGACACAGGGCTTGACTGACAGATTCTTTGCCTTTTGGCTTTCTGGCTGGAGTAATGCTACACATCCTTGACTGTCCCTATAGGTCAGTGGTTTTCAATCTTTTTTCATTTGTGGACCCCTAAAAATTTTTGAATGGAGGTGCAGACCCCTTTGGAAATCTTAGACATAGTCTGAAGACCCCCCAGGGGTCTGTGGACCACAGGTTGAAAACCACTGCTCTAGGTCTGGTGAGAGAAGTTAGTCCTAAAAATCCCCTGCATACATGCTCATCAATAAATTACTCACTGCAGGTATACAGAATTGCATACGTTTGCCCTAGCATGCGATAAAAAAGCATCTCAGAGCCACCTCAGCGCTACTGCTCCTTTTTCATAGATCTCCCATTCAAGCACCCCCTCAACCCAACCCTGCTTAGCTTGGGAGAGCAACCAGGACCACAGCACAAGGCTCTGTGATTGTGGCACGATGGGATTGTGTTTAGTGGGCGCACACAGCCCCACTGCAGGCAACGCTGGGTTAAGCCCCTGTTATGTACGTGCCAGTGCTAATGCTTGCTTGTGCTTCTCCTGGTTAGAAAGAGGGGGTCTGGGAGCGGCCATATGGTTATTATTGGTACTGGGGAGGCATGTGGCAGGTAATCACATTTTCCTTTGGGCCACACTCAGCCTGCACTTGTTTATCGTGGGGGAGGGACTGGAAAAATCATTGACTCACAGTAAGGAACAAAACATCGCAGCACTGAAGATGAAAACGGCTCGTTTCAATCAAGCTTTATTTGGTTGGTGCGGGGAGAGAGAACTCAACATTTTAATGGGGAAATTTGGCAGCTGCATGTTATTCCTCTTGAGTCGAGCGTGTGGGAGGGACAGATCCCAGAGCCAGTTCTCTTTGGGGGTCTTCCACCAGTTTCGCTGCTCTGTACTATGCATGGTTTAACCCACACGGGAAAAAACAAAGCTCTTTGCTCCAGAAGCTGTGTCTATTTCAGCTACCAAAGGGTTTTTGAAATGTCCGGATCAGAGGTGTGGTCTGATGTGAAACCGTAGACTTACAATCGCTTCCAAGCTATAGCAATTGTTCAGGCTCAGCTCTGAATCAGAACTTTGCTTGTGGCCCTTATCTGTGTGACAGATATGGCCAGGCCCAGGAGATAGAGCACAGGACCGGCACTCAGGAGACCCCAGCTTTGCCATCAACTTGCATGCAGGTGGGGCAAGTCGTGTCAATCTCTGAGACGCAGTGTCCCATCTGCTTTGGGGCAGTTAGTGATGCTTATCCACTTCATTAGAGAACTTTGTGATCCACAGTAGAAAAGCATTAATAGCGTGAGTTATTCCAAGGGGAGAAACCACAGTCCCGGATACTACACCGCTGAAGTCTGGAAAAAATATTTCCATTCACATCCATTGGGACCCCCAGCGCCAGCAACTAGAATGAAAAGCTCCTGCATGGTGAAAATATTTTCCGCTCCCCCCAATGACACAATTCTCACAGAAGGATCCTACCAAGTGTTAGGTGAGCCGCCCAGACCATCCAACGTTGGTTCACACAAGTTGCTTATCCAAAGCTCAAGTCTGTAAAACTGGGCTGGCAAACTCACAAGAACTGGCTCTCCCCAGTCAGGTTTCTGATGCTTCCTCGTCCCTGCGAGAGTGGTTGAGAACAGACTCCCCATATCACGCCAGTCCCAGCCAGAGCACAGAAGTCACCCCGCCCCCACCAAATTAAAACAACAGGGGGAAATTACCCCACATTTGTGCAAGTCTCCAAGGGTGTGTGTCCACTGCAATCATGAGATAGGACTGCAGCTTCTGTAGATCTACCCAAGCTAGCTTTAATTGAGCCAGCTCGGGGATTGGAGAAGTGAAGCTGCAGCAGCATGCGAGTAACCACCCGGGGTCCTGAGTGGACAGTCCATGCTGGCGCGCATGCTGTCATGGCTTCACTTCGTCCGGTACCCGGGTTAGCTAGCTTGGGTACTTTAACACAAACTGCAGCCACCCCGTGATGCAGAGTAACCATCCCCTATTATTGCCCATTGCCTCATTTACACAGACCTCCGAGCTGACTTTGATCACTGTGCTTAAGTATGGTGAAATGAGACTTGACAAAGGGCGTTACGCTCACTTGTGAGGCTCCTGCAGACAACACCTAAAGGGGATCGGAACTGGGTCGAAGTTCTGAGCAAGGATTGAGCCAGGAGGATTCTGTTGTATCCAATTCCATTTGCCCACCATGAACGCTGCCAGGACAATATGAGCATGGAAAGAGCATTGGCGTTTTCAGTTGTAATTCGCAGCTCTCCTTTCTGGCCTCTCTGGTCTGGCAGCAGGCAAACGCATGAACAACGGAGAAGAGCCAGAGCTCCAAGTCCTTCCAAGCATGTCCCAAAAAAACGGGAAACTTTGTTTCTGCTTCCATTTCTTGCTGACGTCACACAAGACTAATCCCTCCCCTCCACCGGCAGAGATCCTAGAACAGCGAGTGTCTCACACAGCTGAAGAGGTTCCTATCCTGAAGTGTAACAAACAGGAAAGAGGGATGAAACATCTGGAAGGAGCAGCTGGTTCTCATCTCTGTAGACCGTGTGTTCAGCACATACTCTACACCTGCCAAGGCTCATCTACCTACAAAGAAACAGAACCTGGACGCTCAGACAGAACAGCGCCAGTCAGAAATTAGCTTTTGTTACAGGTTCTTTAACAAGCAGGCGCATTGATGATCTCTCCATGTAATGCATAGAACAGTCTGCAATTACACTGTGCCTTTCATCCGACGATCGCCAAGTGCTTCCACAAAGGCGGTTATGTAGTAAGCTGGGGAACCAAGGCCGAGTAAGGATACACAACTTGCTCTCTATCATACAGGTAGTCAGTGGCAGAGTCAGATAGAGAACCCCTGGGTTCTATGCCAACCAATCAGCGGAGGGGAGCACAAGGCACCTCCCAATCTACGCAAGTTCTTACCTGGCTTCCATCACCGGAGAGTCTGAGCAGCCCACAATCATGAATGGATTTATCCTCATTACACCGCCGAGAGGCAGGGAAGTGCTATGGGGAACTGAGGCATGGGGTACATTAACTGATTTGGCCAAGGACCAATTGATCCCAGGTCTCTTGAGGCCCAGCCCAGTGCCCTCCCACCAGACCTGCCTTTCTTCCTAGCCATGTGTCCCACATGAGGACACGGGCTACATCAGTCAGGGCATGAAAGATGAGGAGATGAAGATCTTGTCTGGGAACGGGAGAAGAGAAGTCACTGCAGAACAGCACGTCCCATCTTCCAGATGGGAACAGAGGAACCACGGGGTCGAGGAGGCGGCAGTTCCACCCAGGCAGCCCTACCTATGGACAGAAGGAGAAAGAGGTGCAGGGAAAGGAGTGGCTCCCATCTGTACTCAGGCTCATGGACGTTTATAGGTCAACTCCACTACGTATCGATCTAGTTCAGTCATTTCTAACGCAGTCACGGCGCTGCCAAGCAGCAGCTGTGGGAGTCGCACAGAAAGAATCCCAGCCTAAGCTTCCGGGGGCATCATAAATTGCTTGTGTCGTCAGCCAGCAGAATCCTGAAATGAAATTATTTCCTCTGCAGTTGATTATTTCCAACCCTTTGTGGCCCTTACGAGACACGCTGAATTGACAGCCCTGCAGAATTAGGCACTCCGTATAGCCAGCGAACAGGTATAGCCAGGGCCATGGTAATGCAAGCATCCACCCCATTCTGTCCCTGCCAACGTGCTGTTACCCTGAACCGGAGGGACCCAAACTAGGGGAATGATGGGAGTCCAGGCTCTGTGGCCATTCAACTCATTGGGCTCTCTGCAGAGGCTGCCAAGAAGGGGGTGAATTAGAAGGGATGATTCTCACAACGTGGATGCTCAGCAACTGGACGGAGAATCCACCAACTCATTCCATGTAGGCTACAGAACAACCATCAGTTGGTCACAGTCACTCCCAGTCTGGTCTGGCTGTGAACCAGTGACCTCAGGGTAAAAAGTTCTATCCCCTTGACCCATCCAGCTTTGCAGTATCTGGTATTCAGCTGTACCACACAGGAGACTCAGCGTCTTGGGTCACTTAGTAACACTTACTGTCATGGTAGGAAACATACATCTTAGTCATTGGCAAGGATGGGAAGGGACAGACAGAAAACACACGACAGGGAAGCAGTGTTTTGATCAACTGTGGCATGAGCTGGGGTTTAACTGTAATCCCCTTTGCTGCAGTTCCCATGCTATGCAACCGAGCGTCCCCCTCTGAAACGCCAGTGCTTCAAAATGGCGTCCCTGGTGCGTGGGGCCAAACCCAACATGGATTTTGCCCCCCACCCCGACATCTGAGAGCACTCCTGGGGTGAAACAGACCTAGTGCTGACGTTTATCACGGCCAGACACACATCTTCTTGCACTGGTACAGAGCCACGAAACCATCGTGCTTTTAAGAATTTTTCCCCACTCCCAGACGCTGCTTTTCAATATTTTGCCTTAAATCTTCTGGTGTATTTGATTAATCTGACCCAGCTGTTTTCCACTCACAACAAATCATAAATCTATATGCTTGTGTGAGACAGTGTGTGTCTAAGAATGTGTGTCGGAGGATGTGTGTGTGTGTGTGTGTGTGTGTGTGTGTGTGTGTGTCCACATCTGAATGTATCCCTGTGTGCGTGAGAAATTGCAAACGTGTAAGTCGAAGTGGGCAAGAAAAGTTCAAACGTGGATGAGACCACGGCTGAGGCTGTGCATGTACCAGTGTGCAGGGATCGGGGTGTGTGTGTACTAATCTCCATGAACCCATGCATGAATGTGTGGATGAGTTAATATACCGGTATGTACGTGTGCACGCACATACATTCAAATGTATGTTTGTGTATGCTCACACATGTGAGCATGAGAATGGGTGTAAGTCATTGCATGAGTGTTGTGCGTGGCGAGTTCATGTGTGTGTGGAGGTGCGCATGTCTAAGCCCATGCAAGAGAGAGTGCATGAGTACATGTCAGAGGGTGTGCATTCCATGCACTGTGTGCATGTTACAGTACAGACGACTGTTTATGCAGGTGGGGCTGCAATCAACAACTGTCTGTTGTGTAGCTAGGGTTCTCCATGCCACATATAGTTCAGAAAAGGAAGAAAAATGGCTGATGAAAAATGTTGTTATATTATACATTTTTTTTTCAGAAATAAAAAGCATTATTCAACGACTATAAAAGGCAAAAGTTTGGATGAAAGAGAAGAAGAAGGTTTGCCAAGTTGTTTAAAAAAAAAAAAAAGAGCAAGTTGCTGCCAGCTCCTGGCATGTGTATTCTCGCTTGTATAAATCAGTCTCCCTAGACCTAGGGTAGTTCTTGCTGATGGACTATCAAGCTCCTTGGCTAGATGAGCAAGACATGTGCTTTATATGCACTTACAGAATAGTAAACTGTTATTAAAAGTGGAAAAAAAAACCCCACAGTCTGATTTACTTGTGGTTTTGCCTGCCCTGCTATTTTAGCACGGAACAAACCTGTCCATGCACAGAGCAGAGTGGAAGCAGAGAGATTGTATGTGGAAAACTACAGGCTACCTCCTCTGTGCGGAAGCACTCGATGTGTTACAGATGCAAAGTGAAACAAAGCAAGAACAACCTGCCCCCCGCAACACAAAAAAGAAAAACTAAACCAAAACCACCCCCGCTACCAGGGAATATTAAATCAAGAGATGGGCTCACGCCACTAAATTGTGTCCGTTTCCAAACAGTCCAAAGTAAACAGGGGCACAGTTCACTCTGTTATGAAGTCAGGTGGCACCTGCAAACTTCTGACCTTGTTCATGGATTTGGATAAGCCACCCCCATGAAGTCTGGTGGAGCTTGAATCCAGGGTGTGGGGTTGGGTCCATATCTCTGTAAACCCAATCACTAGATTTGGAGTGGAAAAATCCAGTGGGCTCAGTTAGCCGCTAATGGCTTTGCATTGCCAAACCGGAGAGCCTGGGGTCCTGGACAGGCAGGGTCTGAGCACACTGAGGAGGCAACACAATCAGGCATTGGAAGGAGAGGGCGCCTCACATTATGGAACAACTGGGGAACAAGGCCGGCTCCAGCTTTTTTGCCACCCCAAGTGGCTAAGAAAAAAAAAAAAAAGATAAAGCCGTGATTGGCAACTGCTCTCCCGTCCCACTTCATTCTTCAGCTGCAATTCAGTGGCCGGTCCTTCCCTCCGAGAGGGACTGAGGAACCAGCTGCCGAATTGCCGCCGAAAGACCCAGACGTGCTGCCTCTTTCCATTGGCCGCCCCAAGCACCTGCTTCCTGCGCTGGTGCCTGGAGACAGCCCTGCTGGGGAAGCATGGATGGGCTCCCATGGGTCTCTTAGGCCGGTGCTGGGTGGATCATGGTCTATCTGGTTTATTTTGGGAAGAAAAGGGCATTAAAAGCAGGAACATCAGAAAGGATTTTCAGGGCTCCAAAAGGGACATGGGGGAAAAACATACAATGAAATACTGAAAATCTGACCTGAGCAGACTGGTTGTCTCTATATGGAGCCTGCCCCCATCCCATGTTACCACCCATTCCACTTTATCAGTCAACGTGCTGCACATACACACTTACCGCTCAGGTTGTGTGGCTGTTACCTGCTCGAGCCAACCACAAGAGGCCCTAGGTGTCTGGAGGACAGTTGTTCTCGTCAGGCTCATCAGCCCTGCGATGCTATTAGGAGTCTGCCAGCTTTCCCATTCTATGCTTCTGTTTTTCCAGGCGATACACGTGTCAGACCAATTCGCCCTGGGCAGTCACTTGGCATCTACAATATCAATCCACATGCCAAGTTTTTAGAAAACACATCAGAGTAATCTGCCAGGGAATTTGACTTCATAGGAATAAATAAAACCCACTTTGTTTTTAAAATGCCATTTTTGGCAACTAATTTGAAATCAGCGTAGCTCTTAAAACATGGAATTTGATTGCTGGGAGCACAGCCATGCAAAACCCAGAATGTCTCTGTATGTAGCCCGTGAGATCCCGAGGGCACAAACTATGCTTCCTTGTCTGTCTCGTACTGCTCTGAGAACACTATGTGTTACTTAGTTCGGTGAATCTCAGTGGACAGGTGCCTACATCACCAAGAAAAAGGACCCTGGCAACTGGCACTAGTGACGCCATCCCACTGGCACTCAGAATGGCCAGGGTGATCTGTTCACTCTAGGTCATTTCAGGTCAGGGTTGAGGCACAGCGATGAGGCAGTGTGGAGAAACTTGCACTACAGACGTCTCGGCTGTAACCTGGAAAATCAGTCCCCAGGGCTGTGTCAATCTTTCAGCAGCACTAAATTCATAGGACGTATATTATTTTTATAATCTATATTGGTGTGACCGGAGTCCCAGGGGAGCCAACTGAGGTCATTCCATTAGGGTGAACTGCAAAGAACAGGGCTGGTGGATATTCCAATACTTAGATTTCCAAATCCCCAAAGCTGGTGGATATTCCAATACTTAGATTTACCAAACCAGCACAAAACAGCTTCTATAATACCTTGCTGGTTACCCAGAAGCCATCAACACAGTTCCCTTAAAGTAACCCAGCCTCAGGCCTCCACCCAGACACCCAAGTCAAATATGATGAGGATTACTGAAAATCTTGTTCATCATATAAAAAAGTTCTACCAATCCCAAAGGATTGGACACATCACCTCCCAGGTTAATGAATATTCCAGATCTTGCCCAAATATACACTTATAGCCGATTCTTATTAACTAAACTAAAATTTATTAAAAAAAGAAAAGAGAGAGTGTATTGGTTAAAAGATCAGTATACATACAGACTTGAGCACAACCTTGAGATTCAGATTCATAGCAGAGATGGAGAGCTTTGTAGATGCAAAGAGTTCTTTCCAAAATAGTTCATAGGTTATAGTCCAGTGTTTATATTCAGGGCAGTCCAGTCCAGGATCTCAGTCCTTGTGGCTTAGACTTCCCCTGCATGAAGCCTCAAGCAGATCTGAGATCACAGGATCAGGACCCAAGCCATTGTTTATACAATTTCAGGCCCTCTTGTGACAGCTTGGAGTCCTTCGGCGAACAACAGGCACTCATGGGAACTTTGAAGTGGACCCATTTCCTAAGCATCACAGGTAGTTATCCACATAGATTAACATAAGGCAATTGTCTTTTTCCACCATTCACAGATGATTTCCTATACATTTCAAAGGGAGATGAATACAGCATATCCTACGTTTACAGTTCATTTAAATGTCAAGATGTCATTTTGATCTCTGAATTAACAGAATACAGCATAGACAGGGACTGTTTGATTACACTGTTGACCACTACCAATATATATGTAAATAAACAAAATCACAAACATTCTCTCTCCACATGTCTTCAAGGGTTGAAGTTGAGTAATTTATCCTGAAGGATGCTTACCCTTTCTGGTCATACATCACAATTGGCCATGTCTTTAATTACACATTTCCACCAGCCCGGCAACATCACACATTTTTATGGCTTGCTTATTATAACCACGGTTGGAAGACACCGCTTATGAAGGGCTTTAAAAAAAATTCCTGCTGTAAGAAAACTGGAGAGTAACTCCTGACCCCTGGTGAGCTCTCACTCAAATAAACAATCAAAGGAGCAGCTAAAAATTATAAGCCAAATCAATATTATTATTAGCATGACAGTAGCACCTAGATTGTCCAGCTAAGATTGTGGCCAGTCGTGCATGGTGCTGTACATACACCTAATAAGAGACAGACTGCAAGCTCTTCAGAGCAGGTACTAGAGAAGACAACATGAAGATGGGTGGGGAAACTGAGGCAGACAGGTGGTGTGACTTACCTAATTCATACAGTGGCAGATGGTCCCATGAATTCCAATTCACCTAACTGCCGGACCATGCTGAATTTCAGTAGAAGAGAGAGTTTAAAGGTTAAGTAAAACTGCAAGAAATTACACGGGGATACTTTAAAACTATTTGCTTAAGTCAGGGACTTGACCTGCTGGAGGTGGCAGGAGGCATCTCCTGTTAAGATCAGACTTGTAGGGACAATCAGCATACTGCTGTAATCAATCCATTCATTTAAGTTTAATGCCACGCCAATCACTGCAGTGTCCAAGTGACTAAACAGCACTAGTGACATATTGCAGCCAGAACATGAATGTATCTAGGGTGAAATTCACCGCTGAGCACAGGGCCAGCATAATGCCCCCATGCACCACTTACATCCTTAAAACAGGGCTTAAGTGGGATTAAAAAAACATAGAGGGGTGAATTTTACGCTTAGCAAACACATTCATAACAGCACCCTTTAGTGTGGCCTTCACATTTACACAACACCTTTCATCCAAAGATTTCAAAGAATTTTGCAAATATAGGCAAGATCTCATTATCCTCATTTTACAGATAGGGAAACACGCAAGGACTGATGAAGTGACTTACTCAAGTCACACTGCAAATTGATGGCAGAGTCCAAATTTAAATGCCATAGAACTCCACCTCTGGGAACTATTACAAAGTCGGGTCTTGTCATTTAAACAATAAACAGCATCAAATCAAACATAACTGAACAGATTAAAATCAAATAAGAACATCTACGTTGCACAGATACACTAAATTCACTCAGTTAGTTTACCCTGCTCCCTCTCGAAAGGTGTGGCTGTGCACACGTCACAGGGCATAAAGGGCTAAAGTAATGGGGGAAGAATGAGGTTAATCGGGGTCTGTTGGGAGAGGGATTTGGATTGCTTGAGTTGATTCAGGAAGCAGCACACAGTAGAAACATGTCACTGGTAACTGAGCTAATGAAGCACCTCTGGAGATAGAAAAGCATAAGCTAAATTCAGTCTTGGCTTCCTATGGTACGTCTACACTCCCCAAGTCCCAGAGCCTGGGTTTGAACATTTACACTGCAGTTAAACACCCCCGTAGCCCAAGCCCTGCGAGCCTGAGACAGTTGGCACAGGCCAGCCATGTCGACTTGAGCTCCTCTCAAAAGCCTGGGAATGTTTGCCAGATGGCAAAAGGCAAACAAAGGGGGAATTTTATATATATAGGCCATATCCTCAGTAGGTTTATCTCCATTGTAGGCAATGGACCTGGCTGATTTACACCTAGCTCCCATGTTAAAAGAATTTTAAAAAGTGTTTTAAACAAAGCAAACAAAACTGACATAAAATTAAACTATTGAACACCACGGCCCCGTTTCAGACTCAAATGTGTCGTAGCTCTTAAAACAAGGTTCTCCCTTTAACATAAATAGTGTTTTTAAAGAGCAGCTCCTTTTGTCCAACTATTCCTCAAGCAGCTTTTTCATCCAGGGCTTGCATTAATTTTGCAAAGAAGGTCAACCTGAAAGATTTTTATTTATTTAAAACATAAGCTCCCTAAAGGGCTTCTCTTTTTGTCTGTCTTTTCCTTTAAATGTATTAATTTCAGCTCAATCAACTAAGAGGTTACATAACCGTTGTTTATAATTATTGTCACGTCAACCCCTGAAACCGATCGCTATAGCTCCGATGTTACATAAAGGCATTTTTTTGTTAAACTGTGGGAAAGACGAAGTCTGAACTTGGAGGGGATTTCCCCCCCCCGCCTTTTTTTTTGCTTTTTTAAAGTTCTGTTGTCTATTATGCAGTGCTTCAGACTCTTCTTTCTGTGGGATTTTATTCTACACAGTTCATGGGTCTGTTTTCCTACAAATAACACACTAACAACAATATAGTTTCCATCTCTCTCTCATGCCTCTCTATTCAACGCAGAGCATAGGGCCTTCATCACTGCCTTCCATCTTTGCTGGGCTCCTGCTGCAGTCTTAGCTTCTTCCCATGTAATTTTGATAGCTTTCTATTCTGCTTCTATTGTGCATTTCCATGTTATCTTGGTCCACCTTATTGCCTCTTCTTCTGGGGTTTCCAGTCCAATATCTAATGTAATTCCCACGGACGCCTTTAAAAACTGAAGTTCGAGAAGATCACTCAAGACAAAAGCAAGTTAGAGAAGCCGCTAGCATTAAGGCCCCAATTCAGCAAAGCACGCAAACACAAGATAACAGTGCATTGCTGAATAAGGATGGTTTGAAGCACGTGGTTAAATGCTTTGATGAATTGGGGCTGCAGGGGCTGCTCCTGGTCCTTTGATGCCAGTGTCAGTGTTACCCATTGCCTGCAACGTGCAGGATCAAGCTTTCAAAAGGGGGTCATTTTATGCTGTCATAGGAAAAGCACTGAAGTTAGAGGCGGAAAATGTGATCATTTTCAGGGGGGAAAAAGGTGTTTTTATTTTTTGTCAAAATTTCATTTTCATCAGAATTTTTCAGGAAACTAGCAGTGATTTGACCATGAGAGCAAGACCCATCTCCTCTATCCTCCATGCTCTATTTCAGATGACATTTGTTCTCAGCTGGGAGTTTCTTTTCCCTGAGGAATAACATCCACCAAACCTTCCATCACATTCTTTGTCACCTTGGCAGCAGACCCACAGCCATCAGCCCTTGGACATAGTCCTAATCATATCTCCTAGGACAGGGCACAATATCTTCAAGGCTGGAATGCACTGAAGTTATTAAAACCCAACAAATATTGAGGATCATAGCCAACCTTGGGACGAGCCAGTGCTGCCCCCACTGATTCTGCACTGACTAGTTATCCACAATGGGCTCTGCGGTCACAGGTTGGATTTCCTGAGCAATTTTGCTGGAGTATGTGGCAGAGCCTGGATGAAGAAAGGTCAAATAAGAGAAGTTCCTAAGTACCTGCTTTCCTGCAGAGAGAGGAGCAATTTCTATCCTGAGGTGACAAATAAGTGTAGATGCTTAAGCCCTAGGTTAGCAAACTCAGGGTCTGCTAACTCGAGTTCTACTAACCCTGGGCTCACATTGTAATGTAGATGTGCCCTAAGACAGAGAGAGTACAACTGCCGAGTCAAGGTCTTCAATACAGAAAAAGTTTCACATCAAATTTAAATGCATGTTTAGCATATTTGGATTTTGTATTGCAAAAGTCCCCTTGCATGCACACTCAAGTGACTTCTTTGGACTCTGAGATCTATCAAAGGACCACACTAGGTTGGTCTTTTCTCATCTCAGCAGATGTTCACACTGAGGCTCATATATTGGAATGCTGGCTTTCGATTTGTGCAAGTTCATTCAGAATCACTGCTCCTTTCCAATTTGAGTGCGAATGTCTTCACAGGGACTTTCTAAGGTTCCTATTTTCAGGGCAGTATGACCAGAAGAGTGTCAAGGCCTCCAGCTCAAATTATAAATCTGTCCAAAACACTTTTACCAGAACCCCGCTATTCCCCAAACAAAATGCATTATGATTCCCACACCATACACCAGTCCGAGGCAAAGTTTTCAAAAGGGAAAGTAAGAGCACGAAATACGTAAAAACCCAAGCTGTTCTAACTTACCCCTCCAAAGCTCATCATGGATGCTTACCTTTGGCTTTTCCATTTAGTTTTCTAATCCCAATTTCAGATGCTGAATACAGCAAGGACTGGACTGCAAGCATGCTCATATTTGGCAGTCACATCAGACCATGGCAGGAATGGCAAATATGCAGGTGGCTGGGTAGAGTTTTAAACATTTCAATCAAGCTATTCCAGAAGTCATGTGCCTTAACACCAGTTCCCTAGCCATGTGGAGAGGCAAGTGTTCAAGCACAGCCAGGGACAGGTGGGCTTGTCAGAGCAGGCCTAGTTTAACTGTAAGGAGTGACAGAGATGGTATAGCTTAAGCCCCCTTCCTCTGGGCTTGTCCCCTGGTCAAACTAAAGCTCATAGCTGCAATTGCAAAGACTCCATCAACTGACATTTTAAACGTTGTTCTATTGAGAACAGGCCTGTTTCCAGTGATGTTCCACCAGGAAAACCACATTCAGAAGGAAGCCTTCCCCGCAGAACAAATGGCAAAAGAATAGCAAGGATCGTACACACATAGATGAAAGTCAAATGATGTCAGGTACCTTTTTATAATACTCCTTACTCAGGCAGTCTCCGAGGTCACTCACTTCGTTTAAAGCTACCTTCCTTCTGAACAGGATGCTGAAAACAGTCGTTTAGCACCCTAATTAACTACTTCAGACCAAAGTCAGCCCTAATATAAAAGGCTGAAATCCCACTGACAGTTGCATCTGCTTATAGCCGAGCTGAATTGAGTCTATTGTCCGTACTCTTAGGCGTACATAAAGTAACGACACAAAGCAAGTATATACTCCATAAAACATTAATATTTTAATGAAAAATCTTAGCTTCATGTTTCTATCCAAAGACACTCAAAACTAGGTTTTCCTCCTCCCCGCCCCTTAATTTTGACCTATAAGGGGACCAGTTTGGAGATTTTTATTTTTTTTGTATTTTAAAACATTTTTTTTTTAAAGATTAAACAATCAGGCTAGCAAAAAAGTACCCAATACATACTTTTCTTATATCAAACAAGCTAGTATTTCAGTACAATGTAACTATACAGAATATATACATTACACATATGATCACAAAGCATACACTACAGGCTCAGAACAGATTTGAAAAAACATGATATTCACATTGATTACAAGAACTCTAAAAATGATTGTAACGTTGAAACGGCACTTAGTTTACAAAAAAGTCACAAAAATATATATAGCCACCAAGAACTATGGTTCCTGAAAAATACTAATAGCCAGATAGTATTATATAAAATGTGAAGTGTATTTAAACATCGTATACATTAAAAACAAAACCAAAAAACATTTCTGTTAAGTCAATAAACATGCCAAGTAATCTAGCTGTGACCAGCGTCAACAAGAGAAGCTGTACTGTGTATGAGATGACGACTGGATATACGGCTGGTGACTGGAGACTGGCACAGTTAAAAGGGTTGCACTGTTACTAAAACACACAAAGAAGCCCAATGATAATTTAATTCACATTTTTCCTCCTGCTCTACCACCCCCCTCCCCTTCAAGGGTTCCATCCAAGGCCAGTGCCCAGACAGTCAAGGCACTGAAACAGCAGGGCAAGGAAGCCATTGAGGACTTTCTTGTAGGCAGGGCTATAGTCAGAATATCAAAAGCATGCATCAGCTAAACAAAATGGTAAGTCGAAATCTCCTCTGGGGACTTTATCAACCCTCAGGAAGACTGTGGTTTCCACACAGGAGGGCAGCCCCAGAAACTGATTTTTTTTAATTTTTATTTTTTTAGTGCAACCAGATCTGTAGGCGAGCCCTGTAGGATACTGAATTACTGTTGTAGCACACACTGAGTTAACAAAAACCCAGAGCTTTAATAATTGTTTTTTTTTTTTAAAGTTCACGTTTTATGGTTTATTCCCTCTGAATATTTTGCATTAACTATGTTCTGCTGGTGACCTCTGATGTGGTTGAGGCATAGTCCGACCCCATATTTGACGGTGAGACCAGTACTTTTTTCTGCCCACAATGAACTAGGAACAGAAGGTGCTCCCTACATCTGCATATTACCTATGCCAGCCAATCCAGGCAGCGTGCACAAAGCCTCTACCCCTCCAAATTGCATATAAAATGCTACAGGGTATGCCCTGAAAAGAGGATGGCAAAATTCTCATGCCCTAAAATCTTTGGACTGGAGGGGAAAACCAGCAACCAAGAAGTGACTGAAGCCCACATATAAAAACTTAAAGCCGTATCTTAAAAACAATAACATTTTATCCCATAAGGGACCTAGGGACCATAGTTTCATAAAATATATTTTACTGCATTGGCAGCTATTACTTTTTTTAAAAGTTTAAGTTCACACCTTTCAGCCTCGTGAAAACCAGAATCATTTTCAAAGATCTAGTCAACTAAACTCTCAGTATGAGAGACTTGACCACAGTACTTACTAGCCTGACAACTGAACTCAAATTGTAGTGAGAAAGACAAACCAACAGGGATACAAAAATTTTAACCTGTGAGAATAAAACTGTGTTGCAGAAAACTGACATTCCAATTAGTACTGGGGGAAAGGTTAATCTCCTCAATGTGAATGTATCCCCACCACTGACATTAATGGGAGCTGTGTGCACATGCATCAAAAGGAAACTATTATTTGACCAAATTGACCAGCACACAGCTGAAGCAACTGCTTCTCCTCCTTCCCCTCTCTGTGGGGCCGGGGGAGCCAGAGGTGACTCTCTCCCCTCCACCTTGAGGCTCTGTCCCACACAATACGTAGGGAATGCAGATCCATGTCTCTGAATCCTGCTCCCTGCCAAACAGAACCATCCATGTTCTGTGGTAGTCAGGGCCCACTTCTCGCATAAGTGGGTGGGGGAAGGAAGGATTTTCCACTTAATGTACAGATCGTCCTCTGTACACCAGAAGGTTATGCAAAGGAAAATGCACTCAAACCACTTTGTGAATACATCTGGAGAATACTTGTCAATTCAACAGTTGCTGCAAGGGGTACTACTGCCTCAGTTAACTGAATCTCCTCTATTTGAAAGAAAATCTAAACAAAATACTTTTTAACCAAAATATAACTTAATTCCTTGTATCTATTTTTAGAAAAAGCAGTCCAGGAATCAAACTCCTCTGATAACATCTTTTAAAGAAGCTATGTTTCAGGTTTAATCCCCAGTGTAGTCTAAGGGCATGCTGCTTTCAGTTTACTTAGACATTTATCTCAGTTTAGAACCTGGGTATCCAGCAATAGAGCTTGATGTAAAATGTTAGAACATGTTAAATCTCTCCTGTGAGGGACATTAGTACTCCCAAGAACTGAGCACTTCCAGAAAGACAGGGAAAAGAGAAAGGAAACAAGATTTACATTTCATTTGGACTCCTCTCTATGGAGAAGGGATACATATATTCACAGGAAACAATTACAAATACCAACCAAAGAACAGATTAGAGCTACAATACAGTCCGTGTAGCTACCAAGTTTTAATGTGTTCTCCACAGCATTTCAGACAGCAGTTAACCTTCTGACAAAATTTTAAGTCATCTAAAAACCAGTTATTCTAGGTGTATGTATTCTGCACTTGCACATCGCATGATCAGTAACTTATGTGTTACAACAGATCTTGTCCTGCGTGAAAACCATCTTTTTTTTTGGCAGAAGGAATAAGTCCATCCATGTGTGATGTGTTAATTCATTGTGCATTATACACAGTAGGCCAGTTCTAAAGTCTGAGTTTGTGTGTCTACCTAAGTGCTTTTTAACTTATGAGTGACTAAAAATTGTCATGTACAAGGAAGACTTATGCTTCTGTAAAAGAGAAAGAGGACCATGAATTAGGGTTTAGTACCAGATCCTTCTTTTATCCTGAACTACTGGGGGATGAGGGAAGAAATATTTAACAGGCACTGTCCTGTCTCATTGGATTCTCAATTATAGAAATCAGAAGTGGAAGAGGACTGGTCATCTGATCCAGTCCCTGCAGTGGATACTGGCCTATTTCATAGTACAGTATTTCGAATGAAAAATTGTTCTGCTCCAAGCCCTTTACAAAAGGCCAAGATAGACATATAAGATGAATTGTAGCTGAGACATTTTCTGCAGATCAGACAGGGGGGAAAAAAAACAAAAAAAACTTAGCTTCAGTAATTTGGAAAAAACTGGGAATCTTATTAATTTTTTTTTTTTTTTACATCAACACAGGGTAGGGAAAACTTGTTGAAAGAAACACTAGAAATGTGTAAGTATGTTACCACTGAAGCCTTTTAAAATGTTACCAATGTGCAACAAGCTTTACACTGATTTGCTATCAGCAGATATTTCCTAGTTCTACAGATGCATTAGAACTGCTGAAGTCATTGCATGCTAATCAGTCTTGCCATTTGAGCTCTGCACCTCCTCTTCTTCCGTTTTAAAAAAACATTTCTCTATATTTCTCTTTCAATCCAATGTGTGTGTGACAGAGGAAGATGAGTTTCCCCAGCAGATCTAAAACCAAGGGAGTCTGATACATGCCCTTAGAATACTAAGGTCAGGTAATACTTAAACTCTCAGCATGCTGTGGATTGTGGAACACAGCTGTTTGTGTATCAAACAGAGTTAATTTCATCAGCAGCCAAAGAATTTATACAATCCCTAATTTAAGTTTCTAAGCTTTACTATAGCCCAAACTGCCTGCAACAAAATGAGAATCGCTGCTCTGAAAATCCCATACCCAAAATTTACAGCCTTTTCTAAATCTGGAAAAAATGAAATTGCAGATCTTTCACTTTATTGCTTGTTTGAGCTGTGTACGGAGCTGGAGTAACAGCCTTTAATAAACTAACTTGGCAAAGGTTTAAAATGTTTTGGAACAGGAACAACATAACATTGTTATATAGGGTTTTTATAAACAACCCTCTGCTGGGTTAGAAACTTGGCCTCTAAAAAGAATAAATTGGTGGTTTTGTCCAAAACAGACTAATAAAAACCCCAGAAAGCATACATGCATATGTATAAGCACAAAAGTGTGTAATAATGCACAAAAGAACTTGTTTTTTTCTCTGTAAACTCTCTCTAGCCAGCTTTTGGATATTAGTGATATATGTGATAGGGAAAAGTGACTAGGACTGCAAGCAGTCTGGCCAAGGTTTAAGAATTTTAGTCTGGGACATGTTTTCTTTTTTTAAAGGTGGTTTCCTTTACAGAAAGATACAGTGATGACAGATTTGTCAGGCTTGCATGGATTTATACTTTCCTTGACTGTATGTCTCGCCCCATATAAGCAAATCAGGATTGGTTATTTGACCGAGCAGTTTCTAAAAGGAGTGGAATATCAGAAGTGGGAGGACCTGGCATGGCATCATCACTCAGTTTGTCAGAAATGATTCAGAGATTTTTTGGTAAAGAGACATTTTTAAAAAGGGCAGTACTGTTAAATTTCAGAAATGCTTACAATTCCAAGAAAAGGGTTATAGTAAGCAGTTTGAAAAACAGTAAGGAGAAAGATAGGACATGCCATATTTTAAGCAGAGGATTAACGCATCTACTCAAAGTTAGTCAAAACTCTGCTCATTAATTAACTTGCGAGCATGCATGCTTGTACTGGTCATTTTTAAAGTGTCTTCTGATTCTCTCCCTTTACCAGACGGTCTACAGAAGCATTAGAAATGTAATGAGCTGTTCTAATTGTGGAAGAAGGAAGTTGAAGTGATTTCAGTCGATTGCTTCTTCTTTAGAAGTGCATCACAGCTTCTATGATGCTCTGACAGGACCTTACTGTGCATTCAGTCAAACATTTTCACAGAACTGATCATTCAGTCATGAAAAATAATGTAACATCTGTTGCAGTTTTCTGTTTAAAGTGTAGCTTACAAAGTAAAAAGGGAAATCTCCCTCCTTTCGTTTTAAAAAAATTAAATTAAAATGTACAGGACCAAACACAGGCACTTTCCAAAGAACAAAAAAGAAACCAAACCATGAATTATTCAATAGTAATAGAGGACAGCTCTGATTTCGGAGGGTCATCACTGGTTGCCTCGGCACTGGCATTAGTCTTTGGCTGCTCCGGCATGTCTTCTTCTTTCTCTGCCAACCCACCCAAAGACCCCAAGGGGAAAGTGCTTTCGCAATTCTGAGTCGACGAGACCTGCGAAATGACAGGCATGTGGACAGAGGAGTTGCTTTCAAACCCATGCTCTCCTAGCTCATATTGCCCGAGGGTCTCTTCCTGCTCCTGGTTTAAGTAGTCCGGGACTAGGAAATCACTAGAAGAGGAGCAAAGGACAGAAGAGAATGTTAACCTTTCAAAGAAACATCAGATACAGCTCTGCTAACTACTGCATTGCGCAGGGAATAAAGAAACTATTAACACAGCATAGGGCTAAAATCTTCACAATGATATGCTTCACTAAGTGTTATAACTCAGGTTTTATTGACATGTCTGGAGAAGCTAGACCTGGGATATCAATTTTTCATGGTTTATGCAGCCATATTTCCTCAGGGGTAGCTTCATTATCTAGGTTTGAGCCCCCTGAGGATGGGAGCTGATTTTAGTATCGCCACTTGGTGCGGAATGCCTCCATGCCAAAAAAGAGAGCGCTGGAGTTTTGTTTTTTTAAGAACAAACTGAATTTAGTGCAGGTCAATTCAGGTCTATTCAACCTCTGTAGAGGGGCAGGGACTACCAGAGAATCATACACAACCTTCCTCTCAAAGGAGAGGGGTCCAAAGTCAAAGGGAATTAAAAAGGATAAAGGAAACAAAAGAGGCAGGGCTGACAAAGATATAACAAAAGTGTGCCAGTGTAGGACTCAGCGCACAGACCTGCAGATGACACCCACTGCTCCAACAAGCCACGGTAAAGAAGTTGGACTGAGAGCTCCAGGCAGCAGCAATGAAAGCCTTGCCTCAAGTTGCCCCGTCAACGTGCCTCAACAATGACACAGGACTATTTGAGATGGCAGAGGGTAGTTCAATTTCAGTAGCCCATTCCATCTTTGGCCTCTCTGCTAAACTATCAATAAGGATGCCAACTGTGATGTTTTTTGTTATGCTGACATCTATTCTATTACAGTAAAACCTGCCTTAGAGACTGCCTCTGACGAGAGACTGCCTGTCATGAATAGACACTCACTTGCAGAGGCCATGGAACACCACCACTATCTGGCGTGCAAACTTTAAAGAGAGACCACTTCTTACAAGCGACCACTGTTGCTAACTCCCATCAGTGGTCACTCTTGGCAGGTTTCCCTGTACTAAGAAGTGGACTGAATTTCATTTCCTCCCAAGCCACCCAGTCTTGGCTCTTTTGTCACAATAGCTATATAGCTTATTCTCAGAAACTGGGGGCTGAAAATGCTCAGAGGAAAGGTCTCACACACTCTACCAATATTTCCTGATTTACTCTATGCGAGCATGATACAAAGTCAACATTTTTTTTTTTGCAAATATCCAGCACCAGACATATTCATGACTAAAATCAGTATATGCACTCTTTGGTTTTTCCATGTAGTCCATTCAAAAGGGAGCAGTTTCCTAGAACAATGATATGAGATTCAATGACCCTTTTCTTTCTGCAGAAGAGGATGCACTTTTCCAAATCTAGGGGAAATCCAAATCGGGGAACAATGGGAAAATGCTGTATGCTAACATGTTAATCTGTATTTTCAAAAATCAAATAAGGCCCAGGAAATCACTAAAAGGAGTGTGTTTTAATGTATTCAACAACAAAAAAAGAGTGCTTACCACAGCAACCGCATCATCTCGTGGTATATTCATGCTACCTCTGGCACAAGTGGTACCCTCAATGAACTGCACACACCAGAAGGTACTGAACTTTGTACTTTTAAACTATATTTTCAGGGAAAGACAGCTGACAAGCAAACATTTCCTGATTTATGTTCTTTTGGAATTCTTTATACAAGTGGTGTAGAACTAACCACCAAACAAAATGCTGAAACCTTTCATAAGACAAAAAAAAGATGACATCTAGAAAACACCTGATAGATTATCGCTGGGGAATTTTAGTTGCTATGATGCAAAGAATAAACTTACAACAGGCTTACTTCATATTTTTTAAAACAAACAGCCTACTTACATGTACACATCTGCATTTACGTGAATGAAGGAACTTTTGTTTTATTTTTTAAAACGCGACTTGTTCTCAGGAGATTAAATATTTAACAGTCCCTCTCTCTAGAGTCCCCCTCATTCACTTTCATTTATTTATCCCTCTATTTAAAAATCTCTTGTTTATAAACACTTATCCCATATCAGGGTGATATTACTGTGCTACTTTGACTCCTCAAGACTCATTTACAGGCCTCTGACGAGCTTTTAGTGATATGTTTTTGTACGTTAAGCCAATTCTTTACTATCTGATTAACAAGAAATGTGCAGTAGGCCTGTGTGATTAACAGATTGGAAATTTTAAAAATTTGATCATTTAGCAGTAAAATAAACCTAAAAATGAGAATCAAGATGTGATCATCTGGATTCATGCAGTCTCGTAATAAAATCCTTCCCTCAATAAAAAGTACTTTAATAAAATCAGGTCGTAAGTGCACCCCCCATCTAAACAGACAATCCAAACTCTTTCAGATACAGCCATCAAATAATTTATAAAAACTCAGACTGTGGTATATAATGTTATTTTTAGCACTATTAACGTGCTTTTAGATACTATTGAAAAGAGAAGTAGCCTAGTCACTAAGAAGCAATCTTTCCATACTACTGAATTCTTCAATGCCTTATACAGTTTATACACACTAAAAAGCAGATCAGAGATTACAGATAGTAGTGCAAGAATGAACGTGACTGCAATTAGCTGGCAACCTGATGAGAGGAACAGCAGGCTGCCCTGAAAGCAGGAAGAGATGATTTAGAAAAAGCAAGTTTCCCTGTTAGGTTTTCGTTGTGCACCTCACCTGCTCTGGAAGTAGTTTGCTAGCTCTGATGCTTCATGGTTCAGACTCCTCAGGTGAACGATTAAATTTCCAGAGTTGGTGAACATGGCGCCACATGTTTTGCACTCGTAAATCCGAGGCTTGCGGATAATATGCCGGGAAACCCGCATGTGGTGTTTATATTCCCCGAAGGAAGTGAAAGTGGCACTACATATCTGGCACCGGAAACAGCGTTTACCTTCGTGCTTCAGGCGATGCATCTTTAGCGAGTAAGCTCGGGTGAACTTTTTCCCACAACGGTCACACTGAAATGGTTTAATGCCTGTGGGAAAAGAGGGGGAAATATTTACTTTGTGCAACTGGAGGTCACATTTGGCCATTTCTGTTCAACAGGACAGTAGCTGTGACCAGTCATAGTAAAGTACTGATTTAATAAGGAGACAAACAGGTTATCTTTAAAATGACAGAAGTGATTAGCATAAACCTGATATTTCTCTCAATCAGATGACAAGGAAGTTTTATAATGACCAGATCCTTATACAGAGAGATACGGTGGATCCTTATATAATCCTTCTTCATTATATAACTTAACCTGCTGTAAGGCTTCTGTGGATTAGAAACCAAGGCAAAGATACTGAGCTACAGCCAGAGTGTTTGGTGCAGCAGAACCTATAAACCACCTTTGTTGTCTCCTGATCTTGGACCAATTTGAGCTGGGCTGATCAGTGCAACACAGCAACCTTTAGATTGCTTTTAGTAGAAAGTTTCATCAGTTGTCTACAGCCCCAAAGAGCAGTTCTGGTAGTAAGGGACTGCCTGGGCATAGGGATACCCTAGCTTATGCAAGGAGCCTAACAAGAGAGTTGTGGTGTAGGAGCCTACACAGTAGCTCCATGCCACCTGAGGATGATTGCACATAGGGGTGATCCTCTGGGGGTCAGGTAAGCAGGGCCGGCTTTAGGCCGATTCCCCCGATTACCGTGAATCTTCAGCGGCATTTTGGCGGCAGCTCTTTCGAATCAGGCCCCGCACGTCCTAAAGCCGGCCCTGCAGGTAAGTAAGCCTTAATGCAGCTTTGCACAGTCAAAGGAGCACAAAGCTGCACTAACACATCTGACGATCTGGCCCTTAGTTTTGTCCTACAACCAATTTAGAAGCCTTGTTACCAACTCTCTCATCATTTACTCACCATGCTCATTTCAAAGTGAATACAAATATTACATGGTACAGCAGCAGTTAATTTGCAATGGAATTCCTATGCTTGAGAGAAACACGCTCTCCCTAAACAATCACATCACTACCAACACTAATACTATACAAAAGGTTAAACCACAAAAAGTCCTATTAAATGGTCTGACAGAATTCAGGCCAAGAATCTGGAACTCCGACCTCAATTCACACTACAGTTCAAAAGAAAAAAAATGTTAAATGGTCTAAATTAAGGATGTTGTTTCAGTCCAAGCTGTTAACTTTACTTGTCAATTCCTCTGCTTTCCTCATGTTTAAGTGAGCTCCTTTAATTGTGGCTTCCAACATAGTGAAAGCTACAGTTAAGGTTAAACCGAGTCTCTTTATAAACTTGCTTTCACATGCTAACATTCTAAAATATTGTCCTTTGGGGCTGAAACTTTCCATGCTTGGTCTCTGCTCAAAGGCATTTATTTTCTTGAAAAGTTTGAGGCAAATCTCTTCAGCCGTTTGAGTTAAGAGAAAATACTTCTGGCATTTACAGATTGGAGGTTTCTGCACACGAGTAACTCAAAAACAGCTAGTAAAAAATATCTGCCAACTTCCCGTGCAAGTCTTACTGACGACTGCCTACTGACAGATCAGGCTGAAATACTTCATGCATGCTTGGTGGATATCTTAAAATTTTAGCAGCCTACTTGGGACAATTTAATAACCAAATATTCACAGGCAGGTTGTCTTGTTAAATGTCAAATGCCAAAAAACGATATTAATGGATCATTATTGGGCTCAATAACAGTTGCTAGTAAAAACTTGTGCCTTGAGAATCGTCGTTCTTCTGCCCACATAAATTTTATGGCATTTGTGCAAGATGACATGTCAAATATAAACCAAGAGTAAACGTGTTACTGTTCAATTGCAAGGATCCAATTTCTCTTATATCAAAATGACTTGTACAGATGTAAACGTTTTATTAGGTAAATAGTGGTTAACTCCACCAACAGTTGCTTACTATATACACTTTCTATAACTTATTGTGTATTTCAGCCATAAACATGTTTAAAATATCAAAACTATTACGAATAATCTGATTTCTTAAAAACCATCAGCAAGGATCAACCATTCTGACTGATGGGCACAAATTCCATGTGGTATTCAACTATAAGGGGCATCTTCGAGGCCTGCATTGTAACTGTTAAAAGTATCTCTGCATTCACTGGACTATCAAAGACACAGTTAATGATGATCTAGCAAAGCCTACACGACGGGTGGGCAAACTACCGCCCACGGGCCGGATCCGGCCCCTCAGGCCTTTGGATCTGGCCCACGGGACTGCTCCCCATGGTGCTGTGGGCCCTGCGCTGCTCTCCAGAAGCGGCCAGCACGACTTCCCTGAGGCCCCCGGGTGGGGGGGGCACAGGGCTCCCTGCATTGCTCTTGCCTCCAGGCACTGCCCACCTCAGCTCCCATTGGCCGAGGAGCTTCGGCGGAGGTACCTGGAGGTCCAGCAAGGGCAGTGCACGCAGAGCCCTCCATCCCCTCTCCCCCAAGGGACGCAGCACTTCCTGGAGCATCCCTGGGCCAGGAACAGGGCAGGCGTGCAGGGAACCTGCCCTGGCACGGGCGCGCGCCATTGTCACCCTGGAGCCCGAAGGCCTTCTGCCCCCCCCCCACTCCCTACCCTGAGCCCCCTCGTACACTGCGCACCCCTCCTCTGCCCCAATCCTCTGCTCTGGGCCCCTTCCTGCACACTGTACCCCCTACCACACCCCAACTCCCTGTCCTGCATACAATTTCCCCACCCAGATGTGGCCCTCGGCCCAAAAAGTTTGCCCAGCCCCGTCCTAAACTGCTAAATCTCTGGGTGGCCAACAGTAACAACCTCATTAACAGCTAATCCTTTGGTCACTTTTTTGAAAGAAAACAAAATGGCTGCAAAGAAGTTTGGAGAGAAAGGTTGATTCAAAAGAGGCAGGCCTGATACTTAACTCTTGCTAAATGACATTGATTGCAACTACTTAATTTATTAGTCATTTTGATTGCTCCCCTTCACCCATCCCTGCAGAAGTTTCTGAGACACAGGAGGACATAACTACTAATCTCAGCTACCTACTTTGGATAAAATTGTTTTGGTCACAGCTTTCTTAGGATTTATGAGTCTCTTCAAGCAACACAGCAGACAATTCTGACATCCAAGGATGAACTCCAATCTACACCACTTGAGATTGGTATAATAAAAAAATCCTTTGCAAGTATTGTACTGCACTGGCTTCACAGGGCTTGTCTACACTAGAAACTTGCATGGGCGCAGCTGTACTGATGCAGCTGTGCTGCTGTTGCGCTTCTCGTGAAGACGCTCTAAGCGGATAGGAGAAAGCTCTCCCCTCGGCTTAATAATACCACCTCCGCAAGAGGCAGCAGCTGAGTTGGCGGGAGAAGCTCTCTAGCTGACATTGTGCTGTCTACACCAGCACTTAGGGCGGTATAACTACATCGCTCAGGGTGTGGATGATTCACACCCCTGAGCAACATAGCTTAACATCTTGATTTTGCCTCAAACCTTTCCATAAAAGCAGGAGTCCCATTATTGTATGAATGTTTTATTCCACTAACTTTAATAAATGTTTTCATCCATACAAAGTTTAATTATTCTGCAACACTGCTAGACTGTATGTGGGAAAAATAGGTACATACACAGTGGTTAATCCCAATTTTTAGAAAAAGTCTCCCCCCTCTGAAAAAGAGACTGAAGCAAAAAAGTCAGTTTGCACACAGCAGTTCATTTAAAAACAAACAGTTGCAGTACTAAGCATGCTGTAAAACCAGCAAGCATCCTGGATCTCGCGTCTTCACGAGAAGCGCAACAGCAGCACAGCTGCATCAGTACAGCTGCGCCCGTGCAAGTTTCTAGTGTCGACAAGCCCTGTGAAGCCAGTGCAGTACAATACTTGCAAAGGATTTTTTTATTATACCAATCTCAAGTGGTGTAGATTGGAGTTCATGACCTACTTATTCATGGAAACAGTGAAGTTTCTTACCTGAGTGGATGAGCATGTGCTGTTTTAAGTTCTGAATGCGGGTGAATCGGACCCCACAGGTTGGACACTGAAAAGGTCTATCCGGGCCATTTGGGCTGGGTCTCTCTGTGCTACTGGTAGAAGGGGCAATGTAGAGTTGGTAGGGATACTGAACATTCTCCAACCTGGAGGGAGAAAAAAAATCACTAATTTACAAGCAGGCTAGGAAAAAAAAAAAAGGAGGTGGCTCGTCCAAAGAAAAGCTGACCTGAGGCAAGAAATGACATTGGCCTCTGACCTCAATTTCTTTGGAAACAGTCACTGAACACTAGCTGTACAATGCACTTTGTTTTTCAGAGAACACGTATACATATTGAATACGTGCATTCTTCCAAAAGTACATAACGATGTGCAACTGGCAAATGGACCAAGAGAAAGAATTTAGTAAGATGGGAAAGCAAATCCGTTTTTTTATTTTTGCAGTTCCCGTGACGTTGAAAGGAAACTGAGGCAGGACAGTTTTCATTTTCAGCTCAAGTCAGTTTCAATAATTAATCACTAATATGATTTACAATTTCAAGTCATTAGCTTGTCCAGCAGGCAGCAAGAAAGTAAACTGCATTAGTTCATACTGGATGTTTGTTTGATACAGCCTGTTGCATGACAGGATATGCATCAGTATGTTTCAAAGTTAGCTAAACTTGGTTATAATTTTAAGGTCACTAGGTAGCAGATGAAGGAAATATTTTAACTTTCGAAGAAATTAATTACCTGACATTATCTAAGTACCCTCACCTATTCTCTAACTGCAAACTAACTGGGGGGAATACAGCATTGTAATTTGGTCCTCTGGTGTGGTGTTTTCTTCCCGGTGGACGGGACATGTTAGTCAACTAGAAACAGCCCTGCCTGTCACTTAAACACAAACGTAAGAATGGCCATACTGGCAGTGGCCAGTGCCAGACAGCATCAAGGGAATGAACAGAACACGGCAGTTACTGAATGATCTATCCTGTCATCCCATCCAGTTTCTAGCAGTCAGAGGTTTAGGGACACCCACAGCATGGGCTGTATCCCTGATCATCTTGGCCAACAGCCATTGATGGACCTATCCTCCATGAACTTATCTAATTCTTTTTTGAACCCAGTTATACATTTGGCCTTCACAACATCCTCTGGCAACAAGTACTACAGGTTAACTGTGTTGTGTGAAGTAGTACTTCCTTATGTTAGTTTTAAACCTGTTGCCTATTAGTTTCTTTGAGTGATCCCTGGTTCTTGTGTTACATGAAGGGGTAAACAACACTTCCCTAGTCACTTTCTCCACACTGCTCATGATTTTATAGACCCTATCATATCCCCCCTTTCCTAAGCTGAACAAAGTCTTTTTAATCACTCCTCACATAGAAGCTGTGCCAAACCCCAATCATTTCTGTTGCCCTCTTCGGTATCTTTTCCAATTCTAATATATCTTTTTTGAGATGGAACAACCAGAACTGAACACAGTATTCCAGGTGTGGATGTCATGGATTTATATAGTGGCATCACAATATTTTCTGTCTGATTATACATCCCTTTCGTAATGGTTCCTAACATTTTTAGCTTTTTTGACTGCAGCTTCACACTGAGTGGATGTTTTCAGAGAACTAGTCACAATGACTCCAAGAGCTTTCTTGAATGGTAAAAGCTAATTTAAACCTCATCATTTTATATGTATAGTTGGGATTATGTTTTCCTAATATGCATTACTTTGCACATATCAACATTGAATTTCATTTGCCATGTTGTTGCCCAGTCACCCAGTTTTGTAAGATCCTTTTGTAACTCTTTGCAGCCAGCTTTGGACTATCGTCAGTAATTTTGTAACATCTGCAAATTTTGCCAGCTCCCTGTTTACCCCTTTTTCCAGATCATTTATGAACATGTTGAACATCAGAGGTCCCTGTACAATTCCTTGAGGGACCCAGCTATTTATCAATCTCCACTGTGAAACTGACCATTTATTCCCACCCTGTGTTTCCTACCTTCTAATCAGTTACTGATTGAAAAGAGGACCTTCCCTCCTATCCCTTGTGACACTGGCAGACCAACCACCCTATGCAGGACCCATAACAACTTAACAGGAGGCATTACAGTTGTATCAGGATAATTCACTTGTATGTGAATTTCTAAGAGATGTACTAGACCAGCAATCATTAACCCACTCATTTGTCATAACAGACATCAAGGGTATTTGTCTGTGTTTACCTATATCTTGTTAGAAGTTTATCAGTGTAACCAAATTAGCTTTTAGATTCTAAGTCCGTTTTCATGTCTTAATTAACTTACATTATATATGTGACTGTGTTCAGTTAACCTTAAAATTAAAGATGTCAGACACTGCAGGAAATGTATATTATCTACATTGTCTTCAGCTTATCTATCTCTGTTATAATGGAGGACCAGCTAATTGCACTATGTAAATGAGCGTAACTAGTGTACCTGTGTATGCATAGGAAACAGAAGATTAACTTCAAAACAAAGTTTAACAAACGAGCTGCATTGCCTATTCTTCCTAGGAGAAAAGCTCTGAGGAGGCTTGTCAGCCTGCTGGAGAGCTATAAAAGTGAAACCTCGGGCCTGATCCTGCATCTCTCGTCTGCCAAACTTTAAACAGGGAAAGTTTAAGCTGTGGGACTGATATCCTCCAAGCAGCTATTTGGAATACCCTGGAAAATCCATGGAAAAATCTAACAGACTTTACAGGTAAGCTGCCTTTAGATTCTGACCTACTGGGATAATTCCAAAGAGACTTTTGCAAGCCAGCAGATATAACATCACTGCTACAATCCTGATCTATGAACACTGAAAATCACTAGTATGTATATCGGGGAAGGCAAACTACGGTCCGCGGGATTGCCACCTCCTTGGTACTGCAGGCCCTGCGCTGCTCCCAAAAGCGACCGACACCACGTCCCTGCAGCCCGGGGGCGGGGAAGGGGGGAGGGGGTTAGAGGGCTTTGTGCACTGATCTCACATGCAGGCACCATCCCCGCAGCTCCCATTGGTCAGCAATGGGGAACCACAGCCAATGGGAGCTGCAGGGCAGGTACCCGCAGGCGAGGGCAGTGTCTTAGCCCCACTGCATGCCGCTGCCACCCTGAAGCGGCGCTGGGCCGGAGCCTGCACCCCGAACCCCCTTCCCTGAGCCCCTCCTGCACCCCAACCCGCTGCCCTGAGTCCCTCCTGCACCCCAACTCCCTGCCCTGAGTCCCTTCCTGCACAGCACACCCCCTCCCATACCCCAACCCCCTGCTGCAGCCCTACATTCATGGCCCTGCATGCAATTTCACCGCCCAGATGTGGCCCTTGGGCCAAAAAGTTTGCCCACCCCTGCTGTATATGATTCCTTAACCATTCCAATAACTCTTCTTTTATTAATAAATCTTTAGTTAATTTACTAAGGATTGGCTGATAGTGTGATATTTGGGTAATATCTGAAATAGATATTGTCCTGGGGTAAGTGTCTGAGTCTTTGGGATTAGTAAGAACCTCAAATATGATGAATTAGGTTTTCAATAACTCTTCACTATATTAACCTGTCTGGAAGGGAACCAAGGGCTGAAATGCCTAAAGGGGGCTGTGTTCGGCTTCTGGTTAACCAGTGTGGCACTACAGAAGCTCTTTTGTTACTGGCTTAGTAATCGAATTATAGAAAAACCCTCACCAGTTTGGGTGGGGTGGGGGAGGGGAGTGTTCTGCCCTATTTCTTCCAGTCTGCCCTAAGTGTGGCCCACCCAGGCACATTCCTTCACTATATCTACTGGATCACATGCTTGTGGACAAGGGTGATCCAGGTGATAAAAATGGCCTTTTCTATTATCTGTGCTTACCTGAAAATTTCCTATTCCTGTGGCTGCTGCAGCCTGCTCACAGATTAGGGGCAGAACCAGGCCTGTCTATCACTGGCAGCAGGGGATTGCCCTACCACTTGAAGTTCCCTGCAGTTGAGACAACTTCCACAACCAGGATAATTTTCTCCCTAATGGAACAAAACCAAATAGCTACATGTCAATTCCCATCTCTATTCTGGAAAATCCACTGGCCTCTAGGGTGGGCTGGATCTGTGGATCTTAAAACTCAAAAAAAAGAATTTTTCAGGTAAGCGGATATATTTTCCTACACTTCATCATTTGAAAGTTAACAGATCCATTACAATGGGATTTTCACAGCAGTGGAGGAACTCGGATCATCCCTTAAATATGGACATCCAATGTAGTGTTCCTTCCCCTGAGCACTAAGACATGGAAGAATACTTCTGCTAAAAAACAGCATTTACTAATAACTGGATTCACCAGTATGCAGAATTGTAGTGAATTTATGTATCAGTGGTCGTTTGGCCACCTAGCAGATCTCAGTACAGGAAATATGACTTCTCTGCCCTGACAATGTCAGTGCTCCTGAATTTTGGACTTGATGCTCAAGAGAAGGAAGAATATTTCTTGACTTTACTGTAGGAATGAATGGTATGACACAACTGAGAGGACTACACTTGTCTGAATGAAAAATACAATAGTGGGTCTCAACTGAGAAAGCTCCTCACCAACTTCAAAGCTCCTCTGATTGGAGATTACAGATACTGGGAGCTTTACTTTAATGGACAGGAAGTATAGTGACACCTCTACAGGGGCTCAATCTGGCTAACGCTCTAAGGAGCAGAATGAGGTTCCAAAGTCATGCTCTATGGCCTCACAGAGCTAGAACAACAACTGTTGCCTTCAAGTATTTAATGCTGGGATTTGTACAAAATTCCCTTTTCCTGAGCATGTTGATAACATACTAGAGACATGACCTTTTTACTTGGACACTTATTCACTGACACTAAGGCCCTCCCGTAGGAATTCCAGGCTATATTTCACTTGTTTAACATTGTAGTTAAATTACAGACTTTGCATCAACCAGCAGAATAAGTTCTATTTGTTGAATGATTTTTAGGGTCACGAGAATGAATTCACTTCATTCATGTATCCATTTTAAACCTGTGTGGATTGGGTTTCCCCCCACCCCCCTCAGAGGAGGTCTACTACTGCAAAAAACAGACATTGGAAGGCTCAATGCTAGGTTAACGAGGCCTAACAGAAAGAGAACCGTTTCACTGCCACTCACTCCGTCCTATTTTTTGTATGGTTCTGGGGAGCAGTGGAAAAGGTGAGAAGGCACACAGTAGAAGCATTGCTCAGCTTTGTAAGTAAATTCTGATCTACATCCCAGTCCTGACATGCGGAAAGGCCACAGGGTGCTTTATTGTTGTTTCCAGATGCAAACAGGGACTCACCAGCCCACTACACTAACTTACAATGAGTACAAACATTTCTTGGTGCAGGGTCGACTTTAATGAAACTTCTGCCACGTAAACCTTGGTGTTCATCTCCCCTTTGATAGACAGTGCACACAGGGATAGTAAACTTTGCTCTGCCCAGGACCGGAGAAGTTGATTTTTCTATGTGATTGATCCGATCATGTTTCCCATGTTTACTTATAAAAAACCTATCAGATACTTTCACTGTCACAACCCAAACAAGTCTGTGACCCATGGAAGGAACAGTGTTCTGAGGCCTCAATGAATCATTGTGTCCCAGATCATTGGTGTTGTGCTCTGCTTTTTCTGGTACCTATTCCCTGGATTGAACTGAAAAAAGCCCTCTCCATTACCCTCAGCTAGCATCAAATGAAGATTGCTCTGCTTGGTTTGCTAGTGGGTGGATCCCTTCAAAAAATCTGATTTAGTACACTCATCTGAGGGAGTGGAGACTATCCAATGAGACCTTGATCTCTGCCAGTGGATGTGATGCAGAGGAGGAGAGCAAGAATTACTGGATGTTTCTAATCAACTCTTGATCGCTGAAGCATGTCTGTGTATAAGAACAGCATGCCCTATAGAGCTGTATTTTTGTTTGTGATACTGCATGCCCTTCCTTTGTTCTTCATCTTATGCTAAAAATGGTCTGAGGTGAAACCTTGCATCTGATAGGATTGGGATGAGAATAAATACTATGATTAACTTCCCTGGCACCATATGACTGCGTTCATCATGTATCCAAGATATCTTAGAAAACATATCTCTGTATTTTTTTGCAGCTGACTCTGTACAGAGTCCTGGTCAGAAAAATTATCGAGGAAGAGAAGTGAATTTGTGTCTTCCTTAAAGTCAATATTAATACTGGCATGATCCTGGAAGAGACCCTGATTTGACCATTTGTCAAATCAAATGGTAATACAAGCTGAGAAAATAAAAATCTGCCATCTGCATGAAAGAGGGGAGAATTGTCTACGTGATGGTGAAATGGGAAAGATAAGCATCCTTAAGGAATTTATGCCCTGGTCTGTTTGTTCCTGACTGCATGAGGCTAGAAAACAGGATGGGGAAAGGGTTGTGCTGCTCTGATCTGAATTAAACCATGGACGGTTTCATTCACATCCTGGCATTTCCATAGGTCGCTTGAGATTCAGAGTGGACAAAACTGTTCATGAGATTCTTGCCTTAGAATACCTCCTGCGGACAATGTCCAGGGACCTCATTTTAACTAAAGCGATTGGTAGCCATTCGCTCCCAAACTGAAGGACCCAGAAACCAAACACAGATCTAAATCCTGATAGGCCTGGCTTGGGAGTCATGCATATAGTTCTGAGGCAACCGAGAGCAGCTACTGACCTTGCCTCAGTTGCCTGCTCTTGCTCTAGCTACCACTTGCAGTATTTTCTCCTGCTGTACTTCAGGGACTACTTCAATTTGCCTTATGACCCATAACGAAGGTTAAGATTTTGTGTCTCATATTTTTAGTAAAAATCACAGACAGGCAAAGAAAAATTCCCAGAAGCCCATGACCTATCCATGACTTTTACTAAAAATATGCATGACAAAATGGGGAGCTGAGTGTCCCCACACCACCCCTAGGGACCCAGCTGGGAGCTGCAGGGCAGCCCGCTGGCCCCTGGCTCCCAACTGCAGGGCACCCCGCCGGCCCCTGGCTCCAGGAGTGCCCCGGCCGGCCGCAGCGGCTCTGAGCTCCCTGGCCAAGGTGGCTGGGAGCTCAGGACCCTGGAGTTCCCAGCCACCATGGGGGATGGGGCAACCCTGCAGCTCCCAGGTGCTGCAGGCTCAAGTCACGGAGGTCTCTGGAAGTCACTGAATCCACTACTTCTGTGACAAAATCGTAGCCCTCCCCATATAACATCTACGTCAGTGGTTCGCAACCTGCGGTCCATGGGCTGCATGCAGCCCAATCAGCACACAGCTACGGCTCATGTGACATCCTCAGGGCCATACAGGTAGTATATATATTGTGTGGATGCAGCCCACATAACACATATAGAACTGCATATATGACCCACAATGGCAAATATTGCTTTAGGTGCACGCTGCACTCAATGGCGGCATCCAGAGGGAACAGCGCTGATTTTGTTTATTTCCCCTTTGGAAATTTGTTCCTATAATCTTGCTTTGAGGAGAGACTGGGCTCAGATTGCTCCTAAACTATTTCAGGTGTCTAGCAATCTCTGTGTCCTGAAAGAGGCTGGGTTTGTCGCCTCTCCTTCCCCACAAAAGACATGGCATGAAGTTCAAGAATGAACTCCCCAGAAACTCTACCTGTCTCTAGCACAAGGGATCGACTTGGGCCTGATAGGTTTGCATTTCTCCTGGAGGGCCCAGCCTGGGGTATCAGCAGGGAACACTACGCCTGTTATGGAGGTGGCAGCAGCTTTGGTAGAGTCCATGCTGTGTCCACTGTCCTTTATCCATGGCCTCAAAGAACGTGAGGGGGAGGAGGCGGCTGAACTCCGCAGTTGGAGGTATGGCTGCTGCTGCAGGCTGTATGGTGCACTGCCCTTTAGGTAATGTTCCACTCACAAAGCCGAAGGAGAAGGACTTACTTGTCCCTGGAGCCAGTTTTTCCAACCTTGCTTAGCTATTTTCCTGCCTGGGGGAAGGGGTCTGAGGTGACCCCACCTGGATTGTGCTGGAGAAAGACTGCGTTCTGCCCACAGAGTCAGACGAGCTCACCAAGGAGATACTTGAAGAGGGGAGAAAGCAGGAGACATGCACCTTTCCTTTTGCCACTGGCTTTTTTTGGCCTAGCTCACTCCCTGAAGCCTGCAGGAGCACCAGCTGATGCTGATGCAAATGCCTCAGAAGGCAAAGCAGAGCTGAGGGGGACAAGCTCCCTGAAAGGCAAACGCCACCCTGAGATAACTGGTAATCAAACAATATTTTATTGAGTTAAAATAGTAAGAAATCTGAAATAGGGTTTGGAATTGCAGAAAACTCTGCGGCAAGGCGGGCTTTGGTGAGCCATCTGCTTGTCCCTGGGGAGGCAGATAAAACTGGAGGGCATTTCAGGCAGCAGGGCATTTTCTAGCTCCCAATGACTGACAGGTCAATCTCTTCCCCATGCTGCAAGCTGGCTGAAGTACCCATCCTCATGGATCTGTGGACCTTAGCACCAGGAAGAAATGTAAAAACAAAATCACCTTTTCCCTCCCTTCCTTGCATTCTGTACACTCACTTATTTAAATATTTGGAAGCTGTGAGCAATTCCTTGTACATCAGGTATAATGGGGAAAATCTAAACTAAAAACAAACATTTTTGGACGCTTTGTAAACATACATAAAAAAGCTTCATTTTAAGTAAGAAATATTTTGTAATTTTTAAAAATTAAATAAAAGCACAGAAAACATTCCAATCAGCCCAGATCAAGAAACAAGAATTGTTAATTATAATTAATGTGTTATAACCTCCAGATATCACATTCTATAAGCAACTGATCTGTTTTTGACATTCTGCAAATGGACTGGAATGCACATTCAGCTACGCAAAACTAAATCCTGACAAATATGAATACTAAAACATTGTGTTTGTCCCAAGAATGCCCCCCACTTGTAGAGATGGACAAGCCATTTGAACAAATAGATTCTCATTAGACTTTCCAAACATTATATATTTCAGTACTAGTAATTTGCCTCAACTTAATTTAACAGTAGCTAATAAACTAGACTAAACATTTAACCAGTCTACTACATATCCATATTATGGAAATTTACAATCTAATAAGGTTCAACAGAAGAAAGAATACTACAGAAATCAGTTCAATGAGAATAGTTCAAATACATAAAACATTCATGTGTCTACTTCAAGTCATGTATCATATGACCTGCTTTTGAAACAAGGAGGCTATTTAATCGTATTAAGCAATTAACACTGAATGAAGATACTTTACCAGAAAAAAATATTTTATAATCAATATGATTTTTGCATGGAGAGCATATTTAGATTAGAATACAAAGACTAGCCCAACAGAAGAGCAGCGCACACATAATCAACGAAGTGTTTCAAGATGCAAATCTACTATGTCTGTCTAAAACTTGATTCTGAGTTTCAAGAATCAATAAAGGAATTTCCAGCTGAGGTTTAAACTAATGATCCATATGGAAAAAACCCACTGAGCAAAGTTTTTGTATCCATATCTGCTAGCCAAGTGTGTTTAAAGCTTTGTTCAGTAACAGAAGCTCTACTGAGTGATAGCAGTAGAACACACAGTTCTTATGCTTATTTCAGATAGGAAAAAATCCTGTTGCTCCCAGGAACCTGGAGTAAGTTCAAACTATATTTGGAGTATAGTGTTTCTCGAGTGAGCCTAGGGCATAATAATGCTATCTGTAGGAGGAAGCATTTAGATTGATTTTTTTTTAAACAGAAGGTGACTAAGAGTTACAGGCTTTATTATACTCAGAACACATGAGGAATCAGCATCCAACTCCCTTCTAAAGCATCTATTTTAATTCATTGTGCAGCATTTAGAATAATGACCTGCCCAGGAGGCCAGTTTACTGTCCTCCAGACAAAACCAGAGCCCCTTATATTATACATGTACATGCACTGAAAGAGAAAGAGAGGGAGAGTGTAAGAGCACAAGTGTGTGTTTTTTTTTAAACTACAATTTGTTTATTCCTCAGAGAGAAGAGCAGGAGAGCAGCTAAAGATTTTTCTGTTGATTGTGTACTACTGAGCTGAGCAGATTTGAATGTTGATAATGGTAATAAAGTCTGTTCTAGACTGAGAATAAAGTTTTGGGGTAGATAAAAAGGTCTTCCCACTACATTAGAGTTAAGAGTGAGCTTCCTGGGACTAGCCAATTTACAGGGTAGGGCCTGTAACCTGCATTTGAACTTATAAAATAAACCATTTGGTTTAGAAAATCCAAAGTCCCAGAGTGCAGAATTGTGTTCTTAATAAATGCACACAGCTAGCAGCTTTTTCAGTACTGTGTAAACAGTACACAAATCCTGCTGGATTTTACTGATGGTTCTACAAATCTGTGTTTGGGAATTTTTCAAGCATGGGCTTAAAATGGGGCATAAATTCCTATTTCTCCTTTACATGTAAATTTCATAATTTTCTATTCAGTTTTTGATTAATTTATTTTTGCATTATTTTTTTTAACAGGAGGTGTCCGAATTTGATCCATGGCTGAAATCTGTCTGTGGCAGTTTTTGTTGTTGTTGACTAGTATCTTTTTAAAAACTGGGATAGAGATGAACTTGGGAGCAGATCTGGTGGAACAGGTAGTTTTTAAAAGGATATTTAGGGTTATTTTAACTATTAGTCATAGCTATAAGAACTATGTTATTATTATAACTAAGTTTACACACCAAAGTGTGTAAAATCTTCTCAATCATACACTAAATCTTTTGCCAGCAGCTACATTCTTTTTTCACGTGTAACCCTACAATGGAGAAAGTTTTACTTATCAGCTGCCAACAGCGATTTTATGTGCTAGAAAAGTGCAGCTGCTGGCTGATGACGTCTTCTCTATCAGACTCTGCAACTGTGTCAGAGCTTCTGGAACAGCCCTCAAAGGGTCCATAACTCTTGCCCAAGACCAACTCCCTTGATCAAAACATTTAAACACTAGGAAATTAATATACTAAAAGCTTTGCTGGGAAACAGTGTGGCTCCATACATACCACACGTGACAAAAACTAGAAAAGCTAGGAAATAAAAAAAGTTATGCTACCCAACAGCACATACCCCATGCTCCACCCACAAGCACATACCTTCCTTTCAACACAACTACCATACACTTCAGTCCATGCTCCCATAACCTTAACTCTATATAACTAGATATGCCAGCCTTCCATCACCCACTTTAACAAGCTACCCACTCCCAGCACAGCAAACTACTATGTTAAACATTTACAATGAATAGTGATGAAACAGGGTATTCTGGTAAAGGTATATTAAGATCCAATTGAGGGGACAGAGTTACTATTGTGGTATGTGTGATGTACAGTAGTCGTCATAGCTGTCTCTCTCTCTTTGGGTGGAAGAGGAGAAGATATGGACTATTATGTGGATTAATTTTTCATTTCCTTGTTTTTCTGTCAGATATACACTGTATGCAACAACCTTAACTGTTTCACAATGAAGTCTGTATATAAATACAGAATAGTGTGAATACACAGCACAGGAATAAGCTCATCACTTTCCTATTCAGTTTAAGTTGGAAACTTCGCAAAAGAAAGCAGTGCAACTGCTAAGCAAACATGGACTTTCATCACCTCTGCTCTCCTAAAGTATTTGATCCTTCGGGCACTGATCGTACTTTATTCAACACAAAGTATATGTATGAGCAGCTAACCTTTCTCCAAGCAGGGCTGGGGCAAGTTAATTATAGCATACCACTCACTCACTACGGAACAGTTTGCACGCTATGTTGGTACATACCGATCATCATCATCTGCGTGAGCATTAGTGCCAGAGGTACTTTGGAGAGTGGGTAATCCCTCAGTAACCCCTTCATCTATTGAACCTGGGGAAGAAAAAAGGAACATCAATTTGCAGTGTAATGCAAGTAAAAGTGCTCAAAAGGTGGGTAAACTACATGTAAACGCTCTCTACCAAGAGTCTCCTGCAGACACTCTTTACTGGTTGGAAGCACACTAATACTGCCAGAGCTCCTTCAAAACCAGCAGCATTCAGACCTCAGGATTCTTCCCTACTTTATCAAGAATTCAGCAGAGGGAAGAGCAATGTTAATATATGGTCAAATATTCAGTGGGCCTACAAAATGAGAGGATAAATTAAAAGATGAATACAATTGTGTTAAAATACAGTAATGGTCGTCAATCAATGTTTTTTTCTCCTACACTAACACTTCTAAGCAAGAAAATGCTAATTTCAGGTAAAACAACTATGCTCCGAGATTTTTCAAAATGTTAAGGGATATTAAGCAATTTAATCCTGCTGCTGTCTTGGATCTTTATTTCCCATACCTTATGCATCCTCCATACATAAGGATATTTAATAAAAGAATGCCAATTCCAGGTTCTTGGTGCCCTTGGCAGATTAAAATGCAGTCCAAAGGAGACTAAACTGTAGTATACCCACCACCTATTACTGCAAGGGAGATGCCAGTCTGCCTAATGGTTCATTAGCACACACAACGTTTTGGGAAATTTAGCTGAACTGAGCTTTGGAAACAGATCTAGTATAATATCAGCACTAAATCAAACCTTGATATCCTTACTTAGTTTGTGTAAATAATATAAGGAGATATACTTATCTCATAGACCTGGAAGGGACCCCAAAGGGTCATTGAGTCCAGCCCCCTGCCTTCACTAGCAGGACTAAGTACTGATTTTGCCCCAGATCCCTAAATGGCCCCATCAAGGACTGAGCTCACAATGCTGGGTTTAGAAGGCCAATGCTCAAACCACTGAGCTATCCCTCCTCCTCAAATCATTGTTCAGATAAGTCTCCTTTGATTCAATGAGAGTTTTGCTTGACAGAGGACCGAGTAAATTGAGTAACAGCATCAAGATCAGGGTGGATAAATATCAGTGATTAAAAAAAAAGGATTTTATTTAAATCTGATTTTTTTGATAAAATGCTTTTTGAGGAAAAAACTATCTAAAGATACATTATAGCTCAAAGGTATCTCATCGTGGAATAGGGATTAGAAATTCTAATTCTATAGTATGAGACAATATATTACTGTAATGTTTAAGAAAAGTTTTGTAAATGAGTTCCAATAGTTCATGGATTAGAGACCCAATCTTATGGGGTTCCAGGGGCTTCTGTACAGATTATTTAGGTTAATCTTTCTATCTACCCCATCTGACTCAGTGCTCAGTCTAGAAGATACCATCAAAGATGCTTAGTTTTGCAGTTCTCAAACTGTGGATTTGTGTCTCCAGAGATAACATGCTTGTTAACAGCAAAAATGGTGGTTGTTTTTTTAAAGTTTGTTTTTTGAAAAAATATTTAACTATTTTAATTAAAAACAAACAAACCTGATTTAAAAAAAGTGAATGCTTAAATAAAAAAATTAATATGATTGTTTTGTTAAAATATTATGTGTTTGCTGTTGAAGAAAAAAGTCCAGAATACATAACATTGTTGTTTTAGTTAAATAAAACAATTTAAATGTCTGTCTGGTGATGTTCTCCTAATATAGCATGGAAAGAAAATCCTCCAAATATTAATGATTAACTTGTTGAATTGGAGATAGTCCACCTCCCAGTGACTTCATAAATATCTGCTTCAATTACCTTTGGTAAATGAAATAACCAATAATTCATTTTCTGATATAACTGTAAAACCAATCTGAAAAGTTTTCAAAATAAACCACTTTAAAAATGCATAGTGTGAACCTTCTAAAAATGAAACCTACATCTATCTCTGAGTTGTGAAGAATATGTATTAAGGTTATAACAACCATCAAGAATGCACTTTTATGTAGAAATCCATGATTAAACAGAGTCTTCCTGACTAGTGATTTAAATCAATTTGATTTAAATCAAATCCACTCTGATCACGATTGGACTGCATTTCACCCTAACAGAAAGGGGATAAGGAAGTTGATCAGGTCTTAGTGTCAATTTAGTTCCAAGAAATATAAAGCAGTACAGAAAACATCCTCTCTGCTAGAAAAACAGCCTCCTGTTCAGTAATGTGGTACAACCAGTGTGCTCCACACTGTTGCTTCTGCAGGTTGAGAGCACTGCACACACCAGGGGAGTGACTTGCATTCCTCCATCATCCCTAACCCTGCCAGCTCCATGTGTGCCATCCTCCCATCCCCTTCTACTTCAGAGACTCTGCACTTTCCCACGCCAGGAGCTCTGTGTGCTCTCTCCCCTCCCCACCTCAATTCCCTCCTTCTTCACATACAGTCTGTGGGCCCTCAACTGCTCCTGTGCAGCAGATGTGGGGCAGGGGTTTAGAGAGAAGGGGTGGAGCTGAGACGGGCCTAGGGCTGAGCAGGGGTTGAGCACACCTGGGGAAAATTAGAAGCCGGAGCCTGTGTACCCACCCCATTCTAGGATCTCCTTTTTAATTCCCCCATGCCAGGGGCTCTGCATGCCTCCTCCATTTCCCCCTTCCCACCATTCTCATTTATGTTCTGTCTGGGAATTAAGTCATGGGGTATGTCTACACAGCAAAGAAAAACCCATGACTGGCTCGTGTCAGCCAACTTGGGGTCACGGGGCTGTTTCATTGCTGTGTAGACTTCCAAGCGCTGGCTGGCCCCAAAGTTCTGGGACCCTCCCACTCTGCAGGGTCCTAGAGCTCAGGCTCCAGCCTGAGCCCAGAATTCTACACAGCAACGAAACAGCCCCGCAGCCTAAGCCCCGTGGACCTGAGTCGGCTATCAGGGGACATGTAATCAATTGTGTGAAGTCATTAAAAGGAACATAGTGGTGGCAGGAGACTATACTGATATATCAGTGAGAAATAAACTGCAACATACCAAAAAAGACAATGAAACTAAGGGTCAGGAGAAGGAAAACAAATCATACCCACTGAAGAGAGTTTTACCCACTGTATTTATCATATTCAAGTAGCCTGAAAGACAACTAACTATGCTGCTTCCTTTTGATCAGGATCCAGTGTGATCTGTACAGAAAATGTAGACATACCACTAGGGTGTCAGCTTCTTAAGATGACGTGAGACCATGGGCAGAACTGATATGAGGATACTGTTATGCAGGAAGGTGTTAATGGCTGCAATGAACCAGCTCTGATCTATAGACAATTACAGATCTGGTTGACACTGATGTGAGTGCTCACCAGATGCTTGGTGGTAGTGGGGGGAGATGCACGGCTCTACCTGTCCCTCATTTTCCTTTTTCAGGTTTTCCAATTTCAGCAAAAATAAATCAGGTTCTGAAGTTCCGGAATTGTTCGATGTGGCATTCCAAAGTTATTGTTACAAACACAAAACGAAATGTCATCGGGTTGCTTCATTCAGTGCTAGTGTCCAGTGCAATCCTGTGCAAACCTCTTAAGCATAAATGACCTGCTGAAACTTTTGGTTATGGACATCTTAAATCCTGTATTCCCATTTAGCTTGATCCTACAGCTTTGGATATCTTAAGTGAGTGCCATATATCTAGCCAGCTCATGGTGCAATCACATACGGCCTGTTACATAACCTGTGTTTTTAAAGTATCTCAAGTTACAGGTTTCTTAAAATCCATACAAGAACCAACTTGATTTCATTAAGTTTTCTACAGCTTGTAGCTAAAGCAACAGGGTTTACATCCATCCTCCAACAAGAGGTCAACTAGCTGTTAGATTTGTATCTATGGCTATGTCTACACTACCACTTACATCAGTATAACTTGTCATTCAGGGATGTGAAAAAAAACACCCCTGAGCGACATAAGTTAAACCGACATAAGCGCCACTGCGGACAGCGCTATGTTGGTGGGAGAGCCTCTCCTGCCAACATAGCTACTGTCGCTCGTCGGGGGTGGATTAATATATTGATAGGAGAGCTCTCTCTCGTCAGCATAGAGTGGCTACACAGGAGATCTCTAGTGTAGACACAGCCTTAGATAAGCCACACAGTATATGGCCTGGGACCTGACTACCTAAGACACTGCCTCTTTTCCTCAGCCATACTAACTAGGTGAAGACTGATCAATATTCCAGATATATAAGTGAGCTGCTGAAGAGTCCCTTGGATTTTGAATTCACCCTCTCTCCTCCTTCCCATCATGCAAAACAGCCTGAATTTGTTGAACTTTAGGGCACTCTGTAATGCCTGCATATGGGGACAGGCATTTGGGGTTTTCATTGAGGACGGTATTGGGATTTAGTGGGAGTGAGGAAAGTCGATGGCTAAATTCCAACAGACTTCAATACAACACTAGAAAAACGATACTATTGGGGCTTCAGATGAGATTGTCAGACCGAAGATACAAATGGAAAGAGAAGAGATACAATGCGATATGGACATAGAAAAAGGGGAAAAATGTTTATTCCAAAAGGAAGAGTGCTAGAATAAGAAAATAGAAAAGCCTATTAAGATGTCAGGAGTCACAAAGAAGGCCCATATTTCCCAACTGAAAGAAAAGTTAGGGATCCAAAATATAATGATCCCATATTTTGGGGTTACTGATGGAAGACTCACCTTTGACAAGTTTCTGAAAACAACATTATGAATATCAAATTTAAAACTGTGATTCAGCGTGACTTAAAATAAGCGGAGTATTGTTGGGTACGCAAGATCAGATGTAATACAATGTGCAAAAATAAAAAATTGAATTCTATATTGATTTTATCCTTCACAATATTGCCAACTAATAAAATCTAGTCCAAAAAAAGTTCATTTGCTGCTTGAGTTTTTATTTTGTGTACTTATCTCTCTGATGGGGCCGACGTCAAAGAGTTATGAAAATATCTTCTCAAACGTAACTAGTGTTGCTACCAGAATGACATAGTATATTTATAAAGGCTCTCCTGCTTGTACTTCTCCAGTATTAGAAAGTGCTCTTACGTACTGTTTAAGTGATACTACATATAGCAAACTGCAAATAAGCAATTCTTGCAATTGCCCAAATAGCAAATGAGAGCTCTTTACAATATAAGAAAAACAGGCAGGGGAGCTTTTATAAATGCATTATAAAGCACTGAGATAAATACATGTAATTTTAAAAGGGTAATGTGTGTGTCCAGGAAAGAGAACATTGTGTTTTAACATACCTCCTTGCCCCCAACAGTTACTGCTGTATTGGATTATCCCTAATGTTGTGATAGTGTGCAAAGCAATACCTCTTTAGAAAACAAAGGATGCTTATAATGTGGCCTGTGCTGCAACTGTGCTTTATCATACCTTTGGTACAGTGCAAACCTTCTAAAATAGGGGTAGGCAACCTATGGCACGTATGCCGAAGGTGGCATGCGAGCTGATTTTCAGTGGCACTCACACTGCCTGGGTCACCGGTCCGGGGGGCTCTGCATTTTAATTTAATTTTAAATGAAGCTTCTTAAACATTTTAAAAAACCTTATTTACTTTACATACAACAATAGTTTAGTTATATATTATAGACTTATAGAAAAATCTTCTAAAAACGTTAAAATGTATTACCGGCATGCGAAACCTTAAATTAGAGTGACTAAATGAAGATTCGGCACACCACTTCTGAAAGGCTGCTGACCCCTGTTCTAAAACAAGGAATTTGCACTTCTTTAGAATACAGCAAAATAGGAATATAATCTATAATCATGGTATAATAGTGCTGTGCAAACAATGCTGAATGTAAATTCAAACACATTGATACCTTAAGGGCCCTTTATGCCAAACAGCAAAGGGAAGACAACACACTGTGTCAAAATATTTAGCCAAACAGTTTTGGTAAGGTATCACATAAAAAACTGGTGACATGCTGGTCATATTGTGTGATCTATGTACAGGTTGTATATAAAGAATTATGTATATGTGCTGGAAATATGTTCTGGAGGCAAGCCTGCCTTAGACAAAAGAAAGTGGATTTACCTCTCTGAAGCAAGATGACTCTGGGGAACCTGTATTCACTCTATTACCTGCAAGGCATGGGAAGGACTGGCAGCGTCTCAGGAGTTTGCTGGTGAGCAATTGTGCAATTGAAATAGTCTGATTACAGTGGCCAGATATGGCCTCCTTGAAAGGGTCAGAGAGATCAGCTACCTACTACTCCCTCATGAAGACATAGTGCTATACCCACCAGACAAAACTCTGAGGTAGAGTTAGCGTACAAGGCTATATTTAGAATTTTATCAATTGAAACAGCATTTGGCATGATATTATTTGAATGAAGTCAACCAAACAGTTCTCAAATAAACCAGATTTTACTGAAATAATCTTTCAATAAATAGACTTTGTAAATACAAAGGCAAATAGATAATCTGTGCAAAATTCTGGCAACCAAACTAGAAATATTGCCAACTGTGTTCAGACTTACTGAAAGTCATTTGTAAGAGTCTTTTCTATGCAAAGAGAAAACCAGATTATTATAGTGATGTTCTGTACATTAGTGGTTCTCAACCTTTCCAGACTACTGTACTCCTTTAAGGAATCTGATTTATCTTGCATACCACAAGTTTCACCTCACTTAAAAACTACTTACTTACAAAATCAGACATAAAAAAAATTACAAAAATGTCACTGCACACGATTACTGAAAAATTGCTTACTTTCATTTTGTCTGTATGAAATTTTAGTTTGTACTGACTTCGCTATTGCTTTTTGTGTAGCCTGTTGTAAAACTAGGCAAATATCTAGATGAGATGATGTACTCCCTGGAAGGCCTCTGCATACTCCCAGGGGTACACATACCCCCAGCTGAGAACCACTGCTCTAAATATTAGCTATTGATAGATAACAGCTCACAGAGGAACCCAAAAATGGCTACAAATTGTCATTTGGGAAAAATGTTAGTCTCTGCATTTGGCAGAATAAGGGGCTGCAATTTGTGATTAAATCCCTTTGAAATAGAAAGAATCTATATATTATGACTGCACTATTTTGTTTTTGTCTGGGATATTAATTTGACAGCTTTCCACCATTTATTCTGCAAAATATGTTCTTAACTCTTATTATAAAAAGGTCTCTACTATCATTGTACCTACACTGATAAAAGGCTTGATTTTGGAGATACCTTTAACTCCCTTTACAGTTATGGAAAGCACCAATCTTTCCAAAACGGTACTCTGTGAATGGACTGTAGTCAAACCAACTGGCACTATTAAGAAAATAATTAATAAACTGTTAAAATCACTGCATTGCATTTCATACATTAGAATAACAAAATACAGTTTCACCAATCTTCTGTGACCTAATTAAAAATTCAAGCAGACCTTCTTAAATAAAATCACAAGTACATGTACGTATACATATATAAAATAGTAGAAGTGGCTGTACCTATAGAGGAAGACTGTGGGCTGATCAGGAGATCTTCCTGAACTTGCTCACTTCCTGGGACTGTCTGCTGATCACTCAGGGAACTCTGGGATGCACTGACAGGCTGCGATACTTCCTCATGAACCTCCTCATCACTTAACCTTTCCACTTTGACACGCACATCTTCTTCAATCACAAGAGGTGAACTGGCCTTTGTGCTCTCACATGTCACGTAATCAGTAATTCTTCGGGCTGCCTCAGATGGACCAGGGAGTTCTAAAGTCCTAGAATTCTCTACCTGTTTCACCTTCTCAGATTGAAGCCTTCGATCAATTCCAAAAGGAAAAGTCCAAGGAAAAGCTAAGGAAGAGTCTACTGGCTGATTTCTGGACTCTGCGTAGGAAGCTGAAGGATTGAGCACTTGTGGGGAGTTCATCTGTGTGTTACACTTAAGTGGACTTTCAGGAGACATGACTATGTAGCTTTTACGCTTTCTTCGGGACTCTCGACAAACAGGAATGGCTCTTTCTACCACACTGCATTCGGAGGAAACTGGAGAAAGGCTGCCGTCTCGAGAGGTAAAGTTGCAGTTTGCACTGTTTTCTTGTCCTGCATCTAGCACCTTGTCTTGCTGGCTGTTGGGTGTATTCCATAAAATACTCGACTTCATGAATTCTGAGCATGTACTAGCAACACTGAACATTTGCATGTAGCTGGCTGCAGCCAACACATCAATAATATTTTCTGTGTTGATAGACAGTGTGGCTGTGTAAGCATACTCCAGAAGGGGTATGAAGCCAGTCACTGTCACATGATGCAAGTCTAATACACTCTTGCCGTCATCTTCTGCTTGGCCAACTAGTTTGGAGCGGAAGAAGTCGCTGCAGGCTGCCAAGACCACTTTGTGTGCCCTGAAGATTTTGTCCTGTACGCGAATGGTGATGTCGCAGAAATGTCCATCGTTGCGAAGCATGTTAAGTTTTCCAAGCATCTCCTGGCTGTGAGCAGGGGAATTATGAGTAAATGTTTTTACACCCATTTTTTCACTTTTGCTGATGCTCTTTCACCATGCAAGTGGTCACAAGTGTCCTAAAAGACAGACAAAAAACATTATCTTTTGTCATTTTTATAAAGATATTCTATACTACGAATTTCTACACTGAGAATTAAAGATTAGAGACTTTGTATTTGCAGAGATGAACATGAAAGAGAATCGTCCTTTACACTGAAGTCCAGTACATTAGACCTTTTAGAATCCAGACTCTCCCATGGGCCAGAAAACATTATATTAGGTTTACTCTACGACAATGCACTGAGTTATTAATATTTTGTAATAATGCAAAAGAAATGTGAAAGTCAGATTATCTGAATTCAGCCAATAATATCACTTTTCAGATCTCTGCTGTTACCTGCTCAAAGAAATTACCCTGATCACAGTTTGGTAACGGGGACACATCACCTTTTGAGATGGGAAATATGGTCTTTTAAACTAGCATGTATGTGTCTTAAATGGTCCTGTATTTTTGTTTTCTGGAATCAGTCATGTATTGCTTAGTTATTAGTCTTCAGGGGCTTTGTGAAATGGTTCTGTAAACTGAAGACCCTGACATTCGTTTGGGCTGGGATGCAAATGTGTAGAATCAAACAAACTTCCCAGTGAAGGTTCTAAATAACAAAAGCCTTATAGAGTCCACTGTATGAATTTTCAGAAGACAGAGTTCAAGCTAGTAAACACAGAACAGTTTTTAACAATAGCTAAGCCGTGCTGCTGGTAGGGCAGGCAGTGATTGCCTAAAGCTGTTTTCAATAAATGATTTTGGACTAGGATGAGAGGTTGTTGAAAATTCCTCCAAAAACAAAATGCATTGTAAACCTCAAAGTACAGTTCTGCCTTACCAAATCATATCTACAACGCTGGATTTTACAAGATAAAGCAAACACAAGGGACGTAACATCTTCCTTTGCATATCTATTGCTGAAACAATATAAACACAGAACACTTCCAATTATTTTCTTAGCCCTAGTCTACACTACGGGGGGGATCAATCTAAGTTACTCAACTTCAGCTACATGAATAACGTAGCTGAAGTCAATGTACTTAGATCGACTTACCGTGATGTCTTCACATGGTGAGTTGATTGCTACGGCTCCCCCGCCGACTCTGCATGTGCCTCTCGCGGAGCTGGAGTACAGGAGTCGACAGGAGAGTGCTCAGGGGTTGATTTATCGCATCTATACTAGACGCGATAAATTGATCCCCACCAGATCGATCACTGCCCGCCGATCCGGTGGGTAGTGAAGACATACCCTTAGGGACAAATCCTCTCTTTGATGCTAATCTAAGTAAAAAGACTTGACACAATTTCCTGGAGGTGTGGAAGGTACAGAATCCTCTCCTCCAGGCTACAGAGGAAACATTCTCAAGCCACTATTGACTCTTTGAAACCTACATGCCTCTGATTTTACAGAGGAATATGATGGTCCAACCCCTCACTCTAGACATGTGGAGAGAGTCCTTGCACAGTGAGGCTCTATGTGCATCTTCTGTTTCCATCTTTTGCAAGGGAACCATACCAATTCTGCTGCATGCACAGACCTCTGCGATGGCAGAGGGCGGCAGAATTTGTCTGCAAATGAGGAGACCTAGTTTCTGAGGCAGCTTTAATTATGTATTTAATTGTTAAAGGGGAAACAAGCTATCATTTCAGTTACTTAAGGCCCTAAGCATGCATTCCTGACATGAACACAACTCCCAATTAAAGTAGGGACCCCATTTTCTTCTGTGTTTATATGCTTTACACAATTCAGAAGAGGCTGGATGCATAAATAAGGTGCTTCTCCATGTTTAAATATCAATGACTGAATTATACCTGGTTGGTTGACAGGGGATAAGTCTCTTCTCCCTTCTAACCATCACCACCTGCCTCTCACACTCACAAATCTGCAAGCTATTCTGTACAAGTGGACCTCATGTCCAGGAGAAGATTTATAACTTCATGATGCAGGGAACTGCCTTTGTGGAATAGGTTACAGATCTGAAGCCTTAAAATATACGTAAATAGTGTCTGTCAGAGGCACCTAATGAATCTCTCTCATTACTCACTCACTCCACTATTAAATATCAGCCATATTTCACTCTTCTTATTGCAAACTACTTCAGACAGAGAAAAGCATTACTCCTTCTGGAGCACAGAATCAACTGACTAACATTACAGATGCAGTCACATGGCTAATCTAGTTCAATAACCATAAGTTATGAGAGGAACATTAACAATTTATGAAGTCTGAGTCAAATTATGAAGACAACTTCGATTTAAAATGAAATTTCACGCCACTGTTAAGGGAGAAATTAAGCATAAACAAAACACTTGCTAAGTGAAAGACACCATATCCCAGTCTCATAGCTATAGGCGTCTGGAGAAAGATAGTGCCAGAGGCTTTGTTGATGTTTATAGCTTTACTGAAGAACAGGAGAGGCAAACTAGTTTATCTGGGGAAAAGGACCCAAAAATGGAGAGCTGGGGAGTGGCTGGAATAAGGGAGAACTAATCCTGATGCTACTTTGCAGCCAGGAGGCTGAAGAGTAGTAGAGATCCTCCCCAACAGCAACCAGGAGTGAAGTTGGGGTGTATGCGTGGCAGGATGGAACTGGAAAAGTTTAACAACCTCCAGCCACAGGTCAATATAAGAGACCAATTCTGAGTAGAGAGAAGGGACAGCACCCTGACAAAAACAGGTATGCTTCCCCTTCCCAGGAACTGGTGGCATGGGTGGACTTCTCATGCCTCATCTCTCAGAATTAAACTCCTCTCTTCCACACACATGCAACATGCTACACCACAGTGTTTTCAAATTCAAGGAATAAACCACTTATGTTAACTGTTAAATTTAAAATGATGCTATTTTCAAAAGCTTTTCAAAGAAGTTTAATAGGTTGGTGCAACAATTTATTTCAAACTTTCCCTGACATTTTCTTTACTCTTATGATTTGAGTGAGCCAGTCACTACTCTGTTGAAGTGTGACAAGAGTGCCTCACAATGCCAGAACAAGGAGAATTTTCTGAATTGCCAATTGATGGGTAGTCTGATGATAAATGTTAGGGCACTGGGTTTTCAAACAAGTTAAGTTTAATGGATTTTACATCGAGTTAGAACTGTAGTGTAGACCTGATATTAAATCATTTAAGGTGGCTTGTCTCATTTTTACTGGTTCAAGATCACTGAAGAAATCAAGTAGTTACTTCCAAAGGAGAAAGAACAAAATTTAAAATCTCTGAATCAACAAATCACATTTACCAGTTCATATCCTCTAAAGTACTTATTTTTCAACATCTGAGTTGTTTGTAAAACTTGTATGTCTGGAAACTACAAACATATTTGAAAGTATAAACTGTACAATGTATACTATGAAAAAACAATAGGTCCGACTTCAGCATTCTCTATCTTATATTGCCTGTCATCTCTCATTACCAACACTTTTGTTTCTCACTTGCCTCCTGCTTTTTAATTTTTCTTTATAGCTTAAGAGTATCATCGTTGTGACATGAGATTTATACTGTGAAATTGGTTTTCTTTTTAAGGTGAGACCACGAGCCAACTTTACCAGTTGTGCCTCCTTACAGCAAAAGTGGATTTAGCCCTATAACTTCAAAAATACACAAAAAATATTCAAGATGTCAGCTTTATCTGACAAAGGCCTCCCATTTACACTGGGCCAAGAACACTATTCACTGAATATGGTTTAAAACACTGTTCAAAGCCAGCTCAGTAGCCCAGTTTGAGCCTCAGTGTGGACAAACTTTTTTTTTTTTTAAATAACAAAGGGCAGACCAACACTGCAAGATCTCCTTGCATGCAATTACTTCAATATGAAATATTCACTCTCCTGTAATAGATTCTATGGAATGCAAACCTGTCACCTTTAGAGGTAATGGGTGAATACATCAGGGCACTGAGCCATCAAGATACAAATTCAATGTTTTAACAGTCCCATCTCTGTGAGTACTGCATACTTAAAAGCACAAGTGTCCAGTAGAATTACAGTGAAGTTACTGCTATAAATGCCAGTTACATTAGAACTTGAAACACGTGTTGAGCTGTAGTATTTGCATGCATATTGAAGAACTTACATCAAACAGACAACATGCAACAAACAGTGGCTGAACTCAAGTTAAAGACATCAAATTACTAGTTTGGGGATAATGGTCATCACCACAGCTTTCATAATTAGTCTGACCAGCCTACGCCAGTGGCTCCACAGATGCTATATTTCTTTTATGACAGAGCTTAGAACTGTTATAAACAAGGATATTAGGACTAAAAATTGATCTACTTTGAGAGTTGTCATTAAAAGAGTCCTTACTTTGTGAAGACCACTGAAAATGTGTTTCTGCAATAAACTACCATCTCTTGGCTTAAATACTGATCTTTGCTGAAAGTTTTACATAGAGAGACCATTTATAGAAGTTAGTTTACAAGAGTCAACAGGGTTCAGCACCAAAAATGTGAAAATGTTCTTTTGGGGAGTGGAGGTAGACAATGTAACTTGCAAAGCATTACCTTTAAACTGTACTTGAAGTAATGTCTACACCATTGTTATCTTAACTGTAAGACACTCAATACTTGGTTTGACTCTATTGAACATGTCAGTGTGGCTACACACAGGTCTGCTGCTACACACTGTATCCACACTAGCACTACACTTCATTGTTTTAGCTGCAATGCTTTCTGGAGATGAATCTTTAGAGTTCCCAATACCACAGCAAACTGTGGTGCCTCGTGGATGGCACACAGGCCTTGGAGAGACTTTTGCAAGTGCCCCGGGAAGCTGCACGCAGAGGGGTTAGTTTCTCAACTCCTACAACCTGTCCTGGAAAATCCCAAGATTCCTTGGGTGCAGGGGGGGCTCTCATAATTCCTCCATGGTCCCAAAGCTTTTTATATAATTTCCTAGCACACCTAATGTGGGCCCCAGTTGCAAGCTGCTTCCACAGCAGCCAACTCCTCATTGACATGGATCCTTACAGGGAAGAGAACTGTCAAAGGAAGAACTCCTTTTCCTGGATTTCAAAGTCACATGCCAGCTGTTGAGGCAGTGGCAGGTAGTCTAGCATTACTAGTTGAGAGCCTGATGAGAGGAATACCCAGCAAGAAGAGAGAGTCAGATGAGTTCCACAAGTAACTGCATTGTTTCCTCACGGATGAAGGAAACACTCAAGCAGCAGTTATGGGTCAGGCCCACAAACACAGTGATTACCCTAGATCAGTGGTTCTCAAACTCATTTGATCGGGCTCCCCTCCTTTGTGTCTGTAGCTATTTATGCCTCCGCAATCCCCGCCCAGTACATAGATCACCACCAAACTCTGAAGTCAGAGTAGAGCGCAGCGGCTGTTGGCCGGGTACCCAGCTCTGAAGGCAGTGCCGCGCCTGCAGCAGCACAGAGGGGAGGCAATGTGAGAAGTAGTATTTGTCAATAACACTTTTCACAGCAGACTTAACATCCCATTGCCACCCTCACTTCTGCACAGCTGCTGCCACCCCAGGGCTGACAGCTGGAGCCCCACCGCCTCCAGGTGTGGGACTTGGGGGGGAGGGACGGGAAGAAGAGCTCGGGCTACCTCCTGCTAAAGGATTCAGGGGAGGCGGAGAGGAAAGCCCGAGCCCAGTCTGTCTCCGAATGAGGGATTTGGAGGGTGGGGAGAAGGAAAGCCTGAGCCCTGGCGGTGAGGCTCTGGCTGTCTCCTTGGGTGGGGAAAATATTATTTGAGATAGAATTATTTGAAGTGCAAGGAACAAATGAGTGGTTTTAAACACAGCTTTATTGGAAGTAGAGAGGGTAGACCAGCTGCCAACTTATGACAACAGACTAAATTTGAAACTGAAAAGAGAGTACACAGTGCATCCGACATTACAAAACAAGGCCAAGAAAGCAATTCTTGCAATAAGACTAACTTTAGCTCCCAAATGTGAAAAAAAAAAATGTATGGACTATTGTAACATATCCCCAACTAACTAGTCAGGTTTGCATATGTAACCTTAAATGCACTGTCCCAACAAGAAAGCTTGGGGCTACTCTTCTCTGCAATACCTTGGAGGTAGTGGAAGTGCATCACTTCAGGGTGCTGTTTCTCATTCCCTCTTCTCTGCACTGGCATGCACAGGCTATGGTTGAGATATGCCCCTGCTGTTTAAAGTACCACAGCACTCTATTCTGGAGTGCATCGTTACATGGAGGTGAGGGAGCAGGTGCAAGCAGTGCACATGAGGCAGAGGGAGCAGGATGGCTTGAGGGTTTGTGTGTAAGCACCTCAAAATCCCTGAAATTTGTGTCTTTGGAATTCACTGTCCTTCCTTCAGATCTGTGAGGACGAACATATTCAGCCATGGTTCGGCAGTCGAACTGCTTGTCACCCTCTCTCTGCAACCTGAAGTCTCCTTTTTCCAAGCTCCAGCTGAGAAGGAGACTAGCAGAGGTATGACAACGCCTGAAATTCATTCAAGCAGTCTGCACTCTTTTAATTGTTCTCCTGGCATGACGACTGTGAAGCATGTCCAGTTAGGACATGGAGTCTTCGTGATTCAAGCCTGGGATGAGCAGCAATAAGAGGGCCTGTAGGAAAAGCCAAAAGTCTATATCAGTATCCACAGCAACATAGCACCAAATCCTTTCTGGAAAGGGAAAAACAGACACTTATCTCCACTTTTACATTCCAATACATAATTTCACCAAGAGACATGGGCAGCACCACCGTAAGCTACTGCCTTCCCTTTAAGTTTCCCAAAGACTATCAAGGCATGGGAATTAGATCCCTAAAGACAATTTAATATTTCATCTTTTTTAAAAGGGGGAGCTGTCCGAGAAGGTCACCTGTGCAGAAAATCAAATATTGATCATTTCTACACATTTCAGACTGTATGATAACATGTTGCAGATTCCAGAGTATGAAAGGCGCCAGGTGTTTCAGGCAACAAGGAGAAAGCCAATGAGGTATACCGGAGAGTCGTTTTGGCACATGAAGATATTTGCTGGATGCTTGGAAAGACATTGTCAGCTATAAAAGGGGGGGGGGGGAAGAAGAGGGGGGGAAGCAGGTCATCCCCGTAGGCCTCAAGAACAATGTAGAATAATGTATAAAAGGGAAAGTTTCTGATCTTGTGCCACAAGGGTGGATACTGATTAAGTTCAAAAACAGATTACGGTAGAGTGTCTGTAGTATCTACCTTACTAAGATAAATTTGCCTATATTGCATGTAAGCAGTGCATGCACAAGTGCACTGTTTCTCATTGCTCTGAATGCACTTCACACTGCTTTATTTTCTTATAGCATCTGATCCAAACCAATCAGATAACTTCAATGAACTCTAGTTTGAAAATAACTTGTATTGTCCAAGTGCTACTATGAAATGTTCAAATGCACACATAGAATAATCTGCACTTGTTTGCTTACCTGTATAAGTGGGATGTCATATTGGGGTTAATGCCACCTGCAACTCCTGTATTCTAGGAATGCCTCTGCTTGTGTTACATTATGGGTTCTCAAACTAGGGTGGAAGGTAGCACAACCACCCACCCTTTCTTTATGGCTAGATGAGAGGGGGTGTATCACAAAACTGTTCCTGTGGTAAAATGGGGTACCACTGGAAAAGGCTGAGTGCCATTGTTTTAAAGCAATAAAACCCTCCTAATTAAGCTTCAGTGCACTGGGTGTGCAGTTCGCTTTTGAAAATTTTTCCTGATTAACCCACCATTTTGCCTGCTAGTATGTGCCATGCCAACAGGCAGTCATAATCAATGGTAGAGCGGACATTCTTTCCTTGCTCAGCAACTGTGCCCCAGAAACCTTGCCAGAGATATCAAGGTGTAGGGAGGCTGGGTGCAGATTGGTGGGAAGGAGATGGTCAGAGTCCAACCAGGAGATTAGATTGCAACTGGGATGGAACCTGAGGAGGCCACAGAGATGGATGGAAAATTTTGTGCCCAAATGAAGCTGTATCTGCCAATAACGGCTGCCTCCACAAAACCTCACAATGTTTCCACCCGAAGCCAAGTAAAGGAGTATAATAAATAAAAGGAACTTACCAGGCTGTCCATTAAGTATACCAGCCTTGTAATGGACAGAATCTCATAATTCAAGTCATTTCATGAGGAAATGGACAAAACATTGGTAACACTCCTGGATTTACTGTTCTTTGTCTTCTTATAGGCCACCTTCATCCCCTTGATATGGCTTTCATTCTGGTCTGGGCAATTTCCAGTTTGGCATGACGACTTGAAATCTTATTGTAAGCCCTGTGATTTCTGTTAAAGGAATTCTGCACGGCTGGTGCCTTGGCCCAGAAGACAGCCAAAATTAAGATGCCCACAGCTGACATACTAGAAGCAATGCGGGTAGCTAGTTGCCAACATGATAGTTTTACAGCAGATAGATAACTAATTTACAGATGAAGCATGAAGCAGTTTGCTGATCAGTTGCCAAAAGTAATTGGTTGCTGTGGAATCAGTCTTCAGCTGGAATGCATGTGGCCATTCGGGGAAAATTAAACAAGTAGGTGGTTTCTGGCCTTGAAGATTAGCTACATAGCCAAAGAGATCACTCCTGCAGTGCAAAGGGTTATGGAAGACCAATTTGACTTGAATGTTTTAACATGACATTAGCCTCCATCCACATGGACAGTAACACAATAAAGCCGACATGAATTGCCTTGGTCATGGTCAGCCCTAGCAGGAACTCCAATGTACGTGGAACCTAGACACAATTGAGTGAATTGGGTTGGATGCAGGTTGTGCTAGAATCAGACCAGAGGGAACACGATGTTAAATACAACTATAGCTTCTAGTCTACGGAAAGGTCTAAGTATCAAAGACAATCTCGTTTTAGGCATGCAAACCTTGTCACTGCTCCTTTCATTAAAATCAGTTTAAAGCGCTTCAATTTCAAAACTGTTGCAATTACAGCCAAACACTGCTGCCAAATCTGTTTGGTTCAAACTTTCTTCTGAGGAAGACTAGCTGTTATCTGAGGAAGACTAGCAAGGAAAAACTGCTAGTATGAAAGGGAGAAGAATCAGTAATATTTAAAGACAGTCTCATTTTGTATTAGACCCGTCAGAAATCTTGGCGGCACTAGCGGTACTTTAATTTCATCCTCCAAAATAAAACAGACTACAGTCCCTATTATTTAAAAAACAGTAAAATTTCTGGCTCTTTCAAAGACCAGTAATTAGATATAAAGTAAATCTGCAAGAATTTTGGCCAAATTAAGAAAGAATCTATGTGCCCAGTAAACCCACAGAACAACAAGTAGTCTGGCAAATTCCAGAAGCCAGCAAGGAAATTTTTCCACTGCAATCAAGTTCATTTATTCAAATCTGAAAATACGAGGTTTAAAATATCAATTAGCTCAAGAAAATCGTCAGTGTTTCTTTGCAGCAATGTGCGCGCGTTCATATTTTAAAAAACAAACATTTCCTGAGATATATAAAATATTACACCCAAACCACAGCTATCCCAAACCACCCACTCCGCTGCAAACATTCTCCAGATTTTAGCTCATTAGTACCCAGTTAGAGAATAATTCATTGCAAAAAAGCCACATTATTTAAAACATTAAGGTTGCAGAGTTAGTTGGAAAATTAAAAAGTTAACATTCTTACAAAAAACCCAGTGTGTACAGTATTATTTGCAATTTTCATTTGCAAAATATGGAGATTAATAGACCTATTTATTTTCAACAGGCACAATATATAAGCCCTACAACACACAGGATACTCATGTTGGCCAGTTCATGTAAAGGAATATTTTCAAGTGTGTGCGCCTAAATGGATTGTTACCTAAATTTAAGCACCCAAGATCAAAACTGTTGACTTCAACATTACGCTAATCTATTTATGTACACAATATTTTTAAAAGAAAAAAAAGTTAAATTGTCTTTTTTTGCTTCTTTATGATGTATAAAGCTCTGAAAGAAAATTGACTTTAACATTATAATGTCCCTGTTTATGATGCAAGTCTACTGAGATTATGGCACAACAAGAGTGAAACCTGAGCAACTGAGGGTTTGTCTAGACTAGGACTTTTAAAACTCAAGTAAACTGATAGCCAGTTAACTCAAATTAGCTAATGCATTTGTAAATGCCAGTGTGGACATTCAAACATGTTTGTTCAGGATACTCATTTACAAACATATTTGCCACTTAGAGTTTGCTATCCATTAACTCTGGATTAAAATATTCTCATCTGGGAACACACTGAGGGAAAGGGACTGTGTCACACTGTTTTGGGCTTTTTGTTATTGTTAAGTGTTTAATAACATCTATTTTGAACTCCTGATTGTTTCTTGGGAGAAAGGCACTTTGATATCTCCACCCCTTCAGCTGCTTATTGAGAAAGCCGTTTTAGGGAAAGACTACACTACAAAATTAAGTCAACCTAAGTTACATCAATGTACAGCCACCACAGTAATTAAATTGCTTTTGCATGTCCACACTATGTTCTTTGTGTTGGCAGTGTGTTCCTCACCAGGAGCGCTTGCACCAATTTGACCGTCAATGTGGGACATTGTGGGACGGCTTCTGAAAGGCAGCAACAGTAGATGTAAGCAACGCAATGTCTGCACTGACACTGAGTCAACCTAACTACATTGACCTACACACTACACTTCTTGCGGAGGTGGAGTTATGAAGTCGGTGTAGTAGGCAAGTTACATTGGTGGGAGCAACATTTTAGTGTAGATCAGTGGTTTCCAAACTTTAACAACCTGTGAACCCCTTTCACTAAAATGTCAAGTCTCGTGAACCCCCTTCTAAAAATGAATATTTCCAGGGATTTGCTCCTTTACCTGAAAATATAAAATTTGTTTGTATGCCATGTTTATTACACACTATTTATTATTTATCATTATAGTATTTTTATTACATTATGAAAATGGCAACACTCTTCCAAGATCTTACATTCGTAGCTTGTATCACTTTGAATAAGCCTGTTATAAGACAAGGCTCCTATGTTTCATCAAGGAGTACCAGATGTGAAACAGCATGAAGGTATTTAAGAAGCCAACTCAAAGAGTTCGTCCTACACAAGCATTCAGGTTTTGAGCAGTCCGAGCAAACAACGCATGTTACAAAAAGCTTAAACTTGTTCTTCATAATAATTTTATGAAACAATACTAGCTGCCTATTTAATTTTAAAAACAGCAAAAAATATCTACCTCCCTTTCCATTTCTTATAAGGAGTCTTGAAGTTTAAATCTCCTCAGTGTGACAGATACACTTGTTTTGATCTGCTTAGCTCCTGGAAGTCCAGAGCCTCTGGGCTGCTGGCCCTGTGCTGCCTGGGAGCCCTAGGGACAGCTCTGTCCACCATTAGGGAATTTTTTTCCCCCGAGAACCACCTGTAACATTTGTGAACCCCCAGAGGGTCACAAACCCCAGTTTGGGAACCTCTGGTGTAGATGCTTACAGTTAGGTCGACGTAAGCTGTAGTATAACCAGGCTTTAGACTTCGCTGGTTTTGCTGGAAGACCAGACCTAATATTCTAAAGATTTTGTTTTTTAAACAATTAATTCTTTATATATCACAATGCAACAATCCCCTTAATCTTTTTCTCCTCCACATGCACCCCCCCTCCAAAAAAACAAAGACTTCTCTTCTATGCAAGGTCACTTCTAATAACACTTCAGTGATCCATGTTAGGCTTTGAAGTTCACTCACTGAGATTAAACAGGTGGTGGTGAGTTTGCACCTTGTTCATGTTATTACGTGACTTGAACAGGAGAACCAGACTGGAAGGTACAAACATCTGGGCAACATCTTTTGATTAGTCCATCAAATTCTATCAGAACTCTCTATTATTTACCACATTTTCAGGCATGGGTGAGTTCAACGGGAATTCTGGTGGGAACTATCTAGTCTTAAGATACTGATTTTCTGTAAGATATGCATTTTTTCATAACAACTGAATACCCGGTATCTGCCTTGGTTTTATAAAACGTGCAATATTGCTTAGATTTCTACTTCCTTTGCAAACTTATTTCCAATACTTTAACACTGCAGGTTTTTTCTTTAACTGCGAGTTAATATAGCTTAGCAAGTGTTACTTTAGTTTTACACTAATTAATTATAGTCAATCACAGTAATTTCCATGTTTTCCATTTAATTATGGTGTAACATTTAGAATGTGGAAAAGAAAGAGGGCCACCATTTTCCTTAATCCATTTCAAATATTTAAGTACAGAGGCTCAAATTGTGGAATTGTCACATCTTGGTGCACCAAGATGAGCTTCTAAATACAGGGGCAGGCAACCTATGGCACGCATGCTGAAGGCAGCACGCAAGCTGATTTTCAGTGGCACTCACACTGCCCGGGTCCTGGCCACTGGCCCAGGGGGCTCTGCATTTTAAATGAAGCGTAAACATTTTAAAAACCTTATTTACATAACTAAACTATTGTTGTATGTAAAGTATTATAGACTTATAGAAAGAGACCTAAAAACGTTAAAATGTATACTGGCATGCGAAACCTTAAATTAGAGTGAATAAATGAAGACTCGGCACATCACTTCTGAAAGGTTGCCAACCTGTTCTAATACATTTTTTCTAATGAAGGTTTAAACACTAACTGTTCTCACTCAGGGAGGGAGGGATAGCTCAGTGGTTTGAGCATTGGCCTGCTAAACCCAGGGTTGTGAGTTCAATCCTTGAGGGGGCCACTTAGGGATCTGGAGCAAAAATTGGTCCTGCTAGTGAAGGCAGGGGGCTGGACTCGATGACCTTTCAAGGTCCCTTCCAGTTCTAGGAGACAGGTAATAATTGGAGATATACCAATCTTTTGACAAATGTGAGAAAAAAGCACCTGTCTTTTCATCAAGTTGAATATACTGTCTCCTACCATAGCCTGCAAGAAAATCCCCCAAGAAATTCCCTTCTTTCTGATGTCACTGTTTTTGTAAATCATGCATTTTTATATCTAACCACAACTTTCTTGAAATTCTGGCAGAGGTATTTAAGATCAGTGCTTTCAGAGAGTAGAATCTTATCAAGCTCTACTTGAAAGATAACCTTTAGATTTAACTGGGGCTGTCAATTAATCACAGTTAACTCACACGATTAACTAAAAAAAGTAATTGCCATTAAAAAACTAATCATGATTAATCACACTGTTGAACAACAGAATATCAACTGAAATTTATTAAATATTTTGGATGTTTTTCTACATTTTCAAATATATCTGTTTCAGTTACAACACAATACCAAGTGTACAGTGCTCACTTTATTATTTTTTATTACAAATATTTGCACTGTAAAAATGATAAACAAAAGAAATAGTATTTTTCAATTCACCTCATAAAAGTACTCTAGTGCAATCTCTATCATGAAACTTGAACTTACAAACACAGAATTACGTACAAAAAAATCCTGCATTCAAAAATAAAACAATGTAAAACTTCAGCGCCTACAAGTCCAATCAATCCTACAACTTGTTCAGCCAAGCACTCAGACAAACAAGTTTGTTTACATTTGCAGAAGATAATGCTGCCTGTTTCTTGTTTACAATGTCACCTAAAAGTGAGAACAGGCATTTGCATGGCACTGTTGTAGCTAGTGTCGCAAGATATTTACATGCCAGATGCACTAAAGATTCATATGTCCCTTCATGATTCAACCACCATTCTGGGGTACATGCGTCCATGCTGATGACAGACTCTGCTTGATAACCATCCAAATCAGTGTAGACCGATGCATGTTCATTTTCATCATCATGAGTCAGATGCCACCAGCAGAAGGTTGATTTTCTTTTTTGGTGGTTTGGGTTCTGTAGTTTCCGCATCAGAGTGTTGCTCTTTTAAGACTTCTGAAAGCATGTTCCACACCTCATCCCTCTCAGATTTTGGAAGGCTCTTCAGATTCTTAAATCTTGGGTTGAGTGCTGTAGCTATCTTTAGAAATTTCACATTTTTTTAATCGTGCAATTAATTTTTTTAATCGATTGACAGCCCCAGATTTAACCTGTTGCCTTTTAGAAGTTGTATTGCCAAAACAAAGAATGGATCCTGGGATATGGCCTGTAAATGGTCTTGTGACCAGAAGGCCTTTCATGGGCAGTCTCATTCGATCCACTGTCTTTACAATTTTTTTCATTAAGGCCATATGTAGAGTAGAAAAATAGGTTGTTTAAAAATATGTTTGAATATGTTTTCTTAACTTCTCCCCATACTTCACCACAACCAGCTAAAACATTTATAAACGTGCTAAAACCTGACGACGCTATTGTTTAAGAATGTTTCCTTGTCTAAATACAGCCAAAGAAAATTTACTATACTATAGAGGGGAAGAGTAAAATTGTATTTGACAGCTGTCTGTGTAATCCAAGTAAACAAGTACACAAACCAAATAAATATTTTCCCCTTTAATCCTTCAGTTATAATAATCTGGCAACATTTATTTCCAAACACTGAGGTGCTTGAGTGCTGCAACTTCCCAGGCACTGAAGTTTTTAGTGAGAACTCAGCTGAGATGGTGTAGTCATGTGGTCTGCATGTCTGACAGTGGAATACCGAAGACCATCTTCTAGGCAGAATTGAAGACAGCAACTTGTTCTAGGGGCAGACCAGGAAAATATTACAAATACACTCTCGAGGTCAACCTCCAGTCTTGTAATGTTGACCTCAACACCTGGGAGCTCTTAGCCCATGACAAGAGTCAATGGCAGCACCTCTACCATCTTGGACTGAAAGACTGAGCGCTTGTGGCTTGCTGCAGCCAAGGAGAGAGGGCATAAAGCTAAAAGCAGCACACATTCATCTACAATTGCCTTCACCTCTGGCACTTGTGGATGGGGCTGCAGGTCCAAAGTTGGTCTTTGGTCCCATCTCAGGACTCACAATAAGTGACTGTAGCTCACCCATCAAACTCAATGGGAGACTCCATCATCACAGTAATCTCACTTATGCTATTTAGAATAGTAGGCAAGCAATTTTTTAAGTAGTGCAATTTTTAAGATGATGTCCCATTAACAATATCTGAACAGTAATTGATTACACATCTTGTTTTATAATGAATTTTATTTTCACCTGGTAAAATAATCTGCAATTAGCATTTGAAAAATTGCTATACGGGGGAACCACTTGACACTCCATGAAATAACTAGCAAAGCTTCATGCTGCTGCAATTCCTGCATAATGACAACAGTAATCTGCCAAGTGTAGTTGCTGACCTACCAGAACGTGAATTAAAAACAGAATTGTTTCACTTGGTCTGAAAGTACTTAAAGAGACGCTACCAACGTAAACGTGAACAAATTTAATTGTGTTACTATCATCACTTTAGATGAATAAAAACAATACACAATTTAGTTTTTGTAGTTTATGAATCTGTGAAGCCCGTTTCACATTTGGGCTTAGGTTTGATAAAAAGCTTGACATTTATAACATTAATGTTTGGACCAAATTAAGTTGATTATTGTGCCTTTAAAAGGCACCACACATAAGACCGGCAAGTAAAATGAACCTGCAGATTTTTTTCTAGATGTAGAACTTATATCCTACATAAGCGTGTCAATTATCTGAACACAAAGAATAGTAATAGTCATACCTAGATCACTTGCATAAACACAATTTCAACACTAGAGTTGTTAGAATCAAAGTTTGACCTTTGTGACCTCCCACTCCCTCCGCATATACTCCACCTTTATAACAAATACTTAACTATTCCCAGCCCACCATCAGAAGCAGTACCTAAAGATGATATTGAAAACGAGCCCTGCAATGACAACATTCAAACAGAAGGCAGCGAAAAACAACAGGAAACCAAAATAGAATTTTTAACCTGTAAGGTACTACAAGCCACTGTGAATAATGATATAAACCTCTGACATCTGGCACACGGCAGTGGCCACTTAGTGAAGCAATAAAAAAAAAGCTTAAAAGAGCTAATTGAAGGAAGTGATTTTCTACAGTTGAATATAGCTTTTCAATCAATGTCAAATTTAGAAACTCCGCAAGTATAACTAGTATACAAATTCAAACTTATGACAAAAATATTCACTCTTACAAACGTAGTCTGGGTAAACTCCACCCCAATTTAAAAAGCTATTTGTGGACATGCTGTGTAAAGGAAATCTAAAGCAAAGTGGGATGCTTAATGTGCTTATTTGCATGCCAAAACACAATTATAGTGCTGCTCACAATGATTTATACAAACACTGGTATTTAAACTCTGGGGAGAAATAAAAAAAACCTGAACATGCTTGTGTATGCATGTTTAAGTTTAAAAAGATGTCTATTCACAGAACAAAACTTCCAAGTTCTATGAGATATATATATCTCCATGATTGGGTTTCTTAATGAGCTATGAAGCAAAACATATACCTCCACTTCACCCCCAAATAATCCAAGTCATATTAATGCCAAAGCTAAAGAGAAAACTGCAGTAACAAGAAACTATATCGGGTAGGCAACCTGCGGCACACGAGCTGATTTTCAGTGGCACTCGCACTGCCCGGGTCCTGGCCACTGGTCCAGGGGGTGCTCTGCATTTTAATTTAATTTTAAATGACGCTTCTTAAACATTTTAAAAACCTTATTTACTTTACATGCAACAATAGTTTAGTTATATATTATAGACTTATAGAAACAGACCTTCTAAAAACATTAAAATGTATTACTGGCACGCAAAACCTTAAATTGGAGTGAATAAATGAATTCTCGGCACATCACTTCTGAAAGGTTGCCAACCCCTGAACTATATGTAATATATTTGTGCTGAGGGAGAGAGTTCAAGAAACACATGCAAGAACTTAAGACAATAAACAGGAATCATCAGTCCGATGGATAGATCGGGCAGCATGGTGTGTGATCAACTCCTCAAGGTACCAGACATAATGTATAAACAAGTATACGGACACTTTTTCAAAGAAAAGTGGATTTAAAGAGTCCTGAACAAATTTAAGCAAGGAAGGAATACAGCTCTGTGTCAGCACACTTACCATTAAGGGCTAGTCTACACTGGCAGCGCTTTAACATGGCTTGTGTAGTCACGGCAGAGTGCTGGGAGAGAGCTCTCCCAGTGCTCTAAAAACCTACCTTCACAAGAGGCGTGGCTCCCAGCGCTGTGCACAGTTTACACTGGTGCTTTACAGCGCTGAAACTTGCAGTGCTCAGGGGGGTGTTTTTTCACATCCCTGAGGGAGAAAGTTGCAGCGCTGTAAAGTGCCAGTGTAGACAAGCCCTAAGAGTTTCTTTTGAACCAGTTACCCGAGCAAAACCAAATGCCTAGGAGGAACTCTGTCCTTGGCCCTGGAAACTGAAGAGTGCTCTGCTTATCCACAGAATAGGTAAAGGATGAGCAAATGCAAGCTTCCCACATTTTTTTCCCTTGTATGATTGAGTCTGGAAGGACTCTCTCTATGGGTAAGAGCACAGTCTCCTCATGGCCATTCAGTCCTTGGCCTCTGTAACACTGCCATTAAACTTGCCAATTAGTGTTTTTATTGTGACACGGGTACCTTGTGCATTAGAAGCTGGACTCTGTATAACTGCAGGGACCCTTGTTTTCTCTCTAAATCTTTGTAAAGTGCTATGCAGAGTCTGATACTATGTAAATATAACAACTTAGACTCCATGTTTGTCATGGAGGTCACGGAAGTCACGGATTCCGCAACTTTCCGTGACCTCCATGACTTCTGCAGTGGCCCGTGCGGATGGCCCGGGAGCCCCCTTAGTAGCCCCCGGGCCAGTCGCACTTGTTGTAGCTGGGGCAGTCTCAAGAGCCCCGCAGCAGCAGGAGTTTGGGTGGGGGGGCCCTCAGAGTTGGGGTGCGGTGCTAGCCTGGAAAGGCCAAAGGAACTCCCCTCCCTCAGCTTCTAGCTCCATGCACTGCCTCCGCCCGCAGGCACCACCCCCACAGCTCCCATTGGCTGTGGTTCCCAGCCAATGGGAGTTGCAGAACCTGGGCTTGGGGCGGAGCGGAGGCAGCAAGTGGAGCTGGAGGTCACCGCTTCCCAGGAGCTGGGTAGTGAGTCTGCACCAGCCCTGCCAACCCCCCTCCCTTCCAAGGCACCCCCCCCAAGCCGCACTCTGCCCCACCCCAGGGTTTTAATCAGGGGTAGTCATGGACAGGTCATGGGCCATGAATTTTTGTTTACTGCCCATGACCTGTCCATGACTTTTACTAAAAATACCCATGACTAAAACATAGCCTTAATAATAACCACACTTAAAAGTCATCAGATGTTAACAACTTTCTGTCATTACTAACATGGGCTGGACTCAAACCAGCAACTGAGGGGGCCGGGGGTGGGGAGAGCCTGTACAGAGTCCATTACTACTTCTGAGCGCTCCAGTACCCTGCGATACATTACTTCTAAACGCTATCAAGCATGTTTCCCAAAAGACTTGCTCCTGGCAAAAGCCCCAGTCATTTTAAGCCATCTTCCTGTAACGCTATTTCTATATATAATATCCAGGTATATAATATGCTAGATCAGTGGTTCTCAAACTTCATAGCACTGTGACCCTCTTCTGACAACAAAAATTACTACACGATCCGGGGGGGGGGGGGGGGGGAAGGAGAACGGAACACTGACCAAAGCCTGAGCCTGCCCAAGCCCTGCCGACCTGGGTGGGGGTGGGAGGGACCAAAGCTGAAGCCCAAGGGCTTCTGTCCTGGACGGGGGGTCATATAACCTTAGCCTTGGGCAGTGGGGCTTGGACTTGGGCCCCAGCAAGTCTAACACCAGCCTTGGCGACCCCATTACAATGGGATCGCCACCCACTTTGGAGTCCCGACCCACAGTTTGAGAACCTTGTGCCAGATAATCTGCCATCTACTTCTTAAGTGCCATCTTCAACCAAGTTTAGCAGCCTGAAAGTCTTCCTCAATATCCACAAACTTTCCACTGAAACTGCTCTTAATACAAATGAACAAGAGTCACACTTTTGCATGCAAGACATTGTACTCAGTAATTACACTGTCAATACAGATATGCTATCAGAGAAAAAACATCCATTTAATAAGATGTTTGTGCTTTAGAGAAACTAACTTTATTCATTCCTCTCGAATAAAATGAATGGAACAGTTTTTTGTGAACAATGGAATAGGTATTTTAACTGTTCATCTGCAGAATTTGATTTCTTCCAACTTCAAATTTAAATAAAACTCATGATTTAGCTTAAGCAGACTTTTCTTTCTAATACATGCTACAAACAGCCTGCCTGTAAACACAATATGTAGTTTAAGAGGCTTCTTCTGTAACTTGATTAGATGGAAGCCGGAAGAAGGAATGCTGTTAAAGCTTTAGAATTCTTTTTTCTCTCTTCTATAGTGGTATTAGTTAAAGCCATTTTTATTTTTACTATATTTTTATGCATCATCCCACCCATTGTTTTTCAGTGGTCCATTTTTATGCCCATTTGACATAGCAGCACTAAGCATTTGTTTTCTTCCTGAGAATTCATTATGAGTACCAATTTTAACTATTAAGCAAGTTAAAGAAAGTGGACTCCCCTGGAGTTGAGTCAGGAGCAAGGCCCAGATTTTTAAAAGATATTTAGGCACTGCTGTGCTCAGCATCACAACCCATAACTGGTTTAGAAGCCTGTTTCAAAAGGGATTCAGGCACTTAGGCGTATAAATTCCATCAATCAGGTTTTGTGACACTGAACATAGCAACCCCTAAATACTTTTAAAAATCTCTGCCTAAGTGCACAAAGGTTGCATTTTCATATTTATTCCCAAGTATATTAAAACAAACCAATTCCTTTTTAACTATTAACTTTTTAATTATTTCATTATTTCCAAATATAATTGCTCAAATACTAATATGTAGAGACATTAGAAGTAAAGCATACCAACCAAACACTTTCTTCCTTGCAATTTTACATTTTCCTTATAACAAAACATTTTCAGAGAGGTGTTTTTTAAGGTGGCATCCCTTTAAAAGACAAATTCCACAACTTATGTCATAATATTTAAAGTAATGTAGACTGTAAAAGCATTGTTCAACTACATCATTTAATTTTAAAATGTCTGCGCTCTTTAAGCATGAAAATATTCAGAGTTTCTAAAGTCTGGCTGTCTGCACGAGCTGAATAATTTGGGATAACTTTCTTGCAGTGGATAAGACAGAAGTATGTGAACAGAGTGAGGGGATGTCACATAAGTATTTAGAACAAATACATTATGCACTCTTTAGTATAGCAGGAAAGTGAACAAAAATCATCTGAATGTATTGCCACTAATGAATACCAGAAACCATTTTTCAGAAAAAGGTTTGCTACATACCTGACAGGTTTCAAAGACAGCCTACAAGCTACAATGCTTTAAAAGAAATAAAGGAAAGAGCTATATAGATTGGCTAAAGAGAGAAGATTTGGCAGACACAGACATTCACAAAATGATGCTTATTTTTGGTCATTCAAATTCATAGATTATAATTAAGGATCATAAATGGAATCCATCACCATTACTTAGAAAGCTGATTCTTCATCATCAGAGACTTTGCAAGCATCCTTTAGATTCCAGTAGTTCTCCCATCAAATCCATTTTTAAAGACACACCATTTCTTTTTATGGCCTAGAACTCAAATTATCTCAGCTTCCTTTTTTGCACCCCAAAACTAAATTCTTTGGTTTACAAACAATATCTTTACACTACTATTTTCCTGAAATTTCTACTGTTTTCTATTTTTTCATTTTATAGTTTTAGAGTTAAGAGATTTGATTTTTTTTATTTCCTAGCAGACTTCTTAGCAGCTAGGTTGTATAGTACTGAATGAACATATACCGAAACACTCAATTGGATTGGTACAGAATTGATCTGATTTACCACATACAGCAAAGAAGGTGCTATTGGACTGCACAATGTCAAAAATATCAGTATGGGGGCAGGGGGGGTCCCAAAGCCTTCCTTTTCATCAACTACACAGTCTATTTAAAGAACAGACATGGCAGTAATGTCTATTATTAATCCTGTAATACAGACATCATACAGCAAAGACTACTCATGAGAAGAAAGATACCAAAGAGAAAAACCTCCTCAACCAAAATATTCACCGCATTTGTCTATCCCTGACAATACCTGAAACTTCAGAAGAGGGCAAACATTCCTACAATGGATTTGGCTACTTGTGCAATGCTATACACAGTAGAATGGGAGTCAAATTTCTTTCTGACCCATCTAGCAAATATCCAACATCTGACTGGACCCTTATTTTAGCACACATTTTACTATGAATACCACAAAATTACCCTCCTTAAAAACAGGCAGAACATTTGATACAACCTCTTGCAGCAACAAATGATGCATGGAGTTCATTTCACTAATTCTTTCATTTACATCTTATGTGATAACAATAAAGAGAAGTATTAATTGGTTGTTCCCCCAGTGCATCTGTAAATCTCACACAGGGGACATTCCCTTCCCCTGTAAACTGAGTCTGTGTGTGTGTCAGGTTCAGGAAGCAAATTAGGGAAATCACCGACATGCAAAAGAAACAACAATTCTCCCTAGTGTAAAGGGGATCCTCTGTGCATTTCCCACTTGGGGAGATCAGCACGGAAGTGGAAATCCCTCTAGTAAGGGATTACCTACCTACAGTTTTTTCACCAATTTAAATACTGGAATAGAAACAAAGATCGTTAAATCACTAACCCCCCACTATGGATAGTTATATCACTACAGAAGTGTTTATATCAAAACAAGTTAGTTATACCAATAAAAACACCTGCACTGATATAATTGGATCACTTATTTAACTATGTTGCTTTCTAAGCAGATACAGCTAAATTGGTGCAAAAACTGTGGATGGGCCAACCCTAAGAGACATCTCTATGTGCCTGGCCCTGTGGTGGGGGTGGGACTCACACCCCTATGCAAAGGGGAAGTGTCTCATCACCCACCGCCCCCTCCAACAGACAGGTTATCCTGTGAGTGTGCATACCCTGCCAGGCCAGGAGCACCTGTGCTCAGTGCATCACTTTGTAAGGCTCCCCAGGAGGCACCACAAGTGTGCATGGCACATAGCAGACAAGTCATGCCAAGCTGCTGCCCCGAACAGCTGCCAGCCCCTATGGCTGTGAAGAGCAATGACCTGGGATGGGGAGTAGCAGTCACCCTTGGGGAAGGATGGAGCAGGATCACCTCCAACCAAAGGGTGAGTGGGACAGATAGATGCCAGGGGGAGGGTTGGTGGGAACAGGAAGGCCTCATGGGGGCAAGTGAGGAGGAAAGGGACACAGAGACCAGACCAGGCTTTGGAAGAGAGAAAATGGAGAGGCCTCAAGGGCTGTGGGAAAGGGTAGATGTCAGGAGGGAGTGGAGGAAATGGGGAGGAGAAGCTGCTAAGATGTGGGAGAGGGGACTTAGGGGGACTTCTCGGGTGTGTCCTGGAAGGGGGGGGCACCTCTCTAGAGAGTTTGTGTTGCGGTAATAAATGCCAGACAAGCTTTTGGACAGGGAAAATAGGACAGCCTTTAGGGTAGAGGCAGGAGGCATCTGGTGTCCTCTAGGGGGTAAAACCCCAGGGGAGAGGGAGGGTGGTTCTTGAGGTTGCATGGGGAGAAGAGCCCAGGGGGGCTCTTGAGTGGTTAGTGCCCAGGGAGGACTCTTGGGGGAGCATAGGGGGGTAAGAGCCTGGAGGGCCTCTCGGGGGGTTACTGCCTGGAGGAGCAGGGGGTGCTCACAGGGGTGCATGGGGGACTAAGAGCCTGGGGAGTGGTCTCCAGGGGGTAGTGTCCAGGGGAGCAGGGGATGGGACTTTTGGGGGGGTTAGTGCCCAGTGGAGGGGCTCTCAGGGGGTTAGTGTTCATGGAGGCAGGGGGAGGGGTTCTGGGGGGTGAACGGGGGGATAAGAACCTGGGGAGGCTCTCGGGTGGTTAGTGTCCAGGGGAGCAGCGAGGGGGCCCTCTTGGGGGGTTAGTGCCCAGAGAGGGCTCTTGAGGGTACATGGGGGCGGTAAGAGCTCAGTGGAGGCCCTCGGGAGGTTAGTGCCCAGAGAAGCAGGGGTGTGTGTGCAAGAGCCCAGGGTGGGTTCTTGGTGGGTTAGTGTCCAGGGGAGCAGGAGGGGGGCACACAGGGGGAGTAAGAGCTCAGAGGGGGCTCTCAGTAGATTAGTCCCCAGATGAGCGTGGGGGAGATCTTGGGGGGAAGAGGTTAGTGCCCAGGGGAGCAGGAGGAAGGACTCTCGGTGTGTACATGGGGGGCGGGGGGGGAAGAGCTCAGAGGGCTCTCAGGGGAGTTAGTGCCTGGGGGAGCGGGAGCTCTCGGTGTGTACATAGGGGGGTAAGAGTTCGGGGGACTCTTGGGGAAGTTAGTGCCCAGGGGAGCAGAAGGGGAGACTCTCGGTGTGTACATGGGGGCGAGGCCTAAGATCTCAGGGTGTCTCTCGGGTTAGTGCCCGGGGGTGGCTCATGGGGGGTAAGAGCACAGGAGGGGGCTCTCGGGGTTAGTGCCCAGGGAGCGGGAGGAGGGGCACATGGGAAGTAAGAGCTCGGGGCTCTCAGGGGTTAGTGCCCGGGAAGGGGGCTCTCGGGGGCATATGGTGGGTAAGAGCTCGGGGCTCTCGGGGTTAGTGCCAGGGGAGCGGGAGGGGCACATGGGGGTAAGCACTCGGGGTTAGTGCCCGGGAGCAGGAAAGGGGGCACATGAGGGGTAAGCGCTCGGGGTAGTGCCAGCGGGAGCAGGAGGGGGCACATAGGGGCTAAGAACTCGGGGCTGTTGGAGTAGTACCCAGGAGGGGGCTTTCGGGGGCTCTTGGGGGCATAGTGCCGGGAAGCGGGCTCTCGGGGGCACATGGGGGCTTTCAGGGTAGTGCCCAGGAAGCGAGAGGGGGCACATGGGGGTAAGAGCTCGGGAGGGGTAGTGCCCAGGGAGCAGGAGGGGGACCATGGGGGGTAAGAGCTCGGGGAAGCTCTCGGGGGGGGTAGTACCCGGGAAGCGGGGGGGGGGGGAATCTCGTGGGGGTAGTGCCCGGAAAGCGGGGGGGGCTCTCGGGGGGCGGGTAGTGCCCGGAAGGAGGGGACTCGGGAGGGGGTAGTGCCCGGAGGGGGCTCTCGGGGGGGGGTAGTGCCCGGGAAGCGGGAGGGGGCTCTCGGGAGGGTAGTGCCGGGAGGGGGTAGTGCCCATGGGAGCAGGAGGGGGCCATAGGGGTAAGAGCTCGGGGGCTCTCGGTAGGGGTAGTGCCCGGGAAGCGGGAGGGGCCCTCGGGGAGGGTAGTGCCCGGGAAGCGGGAGGGGGCCTCGGGAGGGTAGTGCCCGGGAAGCGGGAGGGGGCCCTCGGGGAGGGGTAGTGCCCGGGAAGCGGGAGGAGGGCTCGGGAGGGGTAGTGCCCGGGAAGCGGGGGCTCTCGGGAGGGGTAGTGCCCGGGAAGCGGGAGGGGGGCTCGGGAGGGGGTAGTGCCCGGGAAGCGGGAGGGGGCTCTCGGGAGGGGGTAATGCCCGGGAGGGGTAGTGCCCAGGGGAGCAGGAGGGGGCCATGGGGGTAAGAGCTCGGGGTTCTCGGGGCGAGTAGTGCCTGGGAAGCGGGAGGGGAGCACGGGGGTAAGAGCTCGGGATGGGGTAGTGCCCATGGGAGCAGGAGGGGGCCATAGGGGAGGTAGTGCCCGGGAAGCGGGAGGGGGCTCTCGGGAGGGGTAGTGCCCGGGAAGGGGGCTCGGGGGCGGAGGGGGCTCTCGGGGGGTAGTGCCCGGGAAGCAGGAGGGGGCTCGGGGAGGGGTAGTGCCCAGGGGCTCTCGGGGAGTGCCCGGAGCGGGCTCGGGAGGGGGTAGTGCCCGGGAAGCGGGAGGGGTGCCCTCGGGGAGGGGCTAGTGCCCGCGAAGCGGGAGGGCTCTCGGGAGGGGGTAGTGCCCGGGAAGCGGGAGGGCTCTCGGGAGGGGTAGTGCCCGGGCGGGAGGGGGCTCTCGGGGGTAGTGCCCGGGAAGCGGGAGGGGGCTCGGGGGTAGTGCCCGGGAAGCGGGAGGGGGCCTCGGGGGGGTAGTGCCCGGGAAGCGGGAGGGGCCCTCGGGAGGGGTAGTGCCCGGGAAGCGGGAGGGGGCTCTCAGGGGGTAGTGCCCGGGAAGCGGGAGGGGGCTCTCGGGGGTAGTGCCCGGGAAGCGGGAAGGGGGCTCTCGGGAGGTAAGAGCTCAGGGGGCGGTAAGAGCTCGGGGGCTCTGGGGGTAGTGCCGGGAAGCGGAGGGGGCTCTCGGGGGTAAGTGCCCAGGGGGCTCTCGGGGGTAGTGCCCGGGAAGCGGAGGGGGCTCTCGGGGGGTAGTGCCCGGGAAGCGGGAGGGGGCTCTCAGGGGTAGTGCCCGGGAAGCGGGAGGGGGCTCTCGGGGGTAAGAGCTCGGGAGGTAGTGCCCAGGGGCTATGGGGGTAAGAGCTCGGGGGTTGGGCCCGGGAAGCGGGTCCCGGAGTGGGGCAGGGGCAGGTGGCGGAGGACGCCTGGGGCTGCCCGGGGGCGAGGCAGACGCCGGGCCCGGCTCTCGCGGTCTCCCCCCCGGCCCCGCCACCCCCGGCCCGGCCCCGTTACCTGCAGTGGCCGGGCCCGGCGCCCCGGGCCGCGCGGCAGACCGAGCCCCTATCTGGGGCCGCGCCGGGGCCCCTGCTGGGCCCTGGCGGGGGGCGGCTCGCGCAGGCTCTCGGGGCGGGGGGGCACGCGGGGCCCGGGCGCTCGAGCTCCGCGCTCCAGCCTGGCCGGGCACTTTGTTTGTGTCCCACAATGCACCGCAGCCGCGACCGTGCGGGCGGAGGCGGGGCCGCCTGCCATGCGCAGGCGCAGTGCGAGGCTCGCTCAGCGCGTGCCAGGGCCGCATGCTAGAGCCCCCTGCGTGCCCGGGCCCCAGCCTGCTGCCGGCGCACACCGTGCAGCTGATGCACGCACCGTCCCCAGCCCAGTGCAGAACTGCAGCCCGATGCACGCACGGTCCCCAGCCCATTGCAGGTACTGCAGCCCGATGCACGCACGGTCCCCAGCCCAGTCAGGTACTGCAGCCCGATGCACGCACGGTCCCCAGCCCAGTGCAGAACTGCAGCCCGATGCACGCACGGTCCCCAGCCCAGTGCAGAACTGCAGCCCGATGCACGCACGGTCCCCAGCCCATTGCAGGTACTGCAGCCCGATGCACGCACCGTCCCCAGCCCAGTGCAGAACTGCAGCCCGATGCACGCACCGTCCCCAGCCCAGTGCAGGTACTGCAGCCGGATGCACGCACCGTCCCCAGCCCATTGCAGGTACTGCAGCCCGATGCACGCACGGTCCCCAGCCCATTGCAGGTACTGCAGCCCGATGCACGCACGGTCCCCAGCCCAGTGCAGGTACTGCAGCCCGATGCACGCACCGTCCCCAGCCCAGTGCAGGTACTGCAGCCCGATGCACGCACCGTCCCCAGCCCAGTGCAGAACTGCAGCCCGATGCACGCACCGTCCCCAGCCCAGTGCAGGTACTGCAGCCCGATGCACGCACGGTCCCCAGCCCAGTGCAGGTACTGCAGCCCGATGCACGCACGGTCCCCAGCCCATTGCAGGTACTGCAGCCCGATGCACGCACGGTCCCCAGCCCAGTGCAGAACTGCAGCCCGATGCACGCACGGTCCCCAGCCCAGTGCAGAACTGCAGCCTGATGAACGCACGTCCGGTGCACGCGTCAAGTTCATGCGGGAGGACACAGTGCAGCCCGATGTGCATGGTCCCCAGTTAGTGAAGGTACTGCAGCCTGATGCATGCATGATCCCCTCCCCAGGCTCATGTGGGTGGACACAGTGCAGCCAGATGTGCATGGTCCACAGTTCAGGTACTGCAGCCCGGTGCATACATGGTCTCCAGTTTGGGGGAAGGTACTGCAGCCCGATGCATGCACAGTCCCCAGCCTAATCCATATGATACAGTTCCCAACCTGAAGCTTAACTGTCATTTCCAGCTGCCACTCCCATCACTTCAAATGGCCATTCCCAGGTGCCTCCTCCTTTTTGCCAAAGTGCAGCAAAACCATCTGACACTTCCAGTCCCTTTAGTGCTAAAGGAATGTCAGCTCAACCTTGCTGTGCAAAGAGCAGGAGAGAAAAAGACACTATCATTTCACATGACATGCCTTTTATGTAGGAAGTAGTGTGTGGATTTGCATCACCCCAGGGTCAGCTCTGAAGGCAATTGTGGTTCACTGCGATAAGCCAAGGGCAGCCCTTGGGAAGTGCAGCCACTACCTGTTCCAGTCAACTTGTGGAACTCCTTACCTGAGGATGTTGTGAAGGCTAGGACTATAACAATGTTTAAAAGGGAACTGGATAAATTCATGGTGGCTAAGTCCATAAATGGCTATTAGCCAGGATGGGTAAGAATGGTGTCCCTAGCCTCTGTTTGTCAGAGGATGGAGATGGATGGCAGGAGAGAGATCACTTGATCATTGCCTGTTAGGTTCACTCCCTCTGGGGCACCTGACATTGGCCACTGTCGGTAGACAGATACTGGGCTAGATGGACCTTTGGTCTGACCCGGTACGGCCGTTCTTATGTTCTTAGGATACCCCTGTTTCTTCCCTGTCCTTTTGGGGAGACTGTCACCTCACGTGGTGCTCAGGGTTCTCAGGAGAATGGAATTGCATCTTGTCTCTGCTCAGGGCATACAAGGCAAGTGCGGGAAATCTTGCCCATTCTCACACCAATGTGTATTCACCCAGGGGCCAGATCACAATCTCCCCCTTGGAAATGTACTCTGTGTTCAGCCACTCCTGATAGTACAGAAAATGACTGAACCCTGCTTAGAATTAGAAGTGTCTTTTAGAATTTGGCAGTGGCAGATTAGATAAATGGTTGACCAGATTAGCCACATGTCATCTCTGAAGCACCCTGGGGCCTCTCCAACTGTGGATTTAAGGAAATACCCTTGTGGAATTATTTTCTGGCAGCACGCTTCCATTCCCTGCCTCCCAAAAGTCACTCTGGGTAGCTGCATGTTTGATCCATCCAGGTCAAATCTTCAGATCATTCCTCCCTAGAATTTGGTCCACGTCAGTGCTAACCCAATGTAAGCATGGCTTGATTTAACTTGATTAGTGCAGCCATTTGCTACACGTTTTTGTAATAAATTCAAAATAAATTGCAGCAGGAAACAGAGTGAAAGGCCACAATCCAAAAGTATTAATCAGCAGTGAAAAATCTAAGTCATCTGCTGGAAAGTGACACACTGCTCACTGTTTTAAAGATAAAAAACAGGAGCAAGCTCTCAGTGCTGTATTAAAAATACTGGGGCAATTGTAATAGGTTCCTAGCAAAACTAGTGAGCTTTGCTGCAAACCAGTGTGAGAGCGAGCAGACTCCAGGAATGCTCTTCCTGCTTCGTCTTTCACTTATTCTGGCTTTACACCAATGTACAGCAACTACAATGGGAGTTTGATTCAAAACTGCCTTGCACCTTGTGTTGTTATTTACACCTCTGCAAAGCAGGGGTAAAACTTTCCCATGCCAATTTGGCAGCGTTAAATGAAGACCCACTGCACAGGTGTAAATGGAGACATAAGTTGTGAGGCAGTGGAGAATCAGGCCCTGGCTGCCATGGATTATTCCTGATTTACACTGATATGAGTTGATAATCAGACCTACTTTATACCAGCCTCTACATGCTGATGCAAAAATGGCCAGGCCAGTGCATCAGCTGATGTAAACTGGCATAGTTCACCTGATTTCAGTGGAACTACAATTAAGGATAATGCCCGCACACTTTGAGCCTGATTCTCCTCTCACCTATTGCAAATCGAGGTGTGGCAGATGTGGAGCTGCGGTGTACTAATCTAAGACTACTATAATAATTTATAAATTCTACAGGTGACTTGGTCAGTGAGGCAAAGATACTGAATCGTTGCATTGGATTATTAGGCTTTCCTATATGAATGTATTGATCTAACTTAATAGGGGGCTGTTGGCAAAACAAGCACACGCTTGAAAGACAATGGGGAAAGTTTTGAGGATCCTATATCCTGTCTCCAGCAAAGGTACATGCCTTGTTTTGCCCCTGCTGGTAGGTAGAGATCACAAGAACAGCAAACGCTCAAAAGGACACTCTGGCGAGAGAAGAGCAGGGACCTGAGGATGCTGTTTCTGGTGAGACCAGACTGAGATGAAAGAGAGAGACACAGGTCCAGCAAGGGTGTCTAAAAGCAATTGAAATGCATCCGCTGAAGTGGGCTGTAGCCTGCGAAAGCTTATGCTCAAATAAATTTGTTAGTCTCTAAAGTGCCACAAGTACTCCTGTTCTTTTTGTGGATACAGACTAACACGGCTGCTACTCTGAATCTTGTCATAAAAGCAATTGAGGCTTCTGTGGCTCCAGGGAATGGTAAGCCTTAGGGAAAGACAGGCACGCACGTAGACTTTCCATTGGCGTAAGTGTTGTAGCTGTGTTAGTCCCAGGATATGAGAGAGACAAGATATCTTTTATGGGACCAACTTCTCTTGGTGGAAGGTACCAGCTTTCAAACTACAAAAGTTTAAGACCTGTTTTCTATGAAATGCTTTTGTTCTGAATAAATAATCATGTGCTTTAAGGAGACTGCCTGGCTACCGCTGCTCCCAGAAGAAATAGAACTGCAGGTACTGAACCTAATTCAGATTTGCCAAGAATCTCTTGACTGACATCTGGGGCGCAAGGCCCAGTCTGAGAGTGAGAACATCATGTGATTCCACCCTAACAAAGGTGATGGCTTCAGGCCCGAGAGGGAGTACAGTCCCACAAGGGATCAGAGGGGCAGTTAGCCCAGATAAGGGGTAACTTTATAGATGTCCATGGAGTTACACTGTTGTAAAACCAGTGTAGAATAAATCAGACTCTCACTGCTGTGTAGTCAGTCAACCAGTTTGACAGTGGAATGCAACATATCCTAGCTTGGTACGGTATCTTCCACACAAAGCTCATCTAAAAATGCTGTACAGAGTCAAACAAAGACACTGGATAGTGTGCGGCATAAGTTATTGAACAAAGCAGTGCTGGAAAGCTTGAATGTATGGTGAACAAAGAAAGCATTCTAGTTAGAAAGCGATAACAATGGGTAAGGGAAATTAATAGTCATAGAGGAGAGAGAAAAGATACAGGTGAGATTTTAAATTAGCTGGAGTGTCAATGGAGCATATGAAGAATATGGGAACATACGAAGAATATTCCAGGTAGGAGAATCTGTAGAGAAGTTTCTCACCCCAAGTGTGGCTTGTGGGAGAAGGACAATGAACTTCTGTTCTATGCAACCTGTAATGATAGGTAGGTTCAACTTGGGTGGTCAGATAAATTGGGATATAACCTGTGCGAACGGTGGCATGGACTTGCCCAACTCCATTCGGATAATGGGGTTCCAGCTAAGAATTATGACAGTGACAGAAATGCCATCACGCTACAGTGGGGTCAGAATGACCATACCGGAACAGACCAGAGGAGCTTCTCAAGCAATACCCCACCGCTGATCAGATATTTCAGAGAAAAAGGATTGACACACCAATAAAAAAGCATTTACATTTGTCCTTGTTTGTACATGTGCAGGTTGGCGATGAGCTATTAAAGTCAGTACAGAAATGGGAACAAAAGTGTCACGTCATTGCATGAAAGAAGACATTGAAAAAATTATTTATTATTTGATTTACCATTTATATAGTGAAAGCACCTGGAGGCCGCAGGCAGGCACCATACGAACATATAGTAAAGGACTGTCCCAGGCCCGAATGCCACAACGTATGTGGTCATAGGTAATGTGTTAGCATCGTGTAAAAATGAGGCATGAGGAAATGAGAATGGACAGAAACTGTAGGCGAGAACCTCGGTGGGTGTAACTGAGTATACTTCCATAACGTTGGAGCAGTGCTGGTTTATACCAGTGAGGATCTGGCCCCATACCTCTAGGTGTTCTATTCTGTGCATGGTAGGGAGGCGTGTGAATTATCTAGGGCCTGATCCTGCAAACTCTTACGCCCACAAGTAGACCTTTGAATTCAAGTGAGGAAGGACTACTCACGGGAGTAAGTGGCTGTAGGATCAGAAACGCAGTTTTCTATGCGGATGCACTTGGCTTTCCACGGAAAACTCCATGAGGGTTGTTAGCATCCCCAGCTGAATTAACTGTGACAGTTGCCTGAACTCTGCCAGGTCAATTAGAACGGCCCACTGACCCAGTACAGTTCAGCAGGATCTGCCAATTGCATGATGACCCCCTTGCGCTGGATTTTTCAAATCACATTTTTAGTTCTGCTTTCCCAGCCCTCACTGATTCATTTGCTCAGACTTTGGCAGATGTTTAGGACTGAAGCAAAGTGAAATCATTAACTTAACATGCACGCAGATGCCAAGCTGCACAGGTTTTAGCAGTGTGACACAGTTGCTTGGTATTTACCACGCAGTCATGCGGGGACATGACCGGCGTATGCAGTCATTCACGTCTCCCTCTTTCAGCTTCTCTCAGGTCTGCCAGATGCCCCTCACAGGGAACACAGGCGGGTCAGCATGTTTGATGCCCTTCCCCTCCCCCCCCCCCATAGTTCTTTCCACAGAAACTTGCTCAAGGAGAAGGATTTTGATTGACTTCAATAGGCTTTGGATAAGACCCCCAGTGAGAATAACCCCTTCATTTGTTTTCTTCCCAGTTTTCTCTTGTTCTTGGAGAAGCCTGAAATGGAATTGTGACACAAAGGGCTCCTTGGTGTCAGCTGGCAAAGGGTTCACTGCTCCAGTGGTTCTCAACCAGGGGTCCAGGGGGCCACGAGCAGGTTTCAAGGGGTCCTCCAAGCATGGTCAGCATTTGACTCGCTGGGGCCCAGGGCAGAAAGCAAAAGCCCCACCGCATAGGACTGAAGCCAGGGGCCCCTGAGCCCCGTCACCAGGGGCTCAAGCTGAAGCCTGTGCAATGTAGCTTAGCAGGGGCCCCTGTGGCATGGGGGCCCCAGTAGGGTGACCAGATGTCCCAATTTTATAGGGACAGTCCTGATTTTTGGGTCTTTTTCTTACATAGGCTCCTAGTATCCCCCACCCCCTGTCCCAATTTTTCACATTTCCTGTCTGGTCACCCTAGGCCCCAGGCAATTGGCCTGCTTGCTACCCCCTAACGCCGGCCCTGGCTTTTATATGTGGAAAAACAGTTACGGAGGCACAGGTAGGCTGTGGAGTTTTTAAAGCATGTTGGGAGAGCCTCCGAAAGGAAAGGTTGAGAACCCCTGCACTACTCTGTGTCAGTAACTCTTAAGAGGCCTGACAAACTCAGTACACCTAACACACTACTTTCATAGTGCCTTGCGAGGTACAAATTAAAGCTGGTGTCATGCTGGTCATTAATATCATTGTGAAATGTACGGTTAATGACTTATGGGTACCTACTAAAACTATGTAACAAGGCAGAGTTGACAAACAGGTTTTCTGTCAGTAAAAGCGTATCAGTTCACCTACCCATCTCTGATGTAAATTAAGCATTGTAAATCAAACACAGTGGCAGCCGCATTTGCATTCCAAGTCAACAGGAGGATGTGAAGTCAGCATTGGATCAGCACCCGAGGGACTTAACCACAAGTGGTTGTCCTGTCTTGGGTGCAAATACAATTAACTTGGCAGTATAGGAGGAAGGGGAAAAAGACCCTGGTTTTATCCTGCACTTAAGGAAGGAATTGTGCAGTGCAATATATTCATGAAAATGGGATCCCAGCCTGTCCTGTCTGGAAACACTGCAAAGATGATTTCAGTGAGAAACTGCTTTAGAAAAAGATTTTACCCAATGAAAGTGAAGTGTAAACCTTAAGGAGTGTTATACCTTATGTCCTACATGTAACCACTTCTGTTTCCATGACCCTTTCTCAGCATCTCTGAAATCTTTGTCTTCGATTCTCAACCTCTTCAATAATAAACATCTTTAATAATAAAGTTACAATTGTTACATCTCTGTGCTGTGGTGGTACCAAGGCCCTGATCCTGAGTTGTACCAATCAGGCTGTGTGCATACCCTGTTCCCTTGGGAATAGAAAAACTGGTAGTAACTGAGAGTGTCAGTGACAGGTGCTGGACACTACAGGGGGCACTTCAGAAGCGCTCAGGGACTAGGGTACACCCAGTGTTACCCTGCAGGGAAAAGTAAGAGCTGGAAGAGCTCTGGGGAGATTGGGTGGCTAACAAACGGGGTGTCAGGGAGCTGGCAGCCAGTTTAGTATCAGCAAATTTCTCTCTCCCTGCAGCGGGGGTGTGTCTCACTCCTAGCCGCCCCAAGAAAGCATCACAGGTAGACCTGACCCACAGCACCCAGCTGAGATCTTTGCATGCCTCATTAGGCTTTTAATTGACAGCAGATTATTTTGGACTTAAGAAGCAAGGTGCTGGAAACTGCTCACGAGTTACATTTTGATATACGGTGTCCTCTGCACATCGTACATCACTATACAGCACTTCAGACAATTGTGTAACCCTTGCCCATTAATTGCAAGTAAGGGTTATGTGTGCACGGCCTTCAGCCCAGCCGAGCCTGTCATATTTGCATCGCCCAGCTTTCAATTGTGAGAGCTCCTGTGACGTAAGCCTTCTCAAGAGTAACCTAAATAGCAAATTCTTCCAAGCAGGGCAGAAGAGGACTAGTTTTGGTCAAAAGAATTCATTGGTCCCTTCAAAATAGATTCCTCAGCAGTTCCCCCAAGATTATCAGCTGGGATAAATTTATGTAGGAGCTGTCCTTATGATTTGGCCTCCTCATTCCTAAGAAACCAGGTCATTTTTTATTACTATTTGCTTTTTCTGTACAACTGGTAATTTCTCCATGGGGTGCGATGGTGCCTCTGCTTTCTCCCAAGGACATTGGAATGAATGGTGCCTGGATGCCTCTAGCACCTGCATGCCACAGTTGCATGCAGTGAGCAGGTGGGATGGATAAAGTCAGACCCTGAAGAAACAGTCCATTAAGGATTAAACCAGTAGGATTCTCCAGAAATTGAATAGCATTCTTTTAGCAGCAGGCCATCCCTCCCCAGTGACCCACAATGGCACAGCGCAGTAACAGATCCACCGCCATTCTCCCCTTAGTCTCAGCAATGCTTCTTTGACAGGAGAACCTTTTCCCAGGGAAGCTATGTCAAGCAGCAGGCTAGTTCCTAGGAAAACATCAAACAAAAGGGTCTTCTACTCCTCCTGGTCTCCTCATCCACTCTCCCAACCTTCTTCCTGGCTAGTCAGCTCCTACCCTCAGAGCTTCTGTCTAGGAGTCCTTCCCCTTGGCTGGGTCCATACTCCCAGTCTACCTCCAGGCCATCTACCTGGAGACTGGTCTTTCCCCAAGCCTGCTACAAGAACCATCTTCTCTCCAATCACTCGCTTGCTTCAGGACCAGTGACAGGAAACAACTTCTCTCCTCGCCAGCTGAGATCTTCCAGCCCTTTATGGCAATCACCCACTCTTCCCCAGCTGGGCCAGATAATTGAATGAAGCCACCTGATTCCCCAGCCTGATCAGGATCAGCTGGGGTGGGGAGATGGGAGTAGGGGGCTCTGAGCTGTCACAAGCCAGGCAGATCCATACTCCCCTTAAAGAGCCAGGCAGCATGTGACAGTTCTAGAAACATTAGTCTAAAAACCTACCTAATTAATAGAGAATGAGCTCCTTTCTTTGAACCATCCTATCCACCTCTATAGCTAGGCTATCATGTTTGATTAAATTCTATAGGATGGTTAAAGAAAGCCCATGGGAAAGCCATCATTTTCTACAGGACTTTTCCATAAAGGGTGAGCCTGATTTTGGTCTCATACTCATTTTCCAACATTACAGGCAGGAGCCGTTGACATTATCGAAGTTACACTGGCATGAAACTGGAGTAGTACAGTGGTGAATCAGGCCCTATAAATCGACTGGAACTAATTTTGAGCTCACTTACATCTAGAGTAACATCACCGAAGTCAATAGAGTTTCAAAGGTAGAAACTGGACTGAGAGGAGAATTATGATACATTTTTCAAAAGCCCTGAAGTAACATAGGAGCCTAAATCTCATTGATTTTCACTGGAAGGCTCCTAAGTGCCTTAGTCCTGTGGTTCTCAACCGGGTACCCATGAGCAGGTTTCAGGGGGCCTGCCAAAATAAACCAGAGAGCAGGGCCGGCGTTAGACTCTCAGGGCAGAAAGCTGAAACCCGAGCCCTGAAGCTGAAGCCTGAACCCCTGAGCCAGGATGAACACTGACCATGACATGCGCATGTGCCTGTCGAAGCCACCCCCATGTCTTGACAGAATTGGCGGGGGGGGAGGGCTCAGAAAGAAAAAGGTTGCGAACCCCTGCCTTGGTCCTGTTTGAAAATAAGACCCAGGTACTTTTGAAAGTTTTACCCTTAGGCTCAGAGGCATGGATCCACAAAGGGGCTGTGGCGTTGCTTCGCTCAGTACTGTGCTGGTGGCGGCCAGAGTCTGAATGGGGTTTGATGCAGGCGGGCAAGATAGGTGCAGGCAGAAAGAGGAGATCACAAGGTAAGCTTGCCCCCTTCCTCCTGGGGGGCTCCACACATACTCTGTCCCTGCCCACAGCCCTCTGCATCCCCAACAACAGCCTCAAGCAGAAAGAGGAGCTCACCAAGGGAATTGCCCCCCTTGGCAGGCAAGATAAGCGCTCCTTATCTTCCCCCTGTTCCCGGATTGCACTGGTGTTTAGGCAGGAGTCTGGAAGTCTAGAACCAGGCAGCAGTACTAATGGTCCGAGGCAGAAACTTAGGCCTCTAGAGAACTTTTAACCTTGAACATTTAGGTACAGAATAAGTTTAGGCACCTACCGTGTTAGGCAGCAGCAGAGTGGCACCTACAAATGGGGCTTAGGGGCCTAAATATCTTTGCAGCTCTAACCCAGAGTTCCTCTAGCCCTTTCACACCACACCATATATCAGTTATGGTGAAGGAGGGGGTTGATTCTTTGCTACCTTGCACCTGGCATATTCTCGTGCAAAACTCTACCGGTAGTGTAAGGGAATGCAGAATGCTGATCTGGTAACATTTGACACCATGTTGCATGCCCTTTGCACACACACACACACACACACGATTATGTGTAATTTAAACAATTACTTTGCAGATCCAGTAGTCCCTAGTGTGCACTGCCAAAGAGTCTCTTGGTTTATTCCCAGCAACACAGCGGCTAGATGCCCAGTTTTCCAGGACGCTGCTTTCTAATGAGTAGGGCTTGTGCTCTACTTTACCTAAGGGCCCTGTTTAGCTGGAAGAACTGCTAATAGCTTATCTCCTCTCAGAGCCGTTATCAGGGGGTTGCTGCTGTTACAGCATAAAGATGTGAGAACTTTTTCCTTAGATTTCCCCGAAAGTGTGGCATGAAGCGCAGGGCAGTTATCAGCGCTGTCTTGTATCACTTTCAGCAGCTTGTAGCGCTCCTTCCTGTGGAATGCTTGGGGCTTTGGCTCAGAGTGAACATTTTGTGCCACCAATCCAGGGAGCTGATTTGTTGGGTAGATCTTTGAAGGGCCTGCATCAGCGCAATTCACTAGCGATGACACTTAAAGCCCTCTCCGTCTGGCTATGATATTCCGGTTTCCCGTCAATGCAGAAGACACCTAGGAATATCTCTTGGCCCTTTCGACAGCAGGCACGGCGTGATTGCCTTTCTGATAGCAAGGTTTGGAGGAGATGACTAATTTTCTCAAGCTGAACACTGACAAGCCAGAGCTGTGATTGATTGGGCGTTGCACACTGAGACCTCTTCTCCCCTCCTGGGCTGTTTCCTTTCATGGCAGTGCTGTTCTTCCTGCTGACAAAGTTTCTCATACTGGAAATATTTTTGACCTTGGGTGTTTGGAGCTGCATTTTTAGGCAGGCAGCCTTACTACAATTACAGGAATTATTCCACCAGGATGTCGCTTTTGCACTCGCTAGTCTCCTGGCTGCTTCTTCCTCAGAGAATTTGCAACCCATGCAGAACTTTCTCCCCACTTCCATATATTTTCCCCTGGAAGATCTCAAAGCACATTACAAAATATTCACTGAGCCTCAGAGCTCTCTGCACACACAGTGTTATATTGGCCTTTTTACAGATGAGGAAACTGAAGCACAGAGAGATTGTTACCTATTACCTTTATTATTGCACCATAGTCTGTGGCAGACCCAGGAGCACTTCCGGCTCAAAATCTCGTGCTGTACCGCCTTTCCCTGGATTGCTCACCAGTCCCAGGATATTGGTATGTGTTACTCCTGCAGGGGCGGCTCCAGGCACCAGCACGCCAAGCGCGTGCCTGGGGCGGCAAGCTGCGGGGGGGGGGGGGCGCTCTGCTAGTCGCCGCGAGGGCGGCAGGAAGGTTGCCTTCGGTGGCATGCCTACGGAGGGTCTGCTGGTCCCGTGGCTTTGGCGGGCCTCCCGCAGGCATGCCACTGAATCCGTGGGACCGGGGACCTCCCGCAGGCAAGCCGCCGAAGGCAGCCTGCCTGCCAAGCTTGGGGCGGCAAAATACCTAGAGCCGCCCTTGTACTCCTGATCAGATACAAGGTGGCAGGCACACTACCGTTGTCCTAATAAATTAGCCTCATGAGCAGTCCCTTGTAGTCAACAGGACACTGTCAATTAACTTCAATGAGTCTTGGGTCAGATGCTATTCCCGTTTTGATTCAGGTTCGCTGTCATATTTGGGTCCTGTACATCATTGCCTACCCAGGAACCAAGTCAAATCCCTCACATATAACACTCAGCATAGGCTGACTCCCTGCCACACTTACCCACTCTCTTTGATCTGGGTAGTTCCACAGGGAAACCCTTTTGCTGCTACCCTCAAGAGACTGCTGCCTATTCTTTGCTTTAGCCCTCAAGCTTTTAAGGTTCCCTTGTGGTTCTTCAATTCACCTCCTCCTCCTCGTTCCTGCCCATATTAGTCTCTAAAGGGCCATTAACTAACTTTAGATCCAGTCCACAGACTTAGTTGCTTGGCAACTGCCAATTTTTTTTCTCCAGTTATGTTTTATTTGGTTTTATCTTGTGCGTAGCATGGCAGGCCATTCCCGCGCAGGACACTATGTACGTGTGACTGACTAATTGCCCAAGGGGAATACAATTCAGCCACCAGGCCCTGCTGCGAAAGCCACACTGCAGCTATGGATGCACCCGCTAGTGCCTGAGGGTCTGATCCTGTGAGTGCTGAGGGCTCAGCTGCCTTTGAGTCACAGGATTGGGGCCTTAGCTGGCATTTGATAAAGAAACACCACGCGATAACAGGCAGGCAACAACATCACGGACTGTTAAATGGTTCTGAGCCTGGACAGAAGGGGGTGGGTAGAAGGGCCTGTGTAAAAAGCCTGTCAGACTAGGATGATTAGCCTTTGATTCTTGTTAGGCATGGCTCTCCAGACACGAGCGCTCTGTGTTGAACGCTCAGGCAGTTATTGGGAGACAAGATTTTCTTGAGAGTGGACTCTTGGGGATGAAAGAGAGCCACTTGCCCCAGGCCTGTTGGAGTGCCACATAGTTCAGATTGGCTTTTGAGGAAGCAAGGGTGAGAACACAGAGCGTTTGGCTCAGGCAAACAGCTCTCAATGGGCATATGAAAAGAATGGCTCCTGCAAGGGGCCGACATCTCAGCTGCCACAGACTTCATTGCTTCTCAGCCCCTTGCAGGATTCCCTGAGTAGGATTCCCTCAGGACATTACATGAGGCCAAAGAAACAAATAATTGTCCCTCTGTGACGTTACACCCCATATTCTTTATGGAACTATGCTTATGATAATGGATATGGCATAACTGAGCTATATTTTATGCAAGATGGGTCTTTTGTATCATCAGAAAGGTTATAATTTACTGAATGTGATTATCCAATTTGTATGCCTGTATCATTTCTGTATCTAAAGTTAGGAATATTGCCTATGTAACAATATGTTTGTATATTTGGGAGACACCCACCAGACAACCAACTATCAGCCTTGATGGGCCATGAGGAAGAAACAATAAGACTTGGAAGATACTAATCTTTCTCCTTCCTGAGAGGTGTCCTGGGACATAGCTGTGACACTGCTAGGTCAGGTGGTCCTGCCACTTGGTACTAAACCCCATCTTGGACTTCTAGTAATTTTCCACTAAAAGGATGGGGAGGTCAAGACTGGGAAACAAAGGATTCCTGCTTTATGTAAATCTTATTTAAGGCTAGGGAGTAAGGCAAACAGGACTTTGAGAATACCAGGGTTGGAAGGGACCTCAGGAGGTCATCCAGTCCAAGCCCCTCCTCAAAGCAGGACCAATTCCCAGACAGATTTTTGTTCCTTAATGGTCCCCTCAGGAATTGAACTTACAACCCTGGGTTTAGGCAGGCCAATGCTCAAACCACTGAGCTATCACTCCCTCTAGTGTCTTCTTTCCCATGAAGAAAGCCTACTGAAAGTACCTGACGTGACAAAGGACCTGAACAGTGGAAAAGGCAAGGGCGGATTCCAGACTAAGACAGGAGTCTAGGCTGTAAAGAGAAATAACTGGAAGGCTAAGCCACAGAAACTCTGCCACTTGTCTAAAACAACATTTAGGATGAGAAATTATTTCTTGAAACCAGTCCCTTTAAGATCTTAAGCGTAGTATGCGTGTTTTGTTTTATTTGCTTGATAATCTGCTTTGGTCTTTGTTTGCTATCCCTTATAAGCACTTAAAATCTGCCTTTTATAGTTAATAATCTTGTTTTTGTTTATTATTAAACCCAGTTTGTGCAATTGCTAACTGCGGGGGCAAGAAGTTGTGCATATCTTCCTTCACATTGAGGGAGGGGGCGAATTTATGAGCGTACATTGTATAGATTTCTCTACGGCGCAAGACAACATTGTTTTGGGTGTACTTTCCAGAAGGGATCTGCACTTGAGTGGTGGGCGATTTCCTAGATGAATCTTCTTGTAGAGAGCTGTTTGCAGACTCTGTGTGATTCTACAGTTGGTGCGTCCCTACCTGTGTGTGTGCGCTGCCAGAGGCTGGAGAGCCTAATTCAGCAAAAAATGGGAGAGGGAGCCCAGGCCAGTGGAGCAGGCAGGCTCATTGAAATCCCAATATATCAGGTGGCATCCTAGAAGGGGGGTCCAACCCATCACACCCTCCTCCTTCTGACCCAGGCTGGCTCTATAATGCTTATTCTGAGCCCCACTTTTTCTTTGGCTTCAATAGCGTTATTCCCCCATTTGCACTGGTGGAAGGGCGATCAGATTTAGGTCCATATGGCCAAATTTTGCAAACCTGGGTGCCCAAAGTTAGGACTCTAAATCCTTATTTAAACACCTACATGAAAGTGGAGTGATTTTCAGAGGCTCTGAATGCCAACAAATCGCACTGAAGTTACAGGAAGTACAAGTGTCCAGCGCCTTTGGAAACCAGTCCACTTATTTAGGGGACAGTAAGAGCGAAGGAAATCCCTGGCTGCATCCTTAACTATAGAGCAGTGATACTCAGACCTCAGTGGTTCAGGAACCAAGTTGGTGATCAGCATTACCCTAAAGAACCACAGTGGTGCGAATTCCTTGTGTTGTTTACTATAGTACTATTCATATTTAAACAATCTGATGGGGAAATATTTAGTTTATATATATATATATATATATATATATATGTCTCATGGCAAATAAGTTAATAACTTAGTGCAAGTTGATAACTTAATTGTTTAATAATGTAGTAAAAGCATCCTGATTGGTTAATAGCTCAGCTTGGTTACTAATTAAATCTCACTGTTTTAATATCATGGGCTGCAAATAGCTGCAGGGGACACATTAAAGAGCTAGCTGCAGTCTGAGCATCACTGCCCTAGTCCATTGTGTGTGTTGGGAATCTGGCTTTGGCTACGATTTTAGAGGCTTGGGCCCATCTCCAGGATAGCTCTCACACATTATATGAGAATGGCTACTCTGTATTGTGCATTTATGGCGTGATCGTGTGGGATGCTGCACGCAAGGAGAGTGCTCAGGCCCTGATAGGATTAAGTGAGTAGGTAGCACATTTCATCCTACAGGACCACATAGTGCACTGCACCAGCACAGACACGCAAATCACTTCATCCACTGCTGAAGTGCAGCTACTTCTGGGGTGGAATGTAGCAACTGTTTGGCACGACCCAGCAGTTTAGGAGGCGAAGTGAAGGAAATACCACAACCAAGGAAATCTGCAGTGAAGGAAGTAGGCTGACAAAATATAATTACCTCAAACTGGAATGCAACCTAGACACTGGATAACAGCCCTAGTTCTGCATGCGAGAATGGAGTGAATCTAAAATTAAGGTACACAAGGTTATAAAGAGGGTGTCATGCATTTCTGTGCCCATTAACCCAGTGACATGTTGTAGAGTAGGCTACCATGCACTGCCTGTGGTGGAGAACTAACCCTTTCTGTCTTTCCTGGCCTGAGACCAAAAATAGCAGCCCACAGCCTCTGCCGTCAGCACCATTTGCCCAGTAAATCTTAGGGAAGGAAGTAAAAGCAACTGTTCCCAAACCTCAGAGGCTTGCTAGGGCACCACTCCCACAATAAGCAAATGGATCAGCTGCAAGTACGCGCCTGAATGCATTGGAATCAGTGTCCCTCAAGCAACCCCTGGTGCAGCCCCATTGCTCAAGCTGAGGCCAGGGTAGAGGAAGCTTGTGTATGGAGCACAGACCATTTGTATGCCAAGAGAGCTGCCTAGGTGGTGAGGCACCATCCCTGCACAGCAGGGCAAAGCCAGGCAAGGCGTGATCCTCTGCTGCATTCTGGCTGTTCTATGCCGTACTGGCGGCCCAAGGACCTGAACCAGACTCTTCAGAAGTCTGTCCCCATGCCTGGGAGATTCCTTAGGATAGAGATGCACTGTAGTAATACCTGTGCCATGCCACCAGTTAGGGGGGAAAGGAGGCCCAGCCAGTGTGTCCCTATAGCACGGCAATCCTTCACTAGCACAAGAGCCCTCTGTGGCCGTGGATCACCAGTGTGTAACCAAGGAGCAAATTAGCACAACGGGGAAGCACAAACACAGCAACCTTTGAACCCCATTCTCCTGAGCGGCACTGGCCCTACCACAGGGAGACCCAACTCCCCCAGCCTCCATCCCGCATCTCTCTTTGTTGGCAAAGAAACCGGAAACTGGAAAGATGCAAAGAAGCCATTTCAGAGGTGCTCACTTTGCTTTGGGACCAGAATTTTCTATTCAAATTCTCCTTGGTATTTCAAGCCCAAAGCTTTGTGTTTCACTGGCCAAGTTATAATCTTGCAGTGACAACGGTTTTCAGGAAGGAACATGTTGAAATGTGTGGCATGTGCTGGTTTTATTTTACCTTCCACGGATGGCATGTCAACCGTCCCTATGGCTGGGGGTCTAGGTCGAAACAGAACAACAGATAAGCAACCATGTAATGCAAAGAAGAGAAACGTTAGTCTCTATATGAAGTATGGCTGTGTTTTTGAAGAAGGCTTCTGGTGACAGTACGGACTACAGAAGCAAAGCTTGTGTGAACCAACCATGGAATCAGACATACTGAAGTAGAACATAAGCAGAGTAATGGGTCAATTTCTGCTCAGAGACACTGGTGTAAATCCATAGTAAATTCACTGAAGTCAGTGGCATTAGTGTTTAATGCTGCTAGGATAAATTCAGAAGGGATATACACAAGATGCAAAGGGATGTGTTAGACTCCTACTGACTTGGCAATGTAAGACTCAAGTTGAGCACAACACCTAAGTACGTGCTTAACTTTAAGCATGTGCTTAAGTGGTTTGTTGAATCAGGGCCTAAGTCATTTAAGAGAAGGTAGAGGGAATCCAGCTAACGTGAGCATCGAGAAAGGCAAACCATCTATATTATACGAAGTGAGACACCCTCTAAACTCAGTCCATACATCCAGATAAGTTTGCCACCTAATTTGGCGTCAGAAGTGCCAAACTTTAGCAGCTGTATTTTTAGAGGATGATGCTACATTTATAACAATAAGGGACAAATTCTGCACTTTCTGACACCAATATAAATGCAGAGTGTTTCATTTGGCAGCAGAGTTAAATGAAAAACGCAGCAGTCCCCCTATTTTAACCACTAGAGCATATTTCTTCTCAGGTCTAATAAGTCACGGAGTTCTGCAGTACCTACTACCACAGCATAAGCAACCTGCAAAATGTAAACAACTCCACAATTTCTCACAGATTTATTTTGACTGCCTCCTATCATAATGTTTTGTTTCATTAGTTTAAAATCCAGAGGGACATTTCTGAAAAGTTACATAAAAAAAGGTAAAGTGAGGATCAGAAATAAGGCTTGTGGGCTGGACATATAAAACACACAGAGGAAAGTATTCATGAAATCAAATTTAACCAGTGGAAAACAAAAACTGACAATGTGGTAATTTCCAGAAAGTCCTTTATTAAGAGATAAAGGCTAGCATTACAATTGGACTATCCATTTTCAAAGATTAACAAAACAGAACAAAACCCAGGATAAAACAAGAAAATGTTTCTTTGTTAAAATAAAATTAGAACGTTTATTTCTATTGGCTTGTTATGATTACAAAGCTTGATTGGAAATCGCGTCCTGATTTGCACACCAAACAGTAGTGAGATACCAGTTGTGTAACTAAGCAGTTAGAAAGATTAGCGAGATTTCCTCTCCCAAAACTCCACTGCGGGTGTGGGATGGGGGAGGACAGCAGCAGCATCTTAAAACACAAATGGTCACACCTTCTTTTCAGACAGTTACTGTACAAAACAAAAATTCATAATAAATATCTTACAGAAGAGGATCAGTACACTGCTACAATCCTTCACTGAAGGGAAACATATATACATCTCTCTCTCTATATGTATATCTCCTATATATAACTTATTTGACTTACATCACCATAAATGCTACATGTTTCTAAGAGAAGGATAGGTCAGGAATTCCAAAACAATCATCACCCAGTGAAATGTATGCATCAGACCTGGGGCCCAATGCCCAGGATCAAAACACCCCATGAAGAAGTTCTGATCTTGATCCAAATTTTGTGCTGAGAGTGAATCTCAATCTATGGTAACTAGAAGAGTGAGAACAAGAGACCAAAAAGGTCTGCTTAAAATAGACGGGATTGACATGGGCGTGAATGAGGAACTGGCAGGTTTCCTGCCCTTGTCACCTCGAGGTTAGCTTTACTTTTCAGTGGTCAGGGCTGGACCTCACATGCTGGCGTTAAACTATTAACCCTCAGTTAATGCAGGAATGCAGCTGCTGTAAAGAATTCCCACTTCAAGCTTAGAGACACAGGCCTGTGCTGAATATAAAACAGTACCAGTGCAAATGCTTGCTATAATGTTACTTCCATATCAGGGACCAATACAGCAAAACACCACGGTATTTTTTCAAACAGAGCTTTATATACCACAGATGCATTCTCTCCCTCGTGATCCAGCGAATCGCTGAAACCCATGCTTAACTTTAAACTCATTTGAAGTCCCTGGGACTACTCACAGGCTTAATGCCAGATGTGCTCTTCAGTACCTTACTGAACTGAGGATGAAGAATCCTCTTACACACTACTAGGACTAAGGGGAACACAAGCAGAGCTAGAAAGCAATTGGTAAATGATCATGCTGATTGGGATTTGTCTGTAACCGGGAACTTGCACATGCAAGAAGTTCTAGCTAATGAACTGCGCCATGGGCATAAACAGAGGAGGTCTCTCTGCTTGTTTGACACCAGTGTGAGCTTCATTATTAGTGCATCTGTTTTCCTTGGCACACTCTCAGGGAAATCTCAGACTGCAATTTCTGACCTCTCTCAAATGGGCACTACAACCTTGGAGAAAAGACACGTAGTTGCTTTTGAGTTAAACACTTACACACGTGAAGGAAAAAAAAAATACCAAAGCAAGAAAGCATGACTTCAGCATCCAACTATTTGTTGGAGCATGTGAGATGGTTTAAATTCCTGGAGATAGAGCAGCGTTCTGTGTATATTTCATTAGAGAGGCCTGAATTGAACCTCAAACTCTGGGGAAATTCAGCGCTGGATCCAAACTTTGCAGCTGTCTATTACCTCCATAAAGGGGCCTAATAGAAATTCTGGATCCCTCACACTGTGAACTTTTTCAAAGTCTGAATCCTGACGTGCACCCTCTGGCTCGGGTCTGACCATTTTATATATTGTGTAACATGCTGGTAAAATGATATTGGAGGAAGGCGCTATTGAGTTCATGACCTGCTCTGCAGACACACACTCAGATCAGCGAAGGGAAGCCAATGAGGATTTGTAAAGATTTCCCAACATATCTGGAGGAGAGCAAACTTGAGATTTAGTGGTTTGATTAAAGGAAACAACCAGATCAGCAGGGGTCTACTCTTCTCTCCAGCTACACCCCCAGGATAAGAATAACTTCACTGGGCTTCAGTGGGAGTTATCCATATCCTGCTGGAGGAAGATCAGGGCCTGAATGTTCTAGGTCTTCAAAATTAAGCTAGATGTCTGGTGAGGACAGGCTTTCTGGAAAGATTCCTGGTACAAACAGCCTTTCTCATGGTATTTTGGCGCATCTGCACCCAGAATCTAGAAACGAAGAGGCAGCAACGCTAAGGTTCTATCTGGGTTCAGCTCAGGTTTGGGGCTCAGGTTTGGGTCAGTTCTTATTAAGAGATGGGTAGAAACCAACCCTCCTTACTCTAACTTCAGATAGAGGTTTGAGCTTTGAACTCTTTTCTTTAAGGGTCTAGATCCAAACCCCAACGGTGAATAGGCCATACTTTTGGATCTGGATTTTGAACCCTTAAATCAGGAGCTTTCGGATCTGGTATTTTGGTTCAGCCCAGTATTGAGATACTGGTTGAGATATTCAAATGCAACCCGGGGATTTAACCACACACCGTCGAGCGAGCTAGCTAGATTTCCTAAAAGAAAGTTCTAGAGTTTAACTGAAGAACCAAACTGGTGGTTTTAGCACTTCTCCTATTCCTGCTGTCCCTTACATTAAATACGGGGCAGCCAGACTTCTTTATTCAAGATGAACAAAACCATCTTCTCTTTCATTGTCCCAACTCCATGCCAAGGTGGAAGGGTCAATCTCCTTCCCCTTTTCCTTGGCATGGCTGTTTAACGGGGCCTCAGGCAAGGGTCTCCCTTTCATGTGGGCCAAACGAGCAGTAAGTTAGCTCTAGTCTATGCAGAGAGTGGGTAAAGGCCGGGGAGCCCCATAGCAGCAGCACGTGTAGCAGCTTTAGTTTGAAAGGTCACTGACTGCAGGAAAACACGGTGACCCCACTGTGGAGGTTGTCTTGGGGCACACCCCTAATGAGGTTGCCAGAGCACATTCTGCACGAGTCAATTTCTGGAAGATTAATAATAATAACAACAACAACGAAAAAATAAATAAAAGAATGGCTCTTACAAGGGCTCTGCAGCCGCCCACCCACTCAGTGCTGACATCTGTGGCTAAAATAGCTTCCTCCCGGCCTCATCAAGTACTCTCTTTCTGTAACAATATGTTGCTGACCTTTAAGGAGCTGACCTCGGCCAGGTCTCTCCTATACACAGGAAGACCTGCGGCATGCCTGCAGCTGGCCTGCGTCAGCTGATTTGGGCTTGCAGGGCTCCGTCTGCGGGGCTAAAAATTGCAGCGTAGACATTCAGGCTCAGGGACCCTAAAGGGGGGGTGGATCTTAGAGCTTGGGCTCCAGCCCAAGCCCAAACCTCTATGTTGCCATTTGCAGCCCCACAGCCAATCCCTGTGAGGCTGAGTCAATCAGTCTAGGCTCAGAGGTACAGAGAACAGAAGTGATTTCCCCAAGGTCAGAAAGCAGCTGCAAAGCCAGCAACAGAACCAAGGAATCCTGCCTCCTAGTCCTAGTAACCTGCTCTCACCACTGTTCTGATAGGGAAATGCTGGCATGCCCCTTCCTATAGTACGGGCTTTGCTTTAGCTAGAAAAACCTAGAATTAAAATACAGGGAAAATAGGGTCAATAGGTTTGAGAACCCCTCCCCTCCCCCAAATAGTTTTCAATGATCACAGAATCTTATCCTCCAGGAGGGTCACCCAGCCCTAATTAGAAAAGGACACACATGAGACAGGCAGAGAGAGACAGGCAGACAAATGGAGACTCTCTTAGTTCTCTGGGGTTTGTTTCCAACAATTAAATGGAAGCCGTACACACAAGAGAGACAGAGTGAGAGCATCAAAAGGGAGAAAGATGCTCAGGAGTCCCCAGGGTACTTCTGGGTAATATGAGGCTTCCCTATTGAGAAACTTTGACGAAAAGTAAATTTGCACATTTTCCCTAAAGACAGAGGCTGCTGCCAGGTCTGATCAGTCTCACCGGATGTGTAGCACAGGGAACTTGCTTCAAAAGGTGAAAGTTCAGAGACTGGCCAGATGTCTGCACTGGGGACAGACAACATCTGGGTCGGAGAGAGAAGAGCTGGCTGTGTTACTTAGCTCTGGCAGCAATTCCTGCTGAGGGGGGAAAAAAAAAGACTCCAGCCTTGGGAGAAGCCGTTTTAGATGTCCTAGTCAGGACTGGTCAGACGGAGGACAATACTAGGGCAAAGTGGTGGGAGAATTGACTGAAAACCAAGGAGGGTTTCTATGCACAAGGAAACACTAGCTCGCACCCTCCTGGTCAGGAGACAGGGCATAGTTTAGATGCAGCATCTAGCTATATATCATGCAATAAACATTTCACTCTTCACCTTCAAAGCACTGTACAAACGTCAGCTAACCCTCATGACGTCCTGTGAATCAGGGTAGTGCCAATAACCTCATTTTACAGTGACTCATCTAAGGCTGCATAAAGGAATTAGTGTCCTTTAGACTCAGGAGTAGCTGGAGCTCGGTCCCCTACTCACAACACTCTGCCTCCTGTGACAGTTCATTGGTTGTCTGTGCAGGCTAACTGAGAGACACAAGTCGGAAAGGTTCAGATGGGCACATGCAATGCTAGATTTGACTTTGCAGGCTGGCTTTTCATGGGGCTTCCACTGCATTTGTGCACCTCTGATGGACCGACTTTGTCCGCTCTCCTTTCATCTGTTCAGATGGTGGACGGCTGTATATAACCATCTAGGAATAGGGATGGCCCTGAACAAGCCCCCTGGATCCAAACACCCCCAAACTTTGGGATAAAGGGGACTGAAATTGGAACCATGATCCACAGAAGTTTTGCAAAGGGGCCCAGCTTCAAATGGGCTCAACCAAAGCCCCAGCTCCGAACACCACTCAAGGCAGAGGTGCCAAATTGTGCAGCTTAAGCCCCTCTGTAGTAACAAACCCTAATGGAATTTGCCAAATTAGTATAAGGTCACGTTTAAAGCTTCTGCTCCCACAGTCTTTACTGAAGAGCATGGGAATTCTACCTGAGTAATGGCGGCAGGATCAGGCCCTTCGTCCCATACCGGTTTAAAAAACAAACAAACCCGTGCTAAACTCCGGGGTGCTAGAACAATTTGTATAGTGGGGGTGCTGAGAGCCATTGAACCAAATTGTAAACCCTGAATGTAATGGAAACCCCTTCAAGCCAGGGGGTGCAGCTATCCTACCCCTCAGCCTCCCTGCAGATGAGTCTCTCAGGCCACATATGGTAAATAATGGAGAGTGGGTGGGCATGGCTGAAACTCAGGTCATCCTTTTGGGAAACAGCCTAGAATATGATTAATTGCTCCTTAAATTAAAATTCATTTGCTATTGATCAGTAAAAATAAATCACTGGACTCCTCCCTTTCCCCGGACTATTTCTGAGGTAGATGTCTATTGGCGGGGGATGGAACCAGAAAAGAGTCTTCCAAGCAGGTCTGCCCCCGGGGGCCTGCTCAGGTCAATTAGTGCACATTCACTTTTAAACCTACGTCCCTGCTTGACTTGCCAAGCCAGGTCTGGTCTGGTTAGTAGTTGGCTACGTTATGCATCTCCGATGCCCTAGGCCTGTCCTGGCTCAGCATTCTTGCAGTACACAGGTGGTGGTCGCTGCCTGGGGCAGGGGCAAGCTGCATTTCTCAGGGGCTATGATCTTTCCTGCATAGTCAATGCAGGCGGCGCTCTGCGTCCGCACTCCCTCGCCGCAAGTTCGGGAGCACGGCGACCAGGGGCCGAGGCGCCAAATGGGGCACGGGAGGTCGCTGCAAGGCTTGATGTCCTCAGGCTTCAGAGCCTTGTCACAGGTGGTGGAGGCCTGGTCCTCCACATCCCGGCATTCCACCGTTCGCCTCTGCCAGCCAGAGCCGCAGGTTTTGGAGCACTCGGACCAGTCTCCCATAACCCACTGCGAGGTCAGCATGGGCTGGATGATGTTGGCTGATTTCTTTTCCTTGACCTTCTGCTTGCTAAAGGGGATGTCCTTCGGGAGGAAGAACGTGTACTTCACCTTGGGCGGGAAGACCTCACTGGAGACGGTCAGCAGTTGGACGGTGAGAGATTCCGGAAGCTGCCGGAAGCTCTGGAGGCGCTCCAGGGTCGTCAGAGAGCCACTGTACTTCAGGATTGTCCCCTTCACCAGGAGGTCTTGTTCCATGGCTGAAATGGCAAAATCTCCATTCAGGAGGTACTTGCCATCCAGGGTTCTCAAAGCCAGGTAGTTTCCATCGTGCCGGACCCCTCGGTGGCTGCGTTGTTTGATGTCAATGTTGGTAGCTCCAGCTGGGATCGTGACGATGTCATTATATCCATACCTGTGTGGATCAAGAGGAGATGGTTGTCATCCTGAACTTACAAACAAATTAGTACGGGAACGGGATAGCATATTGCCTGGGACAAGCTTGACCTAATTAGCACTCCAGTGCCATGGACGGGGAAATTCTGCAACAGCCTCCGATAAATGTTAAACGGGAGGGTTTTTCTGAACAGAATGTGAAAATGAGCAGTGCAATCAGTTATTTATTTTACACTGCCCCTACATTTTTACATTGCAGTGGGCCTGCAGAGTTTTGTACTGGAAGCTCAGATCTGCATTGGGACCTGCCAGCCACAACACAAGTCCTTGAAATGCTGTGTGTAAATAGTCCTGTCAGTTACAGGTGCTGACTTGTGCCAGGTGCTGGATTCTAGTGAGTTGCCTCATACCTGTCACAAATGATCATTATTGTTTGCTCAGCACAGATAATGTACAAGGCACAAAGACAGACAGTCCCTGACTTAAAGGCCTTTTAGTCCATAGCCATGATTCAGTGCTCACACTGCAGTCCCTAGGCCCCTGTATACCCCTGGATTCTACAGCGACACAATTTGCCATAGAATCCAGCCCAGCAGCAAAACTGCACTCCAGAATCTGATTTCATTTTTTTTTAAAACTCAGGTGCTATCTCTGATGGTTGCAAAGAAAACCTTCCAAACGTAAACCAAGTGCAACCAATGTGGAGATATCTGCTTGAATCTGCAGACAGCCTGGAAAAAATAGCTCAAAGAGGTGTGAAATGCCCCACTCATCTCACAAGAGATGTTAACTCTGAAACCTAAAGAGGACAATATAAACATCAATATCAGTAACTGCTTAACTGCTGATTGTTTTAGCAGAAACATCCAGCCATTGTTCTTATCTTAAAGTTCCAAACTGTCACTGATCCCTCCCTAGGTACCAAAAGCCCCAGCTGCCTCATACCCAGCTGTTTACACACAGCGTTTCAAGGGCTTGTGTTGTGGCTGGCAGTTACGCGTAGACTATTTTGGAACAAAGCCTTAGGGTCAAATTTTGCTCTCGATTGTGCTGACATCCTTAACCCTGACCTTAATAGGCTCTCCTGTAGATTAAATCCTTTCGGCTGTCATTACCATGTTAATCGCCCTTCAGTCAACCACAAACAATTCATTGGCAAATGGAAGTTCCATTCATTGTGTTCCCTGGAAGGAAACCGTTTAGGAAATCTAATTTGACCCCGGGAGTAATTTCACCACATGGAATTTGATATCTTAGCCCTTTGTTACTCTCTTTCCAAGAAGTCTTTTCTATGGGACTCTGATGGCTAGCGTTATTCTGCTTGAAGTTTAACCCGTAAACACTGGTGTCAGTTGCCACAGTTCTATTGATGTTAGTGGCACTACACTGATCTATGTCATCTTTAGTCTCTGGCCCAGACAACAAAACTCGCCCATGTGTCAGGCCAGCACAAGATCACTGAGCCATTTAAGCATCGCATAGGTCTTATGCTGGTCCACCGCACACGGGTGAAATTCAGCCTCTGAGCTTAGACTGTAAACACCTCAGGGCAGGGACTGATTTTTTTATTTGTGCCTGGTAGAGCACCAAGCCCACAGTAGCGGCACTAGATAACGTTTGAAGCAACAGGCACTGCTTGGGTTACATAAGGAATAATCTTGGCAGAAGTTTCATGGAGTTTGGGGCAGAGATAACAAACATTACAGGGTCACTTGGCTGGATTCTGAGCTCATTTACCCTAGTGCAAATCCAGGTTAACATTATGGAAACCGATAGAGTTATGCCTGATTTAAATTAGTGCAAATTAGATCAGAATCTGCCTGACTGACAGGTAGCTTAGGTTCTAAATGTGTGTGCATGTGAATTGGTTTTGCAAACCTTAATAATTTCATGATACATTTAAAAGTTAATGTTAAGAGGTATTTTTTTTAAATATATATATTTAAAGTTTTTCCTGCAATTTTGGCATCCACAACATTGCAGCACTTAGATAGCGCATGAGAATCAGAAAGTGTAACAGACAAGAGACAAAATGTGAGTCTGACCGGGTCTGGTTTCACTATCCAAGCTGATTCAAGAGTGAAAATGAAAACAAACGGGGAAGAGTAACCTAGATTATTAAATCTGAAATAATTGTAAACATCTGACATGCCGCTGGTCGTCTGTGTAAGGAAATATGCGTTTAGTAATGTGTGGGTGTATTCTTCTCTCTGCTACACCCTGTTTGAATGCATTAAAGTCAAGGAGATTGCAGAGGTGTAGCTAGAGAGAAGAATCAGATCCTGAGCTGCTGTATGTCAGTGGAACTCCACTGAAGTCCAGTATTTGGCACCCTGAGAAAGAGCCTTGGAAACAGTGACTATGTTTGATGATTAAACCCCTTTTCTCTGTGGGCTTGATCCTGCAAAGCTCCAATTAGCTGGAATGATGTAGAATCAGGCCCTCTAAGAGCATCCGTCCGGAGTTTGCAGGTTGTCTGGGGGTTCGATCCTGCAAGGGGCAGGACCATTATGGGGTGAAAGCCGCTGCTCCAAAAACATCCCCAGGAGAGACAAACCTCTCTCACTTGGTGCCACCTTTATGCTACGATCATCTCCTTTCATCACCCCCTGGAATACCAGGCTTCAACCTCCCCAGGACTTACTTGGATCTGTTGAGTGAGCCAGATATTTTCCTGCATGTTGACCCATTGCCACCGCACACCCCACACTTGTCCAGCTTCTTGGAGGAGCCAACCACGTGGTCACAGCCAGCCTTGATGCACTGCCCGTGGACACAGATGGAGAGGGTCTCTGGCCCACACAATGTCCCATCGATCACCTGGGCCAGAAGAAGCAGACAATAATGATACAGTTCCATGACTCCAGCTGGGGCCTTTCATCCAGTTATATCCCAGGCAAGGACAATAATAATTAAAGGCAAGTGTCTTACTTTGGCCTCAAATACTTTGAATTCGCTCCTCCCTCTGGCTCGGCAAAAGAGCTTGCAACGGTCCCGGGGGGACACCCCGGAATACTTGGGGAGCCACTCCAGCAGATTCCCGTCCAGATCTGTGAAGTTGTAGCTGTTGTACTTTGCGCACTGCTGCTCTCTAAAGCTCTTTCCTGAAAGGAAGGGGAAATGTGACCCTACAGCAACCCAACGGTAATGAATCACTTGCCTGAAATCTTACAAACGGCATCCACTCATGAGCTAGGCTTGCTGCTCAGCTGTGCATGCACACTGCAAGTCTCACCACTAGACCCTTGGGGAGCTGGGTGGATATGCCTACCAGAAGACTGTGGTCAATTAACCTGCCAATGGCTCTTGGGGAAATGGTGACTGGGAAGGGGTGGTTTTGGTGAATAAGCCTGCTGGTAGGTTTGGGAAGAGAGGCCGTGTTCTGCCTCCAGAAGCTGGGTGAGGGATACTCGGATTGTCTCAGTGGCAGACAGAGCCCCCCCTGTCTCCCTAACATTAGGCCATGCAGTGCCTGGCAGTCAGATCTCAGCAGACAGACTGCTGCCATAAATAATGCCTCGTAAATTATATCGATAGCTGTACAATGGCTCCTTTCACGTCCGCCTAAGCTCCCTCGCTGGGAAACCCGGCCGTTCTCTCTGGAGCGTCTGTAGACGGAGCCAGGGATATTGTGTGGAGGGTAGTGTGACTTGCAAACAGTGGATTACCATCTGGCAGGCATTCCTCTGTGCGGCATGACTGATATTTGGCTCTCTGACCCTCGCAGTATTTTCCACCGTTCTGAGGCGCGGGGTCGTTGCAGTCCCGGTACGAGAAGTGCACTCCTCCTCCGCACGTCCTGGAACAGGCTCCCCAAGGGCTCCAGGGGCCCCAGCTCCCATCCACCACAGGCTGCAAGACATTGCAAAGGATCCCGTTACGGAAGGCCCTCGTTATGGCAATGAAATAAATCAGTAATTACCCTTAGCTCTTATCCAGTGCTTTTCAGCAGTAGATCTCAAAGCGCTTTACAAAGCAGATCAGTATCATCTCCATTATACACATGGGGAAACCAAGGCACAGGGAGGAAAGTGACTTGCCCAAGCATTAGGCCAGCGTCCAAGCCAGGAACAGAAGCCAGCTCTCCTGAGTGCCAGTCCAATGCACTACCCACTAGAGAGGCCATTTGTGGGATGTTCAAAAGGGTTCTGGGTGCCAAAGACAGGCTTGTCCATTTAGGTTGAGATTTTCCAAGCTGCCTAAAGGAAATTTGTTCAAGGCACAAATGGCAGGTAGGTGCCGAGCCCTCAATAGGAGTTAGGCCCCTAACTGCCATTTGTGCCCCATTTTCCCCACTGAAGTGACTGGGAGCTGGGCACGCAAATCCCCAGGTTGGCTTTGCAAAACTCAACCGTAAGCCTGAGACCCAGGCCACCTCCCTCGCCACACCGCCAGCAGAGTCCAACCGGGCAGGGTCACTCGTGACATTGGCTCCAGGGTTTAAACTTTGCACAGCGGTGGCAGGCCTAATGCAGGGGAAGGCCCTTGCCTCCAGAGCCCCTGCCCTCTGGCAGCTCACCAGAGCCCAGAGCTTCTGAGCCATCATGTTCCACACCAGAGGAGAAGCCGGTGATGGGCTGTAACAGCCGCCCCTGGCTGAACATGGAGCAGGACTGGGGCCTGAAGTAGGGGCCTGGACCACCACAAGAGTAGGACAAGCTGCCCGAAGGACGGGAGCTATCATTGTACCTTTCAACCTTGTTCAGGGCTTAGGGCTTGACTCTCAGAGGAGATGAGCATCTATAGAAGTCTATGGGTGAAATCCTGGCCCCACAGGTGTCACACAATGGGAATTGACAGAGAGAGGGAAGGTAAGTCGTGGCTGGGCTTTGGGTTCATTTTGTGATAGGGACTGGGCTGCTGATGAGCCTAGAGGTGGTGTTTGTCAATCAGTGTGTTGCTGCAGAGCGCACGGGGTAGGTGGTTGTGTTAATTTCTAACTAGATAAATGTGACAAAAAACCTCACAAAACCCAATGGAGGTAGAATTTTTTTTTTTTTTAAATGCAGCCAAGCCACATGCTCTGGTTGAGGTTTAAACATCCCCTGTGGCGTTTGCAACCCAAACCTTGCAGCATCACCGGAGAACCAGCCAGGAAACAAACCTGTGGTGCCCAGGTGAAAACGAGCAGTCCACGTCCCTCGTGCCAGCTGAGTGAAGTGCAGAAAGCAAACAGCAAGGGGGGCGGGGGAGGAACACAAATATGATTGTTTGCACATTAAAAGATCGCTAGGATTGCAGCAGGAGCCCACAGAGGACAGGACACTCACAGTTAAAGGAGTAAAGCTGCGATGCTTTGGCACAGCAGGAGAGGCGTTCTCTCCTCAGTTCTTAGCCCCTGTGCTCAGTAGCAAGGTCACGAAGGCCAGAGGAACCACACCAGAGGAAAACTGTTGTGAATTATGACTCAGCCTCGTGATTTTTATCCTGACATTGATCCTGTCATGTAAATATGGAGGGCGAATAAAGGACAAAAGCACCAGGAAAATGACCCCATACGTTGCTTCCTAGCAGTGCTGACTGGGGGCCCTGATCTATCAAAGCACTTATGCACCTGCTTATCTTTAAGCACGATCAACTTTAATGAACCTATTCACGTGCTTACAGTTAAGCTCGTGTTTAAATACTTTGCTGCACTGGGCCCTGATTCAGAAGTAGTTGATCTCCATGTACATTGAGAAAATGACTCAAAGGCACAAGGACAATCTGCTCAGTCTAGTTCAGACCAGCGTAAACCATAATGAAATTCACTGCAGAGTTAATCTATGAGCTGGCCTTGTCCAGCACAGGCTGAAATAATAATAATAAAAAAAATCTCAGTGTAGCATGCTATCAAAGGAGATATTCACAACCCCCCCCCCCCAGGCAAATCAAAAGATATGGGCCCTTCCTGGATACAGGTTAGGATGGACGAGGATAAGGGAACTGCCCCCACACCCCTGCCAATTTTGTAACATGAGGTGCTTCATTTATAAATTGCCAGCCGTCTAGGAGCCCAGTTCCAATTGGCATAAACCTGATCCACAGGCAGGGCCGGCTCCAGGCACCAGCTAAAGCAGCAGGTGCTTGGGGCGGCCAATACCAAGGGGCGGCCCTCTGGCCGCTATAGGGGTGGTACGTCCGGGTCTTGGGCGGCAATTCGGCGGCGGGTCCCTCAGTCCCTCCAGGAGCGAAGGACCTGCTGCCGAATTGCCGCCGAAGAGTGGAGCGGCGCGATCGCGCTGCTGCAGCTTTTTTTTTTGGGGGGGCTGCTTGGGGCAGCAGAAAACCTGGAGCCGGCCCTGTCCACAGGGATCTGCATTAGCAGACTTGATTGCAGGATCGGGGCCATTGATCCTATCAGCAGTTAACACTCACACCCAGAGTATTTGCTCATCCTGTCTTTTCCCCGAGAGCCAGGCAGAAATTGCTTGGTGTTTGAGTTCACCCTCCTTGGCTGTAGGCAATGAGGAAATAGCGGTCTGAGCACAAGGCTGGGAGTCAGGACTTCAAGGTTTTAATCCCATCTCTGCTAGTGAATTGCCATGTGGCCTTGGGCGTGTCATGTCAGATCTCTGCCTCAGTTTCCACATCTGGGGTTAACGAGACTTCCCTGGCTCTTAGGAGGAACCATATATGCAAGTGCTAAGTATTAACTCTACTTAGATGGCAAACTGTTTGCGGCAGATGCTGTCTTTTTGTTCTGTGTTTGTACAGCACCTAGCGCAGTGGGGTCGTGGGCCTTGACTTGGGCTCCTAGTGCTACCACAATACACATAATAATGATAATATGGCCTTCAAGGCTGGGCAACGCCTAAAGCTCAATTGCTTTTAAAGATGATGGTGGAGAGGAAGATCATGGGCAGAAGCCAGAGGGCCCAGCTCTTCAGCCCCATTCTTGGTGAATAGTTCTTTCACCAGGGTAGAGACAGATCATCTCTTTCCCATCAGCCATTCTGTTACCTGGGGCTTCCTCGCATCTTGTGCCACGCAGCTGCCATCCCAGCACAGCCTGCCCGCTCCACAGGGCGTACCATCTGCCCACGGCAAGCTGCCATTTTTGGTGTGACACAGGGGCTCCCTGGTGTCCATTCTGCACCACAGCTGCGCACAGATGTCCTCGTCCGTGGTGTTTGGGCAGTGCCGGAACTCCTTGCCGAAGATCTGCTGGCACTGGCGGTCCAGGTCGTACATGGCGAGTTGGCCTGGAAGGTCTGTGGGGAGGACGATGGGTTCAGCTGGAGCATCAAGCAGACAGTCACCTGGTCAGTGAACAGGGCAAAGCAGAGTGAAATAAAGTCGTTTACCATTCACCTAAGGCATAGCCCTGGGCTCCTAGGGGCCAGCTCCATTACCTCGTTCTGTCCAGCAGAGTTGACTTTATTACCCCTACGCTGTCCCTGATCAGTGGGCGTCATGTCTAAGCCGTCAGGATCCCCCAGTGAAGCAATTCCTCAGCTGCTATTGGCGGCATGAAGCTGCCCCAGCACCTCTGCTTCCCTACCATAACCACTGTGGTGCGGGATGTTAAAGAGAGACGAGCAGCGAGGAAAGTGCACCGGGGACGCTCCAGTGCACGGTGTCTGTGACGGAGAGTTTAATAGGCCAAGCAGGTGGGTAAGAGACTGATATGGGCACTTGGGGGCCTCTGACCTATTCAGGCTTTGCCCAGCTAAGACGTCAGCCAGGGCCCGCTGCCTCCCTTTCACAGCTTGTGCGTTCCAACTTGCCACGGTGCTTGGGCTGGCCTAAGAGCTGAAGTCTCTGCACCCAGCTGAACAGGAGGCAGGGATATCAATAGGGCCATATTGTCAATGGCACATAGGCACCTAAGGAGGCAGGTGGGGTCGAATGGGATTTTCAAAAGTGCCACAGCAGGTTAGGTGACTAAATACATTTGAAAATCTGGCCCTGGAGGACCTGTGCTGGCCTGGGTCCCCATGGTTTGGAACAACCCCAGCCATCCAATGGGTACTGAATTGATTCCTACCATGTCCCCCGTCCAGAAACTCTGTGAGGTACATGGCACTGCAGGGGGACCAGGGCAGGGTCTTGTTCAAGTGGACAAAGAAAGGAGCCATCATGTGGTGTTTTCCCAGGGGCCCAAAGAGCCTCTCACAGGTCTTGGAATCATCATGGGGCATGCTGAGCACGTGGCCTGGAAAAGGAGAGAGCCTGAATGTTAGCAAGCCGTCTTCCTCCCTCCTCCCATCCTCACCAGCCTACATCCTCTCCGAGCACACCCCGCCCGGCCTCTGACACTTCCCGCCCTTCTCAGGTTGACAGCCTTGTCACGGGTTTGAACGGGGAACCCCCGTCGTCTTCCAGGAGAGTCCCAAACGGAGCACCTCACCTAGGACAGGCGTAAGCCAGGTGCAGGCAAAAGCAGGTGCCACCACAAGAAATAAGATGCTTGCTTGCGAGGTGGAGATTCCACTGTCCGCAACTCCATCCATTAACTTAGAGGGGACACCTGTATTTTCTGTGCCTGCTGCCCCAGGAGCGATCGAGCCAATCATCATATCTCAATTGGCAAAATGCGACCAACCAGACTCAGTAACAAAGCTCAACAATATCTTTTCCCCCCACTGTATCTGAATTACACAGTGGGAGCGGATCTCACGGGTTGGACCCAGACCAGTCTGAGTAGGCGCAAAGGACCACAGTGAATAAAAAGAAAAGGGTTTGGAGTGCTTGGGCCAGATCCTCAGCTAGTGTAAACTGGCATAGCTTGACTGTGGTGGTGGGGGGAAAGACATTTGGGGATATCATCTTGTTCACTCTGTTTGGGAGTATTACCTCTGCCCCCTGGATCTGGATCTGCCTGGTCTATTGAGCTGATAAACTCTTTGGGACAGGGACTATCCACACTCTGAGCAGTACCTGTCACAGTTGGGCCCTGATCTTGATTGGCCCTTCGACACTAATATAATAAACATCATTTATAATAATAATTGAAGTTAATGGAGCTACGCCAGTTTACAACGGTGCTGTGTGAATTTACACCAGTTGAGGATCTGGCCCTCCAGTTTAAACTGCCCCCTGCCAGACCCCCTGACTTGAGAGAGACTTCAGAGTGGAGATGCTGGCGCTATAAAGACCCTGCCGTGGATTCTGCGGCAGTGGTCCGGCTGGCTATTTCTCCAGTGCATGCCGTACAAAAGGAGTTACCTAGTTCATGAGCCAGAGTGTAGGCAGCCTGGAGACCCTCATCTTCAATCACAGAACAGCTTTTGTTGGGGTCGCACATGGTGCCGATGTCAGCCACTCCCAGGGTGTCGCAGCTCTGGTGCCCACAGAAGTCCTGTGTTTGAAAACGGAGTCAGAGGAAATATAGTTAGAGAAAGCATGGGTCCCCATGTGATTCCACGGACGCATGGCCTGTATGGATTTGTAGGTATATGGCTAACCAGGGATCTATCGATCATTCCGTTAGCATGCCACTCCCTGGGACTGCAGGAGCCCTGGGGTCTATTCCCACGTCTAACTTTTCCTTGTATGTTAACCTATGTCTTGCTACATAGATTGCTGAAAGAACTGTCTACGTCTGTACGTTTGTGCCAGGAGATGGTACTGCACGTTAGACTCAAAATCTACCAAGTTCTCTCATGCTTGAGGCATAGACAAAATGAACTCCTAGATCATTGCTGTCTATAAATCCCATGGTTCTGTGATATGAAATTAAGTAAGACAAGATGTGGCCTATTAACTGACTACTAAGTGAGGTTCCTCGTTATGGGATCTGTAGGTCAGTGGGTTTCCAAGCAGTTTGCATCTCTTCCTTTTCTCTAAAGTTCCCATGCCGTTGCTGGGCACCTGACGATGGACCAGAATGAAAATATTTCATGGAGAGGAAGGAGGGATGTATGGGTAAGCACTAGAGTGGGAATCAGGAGATCTAGCTTAAATCAGGAGATCCCAGCTCTGCCTCAGTGCCCTGGGGTTACCTTGGACAAAGTCATGTCATCTCTCTGGGTCTCAGTTCCCCATCACTGATATGGGAATAAGAGTCTGCATTCTATTTAGAACGTAAGAGCTTTGGAGAAAGGACCCTCTTTTAATAGGTATGTACAGCACCTAGCACTGTTAGAGTATTGGACTGGAGGGGGTATAATTCTGCCCCCTCCTTATTTCCCTCTATGCTCCAGGCCATGCCCAAGGTAAATCCCATATGGAATCTGGTCTCTCAGCGGCTGAGACTACAGACCTGTCTAGTCAGCAGGACAGCAGTGTCGTAGTGCTCTGGGTGACGGTCACTAGCGGGGTTGAAGCTCTGTTGCCAGTTGCAAAAGTTGCGCAGTGTGAGCCCTCCGTTGTCGGACACTTCCGGCCCGGCCTTCCCATCCTCCACAACCAGCACCTTCACCACCACCAAGCTGACGGAGTTCTTTAGGCTAGGGTGCTGGTAGATCCGAGCAGCCACTGACATCAAGGTCAGAACGTGGTTCTGAAACAAGAAAGGCAGACGGACAACCAGGGTGAAACCTTGTGGAGGGGAAACTTCTGGGTCCAAAGTATGCAGTGTGAAGTCTGCCACTTTCTGTTCTCTCGCAGGGGCCACTCCTTAGGGTTTTATTAAGTCCTGGGACGAAGCAATACAACCTTTGTGATCTCTCCTACAGCATCTAAAATGGACACCTAGCAGACAGCATCCGCAATACAATCCATGGGCCGCCTTTTCCACTGCCCTGCGCCTTGGGCAGTCGTTTACGCCAGCCCAGAGTGGGCGTAAAATTCTTACACCTGCTCTGTACTGGTTTAAATTACAACTCAAGGTGCAAGGCAGGGGAAAATCAGATCCCCTAGATCGAGGTGTGTATCTCAGTCTTTGTCTGCATTGCCTTTTGTAATAGCTTGGAGCACTGCTGATCCTCTGTATTGCAAATAACGTACTGCTGTCTGCAGCAGCTCAGGAGAAGGATGTCAATGATCTGAGGGATGTGTTTGTGCATCCTCAGTTGTAGCATGAGCCATGCCCTCATTTTCCAACCCCTGTCCTCTAAAGCCAGGAACCAACCAGAATGTAACCACTTAAACTATACATTTTCCATCTCAGTGCTGTGTATGTAACACCCGCATATCTATGTGGTCAGCAGGGTTTGATCCGAGGGCCTTCAGCTCTAAACTACAAGCCTCTGCTAGTTGAGGTATAGCAAGAACTCTCTTAGCTAGCAGCAGTAGCAGGTTGTTAACCTCTATGTGGAACAGCCTCTAGAGGGGGCATGACACATACTTTACAAGCATTTTAAAGATACAAAATCTTTAAGTACGAACATGGGGGAGGGGGGAAGCAGAGGTAAAATCAATGTAATTCTGTCGACTTTAATAGAGCAACACCAATTTTCACTAGCTGAGGATCTGGCCCCAAGTCTTCACTCTACTGTATGGTGGAGTATTTGCTGGTCTTTACACTCAGCTTCAAATTATGTGCTCTTTAAACACATTCTCCACTCCTGAAGGGTGGTCAGCACTCCGGGCTCAGAGATTCCTAGGAAGTACGAGCATAGCAGGAAATAGCCGAGTTTGTTCCAGCAAGCCCCAAGTGCTGTGGTACTTTAGTCTAAACCAAGTGTGGGCGTTATACTCTGGTGTTATTATTTGTGAATGGGATTTGTTCCTATAGCACTTATGCAAGCTGCCAAGCATTCACTCAGGGGTTCCTTCTGCTTGGGCGAACAGGCGAACCAGAGGTTACCGAATACGTCAAATGCTCCAGCAATGTTTAGGTTGATGTAAACATCTTATCGGCGCGTTGAAATTCCTCCTCTGTTTGGCACCATCTCACGGAATGATATTCATGAGAAAAAAATGCAATCATTACACAACAGCATGAGTACTGAGAAAGAGAACGTGGCTTCTCTCATCCCAGGCAAATGACACTTTGCGGTCTCACCTCAGTGACTTTAGCATAATTATTTAATTAGATTAGATTCAGACATAAGGACTGAATTTTGCCCTCTTACACCTGTGCCAATCCAGATCAGCTCTGAAGTCAGCAGAGCTGCTACAGATTTACACCAGCAGCTGAGACCAGAATTTGGCCCTGTGAGTTTAACAATCTCAGCTCTAGCTGGAGTGAACCGTATCCTGTAGTATGGAACTCACCAAGTTCTTTGCCTCCGTGGGGAATAAACAGCTCACAACACTCACAGCCTTTCTGGGCCAGTGATTTGCATGGGAGGAGCAGAAGCACCATTTGCTTAGAAAATTAGTAAGACTCACCAATGCAAACATGTAAATCAGTGGCCATGATGGGCATCTCGCTTGCATTCCAACATTCAGTGGATCGGAGGTCTTGTCACAACACGGAGCCTCTGACGCACTTTGCGACGTTCATATATTAATAATGTACAAAATGACTTTCCTCTCCAAGGAATCCCAGGCACTTCACAGACTGTGTGTGGAGATCAGTCATTGCTGATAATGCAGCCACCTCTGGGGTGGAATGAGAGAGCTGTTTAACAGCAACACTGCACAATACCGAAGGGTGTGAAGTGAAGAATACCACAATCAACTGCAACTGCAGGGAGCAGCAAGATTCAGGAAGTGGAACATAATTAACTAAATGGAAATGTGGCTGACACACTGCAGTCAGCGTATCCCTATTCTTATGAAAAGTGCCAATCCTAATTAGCAAAATGCGGTCAGGAGCTTGGATTTATGTCTCTTCTGAAAGACTAATTGGTCCACTGGGGGTGTCTTGAACCAATGCCATATAAGCAGGACATTCCTAGTTATCTTAAATCATTCTGCAACATATTATCCCATCACAGACTAGCCACACGAACAGATGTCTAATTTTAGCAATATGCACGTTAGTCAGATTCAGTCCATTACATTATAGCAGGCACCAGAATGAGTGAGGGGCGCACTCACTAGACCTGTTTATTCAGACTGACCAGAATTCCATAATGCGACACACAGTTGCAAAGCATAGAGCAGGTGCAGCAAAGAATTCACTATTGGGGCAAGAAGCATACACAAGGTTGTGCAACTTGCAAAGTCCTACTGTTACTGTACCAGGGGAAACGTGAGAATTCTTTCTCTCTGCCTCAAGGTAAAGTCAAAATGGGCACCCTAATAAAAAGGCCACAGAGCTGTGGAATAATTCATCTGAAGAGGACTCCATATTTCACAAGACTGGGGTTGAAGTTGGCATAATGACCTCCAATTTAAAACAGAAGGCTCCCCGAAGCACTTGAATGCATATGCAAACCATCCAGGGGTTCACATCACCCACCACAGAAATGCAGCTGTCTCTGGGGTGGAATATGATAGCTGCTTAGTAGAATATAGCGATCGTTTGGCAGGAGAGGGATGAGGTAACAAAGGAGACTGGAACCAGAACGAGAATTTTGAAGGGTCTGAAAATAATTATCTATATTGAAATGGCTCAGACACCTGGGTTTACATTTCAGTTCTTGCAAAGAGTGCTATGAGATCTTTTCTGAGCCCAAAGATGCAGGATACTGGAGCATGCTCTGGTGGGGTAGGCTGGTTTGGCAGACCTCACAGTGGGGCTAGGGTTAAAAATCTTATTTCCTGCCTGTATCTGCAAACATAGAAAAGAACTGGAAGGCAAAGATGGAAAGTGAACCAAACAAACAGCTATTTAGTGAAGATTAAAAGGTCAAATTCACTTGTTCCACCATCTGGTGTCTATTTATACCAGCGCTCTGCCTGTGCAGTGCATTCTGTTTCAGCATGCGAGCAAGGGCTTCCGCTGGCCTGTGATAGGAACCTGGCTGCTCTTGGGCGAGAAGCAAGCCACCTGCAGAAAGTCCATTGGACCAGCAGAACCCGTTCAGAAACATGTTGTAATCTGAGGGGTTCTGCAGAGGCCAATCACTGTGTTTTCACAGCTGAAGACAACATTTGAAGTTGTTTGATCCTGCTTGTCCACTTTCCTTTCTGTCACCCCAACCCTACTGGCCTCTGTATTAATGAAGAACGTCCAGAGTGAGATTTAGCCTCTCTCTGTCATTGGATCTCCATGAATTCCCTTCGTGTGCCGAAGAAGCAGGGTTAGATTTAGGAAAAGGGTGGAATCAAGGCTGAGGGGATCAGATCTGACGAAGTTAAAAATCTCGTGAGATGATTTTTGCCACCTTGAATGGCATTGTGGGATCAGGAGTGTTCTTGTGAGATTTCTGCCATCTTGTCAAAAAAAAAAACTGCTCTCGAGAGTTCACTCACATCTTTAACTAAAGCAAGACAATTGGTCCTTTTCCAGTCCTGGATGTGACCTAGAATTAAAACTGGAGGGGCAGGTTCCAATCTGGGGAGATGAATCTGGATCACTATCAAATTCTCAGAGGAAAGAGAGAGGAATCCTTCCTTTTCACCCAGTGCATTGGTACAGCTGCCTGGGCAGATGCAACAGGATTTGGCACATACTGGAAAAAAGTGGTACGTTTCCACTGTTTAATGAAGCTCACGGTAACTTTCCACCTCCCCTGTAGTGGTTGTGGAGTTGTGATTCTCTGCTGATTCCTATTGCGAGAAAACCAAATTCCATCCAATTCCCCCAAAAGGAAAAACAGACTGGGGAACACATCAGAAAATGCCACTCAGTGACCCTCAGTAGCAGACACATCAGATTTAGGAAGTTAAGTGGTGCCTCAGTTTCCCTCTGGGAATGATGTTTCTTAATATCCCTAATGAGGCGCTTGAAAATCTATGGCTGATGTACTGTGGAAGCCTAGATATTAATTATTATTAGGTATTATGATGCTCCGGTAGTATTAACAGCTCCTGCTCAGCTGAGTTACAAAGCAAATGAGTTGCCTTTCCAGCAAGGAACCCACGTGCCCCATTGGTCAGGCCAGCAGCTCTGCAGCTGACTGAGGTGAAAAGCACAAACCATTACAGATCATGAGACTGCTGCTAGCGTACAGCACAACACAGGGGGAAGGAGATAAGATGAGAGATAAGAACGTAAGTGGTTAGGTTTAATTTGATCACATCTAAGGATTTCATGTGACTGTAAAGAGTCTTGCGAAATGCCTCTCTGCACACTTATTTATCTGAAGCTGCACAGTCCGTTGAATATTGTTGGGGGGAAGGGTAAAAACTGAATGAAACTGTACACACACACACACACTCTCTCTCTCATTTGGAGGGGAAATAAGTCCAGGGCATTCTGTATGCAAACAGACCATGGGAAGAAGACAGGTGGTCAGTTTTTAGGACTGACGAGCTCTGAAAAGGACCTTTAAAAGCCCCCCCCCCCCCAGCAGCCAGCACTGATCTGATACTATGCAGCCAGATTTTGTGTGGAACTTGTTCCCCGAGCATTTGTCCCTACAGCTGCAAAGCAAAACTCACTCCCTGCTGGTTGTCAGGACCTTAATCGGTTGGTGTGTGCAGCGTGGAGCCACGGGACTGGAGTGGAGCTCCTCGGGAGATGGCTCAATATCAGCTCCTGTTCCCTAATGATACAGGCTAGCGGGAACCAGAAGGATGTTCCAGCCCCAGCTGGAATCCCTGGCGGGTGGGGAGCGCGGCAGCCTCCTCAATGTTTACCAAAGTCTCTGGGAGCTCTTGGCGTTTCTGCCAGGGCCTTGGCTCCTGCCTCTCACGCAACACCTCCTTCGGCAGTTAGATGGCCGAGCCAGGAATTTCCTAGCACAAAGCCAGGCTGCAGCCAAAGTAAGTTGTGGGCAGCATGGGGCCAGGAGGCAAAGTGAACCCTGGCCAGTCCTCCTGCTTGCTGCCCTGCTCATATTCCTCACGGTCCTCTTTCTTCTCCAGCTCCTCTCCTCCCTCTTTTCTTTGTTCCTTCACATGCTTTCCCCTTTCCCGTTCCTCCTCTGCCTCATCTCTTCCTTTCCTTCATCTCTTTCTAGTCCTTTCTTCCCCCCTGCTCGTCAGCTCTGTCTCTCCTCCCTCCTTTCCTACTCTCTCTCTCTTCCTCCACTCTCCTTTCCTTCCCTCCTCACTGATTGTTCCATGCTTAAGGAGTTGGGGATGCTCCGATGTTCTTATCCTCTGCTCAGAGCGTGCTTTTCATACACCCCTCCGCCCCGTAACCTGACCAAGAGGCCTAGGGTCAGTACAGTTGGGCTTGGAATCCAACCTGCTTTCCTTCTCCTTTGAGATGACAGCATTTCAGTCACCACAGCCCTTTCCTGATCAGCTGACCCATTGCGGCCAGGTCAGCAAATATCATTATCCCCATTTTACAGGTGGGCAAACTGAGGCACAGAAGGGTTAAAGTGACTTGGCCAAGGTGACACAGCTTGATAGTGACAGAGCTAGGAATAGAACCCAGGTGCACTGACTCCGAAGTTCCTTGCTCTCACTACAAGAACACACTCCATCCCAGAAGTAGAATCCAGGAATCCTGATGCCTCGTCCCATCTTCTAACCTGCTAGACACACCAGATCGGAGAGATGAAGCAATGTCTGTTTTCTGAGGGAGCTTTGGACAGGAGCACAGTCACGTTTGTTTAGTCTTTTGCCACCACTGTAATTATTCCGGGCTAGGTTGTTTTCTCAGCATGTGGGAGTTGCGCACAGATCCTTAGGCATGAGACGCAGAGTAATCACAATGATCTCTTACACTGTGCCTTTCATACCAAAGTGCTTTATAATCAACAGTCACTTTGCCAGCAGCCACCTCTGGGGTCAGCTGTGGCAGCTGTTTAACATTATGCTGCAGTTCAGGAAAGGAAGTGGAGAAGATTCCCACATCCAGTGGGCAGAAATTGAGGTGGGGGGGGGAGAGAATATATTGACCCTCTCTGGATTATGCCTCTTAAGCTCCTTGCTCAACCTCATCCTGGACTTCTTGAACCCAGAGTTCAGGCTGCCAAAGTTATCTCACTTCCATGTGCAAGTGAAACTCCAACCAGGAGCCCCGGAGTGGAGAGGCCAATGCATTGATGTGCTCAGCCACCCAATTCTCTTGCTCTTCCTTTTCCTCCAGGGCTGCAGTGAAAAGCAGCTGGAAACAGCCCACGTTAATTGAACCTTCAGAGATGGCCCCCGCAGATTGCAGAATGCCCCCTTTATCCAGCAATCAGATAAGGAGGGCTGGCTCCTTTTGTCAAGGGATTAATTGAACTCTATTGTGCAAACTGTGAAAAATCCTGGCATAAGCCTGGGAGAGAGAGCCTGCACAAGGCAATCTTAGCTCCATCTCAATCACATCTGGAGCCATCTGCTGTCACGGCCGGAGAGCACAGCGGCCAGAGAGCACAGAGTGGCAGAAAGGCAGCAAAGCAAATATCCGTTTCCTCCTTGGAGAGCTACAACTGTTGACCTGCACTAGATGGAAGCCCAGGGTGACATTTTCAAAGCCTCTTAGGGGTTCAGACATCTAGTTCCCGTTGGAATCAGCAAGAACTGTGCATCTCATTCCCCTAGATGACTTTGGAAATTTCACCCTGAAACGTTATGGGACACAGAAAATTCATCTGAGCTGGAATAGCCACTTGGTAGATGGGAACTGCTAGAAGCAACTCTACCAGCAAGATCTGGTTGGGTTTAGCTCACCTGCAAGGTCACTTTGAGGATCAGTTGGCCTATGTAGAGGCTGTGCCCTGCTTGTCTGCACTAGATGGGAATTCGACTGTAACCCGATGCAATACAGCCTTGCTCCACAGACAGGGTCCAGCTGTTTAGCTACTGGCTGTTCTCAAAGGAAACAGATTGTACCAGGCCCAATGGAGCTCTAGTGCAGACCCCAACTGTATGGAGGAAATGCTACAGTCAAGGGTAGATCTTATGACTTACTCAGAACTGCTTATTTTATCAAGAGTCTTGTGATATTTGATGCTTTTTCTTCAAGCCCCAGCTGCTGGAGTCAGGGGATACCAAGAGAGTCCCAGTTTTCTCTGACAAGAACAAAGGAAGTTACAGAGAAAAGCTTGAAGGCATGACCCCAGTGCACCCTGAAGGCTCAGAGACCAGATGGCAAAGAAAAAGGACCCAACATTTATTATTGTTTGAAATCTCATGATTTTTAAGACCAAACTCTTGGAGTTGGCAACACTGTGCCCACAGCCAAAGCCCTTGCTCCTTCCAGGCCGGCTGAGGTCACTCTCAAGTGAGCTGGGCACGCTAGTCAGGAGACTTGCATCTGAGCCCTGACTCTGGCACTGACTAGCTGTGCTTCCTTAAGCAAGTCAAAGAGACCATCATTTTCAAACACACCCATTGCTTCGGGTGCCTAACTCCACTCCCCTTGGGCCTGATTTTCAGAGGCCCCATCGAAGTCGGCGGCAATTGTGGGTGCTCAGCATCTCTGAAATAATTAGGCCCTAGTCCTTTCCATGCCTCAGTTTCCTCAACTGTTAAAAAAAAAAGCCCTATTGTGCTAATGGTGTTCACCCACCTTTGTAAAGTGCTGTGAGGTCTCTGGAGGAGCCGTGCTGAGCATTGTGTGTCTGGTGCGGGTATTTGCATTTATCACTGTAGAATCTAGGCACCGTTCATCACTGCTTACGTCATCTTGTGAAGGTCTGAGTGCCTCCCGAGAGTCGCCGAGCGCTCCCAAGGCCCGTTGAGCGGAAAGCGCTCAGCACTGCTCAGGAGGTGCTCAGCACCTCTCAGGAACAAGCCCATAGGTGCAACAACAAATGCCCACTGGAATAATCTGATTCAGAGAAGTGATGAGAAATAGAGACCCTTAGGGCCTGGTTCTGCTGTCACCTCCCCCTCTGATGTCAGGACAGTTATTCCTGGTTTACACCAGTGTAAAGAGGGAGCAGGATCAGACCCTTGCTGTCTGAGTTAGGCTAACAGCTGAGCTACTTGAGGAAGGATGGAGCAAATGGAATGGAATGAATAAAACTTTGATAGAACTTCCTTAATAGCAGCATAAAATTGATTACAACTTACACTGCTCTGACTCTCCCATTTCCTCTTATGTATATCCAATGCCTGATCGGTTACAGCTTATGTAAGAAAATAGCTTCTTACTATAAACAATGCTTCTGACCTTTAATAAATATTTGGTAATTAAAGTGTTGTTACGGGAAGAAAAATAACTATGTAAATATGGTCCCTTCTGTCTCAACATTTTTGCTCCCTGTGCAACTTCCAGTCAGATGTAGATGTGCTGCTCTCACTGACGGAAACAAGTTTGCATTCCCACTAGCTCAGCAAAGCCAGTTCAGCTATGGGAGCGTGAGCTGGATTCTGAGCCGCCTCCTGGATTGCCAGTGGAGTTTCAGCTGCAGAACTCTTGTTACAGATCATGCAAGAAGCCGAAATAGAGCCGGTGAGTGGGACCATTTGGAATAACCGTCCTGGCGTGTGTAAACTCAGCACTAGAACGGAATGGGATTTTTCCCCCCAAAAAATGTTGATTTTTTTTTACCATTTTCTTTCTGCCAGGAAAAAAAAAAAAGACCTCTCTTCATTCTGCCCCGCAAAATAAGCATCTTGAAAATGATATTTCCCTCCCCTCCCCCTTTTGGGATTAAGCAGAGAAATCAGTAGGAAGGGGAAGAGGGTAGGGCAGGATGGGGAACCGAATGAGGATTACTAGGGTATGCTTTGCCCAAGATACTCCTCTGAGTTACATCTCTAAATCCTGAGGAACTCCCCTGAAATAAGTTCAGTCTTGCTTTTGTGAAAGATGATGAGCCAGAAACCAACCTCAGTTGCAGAAAATGGAGTTACGCCATATTCCCCCTGAGAAGCCCTAATGCTTATGCTCCCGTCCCACTACACAGCTTGGTAACTTCCAATAGTGGATCGGGAGAGGGCCCCCTTCCACCCTTTTACACACTGTCCTGGGATCTCTTGGCTGATAAGCAGCCTGTTTCCATGGCCCTCTGGTGGCATCACTTTCCTTTAAACCACGGTAACTAGCTTCTGGATTTGTCCCATAGCTACATCCTTGGCATGTCAGCATCCCATCGGTTCTAAGTGCAGCTCAGTGGCCGTGGTGCCATTGCGAGCTGCCTAGCGAGAGCTCGATCACAGAAACCCAGCAAGATCAGTTATTTGGTCAGAGAGCTGTTGATTTCATCAGCGTGTCTGTAGACAGCTGGGACCAGCTTCAGTAACTAGCTGGGGACAAACCCTACCACTGTTTTCAAGCCACTTGTTGCCCATTTGAAAGCAAAAATAGGACACGGAAGATGCAAAACCTCATTACTACTACTATGGTCTGCACCGATGGCCCCTCTCAGGGCTGGGATGGGAAATGCAATGGTGGGGTGACATTCTTATCCAAGGCCAAGTCTTTTTGCCATGGGCCCCAAACCTCAGGTTCTTGCGTTCCGAACGCTCACTGACTTTGTCTGATGAAGAACTGAGCAAACCAGTTAGGACCTTACGATTTGGGTCACAATGTTGCATCTAACAGGACTTGATCTACTGCTATTTTGAATGTAATCTCTTCGGGGCAGGGACTTTGTCTATCTACACAGCACTGCGCAGCCTACTGGTATTCGATAAACAACAACAAACAAGGGCCAAAGCCAGAGTCTTGCTGAGCACCCTCAAGTCCCACTGAAGTCAGTGGGAGTTGGAATGCTCAGCACTTCTCGGGATCAGGCCCGTGCATGCTGGAACAATTAGTACAGTGGGGGTGCTGGGAGCCATTGAACCAAACCGTAAACCCTGGATATGATGGAAACCACTTCCAGCCAGGGGGTGCGGCCCCCCCACCCCAGCACCTGTGATCAGGTCTCAACTGAAGAGAGCAGGAATGAGAATGTGCCCCACTGAGGAGAACATGAAGGGAAGCCTTTGGGAAGGGGTCAGACCCCACCTTAATCCTGCTGGCTGCTTGCTTACTTCAGTCAAAATGCAGCACATGGGTAAATTGCAGCCAGATGAAACCCACCCCTGTATCCCACTGCTTCAATCTGAGCTCAATACTGAGAACTACTTGTCTTGTCTCTTGCACATCCTCCCCAGTATGTGTGTGTATACACCCCACCCCCACACCCAAGCTGGTTATGGACCATTCGCCATTTAGTATCAACTGCTGCTATCCTACAGACGTTACTGTTTAACACACTGGTGCCAGTCTCTTGCACCGTCTCTCACTTTAGTACCTAAAAGCACGAGTGGGTCACTCAAACAACACAACGACAAACCTAGAATCAGTCCGGCCTTCAGTGCCAGATCCACCCTCTGCTGCAGAATACCCGCCACCAAAACAATGGCAAATACCTGCACTAGCAGGTGGCAGGGTAATATACTGAGTGGTGTGGATTCCACTCGGTGCCAGTGATGGCTGGGGTATATATGCCTCTTGAGCCATGGTCTCCTTTCCCTCTACACTTGGGCAAGTCATGTCCCTCTGTGTGCCTCGGTTTCCCCATCTCTAAAGAAGGGGAGAGCGATACTGACCTCCCTTGCAAAAAAACTATGAGATCTGCAGATAAAAAGCACTATAAGACCTAGGGATTGCTGTTATCATTACACTAATGGAAGTTACACAGGGATTTCCAGGGGTAGATTGTGTTCTGCTGTCTAAATGTGCCGTATGCCCCCAGACAAGAGCAGATGGATTTCGTGCTTACACTTGTACAATTGCTCATGGTGCAGCTGATGGCTGGGCAGGTGGGTAGATGTTGGGTTTGGGCAGAGACTATAGCCCAAGGGTTTGAAAAGTGACAGTGCTGGTGACGGGGGCCCTGGCTGAGAGCCCTGGAGACAGACACTCTCTGTCCATACAGCAGGCTTGGCAGGGCATGAACCTTGCCAGAGAGCACCAGTCCCGACCTGGAGGGTGAGAAGGGAGATCAGTCTGAATAGAGAGGCAAAGGACTGAGTCGGCTGTGGAGGCTGAACACGTGGCCAATCAGTGCCATTGGTATGATGCTCTGGACACGTGAGACCTGGACTTGTACCGGGCCAAGGACACCTCTTCTCCCATAGAAGAGAGAACGTTTCCCAGGGCAGGAGCACGGGGAGGAGTCTGTTTGCTTCGTGGCATGAGTGTGTTCATGTGCAGGGAGGGTCTGTGCTAACTGATAGCAGGTGGCTAACCTCAAGCAGGCTGGGGCATTGTTCCACTGAGGCTTGCATTACTCACCGTGCTAAAGCTGCAAGAGGGAATTCAGTTAATCCCTTTGCTTTGCAGCAGAGCATTTTCCCTATATATCCAAGAGACAGAGATATTACTTCCTTCTCCCCCTCTCCCCTCCAAACCCTGTCCTCAGAACCATGGGGAAAAGTAGCACTTTCTCCTTGGTGAGATGTAGGCCTAGACACGGATCACTCCACTGGCCAGAGACACTTCCTTCACCTCCTGCTACAACAGTGTTTCCTACTTCCCCGGCTAGCTCTGTCGCCACGTGAAAGGTACTAGCCCATAGCTAGTGACAATGCTGTTACAGTTAAGGGTGAGGGCAAATCCATCGCTAGCTGATCAACCCAGCTGCTCAGAACAGTCTCCACAGTTTTCCTTTCAGGCTGAAACTGCACCCTTTGTCAGCTCAAGAGTGCAACAAAGCTTCAGCAAAACCCATGCAGCTAACTTTGAATGAGTCAGATAAGGAAAATACTATTAGTCTGGTTAAAACTGTGTGTGTGTGTGTGTGTGTGTAAATGCACAAACATTGCTTAACAATAGCTGAGTTTTAAAATGCATCACACTTGGGACGTAGCTGGACCTCAGTGAGGGATATGCACGTGATCATGCTCATTACAGGTTTGAAAGCCCACCTTACAGATGCTGTAGATTAACTGGGCATAACCAGGGCTGGGAATGGGTGACAGGGGATGGATCACTTGATGATTCCCTGTTCTGTTCATTCCCTCTGGGGCACTTGGCACAAGCCACTGTCAGAAGACAGGATACTGGGCTAGACAGACCTTTGGTCTGACCCAGTCTGGCCGCTCTTATATTCACCTTCAAGGATCATCTCTTTCATTTGATATCTATGTCACAAACACACTTCAGTGACCCTTAGGATCTGAAAGCACTTTTGGAACATTAGTGAACCAGCCTTATGCCAAAAGCACAGAGAATGTAATGGAAGACAATTCACTTGTTTGGAGGGGGGCGGGGGACCATGCTATAGTCTCTCATAGAAATATATCCCTGCTACAAAATTCAGCCAGGTGGGGCCAAGACCCTATAGAAAAGGGCTCAGGTTTTAAGACCAATTTCTATAGCAGCCCATTAGTTGTCTGATCATAGGATGTTTCCATACAGGTAAGCGTCACAACCCGCCCTGGGAGCCGGGGCACTGGCCATGTTTAGAACCCCCCTGGTCACCAGAAGGTGAATTCAGGTCTCTCCCTCCCCACCTGCCACCCAGTCAGGGTACCTGGAGAGGGACCAGCCGCAGAGTCTTTGCAAAGCAAGCTCGTGGACAGTCACCAGCAGCTCCCAAACCGGAACCCCTCAAGATCACCCCTGAGCTCCAGGTATTTCTGCTTGGTGGAGACAGGACCGAGAAGCCTCTAGCCCTTGTGGGGAGCAGCCGGAGCGCAGCGCTAACACCGGGGCTTGGTTTCTGAGCTGAGACAGCCGGTCTCCTCGAAGCTCCACACCCTCCAGGGAGAGACAACTCCTCGCCCTCAAGTCAGCGCGACCCCTGAGAGTGGCTGCTCCCCCAGTGGGGCTCACGCCCCTGCCCCCTCTCATTCCCACGGGTGTCGGGTCCACTCGCGCCTGGGCTGATCCGGGGGGGTCCCACCGGCGCGGACACGCGCGGAGGGTGGAGAGGGACCTGCCAAGGGCTGGGGGAAGCATCTTCTTACCTTCAGCTCTTCCCCGTAGAACTGGACCATGGACGCGTCCGCCACCAGCAGCGTCTCCACGAAGCGGGCCTCGGACACGAAGCGCCTGGCTCGGTGGCTGGTCCCCACGGGCGGCTCGCTCCCCACGGGCAGCTCGCTCCCGGGCTCGGGAGGCTCGGGCGCCCGCCGCCTCTGGAGTCGGTGCGGCTGCAGCAGCGGATCGCCGCCCCCGGGGGCCGCGGGCTGGACCAGGTACTCGGCCCCGTCCACCAGGAAGGAGCCGCGGATGCCCCGGCACAGGCTGACGGCCGCCAGCGAGCCGGGCTGCGAGTTGACGGTCCCGGAGTAGAAGCATTTCCTCAGCCCCGCCTCGTCTTCCTCTGCCCGCGGGCCCGGCCGGCCCAGGCGCTGGATCTTCAGCCCGGGGGCGAGGAAGCTGGCATCGGGCGCCAGCTGCAGCACGAAGTCCCGGCTGAAGGCGGAGAGGCAGAAGGAGACCTGCTCTCCGCCCCGCGGGCCTGGGATCCTCACCGGCACCACCTCCTGGGAGTCCCCGGGCTGGGGGGGCAGCGCCCGGGCAGCGCCCAGCGCCAGCAGCAGGAGGGGGAAGGCAGGTGCCAGCCTGCCAGGCAGGGGCGGCTCCCGACGGGAAAGGGGCATGGATGCCACGGGCTTGGAACCGGCCAAGTGCGACGGGAGACCCAAGTGCTAGGGCAGGGCAGGGCGCGCTCCACAAGCCGGCGTGGGACCGGCGCTGGGGAGTGAAGCCAGATGCAGTAGGAGAGGGAGAGATTAACGCCGGCTGGTGTAATTACCAGCACCAGCTCCCTGCACCTTTGCGAGCCAAACACCCAGCAGCTGCTAGTCAGCTGGCTGCTTGGGCAAGGTGCTGAGCCGGAGGGGGCTTGGGGAGGGGGCTTCGCACTCTCGCTAAGAGTTTGCGTCTCGCCTGTCTTCCCCAGGCGCTTCTGGCCAAGCTCGCCTGGAGCAGCCCCTCCAAAGCCTTTGCAGCCCCAAAGCAGGCTGCCGACGTCTCAGTATTTATACTTTCTTCCCCCTCGTTTGACATAAGAGGTTTATTTTTGATCTCGTACTATTCCACTTTCCCCTCCCCTGGGACCCGCAGGAGGAGGAGGAGAAGTGAAAAAGGAAAAAAAAAAGTTTTGGATGGAAGTGGAGGCCAATCAGGAGCCAGAGGGACCCGCCTCTCCTGTTTAAGTGTCAACTCCAGAATCCCCCCCTCCCCACCCTTTTACTCACTCCGTATTAACTCCTTCAGCCCAGCCTCTGTCGAGATCAAAGAGCCCACTCTCACAGCAAGAAGCCCCTGGATTCCAGGGGAGTTAGTCCTGATTTACACAGAGATCAGACGTGGACCCTCCCCTGCCCCCCCCCCCAGCTTTCACCAGTTTCACCCCCCCTGATTCCAGAGGAGTTGCTCCAGATTGCCATGTCAGAGTCAGACCCTTGGGGCCTGAATCGGCGCCCACCGATTGCAAGGAGAGCCGCCGAGAGCAGAATCAGCCCCTTACGTTTCAGGCAGCATTATCGTCAGGGCTGAAGGCAAACTTCCTGCATCAAGTTTTCCTCTGTAGTCCACAATACCACCCCCCCATATCAGCCAGCGGCAATACACCCTGTGGTCCAGAAGCAAATGCTCACTGTCCCACAGGGAGTGCGGTCTCTGAACAGAACATCACACAAGCAGCTGGAGCCTGACGGTATGAACGACGCTGTTTTCCTAAAGCCAAAATAAAGATCAGGTTTTATGGACTAGCTGGTAAAGCAGATTTCTAGTGTGTGCCTATGAGAATAAAATGACCCAAACCACACTGTTCCTTCCCCACCTTGTTTTGTGTGGTGCGCACCGAGGGGGGTATTCCTGAAACTATCCCATCTCATGATGTAGAGAAACAGAAATCACAGCTAGCTTGATGCCTGAGAGTCTTTCTAGGGAGTAGCAGAGTCCTGTAGCACCTTATAGACTAACAGACGTATTGGAGCATGAGCTTTCGTGGGTGAATCCCCACTTCGAGTGGGATTCCTAGATCTGGAAGCTGCAGGGGCAGGTAAGTCACCTGTTAGCATGTGCCCAGCAAGGAGAATGCAGAACACAGCTCCAACAGAAAGCAGATGTTCTTGGCTGGGAAAGTTCCTAGAACCAGGCAGCAGCTGTTGTGAAGGCAAGAGGGAAATCGCCCCCTGTGGTATATTGTTTCTTTCCTTCTAAGCCCCCTTTCCCACTTAGCCCCAGAGATACCAAAGCTCTGCATTTCTCTTCCGCCCCTTGTTAAAAATTCTATGGAACACCATAGCTGGTGCTCCTTCTGCAGCCAACCCTATTGGCAACGTGCACCCTCAATTCTCATGAGCCTCAGTGGAGTTGCAGGTGCTCAGGATTGGGCCAGAACTTCCTTTCTCCTCCAGTGCATGAGACCCCAGAGATCAGCCAATCTAACCTGTGTTTTAAAGTCTAACCCTTCAAATATTTGAAAGGCTAATGCGGCATTTTGAAGCTCTAGGTACCAGGAAATCAAGTTTTATGGCCAAGACATGGGAGGAGGGGGGACAGGATCATGGTTTACAGGCTATTTTCCCTACACAAATGTCTTAGTGTGAGGAGTATTTACATCTGCCCCTCTCTCTGATGGTCTCTATTTAAAAACCACATCTCTACCTATATAGTAAACACCCAGCAATGTCTCTAAATAGAGTGCTACCCAGGGGCCAAGTTTCTAATTACTATTTCTCTTTTTAAAGGGAGCTGTAAAAACAACATGGTGGCGATCCATCCGTGACCTCTCTCTCAGGGGCTCAGTATTAAACATGCTCAGTTTACAAACAATGGTTCTCCGCCACCCCGCCAGCTCATTATGGGATCTGAAAGTCAAGCTGGGGCCTCTCTCACCCACCCATCAGCATCTACAATAAGGAGGCTGCTGCTGGATCTGAGCTGCTAATCCTGTTGCTTATGACAGATGAGCTAGAATGGACTCAAGCACACTCTCTGTGCTTCGGAGGGGACAGAGTACTAAGATGTATATTTATTTAAAAAACAAACCCAAGGAGTCCAGTGGCACCTTAAAGCCTAACGGATTTATTTAGGCATTAAGCACTTCTTCAGATGCATGGAGTGAAAATTACAGATACAGGCCATAAATATATATTTTGTAATTAGAGCCTGCAGGTATAACTCTGCTGGCACATGGCTGGGTGGTGTTAGAAGAGGCCATTTTTACATAGTGATTTTTCTGGAAGAATGTCACTTTCAGAATCACTTCACATTTCTTAAAGTAACCCAAAAAAATAGCAAAGTTCACAATTGCGACACGGCCCTTCTGTGGTGTCCTTCATCCAAGAACTTCAGCACATTGATGACTAGCGCCTCACAATCCTGTTTTGTGAGGTCGATATTCTCATCCCTGTTTTAAAGAAACCGAGGCACAGATAGCTGACGTCTGACAGGGTCATGCAGAGTCTCAATGAATAGAACCCAGGCATCCTGACTGACTCCTTTTCTTTAAGGATAGGCCATCCTTCTCGTCAACCCTCAGTGCCCTAGCATACATCCATATAACGTGCGTAGAAAGAAATGTGACTAGGGTTTGGTAGAAGGGAATTTGGGAATAATTTATATCCTGTTATGACCCCCAGGAAGCTTGACTATAGCAGTAACATCTACACAAGGCATGGGGGGCGGGGGGGAAAGACATCTTTCCAGTAGGATGCAGCTCATTTCTTATCCATGCCTTTGACCACATTTATATCTTAGATTTTAGGCAGGCCTGGCCTGGTTTTCATTAGTGGTTTTGTCTGTAAACAGTAGCTCGTAGTTTCTTGTAGCTGATACAAGTCTCTCAAGACTTGTTAAAGTGAGTTCTAAGGAGTGCTTTGGGATAACAGAACCAAACCTGGTTTTCACCTCCGGCGTCAGGCATTGTCCTTTCACAGATCTGAGGAGCAGATGAAAAAAGCCAAACAAAATGCACTGACTTCTCTGGAGTATTTGTTTCTCGTTGTAACCCTTTCAGATCCACTTTACAAACCACTAATGGAGGATAGGAGTTTATGGTTCAATGCCAGTCTCACTGAAGTCAGTGGCAAAGCTCTCTTTGATTTCAAGGAGAGCAGGATTGGGTCTTTAATTTCCATGAGAGGGGTTGAGCATATAAAAACATCTAATTCATAATCAGTGTGAGTTTAAAGCCCCTTTGATCAAGTTGCTTGCAAACTCTTTCCCCTCTCCAAACACCCGAATCTATCACTGCACTGAACCAGGAGACTAAGAAACAGAAACTTCAGGGAAGCCACCACTATTCAAGATGCAGAACCCAAATTCTAAGGCGCTGCCTCCTATGGGAGTTTTGTTTCCAGGATCGGGCCCATTGCACGTGCTCCCATGATTCTGTAGCAATGAGAAGCCTCCAGTATCTACTGATCACTTTCACCTGTCACCTATGATACATTGTCTTGGGTCACCTCCTGATTTGGAAGTTTACTTCTTTTTTGCAGCACTGACCCTGATTAATTTGCACTCACTCCTCCGCCTTCCCTGTGCTGTGTAGTGACAACATCTAAGTACATACGGTCCTACCACTCCAAAAACAACCGCTAGATGTCAGTGCTGTTTTATCTTCTCATGCTAGTGTAGATGATAAACTCCCAGGCAAGAGGAACAGTCAGTGTCTTATAGAGTGTGTTCTCACCTCACACAGACTGTTATAAAAAGGATTGGGGGATAGCCTTTAGTCAACTGAATTCAGGATCTATCCATCCATTCATCCAGTGCTAGACATAGATCAGCTGCTTGCAATCCAGGTTAAATTACCTTCACCCAGCGAGCATCACTCTGTGATTTGACTAACGCTTGGAAGTTTGTTCTCTACTGAATTTGCAGCTGGCCCTCAATATTCCACCTGTCTGACTGTCAGCAATGATCGGCCCCGGGAGACAACTTTTCCCACACAGGAGAACAATTTGAATAGGCCTTACACTGCAAATATTGGCTCAAGAAGCAGCAAGGCATCCCAAGTCACAGGATGTTGAATCTAAGGTTTTCATTCAGGCTTGTAGCTGACAGTGAAGTGTGCAAATGAAGATAGTGAATTATTTGTGTACACAGGGCCTGACTCTGAGTTCACTTGCATGGTGTAAACCCAGAGGGACTCAACTGAAACTATCAGAGTAAATTCAGAGTAACCGAGAACAGAATTTGGCCCAGCCTATGTAAATACTGTATCGCCCGAGGTTGAAATACATTTGATTAGTTTTCCTTTTAAACAAAACCCAGTTGGCAGGAACACATCTCTTTAGGAAAAGATCCATGGATAGGATTTGTTTCTTACCAGATTATTTTCTAGTGTGCTCAGTGAAAACCGTCTGGGTCATAAAGATGTGAAACTACAGTTCAGACATGTTGACAGCTTAGCATTTTCTTTAGCTAACTTGTGAAAAAGAATTGTGGCCATGATGAGCACCTGTACTGCTCAAGGTCAGGCCCTAATAAGTGGGTGAGTATCAAACACCAATATACGTGTGTGTGTATTAAATACTCAATCATGTAAATTTGGCCACCAGAGGTCACCCTTGATTTATAAGTGCTGTTAATTTAGTCTACAAATACATAACCCTTTGCATAAAATTGCAGAGAATCATTCAGATTTCTCCTCACTATAATGAGTTACTCCATTTGTGTGTGTCAGTTTAGGGCCTTGAAATTTTTGTTTCAGTTAGTTTTTAAGAAATATGTTTATACTGAATTACAGATCTAAGGATGATATTATCAGCCTCCAGAGGGCAGTCTTGATTGACTGTGGTTTCAAATTATTTTCCACATTGACGGTCCAGTCAGTGGTACCCTTATACACAAGTATATGAGTGTGCTTTAAGAAGAACAGGTTTAAAGCTTTCCAAACCCCCCTAAACAATAGTCCCATCATTCCAACTCCATTAGTCACTTACAAGGAAACATGCTAAGAAAACGTAGGACGACAATCTTGTGGTTTAGGCACTGCCTGACGCCTCAGGAAACATGGGCTCAAGTCCCACCTCTGTGACCTTTGGCAAGTCAGTGCCTCAGTCTTCCCTCTGTGAAATGGGGATAATGTTTCCTTTCTGCCTCTTGTTGTCTGGCTTGGACATAACCTCATTTCATTATTTGTATTATGGCAGTGCCTAAGGACCGCAGCTGAGATCAGGGCCCCATTGTGCTAGGCTCTGTATAGAATAAGAGATAGAATGTAATCTCTTCAGGGAGGAACTATGATGTGGCTGGTACAATGGGACCCCGCTCTTGGTGCCGTCTTAATGCCTATAAATGACAATGATACATTCCGACATTTCGGGACACAGCTAAAGTACGACCTGAATTTACCCTCACAGCACTCCTGGAGTGAGGGATGTGCTAAGACCCCCCCATTTTTCCAATGCGGAACTGAGGAACTTGCTGAAAGCCTATAGCAGAGCTGGGACTTGTACCAGGGTTTCCTAAATCCTTAACTAGAGCCCAACCACAGGAAACCCATCCCACTCCCCTAAGAATACTTCTTAGCTATTTTCATCAGCAGAGCTCCAAGTGCGATACAAAGGAGGGCAGTATTATTAGCCCCATTTTACAGATGGGGAAACCGAGGCCCAGGATGGTGAAGAGATTTGCCCAAGGTCACCCAGCAGGCCAGTGTCAGGCATAGACCCTAGATCTCCTGAGTACCACTCTAGTGCTCTATCCACCAGGTGCACATACTGGTTTATTTCCACATTGCATTTCATATACTCTTACTTTTAGTCCCCTTTTACACTACTATGGAAAAAGTCACATCTCTTCCTCCCATGTTTTGCCCTTTCCCCTGCTCAGTATTTCTTTCTTCCATGAATATAGCCCTGGAATGACACCAAACTCCTCTCTTCTACATGGTAACAGGCCTGGAGATGGGTGAGAGAATTGCACTTTCCATGGGCTTCTTGGTGCTTTTGCTGTCTCTGTGGAGAGGGATGAAACACGCTGGTGATTTTGAGGATGTGCATTAGGCACCAGGCTGAGACGTGGCAACTCGTTCCATACATGTCTTCACACACCCCTCACACGGCAGTTCCTTTTGGCCACTACGGACTGGTTCTTGATTTGACTAGGTCCCTTAGCCACGACAGATTTCCTAGCCCACTCTCAGTCCTCCAGTCCCCCCCGGCTTATGTTTCCTATGGCTCCTGAGACACACAAGCTCTGCCTTGTTTATCCTCATCAGCAGCTCTGATGCTGCCAGGCAAGCAATGGCCTGACAGGTTTGTGAGCCTTCTCCCTCTGCTGGGTGACTCCAACAGAGCATGTGAGATGGAGGGGCAAGGCTCATGGCATGAGTGGCTCCTGGCTGCACTATTTCAGTGATGGATCCATGAGCAAGCAGGGCTAGCCCAAGCCTGGCTTTGCAGCCACAGGGCGAGCGGTCTGCCTCCCACAGCGTGGTGGCACCTGCACCATGATGTGGTATTGCCAAGGTCTCCTCCCCTGGGCCCTGAGATCCTCTCCACCCATCCCAAAGCCGCAGGCAGAAGAAAGCCAGGTTGTAGGGCAGTAGCAGACGCCAGACTCCAGCATGAACTCCCCCAGCTGGGATGGGTTCCTGTGTGGGGCTTTCACCCAGCCGCTGGGGCAGGGAGGTGCTGCTCCCAGGCATGCAAGTTTTGAATGGTACAACAGGGGCATCACCGGGTGAAACCCTGCAGAGCTGGATGAGGGAAGAGGAAGGGCAAATCCTACTCGCTAGTGAAACCCGGGGACTGATGTAACCACTCAGGGCACAAGAGGCTACTCTCCCCACAGCAGCAGCTAGACCCCAGCAGCAATGTCCCCTGTCCCCACTCTGCAGCTCCAGGGGGAGGCAGAACAAATCTAAGGACACAGCCATGGAGCATCCATCCACTAACAGACTGGGCAGGAGGCCCTCACATGCTTTCCTTCTCTCCCCACTTTCTCTTTCCCCTCCCCTAGTCTCCTTTATTTCCCCTAACTTACTTCCCCATTTCATCGGGCAAGAACCCTCCTCGTTTACTCCTCTGGAGCAGATTCTCACCATGTCCCATTTCACCTCTTCCTCCCCTCTCTCTCCTCTCTCTTGTGTCTTCCACTGTTCTTCCCTTCACCTCCTGGCGACTCTGCAGCAGTTCAAGTAGGTGCAAACAGGAGGGGGTGTTCTGCTTCTTTCCCTTGTGTGTGATCCTGCTCCACAGTCCCCTTCCTCATGCCCTGGGAGCACAGCACGCCTCCGGCCAGCTCCTCTGCCTCAGTCCCTCTGACCCATCCACACAGCTTGAATCTGGAGGCCAGGAGCAGAGAGGTGAGCCCCAGCCAGAGGAGATGGGGAATTCCCCCCCCCCCCCAATACATCATTCAGATAAGACAGATCAGTCAGGGAGCAGCTGCAATGTGACTCTGCCTTCAGTTTTAACACGGAGCACGGGTCACAGATCGAACTGTAGCTGGGAATCCCACCCATCGGCAAATACCTCCAGTACCCTACAGCCCTGGGTAGGGCTCTTACAAGGGGCCCGGTTTGGGATTGTGGGACAGTCTCCCGCCTACCGCAGAGGGAGGGAGAGGTGTGTGGGAGATGCTGCCTGCCCCAACGGGCCCCCCGTTTAATTCAAGCTCTGCTCCTGCCAGCACAGCTGTGTTTGAGGGTTGTACTTATTTCCCCTTCTGCAGGGCCAGACTAGGCCACGGCAGGTCTGAGAGCTCAGGGGACGCTGGTGGACCACAGAGCAGAGGTTGTCATGGCACAAGGCCTTCCCAGAGGGAAAGGTGTAGGGCTCCCCCCAGCCTGTTTCTCACAGGCCTACCAGGCCCTGGGTTTGGGTTTGGCTCTGGATCTTGGGGGAAGAGAGGTGGAGAGTGAGATTCTGACTAGCAGCCTCCACCGCAGGCCAGGCCAGCCTTACACAATGCAATGTACTGGTTGGTGCCTATGGGTTCCACTGCCCCCGGAGGACTATTAGAGATAAAATCAGTGCAGCTACCCAGACAGCTAAGGATGATTCTCCCACAGAGGATGTATAAAGGCTTGTGGTTTACCTGCAATACCCCATCTTTGATGCCACAGGTACCCAGTTCAGTGGTCGATCCATCTGCACTGATCCATTACAGGGTGGCACCTGGCTGTGGGATCCACCTTGTTTCAGGATGAGCTATGCCTGGCTTGGAGCACGTGTGTGCACCAATGGCCCCTCCTGCAGGCCCAGAGAAGGTAAAAGTGCTGTTCCAGGTGGCAGATCTTACTTGGCCTCATGTGTCAGGCCACTGTGGAGCCAAAAGGCTGATGCTCTGTTTCCTAGGCAGGATGCAAAGCTGGTAGCAGAAGAGTTTAGACATTTTTTTTGCAGACTTTTCCCTCCACTCACTTGGCTGAAATGTCAAATGTCTAGAACTGGAAAGAAAGTTGTGCTACACCAGAGATCTCTGTACACAGGCAGCACAGATCTGCTCGGGACAGATCTTTCAGACCAGAGTTGGCTGGTTCTAGGCCATCTGATTACCAAAACCTTGCCAGGGGCTGCAGAATACTGGCTGGTCACCTGGTTCTGGCTCCTCTTTAGTCCCAGCAGCTAAATCCCCGATGTAGTGGGAGGAAGCAGGTGGCCTAGTGGTTAGGAGCGTGAGTGTCAAGTCTCGGCTCTCAGTCTATCTGTAAATTGGGGGTAAGCGGCAGTGCCTTACCTCACTGGGGCATTGAGGAGAAATTCATGAAAGATTTGGAGGTGCTCAACTATTGCACTGACAGCAGCCAAATAAGTATCAGTGATAAATTAAAGTCGGCTACCAATATGTCCAATACTGTCCCAGTGTTACTTGCCACATAGGCAGTTGCTGCAGGGATCTTACATGTTTATGGTTTCTGTAAAGGGAAATCGTGTCTTACTAATCTATTAGAGTTCTTTGAAGGGGTCAACAAACATGTGGACAAGGGGGATCCGGTGGACATAGTGTACTTAGATTTCCAGAAAGCCTTTGACAAGGTCCCTCACCAAAGGCTCTTACGTAAATTAAGCTGTCATGGGATAAAAAAAGGTCCTTTCATGGATTTTGAGAACTGGTTAAAGGACAGGAACAAACAAAGGAATTAATTAATGGTAAATTCTCAGAATGGAGAGGGGTAACTAGTGGTGTTCCCCAAGGGTCAGTCCTAGGACCAATCCTATTCAATTTATTCATAAATGATCTGGAGAAAGGGGTAAACAGTGAGGTGGCAAAGTTTGCAGATGATACTAAACTACTCAAGATAGTTAAGACCAAAGCAGATTGTGAAGAACTTCAAAAAGATCTCACAAAACTAAGTGATTGGGCAACAAAATGGCAAATGAAATTTAATGTGGATAAATGTAAAGTAATGCACATTGGAAAAAATAACCCCAACTAGTCAGGAAAAGATCTGGAGTTATCGTGGATAGTTCTCTGAAGATGTCACGCAGTGTGCAGAGAGCGGTCAAAAGCAAACAGGATGTTAGGAAATCATAAAAGGGGATAGAGAATAAGACTGAGAATATATTATTGCCTTATATATAATCCATGGTACGCCCCACATCTCGAATACTGTGTACAGATGTGGTCTCTCACCTCAAAAAAGATATTCTAGCACTAGAAAAGTTCAGAAAAGAGCAACTAAAATGATTAGGGGTTTAGAGAAGATTAAAGAGGCTAGGACTCTTCAGTTTGGAAAAGAGAAGACTAAGGGGGGACATGATAGAGGTATATAAAATCATGAGTGATGTTGAGAAAGTGGATAAGGAAAAGTTATTTACTTATTCACATAATACAAGAACTAGGGGTCACCAAATGAAATTAATAGGCAGCAGGTTTAAAACAAATAAAAGGAAGTTCTTCACGCAGCGCACAGTCAACTTGTGGAACTCCTTACCTGAGGAGGTTGTGAAGGCTAGGACTATAACAATGTTTAAAAGGGGACTGGATAAATTCATGGTGGCTAAGTCCATAAATGGCTATTAGCCAGGATGGGTAAGAATGGTGTCCCTAGCCTCTGTTCGTCAGAGGATGGAGATGGATGGCAGGAGAGAGATCATTTGATCATTGCCTGTTAGGTTCACTCCCTCAGGGGCACCTGGCATTGGCCACTGTCGGTAGACAGATACTGGGCTAGATGGACCTTTGGTCTGACCCGGTACGGCCTTTCTTATGGAGGGGAAAGAGGTGGGCTGTGCAAAGCCAGATGGGAGGGGAGGAATCTCCGACACAATCATTTTACTGAGAGAGAGAAAGGGTAGTTGTAAGGTTACGGTGCTGGATTAAGTCTCATGAGTAGTGAGTTCACTCCTGGCTTTGCCACAGACTCTGTGTGACTTCGAGCAAGTCCCTTAAAGTCACAGGTGCTCAGTTCCCCTTGGCCAGGGCAGGGAGCGGATGCTGGTTAGCACCCTATGGAACAGGGTGAGAATCCCTGCTCTAACTCTGCTGGGTTATAGGCTGACAAGGAACCAAATCATTGTAGAACAGCTTGCTCAGTCCACATGGGTCTTTGGATTGTGAATCCCCATTACACCAGGTTTATTCCAGAAGCGTAAACTAGAAAAGCACCAATCTACAAAGATCAGTCGATTTGGAAGGACAGTTCACCTACCCATTGCTTGTCCCAGGGCCAACAGAACTGGCCCCCTGGGCCCAAAGGAGGGTTGAACCTTAGAAAGGTTCAGGGGTTCCAGAAAAGAGCAGTTGGATGCTTTGCTGAAGCTCAGATGAGCTACATGCAGCCCTCAGGCCTGCCAAGCTGGGTTGGAGGTGCGGTAAGAACTGACTTGCTTGTGATATTTAGGTATTTCCAGATTGAGCACCAGCCAATGCAGGCGTGACAGAAGAGTACCTCTAAGCAGTGCTGGAGCTGTGTCAGTCCCAGGATACTAGAAACAAGGTCGGGGAGGTAATAGCTTTTATTGGACCAACGTCTGTTGGTGAGAGAGACAGAGAAGTCTGAGCTACACACAGGGCCGTCCCTAGTGGGGTGCAGGGCTTGTCACTTCTGTCCCAAATCAGTCACTTCCAGGACCGACCCATCACTTCCAAGACTGACTGTGGGGCCCGGAGTAGTTACCCTGATTCACCGAACCCAAGGGACGGCTCTGGCTACACAGAGCTCTTCAGATCTGGGAAATGTACTGAGCGTCACAGCTCAATACAAGGTGGAGCAGATTGCTTAGCATCAGTAGGTAACACACGTTTAAGGACCCATTCAAGGTGAAGTGGCCCATACCTGGACAGTCTCAGATCTCTGCAGAAATGAGACTTCCTGCCTGTTGGGAACTAGAGCATGGGAGCAGGGGATGCCTCTTGAAAAAATAAACTGGTTTGCTCATCCCTAGCCTCCGTGTAGAGGGGATCCGGAAGGGCAGAGACCTATGGAGCAACAGAAGAAATTCCTATTTCTTCCTCAAAACAGTTGCTTAGCAGGGTGGCCCACTCGAGGGGAACTGGCTGTCTTAAAGACTTTGGTACACCAGGGAATTCTGGCATTGCTGTAGTTTCACTAGTGCAAACCCCTAATTGTAGATGTGCTGCACAATGTACAAAAAGTGACTTGCATTAGTGAAGTTTACTCCACTTTTTACACCAGAATGATACATTTACTCTAGGGGTTTGCACAAATGCAGCTGTAAGCGTGCAAAACACTCCAGTGTAGACAGGACACACAACAATATTTAGGGCCCAAGTTTGAGCAATTCCTGTGTAAGAATTACTTTTTAATTAAGAATCAGGTGATTCACATGGGCTTGTCCTTTGGGGCTGTGTTCAGTAGAGGAAAAGGCCCTGTACATTTACACTCTACTCTGGCTCCTAATCAGTTGGCATTGATTTGTTTAAACAAATGTGTAACTCTCCCAGGCCAACTGTGTATATCTGCAGCTTTCGCATGCATAAAATAGACAGATGGGTTCAGTGTATTTATATGGCCCCCCAGTCACTGTGGTATCCGAGCGCCTTACAATCATTAGTGTATTTAGACACCCACAAGAGCAGAGCAGTGCTATTACTGCCATTGCACAGAGAGACTAAGTGAGCAAGAATTGCTCCCAAATTTCCCCATGCCACCTAAGCTCCACACCAGTGTTATTTGGCGAATACCATGGGCCAGATTGATCGCTGCTGCAAAGCCTCTGAGTGCTTCGAATTACAGCGGGGATGGGTTTGGCCCTAGGTGTAGAGCGGCCTCCAAACAGCTCGGTTTGATTCATCCTCTCTCCCTGGAGACAGGATACTTCTTCCTGACCAGGTGGTCAGGACAGAGCTCCTGGCTCAGGCAGCGGGGAGAGCTCAGTTTGTCCGATTGGGCTGCAGTCCAGTTTCTGACGCAGCCAACGTGACAAGTGGGGTAATAAAGCCAGAATTTCCTCCGCTAGAACCTTTCCACTCTGTCTTTGGCTTCGAGCGCTCTACCAGGCTATTTTAAACTACGTCTCTTTTTGGACTGCAGCTTATGGGAGATACTTGGGGTTCTCCCCCCCCCCCATCATCATTTGAATTTGCAAAGTGGCTTCAGAATGTTAAACAGCAAAAATCTCTGCCTTTGGCAACGCACCAACAGGAGCAGAGAGAGTTGGGAGAAGGGCCGAGGAGGAAGCATTTGGATCCAGAGCAGATTTAAAATTCCACATTAGGTTGGGATTTTGAGTTTAAAATGAAGGCAAGGGTTCATGTTTAGATCCAGCGCTGCCCAGATCTCACTAGCTATTCTTGGGAGAGTTTAGCATCCTCTGAACCAGATCTGGAAAAACCAGCTCCTGTGTGTGGATACTATCTATTTTAGATCACACCACTCCCACTGGCAACCTACAATTCAGAGCTGACTCCCATCAAAGAGAATGGAATTACTGGAGTGTAAAGCAGCAAAATCCAGCCCCAAGTGCCTTGAAAGAGATTTACAGTGCAATTCAATCAGTGCATCTTTCTCCTGTTTCTTGTCTTAGTTGATTCACAGATGCAGCTACAAAGGGCATCATGGTGTTTGCAGTTTACATAACACCAAGAGATACCGTTTAGATTTCTCTTTACTGCACCTTTAAAGGTAAAAGAGCCTCTTGCCAGCAGCAGGTCAGACACCAGGGACCATTCTGTGTTAGAGGTCACATGCAGAATAGTACAAAGAGAATCATTGCATGTTCTCTCTTTGACTTGAGGCAAAACAAGAACAAAGATAATCTGAAATAAAAATTCCACCTGTGACCCTATGAGCCCCTCAGTGCCAACTGGCCAACAGCCCACTGTTCTGTAATTCCATTCGTTACACCTAACATTTCTGTCATAGTTATCTGTAAAGAGCGTCATGTGAAGTAGCAAGTAAGAGCTGGTGATGCCCCAGTAATCTGGAGTACTGTGTCCAGTTTTGGGCCCCACATTACAAGAAGGATGTGGAACAATTGGAAAGAGTCCAGCGGAGGGCAACGAAAATGATTAGGGGGCTGGAGCACATGACTTATGAGGAGAGGCTGAGGGAACTGGGGTTGTTTAGTCTGCAGAAGAGAAGAGTGAGGGGGGATTTGATAGCTGCTTTCAACTACCTGAAGGGGGGTTCCAAAGAGGATGGATCTAGACTGTTCTCAGTGGTAGCAGATGACAGAACAAGGAGCAATGGTCTCAAGTTGCAGTGGGGGAGGTCTAGGTTGGATATTAGGAAACACTATTTCACTAGGAGGGTGGTGAAGCACTGGAATGGGTTACCTAGGGAGGTGGTGGAATCTCCATCCTTAGAGGTTTTTAAGGCCTGGCTTGACAAAGCCCTGGCTGGGATGGTTTAATTGGGGTTGGTCCTGCTCTGAGCAGGGGGTTGGACTAGATGACCTCCTGAGGTCCCTCCCAACCCTGACATTCTATGAATGTATGTACCAATGGGGGATAAAAGGGTGCGTACATGTGCTGGAAAAGATGGTCCTGAAATATTATTTTGGGGCAAGTTTGTTTTACACAAAGGGATGTTTGATTTGCCTGTGTCTATAATATAAACTGAGCATGGGGACACCAGAGACAACGGGCAGTTCATTGCATCGGAGATAAACCCCAGTTATGAGGAGAATGAGGAAACAGCATTGTGTTAGGACACCCAGCAGTCTGAACCCCAGGGGTCATCTTGACACTTGAGACAAAGACAGTGAATGCTGGGGACTGCAAGGAGACGCAAAAGAGCTTCTTAACCATCACTGAGAGATCAGCGCTCTCTGCATCTATGGATGGCCTCTCCTACCACAGGCGAGGCACGTGTTCCTTCAGAGATTTGGAAATCTGTGTAATCAAGGGGAATCAGAAGAGCTGGGTTTACTCCCAGCTGTTCTACTGCCTGTGACCTACAGGTAAATCACTTCATGTCCCCGTGCCTCAGTTTCCCCCCACCCCATGTAACATAAGTGTAGTACTACTGCCTCTCCTTTATAAGGTGCTTAAAGAGCTGTTATTATGTATACTCCAATAGCCCCTAGAAGGGCCAACCAAGATTGAGAGCCCCAAATCTGTGGATGAAATACACTACATGAGAGCTAAGTGTGAGCTCCCTGAGGCGTCCTCCTCCTCCAGCAATGCCCAATCTCTGAGGCATCAAAGGCAGGCAAGTAGGTGATTTGACTGACTGCAATGCTTGACCCGGTGTGCGATCCCTTTTCACCTCCTCGAGGCAGGGCCGGCTCCAGGCACCAGCATTCCAAGCTGGTGCTTGGGGCACCAATCTGCAAGGGGCAGCAGTCCCTGTTGTTTTGCCCCCAAGCAGCGCGCCGAATTGCCGCCGCAGACAGTGGGGGGAATCCGTGTGCCCTTAGGGCGGCTCGCGCATTTCCGCGGTGGCAGCAGTTCAGCAGCAGCTTCTGTGTTTAGCTGTCCGCAGCAGCTTCAGCTAAACATAGAAGCTGCTGCGGAATTGCCGCCACCGAGGAAACGCGCCTGCCCCCACCGAGGAAACGTGCCTGTCCCCGCCGTCCACGGCGGCAATTCGATGCGCTGCTTGGGGTGGCGAAAACTGTAGAGCCAGCCCTGACTCAAGGAATTCTTACAGCAACAGACTGAGATATCCCAAGGGAACAGACCCACATGTGGGAGATCTCCCCTGCTTACACATAAACTACTCTCTTCAGTAGTGAAGCCATCCAGGGACAATGTTAATCACAGATACATGAGATGCAGGGCATGAATATTCGCTCTAGCCGACTCTCAAGAGAAAGATCATTACAAAGAAACCCGTGTCTTCCTTATGTTTTTCCAGAGCATCCCAGCAGCAACAAGACACACCTGCAAGTTGTCATCAGCGTCAGGCCGAGAGACGCTGTGGTGTGGGGTGCATAGGGCAATCTGCAGCCCCATGGTATTAGGAGAAGGTTCTGGACTCGTTCCCTTCTTTTGCCTTCCAACAGGACTGTCAAAAGTTTAATCCACAGGCTATTTCATTCCCTCCTCTGTCCAGCTGAAAGGACAACAGTCACCCTCCGCCCCCTTGTATATTAATATTAATGGGTGTCAAGGCCATTGTACAAGGCACTGGGGAAACCTCAGCTGGAATACTGTGTCCAGCTCTGGTCACCCATGCTGATCTTTGTATTGCTGCAGCACCTAGGAGCCCCACTCATGGACCCAGGCCCGTGTGCTAGGTGCTGTACAAATATTGAACAAAGACAGTACATGTTCAAGAAAGGCAAATTCAAACAAGTGCAGGTGCAGAAAAGAGCTATTGGATGATCAGCACCAATCTCACAAGGAGCAGGTAAGAGCACTTCACCATCATTTTCCAAGGTGAAACAAGCCAAGAGGGGATCTGATTGCTCTGAAAATACATCAGGTGAAGGTTACAGGGAACGTGTACCCTCGTGCAGCACAGGCCCAGCTCACCTCAGTTGCCCCTTTATCTGCCCATTCAGAGGAAAAGCATCTTTCAGTGGCAAATTCAAGCCCTTCTATTCATAGGGATGTGCCAGAGGCTGCAGACCCCTCAGGGCAAACACAGCTCCTCCCAACATAAAACAAGGTTACACCACAGCAGGTCTTCAGTCCCATTTGAAGGCCACCATTCCCAACACAGCCACCCCCCAGTCATAAGCCCTCTGGCCCACTTCCTTTAGCTCCTGTTCCAGGGCTGCACCCCCTCAGAGAGTGCCAAGACCCACTTCTTTCCCAGGAGTCTTCTCCTTGTACCCCAAGTCAAGGCTTCTGCAAGATGGCTCCCCACAGCATTTCACTCCCCAGCCCCCTCACCTGAGATGTCTACCTCCACTCCTGGGGACCCCTCCCCCCAAACCAACCCTTTGCTTCTAGGCCTGGCTTGCACAGGCTATGCTGGGTCTTCCCCTCACTCCTCAGCAGAAGCCTTCCCACAACTTGGCAGGGTCCCCCAGCTCTAGCCAGTGCTCCAAACACCTATCCACAGCACTCATCGCCAGCTGCTTACAGGTACCACTCACCTTCAACTTTGCTGCAGCTTTTCCCCTCTGGCAACTCTCTGCTGCACCATCCAGTTCTCCTCCATTCTCAGAAAGCTCTCACCTGACCTCTTCTTCACTTCCACTCTAGCTCAGCCTCAGGCCTTTTATACAGCCCCAGTGCCTTCTCTGAAGCCGAACTGGGAGGCAGCTGACCAGTCACAGGTGCACTGGACCGCACTCTCTCTTAAAGGGCCAGTTGTGCCATTGGTGCCAACTGGCAAAGGGTTCATTGTTTTTCACAAGCAACTCCTGTCTCAGACCTGACAAACTCGCTACACCTAATACACCACTTTCATGGTATTTATCCATGAAGGGTAGCACCTGAAAGCTTGTAACTTATGAATACTCCTAATCACTGTGAGATGAGTGTAAGGGTAATATTTAGGGAATAATGTAACTATCCTTAGAACTATGCCTTGTGGCCTTGGAGTACAAGCTAGTCACCAGGGAATGGTGTGTCTTGGGGAGAGCCCATTCCAGCGGGAGGGAGGTGTCACCCCTCCTCTGGTGATGTAATACAAGGCTCAATTGTCTACCCTTGTCCCATCCTGGAACAGTCAATGGAAAACCGTCAAAGACAAGTGCAAACAATCAAACCCACTTGGAGGTGAAAAGGAACATTACAATAGACAGGGACGGCCCTGCCTGTGAATAAAGACAAAAGACAGATTTGGTATATCGCAGGGTGGAGAAAGACACCCTGCATCCATTCACTGAGGAGGTATCTTGCTGAGCAGGGGTGTGTCGTGAAAGATTGGGTCCTGGCTCCGTGGGGCTAGCAAGCACTGCAAAAGATGGAACTTTGGGGTGAGGATCTACTTTGCTGGATAGAAAGGGTGACTATTAGGAAGTGTAGGCCCTAGGTTGCATTATCTGATTTTGTTTTGAGTATATCTACGTGTTTCCAGCATGCACATTTGTTTCAGCTGGAGGCTCTGTTTTTTCTTAAACAAAATTTCCTCTTGTTTCACTAGAACTGAACGCGCCTGCTGTGTGTGGGATAGGAGCAGTGGGCTGAGGGAAAACTGGTTAACTGGGGTACACTGCTCCTTTGGGAACAGGGGATCTGGGATGTCTGTGGGTGCCCAGTGGTCAGGGGCTAGATACCACAGGGGGACACTTTGAAGGGACTCGGCAGCTGGGCAAGTTCAGAGGTGGGTGCTTAAGCAGTTGACAGATTGGCTGTATTAGGGAGCTGACACCCAGCTGGCATAGGCAAGACCATTGGGCTGGAAGAGGTGGCAACTTGGTAACTCCAAGCCCTGGGTGCCCTGAGAAGCGTTGCACCAATCACCCTATGACAGGTGGTAAACCCCCGGGGGGGGCAGGGGGAAAGGAGAGGTATTTAAACTAAAGGACAATGTTGGCACAAGAACAAACAAATGGGGTAAACTGGCCAGCAAGAAATTGAGGCTGGAAATTAGAAGCAGGTTTCTAATTCTGGCACAGACCCCAATGGAAGTAGTCAGAGCAAACAATCAAACTAGCTTTAAATTGGAGCTTGCTAAATTTATGAGCAGGCTTCCATGATAGCATTGCCTGTTATAGCAGGGGATGGGCATCTGTGACCAAAGAGGTCCCTCCCAGTCCGATATTCAAGCCCCCATTCAAGCCTATTGGGATGCTATGGCCAGAAACCAGTGCCAAACACTTGTAGGAGAGGCAGGTGATCAGGAACAGTCAACAAGGATTCACCAAGGGCAAGTCATGCCTGACTAACCTGATTGCCTTCTATGATGAGATAACTGGCTCTGTGAATACTGGGAAAGTAGTGGCTGTGATATACCTTGACTTTAGCAAAGCTTTTGATACCGTCTCCCACAGTATTCTTGCCAGCAAGTTAAAGAAGTATGGGCTGGATGAATGGACTATAAGGTGGATAGAAAGCTGGCTAGATCGCCGGGCTCTACGGGTAGTGATCAACGGCTCGATCTCTAGTTGGCAGCCGGTATCAAGAGGCGTTCCCCCAGGGGTCAGTCCTGGGGATGGTTTTGTTCAACATCTTCATTAATGATCTGGAGGATGGGATGGATTGTACCCTCAGCAAGTTCACGGATGACACTTAGATGCAGGGAGAGGTAGATACGCTGGAGTGTAGGGATAGACAAATTGGAGGATTGGGCCAAAAGAAATCTGATGAGTTTCAACAAGGACAAGTGCAGAGTCCTGCACTTAGGAAGGAAGAATCCCATGCACCCCTACAGGCTGGGGACCAACTGGCTAAGCAGCAGTTCTACAGAAAGGGACCTGGGGATTACAGCGGGTGAGAAGCTGGATATGAGTCAGCAGTGTGCCCTTGTTGCCAAGAAGGCTAATGGCATATTGGTCTGTATTAGTAGGAGCATTGCCAGAAATCAAGGGAAGTGATTATTCCCCTCTATTCAGCACTGGTGAGGCCACATCTGGAGTATTGCGTCCAGTTTTGGCCCCCCCACTACAGAAAGGATGTGGACGAATTGGAGAGAGTCCAGCAGAGAGCAATGAAAATGATTATGTGGCTGGGGCACACAGGGGCGGCTCTACGTGTTTTGCCGCCCCAAGCACGGCAGTCAGGCGGCCTTCGGCAGCATGCCTGCGGGTGGTCCGCTGGTCCCGTGCCTTCGGCATACCTGCTGCCGAATTGCTGCCGAAACCGTGGGACCGGTGGACCTCCCGCAGGCATGCCGCGGAACGCTGCCAGACTGCTGCCCTCGCAGGGACCAGCATGCCACTCCCCGTGGCTTGCAGCCCCAGGCATGCGCTTGCTGCGCTGGTGTCTGGAGCCACCCCTGGGAGCACATGCCTGATGAGGAGAGGCTGAGGGAACTGGGCTTATTTAGGTGCAGAAGAGAAGGGTGAGGGGAGATTTGATAGCAGCCTTCAACTACCTGAAGGGTAGAAAAAAGATGGAGCTAGGCTGTTCTCAGTGGTGGCAGATGACAGAACAGGAAGCAATGGTCTTAAGTTGCAGTGCAGGAGGTCTAGGTTGGATATTAGGAAACACTATTTCACTAGGAGGGTGGTGAAGCACTGGAATGGGTTAACTAGGGAGGAGGTGGAATCTCCATCCTTAGAGGTTTTTAAGGCCCGGCTTGACAAAGCCCTGCCTGGGATGATTTAGTTGGGGTTGGTCCTGCTTTGAGCAGGGGGTTGGACTAGATGACCTCCTGAGGTCCCTTCCAACCCTGATATTCTATGATTCTATGACACTAGCCCGGTCCATCCCAAGTTTGACGCACAGGGAAAAAAAAACAGGAGTTGAGTTGCATGTTAAAATAACAGGGTTTTGTTTTCTTTAGACATGTGACCACAAAGAATAAACAGAGTGGGAGGGTTAGATTAGAGCAAAAAAATGTCAGATTCAAAATGCCCATGTGCTCTGCTTGGGAGCTTTGAGTCATGGATTCCGGCAGGGCTTTCTGATTTGTGAGGATCCCCAGCAGCGGAGCCATGGTGAGAGAGAATTGGGTTATGAGTTGCCCCTCCATTCCTGCTGCCAGAGGCAGGGATCATGTAGTGGGATAATTCCCTGTATGTCAAAGGAATGAAGAGCAATGAGATGAAAAGGCTGATTTTTAAAGGGTGGCATCCCCTAGGCTTCTATTCCCTGCCCATATGGCTGAATCACACTGTATAATTCTTCACTGAATTATGGAACAAAGGCTTTAGAATCCAGCTTAAGTAGGACTTAACTTGTACCTTGTCCTGGCCCTCTGCACCACTGAGCATTTCACCCATGGTGCACTCTGCATCCATGTGGGATGTGTGAGTTAGCCTCCAGATAAGGGACATCCCTTCAGATACCAGGGGACCAGCCAATGATACGGAGAGTTGTCCACCACCCTCGTGCAGTGTCGGTGTCAGATTGGGAGATTGGCCCATTGCCACATTCAAATCTGAATTCAGATTCTGAGCATCCCTGGACTTTGAGAATGTTTGGATCCAGGAGTTTAGTTCAGGCTCCTCTCCAGCATTGAGTCCTCAGAAGCCAGGTCCCCTGTCGTGTCTTAAGTTGCTCATACTTAAGCCTGGCCTTTTCCTCTTGCACATTCATTAACTGTGCTTCTGAGTCCATCTCAAAACATGTCCACATCAGGGCACACAGAATCTGATGCGTTATCAGGTTCAGTGTGAGATTATCTGAGGGGTTCCCTCCTCTGCTCATTACTTTCTGACTGCAGCATGCAAAAGAGAAAGCTTGGATAAGAACCCAAGTTTACCAGGCTATCAGCATGCAGGCGGGACTCTGTTTAGCTGGGTTAAATTAAGGATCCTCCGAGCAGTTCGGAAGGTCTGACATGAAACATGAAGTATGAATTCCCAGCTGAACCCAAGTCACTGCTGAGTTTTGGCTGGTGTACAAACGGAGTTTGATTCATTAAAGTCACTGAGTTCATTAGCTAAAATTATGGGTTCATCAAGTCTGATTTTTGGGTCACAAGTTCAGCTGGAAGGTAGTTTATGGGGTGACTTGATGGTGAATCCAGTCAGTGGTGAGATCCTGGTGCTAGGACAGGCAGGATTGCAGGCCAAGAAGCTCACACTCACCCTTAGGCAGGACTGTTGGTTTATATTTTGGAAATGCATAAAATTCTTCTGCTACCATCACTTCCATGCCAAATCATTTAAATCACATCAAAACCACCATGTCTACATGACCAGCTTAATTTACCATTAAATCAACTCGGTGGAGTAAAAACAAGCCTTTGCTTTGAATACGTGACTTATGTATAAGCTGTTAACTGTAGAGCATTATTTAAATGCATGTGTCTAATTCAAGCATAAAACCATTTAGCATGGAATGAGAGAAGCCAAAGATGGAAAAAACCTATTTGGTCACCTTGTGCATCCCTCCTGATCAGTACGGGATTGTTCCATACAGTATGATCGCCAGTGCTTTGGCAGCTGACAAAGACACTATAGGCCCAGAGTCTCAAAGGATCAGTGGAAGTTAGGAGCTTAAATACATGTGAGGCTCTTACACTCCCCCAGACATCATTCCATACATCTGTTGACACTACTCCAATTCAGCAAGGCACAGGAGCAAGTACATGACCTTAAGCATCATTAAAGTGAAGGAGACTCCTTGTGGGCTTAAGCACCTTGCTGAATCAAAGCCAGTGTGCTCATTGCTGTAATAGCTTAATTATTATTATTACTCCCAAAGACTCCAATCAGGATCAGGGCCCCATTGTGCTGGATGCTGTTCCGCAGAGAGTCAGAGAAACAGGTCTTGTTCCAAAGCGACTGCAGTTTAATGCAAGTCAAGAAGTAATAAACATGTAATGAACAATTGGAGGGAAGTGGGGAATGAGACACTGGAATTACAACACCAGACAAATAGCCCAAGGATTGCATTGTCTCCCTTGCACTGGGACATGCCCAGAAAGTATGTGTGCTAAAGGTTTTGTCTGGGGCAGTTATTGTCAAATGCACATAGGCTGAGATTTGCAAGACAGTGCAGGGGATTTAGCCGCATATCTCCTCTAACATTAAACCCTGCTCTGAAGATCCCAGGCATCTTTACCATGGGCCAAATTCTGCTACCTTGATTCATTGGGCTAAATTGTGACTTGGACAGCACATCAATGCAGCAGAGGAGGAGGGAATAAGAGCCCCCACTTATGCCCCAGGGCAACCCTGACCTTGAGCCTGAGTGTATGAAAGTAAACAGGGCTAAGTGCTCAGATGGGGGAAGATTTTCAAGCACTATGCATCCAGTGTGCCAGACTGCTTTGAAAATCCAGCTACTTATTTTGGTGCCTAAATGAGAGCAGAGCGCTTCTGAAAATTCCAGCTTTTTTCCAGCAAAGCAGGCGTGTGGGGAGAGGCATGGGTGGAGACTTAACCCCACCCCCTCCATTCATTGGTTGGTGCAGCTAAAAGTGTGTGTATTAACTAACCTTTGGTAAAGGCTAGTAGCAAATTACTAGCCTGCAGGAGGCTGGTGGGGAGCAGAAGGGAATTGTGATGAGGGGCAGGCAGGAAATTTTTTTTTTTAATTGGAAAATTCTCACAGGAGGGGAAAACAATTTCCTTGTCCTGAATTGGGCCAAAAATCAAAATCTTGAAAAATTTCATGAACCAACAAATTATTAGTATTATTTGTTTGTTTGGGCCAATTGAAATGTTTCCCTTTGATCATTTTGAAAAGTTTCATTTTGATTTTACCCTTTTGTTCATTCTTAACTTTGTTTTTAGTAGAAATTAAGTGAAATTTCAAAAAAGACAAAAGTCGGTTTGAACTGTAAAACCCAAAGTTTCTCCATTTGAAAAAGTCAAACTAGGACCTTGTTACAATTACAAAACTTAATTTTTTTCCAATGCTTTTTCAAGTCAGGAACTTTCTCCAAACCAAACTGGGTGACAGAGGATGGATCACTTAAGAATATAAGAACATAAGAACGGCCATACTGGGTCAGATCCAAGGTCCATCTAGTCCAGTAGCCTATCTTCCGACAGTGGCCAATGACAGGTGCCCCAGAGGGAATGAACAGAACAGGTAATCACCAAGTGATCCATCCCCTGTTGCCCATTCCCAGCTTCTGGCAAACAGATGCTAGGGACACCATCCCTGCCCATCCTGGCTAATAGCCATTGATGGACCTGTCCTCCATGAACTTATCTAGTTCTTTTTTGAGCCCTGTTCTAGACTTGGCCTTTGCAACATCCTCTGGCAAGGAGTTCCATGGGTTGACTGTATGTTGTGTGAAAAAATACTTCCTTTTATTTGTTTTAAACCTGCTGCCTATTAATTTCATTTGGTGGCCCCTAGTTCTTGTGTTGTGGGGTCACCAAATGAAACTAATAGGCAGCAGGTTTAAAACAAACAAAAGGATTACCTGTTCTGTTCATTCCCTCTGAAGCACCTGGCCACAACTGGAAGACAGGATACTGGGCTAGATGGACCATTGGTCTGATGCAGTATAGCCGTTCTTATGGTCTCACGTTCTTTCCCTTTCCCCACCCACAGTCTCGGATTCAAGAAATTGATATTTTTGGGTGAAAAAAAAACATTTTGTGGCAAAAATTCCAGCCAGTTCCAACGGCGATTCTAGGAGCCAGTATTCCTTCCTTGGGACATTCTTGGGGTGACACCATTATATGCCGTGTCCTTGGGAGGGAAGCTAGCACACTGATTTCAGTAGGATCAAAGGCATTATTCAGCAAGTGCCGGGGAGGCAAGCTCAGGTTCTGGCTCTGAGGGGCAGAACTCGGTGTAACACTAATTTTAAATCAAATCTCCAAACTGCCAGGGCAATGGCAGAAAGGTTCCTTGTTTTAAAGACCTTTTTTTTTTTTTTTTTTTTGCAACCAGTGGTCAGCAGTGAAGACTAATAGCTTCTCGGCAAGATAAAGCCAGCACTAATTAGGAGAAGGGAGACACAATGCAGCCTTTTTCAGACCCTCTAGTGCATTGCCTAGCGAGCCCTTTTTACATAACATGCCCTTGGCACTTCTTCTTGAGCTGTCAACACTCTGGGAGGGGCAGAACACTCAGATCCACAAACAAACACAATAATAAAGCAGGACAACAGACCCAGGGAAGCCAGGACTTTAATCAAAAACACCCCCCCCCCGCTCCCCCAACAAAAATTAAATAAAATCAAATCAAAGCTGCCAAAACAACCCCAAAGTGGAACAAAGTGCAAAGCAGCTGCAGGGGAGGAGAAGGGGAGCAAAGACCAAGAATAACACCAGCAACTCCAGCAGTTTGGTCACAAGCTGTTCTGGCTCTTTAAAAACTTGCAGCCCTGTGCAGGGATAATAGTATTTGGAGAGCTACAAGTGGCTGAGGGCAGGTCCAATAAGCGCCCTCAGCACCTCCCTCCCCCCCCTCCAAGAACTCTGGTTACAAATCCTCGCTCTTTTGCCCATGGCAGAAATGTATATAAACCCCCAGAAAAGCAGATGCACTTGAAAAGCCAGGTACGGGGGGCAGGGGCTGGGGAGCCCCTCCACGGGCGCTGGAGTTGGAGAGGCAGGTGCTGACAAGAGCGCGCTGCTGGGGATCCTGACCGCTGGATTACCGGTGCGAGCGGGCTTAGGTGCAGGCTTTGATTGTTTCTTTCCCCCTCGCATGCCTGGATCAGGCTGCTGCGGCTGCTGAGCTGGAACTGCCCCCTCGCCATCCCTTTCGGCAGCGCCTGGGATCATGCTGCTGCTTCCGGGCATCTTTGGGCTGTGCCTGGCCGTCCTGCCCTCGCTCTGCTCCCCCCTGGAGAGCGAGATCGTGACCCCGCTCCGCTTAGACCCGGACATCAATGGCCGGCAGTATTTCAAGAGGGGCCCCGAGGAGCCCAGCCCCCAGGGGGTGATTTTCCAGATCACCGCTTTCCAGGAGGATTTCTACTTGAACCTGACTCCAGACGCGCAGTTCATTGCGCCCGCCTTCGCCATCCACTACCTGGGCGCATCCCCCAGCGCGGCCAGGGAGCGCCCCGACCTCAGGCACTGCTTCTACTCCGGAGACGTCAACTCCGACCGGGAATCCTTCGCAGCCCTCAGCCTCTGCGGGGGGCTCCGGGGGGCTTTCGGGTACCGAGGGGCTGAGTATCTCATCAGCCCGCTCCGGAATGACACCGGGAACGGGGCGCTGAGGAACAGCCAGGGGGAGCACCTCTTGCAGCGCAGGAGCGCGCCTATCCAAGCCGGAGACCCCACCTCCAGGTGCGGCGTGGGCTCCAGCCTGAACCCGGCCATCCTGCAAGCGCTGGAGAAATACAAAGGCTCCCACCAGCCGCGGAAGAAGCAGCCGAACGAGACCAGGCTGCCCAGGAAGAGCGGCCGCGCCAAGCGCTTCGTCTCCATCCCCAGGTACGTGGAGACGCTGGTGGTGGCGGACGAGTCCATGGTGAAGTTCCACGGGGCTGACTTGAAGCACTATCTGCTCACCCTCATGGCCACGGCGGCCAGGCTCTACAGGCACCCCAGCATCCTCAACCCCATCCACCTCGCCGTAGTCAAATTCCTGGTCATCGGCCAGGACGACAAGGGGCCCAAGATCACGGGGAACGCGGCGCTCACCCTGCGGAACTTCTGCGCCTGGCAGAAGAAGTGGAACAAAGTGAGCGACAAGCACCCCGAGTACTGGGACACCGCCATCCTCTTCACCAAGCAGGTGGGGCTGGGGGCCGCGCGCGGGGAGGGGGGGCGCCGCAGGGGTGGGGGGCAGCGGGCCCGGCTTTCCTTCCCCCCGGCACTGGCTGGGACAAGGCCCCGGGCCAAGCGCAGCACTGCACCCTTGCTGCAAAGCTGCCCACGCGCAATGCACCCTTGCTGCACCCTTGCTGCAAAACTGCCCACGCGCAATTCACGCTGCGCAGCTTGCGCAAAGCAAGCCCCGTTCCGCTGTCAACCTTGCAGGTGAGCGCTAGATTGTCCTAGCAAAGGCAGGCCGGGTTGAGGCATGCGCAAAAGCGCAGGCTGGATTTTGCAATGTCACTTAATTTACAGTATTTCTGTTCTGGTTGCTCTGGCCAATACGGTCCGGTCTCCCCCAGCTCCAGCCTCCCAGAAAGCGCTGAGTGATAGGAACCACTAGCGTGGATTTAGCATTGAATCTGCGGGTGCGCCTCGTGGCCAGTAGGAGGCGCTCTAATGATGAAATGTAAAGCAGCTCAGGCTATTCCAGCAGAGCTGTGCGTGTGGATCTGGGTCATTAGCTTGATTCTCAGTTCCAAAGGCAGGGGGAAGGCTGAATAACAACCCTCCTCCCAAACAGCCGGTTACAGATTTCTTCAAGGGCCCGAACTCGGGCTGGAGGGCAAAGATGATGGTGAGGGCAGAGGGTCGAATCAGAACTACAGGGCAGCCCAGGGCTTCTGCTGGATGCATGGCATGCATGGAATGCCTTCTGAACAGCCCAGAAAAATCACTGCCACAGGCTGCATGCAGCCAGGAAACCGTTCGTGGTCACTAATTTCTCCATGGTGCATTTTCACCAGCCACTTTGCAGGTATTTTATATCTGACAGGAAGGAGACCCCCACGCCCAGCACTAGTATCTATCACAGCTCCTGAGTCTCTGATACAAAACAGCAGAGGTGGGGTCACACTGGGGCTCCCAACAGGGCACAGGAACTTGCTTCTCTTTGCAACCTGCTCGAGTCCATCTGAGGACAGCCTCAGAAGCGGAGCAAGCATCCGGCCCTGGTTTCTGAGCCTTCCTCCTCAGCTGGGAGTAGCTGGAAAGCTCAGCCTGGAGCCGGTGCCGTGCATTGCACCTGCCAAAGAGCCTCTCCCAGCTTCACACTTCCTCTGACTCATTCACTTGAAGAGCCCCATGAGAACCTGGAACTCTCTCTCCTCCTTTGGTCCTGAGTGAATTTAGTGCTGGTGAAAGGCATCAGATCCCTGCAGGCTGGAGTCCTCTCCCTGTCCACAGAACAAGTACAGCACAAGCAGCAGTCGAGATGGCTTCCCCACAGCCCCTGCTGCTGTGGTCTGGAGGGAGACCCTCTGAGGCTCCGCTGAGAGATGGAAGCATTAGATTTGATGTGTTTCAAGCTCTTTCTCTTTGCCTCATTCAGTCCCTGGACTCAGCTGATGCCGCCAGCAGTGGTGCCAATGTCAGTGCTGTTTGGGATGATTATTTTGCTGCATGGTTAACTGTGCAATGGGAACAAGACTGAGAGCGGCAGCTCACTTGGCATGGGCCCCTAAACAGCCAGCAGATGGGAATGAGTGACTTTCAGTCACCGCCCACTCGGGCTGGATGCAAACAGATGACATGCTTGAAACTTCCTTGGAGAAACTCTGCCACACTCAGATAGCCTCTGGGCTCCTGACTGCCCTCGATCCCTGGGAGGAATCCCACTTCTCCCCATGGGAAATGCTTGCACACATCAAGTTTGATATTTGCCCCTTAAAATACTCAGAATACTTCACCCCAACTCGTTAAAGCACTCCGGGCTTTGCACTCCCTTTTCCATGGCTGCTGTTTGCTGAATCACGTCACACTGCTGCTCGCATGCTTATGTGTATATTGAAGCTTTTTCCTTTCTGCTACAGTGATGAGTGCTATTGACAGACTTAACTAATCACCTCCAATTACCTACCTGGGCCTTCAGACCAACATAGGCTAGATTGTACTCTCAGCTACCCCTCTGCAGTTCCTACACAGTGTGTAAACCAGGACAGAATCTGGCTCAGTGGACCGAATCCTCATCCTGTTGTTGAAAGCAATGGGAACTTGGTCACTGGCTTCAGTGGGACCCCGATTTAGGCCAGTGACCATGATACCATGTGGCTATAGACATTAATGGGGTGAGATGTTACTTGCTGAATTTGGAAATCACCGATGGAAGGTGTCGGGCAGGAGAAAGAGGCTAGTCAGAAAAAGAGGAAGTGTCTACGAATACACGATATCATGGCAATCAGCTATGGTGGGTTGGACAATAGGGAAAAAGCTCATAGAATAGTGACAGTGATTCTTCAATTCTCTTTTCTCTACCTCCTTGCCAACCTGCTCTCTTTATTTGGGGGGATTAGATTCCAGAGCGGAAGCTGGGGGGGATTCCATAACTCGTGTCCTAGTAAGGCACTCACGGAAGGAAAGCCTATTGACACCACAGGACTAAATGATCAACGTGATATGAGCACCACAGACCTGTGACAACAGCTAGCAACCTCTGATCTAGCCTGGAATGGGAGCAACACAACCAGTGACAATTTCAGCAATGGAAATTCATCTCCTCAGACCACGCCCTTTAGCCGGACACGAATCTCTTTAATTGGGAACAAAGGCACATGGCCCGATCCCCAGCCTGCTCAAGTCAACCGCTTCGATTGGGCTTTGCATCGGGCCCTGTCTGGTTTACGACTGTTGCAAGAACAGGCAACTTGTTGACACTGTTCCCTAATGGGCCAGATTCACCCCGGCATAAACATGTTGAGGTTACTGGAGTTACACCAGGGATGAGTTTGGCCTTAAACATGCACGTGCTGCCACATTGGCTGCATTTTTGACGCATGACAAACCGTCCATTCCTGAAACCCCAATGCAAGGGCACATGATCAGCGGAGACATCTGCCTTCCCGGAACTCGTCCAGCTGTGGTCTCCTGGTACCCAAGAGTTTATCTCCCTGCCAAAAGCTGTTACATAAACCCTTAACTTTTATTTCGTTTAAAGGGCAATTGATAGGCAGTTTCCAGTTGTAGTCAGCAAGTCACTGATAGATGGAGTTGTCCTTTCTCAATCTGGCATCAGGCGCTCCCACACAGCCTTGTTTGCTATGATGTCAGTTGCTCTGGATTGCGGATATATCCTTGGTGAACTCATTCTGTGCATCTGGCCAATTCAGGTCTGCCAACCAAGTGTGAGCAAGAGATCTCGATCTTCCCACTTTAGCTGGCGCTTGAATAAGGGGCCATTGGCGCATACGGCGTTAAGATGCACAGCCGCCCCTTGTGACTGCACCTACGGAATGGAGAATGGTTCTGCAAGCGGTGTCCAGTAACTTGGCTGCATTTACAACCATCTGGAAACTGATGCTCTGCAGCTTTGTCCGGCTTGACATCTGCCAACGATGACCATGGACGTTCTTAAACTGTCTACTGTCGTTAAAGGGCTGGCTTTGCCAAACAGCTGTTCTCTTTACTGCTGTGCACCAGAGGCGGGAGAGGGTATAGAATTCCGTTACCCATGGACTCAAGGGTGGGGAGCTTAGAAAACAGGCAGCTGATAATGAAAAGCTCAAGCAGCTTTGAGTTAGGCTGACCCAGTTGTGTGTTTGTGGAGGGAGGAAGTTCCATCCTCTGAGTGCTTGACACAACTGCCGCAAGTTCCCTGCAGCCAACCTGCAAAGCATCCGGAAAGACACTGATTATGAATCACTGGGGAGGCGGCCAAGCCTGGAAGGAGAAATCCAATGGGGACAGCAGCGAGTGGTTGCATAATCCTGAGTTGCTTTAGTGGGGATAAGGAGAAAGCTGAGCATCATGGGATTATGGACCCCACGGGAGATGGGACCACAGTCGCTGTGCTTGGCTGGCGAGAGGCAACGGCTCGGGTTCCACGTGGAGATGATGGCATCTCTGCCAAGTTGCGGCAATGACAGTGTGTGTAGGCTGTTCTCCAACACCCACACAATGGAGGGGCATGAAAGAGGGCGGGCTAGGAAAGTCTAGGAAGGGACGGAGAAGAAATACCCCTTCTTAGAATGTGAACAACCTCATGCACAGAGCTACCTACCTTAGGAAGGAGGAGGAGAGGGGGAATTCTTATTCTATACTCCATTAACTCAGGAGTTTTTGGATTCAGATGGCGGAACACATCTTCTGCCCAGTTCATCGTCTCATGGCAGTGGGCAAATCAAAAAGAAGCATGTAGGCCCCCTGGTGACCCTCCGTGATGTTTGAGAAAGGAGTGTGGGCAGCATGCTGGCTGCATCTCTTTCATCTCCCACGAGCGCAGCTTGGCAGGGTCAGAGAATGGTCCACCCGGGAAGGATAGGTTCTCTTGCCTTGCTCTGCACTGACTCTGTCACCCTGGACGAGTTACTTCATCTCTCTGTGCATCGGTTTCCCTATTTGTGAAGTGGCCGGAAATATAGGGTTATGGCGAGGCTCGGGGCCTCGGGATGAGTGGGCTGTTGGAGCAAAGTATTATCACCTTGTAAAGGGCCAGAGGGCAGAGCCAGACCAGGAGAGCTGTGTCTAGATCAGGCAGGGAGCTGGCATGACAGGCAAGGCCTTAGTATACTGTAAAATCCCATTCTTGGACCGGTACTAGTATCATTTTCAGCATAGCCAAGACGAAGTGAAATAATGAGCATGACTTATCTGTGAACATTCTGCAAATCCCATTGGATGCAGCAGCTGTAACTGGGCTGTTTCCACCTTCCACCCTTTTCCCATCATAGTCAGATCTGAGGGGATTTTAAATGGGTGTCACTTGCGTATGCGGTTAGCATTTTCCTGGCTTCCAGTGGGATGGGAAAGCTCTCCCTAATCCAGGCTCGGATGCTTTCAGCCCCCTCTCGAGTTTTGGTGGAATCATGTTACACTGCTTGATGCTGGAGTCTCTGGGGAAATTCTCTGGCCTGTGCTATGCAGAAGATCAGATTAGATGAGCCTAAAGAATCCATCAGCCTTAAGATCTGTGAGGATTCAGGTAGGAAAGGAGACGGTTTTAAGGAAGGAATAGTTTGTTTGCCTCTTGCTTTGGATTCTTCCTGCTACCTCTTTCTAACATGTAGTCTGCCTATCTAGGCATCTATAAATTGCCATCCCTGTAGTACATAGCTCCTGCCTCTTCCCCGTAGTCCCACTAACAATCTGCCCTTGTGCTGCTACTGCAAAATCTTCCTGCGTTTAGGAATATGCTTTGCCCAGCTGCACATTTTGGGCTTGGTCCTCTCCTGTCTTGCACCTGTGCAAGGCGGGTGCAAAATGCTGTGAGGCAAGGCGCCTCCACTCGCTTGCACCAGTGGTGCAATTTCACACCCACACATTGCACAAGTGTCAATGCTGACACGAGGCTGTGGAGGGTCAGGCTCTTTGCATTGCAAACTTTCACTCTCTTTTCTCTTTTGTTCTTCTCATTTACTCCCCCATTTCCTTCCCTTCCCCACGACCTAATTGCCCCCCTCTCTTTTCTCCCCCTCTCCTCTGTTCTTCATTCCCGTCTGCTCTCTGTAGAGTCTCTCCCCATACAGAGGAGATGCTATCCCATTGTTACTCTGGGGGCCCCCAGACACGTCCCCAATCCCATGTTTTGGAATCTCTTACTCTGCTGACTCCTCTTTGAAACTCCCCTCACTCTGTGCCCCTTCACTGACCTTTCTGAGCCAGGTTTGGGAGCTGGCTGGACCTCCAGCGTGGCTGGAGGAGGGATTCTCAGTGGGGGTGAGGGGCACGGCCGGTGGGTGTGGCGCTGCCATCTGGCATTTCAAAGGGGAATGGCACCAGGAGGCTGAGGTTCAGATTTGAACCCAGGCCCAGAGGTTACAGGAGGGCCGGGTAAGAGCTGCTTGTTAATCTATCCCTGCAGTCAGCGGACAAGGTTCGCAGCAGTAAGTGGGTCAGTGTGTCAGTGCAGGTGTTCGGCAGGGAGCCAAGAGCGCTCTCAGCCAGCAAGGAAACAGGAACTCTTAAAAGAGCAATGAGCAAGGAGACTCCGCCGGCCAGCCTCTTCCCGGTGTGTCCCCACGGTGCCCTCGCCCCTTTTAACCAAGGCCGTTTGCCCTCAGTGGCTCTGCCTGTGGCAGATACTCAAGCAGACTTACCTAAGCTACAGCCCAGGGCTGCTTTGCTTCTCGGTCCCAGGAGGGAGCAGATGAGCCTAGAACCGGGAATAAATGGTTGTTCTGTAAACACGAGGCCATCTTCAGCTCAGCACTGGCTCCTTCACAGAGTGCTGAGCAGGGGCCCGGCATTTGGCTTTGCCTGGCCAGTTTGAGGCATCAGCCCTTACTTGTACTGATACTACTACAGCTCTGCCCTGACTAGTGTACAGCTCCAGGCACTTTACAAAGGGAAGGTCAGTATCAGTATCCCACTGTACAGATGGGGAGGTTAAGCCGCAGAGAGGGGAAGTGAACTGAAAAGGGTCCCGTGGCACCTCTGTGTCTCCTGACTCCCCGTCCAGTGCCTCATCCATTGGAGGCTGCTGCTGCAGCCTTCATGAACATGCATATTTCCCCTATATTTATCTAAGGCATTTATCTGGCCCCTGCTAGCATAGTACCTGAGCGCCTCATAACCTCTAATAAATTTATCCTCTGTAGAGATGTGCTTTTATTCCCGTTTTTACAGATGGGAAAACTGAGTTATGAACAGTTAACTGACTCACAAGACGTCGGAGGCAGAGCAGGGACTTGAACCCAGATCTCTGGCTAGCATCCTAACCGCTGGACCATCCTTCCAGGGGTGACGTTCAGAAGCAACGCAATAATGGAGACTCACACCTCCTTCAGTCTGTGAACACTCAGACCCGCAGCCCTCAATGCTCCCCGGGAATGGAGATGGGGCTTTCCCTCCCTCCCCCAACAGAATCCAGGCCCTGACACTTTGGATTTCAGAGGGTCTGGTTCTGATCTCACTTACCTCAGTTCTAGACAGGTGTGGCTCCGTTGATTTCATTGGGGTTACTCCTGGTTTGTACCAGCATGAGGGAAAGCAGTCAGGCCACGTGGTCTTCATGCTGCTCACTGTTTCCCTTGGACAAGATTTAACAAAAAATGCAAAACCAGAAAGAGTGAGATGGAAAGTTAAAGGGCATAAAATAGGAGCGAGATCACAGAGATCCGACTTGCTTGGCAACAAACGATCCTACTTCATCTAAACCAGATTATATTAGACTAAGCTAAACACCCTCCGTCCCTCCTGGGAAAGCCAAGTCAGCAGCAGTGCTGTCTAGTAGTTAGTAGACCAGACCAAGGTTCCCCCTCTGCTGGAGATGAACCACTCACCTCTCAAGGCGGGGGGCAGGCTAGGACTTGCAGGGGGCAGGCTAGGACTCCTGGCTTCTATTTCTAGCTGTGCCACTGACTAAAGCAGGTCACTTACCCGATCTGGGCTCCAGTGTAAAGTGAGGCTCATAATACCAGGGGGTATGAAGATTATTTCTCTGGTGGTTTGTTAAAGTGCTTTGAGATCATCAGCTGTGAATGTCCAAAGCACTGAATGATGGGAAGTTCCTGGGTGTTCCTACGCATTGCCGTGACGCCCACCTGGCACATAGGCAAGTCACGCTGCTGATCTTCCGGAGCCAGGGACAGCCGCAAGGGCAGCGTAGAGCCAGTCTGTCTGAGGAGTTGAGATCAATGTCCATCCCTGGCGGGCAGGATACAGGGGCCTGGCCATCCTGGCAGAGGCATGGGCACGACTCCCTCTGAAGTCAGTGGTCAGGAGTTTGTGCAATGGTGGTGCAGCCCACACATGATGGAGAGACTGTTGGCCGTAGGCCTATGGAATCCAACGGGGCCCCATCGCCAAGAACTGACTCACCACAGCACTACAGGCCACTGCAACAGGTGGGGAGGAAACCGGGTAGTTCTCTCGTGTCTCGCTGCACATAGGCCCCCACAACCTAGGGCTGCCCCTTGGAGAACAACAGAGACAGAGCGGTTAGGCCAGCTCTCCTGAATTCCTCAGCAGCCATCAGGGCTATCTTGGTGATGGATTTGCTGAGTGCCCTCTTGTAATCCGCCTGTCAGAGAAAGGGAGATTTCCCTCCAGACATATGAGCTACAGCCCTCAGCAGTCACGGGAAGAAAGCTGCAGGAGCCTCCTGCCTGGGCCAGGCATTGCAGATAAGCCACCAGTTTGCTCCCTGCCCAATTGTGGCTTTAAGCTTCAAAGATCAAATAAACCAGATCAGGCTTCCACTCCCCCAGCTCTGTCCATGCACTTTAAGGGTGCACCTCCTTCCTGGGACTCCCCCTCAGCTCTGCCAATGCCCCACAACCCTAATCTGCAGCAACCCCTCCTAGTCCTTCCATGGGCTCCCAGTGCAGCTCTGCCAGCTTATCTCTGATATCCGAGTTGTGGTCCTCGGCTTGTCATCAGTTGTGTCAAAGTGCGTGATGGCTTTGTGATGCCGATATGTTCTCACGAGGGACCAGGGTGAGCCCATCGCGTTCATTTCACACGCAGACAAGTGCAGGTTTGTCCATCCAGTTCTTCAGTCGTGAGAGGCTTGCTTCTTTACTATGCAAAGGCCAGCCCTTTCCCGACACGTTATTACCCTGATGTTTTCGAAGTATTTCATGAATGCTCAGCCAAGTGCTTGCTACTAAAGCCAGCGGGGCAGGGCCAGAACCCTCGGAAGTTGTTGATGTTGATATTTATCAATGGACGAACCTTGAATAAGCCCCCAACAGTTTGGATTCTTATAGGAACTTCAGTTTGGAGACCACCTCAGCCTCTCTTGTGCGATTACACAGCATAAGAATGGCCATGCTGGGTCAGACCAATGGTCCAGCTAGCCCAGTATCCTGTCTTCCGACAGTGGCCAATGCCAGGTGCCCCAGAGGGAATGAACAGAACAGGGCAATTATTAAGTGATCCCTCCCCTGTTGTTCAGTCCCAGCATCTGGAGAGTCAGCACTGGGCTGTGTCCCTGACCATCTTGGCGAATAGCCATTGATGGACCTGTCCTCCATGAACTTATCAATTTTTTTTCTGCTATTGGCTTGGACAGGAACGCAGCATGAATCACTTTTATTTATCGTGTGGTAGCACCCCAAAGGCCCAACTGTTGCTTGATCCCATCAATATTGAAGGTGGGAGAGATTCCCTGCCCCTTCCCACAGCCTGTCCTGCGAGCACATCCTCTCCTGGATTCCTGCGTCTCCCACCTTGATCTCAGAAGATGATAAAGGGGTGAAAAATGATGCTCAGGGGTGAAAAATGAAATGTCAGCGTGTAAATTCCAGGCAGTTACTTCTCTTCCCAGACTCCCCCCTGTGGGGGCACTTCAAAGGAGAAGGCTGCACAGCCAGGGGCGAGTCCAGGGCCGCCTACAAGGGAAAAACTTTGTGGAGCTGTCAAGTGGAATCCGATCCGAGAGTCCTGGAGTGAGGCCGGCACTGGGGATGGGTCGCCCTCTGTAGGTCTCCTTAACTCCCTCTCTCCCTTGAGCTCTGGAGAAAGAGAAGCGTGTGGGGAAAAGGAGGAAGGACACTTTGTGCTTACGCAGCAATGATATTGTGTATTTGAACAGTGACTTATCTGACTGTATGATTTGTATTACAGTAGCACGTATTGGCCTCAACAGAGATTGAGGCCCTGTTGTGCTGGGCCCTCTTTGGACATAAAGTGAAGTACAATCCCCTGGCCTTTCTTCAAAGAGCTCACCACCGAAATAGACAGAACAGACAAAGGCTGGGAGAAAGGAAGTGTGGTTATCCCTATTTAACAGATGAGAAACTGAGCTAGGAAGACGCCAAGTGACTTGCCCAAGGTTACCCAGAGAGTCTGTGTCAGAGCCAAGAATTGACCCTAGATCTTTCGCTCAAGGAATGTGATGGTCCAAGCACCGTACAGGGATTCTGGCCCCAATCCTGCCCCCTTTGCAGACAATAGCAAAACTCCCACAGATTTTAATGATGCAGGAGCTGACCCTAATGAATGCATTCTCATCACTCGCTCCATACCAGGTGTGGAAGGGTCACCACCAGCCTTTTACAGATGGGGAAATTGAGGCACTGAGAGGTTAAAGACCCAAACCTTCAAACGGGCGTACCAAAATCCATATTTTGATATCCAGATAATTGGTCTGGTTTTACCAGAGGCGCTGAGCCCTGGCAGTTCCCATTAACCTCAGCAGGAGTTGTGGGTGCTCAGCACTTCCAAAAGAGGGGTTACACCTCTTGTAACCTGGCTCCTTCCACACCCACCCTTCCTCTGGAATTTAGATTGGAAGCTCCTTGGGGCAGGGCGTGTGCTTACCATGTCTCCTGTGACATGTCGAGCACGCTTTGGGGTGCTATATGGTAATCAATACTGTGTCTGACTTTAGGCACCTCAGGGTGAAGATTCTGGTTTAAATGATTCATCAGTGGCAGAGGTGTGAGAAGAAACCAGGAGTCCTGACTCCAAGTGCCCTGCTTGGATTGTAGTTCTTTCAGAGGGGGAATTTCCCTCCCCCCACCATGGCTATGCATCCCCAAGGTCTCTGGTATCTCTGTTATGTAGTAGACTATTAACATGACTGCATGTGTTCTGGTTTAAGGGAATTCCAGGCCCTAGTGTAGTTAGCCAATCTGGTTCTCTTCACCTGTGAGCTACAAAATAAGGAAGCAATTTATATCTCGCAATGGCACTGCCCAGCTGAAGTCTATATACCAGCCTCTGTCTCCAAAAGCAACATCTGCTAGACACGGTCAGTCCTGGCTCCGAACAACTCCAGCAGAGAGAATCTCTTACGGCATAGATGTGGCATAACCCCTGCTTGGGGCTTCTGCTTTCAGTGGCTGTCACTATTGTCTTCTTCAGTGCTGTCTGTGTGGTCACATGGGAACAAGGGGGAAAGGTAGCATCAGACCTAAACCTCCCAGCCTGGGAAAGAAGGGGAATGGGTTACAAGGAGAGCAATTAGTTGCCTTCAGGGTTTCCAGCTCAGAGATAAAACTTACCTCTCTCTGGTGTTAACTGGGAGGCTGCAGATTTCCCCAGCTGCAAAAAACCTTTCGGCAGCACCTCATCAGAGCGGGAGAAGCTTCCTCTATGAAAGGCTGTTCTGGGTTTGACAGAGATACCCCCTTGTTTCTCTCTTTGGGGCTGGGGATAATCTCCCCACCTACCTGCTTCCTTAAATCTATCTGCCTCAGATGTTTAGAAAGCCCCCATCTCATAGAGGTGTGACAGAAATAGGAATCAAACCCCACTTTGAGCCGCAGATTAGCATTTTAACCCTTGTTTAACTCGGACTGCCTGACTGCTCCTAGTGCAGTGCTGGACCACCCTTCCTAGTAGTTACAGTCTCACAACTGCATCCTTCATCTCCGGCACGGCTCCCCCATCTGTTTCACTTCCTCTGCCACTTCCATGCTCATTCCTTCTGAAAGGTTCTCCTTTGGTGTGGCACAGAGAGACAGCACCAGCTGGTGGCGAGGACATGGCTATAGGTCTTCTATTTCCGGCACTGCCACTGGTTTGCTGTTACTTCCCGACTCTATGCCTCAGTCCTCACATCTGTAAAATGAGGAGAGTGATACTTACCCTCTTGGAAATGTGCTCTGAGATCTTAGGATGAGTGGTGCAAAGTATGATGATCATTATCAGGGTTCAATCCATTGGTTAAAAAGGCAGCCCATTCCCTAGAAGCTTCACAGAGTGCCATCTCCTCCTCCGGAGAATGAATCGTGCCATTCACTGGCTTGTGTGAGCTATCTGTGTCTGGGATGCACAGATAAACTGCAATGACCTGTGAGGGCTGAGAGCTGCAAATAGCTTGTTTAGGGTAGGGGAGTTTAAGCAAATGTTAGGGGAAAGTGGTGCACTGTTTGCATATTTGAAGGAGGAAGGCTGGTCTGGTGGTTAAGGTGCTAGCCAGGGAGACAGAAGGCCTAACTTCTTGTAGGACCTGGGGCAAGTCCCTTAATCTCCCCAGTCAAGATTTACTTACGACTTTGGATGTCTCAGTTCTTGTGGACCCAATCTGAGACGCCTTAAAGGGACCTGATATTCAGAGAGCAGATGCTCAGCGCTTTCTGAAAAATCAGCTCTTGTTTAATGTGTCTTGAGTGGGGCACTCAAAACCGCCAGTCACTTTTGAAAACCTTGGTGTCTGTGTCAGTTTCCCCAGCTGTCCCAGGCTCCACATCCTTTGGCAGTCTGGAGCATTTCAACTCTAAACTCTTTGAGGCAGGAGCTATGTCTGCCTCTTTGTTTGTACACAGTCCACAGTCTTGATCTCAGCTGGGGCCCCTAAGAGCTATAGTAATACTACACATACTCAATAATCAAAATGAATACACATGTGTATGCCCTGTGCCTATAACAATAAGCATGTGTGCAGAATATTTTGATGATATTTGCCTGTGCTTAAAAAATATCCCCACTGTGCAGAAGCCCATTCTGAGAGCGGACAGACACTCTACGACAGAGGGCATCCTCTGGCAGGGACTAGTCCTGCTTTGGTTTCATTCAGACAGACTAGCGCTGGACAACCCTCAGGCAGTTCACAGCTTTGGTTCAGATAATCCCTCCGCAGCCTGGCTCCTCCGAACCCTGCAGGCCTCTGGGATTTGCAGAATCAGGCTGGGAATCTGGTGATTCTTTGTGCCATTTCTGCTGTGCCCAGGAAATACTCTCCTAGGAGTTCACAGTTGTCCAATGCTTCTGGACCCATCCAGAATTCAGACAGGCTGGAGCCACTATGAAACTGAAAGAGGAAAGGGGAAGGAATGGAATAATCTTCTGGCCCTTAAAAGGTCAATTTCCGTTTGAATTGCGGGCGAAGGTGGGGCCGGTTCTTGTTGAACTCGGCCTGCCTGCCTGCTCCCAGTGCAGTGCTGGCATGAGGCCTGAGCCAAAGCCCATGGAAGTCAATGGGAGCCTTTCCAAGGAATTCAACAGACTTTGGATCTGACCCATCAACCTCTCAAAGCCAAGCAGAGGTGAGAAACTGACCCGCCTCCTTCCTCTGGGTCTGATCCAAAGCCAGGAATCCTCCCATGGGCTTTGGGTCAGATCCTTTGTCCTTCTGAAACAAAAGAAGTCAGGCTGCCTCCCCTGGGGTTTCGGCTGGCCCCCTCCCTGTGATAGGGGCCTTAGAAGTCAGGAATCAGTGTCACTGAAGACTCAGGAAGACGTTATATATATGGTATCGCTGGTGCCAGGGTTAATTCCAAACGTGTCATTTCATCGCACTGGACAGCCCAAGGTTGTGTGTATTTTAGGTCAGTGAGCCACAAAGGTTTCCTGGCTCCTACTCAGTGTAAACAGGGATGTACGGTTCCTATCCTGTTGTCTCCTGTCGTTCTTGTTTTCTAGGGGTTAGTTAGTGCAATAACAAAAGCCACGTTCTGGCATCTCAGAGGGGTTCCTCTGGTGCTGGCATCTCAGGGTCTGTAGCATCAGTGCAATCCTTGCCTGCCGCTAACTGGTCCAATTTGTCCTCTTCCCACGTTCCCTGCAGGATTTGTGTGGCGCCACCACCTGCGACACCCTGGGGATGGCCGACGTTGGCACCATGTGTGACCCCAAGCGCAGCTGCTCGGTCATCGAGGACGACGGGCTGCCATCCGCCTTCACCACGGCTCACGAGCTGGGTAAGGGGCTGAGGTTCGGGGCAGCGTATGCCCATCCCCTTTCGGGGCTGCTCCCTCATTTGTTTGCAATGGGGAACAGAATTTGGTTTCTCGACCCACCCCTGTGCCTCGACTTCACAGGTCTCAAAGCGCGTGGCACCCAGTGGGAATTTGAAGTGCAGGGGAGCGAAGTGACATGCTCCAGGTCACACAGGAAGGCTGTGGCAGAGTCAGGATAGAACTCAGGAGTCCTGATTCCTAGCCCACTGGAATGTGCTGCCCCGCTGATAACAGCATGACTGCGTTTTTTTGCTGTCCCGCTGATAACAGCATGACTGCGTTTTCTTGTACAGTTTGCTGACTCTCTGTTCCCCTTGCTGTACAATGCTAGCGTCACCGGGGGTGTGCTTCCATGACCCGCACGAGTGTCCGAGCTCCCAGGCAAGCCATTCATTCCCTGTGTTCTCATGCCTCCGCCTCGCACGTTGTCCCTCAAACAGTTGCCAGACCATTTCTGGTTTTAATAGCGAACGCCTCCATCCATCATTCTGTGGCTTAGAAAGCCGCCACTTTAACCAAACCCACAGCAGAGACGTGGAGCCCCAGGCTGCGGTTGCCACCTGGGGGGGGAAAAAAAAACCCATATCCCAAACCTGCTAATGTTTATGGCTCCATAATTAGGAGGGAAGGGGGAGGGAGGAAAGCCTGAGATGTTTAAAATAACCCTGAATTGCAGCCTCAGGAAGTTTAGACAATAGCCAAGTGTCCGGAACAGCTTTCTGGGGAAACTCCACCTCGGGGTGAGAAAGTGAGACGCACCGGCTTTCTTCCCAGCGCTTCTGGGAGGTGAGAGAGGAACTGTTGGAAAACAGCTGCTAGGAAAGCGAGTGGGGCCAGTGCGGGCGGGTCAGCTGTCCCAGCTATATTTTGTTGTTGTTATTGCCACTTTAGTGCAGTTTCCAGGATTCGGGTGTCCTGAAATAACACACCAAGGCTGGGATGCATTAGGCATGCACTTAAATCCAGAGACACTTGCAGTCTCTGGGGGACTGAGTAATGAAATCGCTCTCTCTCTTCAATGTTCTTTCTTTCTTTCTTTCTTTCCTTCTTTTCTCTCTGAATAACCCACATCCATACATGAAGCAGATGGTGTGCGTTTTGGCCAGCAAAGTGCCGGCTCAGAGACCCCAATTGGCAGGCTTATAACTTGTCCGTCTTAAAGGCGATCTGATTTAAACACAAGGAATGGAGCTTGTGGAGCCCGGGGTCAGGGGGACAGGACACCCAGACCATTAACCACCGGGCTGCAGGTATTTCAGAGCTGTTCAATGTGACTCATTAGCATCCAGGAAGATCACACAGGGACGGAGGGGAGAGACATCAGCTGCTGAGGCAGTGGTGGTTTGGCTGTTACAACAGGGCTCATATAGGTGTGGTAGTTCATCAAAGCAAATGAGGGTCTCCGTGGCATTAGCTAGAGCAGGGTCCGTGCCAGCGGTCTGTGGCGCAGCTTGCCAGGATCCTAGGGGACTAGCCAGATATGTATATAAACCGAGACTAAGCACACAACCCACATATAGGAGACTTGGTCAGATCACAGCCTCCTGCTAGGGGAGGAGAAGTTGCCTTGTGATGAAAGGATGGCCTTGTGGCTCAGACATGGGCCTCCTGGCTTCTCCTTCTGGCTCTGCCCTAGGCTTCTTAGACAAGTCACTTGGCTTCTCGGTGCCTCAGGCTTCTTAGCTGTAAAATGGGGATAATGGGACTGACGTTGTGAATTGCTCTGAGATCTACGGGTGAAAAGCGCTGTGCAAGAGCTCGGGATGACTAACGGCCCCTCTCGCCCTTCCAGGGCACGTGTTCAACATGCCCCACGACAACGTGAAGGTCTGTGAGGAAGTCTTCGGCAGGCTGAAGACCAACCACATGATGTCACCCACCCTCATACAGATCGATCGTGCCAACCCCTGGTCAGCCTGCAGCGCCGCTATAATCACCGACTTCCTGGACAGCGGGCACGGTAAGCTGGGCACGCTGGGAAGGGGGACTTGGCTGCAGTTGCTGATGGTGGCTCATCGTTATTGGTGTTTAAGGTGCTGTAAAGGCATGCAGCACTTAATAAAACAGATGGAGGGGCAAAATCCTTGCCCGGGAGGGACCATCCAGCTGGCAAGGGTTCAGACACCAAGTGTGGAGACACTGCAGGGAGGAGAAGTGGGTAGGCAGCGAGGGCAGGCGTTGGGAGCCTACTCCGGTGATGGGACTCACGCTTGCTCCGTGGTGAGATCCGCTCCATCCCAGTGCTCTGGGTCATCTTGCCTTCTCCCAGCTGTGGGTCATCAGTCCCATTTCGCCTGCTGGGACTTTAAGTGTGAAGAATTAGAGCCTTTCCCTCTCACAGGGATGTGGGGGTGGGGAGGAAGGAAGCAACTGTGCTCCTCACACCAGATGTCTGCAGCCTTGAAGCCCTCACACAGCTGAGCTGGGATGTCCCTCGACTCCACAGACTCCGGCACGGTTCTCCCTTTTAAAACAGTTTACTCTTGGCAAGCAGTAAATCATATAAGCTGCGTTCATGCAGGAGGTCACTAGCGGCCGAGGGCAGGTCAGCTTGGGCCCTGGCTAACTCGGACTCAGTGGTTTCTTGGTTTCAACCTGATTAAACCAAAGCCAGGTCAGGCTAGAGAGTCCACCTGCCTCTGCCCACGGACATCTCCTCCCTCTGCATGCACCATTTCTATTGTGCTCATTGCTGTGGGGTCTACATGACACAACTCCTGCAGCCCTCTCCTGGGATGCGCCTCTGAACAACTCATGGCCAACATTCTTATGTCATGTGACCCAGAGGGGTTGGTTGAGATTTTCAAGGGCATTCAGCTTTAATGGGAGACGTGTGTCTAAATCCGCTAGACTGATCTCAAAAGCTCAATAGTTACTTCTAAGTGTGAGGGGAGGCTGGTCATTGGCCAGTCTGATGAAGCTGCTAGTCAGTGCCAGTTGCATTGGTAGGTTTTGTGTAATGGACCCCTGTACCTGTAGGAACTGGATGGAAACCATGGAAATGACAAATGCTCTTGATTAGAAAACTCACACAGGCTTTGTTAAGAGAGAAGAAAATCCAGCTGTAGCTTTATTTGCTGGCCTCCTGCTGCAGTGAGTTCCACAAGTTATATGGTGCCAAGTAATGGGTCTGCCTGCACCAGCCATGAACGTCTGCTTTGCATGATCTCCAAGAGTTGGGTGCAGCAACACCGTGTATTGAATGTCCCATCAGTCGAATGGTATCTCCCATTTAATATTTCTCTCACTGCCCTGCAGGGGACTGCCTGCTGGATCAGCCCATCAAGCCCATCTCGCTGCCGGAGGACCTCCCTGGGGCCAGCTACAACCTCAACCAGCAGTGCGAGCTGGCCTTTGGCCTCGGCTCCAAACCCTGCCCCTACATGCAATACTGCACCAAGCTCTGGTGCACGGGGAAAGCCCGGGGTCAGATTGTTTGCCAGACGCGCCACTTCCCCTGGGCCGACGGCACCAGCTGCGGGGAGGGGAGGTTCTGCCTGAAGGGCACGTGTGTCGAGAGGCATAACATCAGTAAGTACAGGGTGAGTACCTGACCGCTCCGTGCTGGGGGATGCGAGTGGGGAGGGCGAGGGTATATAGGGTGAAGCCCGGCAAGGCAGCTTGGGCTGACGTTGAGAACATGTAGCTCAGAGTTCTTTGTGCACTGAAACCAGGCGACGTAGTGCCAGTGCTCTCCCAGGGGCTGGCCACGGGAGGGGCATGGCTGTACCTCGCTGCAGGGAGGGAAGCAGCCAGAAGTTGAAGGGGTTTGTCCATTCCCCACTTGCACAGGCGTGCTATTCATCATCGTCCTTGAACCCAGCCATCGTGACCGTTTCCCCAGGGCGCTGGGCCTGGCTGCAGTTATCCAGGGCTCCTCCAGACCGGATAACCGCAGCGTACTCCTCATGGGGCGGCCTCACCACGGAGCGAGCACTTGGAGGACTCAGAGTGGAGTTCATCTCCACGGCCGCCATCCAAGACGCTGGCTGTGACGGGGTGTGTCGCTGGAACTTGTTGCAAACAGGCCAGCCAATTCCAAGCACTGCGGAAAGTCAGCAAGCTAGATTGGAAAGGCCTCACTTCCCATCTGTAACCCCGGAGGCCAAACTCAGTCCCCAGCAGGTGTATAAACAGCAACTGCGCTCATGGGGATGGAGAAGAGGAGGAAACAAATGATTATCTTTTGCAAAGGACTTGCGGCCCTGGTTGCTGGGGCTGAGGCTCCCCTCGCCTTAGCTCTTGCCCCAGGACAGAGCTATGCCCAAAACGCCGCTCTGAAGCAGCTCTGCTCTCCTCTTGGTGCCTGGCAAGTGTTTTCTCATGGCACCAGGTGTGAATGGTTTATGCTGGGTGCGGCAGCCATAGAGGGTAGAGTCCCTTCTGCTTAATGCTGGGTACCCCCCTCTGAGTCTGATTCCCCCCACAGGGGGACCCAAATATTGCACGTCCGGCTGCTTTTGAAGAGACATGGCTGTAGGGCAAAGGGGTTTTCCTCTTAACACCCTCTCTCCCGCAGGTGGATGGCAGCTGGGGGAAGTGGACCCCGTATGGTCAGTGCTCTCGGACCTGCGGTGGGGGAGTCCAGCTAGCCAAGCGCGAGTGCAACAGCCCCGCGCCTGCCAATGGAGGGAAGTACTGCGAAGGCGTCCGAGTCAAGTACCGCTCCTGTAACCTCGACCTTTGTTCTGAGTCAGGTGAGGCTTCCCCAAGGAACGGGGCCAGCCGGGAGGGCAGAGACCTGCCCTGGCACTAGTTCCTAATGGGCACAGTTGGGCCTTGCAAAGAGCTGTACATGTTAAAAGCAAGCCACCAATCCCAAGCAGCTACCTGCTATCCCGCTCAGTCCCATTGCTGTTGGTTCTCCGTTGTGCTAACGGTGCTATTCGGTGTCACTGAAGTTAGTGGCGGATGAGGGTTTTGGAGGTGTGAGCCTCAAGAGCTATGGAGGTTTGGGACAAGTGACCCCAAAAGTTTGGCAGCTTTTCTGCAGGTGACACAGATCTCTCTGGTCTGCAAATCAAGTTAGAGATCTCAGTAGGTACCAGAGGAAGGCACTTCAGTGGTTACAGCACCTCGTACTTAAGGGGAGACAGACTCCGTGTGTGGCCTCGGGCAAGTAACTTAGCCTCTCTGGGCCTCAGTGCCCCGTCAGTGAAATGGGGACAACAGCACTGCCCACCTCGCAGGGGAGTCGTGAGGATAAAAACACTAGAGACTGTGAGGCGTTCAGACACTGTGATGGGGCCTGTAAGTGGAGAGATGTTCCACAGGTTGAGTGTGTGCTCAGTACGGATGCACAAACAGAGCGGTGTCGCAACCTCTTGAGGCTGCAAAAACGAGCAGGCGAATGAGGGAAGCCAGACGGTCAGAAGGGATTTTCATGCCAGAAGTGAAGAAACCAGCTCTAAATATCAGTCTTACAATGGGTCTGGGGAGATCTAAAGTAGGTAACAGTTTAATGGGAGCGCGTGTCTTAGTAGAACCCACTTCGGCCCATTCCTTCTCTGCTCTATTTCCACTCAATCCAGCGGAGCTGGAAATACCATAAAAATCCCAGTTCTCATGGTATTTCTGCCCTGGCCAACATTCAAAGGCTCACAAAACCTGGTTGATGGGGCAGAAAAGGAACGTTGATCACACATGAAAATAGCTGGTTTGGGTTTTAATTTGCCCACGTTGATTAGGAGGTGGGATTTGCAGCTGGGAACGTCTGACCTAGCTCCACCTGTGGTATCAGGCAAACAATACATCATTAGAGACTAAAGCTCGGACAGATGTCTGCAACTGTTGTTTCATCTGCGCACAGCAGAGCTAAAGTTAGAGTATGTGAAAAATATGCAGAAATGTTTTGTGCGTGCGCAAAATAACTGCAATCAAAAATCCAATTTTCTGGAACATTTTGAGCACTTTAAGCTGGTAAAAAATAAGCAAGAACATTTTGCAAAAAATGTCAAACATTTTTGACCAGCTGGAGCTAGCATCGCCATAGCAACCACTGCCAGGTTTGCAAGTTTAGGGACAATTTCACTAGAGACAGTGGGCCCAATTCTCCTTGGCCTTGCTGCTGTGTGCAGTCATTTATAGCAGCCTATTTTATTGAAGCCAAAGAGCATCGTCAGCTTACCCAATCGGAGACCCAGGCCTGGCCGTGGTCCTGCAGTAGAATATTACACACTGGATAGGTGGAAGTGACTGCACAGCTTGCAGGGCAGAGGAATATAGTGCTAGTGCATTTGTGTGTGAGAGAAAGATTATACACTCCAAAGTCACTACGCACCACCACAACGGCTGTGCTCTTCTGGGGGCTACGCAGATCACTAAGCTCAAGACAAAGCCACTGAGAGCGGGGCACAGAGCACGGTCAGCTGAGGGGTTCTGGCTAGGGAACAGTCTTCCAGGGGAGGTCGAGCACATTCAGTGTCTGAGTATCGTTGGAAAACGCTGCACAACTTTGAGAAAGCCGGATCCCATAAGTGACACTGACAGTACAAACCCCTACTTTCTATTTCCAACTCCAAAACCACCATCCCCCAAGCAGAGTTTTGACCCCAAAAAGGGAGAGTTGCCAAAGATGCCATGAAATCCTCTTGGAGCTTTGCTCCTCTTACTGATTATGTGTGGAAGCTGCCCAGATGCTATGGCGATGGGCAGCAGTCTAAAACCTTTCAGATAGATCTCTAACAACCCCCTAACATCCCGGCACAGTGTGAGACCAATACCTCAAGCTCTGGAAGGCCTTCTGAGCATGGCCTTCTCACAGAATTATTCAGAAGGTCTGGAGAGTAACCAAGATTTGTGCAGCTCAAGTGTGGATCCATTTGGAAAGGCCTGTTCAGTTAGCTTCTCCTCCTCCTTCCCACCAGCAGGACCTCGCTCCTAATGCCAGCTACTCCAGCTTTCTCCCAGCACATGCCTCTTCTAATGTGCTGGGGGGAATTGCCTAATTCACCACAGCTGGGCTCAGCCATAATCTCTGCACTGAGGGGCTGCAGCTGTGTACTGTAGTTTCCTCTGCTCAAGAGAGAGTGTTAACTCTTTCCTTGCCACCTCCTGGATAGGGTCTCTGTGTCTCTTCTAATAATATAACTGTCAGATGTCTTCTTCAGGTTTTATTGCACACTGCTCAGAGGCCTCACAAGGAGTGCCTAATACACAGATAAACAAACATAGTTTGGAATATCCATGGTATGCCCACACGTTGAATACTGTGTGCCGTTCTGGTGGCCCCATCTTAAAAAAGAGATACTAGAATTGGAAAAGGTACCAAGAAGGGCAACAAAAATGATCAGAGGCATGGAAAAGCTTCCATATGAGGACAGACTCCAAAGACTGGGACTCCTTAGCTTAGAAGAGAAACAACAAAGGGGAAGGGGGGAAGAGAAGATAGGATAGAGGTCTATAAAATCATGAATTGTGTGCAGAAAAACTGTTATTTACCACTTCACATAACACAAGTACCAGGGTCACCCAATTAAATTAATAGGCAGCAGGTTTAAAACAAACAAAAGGAAGTATTTCTTCACACAACGCACAGTCAACCTGCGGAACTCATTGCCAAGGGATGATGTGAAGGCCAAAAATATAACTGGGCTCAAAAAAGAATTAGATAAGTTCACAGAGGATAGGTCCATCCATATCTATTAGCCAAGATGGTCAGGGATCTAACCCCATGCTCTGGATGTCCCTAAACCTCTGACTGCCAGAAGCTGGGACTGGATGACAGTGGATGGATCACTCAAGAATTGCTGTGTTCTGTCCATTCCCTCTGAAGCATCTGGCACTGACGACTGTCAGCAGACTGGATACTGGGCTAGATGGACCATTGCTCTGACCCAGTCTGGCCGTTCTTATATTCTTACTGTGTTGCTTTGAGCAAGTCACTGCCCAACTCTGTGTCTCACCACTTCCCTATCTGTAAAATGGGGATAATACTATTTACTTTCCTTTGAGACCCTTGGGTGAAGAGCTGTATTATCTTTTATTACACATCTTGTTCCCATTTCTGAAAGACTGCAGGAACATCAAGTGGCCACCCCCACCTTACTAGACATGGCCTGCAATATGAGGCAGTGATTGCCAAGGAGTGATCCAGGCACGCAGACTTTACAGTCTTGCTGGTTTCATTTTTCCCTGGAGTAAAAAGGTGGCAGTTGTTTCGAGCAATGGTTGTGGGATGTTACCCCTGGAACTGACACTGCCTTAGCTGTGAGTGTGGCTTGAAGTGGCTCTCTGTACCCTCCACCACTGGTGATACCGTCCCGCTGTTATCCTACCTCCACAAACCACTCTCTCTTGTATCATCTCTTCATTGGGGATGCCTTGACTATACAAAGAGTCAGACAAGTTTCCTCTGAGTCTAGGACATAACATGTCTCACGAATCGCAACACCAAAGCTTCATTTGCTTTAGTAAACCCAGAGAGCCAGATAGTCTGGCAGACACCTACAATCCTTAATAGTCCAGTTGGGGACCAACTCAGACCAGCCATACATTTGGAACCAGAGCCTAGCCACACTCATGTAAATCAGTAGTGACTCCACTTCAGTCAGTGGAGCAGAACTGGAGTAAAACCAGTTGCAGGGAGAGAAGAATCTGACCCTGGGCATCCCCAGATTCCATGGTGCAATACTGTATGGTTGATGCTGCCTAGCTGAGGATGTCCTCTCCGGTGAAATGCCCACGCATGCTTTGTATCCTTCCAGGGCTAGGAAAGAGTTTCCGAGAGGAGCAGTGCGAGGCTTTCAACGGCTACAATCACAGCACCAACCGGCTCACTGCCACCGTCTCTTGGGTCCCGAAGTACTCGGGAGTCTCGCCTCGGGACAAATGCAAGCTCATCTGCAGAGCTAATGGCACCGGTTACTTCTACGTATTGGCTCCTAAGGTGAGCAGGAGAACAAACAGTGTGAACTGGGGACCATGGGGGAAGAGGGTAAATGAAATTGGGTAAGGAGCTATAGGGAAACACAAGGGCACCTGGAAATGAATGAACAGAAGGATTTTTTTTTTGACCCAGCGGGTGACATTTAGAATTCACTGCCCCGGAGGCTGGGAGTCAAGAAAAAATAGCCTGTTCTTTGGCTATCAGTGTTATCATGGGGCATAAAGGGGATCAGATGAGAGGCCATGTGCCAGATCAGCTGGTGTAAATCAGTGGAGCTGTGCTAATTTACACCGGCTGTGGATCTGGCCCCATGCCTGGACCTGTGTTTGTAAAGCATCCCAGCTTGCATGCCTATGGCACTAGAACAGGAATAAAGGATAACAACTAGACACTTCCCTCCGGGGATTCTGGCTCACACGCACAGGGCGGGGCCGGCTGCCAGACTTGGGACTGGGAATGTGGTGTGCACATGACACCGCCAAAGGGTTAATCAGCTCTCCAAAGCTGCTAGTTTGCAGGGTGCTGCCCTCAGGATTAAATGTGAGGAAAGAGAGAGAGATGTGGTTATAGACATGGCAGTCAGCAGTCAAAGAGCACCGTTCTGTTTAGTGCCTCTCGAAGGCACAGCCCGTAATGGAGGCAATGGCGGCTTTATGTCCTCCAGCATAACACCTCCTCCATACTGGGCTGCACAGTCAACTTAGCTTAGAGCAGCTGCTGGCTCACTGGCACGTAGGGCTATGATGGTCCCGGATGGGCACCCAAAAGTTCTTTCTTGGAATGCCGGCGGAACACACACAGGTGGGGCAAATATCTTCGCCTGAGCACAAAGTGACTTGATGGCTTGTGCTTTCCCTCTGCCTGCGGGTAAACTTCAGGTTGTGGATGGCACTCCCTGCGCGCCCGACTCCACCTCGGTCTGCGTCCAGGGCAAATGCATCAAAGCGGGATGCGACGGCAAGCTGGGCTCCAAGAAGAAGTTTGACAAGTGCAGCGTGTGTGGAGGAGACAACAAGAGCTGCAAGAAGGTCTCGGGCTTGTTCACCAAACCCATGTGAGTGCCAGAGGATCCTGCTGCTTTCCCCGTGTGCCCTATAAAATAGGCCTCAGAAAACATAGGGCTCATGGAAGGGAGGGACCAATGGTACTGTTTCCAGGGATGGCAGTTCTGCCTTTAGCTTCATCGATAGGCCCTGATTCTTTGGAGAAGAAGGTTCCAACTTCTAGGCTACTCTCAGGGGTTTCAATCTGGTCTCTTGCACTGGAAGTGAACTGTCTACAGTTGAACCTCAAATGGGTATGCTAGATCAGTGGCTCTCCACCAGGGGTGCATGTACCCCTGGGGGTACACAGAGGCCTTCTAGGGGGTACATCAATGCATCTAGATATTTGCCTAGTTTTACAACAAGCTACATAAAAAGCACTAGCAAAGTCAGTGCAAACTAAAATTTCATACAATGACTTGTTTATATTGCTCTATATACTATACACAGAAACAGAAGTATTTATATTCCAATTGATTTTTTTATTTTTATATGGCAAAAATGAGAAAGGAAGCAATTTTTGAGTAAGAGGGTGCAGCGACACTTTTGTATGGTTTTGTAAGCAAGTAGTTTTTAAGTGAGATTAAACTTGGGGTTACATAAGACAAATCAGACTCTTGAAAGGGGTACAGTCATCTGGACAAGTTGAGAGCCACTGTACTAGATGACTCAGGGGCTGATCCTGGACCAGTGACCCTTTCAGCTGTAGGTTTCTGAATCAGACCCAGACCAGGTTGGGAGTGAGTGGGTGGTTTTACTGTGGCTTTCTAGTGGACTGTGTAAAATGAATGATTGCTCTCAGCCTGGTTCCTAGTGGTCAGGTGTCTACATCAGAAAGACTCAGCATCACAATTGCCTGCCTTGGTAGCCATCTCTGCAGAGGGACCAAGGAAACCCATGGAGACTGAACTCCTCTCTCATCACTAGAGGTGACCCCTTCAATTCAGGGTTGAGGCCCATTGAGGGGACAGGGAAGCCTACCCTGATGCTGTCTGTCCAGCGCCTCTTGTGGGGATTTTTCAGGGCCAGGAAAGTCTCAGAGACAGAGCTATAGAGCTGCTGTAGGGCTGCAGAGCACTGGCGGGGCTGGAATGGGGTTCTGTGGGTCAGGACTGAGGCACATTGGCAGAGCTGTGGGGTCACTCTCTTGGTCTAGCAGAGGGGGGTTCAGGCAAGGGGAAGGGTCCTGGCAGAGCTAGAAGGAAGAAGTTTGGGAAGCACTGGCCCTAGAGAGGACAAATCTCACCTCTAAGAGCAACAGCTTATGAATGAAAGGCCCATGCCCCGTGATGTCGGTGGTGCTGACACCACCTCTCGGGTGGCTTGTCTGCTGTTCTCTTACAGGCACGGCTACAACTTTGTGGTGATCATCCCAGCAGGAGCCTCCAGCATTGACATCAGGCAGCGGGGCTACAAGGGCCTCATCAGCGACGATAACTACCTAGCTCTGAAGAACAGCCAAGGCAAGTATCTGCTGAACGGGCACTTCATCGTCTCGGCTGTGGAGAGGGACCTGATGGTGAAGGGCAGCGTGCTGCGGTACAGCGGGACGGGCACGGCGGTGGAAAGCCTCCAGGCCTTCAAGCCCATCCAGGAGCCGCTGACCGTGGAGGTGTTGTCAGTGGGGAAGATGACCCCACCACGCGTGCGCTACTCCTTCTACCTGCCCAAGGAGAGCAAAGACGATAAGTCCTCTTACTGGAAAGACGGGAAAAACCCGCCCGTGCTCAGCAACAACGTCCTGAGCTTGTCCAACCGCTTGGATCCGGGCAGGCCGAATTACAAACGTGTGTCCTACAAGTGGGCGGCCAGTGGTTGGGAGGCCTGTTCCGTCTCCTGCGGCAACGGGCTGCAGAAGCGCTCCGTACACTGTCGCGACTCCTACGGCCAACTGGCCTCCGTGTGCGATGCTGCCCAGCGGCCCGTCGATGTCAGGATATGCGGTGACCCCTGCCCCATGTGGGAGGTGAGCCCCTGGTCCCCCTGCTCCAAAACCTGCGGCCGGGGCTTCAAGAGGCGCATGTTGAAATGCACGGTGCGGGCCGGCCAGCTCTTGCCTCGGGATCGCTGCAACCTCAGGAAGAAGCCTCAGGAGCTGGACTTCTGCACCCTGAGGCCATGCTGACCCCGCGGGCACTGCTTCCAAAGAAGGCCTGGTGTCTCTCTGGCTGGAGATAAATGGCTGAAGGCTGAACAGCAGCTGGGGGGAGGGAGAGGGGGAGCTGTCTGAAGTGAGGGGTCTGTTACATAGGGCATATCAGTGGACAAAGGACTTGTACGCAGGGCGAGAGCGTGCACACGTGAGAGGGGCCCAGTGTGGTGTTATAGAACAGGTTGCTCAGAGATGAAGTAAAATAAACATCTACCTCGAAGCTGCCAAACTCTCCAGGCTCCCTCCCCATCCAGAGGAGGCTATGGGCGTGAGGGGGCAGGATCGGTCTCTGGGGACTGCTCTCCGGGATCCACCAAAACATCAAGGACAAGAGTGTGTTTCTATATCGCCATGGCCGGCCTCCCTCTAGGCTTCAAAGGGTCACGCCCCAACCTCCAAAACACTAGTGCTAGATGGGACCAAAAGGAATTACCATTGCAAGGACGACAAACTATACTGCTTAACGACCGGTGCAATAAAGTGCTGGGGTCTATTAAGAACTGATGCCTTCAGGGCTTGCTAGCAATGACTCCGCAGCCGATGTGTTGCTGCTCTCCAGACCTGTGCAGCAGCGTTGTCGTGCAGGGCTGTACGTGGGTCATTGATCGGCGGCTTTTGCTTTTCATGTGTATGGACCGAACAACGTAGATTCTTATGGTGCTTAATATCTGTATTTTTATTTTTCTTCCTCATGGTTGACGCAAACCCTGCGTGCCTTGGGTAATTTTGTCATTTTTTCCATTGGATCCTCTCAGAAGACTATGCCTCTTTATATGGTGCTTTGAGAAGGGTGTGTGGAGGGGCAGGGTATCCCTAATACAAGGTGGGTATGTATTTTAAAGAAACCTCTTTAGACCAAATACCATTTACACTTAGGTCCCTTTTTGCTTTGCTAATAGTGTAAAGGTGCCTTAAAACGAGCACAAATTGCATTCCCACCACCCCTTTACACAGCTGAAGCTTAAAGGGATCTTGGTGTACGTGAGAATATGGCTGTAATTCTAGGAGGTACTGCACAATGGTGCCCCACCACAGTGCTTCCTGTTGGAAGAATGAGAAAGAGCATTGTATGCGTGACTGCCATGGGTGGCAAATACTGAGTCTTTTTTCAAAATGGTGCTCTGTGTATGTCCCTGTCACTCCGTGCCCAGTAGTCGTACTATCCTCCACCCTCTTCTCTTAACATCGTTGTTCAGGGTTATTTCTCAAAGACACATAGAGATCTTTGGTGCTGAAGTATAAAAGAAACGGGGACTAACTCTCCTCCCAGAAGATGATTGCATGGGCCTTTCTGGCCTTAAGATCTATGCTATGTACCCTGCTTAAGCCCCTCTCTAATTTTATGGGGTGTGTCTATCCTGCAATTGTGGAGCGTGATTACATCTTGTGCAGACATACCTGAGCTAGCTTTAATCTAGCAAGCTCAGGTCCCGGAGCAGTGACGCTGCAGTAAGACAAGCTTCAGCCCAGGCTAGCATCAGCAGGGGTCCAGGAAAGCTTGGACAACCCATGCTGAAGCACAAGCCAGCACAGTTTCATTTCTCCAGGACCCAGACTATGTAGATTGAAGATAGTTTGGATAGGTCAACTCAAGCTATAATCAGACCCTAAGGGTCTGTCTACACTACCTGCTGGATTGGCGGGCAGTGATCGATCCAGCAGCGATGGATTTATCATGCCTAGTCTAGATGTGATAAATTAACCCCCGAGTGCTCTCCCATCAACTCCTGTACTCCAGCTTGGCGAGAGGCGCAGGCAGAGTCAACGGGAGAGCGTCAGCTGTCGACTTACTGCAGTGAAGACACTGCAGTAGGTAGATCTAAGTACGTCGACTTCAGCTACGTTATTCACGTAGCTGAAGTTGTGTAACTTAGATTGATACCCCCCAGGGCTGTCTGCGATTGTTCCCACTGGCATCAAGGGGACAACTCACCGGGTTAAAGTGAGGCATATGCCTTGCTGAATTTGTGGTCCCTGTGGCCCGATTTCCCCACCTGTTCAATGGGGATCACGATACTTGCTCATTTTTTGCAGAGCTTTTTGAGATCTTAGCATGGAAGATACCAGAGCAGGGGAAAGTATTTTTTTATTATTGGTCCTTGGCCGGGTTGTAACTCAGGCGTTGAACCGAAGACCAACCCCCTTCCAGTGCGAGAGAACAGCAGCTAGCTGTAGACCCCCTGCACTCTAAACAACTCATGAACAACTCACATGTAAATGTTGCTTGGCAATGGGCTAATTGTCAATTCCTGCCCCTCTACTGGGCTCCCCATGGCTCTACCATAGCCTTTCTTTCCCACATGCCCCCTTCCAGCCAGCCCACTGGATGCATTTTGATAGGACACTCTTCTAGAGCGAGCTTGCCCTCATGAGCCCAGCTCCCAAGCGTGGGCCCATAACAGAGCATCCAAATCTCTCGTGTGAGCGTACAACTGCGTGTTGAAGGGCACAAAGTCTGTCTTATAGACAAAGTGCTGCACTGAGCATCGTTGGATGTTTTGTCCAAGCTTTGCCCATGGATCATTCTCCAGCCCCCAAGCCCTATATTGTCCAGAAGATTCCCTCTGGTGTTGGGATGCCAGCAACAGTAGTTAGGGAATGTCTTGCGAGGCAGCCTCTCCACTCTATGGGGAAGATGATTCTTCCTTGTCTCACTGAAGCAAGTAGGAATTCTGGCATAGACTTGCGTGGGACGGGACTGGGCCCAAAGATCTCTGGGCTTCAAAATAACCCCACCTGGAAATTCAACCGATTTTTTTATTACAAAGGGCATTAACCACACCTAATGCTGAATTTCAGATCAAGGAACTATAGCACTGGGATTATAGACAGTTCTTCGATGGCAAAACCCCTTTCTGATGGATAGATTTAGGGCTTCTGGGCTGGATCCTCCTCAGATGTAAATCAGCATAGCTCTGTTGCCTTAATTACGCCATTGACTTTGAAAGAGCTACACCAAATTACACCATCTCTCTCTCCCCACTGTCCTTCGCAGATGCTGTGCAGAGTGGGTGATGGGGTTTGTTGTTACCTAACTCCAGCTATGATTCAGCACTGCATCTCATCCTACTTAAAGGCCCTGGTTAACATCATCCAATATCCCCTTAAAAATGTGCCCAGTCTCCAGAACAAATCAGCTCTTGAGTGTTCACTTCACTTTTCTTCCCAGCGTTTAATGATCAATGAGCATTGATAAGATAGTGTCAACTCTCAGCATTCCCATAATCTCTCATGATATAAAATTAGTATCAGCATAGGGGAGAGAGAACTTGGACTGGTTGGTTACTGGTTACAGAAGAGAAATAGTATGTTTTAGTGGGAGAGGATCAAGAGAAAGGAAACAAAATCCCATTGGGCAAGCGGTTACCAGGGTTGTCAAAGAGTTCTGCACTAGGCCAGACCGGACCAGGCCCTAGATCAATCAGTGTCTGTATGTAACACTTCTACTTTACCTCTTTCCCTGTCTCAGAGTCCACCCCCTCATCCTTAGGAATATACATTACGTTTATTGGTGGGTTTGCTGTGTCTAGCACAGCTGACCCCCTCCCGGTTCCAGCTGTGTAGCTGGTCCTGAGGGGCTGCCCTTTGGGTCTTTCCATCGAAAAGAATTGGTTCCCAACACCATCAAGAATTGTCACAGTCGTGGGGGTGGGGGGCGGGGTGGGGGGTTGTTTTGTTTTTTTGTGGTTCTTTTGCAAGATGTATGGCAGAAGGACAGAAATGCCTATTGTACTGGCTGCTTTGTGTATACCATGTATACTGTACATCAGTCTTTGCTGTTTGTGCATTGATAGCAAACCTGAAATAAAGTGGTATTTAAAGTTCCATCCGATTCTTTGGGCGTATGGGTCTGTGCATTCAGTCTATTTGGGAGCAGAATCTGGCCATGCTTTCAACCTAACCCCACTAGGGTTCGACTTTTATTCCATAAGGGTGTAGTTTTCCTACACGTTAACGGGTCAAGATACACCCTAAGGAGCCTAAAGTTTATGGTGAGGAGAGAGCATGTGCCAAACAACAAGCTTGGCTTACCTCCATGGAGGCTGGAAGAATTAGATTTGTTTTTAAATATAATTTCAGATATATTGATGTTTAAAATAAAAAAAAAAGGTTAAACCCAATCAATTTACGTGTCCACGGTTGTGTGAGGGGCGGGTCAGACAATTATTTGACAGCAAAGATTCAAAAAGTTAGCGCTTCGTAACTGCTAAAACAGAGAGTTGACATTGGAGCACCTCTGAGGCCAGGCTGATGCTATAGACATTCGTATCCCCCAGCACCTGCCAAAAAGATGTGGAAAAGGTTGTCAAGTGGCTGACTGGCTCACCGGTCCCCCTTCTTGACGCCACAAAACAGCGAAAACCTTTGGCCCTGGATAGAAGGACCTTCATCCTTGGCAATGTGGAGGGACTTGTTTCAATGTTCTGTTCAGTGGTTTTGAGTCCAATGCAGTTCCTCAGCGGACCTGAAGGTTCTCTTACCCCTCCAGGCCGGGGATCCATTCGTGTTAGTTCCAACAAAGGCATCAATGTCTTTTCTTGGCAGGCTTGCCAATTCCTTCTTCAGCGACTCCACCAGGGCTCATGGGACTCTGTATTTTGGTAGCCTTATGGGCTGCACATGAGGTTCCCCCCCGCAACTTCAGCTTGCCTTCTAAGTGTGCATCTCCTGGAAGCAGGTCCTTATATTCTGTTACAATGCTGGACAGGGCCCAGGGTGACTGTTCTCCCTTCTCTCACATTGAGGATATTCTGGTATTGCTCTGTGATTAAATGTATGGCTTTCGCTGCCCTGCTGCCCAGCAGCGGGTGGTACTTTTGTGGGCGAACATATTTGCTAAGTGATAATGTCTCTTATCTACAGCCTGCAGTTTTGCTAATTGGCCTAACAATGGTTTTATTGTACATCACTAGCACTTGGTCACATTTCTCCACTCGAACATTGCTGCTTATCACTGTTGCTAGGATTACATTGCAGCTGGTTCCACAGTCTAGCTGGAATAAACTTTGTCATTATTCCAAATATGGCAGTTAAATGGCTGGCAGCCTCCTTCTGCAGTGCATTGAATCTTTGGATATGCTAAAATCCTATTGCAGACATCTTCCTCTTCATTCTCTCTTTCCTCAATCACCGCATGGACTGTTGCTTTTTTCTTCTCGGGGGCAGCTGTAGCCTTGGGACATAAAATGGTTCCTCTTCCTCACACTCCTTGCCCCACTGCCCATAGGCCAAGCATTTTAACTTCTGCCATTTGTGCTGCTCTCCATAGTATATACACTGATGTCTGCAATCCCAGTTGGTCTGCCTCCATCCTGCTTCTTTTAGCTAGAGCCTGCGTTTCTGTTCTGATCCTGTCTCTGGACAGTCCAGACACCCGCAAATAGGGTTAGAGCAGTTTCTCTCCACAATCCCTCTTGTAAGCTTGAATCACGTCATGCGCATGCCCCCCGTCAAGGAATCTTAATGTCTCCAGAATTACATGTGGGTGCCAGAGCTCTCAGTTCTGCAAATGTTAGTATCCATTCCCTCTTCTGCTTTTGGTTTCCAGTAAAAAAACACCAAAAGCACTACTCTCTCTACAGTCTCTCTGCCTATGGTCACAGTACTCAAACACACGTATTAGCTGTTCATGTTTTGGGCATTATTTCTGGCAACAGTGTCTCTCTCACATCTTCTCCTTTTCCCCAATGAGAAAGCTTATTTAATTGTATCTTCATTTTCTCATCTTTTGTCCCATGGTCAGCTTCCTATAAAGACTCATTTCTTGCTTCCATGCTTGTGCAAGGTAGATAGGAATCTAGTATTACCTGTGGTCTCAGTTCCTCCATGCTGCTGTTTGCTCTGTTTCTGGATGATGCTTTGTTTGTTTCAGTCTTGCTCACTGAGTCTCACTAGACTGACTGACTTTCCACTCTGTTTCATGCCCTGTGAGCTGGATAATGGCACGAGACAACTTCAGCTAAACTGATTCTTCATTAAAATAACTGTTTACAGACATGCTGCAACGGCAGCTAACATTCCAGCCATGTGCACGCAGACTGACTTCATGGTGCCTCCTCCAAACATATTCCTCCTGCAACCTGTGCTCCTCCTCTGAAGTTCCATGCAGGTTGCTATAAGCTGCATCTTCATCAGACCCACTCTGTGCTTATGTTACACCAATTACTCCTTCTCAACTTAGGTAACTCTGTGAGAGTCTATTCATTTACATTGGTGTAATTCCCATCGACTGCAATAAGTTAGCAGTGAATCTGGCCCACTGAATGTAATTGAATCTAATTTGGAGGAATTCCCATGCTGAGGGGTTAGAAGATGGTTGCTTTTATTGCTGAAAGGAAGGTGTACATTAGAATAGCCTGTGCAATACTTTAACTGACCCTGTTTACACTTCCTTGATGCTCCTCTGGACTATCTTATGCACCATTGCTTGAGGGAGTCTAGGTATACCGAGTCTGAAAGGGACGCTAAGTTATACCACTTTGCACATCACCTGTGAGTTCTTCATGAACGCAACTCCAGATTTACAAGGGTGCCAATGAGAGCAGTTTGGCTCCTTAACCATGTTGCTAGGTGCTTAGAAAACATTAGCTATGCCTTCCGTTGCTTGCGGAATGATTCCCAGCACACCCTTGATGAGTCAGTTCCCGCTCCTTAAGTCATATCAGTGCCAACATGAGATAAGCCCCAATTCCTTCCTTGTAGCAGGACATGTCTGTACAGAGACGACTAAAGTCACATCCAGCTTTCATCAGGGACAGTTTGTCCTTTTCTCTATTTTACCCCAAACAAAGGAGAGGACAGCTTGATTGTCATATTGCAGTTGCTTGGCAAATTTTGAGGGCACCCCAAAAACTTCGGGGGTGAACTTATTTTGCACAAGAAATTGCTACCACTCCCACATCTAAATTATCTATTGAATGTGATTGATAGTTTGTTCCTCTCTCCCTCGAAAAAGAAAAAAAAATCTGTTCAAATATATGACAATATTGCAAAGGATCCAGTTACAAACAGCTTTATCAAGATCACATGGCCAGATCCTCAGCTGGTGCACATGGGCCGAGATCCAGTGATTGCAATGGAGCGATGCTCATTTACACCAGCTGAGGAGCTAGCTGGAATGTGTACATGGCATAAACGTCTCCTGCTGCTGCAGAAGTGGGGCATAAGTAGGGAGATGAAGATATTGATCCTGTCCGATTATGACTGCTGGATTTCTAAGATACCAGCAAACCAAATGGATGCATATGTAATAATCTAGTCTAGTAGATGCTGGTGTGGTAGTATGGGCATCTCTCACTGTGTCATCATTGCTTTAGAGTGAAATTCAGAGGACCTGCACAATTTAAGTCCCACTTTAGCACAAGATCTATGTGCCACTTAAGTCTCACTTAAGCACAATGAGCTTTGTGCTAACCCTCTGCACAAGGGTGAACTTTACTCTTATCCCATACCTCTTCCTTTGTGTTCTCATGTGATGAGAGGCGGGAACTGAGTTCAAGTTAACCCCTTGTTCACTGGGGACTAGATAGCACCACTGCATCTCATCAAATGCCCGTGGGGGGCAGGAGGGAGGAATCTATGTGGCTGCAGAGAAACCATCTCCAGGCGAAAGATTAAAGGAAACAACCACCACTATTGGAAACCTCAGCTCAAAGTAAAGTGATTAGAGTTTATGTTTGGTCAACTCCAAGTTTGTTTGCTCCGTGCCTTGTCTCGAATATCGCCTAGGGAAAGCCACACAATCACTTAATGTGTCTGAGAAATATACTATTAAAGGGCATGACATAGGTGACGTACGGGACATGGAACAGCCATATTAAACAAACTGCTCAGGAACAGGATATTGGCGAAGAACAAACATTAAAAAAACCCAGAGAGCATAACTAGTGGCAGAGGAAAGAAGTTCTTACTGACAGGGAAAATCTCAACCAATTGCTTTATCTCAATTCCAAAATACGGGGTTTGAAAAAGAAGCATGTAACATTCCAACAAAGGGTTAGAAAATCAGTTTTGTGATAGGGGTGATCCATCAATGGCTATTAGCCATAATGGTCAGGGAGGCAACCACATGCTCCGGTGTCCCTAAACCTCTGACTGTCAGAAGCGGAGACTGGACAACAGGAGATGGATCACTCAATAATTACCATGTTCTGTTCATTCTCTCTGAAGCACCTGGCACTGGCCACTGTTGGAAGACAGGATACTGGGCTAGATGGATCATTGCTCTGTCCCAGTGTGGCCATTCTTATGAGATGTGTTAAGACCAGAATGGTCAGGTGGCCTCCTAAATTCATATTATGCCTGTCGATTTAGGCGTCTAGCGGAAGGCATCCAAATTAGAACTTTTTCCCTGAGGGATCACTTCTGCAAGGTCCTGAAGGCTGAAGGCCAGATCTGCAGCATTTGTTATTCACAGAGCTCCATTGACTACAGTGGAGTTATGCTGATGGATACCAACTGAGGATCTGCCTCTGAAAACCAAAATCACTGAGAGTTCAGAGTGCTCAACACACCTTGCAGGATTGAGACTTATGGCTTTATGATTTTCTTCAGATCTGTTATCCCAGTGAGAAAAATCCCATACGACCACACTGAATTTGACACAGATTTACACTGGAGTACATGCACTAATGTAAATCTGTAGATTTCCCTGGGGTCAGACTGGGTTTAAGGGACATCAGCTTCTGGGTTTCTGACACTGAGCTCTTTTCTTTCCTATTCGTAGGGTCTCCCTAACAATGTGGTTCAGTCTGTTTTTGTCTGCATCTGGAGAATGAAAACATACACACACATTTAATGCAGTTTCAACTAATCCACTTTAAATTCAGACCTTTAGTTAATTCGGATTAACTTTCCTGAAGGTCCCCATGTAGACAAGCCTTTACGATCACCGGGTCCCCAGGAGACAAGTACATTGCTTAGATAAACCCATTTGTAACCACAGCCAGTCCTCTCAATATTCCTACTCCTCCAAAATAGCCCGGGAGCCCCCACCATCTAGCAGAAAGGGAGCGGGATATCACTTCAACTCAGCGTTCTTTACCCATCATCGCCTCAGCCTTTGGCTGGGTAAACTATAATCACCCAGGAGCCATCCCCAGGCAAGCCTTGCTCCAGTGAGGCAGCTGATGTACATACCCACACCATTTAGAAAAGAGCAGCTTACAATAGTTGGGAGTACTCCGCACAGCAGTGGAACCCGATGCTGGGTTGCCATTGCACCTCTCTCAAAGGAAGGTTCAGGAAGAGATATGGAACCTCTCCCGCTTCCCAGTGGACATGGGCCAGCATGAGATGTGGTATCTCCATTTCAATGGACTGTCCACCACCCTACAGAGGGAGGAGAGCTAATTGATCCAACAAAGGAGGACTGTTTATTACTGTTGGTCTGATGGCAGCCCCTCAAGGGCCCAGCTGAGATCATGGTTCTTGGTATTGCACAGACACAGAGTAAGGGACAGGCCCTGGGCTGCTGACAAACAACCTAACAGGTTGGAGGGGAAGCAGAAGCACAGAGAGGTGAAGTGACTTGCACAAGGTCAGACAACAGGTCTTGGGGCTGGGCTAGGAATAGATCCAGGTCTCCCGAGTCCCAGCTCAGCGCTTGATCCAATCATGATGATGTCCCCTCGCAGAGAGTTATGGCAAATCCAGTGGATTCTGGACAGAGTCCCCAGTCAGCTAATGGCATTAGGCTATAGCAAGGGGACAAGTCTGTCCAGATGAAGCCAAGTTGCTCCAGCCACTCGCTATGGGAACCCCTCAGGTGTGTAAGTTGTGGCAATTTGACAGTAACTGTTACAGTATATGACAGTCACAGGGATGCCGCGAAGCTTGGGAAGCCCAAGGCGTTCATGGGCGATATTGAATTTGAGGGGAAATGATGGCTCTTAGGAACCGTTTTAAGACCAAGAACCATAAGAAAAAGGAAGAGGTATTTGTTCAGAGTGTCTGACTCAGCTGCCTGCTGTCTCCCTCAGCCATGCCCAGTGCTCCGGGTCCCTGGATACACCCGTGAACTGAGAGATGCTATTCCAGGAAGGCTTCGCATTTTAAGGATGGGTGAGCTTGTAACTGCAAGGTCATTTCCTCTGAGTGGGTAGTTTCCAAGCTCTCTGCTGGCCACCCTGGGTGATGGAGTGCCCCTGGCATTAGTCACTGACCTGCCAGCATTGTGCCTCCTGATCTCCTCTGCACGCAGGCCCAGAGCACTATTTATAGAGTGTAGAGGAAAGTTCACTCTGAGAGGGGAGGGAGCAAATTCAAGATACAAGGGTGTAGCCTTGCCTTGCTGCGTGGCCTGCAGCCATGCCCACCTGGGCCTGTGCACTCCTGCCATCTCACCAGCCAGGCAAGGCGAGGCTGTGGCACTGCTCAGAGGGGGAAGCTAGAGTGAAACCCCAGCGTACAGCGGCAAGGGGCGTTGGTGGCACTTTCCCTTCCGGGCCACTCCTGAACCAATGCATCAGGGCAGTGCTGTGCTGCTGGAGGTGCATCCTTTCATGGGCATCAGAAATCTGGGGTTCAACTACTTTATGAGCGTGTAAAAAGCTCCCAAAGAAAGACAGCCTCGTGGTGACAACACTGGAGTGGAATTCATGAGTCCTGGGTTCCATTCCTGACTCTAACCGAGATTTCCAGGACAGCTTGCTTAATCCATCCGCGTGGCAGCTCCTGGTCTGTGAAATGTGGGCAGTGACACTCCCCTACCTCACAGGGGCATTGAGAGAATGGATTGATTCACATCTGCGAGGTGCTTAGGTAGTACAGTGAATGGAACCATAAAACTATGGTATTTATTTGGCCCTCAGTTACCATAGTATCTGAACACCACAAAATCTTTAGCATATTTCCCCTCACAACATCTCTGTGAGGTACAGAAATGCTATTATCCCCATTTCACAGATGGGAAACTGAGTCATGGAGAGGCTATGTGATTTGCCCAAGGTCCCACAGGAAGCTTGTAGCACAGCCAGGACATAAGTGGAGCAATTGACAAGAACAGAGATGTAGGCATGGCCCAGCTCAGTTAGGGTAATTACTACATTTTACCAGGCCTAAATCTCCCTCCTGTTACAACTGCATGCAGAATTGTTCTTTGCTACTTGTATGGAGCTGCTAAGCAGCTCTGTGTAGCAGCCTAGAGAAGACCGGAATAAGTGACTCCTATCCAACTAGAAATCATGGTTACTAACCTTTCAGGATGAAAGGAGTTGTACAAATATAATCTCCTTATCAAAAAGGAACTGTAGAACCTCTTGTTCCTTACCAAGGTCACCTTGTGGCTTTGTTCACTATTTGAACTGGCTATAAGGCACTTATAAACGTTTCCTTGCGGCCCACATTTAAATTAACGTTTCTGGGTTTTAATTCCTCTTCATTCTGTTAGCACCCCAACACATGCCAGCAGCAAGGCCACGATGTGCCAACAGCAGGTTGCTTTCAAACACTTGCCATTAATAAAAGCACAATAGCACCTTATAAATCACATCGGGCCATGTTTTGCTTTTAGAGGGAAGTCATTTAATAAAAAGGCCCATTCACCTCGATGGAGCCACCAAACAGAAATTATTGCTACACTAATACGAGCCCCCCCTCACCTTCTTTCTCTGAACTTTATGAAGGTGTTTGGTGCTGTGCGGAATGCATGGTTTTAGAGACATCCCAGTGGTCTCCTGGACATGGGCTCGCAGGAGTCTCTTTGAAAATCCCAGCCCAGGAATTCCCTGAAACTCTCCTTTATAAAGTTTGTAGTAGGGGCAGACAGGGAGAGGGGCTAGTACGACCGAGGGGTGAGGGAAAGAGTCAGGTAGAAGGAAGTGCAGATATCCCTGTTGTCAGCCAGCTGGAGGTGCAGGTAAGTGGTTTTGGGTAGATGGGAGAGGACTTAATACGGGATTTAGTAGAAGTAGCCCTAGCCTCAAGCAGACAGAGGACTTCCACTGTCTGTTGAACATTATAGGAGAATGGTCATGCATGCTTTTCTCCAGCTGCATTTATCCCAGAGCATTCTGGAGGAGTGCACCTCCTCTTCTACCCTAAGAACAGCTCTGAATTTTCCCTCATGTAATATGCTCCCCTTCAGCCCAAGGCGGTGCCTTTGATGCATTCATTTGCGGTGGTCAGCACTTAACACTGGGAATCTACCAGTGACTAGAGCTGCTCAGAATGTTTCAAACGTTTTTCTCCCACGGCTTTGTTCTCCTCTCAGGGAAATTGTGGTGGGGGAGGGGGTAGTTGTGGGCAATTTCTCCACTTACACTAGGGCATGATGGTAGGGCTCCATTCTCACTCCTTTTGCACACGCACACGAGGCCGTTAGGGGCATGTCTACACAGCCCGTGGCAGCTCTGAAGCCTGCACCCTTCCTCTGGCTTCAGAGCTTGAGCTCCAGCCCAAGTCACAATGTCTATCCAGATATTTGTAAGTGCGGTAGCGCAAGTCGCACGAGCCCTAGTCTGTTGACCCAGGCTCGCAGCGGAAACATACCTCAGCCCCACCCAGGCCGCCTCACTAACGTTCCCCTAGAGTATCTTCAGTATGTGGAGACATCTAGTTTTAGGTCTGTCTCATCTGACACTGCAGCTGAGGGCCTTAGCCACTGTTTGGACGAGATTGGGGACAGGGATGATTTAGAAGCCTTCAACTACCTGATGGGGGGTGAGGAGTCCAAAGAGAATGGATCTAGACTGTTCTCAGTGGTGGCAGATGACAGAACAAGGAGCAATGGTCTCAAGTTACAGTGGGGGAGGTCTAGGTTGGATATTAGGAAACACTATTTCACTAGGAGGGTGGTGAAGCACTGGAATGGGTTACCTAGGGAGGTGGTGAAATCTCCATCCTTAGAGATCTTTAAGGGTTGACAAAGCCCTGGCTGGGATGATTTAGTTGGGTTTGGTCCTGCTTTGAGCAGGGGGTTGGACTAGATGACCTCCTGAGGTCTCTTCCAACCCTGATATTCTATGATTCTAGAAAACCCTAAATAAGCTTGGGACCTGCCTGCTTTCCCAAGTGACCCCTCATGCCATTCTGCCACAGCTGCAGTTCCCCTTGGTAAAAAAGGGTGGGAACAGCCAGCTGGGCATGTCCTTTGAGAAACTAGCTGCTCTACTGAAATAGCTCCACGCTTTAGGGCACACCTACAAGACTCATTACCTCAGAGCACCCCATCACGGCAAGGCCTAGCATGGTGCCGCTCTGCCACCAAAGTGGCTCCTGAGAGCCTGCTGTTCTCTACTCCAGCCAGTCCTCAACTGCTGGGCTTCCTCCTTTTAAACCCCAGACCCCGGATAGGTATCGCGCTGCAGCAGGATTAACTGAGCAGAACTGACTGGCACCCAGTCCTCTTGGCCCTTAAAGTAGCGGGCTGCCCTGTTACGGAACGCTACAAAGTTCTGGGGACCATTCAGAGTCTGGCTGGTTTTTTTCTTTGCTGTTTACATTAGTGGCGGGTTCATTTACTCTCGTTGTGTTGTGTGGGTGCCTGTTACCCTGCTGGGTGGTTACTGCTGCATTACATGACTGTTAGGGCCCCTAGAACCAGAGAAGGGTCTCTTTATTGGCCTTTAAATCAAAACAAATCCCCACATTCTTAAAATAAAATGATGTCCCAAAGAGATAAGAACTGAGCTACACAGCCTTTTGCTCAATGAGCCCCAGCCATGACACAGAGTCATCTTATCTAGCACCCCATTGCCATAATATCTGAGCTCCCGCAAATCATTAGCATATTTATTCTCATGACACCCCTGTAATGCAAGGCAGGGCTCTTGTCCCCTTTTTACAGATGGGAAACTGAGGCACAGAGCAGGGGCAGCTCTAGGTATTTTGCCGCCCCAAGCATGGCAGGCAGGCTGCCTTCGGCGGCTTGCCTGCGGGAGGTCCCCAGTCCCACGGATTCGGCAGCACGCCTGCGGGAGGTCTGCCGAAGCTGTGGGACCAGCGGACCCTCCGCAAGCATGCCACTGAAGGCAACCTGCCTGCCGCCTTCGCGGCAACTGGCAGAGCGCCCCCCCCTTGGCTTGCTGCCCCAAGCACATGCTTGGCGTGCTGGTGCCTGGAGCCGTCCCTGGCACAGAGAGAGTAAGTGACTTACTCAAGTCACACAGGGAGTCTGTGGCAGAGCAGGAAATTGAACCCAGATTTCCACCCTGGTGCTCTAACCAGCAGACCATCCTTCCTCTCTGGCCTTGCAACATATGTTACACAGAAGAGGTGCCGTATGGTATGGGTGGGATTTTGACACATGTCCAACCCTCTAGGCATCTTTGGGAAAAAAAAAATTAAAAAGCCACCACTCTGTGTGCAGACATCCCGCTTAAACACGGGGTCCAAAGACTGGGGCTGAAACCTATCTCCAGGCAAGCCAGTTATTGTAGGGGAACTGGATGGCCCAGCCTATTAGTAATTGGGGTTCTGGTACCTTTGACCTAATTGGTAGCCAGCCCAGGTCATCGGTCAAGGAAAGGTCAGCTCCGTGAAGGGAGCTCCCAGGGGAGGCGTGTCTGAATTGCAAAGCTATTGACTCCAAATACCAGCCCCCCCATGACGGTGGAAACTGAACTTTCCTATCCAGAGCGGGATGAGGCAGTATTGTTGTGTACTATGTGGATAAACAGATCTTTAGGCTTTTGGATGTAATGTAATGCAAATCAGTGTAATGCAAATCATGAGCAATAACTTTGCTAAGTGATTTAATATGCCGTGTGGTTGGTGCCAGGGAGGAAGTCATACGTTGCTTTCTGTCCAAATCAACTAATTTTTCGCTCCCAATTCATTCCTTATGTATCTCCATTTAAGTCAATGGAAGGAAGATGGCTTGATCTGTGCATACTGAATACTTTTCAAAATTAGATTCCAATCCTGGGTCTGGGACTGAACGGGATTTTGCTTGTTTTCCTTTGTTCTAAACGGAAATAAAAGGAACTGAGGGTGGGGAAGAGAACAGTATTAAATGTATGTTGAGGGAGAGAAACCTTCCTAAGCAATGTTAAAAGGCCTCCTGGTATTTCTTTTTGGTCAGAGGATTTAGTTCTGATTGAGATGTGGCTTCAGATCAACTTGTTGAGCCTGGGTTCCTGGTTTTTTTTTTTGGCCAAGAGACAAAAACAAACAGACGTAGATTGAATTAATGGGCCTAATTCGTAACATGTGGAGTGAAATGCTGCTCCTGAGTGTAACCAAGCTGTGCAGGATGACTCGGGGCTCTTAGCAAGTCATGCCTAGCATCAGATACATAAAATATAGGTGGTCACGTGGGGTCGGCAAAGCCAAACAAAAATGGCAGCATGCACCAGAGGATGATACCACGAACAAGAAACATGTTGGTCTGTGATGTGGTAAACTCATTTCCCACTCAGATGATTGAAGACAGCTGAATCGCCCGATGCCCCTTAGTTTATTCTGCAGTAATCACTGTTTACTGCATGACTCCTGCCAGCTGACCACTGAATTAGCTTGCTGGCTCCATCACTGGATTGTTATACAGTCTATTTTTTTTAAAATCGTAACCACTTTTGCAGACAAAGCAGCTGAAATTAAGTCTCCAGCTCTTCAGAAGGTAAAGAGTGAGGAGCAAATCGGTGACAATTCTTTCCACTTAGTAAGGGGGATGTGTCTTTAAGGGAGGTGGCACTCTCTTGCTCCACCCAGTGGGAGGAGATAAGTCCTGGGCACCCTAGCTGGTGAAAAAGAGGCAGTTGCATGATATCTGTTGAGTGGGCAAGAGGTGCGAGTCATTGGAGGGCACGGGGTACATGCAACCTCAAACTCTGAGCAGGTTTGAGGAAGCTCATGGCACAGTTGGGGCCTGCATGCGTGAAGTCAGGCTGAAAATCCTGTACGGGATGGACTGGCAGGGAGGCTGGTGGACAGAACTTTCTGGGGGTCCACAAAGATTCAGTGGATCAGCATCAAATTTAGTCCCAATCCACTTACAATGCAGAGTGGATGGGATGCCCAATAAACCAACCGACAACATCTGCAACAGAATCCCTGCCTGACACCTGCTTCTGTTGTTTTAGGCCAGGGGTCGGCAACCTTTCAGCAGTGCTGTGCCGAGTCTTCATTGATTCACTCTAATTTAAGGTTTTGCATGCCAGTAATACATTTTAACGTTTTTAGGTCTCTTTCTATAAGTCTATGATATAGAACTAAACTATTGTTGTATGTAAAGTAAATAAGTTTTTTAAAATGTTTAAGAAGCTTCATTTAAAATTAAATTAAAATGCAGAGCCCCCCAGACTGGTGGCCAGGACCTGGGCAGTGTGAGTGCCACTGAAAATCAGCTCCCGTGCTGCCTTTGGCAGGTGTGCCATAGGTTGCCTACCCCTGTTTTAGGCTGCTATTAGTCCTTTCGAGCAAAAGAGTGAGTGTTTGTTCAATGCCAGATTGGAATGGCACAGCAATTAGCAGACAGGACCTGCCTAGCTCGGACATAGCACTTGCATCCATAGCTCTTAAAGTGTTTTACAAAAGCTGTAGGCTTCATAAGCCCCCATTTTAAAAACTGAGGCATGGAAAAGTGATGGGACTGCCCAAGGTCACCCAGCAGATCAGAGGAAGAACCAAGTACCAATCCAGCATACGATGCACTGAGCCATGTTACCTCCCATAGGCCAAAAGCGTGGAGGATGGACGATGATCAACAGGAAAATGCCTTTTACTCACAGGTGGCGAAATCCTGAAGTCCTTCCGCAGTCGAGACTTCCACTGATGTCCGACGGAGCTTTGCAATGGCAGAGGTGTGGCCATGGTGATTAGTTCTCAGCTTGAGCTTGTCAGAGCAGAGAACAGCGAGGCACTGGGAGAAAGAATTGCCCCCATCCCAAGAGAAGGCACAAATTAAATGTCTCTTTCCTCTAATGTTGTCACATGGAAATGCCCCATTGTGTCCTAACAGCATTCAGATATTGACAAGTTACCTTGCACGCAATGTGTTTTTCAGCAGAGCTGACCTCAAACTGCAAAACCAAGATCTGAAACAGAATTTCAAACTCCCAAAGCCCACAGTAGGTCAGATCTGGGAACTTGTTTCAGGTCCCTTTCCAATTTGTGTGTGTGACTGGGACACTTGAACAGTTTCCTTTGGCTGACTGCAGGATTTGCTAACCTTCATAGCCTTCTTGCTACAATGTTTGCTCTCTAGAGGCATAGAATCATAGAATATCAGGGTTGGAATGGACCTCAGGAGGTCATCTAGTCCAACCCCCTGCTCAAAGCAGGACCAATCCCCAACTAAATCATCCCAGCCAGGGCTTTGTTAAACCTGACCTTAAAAACTTCTAAGGAAGGAGATTCCACCACCTCCCTAGGTAACCCATTCCAGTGCTTCACCACCCTCCTAGTGAAAAAGTTTTTCCTAATATCCAACCTAAACCTCCCCCATCTGTGCCCAAGATTTGAGTCTAGCCAAGAGAGGCTCTCCATGCAGGAAAGTCTTTTTTTCACCCCAAGCCAGCTTTGACTGACACTGATAATGGCCCCGGACATGCGCCTGCAGGAAGTCTGGACCAGTGCCAGATAAGCACCAGATCTAGATCAAGAAAGGAAGGACCTAATGACATGTTTTACATTACTAGGAGGTGGGTGGGGAATAGCTTTAAAAGCCTCTACGTGCTGCTGATCTGCAAAAGTGAGAGAGTGGGGGAGATACTGATCAGGTATGGGGTGATGCCCACTGGCCTTCCTAAAGAATCAGACTCCCTAGCCAAGAAGCTGGTGTTAAGAGCTGCCCAGTTATGCACCATGAAGATGGTCAGATTCTTCCAGCAATCCTAGCCAGGAGAGTGGGCCTAAGCAGATTTGTGGCAAATATGCTTTCAGCTCCTTGCTGATAGTGTCGACTGTACCAGAGCTCTATGCTGGAAAGTGCTGGCGCTCCATGCTGAGGTCTCCATCACAGACTTTGCCTTTATGAAAAAGGCTTAATCCTCAAAGAAGTGGCATCAGAAGGAGGAAGATTATACTCCTCTTCTGAGATCCATGTCAGCATCTCTAATGAAGGGTGGAAAATGAGTTGAGTAAATCAGGCAGCTGTTAAAGATTATAGACCTTTAACTAAGTAAATCCTTTGGAAATTGCAGCCACGGGGTGATCAGGGAGCACTTTCCATCTGAGTACCACAAAAGACACTGCTTTTGGATTTGGCGTAATTCACATCAGGTGCAGCCAGGACACCAGCCGAGACTGATGAAATCATGGAGGGTAATTTAATTTAGCAGGATTATTTTTACATCTTTTTCTTGTAAATGAATTTAGCGCTGGTGAAAGGTGCCAGCTCAACATCCCTGGAAAGTGAAGGTCTCTGTGGTGATGTGTTTTGGAGTCTTCTACATGACAAGAATATCATTATAACAATAACAGCTAGTGATTATATGGGCAATTCTATGCTACAGAGCTACAGCTTTCTCCTGTCCCTTAAAGTATGAATACTGACTAGTGATTGCAGAGATTAGCAAGAAGCATTTTCCTCACTCTTAGGACAGGGTAACTAAAGCCCCCAGTTGCACTGTTTCCACGTGGGTGTCCAGTGTATTAAGACCCATCAAATCTAAATTCTAATCCCACCTCTGCCACAGCTCTGCTATTTGATCCTGGGCAAATCCTTTGATGCCTCTGTGCCTCGGTTTATTTTTGTCTAACGCGGAGGTAAAACGTCTCCCTCCATGGGCTGTTGTCAGGATAAACTTCATTTATGACTGTGGGGTGCTCAGAACGGTGGCAATGAGGGCCATATCAGCATGTCGAGTGGGATTTTCTGCACATAGATAGAGATCTCCTGAGCTCCGGTTCTCCAGTTTTTATGTTGCATTTACACATG